>NW_026138108.1:3743750-4991666 GCF_025592945.1 Manacus candei
TTATGATTATATTGCCTTTCTTCTGTTACATGATATAGCCTACTGACTTTCATTCTGACTACTGACATACAACTTCTTAAAGTTTCGAAATACCTATTTTAAACATATTACTTTTTAAAATTACAATGCGTGTTTATATTTTAAGTTAAACTCAAAAGCTTTCTCTTTTATGAAGAAATTTTGTAATTAGTCTCCAGGAAATACAGGGAGCTGCTTTCAGAATCACATAGGAAGTTTCACAGCTGTGCAGTTGATTTATTCACCTATCAGCAGTTGCATAGAAGATCAATGGTCTATCTTGTTAACCTTAAACTTCTCTACAATGCAATAGCAAACAGAGTGTTTTGCTTGAGGCGACAGGTTATTTTGTTCCTTTGTTTTCCCCAAAGGCTATGTGTCATCTAGGATGTGACTCAGATACTTCAGCTGTGTTAGGCAATCTGCATTGATATGTATATGAACTCTTACATTAAAAGTACTTTTTGCAGTTAATGCCCAAGGATCCCAAAAGGGATAGGATCTACAGGGAAAGTGCAGATTTTTTTGTCTATTGTTTTTTGCTATTTCAAACAATTTTTTTTCTCTTATTATCAGTAATCAAACTGGAGCTACTTGTACCACTACTTCTCTGAAGTCTATCTAGCCTTCTATCTCTCCCAAATGAATGACAGAGATAATATAAAGTTTGTAGGTAGAGATGATGTTTTATTGGTTCTGCTGGCACAGTTCAAAAAATTAAGTGAGCTTTTTAGCACAGCAGATTCCAATGAGCTTCAAGAAAAGGTGACTAAATATTTTGTCATCAGAGAGTTATTTCTTAGGTTTGTCTACCTAAGGAAGTGGTAAAATCCAGCTAAATTCTACTCTTCTACTCCATTCAGCTGAAGTGAGGAGACTGGATTTGCTCAGTCAGGACAAAATTTGGCCCATAGTCAGCTTCAGGAAAACATTAGCATCATTGATACTTGAAGAAAAATCATGAGATATTTTAGAATTATGTTCAAAATCTTACTTTCTCCGTGAATTTCTGTTCCGCTATGAACACTCTAAACACTTAGTAGCGCTACTGGGAATTATATATATAGTTATATGTAAAGGATTCACTGTACTGGTACAACAGTGTTTCTTTGCTTACTGGAGTGTTACATTTACATTTCACTACACTGCATATAAGACACATACATATGCAACAACTATGTCAAATTCTAAACAAGCAGTCAGTATTTTACCTGTAAACAGGTCTTGGGTCTCGAGGCATTGTTCCAGGCAGAAAAGATTGGTCCCTCTGCAGTTAACATTGGTGTGTTCGGGGCTGTGATGGTTGTTTGTTTTACTGAATCAGTTTCCATGGTAGGATTTTTCAGGGTCCTCCACTTCTATCCATGCGTGTGACGCCATGAATTGCTGGTAGCGGACAAAGTCCTCCTTCTAACTGGAAAAACTGCTTCGCTCTTGACATCTGCAAAGGTTGAGGGTAGTTGTCATGTTATCTCTGATAATAAATCTCCTATTCATTTTGACAAAGGCTTAGATATTTAACAGCGTCACACAAATTGAATCTATACAGAGCAAACAGTCAGAGACTGCCATTGTGGGTGAGTTGTATTACCTGCAGCCTGGTGCCTAAAAATGTCCTTGAGGCATGGTCTTGGCTCTACTCCAATACAATGCACATGCTGACAAATCAGAGCCTTGTAAAATAATTATTGATAGATAGAATAAGTCCACATCAAAAATGTACTCCTTGATGGAAAGGTCAATATAAGTAATCAAGACAGTCTGTTTGGAAGCCATGTGAAGGCTACAGAAACACAGAACAGGAATTGGGACTTTTAGTTGAAGTATTTCTGCAAAAATCATGCAGCAGCATGGGTAACCTTCCTTTAGAGGGAGGAATGAGTAACAAGGCAATTCTACTCTAGCTACTCTCTCTCCCTCTTTTTTTTCCCTCCATTTTCTTTTGTGGTTTTTTTTTTTTTAGTTTTCTGATTGCATTTTGTTAAGGACATTTCCATTTCAGGGCTGTGGGGTACTGCTTAGCTATCAACTCAGCAACATTCTTAAGAATTTATGAAGTTCTAAACTGATGAATAGCTGTGTTGGAACAACTGGGATTACCAATGTCTGTAAAAGTCAGATTCCACTTAATACCCAATTTCATTCCACATGGTTGTTCAGAAGTGCAGTTTAATAGCATAGGCATTTCAGAACAAACTAAATGCATGCTTTGGCATTAGTTTTACCCCAACTCCACTCACATGAATCAGGATTTTCCTGTGCTAGGCACCATAATATCCTATGGTCTGAATCAATTCTTTGAAATACACTCATGCATGCTTTGCCATACTAGATTAGACTTTAATTATGTTTACATCTCTCTGAATTTTCCTATCATTATTTATCCAGATTTTTATTAAGCCATGGTGGTGCTTGTAGTAGAAGAGCATAGAATTACTCTCTGCTTTGCAGTACAAACATGAAACGTGAGAATTCTTAGAGATAAAGCAAAACGACACGGAAGAGAGGGGAGAGAGAGAACAGTAATAAGCATCTAAGGTTACTTATGCTATTTATGAAGCTTAAAGGAAACAGACAACTGCTTGAAACCAGGATTTTGCGGGTTATTTCTGTAGTGTGCCCCCTGCTCTGCTAGTTTTCAGACAGTAGTCACAGTGTTCATGGAGTGAACAGTAGTCATCAAACAGAGGGAGGGATCAAAGCTGACTAGTGACAGAAGCTTTTATTAAACTCCAACAAGCAATGTCACTTAAAGGAAACTCTGAGATACAAGGATGTCCGTGCACCACCTCCAAGACAAATAAAATTCAGAAGCATGACGCCCTTTTCATGGCTTGTCCAGAACAGCACAGAAAATAATCCTTTACACCAAGTTGTTTAACTCTTTCAGTCACAAAGGCCAGCCAGTATCTTTAGTTGTGTTTGATTTAGTTTGGCTCCAGGATCTTGAGGTAGAAATAGTTACATATCTCATTCATTTTTTCACTTGCTACCTCACACACAATCTCAACTTCCTCACTCATCCATATGTACCCACTTCCCTCTGACACCTTTCTGCATTCTGTCTCCTCACTCATTCTTTCTAGGTATTCTCCCTGTATGATCCCCAAGTCCCACTTTCTTTTTCTCCCCTCTCTCCCAGTCTGTGCTCCATTTTCCATCTCTCTTTGGCTTCTGTAAGAGGACACTGTCACATAGTCCAGTAGCAGCAACTGCAAAGGCCAAAACAAAAAGGGGCAGTGAAGGGAAAACTCATGTGCTGGCAACAGTTGAGCTGCAGCAGAAAGTCATGAAGTGTGTGAAATAGGTCAATCCTAAAGAACCTTTAAAGGAAGTTAAAGGTCTTTTAGCTTCCGCTTTGTTTGCTTCTTCTCCATACCGATTGCAACCATAATCCATATGCCTGTTAACTTAAGTAACAACAACAAAACCAATGACAAAGCCATAGAGATAGTGGACCCAAAGAAATCACAACAAGATCCCCTGAGCCACATGTTTGTGGAGCATTCAAGGGTATTTGTCAAAATTATCACTTTGTGCTTGCTCAGGTCTTTCCTTGACATACTGTGTTGGCCACTGCCACAGGTAGGGTTTTGGGTTAGGTGGACATTTTCTCTCATCTACTCGTGTTCATTTTTATACTCAATGAACAAAGTAGAAGCAGTTCTTATCTGGGTAAAACCAACATCAACTTACTGTTATTGTCTTACATTAGTGTGTCTGGGGGAAAAAGCCTCAAACTTATTAGCAAACGTTTATCAGAAAGGTTTGATTCTGTTTCCCAGTATCTAGTTTACTTTTGTGCTGAATTACAGAAAGGTTAAGAGTTTGATTTGGCATCCATTAAATGCTTTACTATACAATAGAAATACCAGGATCTCTCTGAGCTAAACATAACACCCTGGGATGGCATCAGCACTCGTATGAGTTCTGGTAAATTCTAATGAACAGTGTTTTGTTTTTCAAGTGTAGTTGACAAGGCATGATTTTCAAACAGAAGCAAGATCCCACCAAATTCCATGATGCTGCAATATGTTGATTTGTTAAAAGATGTATCAAACAATTCATACTCTTGCCACATTCTGGACAGCTGGATCATTCTGATTGAAGTATTCCTATCTCCTCCTTCCAAAAATACTTGGCACAAGTAGGTCAAAAGTCTATAAAGTCTCAACTTAAGACACTAGAAGGCATTAAAATCTTGATAAAATCATAGCAATTGAAAAGAGGGTCTTTGCATGGAAAATGTTGTATATCACATCTGGCAGTGCTATAAAGTAAAGATGTAACAAAGATTCAGGAGCAAATCAAAACTGGAGTCAGTTATGTTCAAGGTAATGTATAACGGATGGTTCAAGATAATAATTCATATCAGTAGATATGCAGTCATTCAGCTTCTGTGATTCTGCATTATACATTGCCTTGCAATAGGAAGCACTTAGTAGGCCCACATGGGAAAGGACACAATTATTATCAAAGTATACATTATTAAAGGATTAATACAATTTATATGAGCTTCCATAGAAGTCTTGTCATTGATTTCAGTGGGAGGTGAATAATGTTCTACATATATTAAATTCTTACCCAGCTGTGAAGAATGGAGGAGAGAAAAGAGCTAGAAGGCTAATCACTAAAATACAAGTGCAAATTCTTATGTTTTAGCAAATCAGCATAGTTCAAGAAAAATATGAATGTGCATGGAAATTTTTCATGACTTTCATTATCTGGATTTCTAGACCACAGATAATCTCCCTGCCTGTAAGCCCACAGGAATAACTTTCCCACATTAACATTGAAGGGCCATTGAGTAAAATACAGTCTGAGGAAAATTATTTTTAAAATAAGTTTTGGTGTAGAACTGACTAAATCACATGCATAAATATACTTACATTACTTTCAGTTTATGAGCAAATATTAGCTAGAATAGTGACTAATTATCAGGTACGCCCAAAAGAACAACCAAAAAGAACCTGACGTTCTCTTATATTCTCCTTGGTTTCAAAATATAACATGCCAAAGGTTTTGCTCCATTCAGGACTTTTATATGGTTTTGATCCACAAATATCCTAGTAAATAATTCTAGAGCCAGATGTCTTTTTGGGTACAGCTAACGTCTCTTATGTACAGAATGAGCTCATTCAGTTCTTTCATGACTGATCAAACTGGAAATTCTTTCCCAAAGTCTCGCTTGTCATTGATCTTGGTAGATGTAGGATTTTTCTTCTGTTAGGAAATAAGTAGCACAAAATGGAAAAACCCACTGGATTGTCCAGGTGTATATACATCATGGTCTGTGGTTGAAACCACCTTACCCTTCACAATTCAGGTGTGTATATGTTAGTCCAAAAATATGTCTTATTACATACAAGAGTCCCAAGAGGTTCCCTCACAGTTGACATGATCATGTTCAAACTGAAGATAATGGAAAAACTCCTTATCAACTTAAAAGGGAGCAGAAAAGCAGTCAATTTATCTCTCAAATATATAAAATGTGCCTGGAAAGTCCTTGAGTTGATGAAGTTTATGGCGTTTGGCTTCCTCTGAGCATTACTGAATGCAGAAAAAGAGGGAGGTGAAACCCTTCTTCCATGAGTGAAACAAGAGAGGACTAGTTCTTTTGCTCACATTAGGACAACCTGAAAGGTACTTTAATTTTCTCCCAGTGGCAAAGTATAACAAAGGCATCACAGGCAGAAGAGCCCATTCCTACACTCAGCACACCAAAATATGGGGAAAAGGGTCTGCATTTAAAATTAGAAACTTTCAAGTATTACAGTTTTTTATTCTAGGAGCAACATGTATTGACTTCCTATCAGAGTAGGATGTAAATGTAGAATTTTTTTGTTCCTTCTTGAGATATTTATAAAAAAATATGTAGCCAGGAATTATTTAGCCAGGGATAGATAGAGAAATCAGAAACACAAAGAAATTTTGCACATTGGCATTCTGCAAGGACATCCTATAGCTGATAAATCCAATGACTCCTGAGTCTAAGCAGACTGCCATAACCACTTCTGAAAGAGATAATAACCCTACCATGTTCCTGTTAATGATCACACAGCTACTTTGATTCTGAATTAGAGCAAATTTATTTTGATATTTTTTCTATGAACATTTCTTGCATTATACATCAAGATTCATACTGTAAATTGTATCCTACCCATGTCCATACTTAGACATAAACAGAAATGCTCAGTTTTTGTTTCTTAAGTACTTATAATGAGTGGTTTGAAACAGTTCCACTGCTTGACATACTCCATTAACAGATGGGTTTGGAGAGTTTAACAAGTTGCTTAAAACACTTCATCTTAGTCCTAAGCGCTGGGTATATGAATTTAAATATTATGCTCTGCATAGACAATGACTTACACTATCTCATTGTAGCTATGGACAGTGTGTAGTATGGATATGGAATACCCTAAGAAAAATGTAATCAATATATTTTTATCCTCCTTTTTTCATTGGAATGGGAAATTTCAAGCACTTCTATATGCAGTGTGATTTAATAAGCTACTTTGATATTTACTCATGATTCAGATGCTAACAAAAGAATAGAGTTAACAGGTTTGAGGAGGTAATTGAGCTACAATAAACTGTAACTGGGAATTGTTGTTATCAGGGCTGGAAGACATGTCTTTATGGAACACAGTTGCACTTCTGCTTCTCCAATTCCTGTCCTGATATTTCCTAATATTAACTGCTCTTATACCCATATTATAACCCTCTTTATTCCCTCTTTTCAGAAGAGCAAAACATGCTTCTGTATTCAGAAACAATAATTGGGAAGAGAGGCTGCTTCAGGAGTACACTGCAAGCATCTGTCCAAGGATCTTACTTCCATGAGGGATCAGAAAGCATGAAATGCTGGTGTGTGGTGGGGTTTACAAAGCAATAGGGAGGGTGAATACAGGAATACAAGCAGTAGTGTTGCAGGCAGCTCAGGTTGGGTTTAAAAGGAAGTTGGAAGGCCATTTGGTAGGATGTTTATGTAAGTAAAAACAGCTTGGAGTTGCAGAGAACGCTGTTTACTGTCTGTGGGTAACTGAGTTTGAAGATTTAGGCACAGGACCGGGGGCTGCTGTAGAGTATGATGCATGGAAATGCATCAGTGAGGAAAAAGTAGAGCAGTTGGAGAAAATTCACAGCAGTGTGTAGACCTTCACACCCTTGTCTGCTATTTCCTGACAGAGAACTAACAAACTCAGCAATGATATGGTAGCAAGATTTTTATTCCCAGCTATTGGTTTTCACGTTAAAGTCTACTCTATCCTATATAGGATCTAAACAGTTTATACATTAATCCAAAAATGTGAGGAGATCCTTTTTATGCTGACATGAGTTTCATAAAGAACCTATGACAGGCAGGTATTTAGATGATGACCTTCAGGATCTCAGACCACCTCTTCAGCATTGTATAACTTCCTGTTTTCGCTGAGTCACTTTAATACCATACAATCTGCATTTAATCTGATTCCCAAGCTTCTTATCTGTAAGCAGAATACCTCAGTACTTTTGGCCATGACATGCAAGAATCTAAATGAGATCAGAATCCTGCTCATTATGTTCAGAAAGCTGCAAAAATAGTTTTTACTGTTCTTTGCAAATTTTCTACAAATTCAGTAATTTCATCCTTTATTGAATGTGTTCATATAGTACAGTTGTGTTTGGGTGAAATAAAATTGTTAAACTCCCTTCATTGCAGATGTATGTCACAAAAATGAGAAGAAAAGAAGCCTGATTCATTTAAAATTCTCTTTGGAATTTGAAATTAGAAGTGAAGAAACTAACCCCATTACAGCTATCGGGATCATCTCCTTTGACAGTTCCAATATATTCATTATGGTAAACTAGCAGAGCAGCATGCATATGTCTGCATACACCAAAAGTTATGATCGGCAAATAATAAACAAAATGGGTGACTTGTAGCCTCTCCCAGAGAAAAGCCTGAGTGCCTGAGATCCATCAACATTCTGCTTTGACTGGCTCTTAAATACCATACGCAGAATGACAATTAATTTAAACCAAGTGTGAGTTGCTTTGCTTGTTCTTTCTATTTGTAAAGAACATTACTTAAAACTCACCTCAGCAGTAAAATAATAACAGCAATCAATACAGATCTATTACTCTGAAACCTTTTGCTGCAACTAGAATTAGTCAAGCAGTGCAGTCAAGAAACACAAAGATTCTTACTGTGAATTATGTCCTATCCATGTTTATACTCAAACGTAGCCAGAAACAATCAGCTTTTGTTTCTTAAGTACTTTAAATAAATTGCAGGTGGTTTGAAACTCAGTTTGACTGCTTTATCTGCCCCAGCAGTGGCAGGCGGCACTTTGCTGAACAGTAATTCTTGCTTGGTCTGAAAATACAGGATGATGCTGTGATCTGTGGGAAGCAGAAGCTTGATTACCCCTATTCCTGCCTAGCTTCTTTGTCTCATTAGACTGGGGCAAGAGAAATAGCACCAAATTCACATCCATTCTTTGGTGGCTGAAGAACGTACTCAGAGAGCAGGTGGTGTACCCATCACCAGGCTGGACTGTGTTTTCAACATCTAGAAGTTACCAGTGTTTTGACAGATAACATAAGGCGAGCAATGTAACAGAGAAATGTAGTCACAGCTACAAGGCTCTCAGCCCTTCTCCCTCACAGATATGGCAGCTCTTGTGATGTCTTATGTACAGGACAATGCCTAGGGATTTGGAAAATCCTACTTTTAAGAAGCATTTGATGAAAGCTGACTATATATAAGAAAAGGAATTAAACTAGAACACTGTTTCCCTGTCCCTGAACAGACAGAAGCACATTTAAGAATTTTATGGTGATTTTTAACTATTAAAGAAGAGCTCTGAAATTGAAATAGGATGAGTAAGGAAAAGAAAGATGGAAACAGAATCAGTAGGAAGGAGAAATGGCTTACAGGTGGTCCTACAGTATTCAGATGTCTTACAAGAAGACGAGGAGGGTTTGTATGAAGACCTAGAAGCTCCCTCCAAAAAATTTCAAGCCACAAATATGTTATCCCTAAAAAGTATGTTTTCAGTTCATGTACCCAAGAATTTGGAGAAACAACAAACCATAAGCCACCAAAAAATTATTGATTCCTATATTTTTTAAAATTATGGAAAATAATTAAACTCATAATGGATAATCTTGCACAAAAGGGTGATGAAATTTTGGAGCCGGGACATTAACTGACCTGGTTCACTGTGGGGTTATAAGACTGCCAAGGTTGGAGAAAGGGAGGGAATGGACATGTGTAGTCAGTGCAGGGAAAAAGGAGACAGCAACAACTCTGCTTTAGGTGGGCTTTAAATTCTTGGGAACCACATCTTAACTAATGGGGTAGAACAGAATATCACAGAGGAGAGCAGCAGGAGGAACCACAGTGGTCATTCTCACTGACAGCATTAGCTGTCCCAAAACACTTGGACTCTGCTTCACACTTGGTAGCCCACAACAAAATTGTCTGTGTTGAGCTTTTATTTGCAAATTGGGCTGTTCCAGAGTTAACTTGTCTTGAGACTTCTCAACTTGTAGATGTATCTCATATTCTGTACTGATGATAGAGAGAGGAAGGAGAAGCAGAAGAGCCATGAACTGGAAACTGAATTGTTCAGTTGTTGTTTGTCTGCTCAGGGTGGTAACTTCCATTGATCTGAGGAACAAGGAGACAAGGAGATACGGAATAATAAGCTTGATTCCTTAGGCAGAAGTTTAGCTGAGCCTCTTAACTCAGTCAGCACTGTAGACAGGAATTAAACTTAGAGCCTGGATCCCTCATACAATATTCAAACTGAACTAAAAGTCACCTACTAATATGGACATAAACTTAGTGTGTCAAGCTTTGGGGATATGTGCAGCACTAATGAGCATACTCAAATCTGAACAGTTTTTCAAGGAACATATGCAGAAATTCATTGAGAAAGCCTCACAAGGAAAAATACACCAAAATGTGTTCAACAGCAGATTCTGAGGTAGGCAAAGAAATGCAAATAAAAATTCGAGAGTGATTTGGGGGAAAAAAAATAATTAAAAAGAAGGGCTATGTGCAATTATTTGGACAGAAGAAATAGTTATGTCAAGCTTGTGGAGCAGAAAAACAAAAGAAAAAATTAACTATATCTAAATCTCCCATCAAGGGTTCAAAAGGTCAGATTTGGCTAATGTTTGTTATTAGTATCTCACAGAATAAGCAATTTATGAAATAAAGAAAAGATACACAGACAAGGGAAATGCACAATAGTGTCAAACAGATAATAAAGTGCCAAACAGATAACAAAGCATTGGCCCAGAAAGATATACTCCACACTATGCAGTAGAAGAAAACAGAACTAAAATCCAGGCAGACAAAACAAATGAGAGCTATAAACACCATCCTAACGCTGTGAGAGCCAAGCAAGTACTGCAGGTGAAAAATCTACCAGGTGAGTTTTCAGACAGCATATGCAATGGAAAAGTTATGCTATCAGCTGAATTAAGTGCATGATTATGCTGGATTGATTGTGGGTGAATGCCAGGTCCCCATTTCTCCCCCAAAGCAGGCTCCTCTCTACATGGTTCCACAGGTCCTCCTAGGACCCAG
The DNA here is from genome assembly GCF_025592945.1 of Manacus candei. Taxonomy (NCBI): domain Eukaryota; kingdom Metazoa; phylum Chordata; class Aves; order Passeriformes; family Pipridae; genus Manacus; species Manacus candei. Next base: position 3,754,354 of record NW_026138108.1, read on the forward strand.
CACAGGCTTCTTGTGGGGTCACAACCTCTTTCAGGCACCCACCTGCTCCAGCATGGGGTCCTCTGTGGGGTGCAGGTGGATCTCTGCTCCACATGGACCTCCATGGGCTGCAGGGGCACAGCTGCCTCACCATTGTCTGCATCACAGGCTGCAGGGGAACCTCAGCTCCAGCGTCTGGAGCACTTCTACCCCTGCTTCTTCACTAACCTTGGTGCCTTCAGAATTGTTTCACATACTCTCACTCCTCTAGCTGCAATTGCTTCTGTGCAGTAACTTCTTTCTCCTTTTTAAATACGTTATCCCAGAAGCACTACCAACCATCACTGATGGGCTTAGCCTTGGCCAGTGGTGGGTCTGTCTTGGAGCCAGCTGGCTCTGGGTCTGGATCTATCAGACATGAGGAAAGCTTCTGTCAGCTTCTCACAGAAGTCACCCTCCTATAAAAACCTTGCAACACAAACCCAATACAACAACGAACTTAAGTACATTAAGCAAGGTAAAAATGATTCAGTACATACATATATGAATTTTCCCAACCTAAAAAATGGCATCCAAACATACTGAGATAAGACAATGTATGGCAACTTTTCTAGTAGCCTGTTGCAGTGACCATGAAATGGTGGAACTCAAGATCCTTAGGGCAGTGAGGAGGGTGCACAGCAAGCTTGGATTTCAAGAGAGCGGATTTTGGCTGATTCAGGAACCTGCTTGGTAGAGTGCCGTGGGATAAAGCCCCAGAGTGCCCAAGAACGCTGGTTGATATTCAAGGATTACCTCATCCAAGCTCAGGGGCCATGTATCCCAACAAAGAGGAAGTCAGGCAAAAGCAGTTGGAGGTCTGCATAGATGAACAAGCAGCTCCTGGATTAACTCAAACACAAAAAGGAAGTCTACAGAGGGTCGAAGCAAGGACAGGTAGCCTGGGAAGAATGCAAAGAGATTGTCAGAGCAATCAGGTATCAGGTTAGGAAAGCTAAAGCCCTGATAGAATTAAACCTGGCCAGGGATTTCAACAGCATTTCAATTGAGGCTATCAGAGAAAGGTGACAAGAGCTTGAGCAGGACAAGCCAAGAACAGCAACTAAACCTCTACAGAGCTAGGTGGAGAGGGTGTGCCGGATGCCCTGCTTAAGTTAATACCAACTTAGTTTACGTTAATTGTACGCTGTCATTACTTTATGTCACTTTCCACACGACAATAGTCTCTTCTCTGACCAATCCAACTATTTCATTTTGCCAGCTGACATGGCAAGCAAGCAATTCACAGATCTGAGGCACAATGCACAGGCACAAACCCAACTCGGGCGCAAAACGCAGGTCCCAGCAATCTCTGGTTTTTCACACTTGTGAAGAGGCAGAAGTTCTTAACACTAGTGGAGTTGTAGTTTGAACAGAGAAGGTCAATGAATTTGGCTTTCATTAAGAGCCTTAATACTACCACTACCTAAATTTTGAATGCTTACCTTTGCTACTCTCATATTATATGAACTGCTTTCAGATTGTAATTGTAGTATTTATAGTATATATAATATTTACATTTTATCTGGCATTTGAAATTTTACATTAAACTAGTATAATCAATGTCTCAAGTTTTGTTCCTACTTTTATGCAAGAAAACAGGAAAAGGTAAAATTGGAGATATTATATCCATGCTCAGAATTATTTAATTTACTGTTGCAAGAGGTACTTTTAGTGATCAATCTGTTAGTATATATTTTTGATACAAGATCAAAATAAAAGTAGAATGTTTGTCAGCTGGATCCTTGGTTGTTGCAATTAAATTCCAATAACTTCCAATAACTTTCCAGTAATTGATGTCTGTCAACTCTACAGATCTATCCTGAATTAATTTCCATGTCAGTTGGTGCTGAGATGTCAAGATAAGCTTCTGGGTTTCACACATATTAAAACTGAGAAAACCAGCAAAAAATGGAGAAAAGAATCAATAATCTTTTCAACATCTCCCTGAACGTTCCCTCTTGGAACAAAAGTCCTTTGTGTTAGTGCTAGGCGATGTCAAAAACAGTGGTCCCTTAGTGTATTCCTGGTGTACATTAACAAGAAAAACAGCCAGTTAAGTTTCTGTTTTTAAAGTACTTCAAAACTTGCTTATGAGATTTCTTTCCCCTCATACAACTGAAGAGGAGAGCTTTATCCTCTCTACCTATTTAGTAGGTAGGAAGCATAACTCTCTGGGAAACACAAAAGTACTTGAATTACTTTCTTTTAATCTACAATAACCTTTTGGAGCAACCATCCATGTGACCAATGAACATGTTTACTTAAACCTTTCTGGGTTTTGTGATATTGTTATCTACAGATGTGATTCCCCCAGCAATCAGTACAATGCCATAACCTGATTGTTTTCAAAATTTCATGAGCCAACTAACTTTAGCGACCTGAATTTCTTCTGTACCTGTTACATTATTAACAATTTCACCCTCTCCTTGTGGTGGAGAGGGAAGGAGAGAGAGAGGTTGTATGGTTGGATAAGCTTAATATTAGAACATCATTTGACTGTCACTGTTCCCTGGAGATCAAAAATTTCAGTCTAAGCGGTAGCAATCATAACAACTCGAGAACACGTAAAGGTTTGAGAGAACTATCTGGACAACATCTTTTGAAGAACACCTTTGAATACAACTGGGACAGCCTTCACAACAACCACTGTGCACTGATAAATACTTTGTGAAATAGCATATTCAAGTCTGACATGCATTGCTTTAGACACAAAGAGTTATAATGAGTGAAAACAAAAAATTGTTTTAGAAGAAAAAGAGCATTTGATATAAACACTCTGCTTAGCAACAACTCCAGTAGAAGAAACAGGACAAAGGAAAAAGCAGCCTTGACCCCAGTGACACACCTAGTCATCCTAGGTATAGATACCTTCCTCACCTTTACCAGATGAGTAGAAAAAGCACTAACTGCCCCCTCAGAAAGTTTATCAGTATTCCCTTTCCCTAATATACCCAATGGAAAATCAAGAAACTCTCTCTGTTTCAAAGTAACACAAGAAGATCCTGACTCTCTGTTATGCCTTTCATGCAGAGGTGGGTGTACCTGAGATGGGAAGCAAGCTCTGCTACTTCTAACCATCACAAGTAGCCTATTGCTAAAGGTATATGCACATTAGTTGTTCAAAGCCTAGTTTGTTGGGTGGTTTATTTAATTGTTTAAGTGAGACTAGAGTATATTTATTTAATTCTGATAACTGGTAACGTCAACAAGAAATCATTTGCCTTCTCTATGTACAGATGAATTTATATTCATTAGGAGTACTGGCACAGAATAAAACAATGTTCTATGGGCAGGAAATGCAGTATTTTCTTTTCTCCTCGTTTGTTGAAGCATAAAGATACAGATCTAGGGTGTGTAAACAGCTTACTACTCATTATGAAGATGTAACTTCATTAAACATCCTGGACATTTTAACAGAGAACATGTTTCATGCTATAGAAGGCCAAAATGTTCACTTAAGTACCTCAACATTGCCATAGCAAGCTACCACTGATTTCAGTCCAGAAATCAAATCCAATCAGACTTCATAAAGAAACTATTTTTTTTATTTTATAATAATATATTTAGAGCTAAACAAAAATGGAAATAGGGGCTGAACTGAAATAAATTGGAAGAAAATTACACCATTCTCTTCAGTAACACCTGAAAGGAATATTGTATTATAACCTCCTATTCTTTTACGGAAATATTTTAAAATGTGTAATTGTGGGAGGGGATTTTGATAAGAAGCCAAGGGAGTTAGGCCTTTGGCTGGGATCACATTTTATAATTGGAACACCTTCCAGACTTAGTCTCCTTCCCCTGCAGAAACAATAAACATCAGCAGAGACTGCTGAACTGAATCTTACCAGACATGTAGAAGGTAAAACTGTCCTATTTTACCCAACGAAAGTCTTTTCTACACATCTCAGTATACTTTTTTTTTGGCTCCTTACTCGTGTGGCTCCCCCATCCCAATTATATCTCCCAGGTCCCTCTTTGCAAATTTCTCACTGAGCAGCAGTTTTTCTTCCATTTCTTATGATGAAGATTTTTTAATCCATCAGCTACCTTCATCCCCACAAACTGGAAGGAGGTCTAAGCTGAAGATGAACTGAGGGAAAATGTTTTGTGTATATCAAGTGCTGGACTGTGCATTGTTTTTGCCAAACCTAGCAGTTCTAAAAGAATGGTTTCATTAACTTTGAATACCTTTGTCCATCTTTTACTATACTAAAGGAAGGTCTATTGACCTTGGAAAGAGATAGAAATCTGCCCAGAGCAACTCATCCTACCTGTCTCCAATGCCAAGCTAAAAAGCATAAAGTGACATGAAGTAGCAATACTGTCCGTGTTAATCGTAGTATGCACTCGTTCCTGCCTTTGAAATGATAATCCAGTCAAACTGCAAAAAGTCAATATTCAGCAAAAAAAAGTCTGTTAAACCTTTACTGGCAAGCCTTATAGGCTTGATTCATTGCCTATTTCTCTAATTTGTAATTCTCCTAACTCTATGGATGTGAGTGGAATTAAACAGGAATGATACTGAAACAATGCGATCATAATCACAGGCCATAATCAATCTTTTTAGACCCATGAAGCTGGTATAAGGCTGGCTGGCTGGCTGAAATTACTCCTGATATTTTCTGTGAGAAGGCGACATCAGATGACACAGAGAATTGAGACACAGATTCCAAGGTTAAGCCCATCTCTAACAAATGTAGGATACAGCGCAGGTGAAGCTGGCTCAGCCTTACTCAGATGGATGTCCAGTGCCTGTCAGTGCCACTCAAAGGGGTTTCCATGGCATACACTGAGTGACCATGTGAGAGTGCAGGACCCTTCAAGGTTATTATTCTGTTCTTTTTACAAGATTAGTTGCCCCAATAAGCACAGAGTGACTTCTTAATGCTGCGTCCCCACATATGAAATACTACACACCTCCTCAGACTTCAGAAACTGGTGGGGGTTTTTGCCAACGATCCCTGGCATCCCTTATAGTGCTGAAAAACTTAGAACAGTTACTTGCATGCCATCTGCGTAACTGTAGAGCAACACCAAATTAAATTTGTTCCAGGACCTGCTATGTGTGGAGGAGGAGGAGTTGTGTTTTATTTGCGATCATGTTATGTTTCTTTATTAGAACGAACCTTAACAAAGTATGCGTACGTAAATGTATTTACTCCTCCCAAAATGCAAATACCATTGGTCAGTTTCTGAGGAAGGAAGAGCATCCTCTGTTTACCTGTTCATTTGCTAAAATCCCCCAAACCCCACCTTTCTACACTCTCTGAATCAATCTGGGACCGAAGCCAAAGTCACCTACTATATAAGAATGACAAAGCACAGGTGAACTACTGGTCCTGATCAACTTTAGACCCAACATCCTTGTGCCAAACTCCACTCAAGATGGGGTTTGGCAGGGGGATGTCGTTACCAGAATGGGCTTTCCTATTAGCACTGTGCTTTGTCCATCAGATAGGTAAGAAGTTGTCTTTTTTACTGGGAAAAGAAAAAATACTCTGTTTAGATCTAGTAATATATTTTAAACAACTATACGCATTGATTCATTTAACAGATGGTGGCATTTAAACAAGATTTCTTTATATGTTTTCATTGAACATTTAATGTCTGTCTATTAACTGGACTGAGTTAATTTATTATTGCCTCAAACTTCTGTATTTAACTACGTTTTGAAAGTAGCCTCGAAGATCAAATCCAAAAGAACCATTATTCATGTCTTAAAATATCGGGTTTTCAGTATCGCTTATGCCTTACAAAAGCATTTTATTCCTGTTGCATTTTTTATTAGGATTCATTATGAATGTTATGGGGTTTTTTAAATCTAAAACACTGCATTTTTCAGTTGCTAGATCAGACCACTGGTCAGTCTTTTCCAGTATTTTATCACCTACCAGGGGGTAATATCAGATTCCTCAAGGTTTCTTGTAACTTCTTTTGCAAAAGAGACTAGGAATAAATATTCATATGGCAAGGATTTTTAGTAACTAATCGTGCCTTCATATTTATATATAAATTACAGATATTGAGTATGAGCAGGACGGGGAGATTTATCTGACACATACAGTCCATCATTTTGTATGGTTTTGTTTTCTCCTGTCAATATTATATCCATCAGGGCTGGTCTTGGCAGTTTTTACTAACATGGGTAATCCTGTTAAGTCAATGGAATCATTCAAATTGAAACTACTTGCATGAGTACAAGCTTGACAAGTCAGTCCCATTCATGTACAGTAATTTCTGCCCTGTCAGCTAACATTTTTAAATCTGCGGAGTGCCTGTGTAAATTTATCTTGCATATAATTTTCAAAACATTGAGAAGTGCAAGTATAATTTTAGGTTGCTTTATAGTTTGTGCAATAAATGCTAAAATAGTGGCAAGTTGATTTGTATTGTACTTGAAAATACAAGTCATGTAGAGTATAAACTTATATTTAGAGTTATGCAATGTCAGTCAAAAGCATCTTCAGCCATTCATTGAACAAGAAAGTTATTTCTCCTGTGCAGTGCTAATCTGCTAAGCTGCTTTGAAAAATGAGTGATGGTTAGACAGTGTCCAGCAAACACCTCTTTATTTGAATCACACCCATTGAAAATATTGTCCAGTGTCCTGACTAAAGAACAAAAGAACACTGGTCCTATCCCATGCCATCTCCTCAAACATTTTGTGCCTGCCTTTATATTAACTTCTATAAATTGATCATAACAATAATTGCACATGTGGATTGGCAGCTGAATATAGGCTTAGCAAGATGCATCCAAATATTCTTAATAATTACATTAGTTTCTAAATTATCAAATAGTAAATTATCTTAACTATTCTTACAACTGAGAGACACTTATTTTTATAATAGTCAACAACGTGACATTGTGTAATTGCTGAATAAACCAATGCAGCTAGAATTTCCTTGGGAATTACGTATTTGCTAAGTAAACAAAAGCCTTTCCTTGAGAAAAATTAACAGACCAAAATACATATATATATTGTTTTGTTCTGTTACAAAGGTTCCCACGCTAGAATAAACAAACCCTCTATGATTCTATACCTGCTGAGATTCTTAGAGATGTGTTGTGTGAGAGCAAACTTTGTCCTATTATTGAGACTTAAAAAGGTATTTCTCTCACCTGATAAGTATCAATTATAATGCTATGAATGCCTTTACTTACTGTTATTATCTATGATACACAAAACTGAGCAAGAAATGGCAAATGGTTAAGCTCTGTTCTGCATTACTTCTCTGTACATCACAAGCGGTCACACATAAAGTTAAACAGAAAAGAATTAAAAGCCTAGAGCTGAAAGAAACTGCAGACACTGCAGCAACTTCAGCTATGGTGGGGCTGCCCAGAACCCTCTCTTCCAAAGCCAGAAGTCTCTTGGAGTCCTCTTTTGGAGTGGGGGCTTGAATTCCTTCAAGCAGGCATTCTTCCCCAGCTCTGGGATCAAACACTAAATCTGCTTACATTGTTGATGAAGTTATATTAGAAAAACAATTTTTTTAAAAAAGGTGCTCCTGATCCAGTTCTTTTAAAGGCAAAGATAATTGTTCAGCTTTCATAGAGGTACATGGGCTGAGGTTCTTCAGTGGAGAAAATGCTCAGAAAGGAACGTAAGCACCAAAGGCAACTGAGGTTTATGGCACTTCCCCCTCTTCCACAGATTTGACTTCCAGTTCAGTGATATGGTTCTTATGGATCCAGTTCTAAGTCAGGCAACTCTTCTCGCCCATTGTATAAGGAGAAAAAAGGCTTAATTTAGGGCTAAATTACACAAGCAGTCCTGCTTTGACTGAGAAATTCTCTATAGACACCTACAGTGCTCATTCACATAATTCAGATAAGGATTCAGATATTAGTCATTTCATCGCTTAAATCCTGTGAGGATTTAGAGTTGGCAGGTTGTAGGTACATGTTAGTCAGTATGTTCCAAGCACAGTTATCGCATGCTGACTGTATTCAATCCTTCACAAAATGAAGTTGTAGCCCTTCAACTTTTACAGAAAATGCCTGCCATATTTACTCATAAAATACAAGAGCTTAGAGCACCAATCCAGGAGGTCAGAGTCAGTCTTTTTCTAGACTTCAAGGCATTCAGGTCAGAGTTTGTCATCTCTCAAAAGTCTTTGCCTCAGGTGGGGTAGCAAGAACCCTTGGTCAAATAGACTTACAGCATGATGCTGTAAGGTTTTCTGCAGAGAAAAGTGAGTTTGAACCATCTTCTTTGAGCCTGTTTCATTTTTTCTGATGTGATAATTGACTCTCCCCTTCATTTTACAGAGATGTATTTGGGTCTAAATGATTTGCTTTAGAAGTTCAGATACAGGACAGATACAGGACATTACTCTTAATATGCTTTTTACAATTTTTTCACAGGAGGTCAGATTGGAATCCAAATAGGAGGCAAATTCTCTGGGGGTCTTCTACAAAACCAAAATGGTACATTTATTTATACTGTATATTTGTACTTATTTACTACATCTATACTAAATACTAAAAATACCTAAAAAAAACTTCTTAGCATATTGTCAGTAGTGTCAAATAAAGAGAAATATGTATTAACAAGCCCCTCTCTCTCTCTCTCTCTCTAAGAATAGTAGTAGATTTATTATACACCAACTACTACACACACATGGAGTATGGTTATATTTGTATAATCACAGTTAACTAAGAAAACAGATGTGTGTTTGTAGAGGCTGTATGCCTATGTGCATGAACATGTATATATAAAAATCAAAGTGGAATATATATGCAGGATGTTTGGTTCCTTATAAACAAGGAAATGAGACCACTTTAGTCTGCTAAAATCAGTGGTTGATGTTGGGAAATCAAAAAGTCTATCATCATTGATTTTCACCATGTAATGATTTGTGACCATCCTGTACAACCAATTTCTGGTCATTTCAAAAGGTTTTCAGCCCCCTAACAGAAAAATATAAAACAAAGAGCAAATGTGATAATTAAGGTTTTTATTCCCTCCTTAGAAAGAGGAGGTGTAATAAGAAGGCAACTACACTTTTTGTACCAATAAGATGCTAATTTTGTACAGCTTAGCCCTTTGTATTGTTCAGTGTGTCTGAAGCACTCCAATATGCAGAGCTGTGAATTTCTGCCTTCCTAATGCAACAGAGATTTTTGTAAAAGAGTCAAAATTAAAATGTAGAAAATGCAGATCATCACAGCTGAAAGCAATATCTTATGATTTAACTATTCTGAGTTTGAATTTTAGTATGTACTTTTAACCTGACCCATAGCCTGTGGAACATAAACCAGGCATAACATTGTTTCATTGGATCTGGCATATTAACTGTCTAGTCCTTTCTAGGTCTATCCTAGTTGCAAATTTTGGTATTATTGTACTAGTTTTTGTTTTCTTTCTTTTTTTTTTCCTAGCTTCTCTCACAGTTTCAGCCAAGTTGAACATCATCCCATCAATGCTGACAAATCTAATAGTAACACGTAAGTAAAGAAAAGGAATGTATTCAGCTAATGTTCAGTTTTAGGGGATATAGACAGAGAATCTAATACAAAGGGGGAAAGACACTGGTAAAGCAAGTCATTGATAGTTAAGAGAAACAGGATGATTAAGAAATATAATACTAAACTGTCATCTTAGTTGAAATGTGGGTAACTAATTAAGATCTAACTGAACATAACAATAACCATTTATGGGGCATAGGAGTAACAGATATAAGGTGATGGATGAAGGAATACAAAGTATTATAATGGATAGGTAGAAAATTACAAATGGAGGTAAGCAGGCAAAAACTGTTCAATATACAAATGAAGCCTCGGAGAAGCTGATATTTCACTATGCTAATGCTGGGAATTTTAAGCCATTCTTTAACATCTAGTTTTAATTCACAGCCTCAAATCCTGCTCACAATGGCCGTGTATGCAGCACTTGGGGCAACTTCCACTTCAAGACCTTTGATGGAGACATATTCTACTTCCCTGGGCTCTGTAATTATGTTTTTGCCTCCCATTGCAACGCTGCCTATGAGGACTTCAACATCCAGATTAGGCGTGAAGTGGTGGCAAATGCTCCAACAATCAACCAGATCACCATGAAGCTTGAAGGTGTAGTTGCTGAACTAACGAAGGGTGCTGTCATGATCAACAGCAATAGGTAAGTTTATTCTTAACACTTGTTTGGTAACCACAGACTTTTTTTCAAACTTACCAAGTACTTTGGTGTATCTGGGAAGAAACAATTATGTGTTCTTCAATAAATCTGACAATTTTACCAACATAAATAACAAATAAAATGCTATAAATTCCTACCACAGAAAATGAATTTTTCCTTGAAATATTACCTCAAAAATAAAATTTGGATGAAAAATCCTGAGAAGTTGATCCAAATTTAGATCTATATTTGATAGTGTTGGACCATCTTATTTTTCAATTGCTTTTTTTAAAAAAAAAAAGACATTATTTTAGAATCCTACAGATGCTGGATACCACAAGCTTATTAAACATCTGGATCAGAAATTAACTAGCATTTTTTCTGCCTTTTCCCAGAGTTCAGCTGCCATATAGTCAATCTGGCATTACGATAGAGAAAAGCAGCATTTACGTGAAAGTTGGCAGCAAAATCGGTGTTGTGTTATTATGGAATGAAGATGACAGCATCCTGGTAAGAACTATTCCTGAACCTCTCTACACCTTCAGAGATTAGAGCTAATCTTTGATTAGGCCAGTCCTTATCTCTTTAGGGGGTTACTACTGCCTTCTTCTCTCATACTGTTGAGCAATTATTTCCTAGTAAAGATAGGCTTGCATCCAAGTAGTCCTAAAGAAAATTACATGGATTTATACCTAGTGGATAGCAGATGTCTGAGTAAAATAGGATGAAAAATCACTTTCTATATAGTTAGCTATTGGTGTTGTTATAGGGCCTAATTACCCCTTCAAATATATATATTTCTAGCAGAATTTCACTCTTCTAGGACTTCATTTTTGCTGAGGATTTGATTTTCTTCCTGAAGAATCAATAGAAAGAGGCTGAGAGCAGTATAGATACTACAGTGAAAACTGAAGTCTGTGTCAATAGCATCAATAGCTTAGACTCCACCTCGAAGGTCAAATCCAGGCCAGCTCTTTATTCTATCCTCCAGGTTTGAATTAAGTTGCTAAATAAAATACCACAGATCTGACAAAAAATACTTAGAGGCAGCAGGTGCAAGTCTTTTCTGCGGTCTTGAATATATTTTAGAATGTTTATACTAACTTCTATGAACTTACTATCCGTCATTTTAGCTGGAATTGAATGAGAAATATGCCAATCAGACTTGTGGACTTTGCGGGGACTTCAATGGCCTTCCAATTTACAATGAGTTCTTTTCAAACAGTAAGTTTTTTAAACAAAAAAAATTGGCTTGCAGGGTCTCCAACATGCTTTTTTTGTTTTGTATTATTTTATCTCTGACATCATCAGCATTCCTCTTTCCTATCCTGTTAAATTGTTTACTCAGAACATATGATTCAATCTCTGTTTAAAGATATGTAGTACAGAGATCAGATCATGTGATTTAATACTTTAAGTGTAAATATAGTACTGGTGCTAACAACTGATTGCATATTTCTTGCATGCCATTGTTGTACACCATTTTGGTATATCTAATTAGCTAACTCCATAAAAATGATCGAGATTTTCACCAATAAGATAAATAATACAGAAATATATTCAATAAAACAAAAGGCAATTGAATTTTGTAAACAGTACATTTCTTGTTTCAGTTCTGTCTTAAAATTGGTATATCCACATTTCCCTGCTGAAATGCATAATCTTTGTAAGATCTTATCTTTATCTTTTTAAACAATCCCCAGTTTGAGCGTTTTCCTAAACCTTGTCTTACACCAGTCTCTGTTTTTCAAATCCCTATTTAGATTTTTTTTTTCTCTTCCCTACATGGACTCAATATAATCTGGAAAGAGTTTGTTATTTTTCTAGTAAAAATCTTGGTGTGCATCTAGACATAGTAGGCTGAGAATTGTTTTCTAATGTTTACTTTTTCCAGGGTGCTGTGCAAGGTAAATTGAGTCAGTGCTTCCTTTGGAAGAGGTGATGATCACATTAAAAGACTTAAGGGAACTAACTGCCTTGTCCAGTCTTGAGCTGAATTCCTTAGAGAAGAAAAAAATAACAGGCAGTTGCACTGAACAAAACCCCCCAACCTCCATTATTAAACTTCTTTTCTACAGATATTAGGATGTCTGCCTTGCAATTTGGAAATATGCACAAAATGGATGGGCCAACAGAACACTGTGAAGACCCCACTTCTGCCCTGCCATCTAATTGCTCTGATAATCTTGTAAGGATCTTTTTACTATTCTTGTATTTTTCTTTCAAATTTATCTATTCCCTTCTACAGCTTCAGACAGGTCAACAGGAAAAGCCCTCAGGCGACCGTAATTTAAAGAGGGCTATAAGATTCTATTAAATAATAATTACATAAAGTAAAAATACAAAAAAAAAAAGCTTCTTGGCATTTACTGGATGTTCTTTACTTTTTTTTCTCCAAAGGATGACATATGCCAGAAAACATTGACCAGCTCTGCATTTGCAGAATGTAATGACCTTGTTGATGTTAGAGAGTACATTACAGCTTGCCAAGATGACTTGTGCCGCTCTGAAGAATCTAAAAACGCCTCATGTATTTGTGACACCTTTGCTGAATACTCCCGGCAGTGTGCTCATGCTGGTGGGCAGCCCCTGAACTGGAGAACCTCAAAACTGTGCTGTAAGTATCACTGGAGACAGCCTTATTTTATACTCAAACCACTGCAGTAACTAACAAACAACAAGCTCTCAAATGATGCTGAGGATGCCTGAAAAGTTACAGGCCATTCAAGATTGTATTCTTCAGAGGATTCTGATGTACAGGTTCCAGCATGAAGACTTAAAAAAGCTAAGGATTTTAATGCATACTGGATTAAACACTATAAACACTTACATGGATACCAATAGAAGTTGAAGTGTAATTAAATTAAATGGGACAGTAAATGAAACAAATAAAGGAGAAACAAGAATCAAAAATGGGACAAGCTTGCTTGCTTGCTTGTATTCATGTTTCTCTCCTTTTCTCATGGTGGCTACAGCATTTCTTGTTCTCAGTTATTAACTGATTGGGTCTTCACAGGTGTTTAGCTGGTTAAGCACTTATTTATCTCCTCTTGCTTGGTAGTGAGGAGTTTGCACTGATTTAAAGGCATACTTGATTATTGCAGGGTAGCTGTTTATACTGTCACCTGCATTTGCTCCAAAACAAAAGCCCATAAGGTACTACTTGCCCAGAGGATGGTATCAGAAAATGAAAATATGCTAAAGTTTTAGGAATTAAATCTTACATTTTGCTAGCAATACAGGTGTTTTTGGGAAGGGAGCCTTCAGTAGAAAGACAGACCTTGCTGACTTTCTGGGGTCATTACCTTGCTGTCCCTAGAAATCCAGTCACTGAGCCAGTTCTGCACTACTCATGGAATGCACATCTCAACAGTAAAATATGGATCTAGGTGATTAAACTTGCAAATTTTGAGAGCTGGTAGTCAATCTGCAGTTTGGTGCACTTTTTTATCTAGCTGGAAACCTTAAATGGATATATATATTTACATATATAGTGAACTAGAAATACTTTTGACTGAAAAAACATCAATCTTTCTTCCTTTTTAAATTTCAGCCAAGAAGTGTCCTTACAACATGCAGTACGAGGAGTGCAACTCCCCCTGTGCTGATACATGCACGAATCCTGAACGATCTCAGTTTTGTGAAGAACACTGTATTGATGGTTGTTTCTGCCCCCCAGGCAAGTTCTAAAATACATCTCTGATCTCAAAGAACAATAGCTTACCTGTAGGATTTGGGCAGGTTCCATGTGGGCTTTAAATCTCATGTATTTGCATTTTTCACAGCTGCAAGTGAAAAGCATTTGTCATGTCTCAGCTGAGAAAAGATACCTGAATTAATTGCCAATACATGTGCAATATTTAGAAAGCAGGAAAAAAGAACAGCAAACAGATCAAGACAAGTCTTTCAACCAGCCACCTGTGCTACAATAAGTCCCCCTTTCAGAGCAGATGGAATTTAAGAATACAAAAGCCAAATCCTTCACTGAGCAAACTGACATAGTCATGCTGTCCTCAGCATTGGTATATCCATTCACAACAGCTGCAGATCTGCCTCTAAGATGATATTAAGGATTTGTAATAAACAAACTGGTGTATAGGAAATGCCTCTTTAATTCATCAAGGTTTTGTCTTTTCTTTTTTTTTTTTTTTAATCTAGGGACTGTATTTGATGACATCAACAATTCTGGCTGCATTCCCCAGCAGCAGTGCTCCTGTGTTTACAATGGCAACACCTACGCTACAGGAGCTTCTTTTTCAGAGCCGTGCCAGACCTGGTAACCTTTGTTGCTTTTCTAACTCACTATTTCCTCTCATAAATTTAATGAGTTTAATAGTTTATTATATGCCATTGCCTCATTGGTAATTGACATATGTATTTAACTGACCACTACAGTTCCAAAATACCCCTAAAGAACATTGTTTTATTTAGCAACAGCCATAACTTGCTTTGCACTCTAACTCATGGTGATTGAAGCAAGGATTTACAATGTTTAGATTTCTCATCAGTCAATTAAAATGCTTCCTCTTTGTTTATTTTGTTCAAACATTTGGATTTCTCTAAGAGGAATGAAGTTGCAGTCATTAATGTATTTGCAAATATTTATTTTCTCTGGAGAAAGCAAGGGATGACATAATATAACCGCCATTTCACAATTATTAATCTTGTACCTGTGCACTATCACATCACCTTAGAAGACAGACACAACCTGCATCAGGAGTAAATGTGAAATTACATTTCCTTATTTATCAGTTTATGATACAATTATATAAAAAAAAAAGAAAAGAAAACAAAAAACCCCACAAAAGATATTTCAATTTGTCATTGTGCTTTATGTTAGCTGAAAAAACCCAAACAATTATTTATCCAATACCTGTTTTGGAGAGTTCACCTGTCCAAAGATAGAAAACAATTAAATAAGCAAGGTGAATGGTTACCAGAGTTATTCCATTACAAGTTCACAATGTTTTGGAAAGTCTTAAGTCTAGATTCACTATGTGTCAAACTACAGCCTGAAGGGAAAAGCAATAGCAAACCAGCTGAACCTAACACCACTGTTACTCTGGGCCACTGTTACTGATTTCAGCTAACTTTATTCTTCCAGTACCTGCAATGGAGGCCAGTGGAGCTGCCAAGACATGTCATGCCCAGGAACATGTTCAGTAGAGGGAGGTTCACACATTTCCACATATGATAAAAAACGTTATGATCACCACGGAGACTGCACCTACGTCCTTTCTAAGGTGGGACTCAGACATTAGTAGGTCATAAAGCCTCATACATTTATAGAAAGAAAACCTGATCTCAACACTTCTGCATCTTAGCACTTTTGACATGCAGACATTAAATTACCTGCCACTTAGCCAGATGTTTACTATGCTGCCATTCAAATGACAATCATCATTTAACTAGTAGGATGTCATGCAACTATATACAGTGTTCACTGGAAAATTTCCAGTTCTGTGATAGAGTAATTGAACAACATTGTCTTTTTAAAGAATTTGCTTAGTATACATTCTTCAGTATGATTAATCCAGCTTTCTTACTGAGTTGCATAATTTTTGTCATGTTACTCTATTATATGGCATTTGGCCAGATGGTATCACTCTGAAAAATTACACCAACGGTTCTTAAAAAAATTAAATTTAAGATTTTAAACCAAAATTTGTTTCATTTCTGTGAAGTTCAACTAGAGAAAATCAGTTCAAGTTACCTGATACATTTAATTTTGGTTTTGAACATTTTTAAAGGAAGTAGAAAAATTAGAAGTTAATGATAATTAGAATATTTAATTACTGGCATGTGTAAGTGAAATATTTTGATCTTTTAGGGGCTTTTTCCATTTTTTTTGCTTTCCTTTTTCCTCACCTGCACAATTCAGTAAAATGAAAAAAAATGTTGTATGTTACTGTTCACCTGAGACATGTTTTATCTGAAATTTTTGTCTAGTATAGATAGCGGCCACAGAAAGATGAGAGTTACAGTAGAATTGAATCAAACATCAGAAGTTGGCATGAATAAAAACACCAAATATGAATACAGATAACCATCTTGATATCCATATGGGTATAATCAATAAAATACAGATTCTAGTTTTCTTGGTTTTAGTCATTACAACAGGGCAAAATTGAATCTTCAGCCAAAGAGGGTCAGGGATTTGTGAGAGTGTGTATCTTCTTCAGAAACAGAAATATTTTCTCAGAGCTGAGAGAAGTTTTTACAGGGAAAGCTACTGTAATTCGACTTTCGTGAAATAACTGCTGGCATTTTTTTTCAGGACTGCAAAGATGAAACATTCACCATCCTGGTAGACCTACGCAAATGTGGCCTAACAGACACTGAGACATGCTTAAAGACTGTGACCCTCAACATGAACAAAGGACAAACTGTAAGAGTGAAAAATAAGCATATTAAAAATATGGAGAGAAAAGTAACTAGGTCTTAATCAGTCAGGGAGCTGCATTTCTTTGTCAAATGTTCAACATATACAATGACTACATATTAATTTTAATCAAGTGAAAAGAAACTGATTTTGTTATGAAAATCAGATCAGCCATAAATTTGGCTTTGCAGAATTTCATTAAGAAACACATTGTACTCACAAAGCAGAAAAAAGCTATTTTCTCTCCTAATTAGATAGAAAAAACCCACAAGTTTTAAGGTTAGTAACTACAATTACAACAGTAAGGGATGTAATTCATAACTAAGATGTGTTCAAAGAAAACAAGATGATGCAATCCCCTAAAAAACTGAGAAAGTCACTTTAAAAGTTATTCTTTTGCAGCAGGGAAAATTAGTAAAGGGTACAAGGTAGAAACAGGGAGGAGGTTAAATCACAAAGTCCTACCCTTTTTATTGAATATCTGTTTAATTAATATCACCATTATTACTCTTTGGATTATAGTTATTCTTCACAGATGGTTGGCAGCCCAGAAAGCCAGCCTGGGCTGCATTAAAAGCAGTGTGGCCACTAGGTCAAGGAAGGTGATCTGCCCCTTGACTCCACTATGATGAGACCCCATCTGGGGTGGTACATCCAGCTCTGGGGCTCCCAGCCTAAGGAGAACATGGACGTGTTGTAACGGGCCCAGAGGAGGGCCACAAAGACAATCAGAGGGCTGGAGACCATCTCCTATGAGGACAAGCTGAGAGAGCTGGAGTTGTTCAGCCTGGGGAGGAGAAGGCTCTGGGGAGATCTTAGAGCACCTTCCAGTCCCTAAAGGGGGCCTACAAGAAAGCTGGAGAGGGACTTCTTACTAGGGCACATAGAACAATCACTTTGTGATTTTTTGGGAGTGGCTTCAAACTGAAAGAGGGCAGGTTTAATTAGATATAAGGAAGAAATTCCTCACGGGGATGGTGAAAAACTGGAACAGGTTTCCCAGAGAAGTTGTGGATGTCCCATCCATGGAAGTATTCAAGACCAGGTTGGATGGGGCTTTGAGCAACCTGGTCTAATGGAAGGTGTCCCTGCCCATAGCAGGGAGGTTAGAACTAGAAGATCTTTAAAGGTCCTTCCCAACCCAGACCAGTCTGATTCACACAGTTGTCTTTTTTCCCCTTCCTTAATAGGTCATTGAGGTCAGACCTGATCGTAGTGTGTTTGTGAACTCAATCTACACCCAGCTGCCCATGTCAGCAGGTATTTTTTTTCTCTACAACAATGAATGATACAAGTGCTTTTGAAATAAAGTGAAATGTTTGGTGTCATAAAGAAATGAGAGACAGTACAAGCATAGGCAAGAGTTTAAATAGTAGTAAACAGCATTTACAATCTCCTGATTTGATCACTCTCAGGTTTACTTCTTTCTTACTGCCCAAAATTGAATGCAGAAGACATCTTTTTACCTCTCTTACCTCTTTTTTTTAACTACTACCCCTGTGCTCACACTTGCTTAGAAAGAAATCTGAATTTTGCTTCGTTTCAGTAACTAATGCTTCCATGCGATATCTCTGACCCCCAGATCTCCTTATTGTCCTGCTCCAGCAGAGTAAGGGCTCCAATGTATTCTGTACAAGCTTAGAAACAGAAATATTCTTTTTAACTCTCAGTGCCATACAGTTTTTCCTACTTATTCTCTTTGAAGTAGTAATCTCTAATGGCTTATGTTCTGGAAGGAAATAAAGCTAATAACTTGGTAGCTGCAAGTAGATTTTGAACAATAAATTTTGATTTATATTTCTGATTAATTTTCACAAAGATTGGCTTTATTTCACCTCAGAATTTGCAACAATTGTGATAGACATTCAAGAAGAACAGTGTCAGGTTTTCAGCATTTGACCTCATCCTGAGAGTGATCATTTTGTTTTTCATGTGTAGCTAATGTCACCATGTTCAGACCTTCATCATTCTTCATGATCATGCAGACAAACTTTGGGGTCCACCTTGAAATCCAGTTCATACCTATAATGCAAGTGTTTGTGCGACTGGATCCTATTTTCAAAGACCAGACTTGTGGTAAGTGAATGAAATAAGAACATCTTGATTAATGCCTTTTGTGTAATATGAGCAGTATAAACTTCTCACTGCTTTTCAACAGGTCTCTGTGGAAACTTCAATAATATCCAAACTGATGACTTCAAGGTCATAAGTGGAATAATTGAAGGAACAGCAACAGCATTTGCTAATACATGGAAAACTCAGGCTTCATGCCCCAATATCCAGCAGAGTTTTGAGAACCCTTGTGCACTCAGCATTGATAATGGTGCGTGCTTCTTAGAATTTTTTCTAGTTTGCTTTTTTCTTCTGTTTGCTCATCCCTAAGGAAAACACATCAGTTGGAAAGCAAAGATAAAAAATAAAGATTTACATATTTGGTAAAAACATGCATCTGAAATCAGAAACAAATATTCAGAAATGAAAGCACTGAAGATAAGTAACAAAATAAAAGAAGATCCAGAGAAACACAGCTGAAGAAAACTGTAAGGTCAAACCTTTTATTCATCCCCTTCAGCAAGTCCTCTTCTTTGGTTATAGGAACCTTAGACCACAAGCTGAGTGAAAAAAAAAAAAAAGACAGAGAAGAAGAAATTTAACAAAGTGTCAGAACTGGCTTCATAGACCAGGGCAGCGTGGCTTTGTGACTAATGAAATACAAAGAGTAATGTGCATTTGTATTGTTTCTTCTTTTCACAGAAAAATACGCTCAGTATTGGTGTGGACTGCTAACTAACAGCACAGGACCTTTTGCTGATTGCCACTATGCAGTGAATCCCGCTGTTTACCACACGGTACTTTGTTAGATTGTTTTTCCCTTTAGAAACAATAGAAATGGAATCATTACAACTAGCTACCAGAAAAGGACTGTTCCAGACATGTCTTATGCAATGCCAATATCTTAATTTCTGTACTGCAGCACTTCCTTCTTTCAACATGTGTTTCTGTTTGTGTTGTAACATTACCTTATTTCAATTGTCAGTCTTGGCTTCAAGATCCTGACTTGTTTGCAAATGAAAAGGCAGGTATTTACTCCTGGAAGGTTTTAGACTTATAGCAGAAAGCCTATGTAAACGCATGTCAAATGCTTGTTTGTGTATCAGTGAATTTTCATCTCATCAGCCTGGTATCTCATTAATAGCCACTTGGCACAGAATGCCCATTACCTAATAATCATAATTCTGTTATCAATATGTTGCAAATATTTCTTCTCATTAGGAGTCATCCAGGTACAGACACCAGTGAAAGGATGTGTCTGAACTGCATGCTGTGAATAGAGCTTTGTATGCTATTGTGCAGCATATCCATTAATGTGTTTCAGAGGACCATGAAGCTGTTAAATGTATAACAGACTTGAAGATCACTATTTCCTAGTAATAACTGCAGACACGAACTGAACTTCCATTACCTGCATTCTCTCCTGCCAGGAAACTTAGACAAAGACTAGACAGTGATAAAAGCTATGTTACTGGGGTCTATGAGTAAGCGTATCTGAAGAAGAATTAGGGAGTAAGACCAGAAAGATAATGTTCATTGTTTTTTTTAGATTGATCATATTAGCAGTGCTGAGACTTTAGTTTTCTCTCCATTCTTAGAACTGCATGTTTGACACGTGTAACTGTGAAAATAGTGAGGACTGTCTGTGTGCAGCCCTGTCTTCCTATGTGAGAGCTTGTGCTGCAAAAGGAATCCAGCTGCAGGGATGGAGGACTGATGTCTGCAGTAAGTACTCTTAACTACCCCATTTCCTAAGAACACACATCAATAAAAACTGCTGATCAGAGATTATTTTCTACTCATTTCTAGACAAATTAGTAACTGTTGAGGAAGGAATTTTGTCAAGTGCACTCCCGGAAGCGATTCTCTGCTGTCCCCTTAGAATCAATCCCTGTCTAGCAAGAGTGAATAAGAACAGATGGGAGACATAGCTTGACTGGGAAAGGGATTGCTATTATGAAAGTGCCTCCACCTGTTTCTGAACTTTGAGTTGAACTACAGCTTTGTCAAAAGTTATTGTAGAGAAAATGTGACATATTAGAATAACAGTACTTATAATACCACTTGCAAATGAGAGGTCTTTGAAGCTGCATGCAAGGTTCTGCTCATCCAGCATGTCTGTTTTCAGCACACCAGAAGACATTCAGGGAGACATCTTGTCTCATACTTCAAGGAGTTTAGGAGTCTGGCAATGAATGGCAACACCAAATGGAGATTTCTGAACTTTCTGAACCTTCATTTGAAAAAGTATTTTCTTCTTTGCAGGCATCAGTTACTCCACATGTACAGTAGCTTTTCAGATCTAACTCTGGAAGTGTTCAGAAATACATTTACATGAAAGATGCAACATAAGCACACATGCACAGTATTGTTTACATGTTATTTCTACTGCCTATGCTGGTTTTTTTCTCGTGAGAATTTACCATCTAGAATTAACAAGCTATTTTATTTTCCTCTCTCAAGCAAAATACACCACCTCATGTCCCAAATCCCTAAGCTACAGCTATACCATCTCTTCCTGTCCACCCACTTGTCGGTCTCTGAGTGAGCCTGATGTCACATGCAACATTAAGTTTGTCCCAGTTGATGGCTGCACCTGCATAAATGGAACCTACATGGATGAGAGTGGCAAATGTGTGCCTGCTACTGAATGCCCCTGCTACTACAGAGGATCTCCCATACCATTTGGAGAAGTTGTCCATGAAAATGGGCAAGTATGGTAAGTGAATCTTTTGAAAAACGTTCAAGCAATGGTAGCATACCTAGTTTCTCATTAGAATCTGTTACATTTAAGATGGTCTCATCCTGTCTCCTGAATTTCAATACAGCGCTCTTCTCTTGAATTTCTTCAGCTTTAAGTTCTTTCATTTTCAACTTTTACGAATGGTACATATTCCCCTGAGCTGCAAGACAGGGACAGAAGCAGAATGAAGCCAGTACAATGAAAAGTAAAATCATTAGTAACTTTTTACATCACTTAAAAACACACAAACCTATGCTTGTGGGGTCCACCCAAGGGTACTGAGGGAGCTGGTGGAAGTGTTCGCTGAGCCACTTGCAATCATTTGTCAGCAGTCCTGGCTAACCAGTGAGGTCCCAGTTCACTGGAGGTTGGCAAATGTGCTGCCCACCTACAACAAAGGCCAGAAGGAGGATCTGGTGAACTGCAGGCCTGTCAGCCTGACCTTGGTGCTAAGGAAGATTATGGAACAGATCCCCTTGAATGCCATCATGTGACACATACGGGACAACCTGGGGATCAGGCCCAGCTAGCATAGGTTTAGGGAAGGCATGTGCTGTTTGCCCAACCTGATCTCCCTCTATGACCAGGTGACCCACTTAGTGGATGAGGGAAAGGTTGTGGATGTTGACTACCTGTACTTTGACACTAAGGCAGTGATCGTCCATCTGTACTGGGCATTGGTGAGAGTGCACCTCAAATCCTGTGTTCAGTTTTGGACCCCTCACTGCAAGAAAGACATTAAGGTGGTGGAGTAAGTCCAGAGAGGGCAACAAACCTGGTGAAGGGTCTGGAGCACAAGTCTTATGAGGCATGGCTGGGGGAGCTGGGAAGTTTAGCCTGGAGACAAGGAGACTCGGGGCACCTTATCGCTCTGCACAACTATCTGAAAGGAGGATGTAACAAGGTGGGGGTCTGCCTCTTCTCCCAAGTAACAAGTGATAGGGGACATGAGGAAATGGCCTCAAGGTACATGGGGGAGCTTGAGATTGGATGTTAAAAATTTCTGCACTGAAAGACCTGTAAAGCATTGCAACAGGCTGCCCAGGGAAGTGGTTGAGTCACCGTCCCTGGAGGTATTTAAAGACATGCAGATGTGGCACTTAGGGACATGGTTTAGTGGTGGACTTGGCAGTGCTGGTTGGACTCCATCTTAAGGGTCTTTTCCAATCCATATGTTTCTATGATATTTCTAGATGGATAGAGCAACTATATTTATGGGCATTTTTTATTTAATTCCATAATTTTTCAAGTATAAATTTATGACAATACCAGCAAGGAGAGATCTTATGAGAATGTAAATAACAAGCAGAGATGTATACTCATCACAACCTATGAATTTTCCTGTTAAGCAATAATGGATATCATATGGAAGCAGCGCATGTAGTGTTATTAAGGGAAATTTTTTTCCTGAGACTGCGAAACAGCATTTTGGAATATGTTTTTTCCTCTCTCACAGCTCTTGTGTCCAGGGAAGACTGAATTGCATTGGAGCACCGAATCCAACTCCAGGTGAAAATAATCTTCCACTTATTTTTTCTCTTTGTCAGATTTTGCAGAGGATAGTTCATAGAATTGATTCTTCTTAATGGATTTTTAATAGAAGTATTTCTCATTTAGTTATAGTGCAATAGTTATCATAAAAGGCAGGAATGTGCCTACATTAATCATAAGACCTCTTTTTACATAAAGACTTTTTTTTCTGAAATAATGTGGAGTTATTTTCCTGAGAATTCAGTGCTCTGAAGTGTATCTAATCAACAGATTGAATAGGGACAACAATCTACTAATTGAAATAAGGAATTTCCGAAGAATTTTTAGATGGTTTTAATGGCTACAACTGTGGAATAAACTCTATGCCATTTCTTTACTACTCTCACTTTCCTTCCTCTAGTCTGTAAATCTCCCATGGTCTACTTTGACTGTAGAAACATCACTGCAGGAAAAACTGGAGCAGAATGTCAAAAAAGTTGCCAGACTCTGGATATGCAGTGTGTAAGTATGTCATGGCTGAATGGTGCTTCCATGCTTTGTCTGTGCTCTTACTGCTAAAGTAATTGATCCACTGGATCTACTCAACATCTACAACACGGATACTTTATTCTCATAGCAAAAGCCTAAAACAATGTTATGAAGCATCAGCACTGGGACCCTTAGATAAAAATATAATAAAGTAACATCCAAATTAGATCTTGAGGTTAGTGTTTACCTTACTTCAGCTACTGCAGGTAACTGGAACCAGTAGTGAAAAATCTAGGGCTCTATCACACATTTGACTTCTGTAGGAGAAAATTAGTGGCTACAAACTGTCTAGGAGAAATTATTCTTTCTCATATCCTGCTGCATTTGTGAACTTCTTGCACATCTAATAATATTACTCCACCTAGGTTCTTGGTGGCCACATGGCATTTCATAAATAAGTATCATATCAGATAAACAATTTCAGTGTAGCTCAACCAAACCAGAAAAAGATTTTACTTACTTTTCTTTTTAAAAGTCCATTCAATCACAAATCACCCACTACAAAGTGCAAGACCCAATGTATTCTAAATTTCACAGATTCCACAAGAACAATGAGGATTGGCATACATAAAACATGTATCTTTAACAGATTTATATTCTATTAATTCAATGGCTAATAACTTCCTTTTTGTTCTGTTGTCCTAGAAGTACTTTATAGTTCTCTCCCATTTAACCTGGGCAGCAAAAAGAACATATAAAGACATTTTATGATAATTTAATCTTCCTCTTCTTAATGTGATTATTTCATTCTGAAATTATGTCTTTCTCTTGTCTTTTCCAGTATAGCTCACAATGTACATCTGGCTGCATGTGCCCAAATGGGCTTGTGTTAGATGGAAATGGTGGTTGTATTCCTGAAGATGAATGTCCTTGCATTCACAATGAAGCCATGTATCAGCCTGGGGAAAAGATCAACTCTGACTGTAACACCTGGTAAATACATCTGTAGAAGTAACATTCCTGGTTCCCTCATTTGTCTTTCCAAAGATCTTAAAATAGTACAGCAGTGATGAAAGATTTGGATTGCACATTTAATCAGTTGATGGATCTTCTTGTTTTGGATTACACAGCATGACCAGGTTGCCTTCTGATCTGTATCAGATGGCCAAAGCACAGAATGGGAAGAAACATTTAGGGCTACAGGCTTCATTAAGTATCTTGTTTTGCAGTTAATGTATTCAGAGTAGCAGAACAGAACTTTGTTTTAATTCTTTACATGAAAAATGTAAAAGACTACTTTAACTCCATAATCAATATAACATATACCAGGGGTGAGTTGCCAAACAAACACTGATTGCTGGGGTATGTCTACTCAAAACAGTGAGTTGTTCTATTATTAATATATTTTATTCTCTTTTCTAGTGTATGCAAGAATAGGAAGTGGGAATGTACCAAAAATCAGTGTCTGGGCACTTGTGCTGTTTATGGAGATGGTCATTATAATACCTTTGATGACAAAACGTTCAGCTTCAATGGAAATTGTGAATACACACTAGTGCAGGTACTGATAGTTAACAGTAACAAGTGTGAGGTAATCTTGATGGTGTCTGTAAAAATAATATATTTTTAAATGTTATTCTCTACCCAGGACCATTGTGGCTCAGCCAACGGGACCTTCAGGGTTGTCACTGAAAATATTCCTTGTGGCAACACTGGGACAACTTGCTCAAAATCCATCAAAGTCTTCTTAGAGGTAATAAGGTTTTGCATATAGACCAGTTTTGTTCTGTATCTATTAAGGCTTAGGAGAAGCCTAGGTATCCATTGATTCAAGGAAGTTGGAAAATATTTTAAAAAGCAATTCAACTATTAAGTTAGGTTTACATTAGATGCAAGTGAAATATTTGGTAGAGCTTCCTAGCTTTCTATATTTTCCATTTCCCACACTATCTTATACCACTCTTGGTAAAACTACGGAAAAATAGCTTTTAACAGAAAGTTAGCCTATTGTGTCAGAATATTCTTTTATTCTATGCAATGTAGTTCCTCCATGGCGGTCAAAAGACCCTTTTTAGGCCTATGCCATTTAAATTATCTTTTACCACATTTCCAGGAACCTGAGATCTGAGCAATATAATTTTGAGCTATATAATTTTGCTGATTTGTTTTCATTATATAAATTATTCGTAGTACTCTTAAAAGCAGAAAAACGTGTTTGAGAGCTACTGAGCTCATTTCTAATCACCTTTTCCTCCTGTTTCAGAGCTATGAACTGATACTTGGTGAAGAACATGTCAGTGTAGTACAGAGAGGACAAAATGATGAGGTGCCATACACAATCCGCTATATGGGTATGTACTTGGTAATTGAGACCACAAGCGGACTGATCCTCATGTGGGACAAGAAAACCAGCATCTTCATCAAGCTCAGCCCTGATTTTAAGGTGTGGAACTAGCACATTATTTCCTATTCTCATTGACACAAAAGTCAAATTGTTATATTTCAGGAACAAGGAAGTGTATTATGAGTGAATATTTTGAGTGAAAGCCTCTTGTATGCTACCACATATTTTTCAAGCTTGTAACTACACAGGTGATAAGGAAAATGCATTCTCATTGTCATACTCATTTGCCTAGCTTATGATACATAAGTACTAAAAACTGTAGTAAATAAGGAGTTTGCTATCTTATTGTATACCACAGTGACATTTAAATCAGGTATATAAATAAAACGTAATTTAGATCTAGATATACCAACTTGCTTCAGTACCATGGGTTCTTTTGCTGCCTCACCCACTAGCATTTTATAAAAATAGTAGTAATATGGAAAGTATGCACCTTAGATTCATAGAGAAAGCATAGCATCTATTGCAGCCTACCACAGTTGTACAGATCCATATATTCAGAATGAGGGATATTTCTGGATGTGCAAGGAAAATGTTATTTCTTTTTATACCTGTTAGCAGTCTGAGTAGTAAAGACACAATGAGTAGATTATGTGGCTGAACTGGTAATACTTATGACAGCTTTATAAGGCTGTTTTTTTATATGTACATCTCTTGTATAAAACAAGGCTCAAGTGTAAATCTTAATCAGCTGAGTCCTCATTTTCTTGTCAAAGCAGAAGGTTACAATGACAAAGATGGTTTTTTTGTTCAGATTTCAAAGAAGAAAAGTCAAGAGTGGTATCCTTTTAGCCTTAGTGGTCATGATCTGTTGCTGAGGAAACAGAGCATGAAGATGTTCAGGACTGATAGAAAGGAATGGCACCATTAATGGCACCATTCCAAGAGCTGGATTTCAAGTACTATTTCAGTCTCAGATGTTGTTTCAAGTTTTCTCACACCCATTATTATTTTATTTACTTCCTTTTGCAGGGCCAGATCTGTGGCCTCTGTGGAAATTATGATGGCAACAGCATCAATGACTTTACTACAAGGAGTCAGTCTGTAGTAGAGAATGTCCTAGAGTTTGGAAACAGCTGGAAAGTATCCTCTACATGTCCTGATGCTAACGACATCAAGGACCCATGTTCTACCAACCCTTACCGAAAGTCCTGGTCAGAGAAGCAGTGTAGCATCATCAACAGCAACGTCTTTGCTGCCTGTCACTCTCAGGTATTACCAGGGCAGAAGTTTATTGTGTGAAAACTAAGTCTGTGTGTCACTGAAGGTGCTATCCTCATATGTTTTAACATGCATGTCTCACTTATTAGCATGTTTCACTTCAGATAGTGTCAGAAAAACTTCAATCTGAATCCCACTGAGTGGGACAGGTTTATAGTCCCTACCTGTAAGAAATAAAAAGACTTAATAAGAATTATTCACATATTACAAAAGAATAATAATTTCATAATTACTATGTATTTCCTTATAGCCTGACTTGAATAAAAATTTCTCATATACCAGGTACAGAACACAAGCTCAACATAGTAATAACATAGTAATGAAGTATCAGCATAGCCTTTATCTGACACTAAGTACCTACCGAACACTGCCAGATAACTCTGTGCAATTGCCTAATATTTCTCAGGAAAATTAATCTAATCTTCCCCCAGGACACATCTGGGTGTCTAAAAATCTGCCAATATATGATTTGAATGTATCATTTGGCATCAGCTCTAGCATTCAACAGTGTCTTACAAAAGAAAGAGAAATTACTGGTGTAGGCCTTCCTTCTGAGATGCTACAATTTTAAGAAAATTACTCTAGCAAAGCTAAGAAAGAATTTAGAAGGCAAGATGTATGGTATCACACTTCTGTTTACTAACAGGTTGAACCAGCAAAATATTACCAAGCATGTGTGACAGATGCTTGTGCCTGTGACAGTGGAGGAGATTGTGATTGCTTCTGTACAGCAGTAGCTGCCTATGCCCAAGCGTGCAGTGAAGTTGGTGTATGCGTAGCCTGGAGAAGCCCATCAATTTGTCGTGAGTTTTATGTCATAAACATTTCTTCTAAAAGTGTAGTTAAATGTACAGTATCTTGCTGATGTCCTTGAAACATGCTGTATCTTACATATGTGGGTTAGAATCTCACTGTGTAGATTTTTCATGCTTAAGATATTTGCGCCTTTTTTTTTTCTGAACATGTCCAACTTTCTGTTTCTCCTTAGCACTGTTCTGTGATTACTACAATCAACAAGGAGAATGTGAATGGCACTATAAGCCTTGTGGAGCCTCCTGTATGAAGACTTGTAGGAATCCAAGTGGAAAATGCCTCAATGACTTGCCAGGTTTAGAAGGTAAAAAGAGCTGCAAGTACCTTTTAGAGGGTACATATTATTATATTTTTAATTGTTTTTAATGGAGTGTATTTCCCCCATTATCTGCATTTGCACAATTCAACTCTCTTCAATATCATTATATCCACATGAATGGAGGCAGAGTATGGAAACTGGAGTGAAAAAGATCTCTAAGACTACGTCCTTGTGGATGGGCTCTGCTGATGCTAGTACTCTGCATTACTTACTAGAGTTACTGGAAAAAAATAAATGAAAATGTTATGACAATTAAAAACAAGACCTGAAAATGCATTCTACACAAATAAAACTTCTGCTGACAGTATTTCATTCTTACCTTTTCTACCTGGTACATGCCCCCTTCCTTCCTCCAGGCTGCTACCCTAACTGCCCACCAGACAAGCCATATTTCCATGAGGATCAGATGAAGTGTGTTAGTCTCTGTGACTGTTACGATGATGAAGATGGAAAGATATATAAACGAGATGAATGTAATATATGGTAAGACTTAACATACCAGCCTCATCACATACAAGGAAAAACGATCAAAAGAAAGTGGGAAATTGCATGTTCCGTTTACATGACAGGATTAGGCTATGCTGCCTGCGTAAAAATAATGCCTTACTATCTAATGGTGGTTTTCTTACTACATTAGTAAGTAGGTTTTATATGATTTTATGTTCTATTGATTTTGTTCCTGATTATATTGCAAATTCTCAGTATAAAGGTACATTAAGAACAAGAAGTCCTTTATGACCAGGCTTTCTCTATTTCACTTTCCTGTGGCAGGAAAAACATTGTGCCAGGACTAAAGATATCTAATAGTGACCAACTTCCAAGTATTTTATTACATACTTATATCACTTGAGTATTTAGAGTCTCCCTTTTTAGCCTGCTATTTAGTACAAAAACATTGTAAGTGCAAGGAAAGTGATATGAAGGAAATAAGGAAAGTTTTCCTTAAGATTTCTACCTGTAGCTTTGTGTAAAATTTAACTTCACTTCTATTTATAAGTTTGGGTTTAATATAAAGAAAGATTTGGGAAAATGATGGCCAAAAAGAAGACAAAACCAACTGGACACTAAAGGAATAAGCACATATAAAGTGCCTTGCCTTTTGATGCCAGTATTTATCAGAAAGATGACTAAACAAAGTACATCACAATCAAAAAAATATGGGTTTTTATGCTTTCTATTTCAGTGAGTGCACATCAGAAGGTTTACAGTGCAAGTTTGATGATAAAGGTAAGACAGCTAAGAAAAATTATTAAGAAAATGAAATAATGGATATTACCTTTTCATAGATTCCTGACAATAAACTTCTTCTGAATTGCAGCCTGCCACTGCATTTATGAAGGAAATAGCTATAAATATGGTGAACTCATCTATAACACCACGGATGGAACTGGATGGTGTTTCAGTGCAACATGCGATGTCAATGGAACAATAAGCAGGAACATCTTTAAATGTGGCATTTTTACAACAACCCCATTTACATTTTCTACAAGTCAGCCTACAACTACTACTTCAGGTATGCATGAATAATCTTTAAAATAAGTGAAAAATTTCTGTGAGTGACTGAAAATTAGCTGAAAGGGAGGATTTTCTCATCAGTTAATGGCATATGATTTTACTTGAAAACGCTGACTTCTGCTGGAGCCACCAATTCACTTGGCAGCTTCAGTTGCCAAAGAAGACCATAATAAGGATGTAGAAATGAGTACAGCATTTCTTACAAACCCAATCTCCACTGTTTCACCATGGTTTATCCAGGGGAAAAAAATAATAGAGCTTACTAATAATTGCATCCTGGAGAATCTTCTAATTTCCTTGCTAACAAAAACCAGCAGTTCTAGACCAACTTCTGAAAACATGAAAGACAATTGCTGCCATTTCTTAAACTACAGAGCACATTACTACCAATTGAAGATAAGAAATTTAGTTTGAGGAAATCCTCAAACTATTTATAACCATTGTTTAGAACCTTTCCTAATTGTACTTAATAACCAAATCAACAGTTTCCTTCTACTCCCACAGTACACTTCTACTTTATTCCTGCAGTTAATTCATTACAGTGACCAAATTCTCAGTAATTTTGAGAAATATTCGCAAAAAATTATACTACAGGAAGAACTAAATATTCAAATTTAAGTCTTCTGTTAAGCAACATTCATGTGAAGCAAGTGGTATCTATTCCACGTGGTCATCTTCATAATGCTAAGAATATGAAAAAAATCTTATTAAAATAACTAGAAAATACTTATTAGATTATGTATTTCATATATACTATATGTGTATTCTCTATTATAATGCACTATATGCAAAATACATATATGTTAAATATATGTATTATATTTCAGGTTTATAAATGTGTTACATGTTATAATATTAAAATAAGTAGAAAAGTCATTATTCTGTAAAAATATTTTAAAGTCTGCATGGTTATGCAGTTAAGAGTAAGTAAATACAGAGATAATAGCAAGGAGAATAAAACCTCCTCTACTTATACCATAGAAATCATGAGATTATATTATCTAAGTACTAACGTACCATGCAAAGGATATCAGATTAGCTTTATTTAGCTACAATTTTTTAATAGATGTCACAGAAAGTACCACTATAATGATAATAATATAGACGAAAGGTCAAAAACTACTTTAGAAATTAAATTCAAGACTGCCTAAGCAAGTTCACTAAAATTAAAATAGTACATTATATAAAAAATTATATACAAAAAAAATATATGGAAGATGAATAATTTTTCCTGGCACTTTCTTTAATAAGAGCAGACAAGACTTATGGTTCCTCCTTTTAATTACAGAAATGACAACTGCAACACCAGTGACAACTGTATGTGTGAAAAATGTGTGTACCTGGTCAGAATGGTATGATTCTACTCAGCCTGAAAACAAAGAGGACAGTGGAGATTATGAAACATTTGAAAGTCTCAAGGAAAAAGGATACAGTGTGTGTACAAACCCTAATGGTGTTCAATGCAGAGCCAAAGAACACCCGGATACAGAAATTAACCACCTTAACCAAACAATACAGTGTAGTCAAAGCAGAGGATTAATATGCAATAACCAGGACCAAGAATCTAAGCAGTGCTATAATTATGAAATCAGAATATCATGCTGCAGATACATACCATGTTCTGAAATACAATCTACAACACCAATAACCACAAGAGAATTCACAACAACTACTGCTGTAAAATCAACACAATTCACAGTACAGACAAAGATAAAACCGACAACACAAAAACAAGAAACTGAAGGGCAAAAGAGTGAAGTAACTACAACATCACCAAATGACAGAGAAAAAACAACTACTGTGACTGAAACTTCACTTACAGCAAGAACATCTCAAATCTCAACAACAGGTTACCAAACCACATCTCCTATAGCAGAAACCTCCACTGTGACAACCCAGGCTCCAACACCACCCAATACCATCTCCACTGTCCCTGAATCAAAAACAAAAATCACTGCTGGCACCACAGCTGTCTCCAGTACTACTGCCCTGCCAACACAAGGCACAACTGTCCCAACATTCACACCAACAGTGCCCAACCCAGCCACTAGCACTGCCAGCAGATCTACAACCACCACTGGCAGCACGAAAACCCCTACAGCAGCAACCCTTCCGAATGTCGTATCCACTATTGCTATTAAAACAACAATATCACCCACTACTGCTTCCACAACTCCTGAAGCACTTCCCCAAAAAGAAAAGACAACCACTAGAAGCACAACAGGTGCGCTGAGGACAAGTGCCCAGACAAATAAAGGCACCAGCACCATCATCACACCCACACCAACAGTGCCCACACCAGCCACCAGCACAGCCAGCACCTCCAGGACCACAGTGGGAAGCACCACAACACCCTCAGCCAAAACTGCTCCAGGAGAAACCTCCACGGTGGCAACCCAGGCTCCAACTTCTGCCACAACCGCTTCCAGAATTCCTGAGGAAAAAATAAGCAGCACTGCTGGCACCACGGCTGTCCCCACCACCACACGGCCAACGAATGAAGGCACAACCGTCATCGCAACCACCACCAGGACCTCTCCCCCTCAGACTGAAGGCACAACCACCATCATCGTCACACCCACACCAACAGTTACCACGTCAGCAACCACCATTATTGCCAGCACCTCCAAGACCACAGACAACTGTGAGGAGCGCTGTGCCTGGACACAGTGGTTTGATGTGGACTCCCCTACACCTGGTAACCAAAATGGAGACTTTGAGACATTTGAAAATATCCGAGCTGCTGGTTATTCACTGTGTGACAAGCCACAAAACATCTCATGCCGTGCTAAAGATTACCCTGACAGAATTGTGCAAATAATGGAACAAAAGTTTCAGTGCAGCCTTGACACTGGGCTTGTATGCAGAAATAAGGATCAGACTGTCAAGTACCCGATGTGCTTTGACTATGAGGTCTCAGTGTACTGCTGTGACCGAAAACACTGCCAGACAACAGCAGCGATCCCGGAGACCACAGTAAAGACCTCCACCACATACTACCCTCCAGAAACCACCACAGCAGCAACCCAAACTGCACCATTAACAACTACTCGCTCAGCACTTCCCCAACGACAAACCACAACTACTGGAAGCACAACAGCTGCGCTGAGGACCAGTGCCCAGACAAATGAAGGCACCACCACTATCATCACACCCACACCAACAGTGCCCACACCAGCCACCAGCACAGCCAGCACCTCCAGGACCACAGTGGGAAGCACCACAACACCCTCAGCCAAAACTGCTCCAGGAGAAACCTCCACGGTGGTAACCCAGGCTCCAGCTTCTGCCACAACTGCTTCCAGAACTCCTGAAGAAAAAATAAGAAGCACTGCTGGCACCACGGCTGTCCCCACCACCACACGGCCAACGAATGAAGGCACGACCGTCATCGCAACCACCACCAGGACCTCTCCCCCTCAGACTGAAGGCACAACCACCATCATCGTCACACCCACACCAACAGTGCCCACACCAGCCACCAGCACAGCCAGCACCTCCGGGACCACAGTGGGAAGCACCACAACACCCTCAGCCAAAACTGCTCCAGGAGAAACCTCCACGGTGGCAACCCAGGCTCCAACTTCTGCCACAACCGCTTCCAGAACTCCTGAGGAAAAAATAAGAAGCACTGCTGGCACCACGGCTGTCCCCACCACCACACGGCCAACGAATGAAGGCACGACCGTCATCGCAACCACCACCAGGACCTCTCCCCCTCAGACTGAAGGCACAACCACCATCATCGTCACACCCACACCAACAGTGCCCACACCAGCCACCAGCACAGCCAGCACCTCCAGGACCACAGTGGGAAGCACCACAACACCCTCAGCCAAAACTGCTCCAGGAGAAACCTCCACGGTGGCAACCCAGGCTCCAACGTCTTCCACAACTGCTTCCACAACTCCTGAAGAAAAAATAAGAAGCACTGCTGGAACCACGGCTGTCCCCACCACCACACGGCCAACGAATGAAGGCACGACCGTCATCGCAACCACCACCAGGACCTCTCCCCCTCAGACTGAAGGCACAACCACCATCATCGTCACACCCACGCCAACAGTGCCCACACCAGCCACCAGCACAGCCAGCACCTCCAGGACCACAGTGGGAAGCACCACAACACCCTCAGCCAAAACTGCTCCAGGAGAAACCTCCACGGTGGCAACCCAGGCTCCAACTTCTGCCACAACCGCTTCCAGAACTCCTGAAGAAAAAATAAGAAGCACTGCTGGCACCACGGCTGTCCCCACCACCACACGGCCAACGAATGAAGGCACGACCGTCATCGCAACCACCACCAGGACCTCTCCCCCTCAGACTGAAGGCACAACCACCATCATCGTCACACCCACACCAACAGTGCCCACACCAGCCACCAGCACAGCCAGCACCTCCAGGACCACAGTGGGAAGCACCACAACACCCTCAGCCAAAACTGCTCCAGGAGAAACCTCCACGGTGGCAACCCAGGCTCCAACTTCTGCCACAACCGCTTCCACAACTCCTGAAGAAAAAATAAGAAGCACTGCTGGCACCACGGCTGTCCCCACCACCACACGGCCAACGAATGAAGGCACGACCGTCATCGCAACCACCACCAGGACCTCTCCCCCT
This sequence comes from Manacus candei, assembly GCF_025592945.1. NCBI lineage: Eukaryota > Metazoa > Chordata > Aves > Passeriformes > Pipridae > Manacus > Manacus candei. The sequence goes on from NW_026138108.1 coordinate 3,788,526, forward strand.
CAGACTGAAGGCACAACCACCATCATCGTCACACCCACACCAACAGTGCCCACACCAGCCACCAGCACAGCCAGCACTTCCAGGACCACAGTGGGAAGCACCACAACACCCTCAGCCAAAACTGCTCCAGGGGAAACCTCCACGGTGGCAACCCAGGCTCCAACTTCTGCCACAACCGCTTCCAGAACTCCTGAAGAAAAAATAAGAAGCACTGCTGGCACCACGGCTGTCCCCACCACCACACGGCCAACGAATGAAGGCACGACCGTCATTGCAACCACCACCAGGACCTCTCCCCCTCAGACTGAAGGCACAACCACCATCATCGTCACACCCACACCAACAGTGCCCACACCAGCCACCAGCACAGCCAGCACCTCCAGGACCACAGTGGGAAGCACCACAACACCCTCAGCCAAAACTGCTCCAGGAGAAACCTCCACGGTGGCAACCCAGGCTCCAACGTCTTCCACAACCGCTTCCACAACTCCTGAAGAAAAAATAAGAAGCACTGCTGGCACCACGGCTGTCCCCACCACCACACGGCCAACGAATGAAGGCACGACCGTCATCGCAACCACCACCAGGACCTCTCCCCCTCAGACTGAAGGCACAACCACCATCATCGTCACACCCACACCAACAGTGCCCACACCAGACACCAGCACAGCCAGCACCTCCAGGACCACAGTGGGAAGCACCACAACACCCTCAGCCAAAACTGCTCCAGGAGAAACCTCCACGGTGGCAACCCAGGCTCCAACGTCTTCCACAACCGCTTCCACAACTCCTGAAGAAAAAATAAGAAGCACTGCTGGCACCACGGCTGTCCCCACCACCACACGGCCAACGAATGAAGGCACGACCGTCATCGCAACCACCACCAGGACCTCTCCCCCTCAGACTGAAGGCACAACCACCATCATCGTCACACCCACACCAACAGTGCCCACACCAGCCACCAGCACAGCCAGCACCTCCAGGACCACAGTGGGAAGCACCACAACACCCTCAGCCAAAACTGCTCCAGGAGAAACCTCCACGGTGGCAACCCAGGCTCCAACTTCTGCCACAACCGCTTCCAGAACTCCTGAAGAAAAAATAAGAAGCACTGCTGGCACCACGGCTGTCCCCACCACCACACGGCCAACGAATGAAGGCACGACCGTCATCGCAACCACCACCAGGACCTCTCCCCCTCAGACTGAAGGCACAACCACCATCATCGTCACACCCACACCAACAGTGCCCACACCAGCCACCAGCACAGCCAGCACCTCCAGGACCACAGTGGGAAGCACCACAACACCCTCAGCCAAAACTGCTCCAGGAGAAACCTCCACGGTGGCAACCCAGGCTCCAACGTCTTCCACAACCGCTTCCACAACTCCTGAAGAAAAAATAAGAAGCACTGCTGGCACCACGGCTGTCCCCACCACCACACGGCCAACGAATGAAGGCACGACCGTCATCGCAACCACCACCAGGACCTCTCCCCCTCAGACTGAAGGCACAACCACCATCATCGTCACACCCACACCAACAGTGCCCACACCAGCCACCAGCACAGCCAGCACCTCCAGGACCACAGTGGGAAGCACCACAACACCCTCAGCCAAAACTGCTCCAGGAGAAACCTCCACGGTGGCAACCCAGGCTCCAACTTCTGCCACAACCGCTTCCAGAACTCCTGAGGAAAAAATAAGAAGCACTGCTGGCACCACGGCTGTCCCCACCACCACACGGCCAACGAATGAAGGCACGACCGTCATCGCAACCACCACCAGGACCTCTCCCCCTCAGACTGAAGGCACAACCACCATCATCGTCACACCCACACCAACAGTGCCCACACCAGCCACCAGCACAGCCAGCACCTCCAGGACCACAGTGGGAAGCACCACAACACCCTCAGCCAAAACTGCTCCAGGAGAAACCTCCACGGTGGCAACCCAGGCTCCAACTTCTGCCACAACCGCTTCCAGAACTCCTGAAGAAAAAATAAGAAGCACTGCTGGCACCACGGCTGTCCCCACCACCACACGGCCAACGAATGAAGGCACGACCGTCATCGCAACCACCACCAGGACCTCTCCCCCTCAGACTGAAGGCACAACCACCATCATCGTCACACCCACACCAACAGTGCCCACACCAGCCACCAGCACAGCCAGCACCTCCAGGACCACAGTGGGAAGCACCACAACACCCTCAGCCAAAACTGCTCCAGGAGAAACCTCCACGGTGGCAACCCAGGCTCCAACTTCTGCCACAACCGCTTCCAGAACTCCTGAAGAAAAAATAAGAAGCACTGCTGGCACCACGGCTGTCCCCACCACCACACGGCCAACGAATGAAGGCACGACCGTCATCGCAACCACCACCAGGACCTCTCCCCCTCAGACTGAAGGCACAACCACCATCATCGTCACACCCACACCAACAGTGCCCACACCAGCCACCAGCACAGCCAGCACCTCCAGGACCACAGTGGGAAGCACCACAACACCCTCAGCCAAAACTGCTCCAGGAGAAACCTCCACGGTGGCAACCCAGGCTCCAACTTCTGCCACAACCGCTTCCACAACTCCTGAAGAAAAAATAAGAAGCACTGCTGGCACCACGGCTGTCCCCACCACCACACGGCCAACGAATGAAGGCACGACCGTCATCGCAACCACCACCAGGACCTCTCCCCCTCAGACTGAAGGCACAACCACCATCATCGTCACACCCACACCAACAGTGCCCACACCAGCCACCAGCACAGCCAGCACCTCCGGGACCACAGTGGGAAGCACCACAACACCCTCAGCCAAAACTGCTCCAGGAGAAACCTCCACGGTGGCAACCCAGGCTCCAACTTCTGCCACAACCGCTTCCAGAACTCCTGAAGAAAAAATAAGAAGCACTGCTGGCACCACGGCTGTCCCCACCACCACACGGCCAACGAATGAAGGCACGACCGTCATCGCAACCACCACCAGGACCTCTCCCCCTCAGACTGAAGGCACAACCACCATCATCGTCACACCCACACCAACAGTGCCCACACCAGCCACCAGCACAGCCAGCACCTCCGGGACCACAGTGGGAAGCACCACAACACCCTCAGCCAAAACTGCTCCAGGAGAAACCTCCACGGTGGCAACCCAGGCTCCAACGTCTGCCACAACCGCTTCCAGAACTCCTGAAGAAAAAATAAGAAGCACTGCTGGCACCACGGCTGTCCCCACCACCACACGGCCAACGAATGAAGGCACGACCGTCATCGCAACCACCACCAGGACCTCTCCCCCTCAGACTGAAGGCACAACCACCATCATCGTCACACCCACACCAACAGTGCCCACACCAGCCACCAGCACAGCCAGCACCTCCAGGACCACAGTGGGAAGCACCACAACACCCTCAGCCAAAACTGCTCCAGGAGAAACCTCCACGGTGGCAACCCAGGCTCCAACGTCTTCCACAACCGCTTCCACAACTCCTGAAGAAAAAATAAGAAGCACTGCTGGCACCACGGCTGTCCCCACCACCACACGGCCAACGAATGAAGGCACGACCGTCATCGCAACCACCACCAGGACCTCTCCCCCTCAGACTGAAGGCACAACCACCATCATCGTCACACCCACACCAACAGTGCCCACACCAGCCACCAGCACAGCCAGCACCTCCAGGACCACAGTGGGAAGCACCACAACACCCTCAGCCAAAACTGCTCCAGGAGAAACCTCCACGGTGGCAACCCAGGCTCCAACTTCTGCCACAACCGCTTCCAGAACTCCTGAAGAAAAAATAAGAAGCACTGCTGGCACCACGGCTGTCCCCACCACCACACGGCCAACGAATGAAGGCACGACCGTCATCGCAACCACCACCAGGACCTCTCCCCCTCAGACTGAAGGCACAACCACCATCATCGTCACACCCACACCAACAGTGCCCACACCAGCCACCAGCACAGCCAGCACCTCCAGGACCACAGTGGGAAGCACCACAACACCCTCAGCCAAAACTGCTCCAGGAGAAACCTCCACGGTGGCAACCCAGGCTCCAACTTCTGCCACAACCGCTTCCAGAACTCCTGAAGAAAAAATAAGAAGCACTGCTGGCACCACGGCTGTCCCCACCACCACACGGCCAACGAATGAAGGCACGACCGTCATCGCAACCACCACCAGGACCTCTCCCCCTCAGACTGAAGGCACAACCACCATCATCGTCACACCCACACCAACAGTGCCCACACCAGCCACCAGCACAGCCAGCACCTCCAGGACCACAGTGGGAAGCACCACAACACCCTCAGCCAAAACTGCTCCAGGAGAAACCTCCACGGTGGCAACCCAGGCTCCAACGTCTTCCACAACCGCTTCCACAACTCCTGAAGAAAAAATAAGAAGCACTGCTGGCACCACGGCTGTCCCCACCACCACACGGCCAACGAATGAAGGCACGACCGTCATCGCAACCACCACCAGGACCTCTCCCCCTCAGACTGAAGGCACAACCACCATCATCGTCACACCCACACCAACAGTGCCCACACCAGCCACCAGCACAGCCAGCACCTCCAGGACCACAGTGGGAAGCACCGCAACACCCTCAGCCAAAACTGCTCCAGGAGAAACCTCCACGGTGGCAACCCAGGCTCCAACTTCTGCCACAACCGCTTCCACAACTCCTGAAGAAAAAATAAGAAGCACTGCTGGCACCACGGCTGTCCCCACCACCACACGGCCAACGAATGAAGGCACGACCGTCATCGCAACCACCACCAGGACCTCTCCCCCTCAGACTGAAGGCACAACCACCATCATCGTCACACCCACACCAACAGTGCCCACACCAGCCACCAGCACAGCCAGCACCTCCAGGACCACAGTGGGAAGCACCACAACACCCTCAGCCAAAACTGCTCCAGGAGAAACCTCCACGGTGGCAACCCAGGCTCCAACGTCTTCCACAACCGCTTCCAGAACTCCTGAAGAAAAAATAAGAAGCACTGCTGGCACCACGGCTGTCCCCACCACCACACGGCCAACGAATGAAGGCACGACCGTCATCGCAACCACCACCAGGACCTCTCCCCCTCAGACTGAAGGCACAACCACCATCATCGTCACACCCACACCAACAGTGCCCACACCAGCCACCAGCACAGCCAGCACCTCCAGGACCACAGTGGGAAGCACCACAACACCCTCAGCCAAAACTGCTCCAGGAGAAACCTCCACGGTGGCAACCCAGGCTCCAACTTCTGCCACAACCGCTTCCAGAACTCCTGAAGAAAAAATAAGAAGCACTGCTGGCACCACGGCTGTCCCCACCACCACACGGCCAACGAATGAAGGCACGACTGTCATCGCAACCACCACCAGGACCTCTCCCCCTCAGACTGAAGGCACAACCACCATCATCGTCACACCCACACCAACAGTGCCCACACCAGCCACCAGCACAGCCAGCACCTCCAGGACCACAGACAACTGTGAGGAGCGCTGTGCCTGGACACAGTGGTTTGATGTGGACTCCCCTACACCTGGTAACCAAAATGGAGACTTTGAGACATTTGAAAATATCCGAGCTGCTGGTTATTCACTGTGTGACAAACCACAAAACATCTCATGCCGTGCTAAAGATTACCCTGACAGAATTGTGCAAATAATGGAACAAAAGTTTCAGTGCAGCCTTGACACTGGGCTTGTATGCAGAAATAAGGATCAGACTGTCAAGTACCCGATGTGCTTTGACTATGAGGTCTCAGTGTACTGCTGTGACCGTAAACACTGCCAGACAACATCAGCGATCCCAGAGACCACAGTAAAGACCTCCACCACATACTACCCTCCAGAAACCACCACAGCAGCAACCCAAACTGCACCATTAACAACTACTCGCTCAGCACTTCCCCAACGACAAACCACAACCACTGGAAGCACAACAGCTGCGCTGAGGACCAGTGCCCAGACAAATGAAGGCACCACCACTATCATCACACCCACACCAACAGTGCCCACACCAGCCACCAGCACAGCCAGCACCTCCAGGACCACAGTGGGAAGCACCACAACACCCTCAGCCAAAACGGCTCCAGGAGAAACCTCCACAGTGGCAACCCAGGCTCCAACGTCTTCCACAACCGCTTCCACAACTCCTGAAGAAAAAATAAGAAGCACTGCTGGCACCACGGCTGTCCCCACCACCACACGGCCAACGAATGAAGGCACGACCGTCATCGCAACCACCACCAGGACCTCTCCCCCTCAGACTGAAGGCACAACCACCATCATCGTCACACCCACACCAACAGTGCCCACACCAGCCACCAGCACAGCCAGCACCTCCAGGACCACAGTGGGAAGCACCACAACACCCTCAGCCAAAACTGCTCCAGGAGAAACCTCCACGGTGGCAACCCAGGCTCCAACTTCTGCCACAACCACTTCCACTACTCCAGAAGCAAAAGTAAGAAGCACTGCTGGCACCACGGCTGTCCCCACCACCACACGCCTGATAAAAGAAAGCACGACTGTCATCGCAACCACCACTAGGACCTCTCCCCCTCACACTGAAGGCACCACCGTCATCATCACACCCACACTCACTGTCCCCACACCAGCCACCAGCACAGCCAGCACCTCCAGGACCACAGTGGGAAGCACCACAACACCCTCAGCCAAAACTGCTCCAGGAGAAACCTCCAGTGCAGCAACCCAGGCTCCAACTTCTGCCACAACCGCTTCCAGAACTCCTGAAGAAAAAATAAGAAGCACTGCTGGCACCACAGCTGTCCCCAGTACCACTGTTCCTCAGTCTGGAACCAGAAGCACCATAGGTGTTATTGAAATTGTTTCTTCTACTGTAGAAAGTGTGTCTACCACTGTTTTTCCCAGAACTTTTAGTCCCACAGTCAGTCCAGGTATGTCATTGTCTACCTCTTTAAGGTTTATTTCCCAGTTTTTCTTTAGAACAACATTCGTGTCACTTTGGTCTTTGACTTCTGCCCCTAAGTGAATCTGTGATTCTGTGGTTCTGTCACCATATCTATTTCTTGAAACACATAAACGAATTTTTAATCAATCTGGCCCTCTGCCTCTAGTATCTGTTAGACAACTCAGCTTCGTAGTATTAATCCTTAATTCAGGGCAGAAAGTGGTGATATTGAAACTTTTGAAAACTTTAGAGCTAAATGTCCTAAGAGTTGCCAAATGCCACACAATGTTCAATGTATAACTAAAAAATTTCCACTTATGAATAGGTCAAGTATTTGAATGCAACAAAATGTTCACTCGTTTTGCTAGAATGCTGAAAAGACCTCTTGAATGTATTAAAATTCTTATATAAAAATCCTGTGCTGCAAATTAAATTATTATTTGTATTTAACAGTTGCTACAACTGGTACATCACAATCAAGTCATATTACAACAAGCACTTCTGCAATATTCAGTTCTTCCACCAGCACATCTGTGACAACAGAAGCCAGTACCCATGCTGCGTCCAGCAGAGTAACTCCATGCTTTTGTCATGTATTTGATACTTTATTTTCTCCTGGTAAGTGTCTTATTTTTTGATTATAAAAATTTTTATAAGCAATATAAACCCTTAAGACACTATTCAAGTAATGATAACCACTCAAAATAATCTAAACATAGAACTTTTTATAGATGAACACACTTTATATTTTCACAGTATTTTCCTGGTTTTTCTCCCTAAGTATTTTCATTTGTCTTGTAATTTCTCCTCCAATTTTCCTCTACAGGCGAAGTGGTATACAACAGAACAGACAGAGCTGGCTGTAATTTTTATGCACTTTGCAGCAAGGAATGCGAAATTGAGCCATTCCAGGGGCCGTGTCCTTTGACAACTCCTGTCCCTTCAGTCGCTTCAACAACTACAACACAAGGCACCTCATCCACAGATCACATATTGTCTTCTGCCTCACCAACCACAGCAACATCCCTCACAACTTCAGCAGAAAGAAACTGTACTGATGTCAATCCTCCACGAAAGGTGGTTCCCCTCCTTACTTTCTAATATATCACTGTTGCAAAACCAGCACAATTTCTGTCCTCTAAGAGCCAATTCAAATCAACCTCTAAGTATTTCAATAAGGAAGTTGGTTGTGTAACAAATGACCTGATAACACACAATTCTTTAACTTGGTATTACCAGGTTATTTTAAGTAATCTGTAGGTGGAAAAGCTCACTAAGACCATGGCAGATCATTTGTTTTTAATAAAAGACATTTAAATGTCATAGAAATAAGCAGACTATGTATGAAAAGTATATTTCTTTTTATGCAGAAGAAAATTGTTCTCAGCATTCCTGCTCTTAATAGTATGCTAAGAAAACTCTAATCTGAACTTCCCACCAATTTTGAGTCTATCTTAAGATGAAACAAAACATCTAGGGCTAGAAAGAGCATTTGAGAATAAATCATTTACATATTTTCAGCCTGGAGAGAGCTGGATAAGTGAATGCCAGAAGTGTGTCTGTGACTCCCTCACTGCTACTGTGCAATGCCAGCCGCTCCCATGCCAAACAACAAAGGAAACAACTTGTGACCTAGGATTTGTCTCCATGGTTGTACTACCACAAAAAGACCCATGTTGTCCTGAATTTAAATGCCGTAAGTATTAAAAATACATATATAAACACCACACTACACATTCCAATAAATTACATTTGCACTTCTGTTGACACCTAAGGAAGTTCTTCATGTATCACAATAACAGCAAAACCTTAAGTTGTTCTGTCTCAGTGAACACACATCAATTTTTGGCTAAATGTGCATTAGATCTTTATTTAAAAACAAAACGTTATTTTCAATTAACTTTGATGAAAGAATGGGTGGGATAGCAGGATAATACTTTGAACCTTCATGAAGTCTATATAGCTCAACTATCTCTGCATCTGTAATTATAAATGTTGTCCATGCATTTTTTTAAATGTTATTAATGTAATGTTGGAGCACATTAACATTAGTCCAGCTGCAGCTAAACTAAGATGCATAAACATAAGAATAGCACAGCAAAAAGCTTAACAATTAACTACAAGAGCAAGTAACAGGAAGCAATAATACAAAGTGAAGCGTTATCAGTAATTGAATTGCCAAGGTATGAAAAAAAATAATTATACTTACAAAGTCGTTGAATGCTCATGAAAATTTAAAAATCCTACAGCTATGCAAGTTTATTTATATACATAAATTTGTGTGCAAAAGAATAAAAAGAAAAAAGTACCCATAAATTAAGCTTGAAACAGGAAAGTCAAAACAAAGGAACAGGCAAGTTTGAAGTGGTTCTGTGAAAGACACTCTTTTTTGACTCAGAGTCAGTATTCCATCCAACCACATTCTGAGAGGTCATAAAGAATCAGTAACTAAAGCATCTTTGAATATTATTGGACTGGACTTCTAAGGTTCAAAGAGGAAACAACTAATTTAATTTGAAGTGAATCAGATATTGAAAGGGCAAAAAAGGGATTTTTCATGAATAGCTTGAGTTTGAAGCCATTCCTCAACTAACTCTTCTAGCTAATCTCAATGACGAAACTTTATTTAAACATCCACTCCCTATGAGGTCTAAGCATGTAGGAGGATTGAATTCAAGTTTTCCATACTCTCCGTGTTACTAACAAAACTTGATAACATCTTGACTTCTCAGGAAGTCTCACAGTTTGAGTTTACTCTGAAATAATTTTTTGTTTTGTTTTTCAGAACCAGTACCTAATGTCTGTGTGATTAACGGTACATTGTACACGGTGAGAATGTTATAGCATTGCATAGTATATTGCTGGAAGTGGAAAGTACATCCTTTCTACCAAAAGAAGTCTTTGAGAAAGTTCTTTTCCCAGCACATGTGGTTTTTTTATCTCTCACCCTTAACTGGGAGTTTTTCAGTTTTTTTAATGTCAAAAACAAATTGATCCCAGAAATGTTCCACAACGTGTAGCAGAAAAGAAGAGTGTACTATTTTTAGTGCTGTACTTTCTTTTTTAAGCTCCCTCCTGCTTCTGGAACTAATGAATTTCCCAAACAATCTGATGAATAGTGCAAACTCAGTGAAGTAAGCACAGAGAACCTTAAAAAACAAAGCTAGCATTTTTGCTTTAATTGATACCCTAAACCTTTTTGCTAAAATTGGTACTTAGGTCATTAACTCAAAACTGAAGCATTAGCATTGGAGCCTTTGGGGATCCATTTCAAAAGACTAAAATCCATGTGTAAAGTTATACCTCTACTTATGTATATGCTTATTTTAATCTCCATTTTCAAATTACAACCACTGAACACGACTTATAGAGAAAAAATATTCTTAAATGGAGCATTGAAAATCTGGGAAAATAATGAGACAGTATAAACTAGTCTTACCTTCATTTTATTAATTTACTCTTCTTTTTTACATTGCTTCATTTAGTTTCCTCTTACTTTCCTCTTGCTTTCCTGCAAGGCTTGAAGCCAAACAACTCTGTGTTCAAAGAGAGTTGAAGAACTCAGGAGCACTTGGATTTCAGCAATCTTAATGGTTCTCAGCAATGTGTTCAACTCTGCCTATACATTATATGGAAACTGTTGCCATTTGAATGTTGGGGGTTTTTTTCTGTCTTCCAGGTTGGAAAGTCAGTAGTAATCAATTCATGTAAGAAATGTACCTGCAGTTCCGAGAAAGATCCAGTGACTAATGCTAACACTGTGCATTGTGAAACGGTTCAGTGTGAAACATCTTGCCCACTGGTGAGTTCAGATTCTCTAGGCTGCCCAGTCAGCCCTCAGTTACAGCAAGATTAGAATTCTCCATCACCAATTCAACATACTTTCTTTTTCATCTCCTTATGAGTAGGGTTATCAATATATGACTGAGGAAGGAGAGTGCTGTGGGAAGTGCATCGAAGTAGCTTGCAAAGTCAAACTAAGTAACAACACTGTTCATGTGCTCAATGTAAGTACTCCTTTCAATTTCAGATCTCTCTGTTAGCTGATATAACAGCTAAGAGTCAATTTATGTCCCTTACTAGTAAAAATATAATACTGAAATTACTCTGAAAACAACACACCAGCTTTCTGAACTGAACACTTACTTGGAACGACAAATTCTTGATATGTGTGGTTAATGGGGCAATGATTTCTAATTTGGGGTCTGAGTGTTCAGATCCAGGATTTAAACTTTCAAGTTAAATTCTGCAGTTTGCAGAATTTCATTTTTGCCACTTGAAAGAACTTCAGAAGCATCTAAGAACCTCTGAGGTATAAGAACTTAATTAGCTCTGACATACTTGATGACAATGAAAAAAAACTTTTGCTTTTCTTATAAAATCTTAGGTTAATGAGATCCTGCCACTCGACCAATGCAGTCATTACAAATGTGAAAAAATTGAAGATCAGTTTGTTGCAGTCCAAAGTAAGAGAGTATGCCCTGACTACGAGCCCGGAGAGTGCGATCCTGTAAGTTTTAATCAATTCTTCACTGATTGAATGCAGTTCAAAAGAGCAAGGAGGGACAACGAAGAATACAACAAATTAGTTTCACTGAAGTTGCAGGAATGTCTTAAGAATGAAATTAGTCTTGCTGTAACATTAGTAATAAGAAAGGCTTAGTATTTTTTTATGAGGCTACAAGGATTCAAGATTTCTATGATGAGGACAGCAAGTCATTCATTGTTTCATTTAGGGTTCATCACAGAGGAGCTTTCTGCCCAGTATCAATACTGCTAACTCATATTCTTACTCATGATTGTCATCCATGCACTAATACAAATCCTCCTTTACTTTTACAAAGGATGAAACAGAGACTACGTCCGATGGCTGCTGCAAAATATGTAAACGTAAGTAATGCTGTGTTTATGTGTTCTACTTAAAGAGGATTGTGTTCAACTTCTAACTATCTTTGAGTGGATGGAAGGATTCTTCACTCCCCCTGTTTTTACATATTCTATATGTGAAGACCCTGTGTTTCACTATTTATTCAAAAGAAAAACACAGATTTGTTTTCCTGATACTTAATATCACAAATCAAACCAGCAATGCTCAGGCCTCTGCATTATTTTCCAAAGACACTTTTAGAGCTGAAATCAAAGAATAATCTGAAAACTCCAGATACCTTACACAGCACCCACTCCCCACCCTATCACATACTGTCGATTCTCAATAATCAAACATCGTGCACTTTGAAACTGCGTTAGCATTCCTTTAGTTCTGAACTAGAGATTTGAAATATACCTTCCCCTCTTCTTTTCATGAAGCTGCAAAATGTAAGCCTTACAGCAAGAAAACTGTGATCCGCCATGCTGGCTGTGAGTCTTCTGAACCTGTTGAGCTGTCATATTGTGAAGGAAATTGTCCTGGCTCCTCAGTGTAAGTTCTAAAGATTAATTTAACATCTCTATGGCTTCATTTATGCTTTATTGGTCTCTCACAAGGAGGCTCATGGGAGACCTTACTGCTCTCCACAACTACCTGGAAGGAGGTTGTAGTGAGATGAGGAGTTGCACCAGGGGAGCTTTAGATTGGATGTTAAGAAAAAATTCTGCATTGAAAGGGTTGTCAAGCATCAGAACAGGCTGCCCAAGGAAGTGATATTTAAAAGACATGCAGATGTGGCACTTCAGGACATGGTTTAGTGGTAGACTTGGCAGTACTGGGTTAATGGTTGGACTCAATCTGAAAGGTCTGTTCCAACCTACATGATTCTATGATCACAGAATAGCAACAAAGTTAATGTGTTTATATGATTCCATTGAATTGAATCAGATTCAATGGAAGCAAGAACAGTTTCACTATTGAAGAGACAAGTAATTAAAATCACATTCATAAGTGTGTCTGAGAGGGAGGAAAAGAGGATGTATAAAAAACCAAAAACCAAACCAAATACCCCCAAAAGAAAAGTCACTGAGCAGGTTCTGTGTGTCAGTTTTTACTGAGATGGTTTTTTTTCCTGGTGGAACACAGGTATTCTCTTGAAGCAAACCAGATGCAACATGAGTGTGGCTGCTGCCAAGAGCTCAGCACCCAAACGAGAGAGGTGACCCTGACTTGCCAAAATGGAACAAGCATAAATTACAACTATGTATATGTGGAAAAATGCCAGTGTACGAATGGTTGCTCTTCACAAACCTCTGCATCACAAGACTCCCAAACACAACAATCTGAAGAATACAGCTCCCAATTGCAACAGGCTTCAGCATTTGGTTCCCAATGGCAAATCAGCACAAGTAATAAGATGTATCGTTGAAAAAAGAAAGCAGAGAACCCTAGGGAAGCTGAAATCATGTCTTCCCTAGAGTAACTTGCGCTCCTTCTTTAACAGATCTTATGTCAACTTCTGTTATCACCTTTTCTCATTTCTTACTTGTAAAAAAAAATTAAAAAAAAAAGCAAATAATTACATTGTAGTGTTTGGATTTTTTTTTCAGTGATACAGTATTAAAGGGTAAAAACAAATGAGCGTAGAAAATACCTTGTGAAAATTAAATATGCAAACACATTTCTACTTGATCACAAAACTGTTATTTTCTGAAAAAAGAAAAGGATTAAGGGGTCTCTAAAAAATAAAACCAGAAAATGTTGCAGCTACATTGTATTTCCTGTCCCTAGTGAAAGCTTTGTTGCATAACATTTTTATAGATTTAATGGTCCTAACACATCACAGTGACAGGGACAAAGCTGTTTTCTTTTATTTGATTAATAAAACTTTCAGCATTTTTCAATTTCGGTGACTATCTGATACCCATCTTCATTATCTAAATGAGAGTCCAACGGCATTAGAAAGTTTTCTAAGTCAGATGAGTATGTTCTCTAGCAACCTTTGGGAATGAAGACACTCTCAAAGCCCTTTTCCTGGATGACGTAAAATTCACTCACTCAGGTCTAAATTGCTCTTTCCACTGGCATAAAAGGTACAAAGATGAAAAACAACCCCTCTCATGTGCTGTGTTCTAGTTGCCAAGAGGGTGGGATAGCAGGTAGGTGTAGTAATAAATGAAGAGTTCCAGAAAACAAGTATAAAGAAAGAGGAAGGGAAAACAGTATTCATCACTACATGCTTAGATCAAAAGGTATTTGACTGTAGAAATCAGCACTTGCTCCTTCAGCTGAAGAAACGAATCTATATACATACTAAAGTCAATGAACTTAGTAAAATCAGAAAATTCTTCTGCCTATAATTTTAACAATATTCAAAACCAAGTTTTTTTGAATGGGTTTATGCTAAGGAGGAAACTGGCTGTCTGTTCCCCACAGTAGTTCACCATGTTTACCTGAGCTGTTTGGAGCATTTACCTTATCAGTAGCTGTTACAATACAAAGCCTGAAATCTGCCCTGAAGGCTTGGCTGAAAAATAGAGGAGGAGCTCTTTGATCAAATAGTTGCATATTTTTCACATGCTTACTTAGAGGCAAAATTCAATCCCTGAATGAAATCAGTAGAGCCCTATCTATTGGCCTTCACGGGCATGATCTGATACCATATTAGGATTAACCAGTGGGGAGAAGTAGATAGGGTTGTAAGCTTTGCATTAAGTCTTGCAGAGCATGATCAGCCATCAGAGATCAATTAATTATATTAGCACATAAAAGTATTTTTTAATTTTAAATTTCCAAATTAGAGGATGTAGGGGCTATTTCTCAAAGCTGAACACCACATTATTTCCAGGTAGCTGATTGGTTACCTATGAGTGTAATTTGAAGATGCCATTGCAACACTCAGTGATCACTGCATTCATTAAAAATAAATAAATAAATAAAATTCAGCACCATAACTCACCATTTAGAAGAAATAATCTTGATTAGTGGAATTTGGGGGGGTTGGGTTGTTTGTTTTGGTTGGGTTCTTTTTGCTTTGAAAACCAGCCCACTGCAAAATGCTAGAAACCACTGAATTGTCTCTGCTCTAAAATACAGCTTCTAATTTTTTTTAAGAAAATCTATTTTTGTACTTTTTTTTCTCTCAGGCCTACACAGAAGAAAACACAAGGGATTTGCACTTCGAGTAAATAGGATTAGGAGAAAACAATAATTTCAATTTCTATTTTGAGCAAATGCTATACTGCAATTACAGTTTCAAGGAATCTCTGGTAATTACATGAAAGCAAAGAAATTAGCTAAAAAGGAAAACATGAAGACATACATTTGCTTGATATCAAGAAGATACCATTTATATTAAAATATGTCTACTTATTGTGTACTATATCAAGCTATTTTAACTTGAAATTATAAAATACCTGTATGTCTTAATTGTATAGGAAAATTTCCAAATACGTTAAATATACAATCATAGCATCAGAAAAATTCGTTACAGAACTACAGATTAATAGTATTTAAAACAAAAACCAATATATAACATGAATCCTGAATGCTTTATAATCAGTAAGTGCTATCTTTTTATCCTACATTTACCATAATCAAATATACTGATGCTTCACTAAAAATTACCACAGAAAAGTATTTACCTTTATCAGGAAACAGAACACTCCTTTTTCTATTCCACTAAGTAGACGATTGCAGGGACTACTGCATTAGGGAATGTTACGTAGCAATATGCATATGTATGGTGGAACTACCCACATAGTGATTTATTGATGTGTTGACATAATGTCTCTTAAACAAATCTGTTGACCGTACTAAGAATCTTATTAAATTGTTCATTATTGCTCATTGAATAAAATGTCCCATTGCAAATAAAATGATTTACAGGTTTTATCATCTGATAATCTTAAACTAGACAAATATGAAGGTTATGCTACTGCTCTGTAAAAGTCAGTGCCATTTGTGGAACTGTGGTGCTTAACCACATGAGAGATATTTGTTAAGTTTTAAACTAATATCAATAATATATAAACCCAGACTTCATTAGTTCATCAGCTGGAGGACAGAATTTAGTATCCCTGAACAAAATAAATGGGGTAACATACCTGTACAACATTCATAAGCAGGGCCCTTTACCTTCCAATCCAAATCATGACCTGTGTTTCCTCTAGCCTTTCCAAACAAAATACCAACAACACTCAATCAGGTACTGGACTGGAAATATGCTAAATAGACTAAAATTAATTTGAAAGACTAAATGAAATCAATTACTCTGTAAACTGGGCAATAATAGCTCCAAATTATTTTGGTTAAAAAGAACAGTGGGGCCCTATTTATCAGATCTTTCCCTAAGTCTTAAGCATATGAAAAATTTGCATGATATAGAAATGCTAAACAAGATAAATACTTCTCCCTTTACATTGTTTATTTTTCTTTTTCATCTTTCAGTGCAACTTCTGTTTCCTCTTCTTTTGTAACAGCACCACCAGGCAGTGATTTAAGGAGATATTTCGTTGATTTTGGCTTTTGACTTTTATTCACCTCTCTTCCTTCCCCTTTCCTCTAATGGTATTTGATAGCACTTCCCATAACTTTATGTCTAAGGAGTTTGATGTGTTCATTCATGTCACCTACTTGTCTCCCAACAAACATATGGAGTTACTGCATTGTTAATTTTACCACTACACACAGTGCAATTCCATCTCTTGAGAGCGGAGATTCTATTCTCTAATGTGCAATGCTTCCGGGCAATGAGTTATACCAGAAAGTTCTTAAGGATACTTTTAGACCTCCTGTTTTCACACTTTCATTTCCTAAGCCCCAAGATTATGTTGCCAACATGACAATAAATCATTGATTTGGTCTATTAGGCTCATCTATTAGTTACTGGTGCAGTATTTGAAGTATATAAAGTTCGCTTACCGTAATCCTGAAAACGAGGTATGTGCAAAAGGGCTTGCCTGATGGATGAGCAATAGAACTTTATCATGAGCTGTCCACAAATTAAAGAATACTTCCTTTCTACAAGATGTCAAAAGGAACCATTGAAAGCTGGTGTGCTGACCTTCTTTAAAAGACCAATCATACTCCATTTGCTTTTGTTACAAAAATCATGGATGCACCAGTTCAGGATCTGAAAATTAAGATATTGCAGACCTTCAATCTGCTTTTACTTATCCTTCTTTCTAAAGCCTCCGCCTTTTGCTTTCTAGAGAAGTAAAAGATTCTTAACTGGATGTTGCTTTCAGTAGAAAAGGACTAAGAATTTCTTTTGTATAAGCTTCATTCACCCCATCAAACCCAATTCACATAATAACACAAAAAAATCATTTTTATTTAAAACAAAGAAGTGACAATCAAAGAAAAAAAAAAGGTGTGTTCTAACATGTAATATCGCAGTAACTTTTGTGGTTGCCTTTACAGAGATAGTCACAACACAGTCCTTATGGTCATGTTTCTGACAGCTGACTATACACAACACTAATGAAGCATCTCTGCTTCTCCCAGCTGTTTTCACTGTTTTGTTCCCCTCACTGAGGGGACCACCTTCAATATAAAAATATTCAGGCTCTCTAGCCTCTCGTACCCCAGTTTGTATGTATAACCAGGATTACTCCATCCTAGATGGGCAATCCTGAAGTTGCTCATGTAAAAATTTCATACCCTTGGTGATCGCCGAGCTCTCTAGTCTATCCAGACCTCTGTAAGGCCTCTCTACCCTCAAGGGAGTCCACAGTACCTCCTAGTTTAGTATCATCAGCAAACCTACTTAATGTACTTTTTACTCCTGCATCCAGACCATTTATAAAAGCTTAAAACTGAGGCCTGAGGAGCCCCAACGGTGAATTGGTCATCAGCCTGATGTAGGCCCATTTGCAGTAACTCTTTGAGCTTGACCATCAGCCAACTGATAATCAATTGTATTGTGGATTTGTCAAGCTGTATGCCAGACTTTTTGTCCTGAAGGACGCTCTAGCACAGCTTTTGATACTGTATCAAAGTACAAAAGTACTACATCTACTGTTTTCCGTTGGCCAACTAGATGGGAGACCTTGTCATGATAGGAAAATGAGTCAGTTAAGCAGGACTTTCCCCTCATAAACTCATGTTGGCTGGGACAAAATGACTTCATGGTTTCTCAAGTGTTTTTTAATAACTCGCTGAATAACCTTCTCCATAATTTTAATCAGCACTAAAGTGAGTCTGACAGGTCTGTAATTACCAGGGTCTTCTTTCTTTCCCTTCTTGAAATCTGGGACATTTGCCAGCTTCCAGTAGACTGGGACCTCTTCCAGATTCCCAAGACCACTGAAAAATAATGCAGAGAGGTTCCATGATAACAGGAGACATTCCACTACCCTGGGATGAATCCCATCAGGTCCCATAGACTGATGCACATCTAGCTGGAGCAGCAAGTTTCGAACAAGTTCAGCTGGCTGGGAGTTTATCATGGCCCCCAGGAACAGTATTCCAGTGCAGGAATCCAGGGATGACAGAAACAGAGATGACATTAAATGTCTCCACTTTGTCAAGTGTGCTTGTGTATCTTGCCCTGTTCAAGACCAGGCGGGCATCACAACTGGTCCAGTCCAGTGCCCCCCCAGACTGAACACCAGTTAACATCTGGGAAGCTAAAACCAGCCATAAGGACAACAGCAGTTGATCTAGAGATACCCCTTAGTTCCTTGTAGAACAATTCATTAGTGTCATCATCCTGACTGGGTGGTCAACAGTAGATTCCACAACATTTGCTCTATTTGCTTTCCCTTCATGCTTACCTAGAGGCTCTCAACCCCTTGTCATTGCCAAGAGTAAGCGTTATACAACCCAACCTCCTCTACATACAGCACACTCCCCACTTCGCCTGCCTTGCGTGTCCCTCTTGAGGAGCCTGTAACTATCCATCATGGCACAGCACAGGACACATCCCACTGGATTTTGCTTAAGCCAATGATGTCATAGCTCTGGGAGTGGCCCAACACTTCTAGCTCCTTCTGTTTGTTCCCTATGCTATGTGCATTAGCATATAATTCAAATGTGCTCCAGTGCACTCACACATCATGGCACGGTGTGAAGGACCTTGCTATCACTCCATCCCTCAAACACTGGAGTATAGTCACCAGGCTTACCTCTAGCAAGCCTGGATTTATTCCTTTCTCCCTTCAATCTAGTTTAAAACTGTTTCAACAAGCTCAGCACCTCTGTGCAAAGATCCTTTTCTCCCTTTGAGACAGTTGTACCCCATCTGTTGCCAGCAGGCCTTGCATCATGTAAACCAACCTGTGATCAAAAAAACCCAAATTTTATGGTGATACCAGTCATGGAGCCAGATGATGGTTCTTGTTTCTTCCCTCATCATTCCCTGCAGTTGGAAGGATAAAGCAGAACGCTGCTCACACTCCAGATCCCATAGTAACCGGTTGTCCCAAGGCCCTGAAGTCTCTTTTGACAACTCTTGGCCTTCATACTGCAACTTCATTGCTGCCTACATAAAAAGCAATAATGCATAATAATCCAAAGGCTGTACTAGGGTTGAAAGTTTCCTCACCACATCTCTAACCCAGGCCCCAGGAAAGCTCTAAGAAGTGGGCCTGCTCCCCTCAGAAGAGGATCTCCTATGAAAATAACTCATCTTTTTTTCTTTCTGGAAGCAGTTTTGATACAGTGCATAGGGCAACTTAACCTTGTCGACTTCTCCAACATAGATGAACCATCGACCTCATCACTGTTCACTTGCAGAGCCTTGTACCTATCACACAAGGGCACCCAAGAAGGTGTGGCAGTCACAGAGTGTGCCAGCCAGGAACCTGTCACTTTTATAACTACTTTGTGAATAATTTTAAAAATAGCATTAAGCATTTCAAATCAACCTGAATACTCCACATTAAGATGATTACTATTACAGAGATTATGAATTTAAGACAGAAAAACATTGTCCTGTGACAGTGTCAAGCTCCTGAATCTAATACATAAAGAAACATGGACAGCACAGACATGGAAGATAAGGTTTTTCACTCACTATTTTGTAACTGGAGATAATTTTAAAATAAACTGAATCATCTTTCATTCTCTTTCAGTGATAAATGCATTAAACTTATAAAAGTTGTCCA
Organism: Manacus candei; assembly: GCF_025592945.1. Classification (NCBI taxonomy): domain Eukaryota; kingdom Metazoa; phylum Chordata; class Aves; order Passeriformes; family Pipridae; genus Manacus; species Manacus candei. The sequence continues at coordinate 3,808,446 of NW_026138108.1, forward strand.
TTTGTATCTCGTCCACCTCACATACTAGAGTAATACACTTGGTGTTTTAAAACCATTTTCTAAGTGAACTCTTTGAATACGCCAAACAGCAGTGCTTTCATAGTTCTCCCACACATGGAAACACAGACGTAGCTAAAATCAATTTCAATCTACTTGCTTCCCATAAATTCACTTCTCCCAATTACATGCAAATTTTCCTTCAGAAGTTATGGTATAATATAAGTATAGTCTATTTGTTGTTACAAAATTAATTATGCTTTTTGGCAAAATAGTAAATACTTCTAAAATACACTGCTGTATGAAAATAGTTCAACGTGCATTTCTAACTAAGCTTCCTGAAGATGCAGAAGAGAAAGCTCAAGTCTCCAGTAGGCTACAACTTAAAACTGCAGAGAAGATTGCTAAAATGGGGTTTTATTTTTCCTGTTTATTCTAAGACAATACACATTTGCATTTCTTCCTAGGGACTATGTGCTCACTGATGTTCTGAAATGTTTTAATAATTCAAAATACTCTCATTTATCTTTACACTCACACACATCATCAGTCGTTGATTATCACTGAAATGAAAAAGCTAATAAAAATATAAAATTCTAAATAGATCCTTCAGCAGCCACAAAAACATCAACATCTGTTTAAAGTAAACTAATTCTCACTCTTCCTATCTCTCACAGTAAAATGGAGAAAAGTGAAAGCAAACTGTAAGCTTTACAAGATAAATTGGGACAGAAACTGACACTCCAGGACTAGAAGAAAGCACAATTTGAACACAATTGATAATACACTCATAGGTCACAATCACAGTTGATTAATAATCACTAAGCACAGCAATGCTGTTGAGAGTGACTCAGTTATCTTTGCAACCACAGAATTAGAAAGAGATGCTATAAAAACCAAATCTTCTAAATTCACTTATTATATATTAGCAGATAAAGACAGCTAATTTTGTAGCTGAAATAGCAAACAAGGTCTATTTCATAACTCTTCACTTGGACACCACTCTCATCCAGAGTCCTCAGTCCTTCACACTGCAGCATTTCCTCCACACTCAAACGCTGTTCTTCCCTCCTCCCTTTCCCTCCAATGTTGCCCTTCAAACAATGCAACCTCACAACTGCCTTGTTCTGTCCTCTAGACCTGAAATGGTATAATAGTTTCTTGAGAAAGTAACACCTAGAAGAGTCAGAGAGGTATCCACCTGGAGAGGAACTCTTAAAATACTTTTGAGTATTTACTGTTAGTATTCCCACCAGATGGTCACATTAAGAACCAGTGTAATTTGTCAACTAATGTGCAACACTGAATAAAAGACAGTAACCGATACTGAATTCTAGATCAGTCTATGGACAAAGACTCAAAACTGTGGTGCTTTCCAACAGAGACATAATACACTTTCATTTAGATGATACATTTATTAAATTAGAATGAAAAAGTTAATGTACTTTAGAGTGCAAGAAACATAACTGGACACTGGACCTCAATACAGAGAAACAATGTCTTCAGAATAATTACAGCATAAAACATCCTCTGTACGGTATTACATATCAACCAAACAGGCAATAATGTTTATAAGGGGGGGAGGAAACATTCAGTACCATCAGCAGATGCAAAGAGCAGTAGAGAAGTTGCAAGGATCTAGCTAGACAAAAAATGTTCCTACCTTTAGCAAGTTGAGGCTCTTGGCAGGACTCAAAACTAGTACTAAGAGCACTAACTTTTAGCAGATGCCTGTCTTACATCTTGGCTTTGGCTCCAAGCTGCTTGAAGCTGTTGAGCAGAGGAGCAGCATCAAACACAGTATTACCCCATTAGCATTTTGTCAAAGGCTACAATCATGAGTGACAATTTATTCATTTAAATAAGCAGACTTTCAATTCAAATACCTTAATTTCACAGACCTTAAAATAACTAAACACTCCCTGCATTTTTACATCTCTCTCAAATTCAAACCTGCCAACAAACAGCTTGACTGGAGGGATATGTATGCTGAATAGTTGAGTAGGTTTATGATTTTTGTTCTTTTTAACAAGAGAAAGTAGCATGCCTTGACATAAGAGTTTCAGCTCTAATGTTTAATTAAATAAAATAAAACACCTCACAGAACAATATTTAAGTATAGTGTAACATACTGAACTCCATTTACTGGCCATACTGCTCCTACATATCCCAACTTTTAACTCATACATGTACCCTGTTTTGCACAACATTTGCCTAGGAAAAAAACACAAACCAAAAGTAAATCTAAGAACAGGAGTCTCTCTCAGAGGCTCAGAGTCCAGTCTATGAATAAACCTGGCTGGCCTACCACTCACACTTACCCATCCTGGCAGTTAGGACTGAAAGGTGTTTATTCTGTGCTTGAAATGGAGCTGTAATAGGATGCAGTACAATTTACCAGCCATTAAATTGAACCATGACCACTTGCTTTTATGAAAAGCTGTATTATGAATCCCACCATTTTAATATAAAAATTTAAATATATACATTTTCCCTGAATTGTTCCATCCCTAGCAATTCATGCTATCTGTGTAAAAGTTAGAGCAAGGGACTCTTCACAGAGGTATCTAAGCATTAAATCCTTACCAACATTTACCCTTTTGGGTCAAGATGTCATAAAACACTGTGCTATGAAGACCAAATGCCTCTACACCTACTCAATCACAAAATTTACCATGATTGTAGAGAAGGGGCAAGACTAGTTTCTTGAAGAACACCCATTTTACTTTAGAAAACAAAAGTGTGGTGATTCTACAGCTACAGCACACCGAAACTATAGCTTTGAATATCAAAAGCCAATTGGAGGATGTTTAAAGACACAGGTTTTCAATGGAAAATTTAAGATGTTAAGGGATTCATAACAAAATTTAAAACCATACATTATGAAAAGACAGTTTTAAAAGGTCAGAAACTGGGATGATTTTTGGTGCTGTATTTTAAAAGTTTCAGTATTTTAATGATAAAAAAATAAATATTCATGCTCTACTGACAGTGCTACCTAAAGGCTACTTGAATGTAGGTTCGGGGAAAAAAAATAAAATCAGCTTTCCAACAGATAATAAAGAAAATACTTTAAGCATGGGACATGAAATAATGTATGGGGAAGAAAAGAATATGGGTCATTATTCCTTATTCCAAACCTGGCTTTAATGTTCTCACAAATCACTCAAGACCCTAGATTTCAACTGTACATTCATTTCAACTCTTGAAAATATAAAGGTCTATGGCTATTGTAGAAAGTATTTCAAATCAATTCTTAAAGAGATAAAACAGCAACATTGCACATCACTGGAAAAATTAATTGGTGCTTACTATATAAAGTGCATTACTTTACAGAAACAGACACCGCAGAAATTTATCCAACAGGTGTAACTGGTGCATACTGTAAGATTCTGCAGCTCCTAAATCAACTCTTATTTGAAAAAAATTACACTAACAATAAATACAAACAACCTCCTCTGAGGATCAGACTGTAACTCAGATATGTTAAATTGTCTCTCACAAAGAATTTTATTTCCATCTGCATAATAGTAAATTGACTACAGCAAATGTAGTCTAACAAGTCACTGAGCAATTTATAATGCCATTCTAAGATCCTGAAGCTACTTTTCATGCTTATTTTAATATTACAGGAAAAAAAATACAATAGTTTTCCCACTAATGTAAAGCAGTAACTTCGCTGAAATATAGGTGTAAAGAAAGAAGCCTTATAATCAGATTGTAGACTTCTTCGTTTTTTAATGTAAGACAATATCTTTAATAATTCTTTACGGCTTCAGTCACTTTCCAGATATAAAAATCCTTCCTTCTGCACTTATCCTTTGAAACAGCCATGGGAATGCAGAAGTAGTAGTTAGAGTGCAATTAACTGTGGGAGTACATTAGGGCTTAGTCCTGTTCTCTGCTACAGCAATACATACTGTACGAGTTAAAAGTCACCTATTATGATTTTACAGATACATAACAATAAATACTATGTGGGAGGACAAAGCCCCAAATGCACACCAGAAAATACATTGCTTTGGTGCCCAATGACTAGATTGAATAAAAGATGTTCATTGCAAATACCAACAGCACAACCTAAAATATTGAGCTTATTAAACTAAAAATCTTTAATCAGAAAGGGGTGAGTGTATCACAGTAATAACTAAACACCACCAGACAAAAAGGGTCTTTTTTAAAACTTCTGTCAAAAGTAGGCTGCTTGCTGAAACCTAAATACTTTTAACAAATCAGTTGTGTTTAAAGAGCAAACCTTCCATGGAAAGATTTTTTCCTCCATCTAATGTACACTAGTCAACCTTGTACTGCATAGCGTTACTTTGTAAGAGTAAATTTATGAAAAGGAGGAGAGAAAGAAACAAAGCAGCATTACTCCCCACCCCATCAGATTACAGCCACACAGGGCACAGCTGACAGCAAAGATGCTTCACTGCTCTATTGCATGACATAAGCTAAACTAAGTATGTACAGACTGAGAAAGAAAAAGATCCAAATGTCCAAGGAGAAAAGGGGTATAATCTTTCACACCAGATGCGCTAACAGAAAGCTGTTGGGAAATTCTTCCTCTAGCTAAATCCCTGGCTTGGCAAGTAAAAATAAGTGGCATCAAGGACGGGGACTATGCAGGAAGTGGGCATCTATGATTCTTCAGTCATCTGAAGTAAGGAGTTGATAGCTGCATCCTTGTTCCCCCTCTGAGCTTCTAGCACTGAGCGGATTACTTCCCTGTCCATGTTGGGAAACATGTCCTGGATAGATTTCAGGTCCTCTTCATTACACAGGTGCTGAGGGTTGACCGCAGGTGGTGGTATTGCCATTGGTACCATGCCTGGATTACAGACTGCAGGCATCCCTGCAGGTTAAAAAGAGAAGAAAAACCACAAAACACATGAGTGGGGGGAAAAAAATAAAAATCAGTGATTTTGAAGAAGAGAGCAGTTCATGGCTCCTCCCAACCCACCAACTTCAGCATTTATCTATTTCAACATGCACTCCAGAAGAGGGGGAAAACAAAAAGATTGCAGAGATTATACCTATACTGTTCTAACTGGAAAATATCTTTCTGGAACAGGTTGTCCCTCCAAAGGTGCATTCCAGAAGTTGTAAACTACAGTGTGGCAACAAGTACTGGTAAAAATTAGGTACATCTTGCATTAAGCAGGTTTACACATGGATCACTAACCAAATACTGAGCTCATCACAGAAAGGCGTGGTTTGTGTCCCCTTCATCATATTTTAGTTCCAGTGTATTTATGATGTGATGAAAAAATTGGTTTTACATCAGCAATACACATAGCCGATATTCAGAAAGTCAATGAATGCAATCTGCAGTGCATTCAAAGGAAAGCAAAGTACTTTGGTCCACTAGGAGACTGGACCACACAAATAAGCAATTAAAATTTTAGCAAATGTTTTTCTCTGGTTAAAGTTCCATCCAGCCTGAAAAGTCACTAAGTGGCAAAAGAGCAATGCCTACAGGGGTATACACACTGCTTTTCCCTGTCTCTCTGCTAGAGGACAAACTTCATCTGACCTGACATTTTTTGTTAATTGCTTGCATGTCTACATGAAATGAAAGCGCAGGTAGTTTTTTATAAAGAGTTTTACAAAAATGAGTTTTAGAAAATGAGTTTTCCAATTCCTCTTAAAAGGAATCACCAGACAGAATTCCCTTTTCATCACTTCTGAAAATGGTGTATTTCATATCTTTGCTGTGTAGTTTCAGATCCCTTATTATCTTAGTCCTACTCCTTTGTGTGTGTTAGCTTCTGTAGTTCTCCCACAGTGTCTCCAAGGTAGGGCAAGGAGAATTACCTGCATCTAGGCACAAACATGGCACTGCCTCATACTGAGAACAAACACTAAAACTTTATCATGCTGCTATTTGCTTTCAAGCATTTTATGCACTGTTTCAAAGACTATTTATCTGGTATTTTTATGGAGTAGTCTACAGTAATTCAAAGACCTTCACGTGCAGTAATAACCAATCAAGAAATCATCACCAAACGTGTTAGCAAAGATTTTTCTTTACACATACTTTAACACTAGCCTTAAGGTACAATTTTATTTCCTATTTACTATAAGAAGATCCTTCTGCAACCTGCTGCAGTCAGAGAGACTTAGAAAACTGCTAAGTGTTTTTGTTTTGACAAATTGTCTATTAGTCCCCTTCCTTCAATTAGTTTTTTAAGAAATATGACCCCATCAAAGGTCTCTTTCCATTAGGCTATGAATAATCACTTATTTTTATCTGCTCATTGGCTTTTCAAAATAGCTATTAAACCACAAGATGACCTTTATTATATCAGAATATCGTATGCTAGAAAGAATACTTAGCAAATAACACTTTCCAAATGCAGCTCACAAGATGATACCCGTGTACTACACCATTCTTTTTCACATACTCATACGTCTATAAATTTTAAGGTATAAGCTTTCCCTACTCAACCACATCACTTCTTCCTTAAGTTTACCTAGTTACATGCTTGGTTTAAAACAGTTTGTTATAGTCTTCATAGCTTTTAATCATTTTATGCAATAGAGAAAACAGTTACTTGAGAACTGTTTTTAGAAGAAATTTCACTTTGCTATCCTCCAGTCCTCTGAAAGCAAGACTAATTAAGCAATAGATTACATACTGCATTTGGTAAAAAAAAACAAACAAACCTGACATGCAAGACAGGGAATGTTATCTTACCTGCATTTTCTTATTGCTAACCTTAACAGTTCGTGTTAAATTCTGAAATTATAATCTAAGGCTCCTTCTTCATAAAAAAAGCATTCCTTCCTAAGAAGGGCAAAACCAAACACTTTCTTCCTCCCCCTGTTATTATCTCACCTTCCAACTGGTTTTTTTATTACCTTACATATGTATATCTTTTTGTAATTACATAAATGATTCTAGGTTCTCTGCTTCTTTAAAATAAAGAGCTCTCAACTTTTTACACATTTGATCTTCAAAACCTTACAACCAGTTTAGATTTAATATTTAATTAATACCCACATCCCCATATTTGGGCAGGCCTGCCAATTTTTGACAGAAACCTACTTCACTGTTTTACTTCATATTTTTATGATTCACAGCAATAACTAAACACAGGAATAGAATGTTGTTGATTTTGTGGTTTTGGTTGGGTTTTCTCAGAGCAGCTAACAACCTCCTTTACATCATTTTTAGTTCACTTGTTTAGCTTTCTATATATGACCTTTATTACTTCCCTGTAAGTTAAACAAAGCATGAACTATTTGCATCACTGCTATTATAAACCTCCAAAATATGACTCTTTTTGAACCAGGTTTCATGTATTACTCAGAAGTAGATCAGAAGCTGCTTCTCTTCTATTGAATTCTAACTGCTCAAAAATCATAACAAAGTATATGTACAACTGATAAAATTTCCAAGAGTGCCTCTGCAGCCTCATCTCTTTCAGTATAATGACTAAAGTACTTATGTGATTATTGCAACTATATTATACTACTTCTATTCAGACTTAACATCTAAAAAAAAAGAGCAAGGAGCAGTTTCAATACTTACCTTGTCTCTTCAAGATTTTCTTTAATCTAACTATGTAATTAGAAACATCTATACTCACATTAACTTGTACAAATGTTTTAGCATCTCTCTGACTCTTTTTCTATCAGCATTGAAAATGCTACATTATAAATCAGATTCAAGGTTGGATGAGCTAAGCATCAACTCTGGCTGACAAGGTACTGTAATTTTATATACTTTGACTATGTGTATTTCCACCACAATTTTACCTAATGTACTCTTTCTATTTCTTTCCTAAACTCAGACTTTTGTCCTATCTGAAGGGATACATTACTGATTTGTAAGCACCCCCATATTTATCAATGTTCCTCAATTTTGATTTTAAAACTCCCCTTTTAATCATCTCAAGTTTTATTAGAAGCAAAAAAGGAACCTAGAAGCTTTAAGTCAAATGTACAGGCTGCATCTATTCAAAAAGATTCATACTGACAACTCAGTCATGATTCATAAATTTATTACCTGCACACTGGAACCATGTCCCTGCCCCATCACCTGAGTCACAACTCTACAAAGGACAACTGCTGCCTTTTCCGCAACACCCTAAACTTTAGCTCTATTACTTTTTTATGCCATTTGGACCATGGGCCCTGTAATCTTGTCTGGCACTATGCATCTGAACACATGGCAAATCAGACCATGTGTGCACCCTAGAGGCAAACCACTGTGCGGCCCTTAGCAATACTGCAAATACACTTTCCCCAATAACTATATCCAGCAACATTTCAGACTGCCCCTTCCATAACTTCAACAAACATCAACTCATTCCTCACACCTCCTACAAACAATCTTTGTATTTAAAAGGGTTGAACAAAGATGTGTGGCCTCAAAAAAATAAAGGTGCAAAGTACCTGAAAGAACAGAGCAACAGAAGTTATGTTTTATTTTTAACACAAACTTTCCAATATTTTTAGTACGTCATCGACACCCTAAGATTATCCAACAATCAGCCTAAACTGTGTAGGAACTGCCCATAAGGAGGTCAGTTTAAAATATTAATCCAAATTAAACATGAGGCTCACTTCCCGAACACCATAGCATCCTACAGCCTACCAATAATGTTTCAGTGTCTTATCAGCCTCCAAAAACAAAAATCAAGACTAGAACACAGTTTTCCTTACTGCTTTCATAAAAAAAAAATAAAAATTATGAAGGCAGACATCTGCACAGACTTCAAAAGTATTTTCAATATAAATAATCAATTCTATACACAAGAAATTTCTTAACTGCATTGTTTCTCACTAATGATTTTTCAAAATCCCTTTTCTCAGCTCTTACAGTTTTAGAATTAGTTTATACTTTCTACAACTACACTGTATACAAATGGCAGTTAGTATCACAGTGATTTTTAATAAATACCTCCATGATAAATGCTTACTTTTCATGAAACTTAACATTCAAGCTATACAAATACCAATTTAAGAGTACTTTGGGGTGGGGTTTTTTTTTTGTTCCACACTCAGGCTAAAAGCATCCATAATTTCTGATTTACAAAATAGTAAGACTTAAGCATAGACTTGAAGAACTACACACTAGAATTTAGAAAATATCCATCTATACACAGTCATTAGAGAAAGTTATCAATGCCCAGTAAAGATCTGCTTCACATATTAAAAACCTCGTATCACTAGCAGGTGACTGGAACTGAACGACATAAGAGTCCACTATCAATGGAATTGCAGACTCCTGTGTTGCCCTCAGGTATCAGGTGTTATAAATCAGAAGAATGAAGCACTGTTTTCCAATTCAGTGAAATGGCAATGGCAAACATGCTGGCATAAGCAGTGACATTCCAATACATGAAACAATAGCAAGTCAATTGCTAGAAGCATCAATGGAAGCATCAAAGCAGAATTAACAGGGGAAACATTTTCTAACTGCATACAAGGCATTACACACTTGTAATTTTATTTTCTTTTTCAGTTAATATCTTAACTCATTATTATTCTGTCCCAAGTATAGACTCAGAGTAAACTCAGGAACCTTCTCAGCACGAAGTTTTTCATTTAAATGAAGAAATCAGTATCACCTTTTCTAAAAGACACAATAGGTCTTAATGATATTTGCTTCAGAAAAAAACTCAGTGCTAAATATGCATGACATCTCAATTTTTTTAAATGGTGCTTCTTTGCAAGCTACTAGAAAAATTAAGCGTATGGACCCACAAAAAAATGCCACTGCTCTGAATAAACCAAATATGTTGCAATAACCACAATATTTTTATTAACAGCATCTTTCTGAAATTCAGAGCATCAAGAAATTACATTATCTCTCATAAGGAGTAATTGTAGAGTTTTCTGAACATTTTTGATTGAAGACCAATGTTTTATCAAAATTAATGATGTCATAATATCGTCGCACAATTCCAAATCAAAGGTGTCACAGTAAAGTAAGTCTAAATTGAAGTAAAATTGATTTCCTGTAATATAATCTGCCTTTAAGAGTTCTAGTCTGGTGCTTAAACTTGACATGGATCTAAAACAGATGTGCATCAAAAATACACACTGATGAAAAAAAGTGTTATCTTTTAGAAAAAAAAAAAGCTTATTTGAAGATTAACAGAAGGCAACTGGCAGGTTGTCTTCTCAGTGTCATTGCAGAACTGAGTTCTTTGCTCTCAAGCTCACAAAAAGTCATGACATTACCTGGTTCTTCCCAAAACTTGCAGTAGCAGAGCAGCTGCAAGCATAATGTTTCTCTTCCACGAAACTATGACCTAGAAGAGCTCACTGACATACAACAGCTTCAGAAGAATATTATAACATCACGTTATATCCATCAACACCATTATCACCAATTAGTTTAAGCGTTATAGCATGAAGCTGAGTCTTTGAAGATTTTGCAACAGGTTAGAGAGGCTTTAGCAATTTCCAGGAGATGGATCAAATTGTACTATTGTGACAACCAAGTGGCAGTACCTTGTGATACAGTCTGCTGTAACAAATAAAGCTGTTTAGGTGAGTTCATGCAAAGACTCTTGAGTCAATGAGGATGGCAGTGAGAAAAGAGCTTGGAAACTTACCCAGTGCAAAGTACTCAAGCCCTAAAGACAGGTGAAAATGAAGGGGCAAGGGGAAAGGAATAAGACATGGGAAAGAAATATTAATCTATTTTTAAAAGGAAATTGATCATTTAGCTTCCAACACTGAAAGCTGGATAAACTGAGGCAGTTGGGTAAAACCTAAACTACCTAATACTAAAAAAACCTAAATGCTGCTAGGATTCAGTCTCTCAACTAATTTGCTTCAGCACTCTGATCAAATTTCCTAAATGTGCTGTTTATACAGAAGTCACAATTAGAGGAAATGTTTCCAAAATAAGTAAACCACCAGGTGTTTGCAGCAAGGATTATATTTTATAGCCCACAAAGGACAACACACATTCATGGTTTTCTGAACAAATACCAATAGTGTCACGAGCTAACCCAAGAAACTCAATACGGACACCAAAAGAAGTAATGTACATATACACACAAACTTGTCTCAATGAAGTGATATTCTCCACTCTGACAGGACCCTGGAACACATGGGTTTTTGAGGTACTTTTCACACAGGTGTCAATAAATTAAGTACAAATAAGTTTCCTATTTATTTAGCTGATAAGAAATATCGTTTGCTTATTGAACTAACATTTTTTAGCTTACTGTCTGACACACTACTACCAAGATACTATCAGCACCAGTATATCACAATATTCTACAGCCTAATTAAGTAATCTTTAGAAAAAGAAAAGGGAAGACATGGTAGACAAATTCAACTTCTAGAAGAGCAACAGGATTGATAAGTTTAAATTTTGGTATATTAATCTACAAATATATCATCTAGATCAACTATAGTTTGTAGCAACTAGTGTTATTGTCAAAAGTTTCCAATTTCAAAAACTTTTGAAATTAATTACCATGGTACAAGAATATTCTATGGCCATTTCTGTTCTCATCACAGCTCTGTAACATCTACTGCCAAATGTGAGGAAATGAGCAGCCTTCACCTGCTTACCACAGTGACTCACTTCTTGCTCCTACTGTTTATCCCAGAGCAATTAGCTGCTCTGAGTCTAATTAGAAAGTTAGTTACATACACCAAGGTTGGAACAGAAGGTTTCTGTTACAGAAAACCAGCTTGGCCTTTGTGACACACCTGAATTTAACTTAACATCATCTCTCTTTAAAGCGCTGCTAGTTTGGACAGTTAACAAGTAACTGTTCAACTCTCTGGATAAGCATTTTAGTCTACCCGCTGTATTTCCATCACAGATAAGACTTAGATTCTAAGAGTCCTGCCCAACAGCAGAGTCCTCTCCACTTCAGATATAATAAACTATTCAGTGATGCTCTTCCACTCTTCTGAAGGAAAACAAATAGAACTTGCTTACTTACAACACTCATTTAGCTGGGCAGGTAAAAAAACTGAACTAAAAAGATGCCAAGAAGATAAACATATTCCTCTAGAACATACTGATGTCCTACCATCATCCTTCTTGAAGCAGTTTCAAAAAAAAGAGAAAAAATGCTGAACAGTGTTACAAAGTGTGCCAACAGAGTGGGCCCAGAAGATACAAACAATTCAGTTAGTCAGGGAAGGCCAATAGTTTTCATACACCTTTCTGAAAGTGTTTACAGAATCCAGGAGGAGCATCTAGTTCAGTATACAGAAAACATTTTAAAAAAATCCATGTCTTCCAAGAGGCACTACTGGTTTCATTCGTAATTTGAAACTACTATTATTAAGCTATTAAATGTGTGACACAATTAAAGTTACTTTACAATTCCAAATCCAAATATCTGTCTAATTATTACTAGTGGGTCATTGACTAGTGAATAAGTCAAAGCTTTAAAACTCACAGTACTTTGGGAAAATTTGATGATGTCCACAGAAATTCTAGAACAGCAAATACAAAGCACAGTAATATTTAAAAAAATTTCAAAAATATTAAATATAGGGCAAAGGTGGCTTGTAAAAAGTCTGGTATTTTTAAAACCAAGGAAGTACATTCAAACTTTCCCAGAACAAAATAAAAGTTCAAATCCAAGGGTGGAACTATCACTTGAAAAATATTATTTATTTCTTCACTTGTGCAAGTAGAAAGTACTCTCAAGATAAATACAAAATAAACAACATCAATATCTAAACAGAAGATATACCATAGTACTTGAAAAACAATTTTGAGGGTCTTGTATCAGTTTTATCTGCTGAGTTCTATGTCCACTTTCAATTATACCTGAAAGTAGTCTCTGCTTTATTTCTTCTGTTAATATTCTCTCTGCACAGAAATTTTGTAATATTATATGAATAGTCTCATTTTGATCTATTCTGTAGCACCTCCTACTGTATCTTTTAACCACACACAAGATGACTATGTTTGAAGCTCACTACAGAAGGTCTGGTTTATCACAACAGGAACACCCTTCAGAACGCACATCCAAGTTAAAAGCAATTCACTGGCAAAGCAAGCAAGACTTAAAATCTTAAAAGCATTTTAGATGAAGCAAACTGGATGTTTTTATCAGGGAATAAAGTATGCCGCCAAACTTTTCCATGTTTTGCTCTAACTTCACTCCATAAAAATGAAACAGGAGGTAGGATTTCTAAGTTACATACCCAATCTTCCGTTGATGAGATTTGCTTTTACAGAGAATGGCATTTTAAATTCAATCATGCTCTAGTCTTACAAAAGAAAAATAAAATGTATATACATCACTGTTGTGTCAGCCCTTTGCACTGCAATTATGTCCCACACACTCTATCACTCATTCATACACTTGCATGCAAAGAAATGAAAAATAAGTAAATTTATGTCTTATTTTGCCTAAAAATTACACATATTACTGAATAAATATCCATACAACAAACCAGAGATTTTAAGAGCCTAAAAGTGAAACACAAACTCAAATGAACTTTACTTATCAGTTACCTAAGTAGGGCAAATTCAGGTTTATTTACATACTTTAAACTTTTCATCTTTGACAGAAAAATCACAAAACCTACGTTAATACACCTTTTCTCTAAAAGTCCAAAACTCACTTTGAACCAACCAAGAGCACTGACAATACCTGCTGCAGCTCATTCTGATGTATTTATGTAACTACCTCAGAGCTCCCTAGCATTCTTTATTCACTCAGCTACACACTTCACATGCAGTGCAGCAAGTTTCCAACACAGCATCTTCAGTGACCTGACCTAGGTCTAAAATACTCAGAAAGAGAGGCCTTCAAGGTACTTGTTCCAACTTGAAAGACATTTTAATCCATTTAATCAAACTCATGCAGCATCCTTAAACAGTATACAAGACTGAAAGCAGACCTACACCTAATTTGCTTCCTCTTCTCACAAAAATGTGTCATGGGCAAAGTGGTCAAGGACAAAATCATTTATAGCTCCCTGCATGTTCTGAAAATGGGATAAATTTGGTATTTATTTCTGAGAAACCCTTCATCTGAAAGTTTCAGAGTCTTCAAGGAGAGAAAACATACCTGCTATAGGCACATATCCAACTCCTTGCTGATATACAGTGGGCATCAGCACCACTGGCTGGGGCTGCATCATCATGGCAGCTGGCAAAGACTTGACACAAAAAGCACAGATTAGAACAACTCAAGAAACAGCAAAACCCCCAAAATTGTCAATTAAAACTGTTTGCAAACAAGTCATCACATTGCAAATCCATGTCCAATATTACAATATCATTATGCTAAGTGCTAATCTAGATCAAACAATCCCTAGCAAATTAACTGAACTACCAACTTTTAAGTGACAATTTGCCTGTAAATCAATAAAAACACATCATGTCAAAGTACCTTTTGCAAGAGTGTGATAAAATTTGTCACTAAAATCTCATTACTGAAGTGAATTATTTTAAAATACAGGTTCAATCAGCTTTCATGCCTTATTCTAGTGAAATGAATATACAACATATCATAAATGAAATATTAGAGAAAATCTGAATTTTATTCTTATTTTTTATTTTTAAAAGCAGTATATTGCTCCTAGAAGCAAAATTGAGTTTGAATCAATTATTTCTGAGGTAAACCAGTTCTTTAAAGAAAATGTCAATTTAACCCCATTACCTTTTACTACCACAATTCAGTTCAGTTTTATCCTTGAAAATATTAAAAGGTCCAATTCTATGTACAGTAGATTCATGGGGAGACAGTTTTCAAGGTTCATTACAAACTTATTTTTCTTAGGGGTAACAGAACAACTGTTCAGATCTGGGGCAGAATGTGAATTTCAAACAGCAGCAAACATCTGTTCCCAGCTGTGCATTCAACAGCAGCCTGGAACTTCTGACAATGTACAAGTGCAGTAGGAAGTGCTCAGGGCTGCACATGCTACATGTTATCCAGCAGCTACTTAATACAAAGGTGACAGATAAGAACACTCCATGAGCTGCTTAACAGACCTGTGTAAGTCAGCAGTTCATAACCAGTAGCATCAAATGAATAAGAATGGAAGTAAAAAACAATGTCATCTGAAAGATCATTCAAATTATCCAAGAAAGATGTAAGACAGAGAAGAGTTTCCATTATCTTTCTTTTAAACTGACATGAATTTCTTAAGATTGGTGGCGGGGGCAGGGGGAGGTATCGGCACTGAGTGTATTCCTAAACAACAGGAATAAGCTGAATTTTCATAATTGCAGAACAAGATAAATACTCATCTACCACCTCACTAAAAAGTATTTATTGCCTTAACTAATATGTTTGACTGCTATTCCCCGACTTAGGTATAATTATTTTAAATGCTAATAGACACAAACACCCAGTATGGTAAAACAGAACTACTTCTACTTCAGTGCAAAATACCTCCCTCCACCTACTTAAGAAGCTTCTCTCCCTTCCTCCGCCCAGCCTCAAACTTGGCTTACCGTGTATGACATAACCAGATTAATCATTCCTTCCTTATCATCACCTTGCCTTCCACTCAGGCTATACCACTCATCTTCCACATTTCCTTGTTTCAGAGACTCAGGAATTGTAATGTGTGTCCAAGCGATGCGGTCATCCATTGAAAAGGCTCGCTGGAATATAATTTAAAAAATATTATCAAGTTAATTGTCCTACAAAAACCCCCAAAACAACTTAAAATTACTCTTGACTAACACTTCAGTTTTATGCTATTTAATTTTGTTAATTTTTATTCCTTTTGAAACTACTGAAGTGCCAGTAAATATTTTGGCCATCTCCTTTCCAACAAGGATGAATGATCCTTTTAATTAATGGGATTATAGGTTGATTGCAGATATTTAATAGCAAGAAATTGAAAGCCTGAAGCAGAACACTTCTAGAAATACAACACACTAACATCAGCATAGTCTGTGTGAATCGTATGACCACATCAGAGGCCATTACATGAATGCAAACAGCTTCTCTTTACTACTATAGGCTGTGAACTCCAGTAATTCAGGAGCAGATACAAGCACTGATCTCCATCCCTGCTGCAGCAATGAAACAGGCACTTGAACCTTACCAATGAAGCCCACAAAAGAGCATCCAAAAGCCTCACTTGTGTAATGAGCACACAGTTGCTGCAGTGACATGCTTTACATGAGAGGTAGCAAAAAATAGGCCAACTGTAAGACTTTAGTCTCAGTTGTAGCCCCCTAGTTTCTTCTAGTAAGTCCTAGTGACTGCACATAGTCTATATTTGACAGTTTTATCCTCAGCATGTCCAAGCTTAGGAAAGCTTCCAAGCTCATCCTAGGTTAGAATAACACTGAAGAATTTTTGAGTAAAACAGCATTGTACAAACAGGTGATTTTTAACAGGGACAGTGTAGAATATAAGGCTGCAGGGCATTCTGATAGGCAAGAGGAGCTTAAATACCACTCAGACATCTTTTGCTTCTCTTCCTTTCCAGGCAACTCTGCTGCTGGTGCCTCTTATCAGCTACCAAAGAAAAATAATAGTTCTGACATTCTTGGGGAAGAGTAAGGCCTTATGCATTGCTGATTTTGGCATTCTGAAAAATTTTCATCATCTCCCAGAGAACACAGAAATCATCTTTGGTAACTCAATGCTTTTTTGCAAGGTTTCACCCAAACCTCAGTCCAAATAGCAGATGGAGAGAGGTAGAAAAAACATATAGCAGTTCTGACCTCATCAAATATCTCTAGATAAAAAGAGTCCACACCCGGGGGAACAGTGCACTGAATAACTTTGTTCCAGCGGGGGTTCTTGGCTCCATTATGTGCTGTAGGAGTTTCATACACAGCATAGCCCAGCCGTATTCGACAATACGGATCCATGCGCGTCATTCCATAGTTCTTTGCCAGTTTTGCCTGAAAAGAAACACAGTAAGAATATAATATTGACATAAACTTGAAAATTTAATTACTGTTAGTTCACAATAAGAATCAAATATTGAATAAAGGACTATATTCAATTATGTTGTAGACAGTAAGGAGGGGAAAAAAAAGTCCAGAAAAACAGCATTCAGATTAAAACATAAACTAATGACATCATTAAATGTCTGGGACACCTTGAAAAGGGATCATCTTTTTAACTTGTCTGTTGTAGATAATACACATTTTCACCATAGCTAAAATAAGTTACTTCACAATAAAGCAAAAGATACATGATTACAAGGAAACAGTAAAAAGTCCAGTTTTTCCCTAGATACGTGCTCTCCAACATACAGTCAAAAGCATAATGAGATAGGTATCCTGTTCTCTTTCACTGAAGTTCTTTTAAAGGACGAAATGCAAAAATCCAGTAGCTTCAAGAACATCACACAATACAAAAGCACAAACTGCAAAAGCAGTTCAATTGAGGTAAACTTCAGGAGATCATACCTTCAGCATGTGCATTGGATAATATTTAATTCAGCGGACAATTTAAATCCTAACATTACTATAAAAACAGATGGTATGCAGAATCAGAAAAGATCCAACATACTTTTGCTGTAACATCAGAAGACCAGAACAGAACAAGTTGAAGACAATCCTGAACACAACACCGAGTACCGCTGCCCAGCTGTGCCCAAGCAGAAGCTGGGCTCTTTGGACATGCTGTTTCTCTGACCTGTACTAAGCAGTCCTTTTCATAGTAAGACAAGTGACAAACCATGGTGCCTAAAGGTGCCTCCCACTTACAGGACAGTTTACAGAATTCAGCAGTTAAGAGGTGCATAACATTTATCACAAGTGCTGCGCCTCAGGCTTGGAAAGCCCTTTTCTCCTTCAGGACACATGCTGGTTCAGCAATTGGTACATTACAGCTTGTGAGAAAGGTCTCAAACTGTTTCTTGCAAATGTGAACTTAACAATTAAAGTAGGAAAGTTGGCACCTAAATTACCCACTCTCTAGACCCTGAAGTCATGAGATCAAGTAGTTTATCATAAAACTCTTTCAAAAAGAAAGGCAACAATCAACAATGCTTAGACAAACTCACCACCATTCCTAAGTATCTGCACGAAAAAAAGTGCAGTAAATTACCTTCCCAGAAACTTTTTCAGATCTTCCACCAGTTTATTAGTAACAGAACTAACGCATGCTGCTCGATATAATTTATCAACACATATTTAAATACAAAATACTTCAATCAGCTTTTCACCTTCTGTAGGTTAACTACACTGTGGCAAGTCTTCTATCCAGAATGCCATGTCTCAATATGCAGCCAAGATTCCATAGCATTCCTGCATAAACTCCCAGAGAGGGACAGAAGAATATCTCTTGGGATACCACAGGGTTGTACTGCCATTCAGAAGGACCTTGACAGGCTGGAGAAGTGTGCAGACAGGAATCTCAAAGTTCAATAAATGAAAATGCAACATTCTGCCCCTGAGGAGGAACACTCACATGTACAATGGTAGACTGTGGGCCACCTGGCTGGAAAGCAGCTTTGAGGAGAAGGACATTGAGGGTCTTGGTGGACACCAAGTCAGAAATAAGCCAGCAATGCTCCCTTGGAACAAAGATAAGCAGTATCCTGGGCTGCATTAGGAAAGCACAAATAGGAGATCAAGTAAGATCCCTTCTACTCAGCACTGGGGAGACCATGTCTGCACTACTGTTCTCTTTAGTTCTGGGCTGCCCAGTAGAAGGTATGGTCATGTCTGAATGAGTCCAGCAAAGGGCCACTAATGCAACTAAGGGTTTCACAGAATCACAGAACATCTGAGGTCAGACAGGACCCCTAGAGATTGCTTAGACCAAGCTCCCTACTAAAAGCAGGGTCAAATGCTCAGGGAAAGTTCTGAGTGTCTCCATTGATGGAAGTTGTACAAGCTTTTTGGAACTTATTCTCATGTTTGACATATTTCCCTATAAAAAGGTTTTTCATATATTCAAATAAGAGTTTGCTGTAATGTAATTGGTGCTCACTGCACCTCTTGTCCTTCCTCTAGATAGCACTGAAAAGAGCCTGTCTTCTTCATAAATATCCAATGGCAGGGACTACTTGTTGGTAAGATTCCCCTTAAGACTGTTCTATGAGTCTCTTGGCCTTTCCTTGTATTTAAAATCCTCCTTAATCCTTGATTAAGGCAGCGGCCGGGGGGGAGGCGGGGCATAAGGATGGGATGAGGTTTGGACTAAATATACTCCAGAGGTCCCCTCTAACCTCAGCTATCCCATGATTCTGTAACAAGTGGTTACTTACAGACATGGCATTAAGAACAGCCATTAAGTTTTAATTCTTAAGAAAGATAAAGATTTCTTTCTTGTCTGCACAAGCAATTAAAAATAAATAAGAATTGAACCCGATAAAAAACAGTATCAACTCCATCAGTTTACCCATGCAAACAGGAATCTGGATGTTTCTGTACATAACCACTCAAAGCAAGATTCAAAACTTCTTGAACACCATACTGTCTGCTCCCTTTATCTGCTTCAGGGATTTCCACTATCTATATCTATACTGATTGGATCAATACTCCATGACAAAAAGCACTTCAAGATGACCAAGCACATACTCAAAGATGAACAACCTACAGAGAAGCACATAACTTGCCAAAAGCTGCTAGGGAGTTAAGAGACATATGGTATGTTGTTTGATAAATGTTTTGTTTCCTTATATGCCTGAGGTTTAACCTGAATCATCTACTCCTAGCTGTGGAAAAAAATTATACCAAATATACTATACTATGCTCTAAAGTGGTAACATTTTTCTGCTGTTCAAAGTTGCAGGCTTCCAGTCTTACACTTCTCTGAACACACACTGGGAAATCCATCAGAACTAGAAAGAGGGCTGTAATGGAATGCAATGAATGAGTTCCAAGTGTCTAGGCTTCAGAATTAATAAACTTCAAAAAAGCATTGCCCCCAGTTTTCAAAGGAAAGATATCAGCTGGAAAGGAGCACTGAAAAACATAGAAAGAATCGACCAATACCTCTCTTGCTGAGAGACCTTATACAGGTTTACTCCCCGGTAAGGACCTCACCATGGAGCTGTAGCCATACGTGTACTATTCCAGCCTTGGTGCTAAATTTGAGGGTAAATCTCTCTTTGGTATGTTTTTAGAGAATAATTGAAAGACAGCACTTGTAAAGAGGTGTAGTAAGTTAGTAAGAAGGACATCAGGTATGCTAATGTAGATAATTAGAACTGTGTTATGGCAGACAAGTTTTAAAACCTGAAATCTTACACACAATGAATGCAGTAATACAGTACTGCCAAGACATGAAAGAATGTGTAAAAAGGGAAAAGAGGAAGTAGAAAATAAAGAGCTAGGACTATAAAGTTGTGATCAATTAAAAAAGCCTGGAGAAAGCACTGAGAAAAACAGCAAATGCATTAGAAGAAATGGGGATGGAACAGAGCAGACAGTTAAGGAAAAACATATAAGGCATCCACAGTTTCCTACAATATTCTCAAAATTGTTAATGTCTTCCAATAGTAAGTGTTTCTACAGGAAGCATTCTTAACAGAAGTTTTCAGAGAAATCTGTTCACCACAAAAAACCCCCATGAGTTTATTTGATTATGTGCTATAATAGCAAGGTTTACAGGAAATTGCTGCATCAGGCACCTATGAAACATGAAACTGGACAAGATGCTGATGTACAGAAAACATGAAGCTACAAAAACCTTAGGAATTACTCATTCCCTTTTACAAGTAACTTAGTAACTTGAATTCCAATACAAAGTCTTTTCATGGCCACTGATCAAAAAAGATTAATACAATTAATTACTTAAAATTACTTAATTTTCCAAAGATGGCACAATTTATACCTGTACTACAGTAATGCTGAGTCTTCCTACTGTACCCATGGGTCCTCCATACTGTAACTGCTGAGCTGCCTGGGCATCCAGCTGGATTTGCTGTTGCTGCTGGGTTGGGGTAATGCGAAGAAAATCTTGAGGAAGTTCACCAACATATACCTTAAAAAAGAAAGAGGAAGAAGGGAAAAAATAATTCAGAGGTGAGTTTTCCACATTTAGAATGAGAAAGAATATAAATCAAAGTGTACCAAATTCAGTTGGATTTAGTCTAGTTTTGACAGCATGAACTGTTGCTGGTGTATTTTGGTTCTGAAAAAATCTCCGGAGCAGTTAATTAGGGGTGAGATAAGAAAGGGTTTATTTGCCAAGGCAATAGGTGATATAGACGCGCGCACCCCCCTGCCCAAGAGGTTACATTTTATAACATTATCCATCCAATCCCAGATGTGTCCACCCTTTGGCCCTTCCTCTGGTCCGCCCCGGGCCCTCCCCCTGAAAATTGGGTCTGGGGTCTTTTTGGGACCACCTACTTCATCATCTTCAGCTTCATCAGAGTACAAAGGGTACATTGTTACCTAGTTTTTGACCGTACTCTGTGGTTTAGGCCCTGATACGCTGTTCTCCAAACAGTCTAGGCCTTTGCCTTGACAAAAGACTAAACACTGCTACTGGATTCAGGGGTAGGTTGATATAGAAGGCATAGAATGGGGTAAAAGGGTTAGGGAATGTGTAAACAAGGGAAAGGAACGAGGGACAAAGGGGTTTCTGCTTTTTAAAACCTACAATTCTTACCAGTCTTACAAATATTAGAAAAATAAAAAAACCATTAGGGGCTTAAGGCATCAAACAAAGAACCAATAAAATGACAAAACTGCCAACTCATGTAGAGAATGTTCTCATACTCACCTTCAAAAACACTAAATTCCAACATAAGCCTCCGAAAAAATATAGGACACACAGAGCCAAAGCTGCTCTGCAACTAAACATTTAAGTAGTCCATACAAATGTCAGAGCTACGAAGTTTTGCATCATATTCACAGATGACATCTGATGGTACCCAGTTCTTTAACTCACATTGAACCCAAGTATTCCTGTGTCAAGACACAGCACACTGTTTTCATTTGAAAAGGTCACTTTCACAGTCACCTTCAAGATAGATTGTAGAAATAGTATTTCCTATGAATCCAGAATAAAGATGTCCTAATGATTTTCCAATGTTAAACACAGCCAGCTTGCAACTAATCTTGGCGACACTTCCACCACACTCAAAACAATCATGGAGAAATTAAAACTCTGGTCTATCAAGAAGATAATTCATGACAAAAAGTACACTAGAGGACCTCCACCACATGAGCCAATATGAATCAGCACTCACCATGTATTTTCTGTTAGCTTTACAGTAAAAGAAGGGAAAGTTTCTACCTATTACTTGTCAGTTCAACAACTCAGATTGTTTCTAGGTTTTAAATGCTTGGTGAACGTTATCAGCAACACACTTAGAGAGAGTATCGTTTTAAACTAACACACATACTAATAAATTTTAAAAGACAAATAAAGCGTAAAGTGGCATAGAAAATTTATAATTAAGCTGTACTTATTTCTGTTGTCTATAGAGTTGTTTACATATTTAATAGAGAACTGTCTACCTCATGAAGACAAAGGACAATGCAATTTCTCATGTTGCATCCCTAAGCAATATTACTCAATTGTCTGTCTGGCAGATGCATGCCTACAGAACATAATTTAAGATGTTAACAGGCCTCGAGGACATAGCTTTTCAAGATTAGACAGCATTGGCATGTCAAGATTGCATCTTGGAGACAGAAATTGAAGCTCTTGCCAAATCACATGTTGCATGACTATTTTGTATGACTATCTGAGAGCCTCAGAATCCTGGCAACAGTGGGTGTCACATGCCAGAAAGGAAGTTTATCAAAAAAGCTCAGGAAGAAGCACTGAATGCCTGCTACCAGGCTGTTGGGAGGGAGAGAGGGCAATCAGTTTTGCTTACAAGCATCTTAAAATTTTACCATTAAAATCCTAAGCAGTTTTAGTTTTAAAAAGTGAAAAGAAAAAAACCAGGGGCAAACAGGGAGAAAACTAAGCTAAAAGTGAATAATAAAAGAAAGTTTATTTAAATTTGGCTGGAAATTACATGTGAGCTGGTAACAGCCTTCTCATTACAATACATATCATTAAAAAGGAGTTGGTTTTAAAATAAAACATAATCCATTTAGGCAAGATTTGAAATGACACCAGAATTTATCAAAGAAATTGCATTTACAACACAGCAGGTCCCCCTCCAGCCCTAGTCCTAAAGGATGTTTCAAATCTGTTATTATTAGCATCTCTAGGAACAAACATCATAAACACTTCCTGTAGTCAGAAGTTGTGGCTGCAGCCCAGAAATCTCATTTCCATATATGCAAGCTCCCTCTGTCAACTTCTCAGAAAACAGGACAGCCTCTTTTATCTCTACCACGCTAATGTGGACACTGGAAAGCTTAAGTCATTCACAACATAAGTCTAATAGTATCTTTCTCTTTTTTGGATTTTATTTTACATAAGTCAGCCAAATACTGCCCCAAAATAATATAAATAGTCTCTCTACTGAGGTTCAAAAGGGACAAAAAAGCCTGTAAGGGAGACCAAAGTTTTCTTACAGCATCTAAGCTAATTTTAGGTCATTCAGTTACCTCATACAAAGCTACATGCTTATCCTAGAATTGCAGAGCAGACTCACATAGAAACTAAAACCAGTTAGTGTTAACTAAGTTCTCAAAAGATCTGAGTGGTAAACCCTTCCAAAAGGAAGAGTGGGGAACAGGAGATGCATACACTCTCCTTTTAAATATTCAGTTCTGACTGAGATCTAGAAGACAAGTCCTGGTGATACAGTCTGTAAAATACCTAGGAGAGATGCTTATTGAGGAAAATACACTACTTTGTATGTCCTTATGCTAATTATCAGTTGATTCCATATTGATGGCAACAAATACTGCAACCTTTTTATCTGTAAGGAGATAGGCTAATTTACATCTTCCTCAAAGCATTTAAAAGCAGGCACATAAGTGCCACCTCCATCAAAAATACAAAGTTACATAACCAGCATTCAACCAGTTTTTGTTTTTAACACAAGGAGAACACATCAGACAAGCTTGGATCACTGATCCTACTCCACAACCACTTTAAAACAAATGCATTTCCCTCTACCATAATGGCATTTAAGAAAGAATGTGAAATTCAAACATGTTCTGTCACTAAATGCAAAACGAAAAATTAATTTCATTTAGCAATAGAACATGGATAGGACTACAATTCAGAAGATAAACGTTTAACAGGCATTCATAAAAAATAAGCCTGCTTATAATTACTTCCTAATAAACTTTACTGACAGCATTGCACATCAAAAATATGCATTATCTAGAAACAGAATAATATTGCTTTTCCTATGTGCTACAACCACCTGAGAGGTAGTTTTGAGGATCTTCCAAGTGAAAAGCTGCAGGTATAAAAACTGCATCTCAGCTTCTTCAAACTGAAGGCAGTGTGATGTTCTACAGCTATTTGAAGTAACTGGGGACGGGGGCGTCTCAGTTTCACCTCCCTGTTTCTTGTACAACACTAAATGGGGCAAATAGTTGCAAAGTATGTTAGTGCAGAGGGGTGATCAGAAGGAAGTGAAACAAGGTTCGGAAGTAAAGGGAATTGGAGGGAAGTCATCAGAACCCTGAACTCAGTAACTGATCACACAAGTGGTACCTAAAAACAGGAGGGAAAGGGAAGGTAGTGCCAGGGACAACCACAAATGCCCTAACTTACGGAACCATTTGCCCAGACACAATCCATTCAGGGAAACATAACTAAGGTTTCCACACCAGGAACTACCAAGGAAATCTAACATGAAAATTCTTTGAAACATCACAGAGCTTTAAACACCTAACTGCTCAAAAAAGTTCTAACCATTCTCCTTTAAATGGTTTTCTGTGTTTAAGAAAGAAAAAGTGAATGAGACAGAATTTTGAACTACTATTCTATGCTTTGCACACTAAATTGGTACCAGATAAGATGCATCCAGAGGTCCTGAAAGAGCTGATATTTGTTCAAGGCTGCTCTCTAACATCTTTGAAAGGTCACAGAGATAAGAGGAAGGGCCCTATAGCTGCAGAAAGACAAATCTCATACCCAGCTTTCAAAAGGGTAAAAAGGATGACCTGAGGAACCACAGGCAGGTCAGCTTCACTTCAGTCACTAAAAATTTTATAGAGCAAGTCCTTCTGGAAGACATTTCTTGACACACAAAGAAAAAAAAAACCACCAGGGACTAGGAATAGCCAGCCTTTAATAATGCTTTAAAACAAAAAAAGCCTAATGAGCCATCTGCCTTCTACAATAAAATTACTGAAATATGTGAATAAGGAGAGAGCAGAAAAGTATCAAAGCTGGGTCATTACAATCCAAATGGGTTGCATTGATGAAAAACTGGCTGAGGCACTGAGATCAAAGTTGAAGTTCAGTGGTGAATGACATTGGAGGTTGGTTAAAGGTGAAATTTTTCAAAGGTCTGTACTGACTCTAACTTACTTGTCTTACCAGTTTTGAGGAGGACACCAAATTTGGGGAAAAATATTTGAGAACAGGACCAACCAGAGAGAGAGGAATTCACTGGCAGGAATCCTATGAAATTCAACATGGGCAAAGTCCTGTACTTTGGACAGAAAAATCCCTGGCACCAATACAGACTGGGAAACAACTGGCAGGGCTATACCTCTACAGAGGTGAAGAGCAAGCTAAACATGGATGAGCAGAGCACTCTCGCAGCATGAAGCCTAACAGCAGACTCCACTGCATCAACAAGAGCCCAGCCAGTGGGCTGAGGAAAGCAATGGTTTCCCTTTATTTAGCACTCATTAGACCACATCTGGAATACTGCAACCAGCAGTATTGAGCTTGAGGAAGCCCAGCAAAGACCCACCACGCACCAAGACGGTCTATGAAAAGGGCTGGAGCACAAAACTTGTGAGGTCAGGCTGAAGATTTGTACAGAGCAGGAGAAACTTAAAATGCACCTTGTAGCAGCTTTCCAGTATCTACAAGGAGGTCACTGAGAAAACAGAGCCAGGCTCTCTTCTGAGATGCAACACAAGAAGAAAGGAGATCTCAGCTGTCAAACTGAAATGGAGGAGATTTTACGTGAAATAAACAGAGGTAACTATGGTATACAAACATGAGTTAAAAATTAAAGATAGAATGAGTGTCCATATGACACCTACACCTATTCCTGGAGAAGAGAAGGCTCCAGGAGGACCGCAGAGCACCTTCCAGTCCCTAAAGGGGCCTACAAGAAAGCTGGAGAGGGACTTTTGACCAGGGCCTGTAGAAAAAGATATCAAAGTTTTGAAGAGTCTCAAGACAAAACTCATCAGAGTAGTGATTATTAAGGAAATTAGGAGAAGAAATCTATGTAGTCCTAGCTTGGTATTTGATCTAATTTGGAAGGACCTGACATATTTGCCAGCACAGCGAATACTGAGTAATTCTGGATATGACAGCTAACCAAGGAATCAGAAATACAAGGTTTTTGGTGGCTCAGTCTTAACCTCAAGCCTGATCAAACTGTTTATTAATACTCCCATTTGTAAAAGGTATCACTTAGCAGCCCTTACATATTCAGCTATAGTGTGTGAAAGACAGAACTGTTCTCTCCAGCACTAAACAAAAAAATGTTTCCCAATCCTTTAGCACCATTTAGTGGCCATTCATTTGTAATGCAGTCACATATATAGACACAAGTAGAAATCTATCTTCCTCTCTAGAGAAAATTAAGAAAGGTTGGCATGTATCATATCAATATTGTTAGCTGTGAATGGCTGCTTAATATTGCATAATTTATTAATTCATTTGAAAACACTGAAACCTCTAAAGTGGGCAAAGAAGAAAAGCATGCACAACAAACGTTAGGAACACACTAAAAAAAACTCCCAAAGCCCAAAATCCAGAAAGCCAAAGCTGCACACAATAAATTATCACACACCTTT
This sequence comes from Manacus candei, assembly GCF_025592945.1. NCBI lineage: Eukaryota > Metazoa > Chordata > Aves > Passeriformes > Pipridae > Manacus > Manacus candei. Next base: position 3,835,192 of record NW_026138108.1, read on the forward strand.
CCACTTGCCAGGCTTCAATCAAGTTTAGGAAACAAAAGATTGCAAAGAGATTACACAGGAGTACCTGGGAAACTGTAAAACAAGATATCTAGAAGAATAACATTCTATGTCTGAGATGCAGCTCCCTTAAAAAATTTAAGAAAGACTAGGTGGTTATGATATTCAAACGTGATGTTTGAGAAGTTGTGGCACTTAGTGCCATGGTCTAGTAACCACGGTGGTAGTGGATCAAGGGTTGGACTTGATGATCTCAGAGGTCCTTTCCAACCTGGCTGATTCTATGTTCAAGAAGGTTCTCACTAAGCCCAGGAAGTTTCACCAAGCCAAACCAAGCAGACATCAAAAGTACTCCACTCAATGCCAACAAGGTGTTTAGCACCACAGGCAGGCAAAACTTCTCCCACAAAGAAATGCCACTCCAATTCAGGGATAGAAATATCGGCACAATTTCACATCTCTGCAAATCAGGACTACTGTTCACCTTCAGTCAAACCATTCTGTTTGTAACCAAATCCCTCAATATCCCCAACTCCCTCTAAACATAAAACTAAAGGATAACTAAAAGTGAAGTTCCTATTAAACAGACTCTGACTATTTTTCAGGAATTTATATTATTTGGAGCTTTCTTGAGTGAAATCTGTTACATATTGACTGAATTCTATTTGGGTGGAATCACACACACGTCAAACCTTTGGGCATAGCAACTGCCTAAGTCACCACAGATTCAACAAGAACAGCAGTTGTTTTTTAATGATACTACGATGAGCAACAAAAAAAATGAATTTACTTTTTTAAGGAATTAAAACCGATGGTCATATAATATTACTGTCACAAGATAACAACAGACAGCAACGCAGTTCTTCAAGATTAGCAATTTCATAATTCACCTCGCTGGTCTTTCTACGAGGCTCTGTAGATGTACCAAAAGAGTAGCTGTTTCTACAAAATAAAACATAGCCGTTTAAACTGATTGTCTAAAAATGTCTCAGTTCATCTTCAAAGCAACATCATGCTGTCAATTACTAACAGATCCTTCTGGACAGGAAGAACAGACAGGAGCAGCACATCACTCGAGAGCTGATGTTGTACCCCACACGGCGGAACATCACGGTATGATGCATGAATATCCCTGGGCAAAACCAGACAACAACATATTCCCAATAAACTGTGAGCACCATCTCCCAGGAGGCTGTAAATTGTTTTTACGACTGCTCAGCGCCTCCCGTCCAACACGCACGCCTACATCCCACACTAGATGCGTCGTTCCAGCCCTCAGGCGGCGGTTCCAGGGACAGAGGCCCGACTGTGCTCCGCGAGCACAGGGAGCTGCGCTCCGCTTCCAGGGGAAAGAGCTTTAGGTCCGGTTTAGTTTAAGCTGATCCCTGCTCGGGAAGGCCTCTGGACAAAGAACGGGCAGAACAGCCGCCTCAAGCCCCATGCGCAGATAGGAAGGACTCTCCCCTCTCCCGAAGCCTCTTCGCCCGGCAGGGAGCCGGGAAGAGAGGCAGACTTCCCTCCCCTCGCCCCCCGGCAGAGAAGAAGAGAGGACTTTTCCTGTCTCCCCTCCGCCCCGGCCGGAGCGGGGGCAAGGCGGGACACACAGAGTCTCGCTGGCAGAGCGGCGCAGCAGAGGTCGGGCCGGGAGGGCCGGACGGCGCAGCCCATCGGGGTCGCTCCGAGCCGGGCCTCGCCTGCCCCGCGCGGGGAGCGGTACCGGGACACGGCCCCGGGCGGGCCCCGCGCCCGCAGCACTCACCGGGCCCCGCTGGGTGCTGACGGTGGTCGCCATGGCGCCTCGTCGGGGCCGAGACCCTTCCTCCTCTTCCTCCTCCCGCCCCGCCAGGCCGCCGCTCCCGATCCCGGTGCCGATCCCGATCCCGGCGCCACCCGTCAGTCAGCGCGAGCCGCGCGTCACCTGACCAGCCCGCCCCGCCCCCGGGGGCAGCGCAGCGGCGCCCTCCTGCGCACGCGCCTGTCCGCGCGCCGGGAGGGGCGGGGAGTCCTCCTGCGCATGCGCCGTTGCGCGCTGCGGCCGCCGCAGCGGAGCGCGGCGCTGCGGGGGCGTCGCGGCCGGTAGGGGGCGCTGCGGCGCCGGCGCAGCAGGTGAGACGCCTCAGGCCGCCATCTTGTGCCGGGGGCGTCGCTCCCGCCGCCCAGGGCGCCCCGCGGGCAGGGCGGCTGTGCGGCCGGGGGTGTGTGGGGCCCGTGGGGCGCTCTGTGCCCGCTCTCTGCCGGCCGTGGCAGCCATATGTGAAAGGGAACGACCCACTGCCTGGCCTGGCCTCAGTGGTTTCCCAAAGCTTGCCGAGCAAGCGCAGCCCTCTCCGGGAGAACAAAAGCAGCTTTAATATTCATTGGAGTGCCGCTTCGGGAGATAAAGTCTGATTATTCCAAAGCCTGTTTAAATAACAGAACTGTTTCCCGTTGTTAGGGCTGTTTCCTGTTGTCAGGATCTGCGGCATAATTTTAGCCCTTAATTAAAATTCTAGCACGGATTTTGGCAGCTAGAAATAGAACAGTGCAATTAGGAATGCTCCAAATATAGCACCAGCTTTTTTTTTCTTTTTTTTTTCCCCCACACTATACTTTCAGTGGGAACAGCTTCATCTTTTTACTTCATAGAATCACAGAATGTTAAGGGGTTGGAATGGACCTTACAGATCATCCAGTTCCAACCCCCCTGCCACGGGCAGGGACAGCTCCCACCACACCAGGTTGCTGAGGGCCCCATCCAGCCTGGCTTTGAACATTTCCAGGGTTGGGGCATCTGCAACCTCCTTAGGCAACCTGTTCCAGTCTTGTCACCCTCACAGTAAATAATTTCTTCATAATATCTTAGCTGATTTTCCCCCTTTTCAATTTATATCCATTATTCTGTGTCCTATCACTACAGTTCCTGATGAATAGTCTCTCCCTGGCTTCCCTGTAGGCCCTGGAAAGGTCTTCACACAACCCTCTCTTCTCCAGGCTGAACAGCCCCAACTTCCTCAGTCTGTGTCATGATACTCAGAGAAATGAGTAAGATAGGGTGTACTGGATTGGGAGCCATTGAAGGGACACAGGTGATGCCAGCTGAAAGTCACCAGCTGACGGGAACAGCTCTAAGGTTCCTCTTACTCCTGTCAGCACTTCCTCTGCTGGAAGCGGAATTCATGTCAACCTGCAAAACCATTAAAGAAGCAAATTGTCCTTCCGTTGTTCTTACCAATAAAAAAGAACCAAACCTGAAAAGGCATCAGCTTTTTTTATTTACAAAGCACTGTAAATTCCCCCCCCTTCTTTTTTTTTAGCTTGTCTCTTGACAAAGTTTGGTTTTTTTCAGGGATAAGGAGTTAAGATTCATAGAAGAAGCTAACAGGACTAAATTTTTTTCATTGGCTCTTGTATAGGTTTCTTAGCAGAGACAGCGCACGATATGAAGTGGCAATGCAAAGTAATTTTAAACAAAGTGATTAAGAACATTCAGCACTTAAAATATCCGATATGTGCCCTGTCTGTACAAAGCTTGAGTGCTGCTACAGTTTTGGTAGTTTATAACAAATGCTATCCCGATGAAGCATCTTTTGGGAAACTCAATTTCTTTATATTCTATATATGTGCAGCAGAGTTTCAATAATTAAAGGATAGAAGTTTCTTGAGCTAACATGGTTAAAGCAGTCAGTAAGCCCCATAGAGGTAATGGAAGAAAGTCAATGCTTATCTCCATTATTACACAGAATCATAGATTCATAGAACTCTGAGGGTAGGAAGGGACCTTAAAGATCATCTAGTCCCAACCCCCGGCCATGGGCTGCGACACCTCACACTAGATGAGGTTGCTCAAGGACTTATCCAGCTTGGCCTTTAACACCACTAGGGATGGGGCATCCACTACTTCTCAGGGCAACTTTTTCCAGTGCCTCACCATCCTCACAGTAAACAATGTTTTGTAATACCTAAGCTAAATTCTCTCTCTTTCAATTTGTACCCATTACTCCTTGTCCTATCATTACAGTTCCTGATGAAGAGTTCCTCTCCAGCTTTCCTGTAGGCCCCCTTCAAATACTGGAAAGTTGCTATGAGGTCTCCATGCAACCTTCTCCAGGCTGAACAACCCCAGCTTTCTCAGCCTGTCTTTGTAGGGGAGCTGCTCTAGTGCCCTTATCAACTTTGTGACTCTCATCTGGACTTGCTCCAACAGTTCCATGTCCTTCTTATGTTGGAGATACCAGAACTGTAGGCAGTACTCCAGGTGGGGTCTCACAAGAGCAGAGTAGAGGGAGAGAATCCCTTGACCTGCTGGCCACACTGCTTTTGATGCACTCCAGAACACGGTTGGCTTTCTGGGCTGTGAGTGGTCATTGCTGGCTCACGTTGACTTTTTCATCAACCATCACCTCCAGGTCCTTCTCTGAAGGAAGAAAGTCTTAACATTACTATATCATTACAGCCTTGACATTTTGAGGGCAGGTTGGAGGGGGAAGACTGTTAACAAGCTTCTGTGATATTCTTGCATCTATAACCACACGAGCAAGCATATTAGTTTTGGGTAAGTCATGAGCAGTTACAGTTTTATTCACCATAGATTTAATTCCAAGACCTCATCTAGTCACAATAATTTCAAAGAGATCAGACAGGAGAAAATGTTGTTGTCCCTATGAAATTTATATCAACAGAAAAAGAAAGTAATATTAATTCATAGATTCTTGACATTCATTGTCCTCATACAGAGATACACAGCGACTAAAGTGAGCATTGCCCCTTCCTGACAGCGCTACCACTTCCTCACTACATATTTTATTTTCTTGTTTTATTATTGTTCTCAGGAAATCCACATAGAATCCAATAACATACTTCTACTCACCATTTTAAGTCATTTGAAGCATTTTTTCAAGTTTTTGTTGTTAAACAAGGCCCCCTGCCCCCTGAAAGCCTGGAAACGGCACAGCAGTGCCGGCATCGCCACCTGGCGAACATCACGGGAACGGGAAGTGGATCCCCAGAGATTAGCACAGACGGAGTACTGGGACAAGAGCATTAGGCGAGGCATCTGATGTCAGCGTGTTAATTAAAGTGGGAATGTAAGCCATGGGAAAGGTGAGAGAACAGAAGTCATAAAACCTTCTTATTTGCAACATATGGGCATCATTAAGAAAAGGTTGAAAGGTAATCAGAGAAGCTATAATGACAATAAATTGTGTTTATCTTGTAATAAACATTTAGATGTCAATTTCTCCTGTATCATTCTTTCATTCGGATTTCCAGTCTCTTCTCTATTGTTCCCAGTTCTTCATCTATCCTTCAGATTTGTCACAAGCCCTGTATTGCCTGAAATTTCACCTGGAGCTTTCTGTTCACATTTTTTATAACCTCATCTCCTTGCTCCCAGCTATTGGCCGTGTAAGAGATAATCCATGTTTCTCAGCTCTCCATGCTGGTTCCCCAATACTGGCCCAAATGCCCTTTGCCAAAACCTTTGCCTGGTGGGGACACTTAATAGAGTTTATTTTCTGTAACCACTTGACTCTTTTTATGAAATTTCGAAGAGCTTAATATCTCCAAAGACTTTAAGTAAAAATTGATTATGACTGGACGGGTGGTTGGATGTGTGTAGAGACAAACAGATATGTGTCCACATGGTGTGGTTGCTTGAAAATTATCAAATAGGCACTGCTCCCTAGGCTGGCTCCAGAATATGAAAGTGTAGATGGCACCTAAGCTTTTCTTCATAAAATCAGAAAATAATGTCTCAGCATGGCAGAGGAAGAGAGTAATGCACATGATGTTGTCCTCACTGAAGAACAGTTACAGCAGAATTCCTGCCAAATTAATTTTGTGCTTGTACCGAAAGCCAGAAGGGACACTTGAAAGGTGGAGGAGAGTCTAATGCTATGGAAGGAGTGAGCAAACACAAAGCTCAGATGGATAACATCTAACTTCTGGTAGGTATTTATGTAGCACTCAGCACTGGGGTCTGACTCTAAAACTGAAACCTGTCAGACCAGCAAGATGTAAATGGCAGTGTGGTCAGAGGACTACACTTGTACCTCTATGAAAATAGTGCACTCCTAGGAAGGTCAAGCCTCCCAGTTTATTTAGATAAGATACATAATAGAATCCTTCAGTTAGGAAGTAAACTTTAAACTCTTTGTTAGCTCATCTGTTCCCCAGGGAAAGCTCACAAGTAGGTTGGGTGGTTACATTTTATGCCATTTTGAGTATCTCTCATGGTACTGGGCGAGTTCCTACAGTTATTTAACCCCATTTGCTTATTGTGACTTACAAAGACAGTGAAGACACAAGAATGTGTTTTAAAATGTACTCTTAGCTGATCTAAAGCCAGTCCATAAAAGCAGAGTAACAAATCATAGTTGTGGTTTTTGTAGTTCAGAGATACTCACTGGCCTTGCAGAGGATCTCACAGTGAACTAGCAAAACAGGTTTGGGGTTAAATTTTGTAGGTATTGCAAACATACAAGAATATTGTGGGATGGCTATGCATCACTTACATTACTGGCTTGGATCTCAGCCCTTTTTGTCATGTCCACGTGGGATTTTAGATACCACAAAAAAGTTACAATTCTATTGCATGGGAAAAAGCATCTTTTGCAAAATGCAGAGCCCAATTCCACCATCCTTCCTTACACAGTCTCACAAAGCTGACTTGCAGGCAAGGGTGACAGTGGAGAAGGCCAAAGGGATCTACTGCTTTGTGGATCCAACACATACCAGAGTGGAAGTGCAGAAAAAAGAGAAGGATGTTGTAGGCTTCCAGCTACAGAAAAGCCTTTGGAGCCCTAGTGTGCTAAGCGTAGCTTCTCGGGATGTATGCAGATTTACACAAGGGCTGGACACAGCACCAAACACAGAACAAGAATGCTAATCTTTTGTTCATGGTAACAGATCGAGCTTGGTAATGTACAACTGAGCTGAAATAGGAACATGGAAATCCCAGATGGCATTCAGACTGGCTGTAATAAACAATAATTTCCACTTCAATGGCATACAAGGTATTCACTGTGCATTGCAAACTTTAATTAATCCTCACAGTCCAGTTGGGATGCAGAAGAATTACATCCCCCATCATGAAGGAAATATAGCTCCAGCATAAAACGTGGCAGCTCCGTAAAAGCACACAGCAACATTACCCGGGAATTTCAGTCAGGATGGATACTGCACTAAGACTACAAGAGAATTCAGTTGAATAGATTGAAGAGAGAAAGAATTAAATACAAACTGAAGATCAAAATCAGCGATGCCTCCCTCCTGACACCAGACCATGAAACAGAGGTGTTAAACAGCAGGCAACTTACCACCGTCACAAACAGTGCAGAATTTCGTACTCCAGTGTTATAGCTGCTGATTGAGCTAGATCAGTACTGGCAAAAGTGTTGTTCGAGCAATTGTGGGGGATTCTAGCAGCAAAGCCAAGAGCACTGCCGAGCAGCTATTAAGTGGCTATTCTTCAGTCACGCTGCACTCAAAATAGCTTTCCAACAGAGGAAAAGCAAATTCTATTGCCTTCAACACCTGGTTGAGCAACTTAATAAGGACAAAATTGAAAGCTAGAGCTGAATCATTATTTATTTTATAACTACATCTTCATCAGACAGTCCACTCCAAAATGTGAGTTATTTCGTTTCAAATCAACTTGTGCAAGGTTTTTCTGTAGGTTCGTTCAGCACAGAGGTGAGGGGAAGGTTCTTTGAAAACAATTTCAGGCAGAAGCTGCTTCAGAGGAGGAGAGTCATCTACAGTCATGGGAGGATTTTTTCTGTTTTCTCCAGTTCTGCCATGCTTTTCCCAAACTGTATTTCTTAAGTGTATTTTTAATGCACCAGGAAAATTGTAGCAGTGAAAAGACTGTATTTAGTGTTATTTGGGTAACATGTCCATTTCCAGACAGCATTTCAACAGAGATGAGCAAAGTCAGGAGAGCAAAATACCTCTGTCCTGTGCACAGCAGACACAGAAAACATCTTGTTCCTCTTATTGAAATTACCTTTTGTGTACTTGAAAGTTGTTACTATTTTACCTCTTAGTTTTCTTTTCTCTGAAGTTCAGCTGTTCAGAGGAATGTCAGATTAAATTTATCCTAATTCCTTCAGCTTTTCCTTACAAGTATACTTTTAGCAAGCCTGATAATTATTGTTATCTTCCTCTGTTTTTTTCCCCAGTAGGAAAATACCTTCCTTGAAGTATCCAAAATTGGACACAGCTGGGGCAGACATCTTCAAGGAGAGCTGAAGAATTGCTAAATATTTTTTAGGTGATAACATAGGCTATAAGTTGCAATAAGGGTTTCCCTTTTTTACAGCAGCATAACATTTCTCACTTCTATTCTTCTTATGATCTATTTAACATCCAAATCTGTTTCTGACATGCAATTATTTAGCTTGTTCTTCCTCACCTTATTTTTCTGCAGTTCATTATTCTTGCCTAAGTGTGTGACCTGTTTGTTTTTACTGAGTTGCATCCTCTCAACGCCTCTTGATGTTGTTCTACAATATATACCTGTTATGTTTGATTGGTAAAAATACCTACCCACAGTAACTGTGAATAAATCAACATGTTTGTTTATTCAAAAAGAAGTTGCTCTCTTATCTAGAGAAATCTAACAAATACAATTTTCACATCTTTCCTATTGAATCAGATTATCCTTTTTTATCTAGATTATTTTTCGAAGAGGAGAATACCCTGCTGCCTCATTTAAAAAAAATAGAGAATTTAGAAGTCATTATTTGAAAATAAAGATTAAAGCAATGTAGATTTTGGCATTGTAGTCTCACAGAAGGAGGATGTGAAGCATTCTCAGTTATGATATACATATTTGTACCTAGTACCATGCCAGGCTATGAATAGATATTATAGGAATCCTGTTCATGTGCTCTGTGAATTTCCATGTATTTGTTTCATTTTTTATTTGTTGTCTTTTCAGAATATAAAATAAATATGTAGGAAAATTAGAGAATTGTTTTTGTCTGCTCACCAAATTTCTCCTCACCCAAATATAAATTAAGACATAGAAGGGAAGAAACAATGAAAAATAAGAGTGAAATGACACAGGAAGAAGCAACAAATTCCTTCAAAAAGTTAAGGGTATCATTTTAGAGTAATTTTAATGAGCCCAATTTTTTTTTTCAGATTTCTTCCAAATACTTTTTAATCAATTTAGTCATACATTTCCATTTGATCTCATATTTTGTATAGGCACAAGTAGTGCAAATGTGAATTTCTGGGCAGAAATTCTTTCTTTCCCACTCCATCCCCAGGCAAGCAACCACTGCTCTTCTTCTTACTCAGGTTCATTATGGAAAACTTTATTCATATGCAGCAAAACATAGTTTTTCTCCTTTGTAATTTAGTTAATTTGTTGATCCCCCTCAATAACAAGACATACATACAAGTCAATATCCTCTCTCCTCTCTCCAACTGCTGTTTTTTACAGAATAGGCACCATTTTTTTGTGTGTAAAAAGATTTCTGCACACTAAATAGCATACTTTCTCCCACTGGGTACTTCAGTTTTACAGATATGAATTTTTCTAATTAACAGTGAATAGTATGAGGACTCTACAATAACAGTGGCTTTCAATAGTGATATTTAGTAGGTTCTTTCTCTGGTAGGCTCTTCCTCTAAGTCTTTTTATTTGGTGCCTCAGTGCCTGCAAGGAAATCATTATTTTCTGTTAGATGTTTAATCACAAACCTTGCAAGGAAATTTGCTGTTTTCCAAACAGTGCAGAACTAACTTCATTACCACATTGACATGCTAGATACACTTGTCAGCTCTAAAGTCCCATCTTCTTAAAAGTCTGTAGCCTATATTCCCTTTGGAAAAGATTATTTTCAAATAATTCAGCAGCCTAATTTACTATTTCCATCTTTCCTCCAGAACCTTTCTTGCTGAATGTGACAGGTTATGGGAGACAGGGCAAGTTGCACAGAAATACACTTGGTGCCTGCAGTGAAATGATTTTATATGTACTGGCTCTGGTTTCTTGATGGTCAGATCCTCAGCCTCCTTTGAAGTCAGCACTGTTATACAAAGATTGTCTGGAGCTCTGCCCAGAGAGGAACAACAGTTTTGCTTCTCTGCAGAGCTGCCTCAGGGAAGTCAATAGAAGCTGCAGGAGTGCAGTACCTCTGAAAATACAGCACATTCTGCAACTTTTTAGCATGTTTTTTCCAACACCCTCAGAGTTGTTGGGATACTAGAGGCAATGTTAAGGTAAAGAAATCAGATACTGAGTCAGCTGTACGTTCAGCGTTCTCAAACATCAGGAGTGGACGAGTCTACATCTCTAGCTAAATATTACAAGCATTCTTTGACTCCTACTTCTGTTCACTGATTATTAGGTGTCACCTTATATGGTGACACCTCAGTGTTCAGTCACATAAGTATGTGAATGAAGAAACTTATTTTCTCCCTGCAAGGGAGACTTCTAATGAGGTATTGGTCTTGTGTTTAAAGCTAATTGCTTTAAACAGAAGAGCAATAGGCATCTAATTAGACTTGCTGAAGATCTAGGTTTAGTTTCTATAGGCTCTATGATCTCAATAAGTGATTTGATCTCACCACGCTGCCTCTCCACTCCCAAACAAGGTGCCATTAATGCACCTATTGAGTGCTACAATTCAAGGGAAGGATCATCTGAGAACATGGGGCGAGTGTTTAGTACAAAAGGTCCTTTTGATCAAGGTCTTCAGCACTTACTGCAATATGCAATATATATACTGTAATTTACAGGAAGAAATTAAACCCCCAATATTCAGAGAGTGTGCATCATTCCTTTCTGTCTTCTGAAAGACTGGAGAAAGAAAAAATGGAAGTGTGTTTTAAGATACAGGGCATGCAGGTGGTAATCACTGGTGCCACATGGGAGCTGCCAGCAGGCTCCTTCATGACCATGATCAGGCTGGGTTCCCCCTGCAGCCAGGGGATGTGTGCAGCGCACCAGAGGCCGCGTACCAAGCTGAATGTAGAGCACAGCACAAGCCTGCACTGTCTCAGGTTAGCTGTGCTATTGGTCACTAACTTATTAAGACACAGTGGTCTTCTGGTTAGGATAACTGCAGCAGTATGTGTGCATATGAACCCTCATGAGGCTGCATGTATGCCTCAAGCTGTCTGTAAGAATGCACTTGGAAAGAATGAATGCTAGAAAAAGTAATGAAATAAGGCAGGTAAGAAAAACTAGCTTTCATCATCTTTGCATGTAAAGTTTTCAGATTAAGAAAATTGCTGTTTAAAAGCAATGAATTGCTGCTCTTAGTGTGGTTTTAACCAAAATTCTAATAAACTGTAAAGAAAGCAAAAGTTTGTATAATGCACATATATAACAGATCCATATAACACATATGCTCGGGTACCTGTTTCAAGTCACTTCTTGCTTGGCTTCCCTTCTGCTGCTTATAATGTCATGTAGCACTTTCTGGCACATATTGGTGTCTTCAACACGAAGGTGGTGTCACCTGACTGTAATTATACAGATTTCCCCTGCAGGAATTCAGCAATACAGCTATATTCAGAACATGAAAAATGTGTGAATTAAAAATAAAACTTTGCTTTCCTTTTTTTCTTTTTTTTTTTTTTTGTGATAACCAAGCACATAATTTTCTTTCCACTTTACCCCTAAAATAAAGATGAGAAAGACAGAAACATCATAGGATTCTTTGAGCCTTTATGCATCATTCATAAAGACTGCAAATTGTAGAAAGGACAGTGCTGCATATGTGATTTCTCTTCATTTTGGTTCTTTATCCCTGGTTTAGCATAAAAAAAACCCAACTTAGTTTTGTATCACCTGTAAATATCACTATTGAAATAGTTTATCAAAACAGCAGCTGAAGCTAGTTGAGAAGATCTGTTGAAAAATGAGGGCAACAAACTATCGACCCCATTGCAGAGTTATCTTCTGTGACTCGTCTCAGGACATATTTCTGGAACCCTTTTTAACTTTGATCCCACCAAACATTTGTTTTTCTCATAGCTTTCCCTGTGGCACTGGATAACAAGAATGAGGTGACATCAGTCTGGCTTTGCACAGGTGCAGTTGCCGATGAATTTCAGGTAATACAATTCAGACTCCATTGACACAAATACCTCCTTAAAGGCAGTTCACATCTCATTATTAGTATTATCCAATAAAAATAGTACTTAAAGGTCTGTATTTAGTTTGGGTTCTAATTGTACCAGGCATTTTCTCTGATTAAAGCATTTTTAGGTGTGTATATACTGTTCTGACTGATGTCATTGATACAGAGTAAGAGATTTCTACCCTCAGCCTTTGCCACAACTCCTTTTTTACCCCCTCACATTTGCTCTTTCAACCATTTGTCTTACAATTCCCTCCCTCAGTTCTGTAAAAGTATTCTAGTTTAAAACACACAAACAAACAAACCAATGCTTTCAAGTATGAAAAGAAACATACTATTTAATATTACTGCTTCATTATTCAGCTGGGGAACAAAGATATGGAGAGATTGACTTGCCAGAGGAAAAGGAGGAAAGACGCAGGAAGAAAATTTAGTTCCTCTGAGTCACAGTTCAGCATCTTAAGTAGAATTCTTTGTTCTGACTTCATCTTACCTCCGAGCATTGCCCAATCTCTTTATGCTCAAACTTTCCTCTTCTGGATTGTATCTCTTCTGATTTCAAAGGGTGACTTGTCACACAGGAGAGGCACAGAAGAGATTAAGGGGTTGTTCTAGGCTTTTCATCTCTGGAATTTTTCTTCATTACCGCTGCTACAAGCTACAGTGAAAATGATTTCCTGGAATCACAGCTTTCCCTTCACCATCTCAGAATTTTTTTCCCTATATCATATTTGTTCAGTGCACATTTTCTTGCCAGCTTCTGCCTGGCAAGCTTCATCTACCTGCTTTGTTCATAAATGTCAGGGATAATTCTGAAGGCTCAGCATGATTACCAGTTGGCCAGCTGCCAAGTTGGACTTTAGGATTTAACTTTTCATCCACAAAAATGACATGTATTTATTTATTTGTATTTAAGAAGTTTCAGTGCCTATTGTGTCTAGGTGCACAAACAAAAGCTTTCAGCCAAATGTAAATATGCACTGTCTGAATTAACGTCCACTGATGAAAGCCCTTCCTAAACAACCTAAACTAATATACCCTCTGACATCTTTAGGTTCCTTCATGCTCTTTCTCAAAGTCTGTAGAAAACATATACTCTGCAATCTGCAATGTGACCTGTAGATGAAAAAACTTAGAAGCTGACAGTCTAGTAGGGAAGTGGATTCCAGGATCCTGGATGAAGTACTGTACATTGCCCACTTTCAGTCAGATTACCGCAAACTGCATTTTTTTTGTCTCCTTTGCCTGAGGCAGTGAGTTCTCTGTTGGGTTTTTTACTACACGCAGCTATCTACTATAAAATATATTCACAGTTAACAATCTAATTTAAAAAAAACTATGCTCAGAACCTAAAGTTTACTTGCTTTCTAAAAAAACCCCACATCAGCTCATGTATTAATGCACAGAAGGTTTCACCCTGGTAGGCAGTTGAGCAACACAGCTCAGCTTGTTCACTTTCCCTCAAGGAGGACTAGGGGTAGAATCAGAGGGGTAAAAATGGGAAAACTTTTGCATTGAGATAAAGGGAATTTAATATTTTTTTAAGAAGAGGGTGGGGGAAAGTACAAAAAAACCCCCACGATAAACAAAATCAAGTAAAAAAAGTGATGCAAAAGAAAACACTTGCTCACCACCAACCAACCAATACCCAGCCAGTGCCTGAGGAATGGCAGCTCTTGCCATTCCTCCACCACTAAGTTTTATTGCTGAGCATGGCATCATATGGTATGAAACATCCCGTAGGTCAGTTGGGGTCAGCTGTCCCAGCTGTGTCCCCTCCAAATTTCTTGCATATCCCCAGCCTCTCACTGGTGAGGCAGTGTGAGAAGCAGAAAAGGCCTTGACACTGTGTAAGCAAAGCTCAGTGAGAACGAAAACATCCCCGTTTTAATCAGAAATCTAAAACCTGTTTTAATCACAAATCTAAAATGTAACACCATGCAAGGTATTGTGAAGAAATTTAACCCTATCACAGTCAGAAACAGTCCAAGGGGAAATCACTAAATTGATGCGGACAGCTCTGCAGAGCCTTTTTAGCTATTCTTAAAATGATAAGAGTCCGTTTTTAAAACTGAAGTATGGATAAGGATTTGCACCAGCATATCAAATGTACTGCCACTGAACATAGTGGAATGTTGTTACTGATATATAGTAACTGAAAAAGTCCAAAGTGAACTGTTACTAATGGCAAGACCTTTAAGATATTCCAAATGTAACAGAAGAAATTTTGTGGTTTAAGCAAAGAAAGGCAGTTTTCCAGAAGCTTGGCTTCAGCATACTTATACAATAAGGGGGAGCATGCCAGTATTTGTTTTCATTACTACTGCCAAAAGTGCATCTTTCTCAGCTAATTCTTCTAGTTGTCCTTTCACTTGCAGAATCCAATTCCTCTGAAGTTCCCTGAGCTTGTAAAGTTCTTCTAATACATTCCTTAACTGGCAGGCTCTGAGTTTTTCTTGTTCATACAGTTTCTCCTTCAACCCCTGTGTGATTTGCAAGCATTCCAAATGTCTCATTTTCATATTTCTTACTTCTAATATATCCATTTTATGATACATTTTATCTTAGTATAGAGAAATCTGTCAGGACATTGCCATGATCTCTGCCTCCAGTTGTTCATTGATTTAATACAAATTTTTACTCTTCAGTTCTAATTGTTTGGTTTTGTTGTCTTTGTCTTCCAGTGTGTCCCTGGCATCATCTACTTCTCTGTATAGGTTTTCTACTGATGTCCTCAAACAGCTTGCACTGGCCTGCAGTCACCTGAAGGCATCCTTCAAATCTTCACTTTCTTTCAGTAAATTCTGATTTCCAATATCTAGCTCTGCTACTGTTTCTCTGAGGTGCCATCTTTGCTTTTGCAAGTTTTAATTTCTGAAAGAAAATTTATTAACCAGAGAGGTTTTCCTGTTAAACAGACAAAGCACAGTCAAGGTGGCAGAACACTGCTGTGCTCTGAGATCTTCCAGCCTGCCCAAGTGTGACATAGTGTGGATGTCACTACTCCATTGTCCCTAACTGCCTGCTCCTATCGGGCAGCCGTTGCTTGCAAGATATTGTGAAAAAAAAGTATTAGAAGGTGTTATTAAGAAAATTAAGAGCTTTAGGGTAATGTTACTTTGTTAGAAATTAGTTGAGAGTTAAACAGTGCACAGAAATATATCAATTTTCAAAACAACTAAGTATTTAACAGAGTGGCGAAAGGCACCATGGTAGGAGTGATGCTTTTTATATATTTACTGAATGAATGTTCAAAAAACTGTTATGAACAGTGAAGTGACCCTGTTTTTAGATGACATAGCATTCTGCATGTTAGAGCAATTCCAGCTGAATTGTACATGAGATTCTTAGATAACAGTAACCATTTAGGAGACAAATGTGGAAATCATGGTGCATAGATCGATAAAACAGCAATCCCCATAACACTAGCAGCAGCAAGGAGAATTCATACTGGCTTAAAAAAAATGTAGGGTGAAACTAGTGGGGTGTTCTTGCAGCAGAGCTCCTCTAGCCCTCTCTCCTTGGCTCTCCCACCCGTCTCCTGCTCCTATCCATGGCAATTCTCAGCCTTGTTTTTTCTCCACCCTGAACTTTGTATACAAAGGTTTGTATACCTTTGGTTGGCAGCATATTTTATCTATGCCTCTACTGTGGGTATTTTCAAGGTAAGGAGTAGCCTAGAATAGCTGTATACAGCACTGAGTGTCATTGCTATTCTCACACTAGTCCCATCCTCAAGTACTCCAATACCAGGACAAGCAAAGTATCCTGCATAGGGCTGTCCACCCCATTCTCCAGTGGAGATCTGTGGCACCTTTAGAGCATCCATGTGTTAGAATAACTAATGAGGTTTCCAAGCCCAGCTCATCAATCTTCAAAGTTTCTTCAGTGTGTCTGCCAGCAGTTCCTTTGCTTTGCTAACAAGTGTCCTTCCTGGGGCAGAGTCCACAGGTTTCATTATCTCGGCACACTTTCACACCAAATCCATAATGTGGTGTGTCATGGCTCTCCCAGAACTCAACTATCCTGCTTCTGTTTGTCATGACTTGTAACAGGCTGAGCACATCCCTACAGCAAATGTCTCACTCTTCATTCTCAATGGCTGAAGTACACCAATGACACCTTTCCCACAGAAGGAAAAGCAGGCATTCATGAGATGGAGCTTGGACAACTCAGGAAGATTTTATTCAGTTGCATGCCTTTTTGTGAAGTGAGTTAATTTAGGTGAGCTGTATTAACTATTAATTTCCCCCTCTCTTTTCTTCTGCTAGTTGGCAGTGGGTCTCCCCGTTGTTTGAAATCAATTAGCAGGTGTACAGCACTGCAGAACCAGCAGCTTTGCAAAGGATTTTCCCTGTCTATGCTGATTCTCCTTCACTACTGTTACGTAATCCTCTCCTTCTGGATGAGTTATTCTTCCATTTTATGCTGTTCTAGCATGAAATTACAAAGCCCCATACTGCAAATTAGATTTCAGTAGGGATATCAGGTGTATCAATAAAGGCAATTCCAAGTGGTCTCAAAAAATGCCCTCTTTAAATGTCTCTTGAATGGAAGCATCCACTAATGTTGTAGGGAAAACAAGGAGAAAAGGCAATGAGAGCAAGAAAAATTGTGATATATTTGGCATTGTAAAGCTTGAACCTGTTGGCATCATTTTCAGTGTGCAAAGTCTTTACTGTTTTAATAAGACTGGGATATGCAGCAGTTCTGCATGTGCAACAATTGACTTGTAATGAAATATCTTTGAACCATGTCCCTTTAAAACACACTTCCCTAAGAAGCAGAAAGGGTGGGGGAAGATGGAAGGATATTCAGAAATATGCCGTGAACTTCTATAGAAGGGAAACCTTGTTAGGAGACATGAGGTTATGTCCCAACTTATTTTAATCCATATGGGGTTCATTCATCATAGCTAACCTTCAGTATAACACATTCCACCAGCTACAGGAAACCCAAGGAAGACTAAGGAGAGTGATAATCACTGAAAAACCCTGCTGATGACTCCTCACATGGCTTCAGGCTGCCTCTTGAAGACTCCATGTGGTTGTTTCAGAAGTGCAGCCTCCCTGCCTGTGTTGTATATTGATGCAGGAGAGCAAGACAAACTCCTGTAGACAATAGTGAGGGAATATTACAATTTGAGGAGGATAAAGTTCAGCCTTTGAAACTAAAAGAAGCTACTCCTTGGACCGCCATGGTTTGTCATAAAACTGGAAAAGAAGCATCTACATTCAACATAATTTCATCTACTGATATTACTAGAAAATAAGTCCAAAATTGTAATTTGAAAGGAAGTTGGAAAGCCAGAGAGTTACACCAGACCTGCTGTATTTAAGGGAGTATTCAGGAGGTTTAGAGGTAGGGATAAATAAAAGGCAGCAAAGAAAAATGCCTTGTTGAATAACATGGAAATACTCTGTAACAGCAGAAATCAGAAAGTTATCATCTATTTTAAACTCATTCATGATTGAACAAAATGACTGTTTGTGTCAAAAGGAAGTTGTCGAAGGAAGGAAATGAAGATTTGGCCCTAACTTAATTTCATGCTCCCCTTGCTTTGGACTGATAAGCACCAAATTAACTTTGTGCTAATCAAGAGGTTAGGAAACATTATAGAGATGGATGATTTCTGCTGATTACGGTAAAAAAATATATTTTGTCTTCACATTTAGACAATACAGCAGTGCATTTCTCATAAAATAATTAGTTTTACAATATTTAAAACTTTTAATGCACAAAAGTAGAAAGCCTTAAGAAGCCTTTTCTTTCTCTTCTCTCTTCAGACCCCTATCTCCCTTGCCTACCCCCATCCTCAGTGCTTCACCACTTCCATTCACAGAGCAGCAGGAGGGAGAATCAAATAGAAAATCCTGTTGTTCTGCTTTCTCTTTTATTATATTCAATACTTGAGCCAAGAAATCAGGAAGAAGTTAAAAGCTTCTGTTTCAACTTCCCACCCTGTTCAAATTCTTGCTCTCATTTTGTTTGTCTGAAAGTTTGCTCTCTTAGAAGCTTACCAGTGTGTTTGAATGTGTGCATGTGTACTTACAGACATATTTATGCCCTTGTTTTTTCAGTCAAGTGATATTACAAAATGTCTTTTCATTTCTAACAGGCTTCAGTCATCTCTATAATAAACATGTCCTTTAACAAAATTCTCAACCTTAATGCTTTTGAAATGTCTCTAATTTACTGACATTTTCTCTGAGCCCCTCATCAATTTAACTATTCAAATTGCTAACACTGTTAATAATTCCTCTGTGTCCAGCAGATCCACTGCAGACCTTGAAATCTCTCTGATGCCTCTGCAGACAAGAACACATCTGGTTGTGCATCCATACCATGCTGGATCAGAGTACTTATTAGCCTGACAGTGGAGTCTCATCACTATGCAGTGTGATGATTAACAGCTTCATTTTCAGCATTGCCATCCAGAAGGGCCTCTCATGGGGTCATTTCCTCCCCTCACTTCTATCTTGCACTGTTGTAATTCCACTTATTTCAGCACTTGGAGAACAGCATGAGCACGAGGGTCTGTATTTCTAAGGGTTTGTGGGGAAGATTTTGAGAAACATTTGGAGCTGCATGCCTAATTGCCTTCCATGCCTTTGAAAAAGTCCAGATGTCTGTACTTTGGGAAAGATTTGAAGGGGAAGCAGATGCAGGCTGACCTGTCTTCAGACAAGATCCCAAATTTTCATAATGGTCCATAATAGAGTATATACTCTACTGGGACATTTGGACTGAAGATACTGAAATAAGCTACATATGACCCTGCTGCACACCAGCTGAACTGTGTGCTCTTACCCTGTACTATATAAAAAACATTTGCAAATGACTCACCTGTAGGAGGCAGTTCAGGCCTTGGAGTGTTTTGAATTCCACCTTTCTAGACAAAGCTCCCATGCAGAGGCAGCTTGTTAAGTGGCTCACCTGAAAACTTCCTGGGCAGAAGTGCTTCTATCAGTGGTGGTACATACCACTTGCTAGTCATATGTGACAGTTCCCTAAAAAAGACCCTCCTGCATGTACAAGCAGAATAAGGAGATGAACTGCTTCTGCTGACACTGCTGCAGTCAACAAAAATAACCAAACAAATTCAAACAGGAACTGGATGGTCTGCAGTAGAGAGCCAGGAGAGCAGTTGTAAACTAGCAGTGCTTCAGGGGGGAATCCTTTCAGAAGTGCAGCCCAGTAACTACAGCATGAGGAACTTGGTAAAGATTTCTAGAACCGATGTCTTAAGCACAGATTTCCTGGTAACCAAGCTACTTAAACCTTCTGGGTCTTGGTTTCCTTGTTTGTGAATTTGCAGTTGAGATAACCATCCTGGCTTATGTTTACAAAATGCCTTGTAATACTGCAAGGGATGTTACTGGCTACATGCAGGGAGTATTTTTTCTATAGGACAGCATATGTGTGCTTTTCAGTTTGCCTTGATAGCTGCCTGTTCTCTAAAACTGGGGTATTAAAAATTACTAAGCAGCTGAGTGATGGTCTCAATGCCTTTGGAATTGTGGATAACTGTGAAAAGTTGTCCACTGAAAACAGAAGCCTGCCTCTCTGAACAGTATTTGCTTCTTGAAAAACAGTTTTGCTTCCATGAAAAACAAGGTTAGAAACAAATCTAGGAAAATAATGTCAGAATAAAATGTCATTTCTCCACTCAAGTAGCATTTTGAGGAAAATAAAACATATAATTTTGTAGCTCTGATGAATTCCTATATGGATTACAAAGTTCATAGAATCATAGAATATGCTGAGTTGGAAGGAACCCATCAGGATCATTGAGTCCATGTCCTGGCCCTGCTTCGGACACCTCAAGAATCACACCACGTGCCTGAGAGCATGAACCAAACGCTCCTTGAACTCAGACAGGCTTGGTGCTATAACCACTTCCCTGGGGAGCCTGTTTCAGTGCTCAACCACTCTCTGGGTGAAAACCCTTCTCCTGATATCTAGCCAAAACTAAAGTCCCTAAATGGAACTAAATTAAATCATTCCCATGCAAGACTTCTGAATCATATTATGTAGGAGCAACTGGAGCAGAATTTGGTCCTCAATCAGATGTTTTATGAAAATATACAGACACAAATTATGAACTTCAGACCCGGATCAAAATCTAGTAAAGTCACCAAGGGAAAAAAAAGGAAGCAAAAGCAGCCACATCTTCAGCATCTGATAAGCAGGACTGTGAGCTGTGAAGGAACTGTTAGTTGTGGGATAAAGAATGTCACTGAGTATCCTGCTGTATTTAACTTCTTTTCAAGGCCAGCTCTATCAATGGGGCTAGCAAGTGCAGCAAAACATTTCGAACAGCTAATTGTCCAGTAAAGATGTGTGGGAGATTTGCTGCTTTGCCTGGCTCAGCAGAGCCCAGAAGAGCTGCCAGCCCTGCTTCCCTTCATCTTTCAGTCTCAGATGCTGCTGACGTGCTATTGCTGACAGGATCTGTTTCCCCATATGTATTCATTTGTAATATTAAAAGTAGCTCCTGTGTGCATAAAGGCTGAGTGAATAGGGAGGCATTCTTCTCTTTTGTTCCATCATCTCTGGAGAGTCTCCACAGCCATTTTCAAACAAGCTCAGAACAATGTTTGAACATTAGTTAGAAACTTATATAGAAACAATATAAGGAAGCAGTCAACATAGGAGATGAACGGGCATTAGAAAACATAAGATCAGGGTTTAAAGCTCTTGATGTTGCCATTGCATTAGCATAAAATCTTTATTTGTATCCCTTAGTCAGTCAATAGAAAGGAGAAAAGAAAAAGGCACATTCCCTGTAGCTTCATCTTGGCCACACTCAGATTATTTCTCTAAAGACATGAAGGAATAGAATCATAGAATCATTTAGGTTGGAAAAGACATTCAAGATCATCAAGTTCAAATGTAATCCTAACACTGCCAAGTCCAGCACTAAACGATGCCTCTATGCCCCACATCTACACATCTTTTAAATACCCCCAGGGATAGTGACTCCATCACTTTGCTGGTCAGCCTGTTCCAATGCCTGATCACCCTTCTTCCTTGAAGAAATTTTTCCTGATGTCCAGTCTGAACCTCCCCTGGCGCAACCTGAGGCCATTTCCTCTTGTCCTATCACTTACTACTTGTTTGTTCCTATCACTTGGGACCCACCTCACTACAGCCTCCCTTCAGGTAGTTGTAAAGAGCAATAAGATCCTCTTTGTGCCCCCCTTTCTCCAGGCTAAACAGGCCCAGCTCCCTCAGCTGGGAGTCAGTCCTCACAGGACTTGTGTTCCAGCATTGTTGTCCTTCTCTGGACTTGCTTGAGCATCTCAATGTCCTTCTTGTAGTGAGGGGCCAGAAGTAGACACAGCACTTGAGGTGTGGCCTCACCAGTGCCCTGTACAGGAGGACGATCACTGCTCTGGTCCTACTGGCCTCTTACACGCCAGGATGCCACTGGCCTTGACCACCTGGGCACACAGCTGGCTCATGTTTAGCTGGCTGTTGACCAACACCTCCAGGTCCTTTTCCACCAGACAGTTTTCCAGCCACTCTTCCCCAAGCCTGTGGCACAGCATGGGGTAGTTGTAACCCAAGTGCAGGACCAGTCACTTTGCCTTTTTGAACCTCCTGAATGGATTTAACTCCATTCACCACCACCCTTTGAGCCCAGCCATCCAACCAATTTTTTACCCAGCCATGGGAAGCCAATTTCTCCAGGAGAATGCTGTGGGAAATAGTGTCAAAGGCTTTACTAGGCTACAGGTAGACAACAGCCACAGCCTTTCCCTTGTCCACTAGGTGAGTCATCTGGTCATAGAAGGAGATCAGGTTGGTCAAACAGCACTTGTCTTTCCTAAACCCATGCTGTCTGGGCCTGATCCCCTGGTTGTCCTGTATGTGACATGTGATGGCACTCAAGGTGACCTGCTCCATGATCTTCCCTGGCACCAAGGTGAGGTTGACAGTCCTGTAGTTCACCATATCCTCATTCTGGCCTTTATTGTCGATGGGCATCACATTTGCTAACCACCAGTCAACTGGGTCGTCCCTGGTTAGCCAGGACTGCTGGTAAATGATTGAAAGTGGATTGGCAAGCACTTCTAACAGCTCCTACAGTACTATAGATTTCTGTGTCTAAGTGGTGTAACAGATCGCTAACCATTTCCACTTGAATTGTAGGGTCTTCATTCAGTTCCCTGTCTTCCAGGTCAGGGGGCTAGATACACCAAGAACAACTGGTCTTACTATTAAAAACTGAGGAAGTATTTAAGCCTTTTCCTTATCCTTTGTCACTGTGTTTCCCCCTGCATCCAATAAAGGATGGAGATTCTTCTTAGCCTGTCTTTTGTTGTTAATGTATTTACAGAAACATTTTTATAATCTTTTACTGCAGTTGCTAGATTAAGTTCTAGCTGGGCTTTGGCCCTTCTATTTTTTTCCTTATATAGCCTCATGATATCCTCGTAGTCTTCCTGAGTTGCCTACCCCTTCTTAGAAAGGACATATGCTCTCTTTTTTTCTCTGTGTTGCAGCCAAGGCTCTCTGTTCAGCCAGGCTGTTCTTCTTGACAGCCACCTCATCTTTCAGCACATGTGGACAGCCTGCTCCTATGTCTTTAGGATTTTATTCTGGAAGAATGTCAGGTCTTCCTGACTCCGTTGGCCTTCAGCCTACCAAGGGACTCTCTCAAGCAGGTTCCAGCAGAGAGATACTCAGTTGGTCAAAGGTCTGGAATATCTCTTATGAGGAAAGGCTGAGGGACTTGGACCTGTTCAGCTTTGAGAAGAGTGACCAAGAAGGGACCTCATCAATATATATAAGTATTTGGAGGGAGGGTGTCAAGAGGATGGAGCCAGGCTCTTCTTGGTGTTGCTAACCAATAGAACAAGAGGCAATGGGCAGAAACTGATGCACAGGAAGTTCCACTTGAACATGAGGAAGAACTTCTTTACTGTGTGAGTGACCAAGCACTGGAACAGGTTAGCCGGGGGGGTTACAGAGTCCCCTTCCCTGGAGATATTCAAGAACCATCTAACACAATCCTGGGCAATGTGCTATAGGATGACCCTGCTTTATCAGGGAGGTTGGACGACGTGACTTACTGGTCCCTTCCAACCTAACCTATGCTGTGATTCTGTGAACCACTGACCTCATCGTTGTTCAGTTCCACCTGCAGAGCCTCATACCTATTATGCCAGGGCACCTGAGAACGTGGGGTAGTCACAGAGGAGTCCCAACTGCTGCACTGGGAAGGAACTTGCCACTACTACCCCCTATCCCTTAAGCCCTACCACGTGAATATACAGGGAGCATATATTTCTTCCTATCAAGATCAAAAAGGCGGGGAATGGAAGGATCTGTCAAAGAAGGTTTAGCCTCCAGTGGGTAAACCACTCCACAATAGGGGCAAAGCAGCTTACTTCTCTAAGAAACAAGGAGGACATTGTGTGGTGATTCAGAAATCAGACCATGATGCATAAATGCATTCAGGTGATTGAGTTGAGTGGGTTGCCCAAATGCCTTTGTGGATCTTAGCATGTATATGTACATAAAAGTTATTAGGAAAGGCTGAAGGAAGGGCAGTTTTTAGTCTTATGAAGAGAAGGCAGAGAGGAGATCTTATGGCTATCTGCAACAACTTAATGGGAAAATGTGAAGAAGAAATGCCACCCATTCTCAAAGTTATTCCCATTCTCAGGAGACAACCACCCTGTCGTGGAGTAGTAAAAGGAGATGGGGGCATTAGGTTACTGACTCCCAGCCACTTGAGGTATCTCTGAAAGACTGGACCTTTGTCTTCCTTTTTCTGACAGCTATTCCTTGCAGATTCGGGGAAAGTACTCATTAATCTTCCTCCATTTGATTTCTGTATTTCTGAAGAATTTTAAATAGACAAATGGGGCCAGTTCACTTTCCTTAGCAGGGTATTTTCTCAATTGCTTTTTACCTTTGAGACCTTGTGCACTCAAGCTATTTGCAATGTCTGCTTTAGAGTACATTCAGCTCAGCTTATTCGGCATTTGAGGCTTCACAGCTCCTTGCTCATATCCTGACACACGAGCCCAGACCTTAAAACACAGTCCTCCGTATTATGAATGTGAGCAGGAATTACCTGTGACTTTTTAATTCTGTCTCTGGTCTATCTGTGGACTAACTTAGTTTCTTGTTCTCGGTCTCTTCATAACCCTTAAAATAACCTTGTTTTTTCTGCCTGTAAAAAAGTACTAATAAGAATGACTTTAAAAAGTGGACTCTGCCTTGACATTAACAATTAAAAGGGTCCTTGTCATGATTAGGCATCCTGAGCTATAAACATGCTGCTACCTGCACATGACAGAAAAATAACTAACAAATACAGCATAAGATTCTGTAGAATCTCTCTCCCTTAGAGATCACTTTGATGGTGTGAAACATTCTTGTGTAATTTTCTATGGAAAGGGAAAGAGAGCATCAGTTCCGTTGCATATGACAGAAAGGACAATGGGGACTTGCAGTTTAACAAGCTCAGTCTACACAAGAAATTGAAGTAATGCTAAATTAACATAACTAATTAGCAGCCTTAGATAACATAATTGCTATGCAGAACTTCCCAGTTTTAGTTAGCATTCTGTATTAACTACTATGTAATTATTAAGGCACCATACTCAGCACCAGCAACTTAATTACGATTAGTATTGCTCCAGTCTCAAGCTTGAATGCGGATGATTAATAAAACACAATTATTTACATTGTAATTGTGGCATTTTAATTAAACTGAAAATGGACTTGGTTTTCTTTTTGTCAGAGTGTTAATTTTTTAAATTAAGGTCAAATCTTTTTGTCAAGCTTTTTTTTTAATCCCTAATTGCAAGTTAGATAGACTGATCTCTTTTCATCTTAAGAAAAAATTGTGACTGTTTGTGCCAAATTAGTTGGGGTAGCAAAACAGTCTTGTTGCCCTGGAGTTATGTAATCCCAGTGCTAATAAACAATACCTTGATATGTGTTTCCCATGATCTTAAGTAACTTCAGTGTATATAAATCCTACTTAATTTTCTTTTAGAATTAGTCTTCACAAGGGTCAATTTGTTATTACTTATATTATGGCAATAGTTTGAAGGTCCTGTTGAGACCAAAGAATTGACAGACCAAGACCAAAAGTGAAAGGGGAAGTGTTGGCTTACAAAAGTAAAATGATCTGCTCATTGTTACTTAATATGTTACTGTCAGAGCCAGGAATAGAGTCAAAGCTTCCCAGCTCTTATTTCTGTGCTCTGATGCTAGATCACATTGCTTCAAGAATTCACATTGCTTCTCGTTTGAAAGTTTAGAAATGTCAAATGTGTGGCGAGGCAGAGGCTTAGTCCCTATTTTCACAACAGGTCTCCTGGCCTTAGTAATAATTAAAGATTTTTTTAAATGCATTTTTGTAACTCCTTTGATTTCAGAGGATTTCTTTCTGATTTACACTAGCATAAGATGGATGAGGCCTGGGATTAATAGCTTTCTTTGGAATGTCTAAACGCAGTAAGGTTTGCTTATATAGAGGAAGAGTGATTTCCCTGCCATTACCTGGAGAAATTTACTATGTATTTGCAGCAAGTTCTGCCCCAGCTTTTGCCCACTGAGAGACTCTCGGTGATTGCCATTAGAAACTTTATAGGTAAGATTCAGTTTCTTTTTATATAGCCAGGATTTAACTTAACTCAAAATGTCAATGTGTTTGCCTTGGGGGAGAATAGGAAGGAGAATTACCCAGTCTATTTCAGAGATTAGTCTTACTTGTGCTTGCTTTATTGCTGTATCTTCCAAGTTATAGGACTGGAAGCCCAGAGGTGAAATGGCTGAACATTGGATCAAGAGCCAGGTTTTTGGGAGCAGAGTGAGAGAGGACTTGTCAGGCAGACTGACTGAAAGCCATGATAGACAGAAAATGAAGACTGGAAAAGACCCAGAGGGGAAAAAATATATATCTGTTTGGAAAAGAAACAGGTTATGGAAAGGAGGATGCTTTGAGCTGAGCTGCTTAAAACAGAAGCAAGGAATTAGCAGACTTTGGAAGCTGAAGACCATGTAGGAAGCAAACCTGGAAGTTGAGAAAGGGAAGAGAAGAAAATGTTATAATTGCAGTGCCACTCAAATGTGATCTAATCTCTGGCCTGGGCAAATCCAAGACCTATGTGTCTGCTCAGTCCAGCACAACAGTGAAATGACTGACTGCCAAGAAAGGGGAAATCAATTGTCTCTTTATATAGTGCAGATATCTCTGGAGCTGTACATTAAACACTTGATGAAACTTAAACAGGTGAAGACACTTTCAGTCTATAAGGAAGAAAAGTCTATGTCCACTATGCAGATTTATAAATATGTCCAAAATTTCTAGTTTTTAGAGAGGCCTAGTAGAAAGGCTTCCCCAAAATATTTTTCCCATATGGGATGGGAATAGGTCACTAAGGCAAAAAAATAGAAAAACCACACAAAAACTGATGCAAAAGCAGATCAACGGGTAAAACAAAGGAGCCTTTTGTGAGAAAACTCATGCAAGACTTCTCATCCACTTCAAATTTCCCTTTTACATTGGAAAATCCTTATTTTTAAAGATGTAATTAGCAATAATTGTAGGGTTGTGTGCTCTTCTCTTTTGATTCTTCTGCTGCTGTATCTTCTGTGAATCTGCTATGTTCCTATGTATGCAAAAGAAGACACAAAGCCCCCTACTCCAGGGATCACTTGTCTATTGTTTTTGTTGCAGATCTCTTAATCTCTGGAGATTATTTTTCAGTTACTTAAGAAAATCTGGCTGAATTTCAAGACATTATAATAATGAACCAGGTGAGGACAGGGGATTTCTAGGCATTAAGAGGGGTACTTTCATTTTATCCTGAAGCAGACACATAAAGTTAGGGATGGCAGCTTAATTCCTGAAGCCACTGGAGGCTTTGGGAATTTTCACCAATTTAGTGAGAAGATAACAGAGTTGATTTACTCCAGCTAAAGAGTGAGCTACATTCTTGAGTGCTGTACAGTCATCACTGAAGTGGCCTATATGATGGCCTCATTAGCCTGGAACGATCTCAGCTGAGTTCTACTGCTTAGATAAAACAGAAGGATTCTAAAGCTTTTCTCAGTCAGATTTATTATCAACATTCTCATCTGTATCTGGTGAGAAGAGTGTGACTTTGTCTTCCAGAGGT
Source organism: Manacus candei (assembly GCF_025592945.1). Taxonomy (NCBI): domain Eukaryota; kingdom Metazoa; phylum Chordata; class Aves; order Passeriformes; family Pipridae; genus Manacus; species Manacus candei. Next base: position 3,862,421 of record NW_026138108.1, read on the forward strand.
AATCCCTGCCAGAGTAATCCCTACTTCTAACACTTCAAGATTACTTAGCTGCATTACGCTTTATCTTAACGCCCCTGGGAAACTCAAACTGAGGAACAATTCCATGACCAATTTTCAAAGCAGCATCATGACAAAATTATTATTACACCAATATTTCTGGGTCTGTAGCAGCTGGTACTAGGTTTCTAAATGGAGTTTAAAATACTAGAGTCAACCTGTAAATCCCTAAATTTATTGGATACAGTTACCAGAGGGACTGCCTCTTGATTCCTTTGCAGCTGTCCTGGCTGAGATTTCTAGGGGCACTTCAGTGGGAATTCTCTGACTATAAATCAAAGAGTTCACAGTCAGACTGCTTTTCACAGGGACGGGGGAAGGGCTGGAGACACTTGGGATGAAATTTGTATTTTATAAAAGTGAAAGGAATTCGTTAGTGCGATTTTACTACAAATTTCATATATCTGCATTTCATAGGGTAGGAATGAAGAGCAGAGCATGAGTCTCCTCTGCACAGGGGCTTTTATGAACTTACATCCATTTAATTACTGCTCTGTACTTAGTGCTTTTGGGGCAAGAGGCAGAGTAATGATCTGCTGGTGCAAAGCACTGTCCCCTGAAAAATTCCTATTTAGTTTCAGTGGCTCTAGATTAGACCTATTAAAGGAATAGCCATAGCAAAAGCCCTTACAAGAAAATCAAGCTAGTTAAATATTGACAGCTTCTGTTTAGAATAATAATATTTTCATAAAGCAGAGTTACAAAGGTATGATCTCTATACAATGAATTAGATAAATCTTGAATGCTTTGCATGATTTTTTTGATATTTTTCTATCACTTTCATTTAAGGAGCTTTTTGTTATGACTACTTGCACCTCCAAATGTAATGTCTTTCATGTTATGTTTGGGATGTAATATACTTCTGATTTTTAAAAACTAAAAAAATTAATTAAAACAAAAAAAAATTGTCCCATTACATGGTTAAGCATATTCACCTTTCACTTCCAAGAGTTTAATCAGAAGATGGAGCACTGCAAAAATCTCAAGATCTATATTTCATTAAACAAGTAAATACAAAGGCAGTCATACTAAAATTGTGTGAAATAGAAAGACACATCTTGCTTAAGTACAAACAATATTAGATTTTGATGTAAACCATGATCATTCAGAAAAGTATAGAGAGTCACATGGTTTTTATGCCCAATTTTTTTGCCATAGTTCCTTTCTTCTTCAATTTTTTTTTTGATAATTCACAGGAAAATAGAAAACAAGCACTGCCCACCCCTCCACCATTACAGTGGTTTGCTTGTGTTTTTTAAATTATGTTAAATTTATGTTTATTTTAGTTAGATCTTTCCTAGGTATGTCTAGATAGATTTTATTTTGGATAGTATATGAGGTAATTGGGGAGTTATGGAGTCTGTCTGATTTTAGAACTTAAATAAGTAATCCCTCTGGGCCCTTTACAGCTAAGTACTAATTTTCCATTCTCTTTATATATGCCAGTTTGAATTTCATCTCTGCTTCTTGGTTCCATGTGATATTCCCCCATTCTTTGCCAACACTAATAGGTAAGTAGCAAATGGAGCTGGGGATGTTTAGAGAAGGACAGGATGAGCTCATGCTAAAGGTAATCACGGGTACCCTGGGAAACTGTATTCTTTCCTTGGCACTGTGCTAATCTTCAGATAATATGCTGCAAGATAAAAAGTCACATATTTTATGTACATTCATTAATTTCTTCCTACCCATTAAGTATCTGATCAGATGAGCTAAGAATTTGCAGCTAAAATTATTGTCAGTGAGAACTATTTAATTCATAATGCCCAACACAAAGTGAAGAAACAATTTGCACTCAATCACTCTGTCTCAATTTCCATCTGGAAAATGTGAACAAAAATAATTAAATTAACAAGAATGTTGTGGGGAAAAAAGTGTGAAGTATTGGCATATTTACAGTGATGACTGCCATGGGAAAACCCATAGGGAAATTAACAATCGTCTCTTTATAAGGATTTGATCCACATTCCGTAAATAAGTAAGATCTGCTGACTAAACATTTAGCAATGATAAAGAAATTAATTTTTTTGTTAGCTAAAATTAAAACCTCTTTCCCTGGAAGAGGTATGGTCACTTAAAAAAAAAAAATCCTGACATGAGATTGTATTGCACTTCCATCAGCTTAAACTCAGGAGCTTCCCAACTTTAAAGCTGTCTGGCTAGTGTTATTCATACGAAAAATGGCAAAACCATAGCTGAATACAATTAAATTTTTTTTTAATTTTTTTTTAAATAAGGACACAGCCTCTATGCAGTATGTCAAGGCTTCATGGATCACCCCTAAACTTACAGCATATAAGCTGTGAGTGAATTTTCTGATAACTTACAACTAAATCCATTAAGTAGATCAAGTTAAATTAATTAAAAACAGTGTCCTACCAGAGATCTGTCATCTGTAGCACTTTTGATTTGGACATCAATGACCTTCCTGACAAATAACACACATATATCCAACTTTTCAGAATGCAAAAAAACTACAAAATCCCCTCTTTGAAGACATTAAATGGAGGTTAGCAATTGTTATGATTATTTAGGTTAGCGACAAGCTTGAGTCAAGTTAGCATGTGTCAGCATTTATGGAGATCAAGCACAGAATAATGAAATAGGGGTCTGAATGTCTTAGTCTGATCAGGGAAAAGCAACTCTAAAACTGTTAGCTGGCATGAAGACTCATGAGAGTAATGAACTGGCAGTTAAAATGATGATTAAGCTGAATAGTGTGCGCCGGGAGGACACAAACAGCTCTGTCACCAGGGAAGAAAACCAAAACCACAGCCTAGGAGACTGACAGCTCCTCATATCAATATCCTCATATTCTCTTTTCTATATTGCCAGAAGACTTGGGGGCAATGCAGGCTTCCTTAGGGCACGGCGAAGCAGGAATAACCTAAGTTGAACACTATGCCTGAATTGAATGTCCCAAGAGTGATGTCTAAATAGTGTCCATGTCTGAAAATTGCTCTCAGTAAGTGCTCCAACCTCTTAATTCTAAGCTTGCATTTACATGTGTGACTGAATTGTGCATGTGACTCCCTGGATCCTGAGCACTTTCTCATCCTGAAAAATTTTTTCCAACTTTGCCCTTCTCAGGTGGTTGCTCCTTAAGGTGCCTTTAGGCAAAAATACAGTGAACATGACATTCTTTCTGGAAAGACCAAGGAGCTCTAGTTTACTTTATCAAGGAGCTCTTTACTTACTGCTTTCTCTTCACTCTTTCCAGAGTGCATCTTCCAGCTGTAAATCTACGTAAAGACTCCACTTACTCTGTCTCATGCCCTTGTGGCGAAGTTGGTGTGTTGAGCAGAGAGATGGACAAGGCCTCAGTGTCCGCTGCAGGGAGACACTAGCACATTGCCAAATATCAGATGCTGTGGTAAAAGTAGTTTGTTCACAAGCTGGGGGTCCCAAATTTTGTTGTTTACAGAGGCTTTTTGCATAACGTGAACTCACGTATGGTTTCTTTTTGACATCTTGCCATGATTTAACCCCAGCCAGCAACAAAGCCCCATGCAGCCACTCGCTCACTCCCTCACCAGCAGGATTGGGCAGAAAACTGAGAGGGTAAAAACCAGAAAACTTGTGAGTTGAGATAATGACAGTTTAATAGCTATAGCAAAAGCACTGCACACAAGCAAAGCAAAACAAGGAATTCTTGGAGGCAGGTAGGTGCTCAGCCATCGCCAGGAGAGCAGAACCCCATCACGTGTAACTGTTACTTGGGAAAACAAACACCTTAACTTCCAAGTGTCCTCCCTCTTCTTCCTTCTTGCCCCCACTTTATATGCCGAGCATGCTGTCATGTGGTATGGAAAACCCCTTTGGTCAGTTGGGGTCAGTTGTCCTGGCTGTACCTCCTCCCAAACTTCCCATGCACTCCCAGCCCCCTTGCCAATGTGCCAGTATGAGAAGCAGAAAAGGCCTTGGCTCTGTGTGAGCCCAGCTCAGCAGTTACAAAACCAGCTCTTTATTATCCACACTGTTTTCAGCCCCATACTGGCCACGGTGAAGGAAAAATCAGCCCAAACCAGTACACAGCTGCAGGGAAGAAGGGCTTTCTTCCAGTTCATTGCTGACTTGTTCGTCACGGGTCTGTCCACAAGGGATGGTGGAGTATGAGAGCTTTACTGACAGGCACCTGGCACCAGCTACATTGCTGACTGACATTATTCCTGTATGTCTTGAGTTTGAACTCTCCATTGGTTCATAGAGATGTAAAGTTTAATTCCTCAATTTGTATACAAACACTAAATCAATCGGATTCCTGTGTATGCAAAACTCACTCAAGTTGATTATCTCTACTGGGTGATAGATTAGACTCTGCCTGCAAGACAAATTGCACACACGTTGACTAAAACCAAAACCAAGGCTACTGTGAAATGTACTTTGAAATCTAATGCACCACATAATCGAAGAATGAGTTTACATCAAAAAGGCAAAATGACAAAAAAAATTGTCAGTAAGCACTATATTGATAAAGATACCTCTCCCATTTGTCTGGCACCTGTCCACTTATGCTGGCATTGCTATTCTACCTATGTTCCTAAATCATGGTGAAATGTAAGATTTCCATGTTTATTCATATTTCTAAAATATGTTGTTTGAGCAACTGAGGATGAAAGAAAGATAACTACTGTCAGGCAGCTGAAGGCAACTGATTTATTAGCTACCCCAATTTGCCTCTACTTATATCCCTTTAAGTAGACCATCCTCACTGAACTTAAACTCCCATAAGGCAACACCACCACCTACAGCTCAAACATCAGACTCTTCACCACATCCTAATTGCACCTCTCTCTGTCCTGAACTAAAGCTTTACCAGATCCAATAGTAACAGATTACTTATTTTGAAAATATGCAGTATCACTTTAATTCTTGTTATCCAAAATTAGAGGTTGGTTTGGAAATAAAAAAAAAGGAAACAAAAGCAATGAAACACCTCAATGCAACTTGTTTAAACAAAAGATTCTTCCCTATGTCTTCATCCAGCAATTTGACTTCTGCAGTACAGGACTCACCATGTAATGCCTTTATGCTTTGTAAGCAGAACATTTTAGTTCCAGAGCAATCCAAGCTCCTCAGAAATTTGTGCTTCAGTATTTCTATGGAAAAAATACCTTCGTCAACAATGGTAACTCATGAGATGTATGTTACAGAGAGAGACTCCTTTTTCTACTACTGCAAATGGATACCACAGGATAAAAATCGTTTTACTCAAATCATATTTCAGTAATTATTTCTTACTTTGGTTCTTTGTCCCATGCTGCTAAACATGGCTTCAGCAGGCTGAAAGGGATACTTCCCCCTTGGTTTCGCAAAGGTGGGTGCAAGGTTGCCTTGCACAGTTGAGAGAACCATGGTCTCAATGGTGACAGTGATAGAGAAAGCTAAAATCTTTTTACTTACAGATAATAAGAGTTGAAGGGACGTGAGAGTGCCCACAGATGATATTCTGTCCCGTGGCCTTTACCTGCTCCTCCTTAAAGAAGTAAAGCCTATTTGTGAGCAGCTTTTGACTCCTTGTTTGCCCTAGAAGGTTGTTTTGGTGCTTTTTTGTACAAGCATAGTCTGGCTCTTAGAGGGAACCACAAAAGCTTCAACACAGAAAAGGCCACTGATTACCTGAATTTATTGTCTGTAACCCTGGCTGTGCCTGTTTATGCACCATGTTTTCTATTGTCACCAGATGTACAGTTATGCAGAATAATGCATACAAATTGTTCTTAAGATGCAATCCTAAGCCACTCACGTAGCTGTTTATAGCTTTCAGCACCAAGATATTGGTTTATAGCTTTGGCATTACTCCAGTCAAAAAAGCTCTGTTCAAGTCTTTTGTAGTGTGTTTTCACATGATTAACCAATTGATGTTCAAAGTAGGCTTAAATGTGCTGTTTGAGTATTTCAGGGAACTGGAGGTAGCAATCATGAAAATTTAAAAAAATGAAGAAACAAGTGTGTGTCGATTTACTGGCAGCTTTGCTCAAATAGAAAGCTAAAAGTTCATTGGACAGGGGAGTTTCTTTTAGGGAAAAGGCATAGGAAACTTAATAAAATTTTATTTCAATGATCCATGAGGTCAGTGGTACTGATACCAATTTACATTAGCTGAAGATCTGAGCTTGTCTGTTTCTGCTTCCAGACCCCTACAGTATTCATGACATGCTATATATTACATTAATACTTACAGGAGTTAGAACAGATAATAGGAAAGGACTACTGCCAATGCTGAAAAGTGATTGACAGTGATTTATGATTAGATGCAGCCATGGAGATCTGTTGTGCAAACACCTAAGCAGTCAACAGAAAAGACCCAGAAGAATTTTGAAGATGTCATTCACAGGTGCTCCATTCTCTGAGGAGCCACAGATGTAAACAAAGAGAACTCTGGAGCCTGTTTTAGCATTAGAGCTGTGACTCCATTGCACCAAATTTACCCCTGCAGGTTAGGAGAACCCATGTGTGTGTACTGGATCTGTTCACACGCTTACAGGCTTCAATTCTGTCAGGAAAATGCATTTTTTTATCCTGGATCTCAATAGCATTAGCTGCAAAACCTGTCTGCAATCTGACATCAGGACCCCCAACCCGAGGGGGGTGGACTTTTAACTTTGCGCCGTTAACTTTACACCAGAGGGCAGTAGCGCACATTTGCACTGGGTGCCTTCGGGATGGGAGTATGGAATAGGTGTGCAACATAAAAGGGGATCCGCTGTACAGGAAGGAGGGGCCAGACCCCACCAACTGCAGACTGTCGTGCCCTGCACACATCTGCCACCGTATAGAATATGTGAATCAGTGAGACTAAGAATTACTGGCCAGCTAGAACGATCTATGAAGTTCCATGTTTGAAGTTAATCATGTTTGTGTTAGTCATGCATACTTGTTTTGCCTTAGACAATAGAGAGCACAAAAGTAACATGCTACATCATTTGCCACAGTTGTATGGGTTGCTGGGAATAGCTTAAATGCATTGTACTGTCACTAATGCCGGCAGAGCTACCAGCACGATTTCTGCATGAGAGGACAAGAAGTTTTTGACTTGTAATTATCCAAATCTTTACAGGTGAGGTGGAAATTTTTTTTAAGTCATCTTGGTACTCAGACATCTGACTTAGGTTCACACAGAGCTGACTTGCTGTCAAAAAGCTAGCCAGAAGTCTGCCATTTATAAACAGGTACATTTTGCAGAAGGACCTCTCAAACAATTTGTAAATTCAGTACAGTTTGTCCACAGACCTAAATCTTCTCCTGTCTTTACATATCTTATTTTCATCTGTCTTACTCTGTGTGTGCCTGTTCCTGTCATGCCACTTGGAGCTCTATCCAGATCACCCAGGGGTAATCAACTGTTGTTACTGATAGAACAATTTTTGCTATAGTGGGAAGCATCTTGACCCTCTTGGTTTTCAACTCTTCATGATTCTATTTTACAAGTAAAACTGTTTCTACTTTCTACTACCTTTGAGATAGCTTCATTTCACATAATCGATAATCAGATGGTTCTTGTGACACATGCTAAGTAGTTAAGCTTTAGCAGAAAGCAATTTTGGTTGTGTTTTTTTCTTCGCTTTTGAGTGTCCAAAGATTTCATGGTTTTTGGAAAGAAATAGAAAAAAAAAGCTGCATTGTAGCTGCTGAATTTGGGTTCCAAATTCTGTTTCTGTTAATTGATTTTAACCCTGTTGCAGTGTACACCTCTCAAATGATGCCGAATAATGTATTTTATCTCTCTGAACCACATGTCTGTGAACAGAGGAGAGTCATCACTGAGAGAAGGATTGTCACATTCTTTTATTTGGCCAGTACTTCTTAAAGTATGGCTGTTACTCAGGTTTGGACCTCTACATCAAATTGTAAAATGAAAACTAATAATCTGTAAATGCTGATATGAACAACATATGTGCAGCATATTCCCCTTTTTTAAAAATGTGTTCTTTTTTGTAAAAATGTCTACCAGAATGTGTTAAAGCCAGGTCTTGATTTTACCACCACTGATGTTTGTTTACTAGGTACACTTTTTAAAAGTCTATTTGTACTTGCTCAGGACCTGGTCTTTGGACTTTTGAGAGACGTATGACACTATTCCAATTTAAGTTCATTGCAGGTATTTTGCCTACTTCTACAATTCTGGGTCAGGCCTGGCTCACAAGTATTTCTTCCCATGTAAGTTGTGTATTCTTAATTTTAGGTATATTTTCTTTTTCTTAATCGCAAGTGGGATTAATGGCAAACCCAATGCAATACCACTTCTATGGCCTCTCTCATCCTGTACCTGGCAAGTTCTGGGACTGCCAACGTCAGTTTCTGTGATTTATCTGCCGGGGTGAAGTTGTTGTGACCTGCAATAACAAAGTACATCATTGTTGGCTTGCATGTTATAAAAATGATGCACAATACTCACATCTAAAAGTCAGAATAAACCTTTTACGCAGCTTTGTCAGTTCTACAAATGGTTGTAGTTAATCGATGCTATAAAACTTTCCTTCAGGCACTGGTATTCAGTGTTCACGCTGGGAAATGCAGTTTGAGTCTGACATTTTAAATTCTGGTGGTATTATCTAATGAAATAACTCAAAGTTTGAAAATTCCCATCAGTAAAAAAGCACAAAACTACTGCTGAGTATTTAAAATTATCTTTTGGAGCATCGGGGGGAAAAGATACATTGTACAGATGTTATCGTTTTGAAACTCTTCTCCTGCAGACACTTTGAACTTGATCAGAAGTTTACTGTCCCATCAGTGCAACCTTGTAATTTTCATCGGCATTAATGGGATCTATGTGTATAAGCTGATAAGGGCATACATTGAATTCAAAATTCTTTTTTCCTTTATTAGCACATGTCATGTAAGTCCTGTCATGAAGAAGCCCTTGAGGCTTTTTTCTACCCTGTCATAACAAACACTGTAGATTTAGCAAGCAAGATTTCAGGATTTCTCCACTACATAATTTTTCATTTTGTATTTTACTGATTTGCCATTTCTAGCAAAGAGAGGAAAGTCATTCAGGTGATGACTAACTGGAAATTCCATAGGCTTTTATCTGACATTTTAATAATGAATCAATGGATAGACATTTTCTTAAATTTAGGTGTAAAAAGAGTAAAGATGGCATTTGAAATTTTGCTCTTATGAAGCCCTCAAAGAGACAACATTATGTTTATCAAGGCCATTTTCTTAGCATTTCTTTAAATTTGGACACTCAAAAAAGGATGACATAGAGAAAAGATGTAAAAAGATTGTGGTGGAAAAGGCAGAGAAATAAGAAACCTTCTGGGACTCTCCTCCTATAGTACATGCTGTGCTGTATTCCAGGCAAGCTCGTGCCTAGAGGCCACAATCTATCCTTAAGTGTATGTGACCTACTAACCACAGTGGAAAAAAAAAGAGCAGGTGATCTGATTTACTGCTTTTCTGAGGGAATAACTTCTGCCTTGGCAGAAGAAATTTGTAGAGGGCACTAATGTTACTCCCGTGGGGTTCACAGACCATTCCTCAGAGTAGTGGTGTCCCAGCATAACTATTGAAAAGGCCAGTGCAAACCGACCACATTAAAAAAAGATGATCCTTCAGTCATTTCATTGGAGTGTTTGTTGTTCTCATTTCTAGGCAGGTGAAAAAGAACCAATAAGCAAAGAATACATTTCCAATGCAATTTTTCAAGAATCTCAGATATTTCAAGAATACTCAAGGATCACCATAAAGAGCAGATGAGGTGAAAATATTTTCTGAAAAGGACTGAAACAAAGAAAAGGAAGCTAAGGGCAATAATGGGATTTTAGACATCTCAATTTTGGGCTGCCTACTTTTAGCTAATTTTAATAGGAACTATGTTTAGGAAGGTGGGCATCTGCCCTTTTTGGTAACTGGGCCTCTGCTGGTGAAGTGGCAAATATCTGTGACACATAAACTCACTAGCTGTTTTGGTCACTCTTGGTCGGAGTGACTTGACCAAGTTCATGCAGTAAATCAAAAGCAAAACCCATACAGCAGGACAGCGTCCTATTTTCCAAAGTTTGTTTATTCTACCAGTTTATAACACTTTCTTCCTGTTCAAGCTGAATCATTTAATCATTACAATGCTATAGTTTGTTTCAGCTTTTTATATTGCCAGTAGGTGAGGATTTTAAAAGCACTTTGCTGTTCACCTTTTAGTCATCCTCATAACTTTCATCTGCATATTGTTTTATTTTGCTAGAGGCTTTCCTAATAGACTGTCATTTTCTCTGAAAAGCTGCATCACCTATGGAGCTGGGAACTGTGACTTTCTAGTGCTTGAATGGTTTTAGGGAAACTTCAGAACATCCTTTACTTTTCCTTTAAAAAGAAGAGCCACTAAAACATAGGTTTTAGAGAGTCTGAAATCCCCTCCTACAAGTCTTTGCTCTTTGGGGAGGCAGGGAAAGTGCTTCAGCCTCCAGTATTCCGGACTGCCGTCTTCAATACCTCATGGATTTTGGAACTGTTTTTTCATTGTTTGATGAATAGTAATTGCACTTTCATCTTAGCAGCATTAGCTCAGCTCAGCTGTATGATTATTGTTCTAGTATCTAGTAACATGATTCTAATATCTAATAAATATTGCATATAGTATCCATTGCTCCCACTCAATGTGTTTTGGCCTCTGCTACTGAGCAGAAAAGCTCTGAAGAAAATCAGGAAGGTGTTACTACAGTGTATGGCTTTTGCTAGTTTTGTTGGGCTTTTTTGAACCAACAAATGATTGGTGCAGTTAAGAAATACATTTTAAGGGAAATTATATTGGATTTCCTTTGTGATATAAAATCATTATTTTGCTCATTATAAGCAACCACTTTCACCAGTGCATAGATCTCAGTATGCAAATCTTCAAACAGCCTCTCCCTTCTTGCCTGTGCAACTGGTGGTAGGAAATCCTGTAACAGCTTTTCTTTAGATGAACAATATTGTGTTGACCCCTTAAATTGTTCTTCAGTTCTTCACTTTCTTTCATCAGATGAAACTCTTCCTATTGCTTTATCCTTGATTCTGCTCTCAGGAATGTTAGCTGTTGCTAACCTACACCTACCTTGCAGCCTTCATTCCAACTCCTGTCCTATATCAGGAACTACCTCATGTGATCTGTCTTCCTTAAAAGCTTATCTTTTGCACTTGCCACTGCTATATGTAGCAATTTGATGAATAGATACAGTTCTGTTCACTGGTGCATAGTGGCCTCAGGTTCTTGGCTCCTTTGTTCTATTTGCCTACTGCTTATCTTGGCACTCTTTTTGATTGTTTTCAAGTAATGCCTTTTGTTTTCTGTGAGACTGATGTGGATGCAAAGAACAAAGTCCTACCTTTTTCACCTCATAAATCTCTTTGTTCATCTTTTACCATTTACCTGAGATAGTGTATTTTTATGGAGCAGGGGATCCTTTATCATTTTGCCATTGCCATCATTGCTGGCCTGTCTTTAACTTTTCCTTCCAGCATTTTGTGAAAACCTAGGGTTGGATCTCCTCAAATTCCCAGTGGTGCTAAATAACTATAAATCTGTGAATTTTGTTATTTCCCCCTATGCGTCAAATGCCAGATACGCCTTATCTTCCAAGAAATATGGCACACCTCTAGATGACCATTCCTGTCTGAGGGTCATTTCTATCATTCTCCCTGCGGTAGGAACGGTGGGCTATTGTAACCAAGAAATCAAGTGCTTCTTGCAGTTAGGAGACAAATTATCTAACAGCATAATATATAAAATGTTGTGTCACAAAATCCTATGAAGGAGCTCAGGGAGACACTAACAGGAGTGAGCTGCCCACTCCCAGGCCCATCACAGGGGCCATCAGCACAAGCCTCAATGAGCACAGGGGCACAGGTGCTGGCAAGAACCCAAATCAAGAACTCTCCAGACAGCTTTTGGACTAAGGGGCTCAGTGCCTAGGAGTGGGACACATTATGGGATGTAAGGGAAAAGCAGTTCCAGATTGTACAGGACTAATTATGGGATGTTTAGGGGAGGAATCCAAGGTGGAGAAAGGGAGAGGTTTTTGTGATTGGGGAGGGACAGGAGTGAGAAAATAGAGGAGTAAGCAAATAAAAAGGGTGAGTTATCATAACTGGCTAGACAGAATGCCTGTCTGGATATGCCCTATGCCTGATCAATGCAGTCTGACCTGTGTTCTTATTAAAATATTTTCTAATTCTTTCCTGGGTGAGGGGTGTCTATTCTGTGCATATATATGTATGAGGGTGCTCCCAGCACCTGTCTGTGGTGCAGTGACTGATGAAGTGTGGGTGTGTGAGTGGGTGTGATCACTAGCAAATATCAAGTCAAACCAGCTGGGGAGTAGGTGAAGTGATCTGGGAGCAAGTGGGTGAGGTGGTCTTGAAGGACCAGCTCCAGGTGTGAGAGCACAGACAAGATCATAGTGGAGGCAGCAGGGAGTGGGGGTGTTGGCCTCACTGGCTTGTAGGAGCAGGTGCCAGCAACTGTGAGTTCTGTGATCTAGGTGCCAGCTACCAGGCAAACTCACCCTGTGGTGTAGACAGTTAATATTTTTACTTGTTCATCCAGGTCAATACTTTTCAGCCTACTTGAAATCACTGCAGAGAAATGCAGGAATATTCTAGGATGTTAATTGAATGTTCCACTGAACCATCTGTGATAAAATCTAGAAAATTTGCTTTATTCAGTGTGTTTGACATCATACAACTTCACTGCATATTGTTAAAGTGCCCATAAAACATCCATGGTAGCTGCTAATACATGCCTAGCAGACACTTCTTTAGGATGTCATCATTAAGATCATCAGCCAATGATCAGGGTGCATACGCATTTTGTGGCAGAAACTGAATGGATGGAATTGCTCTAAAACCAGAAAAGCACAGCCAGAAATTGTGTTTGTTTTCGCATACCTGTTTTCTACATCTTAAACACCAAATGCTCTGAACTCTCAGCTCTACTGTTTCTAGGCTTCCTGAAAGCCTAGAAACTTTACAGCTGGAACGGTTCCATTCAGCTTCAGGATTTCAAGAATGGTGCCTCATACATAATTTTCTTTCTTTACTTTTGGGGGTTCTTGAGCATTGATCAATGGATGTTACTTGTCTCAAGGATTCACTGTCTTCTGAGAAGTATGCACATAATCTGAAGAGATGTCTGACCATCTGTCATGGTGTCAAGTTTTTAAGGGAAGACAAAAACAAGCTCACGGAAAAAGAAATCTGTTGAAGACTACAGCATGCACAGAAACAACATCTGGCTCAGAAAGTCCCTGAACTGCAAACAATTGGATCCTGAGAGAGTACTGTAGGGAAGAATCATACACACTTGTATTGGACTTATTCTTCCTTAAGTTTGTATTTACAAACACTTGAACTGACAACTGAAAACAGACATTCTTTCTCTCTCTTGTACCTCAAAGACAGGTCAGTTACCACAGATCCATCCTCATGCTGAAAGTGTCTGATTGCTTTCAAGTTTGATTTCTGTCAGGACCCAGTCAAAAGCTTCACTCATTGAACATATGAATGTGCCTGCATATTTTTATGAAATACAAAGCTCAGCATATGAAAAAAGCTTCATACAGAGATTTTCACATGATTGTATTAAGCTGGAAAGTGCATTTTGCTCCTTAATAGTTTAACAGTTCTGTGAGGCACAGGTAATGACAGCAGCAGGCTTGAGAAAATGACAGCAATATTTCCAAAGGAATAAAGAGAGACCGCAGTCCAGAGAAAATGATACTGTGAAAGCAGTTATCTATTTTGTTATTAAATATTTTACAAGCCTTTACCTCAATCCAGCTTTAAACAAAGATGATATGTAGATAACAAGCTAACAGTTCATTTTTCTAGGTGAACCTTAAAATTAGTTACAAGAATATGTAGAATACCAGGAATCCTAATAATAATAGCTAAATTATTATTAACAATAATAATAGCAACAACAACAGTAAAATCTCCAAAGCATCTGTCTAACTGCTACCACAGTATACCTCTGCTGAGCAATGTGGACCTTTTTAGGAGCTGCTGAAGTGGGAGTCTTTATGGAAGCACTGTCTTCCAGATAGCAAGGTTAACTAGCAGAAGTTCCTCAACCCTTGCTATAGTAGAAAAAGTATCTGAACTCTGAGGGTGTTCTAAGAATTTGAAACACCACCCACTTACTAAAATCCAGTACTTTCTTTTCTTATGGTCTACCTCAGCTTTTTATGAAAAAGGTAGCTATCTAATACAAAGGGGGAAAATTCTCAGTTTTAGACTGTTAGCATCTGTTTGGAGATATTGAAGATTGATACAATTATCCTCAATAAAAGTATTATCAGTTTGTCAACAGTATTGGTGACTAAATGTCTCTCAAATATCTGGCTCACTTTATTATGGAGGTTAATTCCCAAAATGTCTTAATCCCAATAGCACTTATCAAAGGGGTGTCATGTATCCATAGGTATGTGGATGGAACATGTAATTCAGGATGTGATTATGGATCCTGACATTGAAAATGCTGAATATTTTTCTCCTGTTTATCTTTAATATGTGCTTGTCATTGGCATTAGCTATCAAGTTATTCTAATTTGAGACAAAGTCCTAACTTATGTGAATTCTTCTTACCACAAAAAGTCAACTCATTTATTCTATGCTAATTATAAAAGCTTATCAGTGCCTTTTCTTGGAAGCCTTATATTTCCTTTGTTAATTTTTCATTATTAATTCCACAGAGAATTCAACTGAACAAGTGAAAAATATTGAAAAAAACTTTCTCATGGATCTGTTTTTTTCCTCTAGCTTCTTACACCATTTCATGATCCATCGTGACTCTTAATATTTTCATGGGAATAAGAGGAAAGGCAATGGCAAGCATCTAAGAAAACAAATGAACATGAGGACTTCCATCAGATACAAGCTAGTGAAAATGGGAATGGGTGAAAAATGCAAATAATTTGCTCTGCTTTTTTTCCAGAAGTGTGATAAAACTAAGCAAAATTCTAGATCATTACTTTTTTATTCACTCCATACTCAAGCAAAATTTTTGCTGGCGTCTGTGTTGAGTCCTTCCTGAGTGAAATTTAGTTGTTAAATGAGAATAATGAAAGAAAAATAATTAATGGATAAACAAGTAAAAGTACTGAAGATTATGTCAATATGCTAACTATACACTTAAGTTCACACTGCTTGTTCATTTAAACACAAGATAATACAGAATAAGGTCAGGGGAAACCATCCTGTATGCATCCCCAAAGATATCTGATACATCCAATGACAGCAGAGTCCTGTTTATTCAAAATACTCTTGGAACATCAAAACATTTGGATAAACAGGGCTTCACATAATTGAGGGAGTTATTGTATAAGTAATTCACACCAGGGGGACATAACCTAGATTCAAAGGACTGAGTTTCAGATCAAAGGGGTACAGATAAATGGGATTTGGCTCTATATGAACAAATAAAATAAACAACATTTGATTACTCAGGAATCAAGAAGTGTCCAAACACTTTCTCAAAAACAGTTTAGGACAAAAGGTCAAAATTATTGCAATAGGCCATACAGAAGAATATTCCTATGGAATCAAAATAACGTAACTAAATGAGACCAAAAAGATATGGGAGTTTGGAGGGGTGGGGGAGGGGAAGAGGAGAGAGGTAGTGTTTCTGTGCATGCATGTGTATGTTTCTTTGTTTTGCTTTGTTTTCTAATCTCACTGATCTTCTAGTCAGGATCATATGAACTTCACCAAGTTTTCTAACCTTATTCCAGCCGTGACATTCACACATATTTTGTGACAGAAGGTGGGGATTTGTAACATCTCTGTCTCTGTAACTCATTTTCTCAAATGCCCAACAGAAACAAACTTCACAGTTTGTACACAAATTTGGTCTTGGATGGACAATATTGTCTGATTGTTCATCTTTCTATTAATATCATGACCCAGATATGATTCAGCTACATACAGACATCATAATCTCCTTTTAAATGCCTTTTAAAATACAAATCTTGGAATTAAAAAAGATGGTGATCTATGCTGATATTCACTCTCTGCGTTATTAATATGGTGGTGTGGATACTTTGCTAATTTATACAAATCAACAGTATTTTCCTTTTTCCAAAACCTATGCTCACATTCCTGTACTTAAGTGTTGTCCCTTGCTGTGTGTGTAGGGACCTTTTAACAGTGAGAGTGGTCAAACACTTATGGGGAGTGAAGGATCTGAAACCATGACACATTTTGATTCCCCTCAGCCCTTGATTTCTGTAGCCAACAGCCCAGCAGGGAGAGCGCTTCTCCCACCACGGTGCCTCAGCTTGAGCAGCCCAATCCTGGCTCAGAAGCCATAGGGAAAGGAAGGCTTCTGAGTCATGGGTGCCTCAAGTTTCAGAGGCATTTTTTTCAACCATGTCACAAGACATATCAGACTGTCCTGCTGAATCCATCCCGACATGTCTGGGCCTTGTGGTTGGGCTTTTGAGCCCACGGGTCTGTCAGTGCTGCAGGGGCCGAGTCCTGCACCACACCTGGGGCAGGTTTGTTTTGTACTAAGGGCACGTGGTGCCTTATCCCTTGGCCATGGGACAGGTCTCATAGGCCTGTCAGCTGCCTGTTCAGCTACTGGTACTACTACCGTACCCTACACCTCTCCACAGGGATACTCACACAGCTTTCCTCCTGCCCTCTGGCCCCTGATTTGCCACTTTGGGTGGCAAAAGCTGCCACATCACTGTGGCTGCCAGCAGGGCCAGCCACATCCTCTCTGGTCCCCTCCTCTGGTCCTGAGGCTCTCCCAGAGGCTGCAGGACAGAGGGGAGTGGAGCATGGCATGGGGACGTGCCATCCCGGTTGCTGGCATTGTTTTCCCCAACTTCCTTCCTTCCATGGTGAGGGGCTGCAGGATCATGTGCATGAGGTGACACACCAGGGCTCTGAGGGGAGAATGTGTGGGGCAGCAAGGATGGGCTTGTGGTGAGGTGGGGGAAGAATAACGCTTAATGAAAGATACAGGGAAGGGAGCTTGGAGAAGTGGCAATTTGGAGTTGAGTTTAGTAGCAAGGGGGAAGTAAACACCTGTAGGGGCTGTAGGGGACAGAGGGTGCCATTGGAAAGTCACAGAGGCAGTCCTCAGCATGGAAGGAGTCTTGGTGCTTGGTCACACAGGGTGAAGGGAGGGAGAAGCTGAGGAATGGAGATGGTTTGGGGTGTTCTGGAGTTTGCTGGCAGGTTGCTACAGTGACACAGTCTGGAAGTGAGTAAAGGTAAACCATAAAGAGCAAAGCAGGGCTTTTCCTTTCAAAGCAAATGTTGGTGTTTTCTTTCCTGAGCAGACAGAAGGATACCTTGGAATTGGTTTAAGGTTTCAGTCTACTAGCCTGGTTTCTTCCTGCCTCCTCATCTTACTAACTCCTCTGCAACTTGGTAAGTAGAGTTGTGTTGTCTGTGGCACAGGTAAAGAGCCAATTTCTAGTTTTATTCCAAATTACAAGAGCACCTGCTGTCTGTAGATATAAGTATTAAAACAAAGTAAATTTCCATCTTCAAAAAAATAAATAAATAAACCTGAAATAGTCTTCTCTCAGTGAGCAACAGATAAGGCTTGTTCAAGTTTTGCCCTCTCTTTACTCCCCCTTTTATAGGCTTGTTAAGACTTCCTTCTCTGACTTAAGAATGCTTGCTCTCTCTGTGGCTCAGCTGGAATTTGAATAGGAATATCTTGATGAGTTTTCAGTCTGGAGTGGAACAGGGAAAAGAAGGTAAAAATGGCACTTGGTAATGGTTTCAGCTTGATAGCCCTGGAGTCTGACTGAAACTGTACTGAATCCAGAAAATACACAGGCTTGTGCTGAACTGGAAGCAAATCTGCAGAATCTTTTCTTTCATCCAGCTCCTTAAGCTCTGAAGGTTAAAGACAGGCATAAATACTTGGACAAGATCAGTAAAAGTTTTCTTACACTGCTAATATGAAGCCTGGGGATCTAGCAATCAGTCTTATTATCATCGAATCCCTGGATTTTTGGTTGCGTTTCCAATTAAGAGAGTGGCTGTGCCACTTTTAATCTGTTCATCTAAGGACCTGAAGTTTATTTGCTCCCATAAAATTCAAAAGCAGGTCTGTCACTGAGTTCACTGGTTACAGGATTGCCCCTATTATTTTTATCTTTTTTTTTCTCTTCACCCCCCTCCTTCCCCCAAGGTTCTCTATAAAGGATAAAACCCCCAAGAGATATAGGTCTTTCAGAATCAAACAGAATCAATGAATTTCCCAAGCTTATTTTCAGAAGTAGTTTTTTTCCCCCTTTCCTATTTCCTGCCACAGTCTTGCCTTTTCTTTAACAATCTGCAACTACAGCTGCATAGTGGAAAAGAATTCAGAAGTTAAAAAAAAAAAAAAGTGGATGTTTGGGTCTTAAAATAATATACACATTAAACTATATTTAATTGTGCCTTATCAATAGGCAGATGAACTTAGGTGTTTGCTGTTGCCATTGGTCCTGATGCTCTGTAGCAGGCAGAGGCAGCAACTGCTGCTGATGGAAAAGAAAAGGTAGTGGAAGGAGGAGGGGAGAAGAAGGTGGGAGACGAGGGATTGGCTGCTTTTAATGTCAGTCTCAGCTGCGGCCCCGGCTCTTCCGCTGCTCTAGCTCTGGCTCTCCCTTGAACAGCTCCCAGAGAGAACAAGGCGTGCGGAGCTCCGATCACCAGCATCATGCTCCTTGGGCTTGGATCGTAGATCCCCCTCTTTGAACATTAAAATAACTCTTTCGTCTTTCAGCGTCCCAAGCAGACCCAGAGAGAGAACACGCACGTGAGAGAGGAAAGAAAGAGGAGGAAGACGAAAATCTGCAACCAAGGGGACTAAAGCAGAGAAAAAGAGTGCTTTGCTTGCACAGCTGCAAAGTGGGAATTTAAAGAGCTGCAGAGAGAGAAATTCCAGCTCATCAGCACATACACATTGCAGAATTACAGATCCAGGTAGAAATGACATCAACAGGGAAAGAAGGCAGCGGAGCTCAACATGCACAATATGTTGGACCCTATCGTTTGGAGAAAACCCTAGGAAAAGGACAAACAGGTTGGTTCTTTTGCAGCAGCACCGGTGCTAGAGGGAAGGTGCTGTGGCAGCCAGTGAGGTGTCGGGGATGGGATATTTGAGGGTTCAGGTTTTCCCATTTGCTGTTTTAGTGCAGATAATATTCGTAAGGGATTTTTGTCTTTATTTATTTTTAGTTTTCATTTTAATTCTTTCTTTTTTCTTTTTTTTAAAAAAGAAAAGAAAAAGCCCAGGATGCTTTATGTTCATTACTCCTGCTAATGGGTGTTGTTCTAATGACAGGCAGAGTGCATGCAGAGGAAAAAATAGATGATCTGCTGGTGGTGAATTTTCACATCCATTTCTTCACTGCCCTACTTAGGAGCATTTTCTTTTTAATCAAATTATATTGAAATTAAAGGTTCGCAGCCTGTAGTACCGAGGAGGGGGTGGTGGTGGTAGTGGGGGAGTCACCAGCAGTATTTCATGACATCATGATTGAAAAGGGTGTAGTCCTTAAGGTGCAGTTGAGGGGGGGAGGTGGAAATACGTATGGTATGTCTCTGGCACTGACTGCTGTGGGTATTTAGCAAATATGGATGGATGGGCTAGTGGTTTTTGTGGGAAGAGTCTGAAATAAAGGAAAAATAGAGGATTGGTAGCAGAATTCATTCTGGTTATGCTGTGTTTTTGTAGGAGGGATTGGGAGGGGGGGAAGGGAGGTTATTTAATTATTTTTCTTAAAGCTTGTTTATGAAACTCGCCCCCAGCAGATTTTCCTGAATGGAACAATGGTAAGAAATATTAAAAAGAGGAAACGGAGTGGAGGGAATTAGCAGAGAGCAGGTGCCTCTGCTCTACATGACATAATTAGATCCCCTGAATGCGTTCAAGATCTGGACTTACTGTTGCTTGCATGGATAGCATATTCACTTCAAGGGCAGGGGAGCATTAATTGGAAGAAAAACGTGCTTAAAATGAAGCCCAAATGTCTTCCTTTTTTTATTATTTTATTTTTTTTTTTTTTTAGTAACAGGTGCAATAAGCAATGGCATCTGGCAAATTCATTGGGCTGGGAGCCCCCCAAAAGTGGATTGAGACTCGAGATTATTATTTAGGGAAGGGGTGAGATCAGCTCTAGGGGGGCTTCTTTGGGCATGTGGGTGTTAAGTGTTGTTCATTATGGTGGGACAATAAAACATGATGCATTGTGGTGTATTTTTTTTTTTTTTATAACCCAGCCGAGCTTTGCCCATCTGTTGTCTAAAGGATTTAATAGGCGTTTCCAGCCCCAGCTGCTGCCTCTACTCTGCCTGCTTCCTCACTGCCCTGCGTGGCAGCAGCTCTGCAGTCCGCAATTTTCTTAGGGACACAGTCAAAATCCAGATCTTTCTCTGTAAGAAGCAATGCTCTTCTGAGATGATTGATTATAACCTCCCCCCCATCCTTCCCCTCCTCTTCACAACCCCATAGCAACCGTTCAGAGACATGGATGAAGATGACATTGTCTTCTAGTGGAAGTGACTTTTATTTATATTTTATTTTTTTTTCAAATCTCTTCAGTGTATCAGCTGCTAAAGGTAGTTCTCTGTCACTGTTTTAGGTACCACCTTTATTCTTGGCATAGCTCAGTAAGTCTTCTGCAGCTGTATTCTTACTAAAATCTGTTCTGATGATGATAACGAAAATACAAGAAAAATTGTGGTGTATTGTTAATAAAACTGCCCTATTTCTGCTGATATCCTTTCCTGGATACTCCAGGTGATCAAAGAGCTAGCTGTAGATGACAAATTCATTTTTGCCTTCATCACCATTTCCTTTTTTCTCTCCCTGTCTCACATTCTCAGCACCCCTCCCTCCCCTTTAAATACAATTGTGCTTGGGGTTCCTGAAAATACGGCTGCATTAACCTTTTGCTCCATGTTCTTATAGCCTGACGTTGTGGTCCTAAAGGGTTATCTGCAGCTTTGGTTATTTTTTTTCCTCTCTGCTAATCTTCCTATCTTCCTCCTAAGAGATTAGAGACGTGGGGGTGGAGGAAGAAGAACAGGATGTATTTAGAGGCTTGCTGCTGTTGGCCTCTACAGTTATTCAACCAGCTGGACAAGGGTGAAAGTTTCCTTTTGCAGTTTTACCGTATAACTGATCTTTATAGATAAGTCTCTGCTCTTTGCACACATGAATGCACATGAAATGCACAATGCATGGTGTCATAGAAGCTGGAGGTGGGGGGAAGAGGAAGAGAAATTTTAAAAGTAGCTGATGTCAGTCTATGTCTCTCTTGTTATACCCGCCCTTGATTAATGGAATAATGCACTGAGGTGAAATCTAACTCAGTATTAAACATACATGGCTAAATATGGAAATATGCCTCCTGGTCTTCTCGCATTTTCTGTGCTAATCCCATTTTGGAGCCTGCAGAACAGCATGAACGGTGTGTGGCATGTAGCTCATCTTCATCCTGCTTGTTTTGGAGGGTAAGCAGGCAACCTGCAGCATTTTAGGAAGAGGACAAGCAGTGCAGTATGAGGGCCTGATTTGCCATAGTATGTTGTCATTTTTGCATTTGGGTTGCAGTGGCATACAGATGAAGAAAGTAGTGGTTGTAATCATTCCTTTGGAGCTTGACTTTGAAGCTTGAAAGATTAGGAGACAATGGCTTGGAATATTTTTTTATCCCAAGGAGATGAGAAGAGTGAGAGAGAAAATGTGGCAAAATGTAATGATGAATAGAAAGAAAGTATAAGTTGTTTTGCAAAGTACTGTCCATTTTGCAGTGATCTTCATATCCATCATTTTTATTTGGAATAAAAAATTATTGACTCTATACAGTTATTTCAGATAGGCAGATGTTTGCTCCCAGATACATTAGTATTATACAAATGTGTTAATCACTCTTACCTGCTTTTACTGAGATCAAAAGATCTCAGAGGCTTTTGGGAAGGAGTGTGGGTTCATTCATAGTTCAGAGTAGACCTAGAAAGGGTGCCATGGAGGGAGAACTTAATGGTAAGTAGAGCTTTCACTGGCTTGCTTTCTGTGAAGTTCTCTGTGATTGCCACTTTAAAATCTGAAAAAAAGTGTTTACCAACAGCAGCCTGCTGGTCCCTGCAAAGACATTGCGGTATCTGGGACTTCAGTGGAACCTGGTGACACTTGGCTATGGGTGGGCAGAACTGACAGGGAAAAGCCTTCTGTTCAAATTGGTGGGTAACAACCGAAATTGTTGGTTGATCAGATATGCAAAATTTGTCCTGAGCAGCCTTCTTGGCTGGTGCGTCACGCTTGCTGAGGGTGAGTGATGCCACAAAGAAGGGATTAGGGCCTCTTAGGCAGAGAAGTGGGAAGAGGGTTACATTGCTGCTAGTGGGAATGAAAATTATTTTTAATAATGCAGCACATAAATTTAATGTCTACTTTGAATACCATAGCGAGATGGTTTGCTTTTGTAATAGGTTGAATTCAGAGCACCTCTTGTTGGTGGCAACTGAAGGAATAGCTCATGGAATCTTTATTTGAATGATTTCACAAGAACACAAGAAGCATCATAATCTTGATTATTCTACTCAAAAATTATTTTACAGAACTGTCAGTGTAAAAAAATCACTGCTATATAAATATGGGTGTGTGGGGAAAGGTCAGTTTATCTCAGTTTCATTGATACATTCTTTTACAGTTCATTATAGGAGGTTTTCACTGTAATTAACAGTAATGAGCAAAGGATGTGTGTCACATTATGATAACACATGTGGAAATAGTGTACCTTGAGAAGCCCCAGTCACACCTGATTGTGAAGCAGTGTTTTAGTTTTAGGCAAAGTAGAGGCTTTTCTCCATTTGCCACTAATTTTATGTGAAATCAGCTTCTTGCATACTCCTTGCTTTATTTTTTGAGAATTGTACAGTCATCTCTGTTCATGTGTTTCTTTTAGCCTCATTAACCCCTATTTCACCCCTGAAACTCTCAACAGTAATTCAAATTGACTATAGTGAATACTTATTAATGAGCGCAAAGATGAGGAACTTGTGTTTCTTGTTAAGGTCTTCAGCATTTTGGAGGGCTTTCTTGTGTTTTTATTTGACAGTCACTGTATAGGCTTCAGCATCATTGTTTCCTGTAGCACCTGTTCAATGTGTAGTTGAAATTTCCAAAATGCTGCTTTGTCTACAAGCAATAAGACATTAACTCTAAGTGGGAGTTACCTTACTGACTTTGAGATAAACTTCATGAAAAATTTAATGTTGCTTATCCATTTTGTCTTGTTCCTTTCATTCTGTTTTAAGCCTGGTACAAAGAGTCCTGCCTGAAACTCACGGGGCTTTGACCTTCTCAAAAAGTGTAGGGGTTCCCTTTTCTGCATTGTATCCTGTATAGTTTGCAGCTGTTTAGGTGTATAACATGTTAATTATATGTGAGCCATAAGTGAGGTGTTCAGCAGTGTACTGTTGGGTTATGTAAGAACAGAAGTCATTAAATTTGGGGTTTAGTGAATTTAATAGCCTTTTATTTAGTGGGAGCTTAAAGAGGATGTTTCTTTACAGCCTTAACCATCTGTTTCCATGACACTGATAGAGACTGAAATTTATTAATTTTTTTATTTTTCTCTGTCAAATTTGGTTGAAAGTGAAAGCTTCAGCTCTATTCAAGGGGTGTTGGGGTGGTCAGTGTGATCTCAGAAGCCTGGTTTCCTTAGGTAAGTAGGCTAAACAAAGTATATCCTTTTCATTCATACTGCTGTAATTGTTTTTCTGACCCACTGTATTGGATCAAGAGACAATCTGAAGAGTACAGCTTTCTTCCATTTAGCTGTCTGGATGAATATATCATTGTAAGAGGTGTAAATCATTGTAGTTTTTCTCATGGCTTTTTTAAACACACAAACAAACAACAAATCAGTAGGTATACTAATAATGTTTTCATACATATACTTTACTTTCCATATGAAAGTTTCTTTCAAAACAGTGAATCCATACCCTTTATCTTGATAGTCTGTGAAGACTTAAATGTTTATTTAGTAATCATAGAAATAAATTCTACAGGCAATACTGTGGGTACTAGAGGTCTTAAGAATGAAATTTTGCCTAGAAAAGTTATATCATAGTGACTTTGACTTAATGGATTATACAGTAATGATTGTGAGTTTTGAGAGATTTGGTCTTTCTTAACTTTATGTACGTTTGATCTGATTGTTCAAAAGTACTGTTTGCCTGCCTTAGTGACTGAAGTAAACTAGTATTACTATGCTACATGTCTGAACTGCAGAGTTCTGATAATCCCTGTTAAGACTTTCACTCTTCTTTGGTTTTTTTGTTTGATTTTTTTAATCAAATTCCTATTTGCTAACTGCAGAGAAAATTATTTTTAGTTTTCATTCTTCTGCAAACTTTGTAGAGGCGTGCCATTAGTCTTTTACCCCCCATATCACTAGCACAGTTATTATGAAATTGTTGAAACAGCAGCAGGCTCTGAATTATTGTTTTTCTTTGTAAAGCACAGTAAGGTTTCTCACCCAAGAGTTGTTAAAATTCAGCTACTGTCAAATGAGTAGGACTCTACGACTATATACTTACATTTCAGACTTTAGCAGTAACTACGAAAGCAGTGATTTCACAAATAGACTTTTTGCACTGCTCGAACACTTTTCTGCTTTTCATGTCATTTTGTGCCCCTGTGGTGGGAAGGACTGCATTAGAGTGAGGAGAGAGGTCGAAAAAATGAAAAAAGCTTCTCGTAAGCATTTACTTCTAGAGAGGAATTCTTTCTCATCTCTAGAAAACCTGTGACTCTGTGAAAAGGCCAAATGTAGTGTTTTAGATAGGTTCTTAAAATTTCTTTTGTAAACTGAGTGGAGCAGCCATTGTATGTTTTGAATTTTTCAGCATTGCAATGTTTTTCCGTATACCATAAATTTACTCCATACATTGAATTTTGGAAAGTCTTTAATGTTGAATGCTTTAGAGAGCTAAACAGTAGTTGCAATGACAATAATAAATGTTGATACACACCTAAAAACTAGTAAGTAGGTAATACAGAACATATGTCGATTGTGGACAAATTCCAGCTTCCAGAAGAAATTTGAAAGGAAGTGAGTTTGGAAGTAATGTCCTCTGAAGTAGGAGACATTGCATGAGGACTGTATTGTGCACATAGGAGAACATTCATAATAAGAAGAAGTGGAAGCCTGGATGTAGATTTCCATGTAGATAGAGTAAAGGCAGAGACATAAATGAATGCTCGAGTGGTCCTCTTCAAATGCTGAGATACTGTAAATTGCCATTGTGAAGTCAGTCTATGTGTGAAGTTGAACTGACTTCAGCAGAAAGATCATCAAGTCCATGATAAATGAGTAAGGTGAAATCTTTCTGTTTGTTGTGGATTGTTCTATTAAGAAATATCCCAAAGAAATTTTCTGGTTTTGTTTTAAACAAGTCCAGGATGTTTAGCAATCCTAGTCAATAATGCTGTTCATTCTGCTTATGGAATATGAGAAGATTGTTCCATTTCCAGTTCATGCATAAACATTATGTTTTTCTACAAAACATCCATAATGATCTGTAGAATAACATGAATAATTTGTTGTAAATAGTGTTCTTAATGAACATGAACCGTCTTCATCTGCAGTCTCTGTAAACGCAGGGTGGTTTCCTTTAAATCCTTATTTGTTTCAGATTTTCTGGCAAACAACTATTTTTGTCTCCTTTTCCCAACTGTCTTAACTCACATATGGATTTGTTGCACTTAAGTAGTATTCAAAGATTTGAATTGTACTCCTGAATGTAGTCTGATGGATATAGTGCATGACAGAATTGCATTCTACTTGTATCATTGTGCAAGCATGTCCAACACAGATGTTTGCAAGTGCAAACTGAAAATTTAGTTTTCCTGGACAATTTGGACATGAGTCCTATGAGCATCCATGCCTGTAAAATGTGTTTTCCAGAAAGGCTTTTTAAAAGGCTCACAGATGTGACCAAATCAAACTTAATTAATTTTAAATTCCTACTTTTAGAGCCTATTAATATTGTTCATCCAGTTCCATTTGACTTATTTTACATTTAATTTTGAATAGAGATACAAAATTTTTATTAATTAATTCTAGTTACAGACTAGAAACATTACTGATAAAATCGTGTTAAAAACCACACAAAAAAAATCCACCCTGAAGATTTTTTTCATTGCTTCATAGCTTTTGCAAGTTGGATTTAAATGGAGGTTAGGTGGAACACTGGAAATTGTTTTGGTTCCTTTTATGAAAGTGTATTACTGGCTATCAATGTAGCTGCAAGCATTTTTTTTTGGATGTGTCATTTGTGGCAGAGATGCCTATGAGAATGCAGTTGTCCTGTGGACTGTGTAAACAGGAATATACTGTTTCTTTTGCAATGACCTTGAGATAGAGTTTTTAAAGGCTAATAAATAGAAGTGTGTTGTGAGACTGAGGATAAAAAGCAGTATGGACAAAGAAGGTAAATGACGGTGTGTGTTTAAGCAAATCGAGGTACGTTCTCTGGTGAATGGTCTGTTGCCTTCGTAGAAGGGCAGAGTCACCTTCAGGCTGGTGCAGGTGGCTGATGCACAGTTAGTGATGGAGTGGGTAGAGAAGGACACTTACCTTGAGTTAGTGCTCTTGGTTTTATTTTGTGAAAAATTATTATTTTCTGAAGGCCACAGAGACAATTGTCAACTGACATAAAGTAGCCCTAAAGCTGCCCTAAATAACTCTTTCACAGAGTGAAAGTGGCTGAGCTTACTGTTTTGCACCCCATGGATGTGCTAGGCAGTTTCTGCCTTTTAGACTTTTGTTGCACCTACTTTGGCTTTCTTGATAAAGGTTATTGCCTGCTTAAGAGGACAAGAAATATTTTTTTAATTTCTTCTTCACTTAAACATTTTTAATTTGGGATGGTGGAAGGGGTAAGGTTAGACTGGAAGGGGCCGTTCTTTGTATAGCTTACTGCCGAGAACAGGCTGCGTTTCAGTTTCTTATCTAAGATCCACCCACTAACAATCAGTGATTTGATAATTAAGGAGTTTGGAAGAAAGTAAATAACCTACCAGTTACTGAGAAAAGGAGATTATTGCTGGTAAAAACTTTGCACCAAGATTTGCAACATCAACTGACAGTAAATGGGTTAATGCAGGGTGTAAGGGGGAATTGAGGGGAGAAACCATCAAGTGGCTTAGGGTGGTGTGCAAGTACTATCTTTTTTTCTTTTTTGTTTTAGTGTTCCAACACCATATGGAAATTATAGGCATGGTAATATTTCCAGTGAAGTCCGTACCTTTAATTTTTTTTTTTTGATTTTTGCAAAAAAAGATGAAAAACTGTTTTCAGGCATCCATTTAGTAAGTGCTTTTCTGGCTGCCTGCTTCTACTTACAAAACAACATGCTGTCTTTATATGCTCTTTTTCTTAATTATTATATGTGTGGGTAGCAATGTAGACACTAGATTTCTACACAGATACTCTTACTGGGAAAGTGATTGTTTTGTTGCTTTGG
Source organism: Manacus candei (assembly GCF_025592945.1). NCBI lineage: Eukaryota > Metazoa > Chordata > Aves > Passeriformes > Pipridae > Manacus > Manacus candei. The sequence continues at coordinate 3,889,958 of NW_026138108.1, forward strand.
TCCAGGATGAGGCACAGCAAAGCCTGGGTTCATAGTGTTGGTTCATCCACCTTATGGTAATATCATTTATGAGGAAGAGGGATCTGCTATAACATATTTGCAGCTAAATATGAGCTGGAGATGTACGATTTCCTTTTTAAAAATTTTATTTAAAAAAAAAAATCCTGCTCTGATAAAGTCTGAGCTCATCCAGCAAAGGACTTTGCTAAGACTACTATCTTGTTGCATTTGAATTAAAGCACAAGTTTAAGTAGGAAAATAAGGCTTCGTATCCCAAATCTTTGTGGTGTAAAATGCACTGTGTGGGATGTTAAAAATTTTCTAGTGTCTTTTGCTGACTGTTTGCCAGCTGAGGGTTAAGTTATTCATCATGCCAGCCATTTGCCCTGGGTGAGTTTCATTCAGTGATTGTGTGAATTCCTTTTAATAACTATGAGCTGTCCCTAAGATTAAGGGTTGGATTTGACTCTTAAGATTTTTACCATACTGGAATCTCCTGATCTCTCACAGTATTCTGTTACAAAGCTCTCATCATATTTTCAGGTTCTAAATGATGGGTAGCTTGGCTGTCATATTTGGACAACCTGCTGTCAGGAGGTACTGGTTTGGTCTATGGTTTTCTTTAGGAAGGTATTCTCAGAAAACTTTGGGGATGTTACAGTTCTAAGGCTGAGAGCCTAATTGTTTCAGCCCTATTTAAATAGGTTGATGGTTACTGCTAGAAGAGCTGGTAGAAATACTCAAGAACATTGCCTGTATCTAAATAAGCGTATATTATTGTTAGAGGTTTGGGGTTTTTTAACTGTATGGTCATGGTAGACTGAAAAATAAGGTACTTCTATGGTTTCCCCCTATTTCTTATATGATACGTTGTCTTTGGGAAATTAATACTTATGTACTGTGTGTCCATGGAGGATTATTTTCTCTTTTAGATGTATTTTTTTCTTCCACATTTCATGTGTCTTGCCTAGCTTGAGAACTGAGAGGAAAGATAATTTGTCTTACATTGTCTGCATGTAATCTCTTTCATGCTAAGGCACTAATCCTAGTAAGGCCTTTGTGTGTGTATAGGAGGTTTCATTTAAATATAGGAAGAAGCTTCTCCACTGTGAGAGTGGGTTGAACCTGGCACTGGTTGCCTAGTGATGCTGGGAAGTCTCGATCCTTGCATATATTCAAAAAGAGACTAGATACAGCCTTGAGCAGCTGCTCTAGTTGACTGTGCTTTGACCAAGGGTGTTGAACTCGCTGATCTTCGGAGATCACTTCCAACCTCAACTCTTCTGCTATTTGTTATCCTATGCAACTAAACCATAACTTGCTCAATGAACTGTGGATCTAAGGAACTTTATTTCTTCCAGTTTTGTACCCTTTTTGCTCCTGCTCTCTCTGTGTCCCTTGTCTCATGGACTAGGTGAAGACAGTGTTTGTGGCCCATTTGGAGCTATCTCTGCTGCTTGGCCATCTTTTTTATTTCTCTTGTAATACGTTAAGGATTAAATCACAATTACTCTTTCCGTTGTAGGAGTGGTAGTTTGAATCTCTTATATTTTTTCACAGACATTCAGCACTTTCCATTAAATTTATAGAATCTTAGAGACTCCCCTTGCTCTTTCAAACTTGGTTGAAACTTAATAATCAGTTTTGATTTTATAGAGGAACTGGAGCCAGCCACCCTGAACATGTAAATTTGATTTCCTTAAAAAAAAAATCAGGCTGAAGGAAAGTTGTCCTAAAGAGCACAGCTTCTCTAATCTTTGTTTGGTTTTGAAGAACATGAGATGCTGCAGTGGCAGATCAAGATGGCTGGAATATATAATCTTCAGATATAGCCATCACCTTGGTTACTCCAAAGTTAGAAGGAAAAAGTGATGCTAAAACCACATTAAGATACCCTAATGCTGGGGGAATCCCCAGACAGCTTGATAGGCTGGATTCCTGCCTACTCTCTGCTGCTGGAGCAGTGCAAAGCAAGGACGATGGAGACTTGAACTTGGTCATTTCTGTTTGCAAGCTGAGCTCAGCGTTCGGGAGTGTGGGAAGAAGGGAGCCCTCTCTGTATTTCCTCCGTGTATCCATTTTGGTACAGTGGCAGTATTTGAAGTAGTCCTTTCCTGCAGAAAGCTGAGAGGAAGACTGAGAGCTGTTTGTGTGTTTGCAATGCCTGTCTGTACAAAATCGTCACCAAAGACAAAGCCAAGTATTATATTAGAACTTGGCAATGACACAGGCACTATCGCCCTACTAAACGCGAGCATTTGTTTTTTCGTAAAGACATAGCTATGAGTGGCACAGCTTTTAAGATTCCTTACACTTTATGATCACCAGCCTTAAATAATTTTTGTTAGCTTTTGAATCTAGTTAAATCTACACTTTTTTTCCCAAACTTCATACTCCTATAAATCAGCAATGCTTGATTAAAATCAGAAATCATTGACAACAAAGAATGATCTGTCCTAGTGTTTCTGGGATTTGTCCCATGCTGCTTTTCTTCTGGGTCTGTGGTTTATTTCATTGCTCATATTTATGAAATCACATCTCTTTTACTTCTGGTTGTTTCCTGATTGTGATGAAGACATTGCTTAGGCAAATTCCTCACTCAGTTAAATCTGTGCATTCTTAGTGACTTCAAGGCCTTGCTGAAGTTTATCTGAGAGGGGAGTTTGACTCATGAGCAAGCTTCTCATTGATGGCAGCAGAGGCAGACCTCTGGCAGTGTTCTAGTTAAGAGCAGCCTAGGAATACATCTCTGCAGTGAATATTCAGTCAAATTAGAGCACTAAGTGGAACGATACTGTAAGCGAATTCAATTCAAACTGAAAATACAGGCCCAGCATTTTATAAATTGCTATGTTTCATCCTTAAAGCAGAAGTCTGTGCTCAGCTAACAGACAGATCAAGGCAAGCAAATGTTTTAATAGTTTTAGCAGTAATTCTTCTCTAGTATTCCACACATACTTGTACTGAAATTACCCAACCAGTTTGCATTAAGTTTCAGGATGCAGAAATTGTCCTTACCTTTATCATTACTGCATCTTTGCTACGGAAAGGAACAGCCAGACTACTAGTATGATTGGGACAGTTCCATCTTATTACCAGGTGGCTCATCCTGCTCAGAAAAAATGCTGCAAAAATAGGCATGGCTCCTGGATCTGTGTCATTAGTGCTGTCATCGCCATTACTCTTATCACCAGTGAATCAGATGAGTTACAGCTGAGAAACCTCTTTAGCTGCACCAATTCTTTTTTGTTCTCAGTGTTTTGGTGCCTGTGGCTCTGGAGAACCAGGTGGTCTGGTAAGAATTCGTAAGAATTCATAAAAACCTTGATTAGAATAGCAAAATTAACATCGTATTTACTGTTCAACTGTCTACTGTGAGTTTCTGAAGAGCCCACGAGAAGGGAGAAACTCTTGTGTTTTAAGTCCTTCTCAACTTCATTGAAATGGTGGAGATTGAAAACATGGCAAGGCCAAGGATCCTGGTCAAAGGGTGTGTGTAAGCTGCAATCAGAGGTGGAACTCCAGCACTGGTACGTAATGTTATTCTCTCCTGCCACAGTCAACAGTGACAACAGGGCAGTGAAGGTTGGAGAAGTGAAACAGAGAGGAACCTTACTCTGTGTAGAAGTCCTGTCTTCCCCATATTTACCTTATTATTTACTTGTAGGAGTTGTGCCTTTATTTTGCTCTGTTGATAAACCCTGCATCAGCTACAAGTTGATATAGTGTGTCAGATGTGGATATGCTGAGCATTTTTATGCATAATGCATTGTACACTTGGTATATGTGTGACTTCATTTCAAGGTTGGGTTTTTTTGTGTATGTGTCAACCTTCTGCTTGATCCTGTAGAGTTCTAATTCTCATCTGCAAGACTATTGTGTACTCTCAAGGCCCCTTGAATTAAAGGTACTACTGAACTTTTTGGAGGATTGGGTCACTACTCTTGTGGTCTTTAAAATGCTGGCCGAGCCATTTCTTGGCTTCAAGAGTGGTAGAGATGGGTACAATACAGGCTCTGTTCATGTCACTGTGCAGTTGTAAGGCAGATTATTCAGAAACAATAACTATGTAGTCTTCACTGTCCTTAACAGCCTCAGCCACTGACTTGGGGTAAAGCCTTTGGCAAGTTAATTTTTTTATTTTTTTTTTAAATGATGATCTGCTGTAAAACTAAGATAATGCTTGACTTTCCTTTTGGGACTGACAGGGTTAGCCAACTAGTATTGATAACTTTTTCAGAAATAAAAAGCATCATGAAAAGGCCTGGAATAACCCTACTATTTAGGCATAGTGATTTTTTTGTTTGTTTTAAATCTCCTGATTATGGAGTGGACCCTACAGCCTGATCTGTCCAGGTGATGATATCTTTTTATGCTATATTTGTCTTCCGTAGCTTCTCCTTTTGATTATTGTAATATTGATACATAAATGCTGAAATCTCTGTGGCTGCATTTAAAACTAAAGTTGTTCTAAGTATCTAATAAAATAGAAAAATTGCTTTGATGTTCCCATTTTGACAATCTGTGGCTATGCTGACTTTTGTCGCTTCTTTCCTTAGGGGCATTTGTCCCTGATCTCTCAAACAAAATGTCACTGAGTAAAACTATGTATGATGCTGTGTGTTCTACTTACAAAAGATTTATAACTTGGTCAGTTTTATTTATGCCTCTGTGGAGCTGGTAGAATTCTACTGCAGTGTTAAAATGCAGCAGTTTCATTTTCCTGCAGGCAGCAGCCCTCTGGTGGTGTGGGGTTTTTTTTCCTTTTTTTCTTTTTTTTTTTTTTCCTTTTAAGTCATCTTTGGAGATTCCAATAGACTGCTAGAGAAGCCTTTAAGAGTGTCTCAAATTAAGCTGTATAGTCCCATATCATCTCTTTTCCTTTCGCCACCCCAGTCTAAATTTGAAGTAAGAGACAAAGCAAGGTTAATAGATGCACCCAGTTGATAATACCGACAGTCTTATTTGGCAAAATTATATTTACCAAATACTGTTTCAGTCAGTTTCAGCTTCCAGAACTATTGCCTGGAAAGGGTATAGGTCAGTGTGAAGTGGGTGGAGAGGCTAATGGGTGGGGAGGCTAGACTGCTAGGAATGCAGGCATTTATGAGGAAGCTGCTGATGAACTTGAAAATTGAAATATCAAAGGATTTTTTTAAGGAATGACCTTACAAGTCTGTTACATGGGCGTTAAAGATAGTCATATTGTAAGCTGCTGTCTGGAAAAAATATTTTGGCCAATAGGGAGGGAGAATCTTTTTATCAGCACCCTAGGAGTGAAATTTACCCTTTTGCTAATATGAGATTTAGCTATAACTTGAATTCCACTTAAGACCTATTTTGAAGTATTAAGTTATGTTCTGGGAGGTAAAAATGGGAGTTCAGAAAATAGATAAAATTAAAATATTACTCCTTCCTATTTTTGAGATGGTAAACCAGAGTTTTGTGCAAATGATTTTTTTGAAATTATTAAAGCTGTGCCAATGTTGCATTTGGCTTGTTTCCTTTCCAGGACTCCAGTAAATGTCAAAATCATGCTGTATCTGCCACTGTGCTACTGCATAGATACTTTGTAGGAAGACATGCAGTTTTGTTAATGATATTTTTTTCTAATGAAAATCTCAAACTATGTTTGTTTCCAGCATAAAAATGAATTCAAGTAGTTTATGGCCACTGCTGGAGGTAGAGTATGGAACTTGGTAAGGCTTTTGTGTTGATCCCTGTGTAGCTGTACATGTATCGTAGGAGAAATGAAATCACCAAGAATTTATTCCCTAACCTTAACAGAAAAACAGCTGTGATTATAGTGTCAGTAGCCTGGGTGAAATGCACAATTTCTTTGATTTGCTGTTGTCTCTCAACCTGCAGAAATGCTGAAATTTGAAAGGAAAGTGTTCAAAACTCAATTTACTTTCTTATTGGTTCTGGTTTTGTTACTGAACGCGCTTGGTAATGTGACCTTTGCAATGCAATTTTTGCCATCCTCATATTTGTCCTGCTGTGAAGTTGGATAGATGTGCTATTTCTTTACATTTTGGAAGTTGTGCAAGGTGAACCAGTTCATACACAAAACAGTATCTACATGTCAGTTTTAAAACAACACTGTCCTGTAGTTTTTGGTTTCCTCTGCTTATAACAGGCTGTTATAGACTCTGTCTTTACATGAGAGTCTAAACTTGTCCCTGGTCATTACATTTGTACCATTTGTATTTTGTTCAGAGATTGTGTTTTACAAGAAAATTCTCACATAATGATGGGTCAGATTTTTGTTCCTGCTACACCCTTTTTTTTTTCCTTCTTGGTGCAACTCTGGTTTTTCATTGACATTTCTGTGGATTTACAGCCATTTGACACAGCAGAGCAGCATAATATCCTACTATGGACATTACTGTCTACCATATGTCCTTATAAGAGTCACTGTACCGAAGACAGCAAATGGGTACTACCAGGAAGTTGTTTCAAGTGAGAATATTTTGTAGTTGCTGCTCCTGAATTACATGTAAACAACTTCAGCAAAGACTAAACCATAAGCATTAAAAGTTATAGATAGAAATGTTAGTCAAATACTATTTGATTACAAGCTATAGCAAAAAAACCCCCCAAAACCCCATGATGCATTCTCTTGTCAACTGTGATGCTTATTTAAAATGACATATCCTGCTGAAGAGAAACATTTAGTAATTGAAATGTAAGTGGGTGACAAAGAAACAATACATATGCAGCAAGGTTTTTTTCCCTCCAGTTTTGTGTTTCCAAAAACCCCATCTCTGACTGTCATAGCAACTATTGACAGTATTGGAAGTAACTTTTTTGGTTTTCTTATTTCTCTGGTGCTATATTAAACCTTTATTCTTTGGCATTCAGCAAGTCAGTGGTATAGGATCATCTTAGTGCTCGCTCTTTGATTTTTCACTCTTTCCCTGTGGCAACTTTCCCTGCTGGATGCATGTGGATTTAGCTTGATTCCCAGCCTTGCCAGCAGCATTGTAAAATCGAACTGTAGCATTTGAAAATACTGCTCTATTGAAAAACAAGCTGGAGCAATCCAGACTTGGATTTCAAAGGGAAAGGAAAGATCTTGATCCATGCTGCTTTGCAAGCTCAGCATCATGGAGTGTGATTGACTGTAAGCTCACTCATATTATGAAACACTAAAGGGTATTTAATGTAATGAGAGGCTGGAAAAGTGGGATATGTGAGATCATGAAGAAGCCCAGAGTCTGCCTCTCTCCACGGGCAAATAGGTGTTTTGCTTATGCTGTTGTAAAAGTGGCATGATGGCACTGAGGCTATCGAGTCTTACTTTAGATTTACAGTGCTTCACAGAAGACACAATTTAACTGTGGATTACAACAGAAACAGCCTGAGTTACTATCTGTATAACTTTAGTTGGAGTTGATTTATTTTCTACAGTGTAACTGAAATAAAGGTCAGGTTCTGTGACTATGGGCTAGGTCCTCAAGTGGTGCTATCTGGTTAAGAGTCTTGGACTTAATGCTGCATAACTAGTTATGGATTTGACCTTCTATACAAGGGCAGAGGCTAAAATTTTTAAATTTGGCAAAGGGTCTAGATGTTGAATTTTCTTGTTTCAAACATTGCTACTTGAGAAAAATACAAAATCACACGCATTATGAAAGGGTTTTGGGTCTGAAGTTTTAGATACTACACCGTTTCTGAGAAGAGGTACATATTTGTTTCTGTCTTTGAAAAGGCCTTTCTGTATTCTTTACCTTTTTTTTTTTTTTACTTTCTTTATGTAAGTAAGTGGTCTCTGAATTTATAGCAGCTGTATTTCTGTGTTGATATAATAGCCACAACTTAGATACTGCCTCTGTTCTAAGCTATCCACAAATTCTTTCAGACAATTGACCTTTGGACCTAGAAGTCTCATGCTTGACCTCTGGTCCAGAAATTCCTTCTTTTTGTCTCAAGAGATCTTGATAAAAATTTGTATGACTAGGTTTATTTTATCTGACTGTTGACAGCAGAAAATGGTAAGGAAGGGGAAGTCGGTAGTTCAATTCCTTGCTGGAATTAAATCCGTGAGAGAATAAGGATGGTCCATCATTTGAGGTTTACTCTGTTGGTACCTTCCCAGTACTTAGCTTGCTCCATGTCAGACTTCATAATTTATGTAATTCTTTTCCTTTCCATTAGAAGGCCTAGAAGTTACTAACTTTGCATTAATGCCCAATGATGAAGAGTCACATGCTGAAATATACACAGTTAAACACCGGTACTTTTGGTTACAGGTAAGATTTTAAATCTGAGACCTAAACAGCTCTGAATTTCAGGAGAATGCATATAGGAAAAGTGGTTTTTGTTCCAGATCAGTACATACATAACCACATACATACTTTTCCTCTGAGTGAGATGTAAAACTGTAAAAGAGCCTGTCTTTTAGATCAGTCTTGGACATTGTCCAAAATCTCATGCCATTTCACACTGTTGAGCCCGAACATCAACATAGTTCAACTTCGTGTATGTCCACGCTGCAGTTACTAACCAGGCAAAAAGGAGGCTTCAGACTGCTGTGGCAAGTCAGGCTGATACCTGCATTTACTAATTTGAAGGTGTCTTGGTTATCTCTACTCTGCACTGCTATCAGTTTTAGACAGCCTAGTTCTTGATGGGCACAACAGCAATGCTATAATAAAACAGCAGGTTTTGTATCAGACTGGTGTTCTCTCTTGTTACAGTATAGTGTAGTAGGTGTTGTTCAGTGGACAGGTTTAGGAATGTTGCAGCAGCTGACTTCAGAATCACCAACAGTGGGATTACTTTTTTTTTACCTCCAGTATCTTGGTTAGTAGTTCCCTTCTATCTAGGTGTGTCAGAGCTTGTCAGTTGGTTTTTATTCTAATATAGGGATATGAATCTATTCCCAATATCCATCTGTATTTCAGATGTATGTGATTGTATATTGCCCCAAATGAATGAAAAGTAGCCTCAAAGTCCTTTTCTCCTTTTAATTCCTTCTCCATTTAAAACTATTCCATTTTACTTTGTCAAGATAATATGCATCCTGGTATTAAGAAAACGGAGCATTCTTACTATATCGTCTCTATATCTGTTATCATCCTATGTTTGTCTAATGTTATCTAGTATGTCTCTTTTTAGTCTGGTCTTCAAAACTAGAATGTCTGTATATTTTAATTCTGTCCTGGTATCCTCGTGCACTCACCGTTTTTGCTGCTGGTCTCATAATGTTACCTATTTCTACTATATATTTTTTAAGTCAGTGATTTATACATTGGCATTATCTCATTCTCAAGCATAATTTTCTTTTTGATTGTTCAACATTTTGTTGTCAGTTTTGATTACCTCTGCACATTGAGGTGATATTTTTATTATGCTGTCCAAAGTAATGATAAGTTCTTTTTTGAATTACTTCAGTTAACTTGGGAGTCAGAAATGTATATTAATAATTCACATTAGTCTCTCTGTTATGCATTTATTGACACTGAATTTCATCTACAGTCATGCTGACATGCTGACTTTCCACCAAGCTTTGATGTTTCATGTTTTAAGTGCTTAAGTAGGACTTAAGTATTGGTCTTGTGCTAGCCTACTATGCAAGGGTAAATTTCACCCTTTATGAACTGATGCATCCTGTCACATTAATCAGAGATGTACTGTGTGTTTCCTAGGGCAATATAAAGGATCAAATTTCCCAATTAACCCCTTCAGAACTGAATTAAGTGTTGATGCCATGTCTAGAATGTGTACCACAAACTTGATGTATCATGAGCTGTAGTTCTGGTGGTCTGTCTTAGTGTGACCATAGGAGAAATTCAGAAGTAGCAATCTGCTGGATACTTGAGATATCCTGAGACTGAAAAGGTCACAACTAGCGTATCCAGGTGTTGAGAGTTGTGGCATTCTTTTTCTATTTATAAAATAGCTTTTTTTTCAAAGCAAGTCCATAAAGAGTCCTCCAATGCCTAAAGCATCAAGTGAAATTTTGAAGAAGTGACTCATTTGCACCCATCTATCCTTTTGCTTTTATTAAAAGGAAACTCCATTTCTTCTTTGTATTTTCATGGAAGACTTTCTAAGTAGGTGAGAAAATGGGTGGACTCGAGCCAAGCAGGTTTGATTTCTTTAGTTATCTCTTTATTTTGAGACTTGTTTATTGACAGTTCTGTTTTTTCACCTGTAATGTTGGTACTGTGCCTTACACAAACTGTTTTGAAAGTTGAAGACTTGGTATTGTGTAGGAGCTAGGGCATGTTTTTGAAGTATAGTGTTCATAATATATAACAGGATCTGCTGATGTCTGATTTGCTTTTCTGTGGGTCACCAAAAATATCAACAAACAGACAGACCAAATAAAACTATTCTCTTCCATATCCCCCAAATGAGGGAGGAAAAGCTATGAAGATGATTCTTTTTTCTACTTCCCCAAAATATCCAAACAAAATAAAGCTGCAATGTAAAGGGTGTAGAAATGTGAATAGATGGAAGAATTTTTTATCCCTTCAAGCTTATTATTTTGATGCTTCTGGTTTGGGAAGAGAACTTGATCATTGATTGCTGTAAAATTGGCAAACTGTGCCCAGCTGTTCAGTGGATGCTTGTCTGACCATGGAAATCCTGCTGATGAAGTAGAGCAGGGAGAAAAAGAGAGGAGCACGCTCGTATCTTAGTGGATTTAGTTTTACACAGTAGCATCTGCTAAACACGCAGTGACTCTTTTACTTAGCATTTAGACTAAACCCCATAATTATTTAATGAGCAGCCTCCCTCTTTGTCTCCCATTTGTTTTGATCCCTAACCCCCAAAAGTGCTGGCTTCAGGGTCTGTGTAAGGCATGGATTAGTCTGTTTACCTGCTGACCACCCTGGGTATTGTGTACGTTGTTTTGATTTATTTATTAGTCTTTATTTTTTAATCTGAAATTTTTGTAGGAAGGGAAGAAAAAAGCAGGACCTTTAAATGACAACCCACAACTCCTATTAACTAGTGACAGATGCCTTCTGGCGTGACATTTTAGGGACTTTGAAACTCTTGATAATAATATTTGTGATTCGGGAATGACCTTGGATATCAGAAGGTCTTTGCCTATCCTGCATGTCATAATGACTTAAACACTGTAGTGAAACAGCACAAAACCAGTAAGTGCTGTGTCTGAGGTTCCTGCAGCCTCTCTATACCCTTGTTATCTTTAGGAAGAAAATAAAAATTGATGCATATTTCTAGAGAAAAAAGGAAAAAAATGTTGCTGAAAGGAAATAGCTGTTTGTATATGCTGCTTAGAACAGTCTATTGGCTATGCTGGAACTTGACTCAGTGATGGGCAGTATATTGAAGCAGAACTGCAAGAAGTCTGATAGGAGTCCAGCTCAGAACCTTGCAAACAAACTTCTGGATACCGTAAAATCACTTATATCTTAAGCTATTCTAATTAAACTAAATTTGTCTTACTTAGAGGTATCTTTTTATGTTAACTTCTGTTTATGGTGCTAGATGAGAAACCAAGTTAAAGTTGCATTTCAGTTTCCAAAATCAACTTTTCCAGCTTACTTAGAACAAGTCATGCTCATTTGTGCAACATTGCAATCAATTGCTGAAAGGGAATGGGTTGTGTCATCAGAATTGAGAATTATGATTTCAGTTCAGCAGGGGAGAAGAGCAACATCTGGATTACGTGCAAATGCTCAGAAATACTACTTTGTATCTAGAGATTTAAGGTCGGAAAAGCGAGATCTAAAGGGCCTGGTATTTCGAACGATGCATTTGCTTATAATGAGATTCTGATACAACTTACTATAGTTATTTTCCAGTGCTGCATTGTGAAGCTTTGTCCTGATCATGCTTCAGCTTTGAAATGAGCTCTCAGCAATGCAAACTCCCTGTCAGGGACTTGAAGCCAATCACTTGTGGTCTCTACATTGACTGAAATACAGTTCCATGGAAACACAAGGCCAGTGTAAGGGTTTCATATAGCAAATGAGCTCAGGAAAACAAGTAGTAAGAGGTTAATTTATTTATTTATTTTTCTGCAGACTTGCATTTTACCTGAAGCATAGCCATTATTAATGAAACCTTTCCTGTGTGTCATGTTGAATCCATAGGTTCTGCCCCTAGGGCTTGCCGAAGCCATGAATCAGGGAGACAAACAGGGTTTTGCCACTTCTTTTTCTTCCTTTTTGGAGGATAAGTGAAGGGTCTAAAGCATCATTCTCTGCTGGGTTTGTTGTGAAGTAGTCCAATTTCAGTTCTTTTTGATCAACAGGAAAATTCCCTGTGGTAGTGAGAAGCCTCTGTTTCCAGTGGTAGTGTCCACTTTCCTGGAGGTGGCTCTGGAGCAGGCCTTGCTATTCTCATTGGCCCAGTACTATATGGTGTAGAATCAAAAAATATGCCGAAGCTCTACCGTGCCTGTTGTTCACTAATACAAGGTCTCACACGTTCAGTGACGTACGTGAGAACAATGTCTTCTCTTGAACAGACTATCACAGGAAGTTGACTTCTGTGTATGGCTTATTCTCCTCTCTAAGTGGGGCTAATCCCCAACAGAGAAGTTGACCTTCAAGACAGACATTTCTGTAGTTTCGATGATGATGATCTGTTTTTCCAAGCAAAGCTGTGCTGTCTTCGTGTCTGTCTTTTTGTCTAGTACAGAAAGTTGGCTGAATCATAAATTTAATTCAAGGACTGTTTTCTCTTGAAACCAATTTGTTTATGATGATACTAAATGGGAAATATTTTTTTTCTAGAACCTTCCCTTCTCTTCTGTACTCAGTCAGGTGTTAGGAAATTATTTCCCCCCCACTTCTCACTGAAGTTGGAAGGTGGGTGAGGATTTAGTTGCACAGAAAGGTCTAACTGCTAGGAAAACCACAAACCATATATTTATCTGATGAAAATTTGGTGTAGCTCTATTGAAGTCAGGATTGATTTAAACTGACTGGTTCTCTGATCAGCTGTAACACAGTTCTTTCTTACCGTCCTGCAATGTACGTCACTATTTTGTTTAGTGTTGCAATCCGGAGAAGGATGTGACTAATATTTTACAGTGATGAAAAATACATGGAGTGTAGTTAAAAAATACTAGGTATTGCCATTTAAATATCTAACTCTTGATCTGAGAAATGCTGTCAGATTGAGAAATTATGGTTTTAGCCTCTTTGTAGATCCTATCTTAGAACTAGACCAGTGCCCATACAGAATAGAAGTCCTGTTACTTGGGTTCTTTGTGTTTGGATTTGACAATAACATAAGAGAGAGGATAAGTTTCAAAGTAAATCAAAAATTGCTGTTCATGAATGCTGACACATGAGAATCTTCTTGACTGCTTTAAACTAACCTGATTTCACTTCTGTCAGTACAGGATTCACTAACAATGCTGGAGTGGAGGCTTCTTTAACAGAGGAGAGTTACTACAGAAAGAACTCTCTTGGAAGGATAGTTCTGCTCTTTAATTTCCTTACCCCAATCTTTGAAGTCTTATAGCTGCTAAATAACTTCAGAGACTTAGGTGAAATCTCTTTTTTTTTTTGATGTTTTGTAACACAATGGAACTTTATTTACTCTTTCTAGTTAATTCTCTTTTTATTGCATAAGTACTACTCAGATTCCTGTAGTTTCCTTCTTATGTTATGGCATTGTGAGTCTTATGGAGCCATCACAATGCCCTTTCCAATCTGACACTTAAATCTCAATGAGGTTGTTGGTATGCCTTCTTTCTTTAGAAATATTGTAGGACAAAACATGTTGACTGCATTGTCTGAAGTCCATGGGAGCAACTGCAAAACTTGTACTTACATCTGCTCCTTGATTTAGACCCTTATCACTTCCTGCAGTGCCAGCATTTATTTATTATCATGGCTTGACTATTGTGGTTGACATTTACTTCAGTTTAAGTGATGGAGGAAGTCTATGAAGATTTCTAAAAATTAAGTCATACTCCCATCCAGTTTTGGATAGTCAGGGGAGAGCTGCTGCTTTTCTCTATATGTCATGGATCAGGAGTAATAGCTGCCTTGAAAACAAAGCAAATAGGTGAAGAAAAATTATGTGAGGCTGAGAAGTCCTGATTCCCATGGTAGGTGTGGACTTACTGATATTTTTGCCATTCTGGGCAACTTTAATTTTGTGCCTCTGTAGACAGGAGGAAGTCATGTTGAAATGGTAATGCTGAAGTGTATTACAGCCCTGGGGCCAGTTCTGTTTGCTGAATGCATATAAGCCTTTCTGAAGTAGGAGTTATTTGGTATTCTGGGAATATCAAAAACAGAACAATTGGACACCTGCTTTTAGCATGCCTAGAGTACAGCTCTGTAAGGTGATTATAATAAAATTCCTATCAACTTTATGCGACCTATAGAAAGGTCATAGCAAATCATATTGTAACATGGATACTTGGTTATCGTTGTAAAGGATGGTCTCTGGCACAGGCTGATAGTGTAAGTCACTGCTGCTTCATTTATCACATCATTCTTGAACACTTTCTGTTTTCTCAGCTATTCAAGCAGCAGAGATCTAGAATAAATTCATTAAGCTGAGATAAAAATGTGGTGATTATTGCTACTGTTTTCATATTACATAAACACCTTGGGAGCCATCCTCTTAGGGAGCTTCGTGCTGGCTGAGCAGTTGCTACCCAGAGAAATGTGCATTCTGAATATTAAACTTCATGGATATTAAGTATTGCCAGAAGCAAAAGAAAAAAAAAAAAGTAATTTAACAAGAAATGTATCTTTTATTCTTGCAAAATGTATATATATTAAAAAACTAACACCCTTGCATATTGATGCCCTCCTCTGCTGAATATTTTCATAATACAAATAACCGACAGGTTTAAACTAACTTTCTTCGCTGTCTCCCCTCACATAGTTTGAAACAGGAGTGTCAGTACTCTGAAAAATGCATTAAAGTTGCATGTGTATGCTAAATCCTTTTTTGTGCCTTTGTCAATCTACAGATATCATCATAAGACTTTCATTTGTAAAACACTGTTCAGTAGTAATTGTTTCTGAATAGGAACAGCTATTCTGAGTGCCCAGCAGAATACAAAAGTTGTTCACCATTTGTCACAGGTGATGTATCCTTCTGTTTGTTCGTCCATGTTGAATACATAGAGCTCACGAATCCCGGTTGTATACTTACGTTTGTTTAAATGTTGATCTAAATGTACACCATACAATTGTATGTATGGATGACAACATACATACAATTTATGGATTCTTAACACAGTGATAGGTGGCACTGCATCTGTTTCCACTCCTAGTTCTCCAGTGATGTTCTTGATCCTGAGGAATTTACCCATCTATGTAATTTTTTGCTGCAAGAAACCTGTTTGACAGTGGTTAATCATTGTTGCTGGCAAACAGAAGGAACTGTCCAGCATTTTCCAAGCTGAATGTATTAAAACATTCATAAACTTGAAGTGACTTTTAACATTGTCTTTCCATGCTTTAAAAGCCTTTCATCTATTAAATATTTTTTTATGTACATGAGATATGAGTATTTATACATCTGTATATCTGTCCCTCTTGATAGAGACTGTGGATAATCATGAAGACAAATACTGTTTGTAGCCTGATTCTAGCACTTGGCTTTCAAAAGTGGTGCAAGCTTTAATTCTAACTTTCTTTATGAAACCTCCACAAACTTCTAGATTGTGAAAGGATACAAATTGAAGAAAACTGGTTTTAACAGCAAGGGTGAACTAGGATGCATTTAGGTATTCAGACTAAATGATAAAGAACTGTGTCTAAATTATGGCACAGCTGAGTATCAGTAAGGATGAAAGGAAAGGAGAAATAGGGCATAATACTCAGATTATTGATTTGCTTGGCATTAAAAACATCTTAAAAATTTCAAAATTAATGAGACATAAAATCATCTCCCTCCTTTGCAGCTGATTCTCGTCAGCCAGTTATAAAAGAGCTATCATAGGAGAAGAGAGCATACCATTAGCTGTTAGCTTGGAATGACTCTGCAAAATAGTCCTTAAAGGTCTACTGACTTCTTTCTGACAATCTCCTAAAGGTCTCAAGGCTGCTAGTTGCTGCAGTATATCAGGCTGTAACCCAGCTTGGATCTGAGTTGTATAACAGAAATGTCCTTACTCTGCAATTTGCTTTAAAGCAACACTCTCTGAATAATGTAACTCAGGAAGATATGCTTTCACAGGGGGTCATCTGAGCTCTGTGTTGACCTGTGTATCAGTGAGGGGGATAAGTTTATCTCTAACACAGTCATGTTTTCTGCCAACAGGCTTTATGATTTGATCTCTACATTTAATGTCATTTTGTTTGTTAAAAGTGGATACAGATGTCCCTGCTGTGGAAAATATCTTTCAACAGTATCTAACTTTTAGTGTCCCAAACTACCCAACTGTCTTCCATTATGCAGACATTAATGCTTATGATATCTAAATTTTTATTGTTGTCATTTTTTTAAATAGCTGCTGTAGAGACTAAGGGATGAAAGAAAAGGGATTAAAAAAACCAGGAGCTGTGTTGCAGTGAAGTTAGTTATGGAACTGTTGTGTGTTACGTGCAAATGTTCACTTGTGATAAGTTACAGCTGGGTGAGAAAAAGGTCTTTTGAGTGCTCAAAAGCAGGTGATGAGTTGTCGTCTTGAATGGTTTAAAGCAGTTTTGGAAACTGGAATCTCTCTCCCTTCCCACTTACCTTATCTGAGCCAGGTGTCATGCAGCCAGCTGGAAAAGCAGTTTCCATTAGTGCTTTGCCAAATGCACCACATCCTCTGAAGCAAGATGAACCCATTTTTTGCTTCTCATATTTTTAGGACTGACAGGTAGCTTGGTTTACACATTTGGATTCTTGGTGTATTTTGAGAATAGCTTTCCAGTCATTCTGAATTGCACTGATGCTTAGATAATAAATTTTCATTATACGAGTTCCATTGGAAAGAAATGTGTTTTCTACCCTCTGCAGTAAATCATGGAACCATAGAATGGTTTGGCTAGGAGGGATCTTAAAGGTCATCTAGTTCCAACCCCCTGCCGTGGGCAGGGACACCTTCCACTTGACCAGGTTGTTCAAAGCCCCATCCAACTTGGCCTTAAGCACTTCCAAGGACGAGACATCCACGAGTTCTCTGGATGTGCTGTTCCAGTGCCTTTATGACCTCACAGTACAGAATTCCTTCCTGATATGTAATCTAAACCCACCCTCTTTCAGTTTAAAGCCGTTCTCTCCTGTCCTATCACATGACATCCCCTTGTCAAAAGTCTCTCCACAGCTTTCTTGTAGGGCCCCTTTAGGTATAGGAAGGCTTCAGCAGGTCCACCCGTGTCCTCCTTTATGTTGGGGACTGTAGAGCTGGATGCAGTATAGCAGGTGGCATCTCATGAGAGTGGAGTCACCTCCTTTGACCTGCTGGCCACACTTTTCTTGGTGCAGTCCAGGATATGGTTGGCTTTCTGGGCTGCAAGGGCATGTTGATGGGTGCTCTCAATCTATTCTCTGCCCATCCTTTATTTGTTCTTGGGATTGCCCTGACCCTTGTGCAGGACCTTGCACTTGGCCTTGTTGAACTTCGTGAGGTTCTTATGGGCCCATCTCTCCAGCCTTCCAAAGTCCGTATGGATTGCATCCCCCCCCTCCAGTATGTTGACTGCACCACACAGCTTGGTGTCAAAACCAAACTTTTGTGAGGGTGCACACAGTCCCACTCTCCATGTCACCGACAAAGTTGTTAAACAGCACCAGGCCCAATACTGACCCCCAATGAATGCCACGCATCACTGTTCCTCACTTAGACATCAGCCTTTTGGCTGCTACTTTTTGAGTGCGACCATCCAGCCAATTCTTTATTCACCAAGTGGACTCTGTCTTTCCAATTTAAAGACAAGGGTGTCATGCAGGGCAGTGTCAAATACTTTGCACAAGTCCAGATAGATGGTGTCAGTCACTCTTCCAGTATCCATCAACTCTGTAATCCTGACATAGACGGCCACCAGATTTGTCAGGCACGATTTGCCCTTAGTTGAACCATATTAGCTGTCTCCAGTCACCTACTTATTTTCCATGTGGCTTAGCATATTTTCCAGGAAGATCTGCTCCATGATTTTTTTGGGCACAGAGGTGAGACTGACTGGTCTGTGGTTCCCCAAGTCTTCCTTTTTTTTTTTTTTCTTTTCAAAAACAGGGTTTTATACCAAAAAATGGCTATTTATACAAAGCATTCTGAGAGGCACGGTACTCATTTGAGGACGTCTGAATGAACAGCTGCAAACGTAAATATCATGATTAGTATGATAGATTCTGTGAAGATAGCCAGCTACACTGCATTACTGTTGCCACCCACGAATTAGTCCAGTAGCCAGAATGACTGAGGGTTCTTTACTATGCGTTGCTGTTTGGTACAGGTGAGAAAGTAGGAAATCGCTGGAAGTGGAGGACAGTGCTAACCACATAAATAATTTTGGGTCACAACACCTTTTGGTAGTTCTCAGGGAATGTTCCCCTAGTAAATGACAAGGGGCGGGGGAAGGGAGAGAGAAAAAGGTGACTGGAGTAATGGTGACATTTGAAAGGGGAAGAGCCTTGTCAGAGGCTTGACTTTTTGTACAGATAAGAAATATATTTTCTGATTGTGTGGAAGGTTGGGAGAAACTGCTGCACTGGGCAGATAAGAAGTGGGGTTACATGCTGGTTATCTGTAAAGACACGGAGTGTTCCTCTCAGACTTGTGGTGTATTTAATTTATATCAAAAAATCCTAGGGGATTTACAGCTAATCATAAACCAGCATAGATGAAGAAAAACCCTCTGAAAAATATTAGAGAGATATAATACGTTGTATATAAATGGATGTAAGCAAATACACATAAATATATATTTTATGTGAATTAAAGGTCACTCTGCTGTACTAGTGAAGGACATTGTTTGTTGTAGGAAATGAAATGTAGGTGTGTTAGGGAATCTTGCTGAATATGGAGCAAGGCATGCCCTGTGGCTGTAGAGCTGGCCCCTGCATGGGCAACATGCTCGATGGCATGACTTCTTTCAGTGTCAGGCTGGTCTGCAGTAGGCACTTGCCAGAACTCTGGGCTGCTGCAAATTACACCAGACCTCGGTCAGCCCTGGGCAGTATTTGGAATTCAGAAGATAAATATTTTTGCTCTGCATGTTGTTTGTTGCGCTTAGTGAAGGAAATTATAATAGTTGATATGGTTTTTAAGTTTTCATGTTTTAACTCGTAGTGGTTGTGACAGTTCTTCAGTAAATTCACCCACATTCTAAATCAGGTACCATATGGGCAGTCACAGTATAATTGCTTTGTCTGCTGCCCTTCTGATATATTGGAGCAATCTGAAAAACCCCGAAACCAGCTGCCCCAAAAAACCCAACCAAAAAACCCCCCCAACAATTTTTACGCTTGTTTCCCTACCTGTTGGCTCCATGACCTTTTCCTTCCTGCAAATTTTAGTGCTTTTTCTGCAACGTACAGTACATCTGTCGTGCCATAGGAGCTGCGACTGGAATCTGTAGGCATCCTTAAACTGTTTTTCATCTGACTGGATCAACAACCTATGGAGTGGAGCAATGTCATGACAGGCCCGGGCTGAATAAACTTGCCCAGAATTGTAAGTACTTGGATCAGAAAACACCCAACCAGTGCTGAGACCTCTGCTGCTCTTGTAATTGTGCTCAGATAGACAGATACCTGCCACAGTATTGATGCAAAACGCAAGTCTTACGATGTCATTTGTTAAAAGTTGAACTTTGATCACATTTTGAATCCTGAAAGCTGACAAAGAACTGCTTGTGATAATACCTTTGGTTGTGTAGTTGAAGATGTGCAAGACAAAGGGCCCAAATGGTGCTGCATCTTTGGAGGGAGGCCTATTGTACCATCCAGCTGCTGTTCTGGCAAAGCTTCATGCTGTTTTTGTCTTGTGTGCTACATGAGGGAAAATAGAGTGGTTTACGTGAATATAATTTCAAATTATCTTTTTTATTGATTTCTCTATTTCCATGGGTTTTTTGATATTATAATTTTTAAAATACACATTTAGTTGTATAACTGTTAATAGACTAATGAACCTGCATGTGTTGAACCATTGGAGCGCAAGACACACTCCTACTTGAATAAAACGTGACAAGGTGAATAATTTTAGTGATATCATAGGAGAACAGCAACTTTGTTTACATAAAACCTGAATTTTTAAAAGTATGTGATTCAGAAACAGACTTTAGAAAGCTTTCATAGAACTGATCCAAAGGAGTTAATAGCAAAACAAAGCAGTCTTTCAAACTTACTACTAGGACACCAATGTGAGTTTTTAAAAGTGTATTTCTGAGCTATGCCTTCTTCCCAGTCCCAGCATAAAGATACATTTCATGCTTCCTTGTTGCAGTCCTCAGGTGCTGGGTTCTGAACCCACTGAAGAACTATCATGGAAGGATTTGAATGCCTGTTGAGAGTTTCACTGACTCCATTTTGGCAAGACAGGGTGTGCGAGCTCGTTGTTTTGCTGAGACCTTGGTGCAGTCATGCTCCATAATGCTGCCCAATGGTTCAGAGTCAGCTGCTTCCAGTATGTTTCAAGCACACAGTGTGATGAACCAACTTTGGTTCTTAAAAAAAGGCAGCATTTTAATTTTATCATCAGCATACTTCATAGACTTCTAATGCCGTTCTAGCCTAGAAATAATATTAACCACTTCCCTTTTGTAGAAATTTCTGTACTCTACAAGGTGTCACCACATTTCTTCTTTTTTTTGTTTTCATTTTTTATCTCCTTCTCACCTGTTCTACTAATTAGTACAAATTTTGAGTTACCTTTTAGAATATTGTATCTTTGTAAGATAATCCAGAAGAATTTAAGGGTTTAGATATTTACCTTTGGCTTTAGTGGGAGCTTGATTTTTATTTTTTGTTTTTAGAAGGTTGAGGAGTAAGCAGGACAGGAGGTTTGTATGCTGGTGATGAGGGCAGAAAATGTGTCTTGTAAGTTCAGTCATTGAATGTATTAATTTGCTGAGTTGCAGAATAGCCTGGCGTGGCTGGCAGGATCCCCATGAGCAAAGGTGGGGGGATTGTGCCTACTACTGAATTTTGCAAACCCTCTTTCGCTTCCTAATTACGTGGGTTGCTCTTCGGTTTTAAGAAGAGAGAAAAGGGCATCCTGATTCCCTGCAATCTGCACTGTTGCTTGTTCCTTGGGACCCCACTAGTCAAAACAACGGGATTCATATGTTGACGACAGCTGAGAGACCAGAGTATGACCAGATGGCAAGGGGGAGCTGAGCTGTCTGTTTCTGCAAGTGATAGGCACATTATGGTTATTCTCTTCTGGGGACAAGGGGGTGGAAAGGAGGGGGAAGGGGAGAGAGAAAGAGGGAGATATTAGATAAACAGACTGTAGCCTGAATACATATGACATGTGGGAGGAAAGCTTTGTTAAGCAAGAACTGAAAGCCTCTCGCAGAGCATTAAGCAGCACCGCTTGTGCACTGGACTGAGCCAAACCAGAGGAAACACGAGTACAAACCTGTAACACTGCTGTAAGGTCAGCAAGGTTCACCAGGCTCCTGCAAAGGTGCTTGAAACAGTGAGGTACTGAAAGGTTTAGCTGTTTCCTTAGATGAGCTTACTTTCTGTTAGTAGGAAGGAAGGGTCATTTAGCAGCAGGCATGCCAAAGGTGTGTTTTCCTTATCTTTATCGTGTCTAAGCTATGTTTAATGAGTCAAAGTTGATTCATAACTTTGTTCTGCTAGACTTTTTCACCAACTTCATGTTTAAGAGATGGCTTTATAGGATTCTGGTTATCTGCTGTTTGCACCACAGTCATGGGCAGTTCAGTCTAGCCAGTGATTTGCAGGTGGTGCTCAGCATGCTCTCTAGATATGGAATACATCCTTGATCTACATCACCCTGAGGCTTATCTGGAGCCAGCTGAATTCTGTAAAAATTTTCCCACTTAACTGTATTAGGGTGTGGATTATGTTTTATCAATGAAACTGAAGTATACTTTTATCAGGAATTGATAATAGAGCTACCAAATCTTTCCTTACTGCCCTCTCTGGCTCAGCAGCATGAGTTGTAATGTTTGTCCCATTTTCTTCTTACATTTTTCTTACTCGTGTCCTTGGAAAACCTAAGCAAATGAGTAACCAGAGCAATTGATAGTTGCATTACACAAAAAGGAAGGGGAAATTTTCATTATTTTGCTCATGTGAGTTTTTTAGGCAGTGACTGTCTAAAAAACTGGTGAGAGACTTGGAGTGCATCTATTTGAGAAGGGTTTGATATTCTTTCCCACATGACAGTAACTTTATTTTCTTTTTTCTCCTCTTTATTTTGTTTTGACTTTTCCCTATGTGATTTGCTGACCTTTGAGTAGTTCTTTCTGAAGTAAGGTGATAAGAAAGCAGCCTCATACTGTTGTTTTCTTGATGAACCACTCTGAAGCAGTCTGATGTACCTGGGGGGGGGGAAACATAACAGATTTTTTGGACTGTGGCACCTAACACCACAGCTCAATAACCTATTGGAGTGTTTGAACACGGTCACCAGCTTGGCTTCCCTGCTGCTCCCTAGATAGTTGCTTGTGACATTG
This sequence comes from Manacus candei, assembly GCF_025592945.1. Classification (NCBI taxonomy): domain Eukaryota; kingdom Metazoa; phylum Chordata; class Aves; order Passeriformes; family Pipridae; genus Manacus; species Manacus candei. The sequence continues at coordinate 3,912,511 of NW_026138108.1, forward strand.
ATCTGTGGGGGATGGAGGCAGAAATCTGATTTATAGATGTAGCCTACTGCCTGGAGGAGTGGGTTAGCTAAGATTACATTCCGCCTGGTTTTGGTCACAATAACACAAAGACTTCAGGGGGTCTTTGCTACGCAGGAAGTGCAGATAGAAAATTTAAAATGTCGATACATACATAATGTAAACTTAATTAAAAAATAAAAGCCACACAATCCAAAACTCTCCACAAAAACAAACAGCGAAACACACCTCCCTTAAAAAAAAATTTAAAAACCAAACCACAAGAAACCCCACCAAGCAAACAAAATAAAACTAAACAACAACCAAAACAAAGAAACCTACCAAAAACGTTTAAACTCTTTTTGGAAAGATGCTGAGCATGGTATGCCAGTTTTCTATTCACTTCTTGGAAAACCTTTTGCAGTTCCATATGGGACACCATCCTTTAGAACACTGTTATATTAATTAGTGAACCAAAAAAAGCATTCTGCTAATTACTATTGCTTCTCTAGATATGCAGAAGCCCTTTCCACTGTTTGATAGTAGTACAACACATATAACTGGAATATATTAAAGATTGACTTTTTTTATTTTTATGCTAATTATAGTGGCTGAACTAGAGATGCCAGTAAGTTTTGTGGTCAGCCTCGCTGATCAGATAATTTATGACACTTTTTTTCTACGAAACTTCTACCCCATTGTCAGGGCTTATAAAAAACTAGGGAAAACTCCATTTTGATTAGATGAAAATTTTCAATACATGACCTTAAAAAGTTACTTCCAAATAAAGGGAAAAAATGAAATATTAAACTGTTCCAAATTTACTTTTAAAATTACTGCAGTTACATTGGGAATTTTTTTTTTAATTGTAACTATGAAAGCCTGTTAAAAACTACTATTTAATTTCTAATTTAAATAATGCAGTTATTATATATAAAAGTGAGATGTGCAATTCAGTAGTAGCTATATAATAAATGCCATTAGTATCGACATGTGCCATGTTTACATAATATAAAGGGATACAGATACTAGGGAGAAGGATGGAGATTTCCTTGTATATGTAATAATAGTAGCTAGCTCTTACACTGTGTGTAGAATCTTGGGCCCTCAAATCCATATTTAGCCATGAAAATTGGAATAGAAACTTATGCATCAAGAAATTCTAATTGTCAGCATGAACCTGTCACTTGTGGGATCTAGCATTGCTATGTCTTTTTGCAAGTCTGATGGGTTTGCTTTTTAAAAAACAAGGGATTTGTTTCTAAGGGGTATTGTAGCATACAGTTTTGGACTTAGGAGAAAAAAAAGTTGGTTTTAAACCAGAAAAGGTTAGCCAAAAATATCTAAAACAATATGGTGAACATAAATTGTGTGTAAATTATTTGGTCATTTGCTGTTCTTCTGTAGTTAAGTGGCATCTTTTGTTGTTGGCTTTGTTAAGAGCACGACTGTGTCCATTCTAACTGTTCTGTTTTGGATGATCTATTACTAGCTTCCTGTCTGTTTAGCCATTCCAGTGTTCACAGTCTAATTGGGACTTCAGCCTTCAAGTCAAGGAAGCAGTGAAGATAACAACTGCAATAAAGACCCAAAATGTTAAACTGTGCTCTTAAGTTATTTTAACATCCTAAAAACTTCAGGCACGGAAGTTCATATCATATCCTATTTATATTCAGTTTGATTATCTTTTCAGTACTTGTACATAAAATTAAGTAAATTAAAACAATAGACCTTAAAAATTGTACCTGATGTGTCTCAGCATCAATTTTCCATATGTATGAGAAAGTTGTACTCATCTATCTTACCCATATGTTGGATTACTAAAGTGGGAATTGAAAAATGCTCTGCAGTCATCAGAACAGAGGTGCCCAGTACTCATAAAAATGACAGAATACACTTTGAATCTTGTCTCTGTTTTTCCTCTATGCTTCTCTTGCTGCCAAATACATTTGAATGTCACTGTATCCATGCTGTTATAATCTGAAGCTTTTCATCCTGTGAATAAACTGGCAGCTATTAGTGGCAATGGAGATGTTTTTAATTTCAGCTCTTCAGTACAGCACTAGGAGTTCTGAGCATTGATGACTGCATTCTGTGTGCTGAAATGAAAGGAGTAACCCTGTATGACAGTGATCAATTTTCTGTATAGAAATGTCAACCATAGGTGGAACTTAAAACAGTTCTTAGTGTTGACTACTTTGATTAAAAAAACGATAGAGTGAGATGTAGTAGGTGTCTGGCAAGGTTTTTTATGAACAAAAGGCAGGTTAGTAGAGCTTTAATGTTCTGAATGTATCCTAAGTACAGTAGTTTACTGGGCTTAGTTTACTGCTATGGGCTCACACTTTAATGTACTACCATTGGATCACATATATCTGACCTGAAGTGTATATGAGATTAATGTCTTTCTATATTGTTCCTGAGTTCAGGTAAGGATTTCCTGCTCTGTGCATGACTACTTAGTCATTACATTTTCAGTTTCTTAATCACAATTAATAATACACTAGGTATGTTCCTACAGCAAGGATCTCAAAGCACTTTAGAAATATTAGTCTTAGTTTCATAATACTCAGATAAAGTGTGTATAATTATTCATATTTTGCAAGTGGGAAAACCGACTTGGACAGATTGAGTTACTGAAGTTGAGCAGAAATTGTTGATGGTATTAGGAGCATTATTTGGAGATTTGATGTAAAGCTTATTGAAAATGTTTGGATTGTGTCAGAGATTACTAGTTCTTTTGCAGTGTTGTAGCCACAAAACAGAACATCCTTCAGTGACCAGGACACCTTGAATAAATATTCAGTTCTTCCATAATGTCTCTGTTTTACCCAATCTTTAGACTACATTACAAGTTTTTTGAAACAGTCACATTTCATGGTGTTACACCTTTTTACGTTTCAAAAATCATCTGATGTTGGAGAATATCCATATGGGAAGGGGAAGAGGACGTGTAATCATCTGAACATTTCATGCATTTGTTCCAGCTGTGCAGACAAAACCAAGACCATTCTCAAGGCATCCTCTCAGTAAGCAGATAAATGCTTAAAGCTGGTGCCCTTTGTGCAATATCATCGATTGATATCTCAGTTACGGTTGTACAGGAAGTGGTAGGAAATGGAGGAAACTTGTTGGGTTTTTTTCTTCCCCTAATGCACTTATCTCTCTCTGTCATTTCATTTGAATTTTTTTTTGCAATTTAAGCTATCTTGAACATTGCACTTAAGAAAATTATAGTTGTGAACTGCAGTCACTCAGCTTTGCAGAAGCAGAGATAGATTGGGACAGGAAAAAAAGTCTCTGTTTTCAATTCCCATTCACAAAGAACTGAATTCTCCATTTTTGAACTGATATGGATTTAGTTTTGTTCTTTTTACTTGTTCCTTTGTTCCCAAGAGCTGCCCAACAAACTAAAAGTAACCATACAAAACAAAAGACTCTTTAACTTTTTAATTGAAAACAATATCTACAGCAACCAGAGAAATAATATCTAGTGCACAAGTGATATCTGTGGACTATTTGATAGAAGTGTTTCTTGCTTTTTCAAAGTTCTTTCTACTGCCCACTGCAAAATGAGGTGGGAAATGCAGCCTTTCTTTTGATTCTCTGAGATCTACAGTCAGGTTTCTCTCTCTTCCACCAGCTGTGTTTGCCTGGGCTTGTCTGTCATTCTGTGTGTCTTAGCTTCCAGTCTGTAAAATGAAAGTAAATGAAGCTTCCTTTCTCTTGCTTTTTTGTTTTTTTAGTGACTATAGGAAAGAAAACTTAATCTTGACTGAAGCTTTTATAGTATCATGACACAAATAATAATGAAATGGATGGAGGAAAATGAATCTAAGAAAAAAATTAATCCTTTCTGGCATAAGGTTTGCACCTTGCACTAGTCGTGATGCTGGAGACTTGGAAGTCACACTTTTCACTGAGCAGGCAGGGCACTGCTGCCTTTGTCTGCCGGAAGAAGGCAGGTTTTCTTCAATTTTGTATCTTTCAGAAGATTTATCTACCTGTAAAAAGCTTCTTTCCAATGTTATTGAAGATGTAAGATTATGGAGAGCCGGAGAAATGGAGGGCAGAATGCTGCAATTCTTTTTTTTATGGCAGTTAGTCTAGATGCTAGTCCAGAGTTCCCAGAACAGCTTTGAGATGTAGAGCACAACCATAGGAGTTTTTATTTCAGCTCCTGGTGGAGTGCATGGAGATCCAGTAAAAAACCCCAGCAAAACAAAACACCCAACCCAGACTCCCATCTGTTTTTACGCCTATAGGTATCTCTGGAAACAGAAGCCAATAGGAAGATACTTGAATATTTGGCAGGATGTGGAGAACCTGTGTTGGCCTTTAGTAGCTGCTAGCCAGTGGATGCTAGCTATTGGGTGCCAGATGGGGCCATCCTGTGTTTTACAGAGCCATTGCTTTTGTAAATATTTTAAAAAGTCAGGACTGCTAGCCAACTTCATGTTTTTATACAGCAGGAGGATTACTTTGCAGTGTCATTAACAAATGGAATAAATCAGTATTGGAAAGGAACAGTTCAGGCATACTTTTAGAGTTAGTGCACTCGCCCACTGCTTAATTACACACCCTATTCGGTACCACTCTGTTGATAGCTCAGCGTTCAATTTATGTTGTTTACTCTATGCACTGGTATTTGAGAGACACTATTTGTCAATGTAACATTTTGGCATGTCAGTGCTGAAGATTTGCACCTCAGTGTGAGGGCATGGATGTTACTTGCCATTGAATAGAATAGCTGCATTTTATTGTTGTCACCTTAGCATGAGCTGTGTTACAGTGTTGGATCAAATTAATCTCTTGGGCTGCTGAAACAAGGTGATCGTGCCTGTAATAAAAATTTATTTGTTGTCTCTGAGTGGTGTGTAAGCAAAAACTTGTAATGATAGTGACACTTGGGAAATGTGTATTGCTACCTAGTATAAATTGCACTTCAGCTGCTTTTTTCTAGTATATTTTCTGTGGAGTTCTAAATTTCCCTTCCTGTCATCTTGTTCCTGTCATTTGTAATCTATATGTCGGTTCGTGTAGTTGTAGTTCTTGGTCCAGGATCAATAGTTGGTCCAGAATATCTGTGACATCTCTGAAATACTTTCTCGTGATTCAGTATAAGAAATACAACTTTCTGTGTGCCTCTAAGTTATAAACATGTTGGCTATTTGCACAGAGGGCAGAGAGATAGTAGTGCCACAAATACTGAATTTCTAAAAAGCTTGTTGAAAACAGACTCTTGGTTAGAGGAGAGAAACCAGGTCAGTGCTCCATTTTCCATATCTGAGGAAAATACTATAGTGGAAGCTCAGCTTTTTCTAGGTGCCAGAGAATCTGTATATGAGAGAAATACTTCACATGACTGGACTACAGAAAAGTCCAATGTTGAGCTTGCCCCTTTTAGAATCCAAAGAATCAGGTGTGAACTGAATACCTGTGGGAGAACAGGCCTATTTAACCATGCTGCTCATATGACTACTTTTTACCCAACATCAGGTAGACACTGGCAGTTTGATATGATCCAGTATAACACCTGATCCATCTCTGCAGACATTCAGGCAGAGTTTTGCCAAGGTGGTAACAGAATAGTGTATCTGATAGCATCATGTTGGATATAAGAAGAATGAGACCCTTAAAAAAGATGTTGGGATTATTTAGGCATGCCCACTATCTGTAACACAGTAAGAAGTAGCGTATGCAAGCTTCATTCTGTTTACTGGAGGTTGGGAGTTATGCCTGTTGGACAGCATCCAAATGTAATTCATGATTTTTGATGAAGAAGATCAGCAGTTGTTCTTGGTTGTGACACTTATTGTATTCAAACGTGTAGTTATCCGCTCCCAAGGAACTACAGGGATAGCTTCCCTGTTTGAGATGACCATGGAGAGTTTGCAAAAATTATCTCCCCACTGAAGTGTTTCTGACTTATCCTTTGGGGCTCAGTGATTGCAGTTTCTGTTCTTGGCGGGTTACAGAAAGAAATTATTTTTAAAAACCCACACTACAATTCCCTATGTTAATTAGGAAAAAGAAATTCTCCATTAAGATCTTCCAGATATCAATTTCGCTATTGTAACTGGGGGTTCGTAGGAGTTTCCCACTCATGCAGGGTTTTGGTGGGCAGGTTTGCCACTGTCTTCAAGAACTGCCACAAAAAACCTGGCTTCCTGTTGAGCTTTCATATGGCAATCAAACTTTCAAGGGCCAAAGAAAACAGCTCCAAGTCAGCTGTGGAAAGCATAGCATACAAATATACTTTGGCAGAAAATATATAGAATATGAAATCTGTTTCCTGGCATCTTCACTGCAAATGCTCCCTGTGGTAGTTGGGCTTATTCGTCTTAAAAAAAAAATCTGAAGCAAAACAAAAAAAGCCAAACAAAATGAAAAAAGTCATACCAAAACAGTTACCACTTCCCTTAGTACAGAACAGTGACAACATAAGGCAGGATGGCTAAGGGATGTTTGTGATTACAAGGATGAAAGTTATCACTGGAATCAGGCAAAGCAGTCAACTTCTGTAACATTTGGGATGGTGGGGTGGAGAATTGCCTTCAGGCTGAAAGCTTGCTTTTGGCCCAAGAAATGCCCTCATTTGTTAGAGCCTTCTTGTCTTTCAGTCTGAGTTTCTGCTGTGTTTGAGGAACATGAATGTGTACTTAAATTCTTGCTGATGAAAAGCACTGTTATCTCTCCCCACCACACAGGCTACACACGTGTGTTCCAGTGTTCACTGCGTTTACAAACGTTCTGACAGTCAGTGACAGTCAGATAGGACAGATCTCTGTTGCTGTCTTGTGGGGTAAGTTTTACACAGCAGCCTGTATCTATTCTCTGGCAAATTGCAGCTGCCAAACCCCAGACTAAAATACTAAAGAAAATTTTTCAGCTGTGTATGTGGTGTGTACAGGTGTGTAAATGGCTGTGGACAGATTCAAAGAGAAGATTATACAAATCCAGGGTAACTGTTCTTAGGAAGTTTTGTGAGAACTTTCTACTTTGATAAAACTACCACCGTAGTGTTGACAGTATCACCACAGGACCCTCTGTCCTGTGTAATGAAATATGCATATGCCACTTTCATCTGTTGCATCCTTGGAGTCTGCAAGAGATTTATGTTGCTAGCACATGCAGAAGAGAGGGAACATGTTCAGATGCTGAAGTAATGCATGACAGGACAAAGCCAAATACAGGAGGATCGAGAACAGCGTTGTGGATATGTTCACTGTCTTTAGTTTGCTGAAAGCCCACAATTATAAGATCAGCTTCTGGAACCATAGCTTTGTCTGGAATGGAGATTTCATTTGGGAGTGATTTGTTTTGATCAGTGTATATGCACAGGATGCAAAAGCTTTTTCATACTGAAGGTTTTCTCTGAAGTAGAAGCCAACTGACCTCTTGATGTAATTCTTGTACGTAAATAGCCTGAATGCTTACATGTTGATTTTTAAACATGCGTACATCTTACTACAAATATTCACATTTGTTCCTACTTACCACTTAACCATGACTAGAAGATAGAATAATATTAAACATAACCATGCTTGTATGACCACAGGACAGATTAGCACCTTTTCTTCAGCAATTTTAAAATACTCAGGCATAAAAAAGGTATTACTTAACATTAGTTTGCAACTACTAATGGGGTCTTAGAGGATCTGAACAAGTGGCTGATCCTGCAGAGCTGCAAACCATTTATGTACCGGTGACAGTTCTTTTTGGACACTGATGTAACTACAGGGAAATAAAATGTCTTAATTGTCTGCATAGTGCACACATCGGGGGCTTGACATTAACTACTTCAGTCCACTGCTCTATTTCTGTTGTACTAATTTACTAATTGCAAATGTAAGTCTAGCCTAATCTGACCCACATCACACAGAGTAACTGTAGATGTGGGAATACAGCCTCCATGCCTGAATCCGTGTCCCATTCTGATGTGTGCATTCCTTCCATGAAACGTGAATACTGGAGCCCTGGCTGTGTCTTGCTATTCATATGCTAAGAAAGATTCCTGTCAGTTGAACACACTTCAGTGACTAAACTGAAAACTGATGCATTTATCCAGTACAACTGGTTTCATGTGAGTTTCTGGTAATGGCATTTCACACAAATAAAGCTAAGTTCTCTGTGACCAAGTACTCCTCTGTAGAATTTGGCTCTGTTTTGCTATTATGTCCAGGTTTTTATTCTTCTTTAGTCAAGCCTTGCCATCAAGACTAAATGTGCAGGAATTAGATATTGTCTGTAACATACCTTTGTTAGTAAAATAAACTGAAGGGTGTGGTTGGGAAACCTGATATAATCTGCACTGTCATGTTTAGGAGATTGCAGGAGGATTATTTTGACATTCTATTTCTGTAGAGGCTTTTTTATTATTATTAAATGAAAATGGAGGAAAACCTTTCATTTACTGTAGAGAAGGATTTGGAAGTTGCAGCCCTAGGTGTAAAAGCTTGCTTTCAGCAGTTATAGGTGACGGTGGAAAGCCACTGAGACTCTGTCTGTGATGTACGCAGTAGGGATGGTGATTTTGATGTCTAGAAATGAGATTTACCAGTATTTTTTAAATGATTCCCAGTATATACTGAGTTCTTTGAAAGCAAGCCTTGAAACAATGCTTGTGAATAACCACAGAAGTTGTATTTCGCTATCTTTAAAATATCCCTATTTTTAAATTCTGACTACTCAAAACAAATACAGGCTATTAAAAAACGTTGTTTTGAAAAGTGTCCCTAGAGCTGTTTATCTGATAGCAGGGAAGTATTTATGGTATTTAGGCAAGAATAATCTGCTGTATTATTTCAGATAACCCTTGCTGTATGTAATTTTGGGAATATTTTAATCCTCCTAAAAATTCTTTATCCCTTTGTGGTATATGTCATCACTATAACTATAGTCTATTAAAGATGCATTATCTAATCTGTCTGTTAGATATCTGTTAGTATCTAACAGATACATGAAGTATCCATTTATTTAAAATGTGGTTATTTGCCTTTTTCCTTAAGAAAGGAATATTACTGCAGTGTCACTGGCAAGCAGGTCAGCTGTTGTAATGTGCTGCTTTTCTCTAAAATGAGTTAAGGTAGCATATCAGATTTGAATATTTTCAGAGGTAGTAGGTTGATTCTGGCTGGATGCCAGGTGCCCACCAAAGCTGCTGTATCTCTCCCTTTCCTTGGCTGGTCAGTGGAGAGAAGATATAATGAAAGACTTAAGGGTTGAGATAAGGACAGGGAGAGATTACTTACCAGTTACTGTGATGGGCAAAATAGACTTTACTTGGGGAAAATTAATTTAATTTATTGTCAATCAAATCAGAGTAGGGTAATGGGAAAATAAAAACAAATCTTAAAAAAACACCTTTCCCTCACCCCTCCCTTCTTCCTGGACTTAACTTCTGAATTCTCTACCTCCTCCCCTCCAGGGAATAGGGGTTGTGGTCAGTTTATCACAGGTTATTTCTGCCGCTCCTTCCTCCTCAGTGGGAACACTCCTCACACTCATGCCCTGCTCCAGCATGGGGTTTCTCCCACAGCAGATAGTCCTCTATGAACTTCTCCAACATGAGTCCTTCCCATGGGCTGCAGTACTTCATGAACTGCTCCAGTGTGTCCCTTCCACAGGGTGCAGTCCTTCAGGAACAGACGCCTTCAGTGTGGCTCCCCTGTGGAGACACAAGTCCTTTCAGCAAACCTGCTCTGGCACGGGCTCTTGTCTCTCCGTGGTACCACAGGTCCTGCCACGAGCCTGCTCCAGTTACAGCTTCCCAGGGGTCACAGCCTCCTTCAGGCACCCACCTGCTCCAGCCTGGGGTCCTCCATGGTGTACAGGTGGATTTCTGCTCTGCCATGGACCTCCACAGGCTGCAGAGGCACAGCTGCCTCACCATGGTCCACAGGACGGGCTGCAGAGGAATCTCTGCTCCGGTGCCTGAAGTACCTCCTCCCAACTCCTTCTCCACTGGCCTTGGTGCTGCAGGGCTTTTGCTCTCACCTGTTCTCACTGCAGTTGTCATTGCACCCTTTTTCCCTGCTGTTCTTAGATCAGTTATGAGAGAGGCATGACCTCTGTCACTGATGGGCTCAGCCTTGGCCAGCAGTGGGTCCATCTTGGAGCCGGCTGCCACTGGCTATGTGGGACACGGGAAGCTTTTGGCAGCTCCTCACAATTGCCACCACTGTAGTCTCCCCGCTACACAAACCCAGTACAGCTGAGTAAGAACATACCAGCCCTCTCAGAAGGAGAGGGGACAAAAGGTACGACCTTGCAAGGGGACTACAGATTTATGTGAACTGCTTAAATACACATAAGAGCAACTACAAACTAGTAATTATTCAGGAAATGCTATAAAGGTGAGATGACTGTCTCAATTGAAAATTATTTTGAATTGGATTTGTGGGTTGATGGTGGCTTATGTGGAAGCTGTAGGAAGTAAATATTATGTATTTAGGGATGATATGATAGTTTGAACTGAGGATAGTACTGCATCATGTGAGGAGGCACACACTGCAATTGTTGCAATTTTTTGGGGTTACTCTAATGGTTTTTTTGCTGCATGCCTGGTTTTTATGTATAACACCTTGGAGTAGTTGGAAGGGTTTTGTGCTTCAGCCCCTCCCCTCACCAATACCTCATCTCTCGATAAACACAGACAACTGTTATTTTTAATTCAGCTTTGTATAGTACCATTACGTTTTTCTTATTTTAATTTTTTTTACTAAATAACTAAGGTAATAAGAAGTAAGGAGACATGCCTTGAACAAGAATACATCAATTCTAATATTTTATTGCCTGGTGGTGGGTGATGGGAAAACAAAGAAATTATTTATGTAAGAAATTACAGAATATGTAAAGACATAGAGGCTTGGCAATCTGATGTTGTCTTGTTTTCTTGCTATGTCAGTGAATCAATTTAAAATTTTCACACCTTTCACAGATGGCTTAACACCGTACATTATTCAGTCCGTGAAAGGCCCGGTAAATACTTTCTTTTATGAGGAATAGACGTGTTTTAACAAAATATTTTAAATTATTAATGCTAGATTTATAGTGTTTTGGTTTGCTTTGTACTGTATTTGAGAGAGAAAGATTTCAAATATTTGAAATATTTGAAAGCAAAATTAAAGCTAACGGAACTTAAAAAGTTGGTACAGACATTGGAATGAGTGAGGCCAACTAGTGAGAAAGCGGAAATTTTGATCCTGGATTTTTTCTTCTTGGTAGCCTCTGAGGCTACGTCACGTGAGAGTGGTCTTTCTTCAGAAATAAGATCATCATTTGTAGTGCTGTTCTGCAGCACTGCATGAAGGCTGTTTGATGAGGGAGCAGTTTTCTGATAGATGCAAATCTATAGGACAAGACTTATTTTTGTTGATACCAAAGTTGGCTTGTTGACAGTTCTGGCATAGCACCAGAAATACTCAGTCTGTTTGTAGTAATTCTTTTTCCCTGTACTGTTGATCAGGTGTTTTTTCTCTTTGCTTTCCTATTATTAGTAATAATAATAATAATTGATAATTAATATTGGTAATAATTGGAGAAAGACTATAAGAACATATAGTGACAGGACAAGGGGGAATGGCTTCAAACTGAGAGTAGGTTTAGGTTAGATATTAGGAAGAAATTCTTAACTGTGAGGGTGGTGAGGCACTGGAACATATTCCCCAAAGAAGTTATGGATGCCCTGGCAGTTTTCAAGACCAGGCTGGATGGGGCTCTGAGCAACCTGGTCAGGTGGAAGGTGTTCCTGTTCATGGCAGGGGGGTTGGAACTAGGTGAACTTTAAGGTCCCTTCCAACATACACCATTCTATGATTCTATTAGGATAATTCTGTGAATTAAGTTGTTTTGCTTTGCGTTGTAGTGGAGAGAAAGGATAGAAGTATAGGGACAAGTCTTTGTGTGCAGGTATATCTCCATTCTGTTCCTACTAGTCAATGCTATGGATGATGTGTTGAATTTGCTGTTTTTTACTGAGGAGGCTACCATGGTAATTTGTGCTGGAGCTATTACAAAAAATAGAAGATCTTGTGATAACCATCATCAGGCTAAGTGACATTCCCCTTGGCTCTTTTGGGAAGCCTTCTGTTTGTAAGTTTATATATGAACAGGACATTCACATTGGTTCTCAGGGCTCACAAATTGTTCAGATTTGTTCAGTAAACTGCATTCAAGTCAGGGCAAACAATTAATTTGCCCCCCAAATGTCTTATCCTTAGATAAGAGGTAAAAACATCCATGGGTCCATGGGGTTACTCAGTTCAGTCTCTTTATTTTCTAGAGTCCTGCTTGCTTCCAAAATGTTGGAGTGATAGTGTGATTAAAACAATACTTTCTGTTGTTTTGATAATAAGTGTTGGCAGGGAGGATGCCCAATCTGCATATTTTTGCTTGTGATGTTTTTGTTTATGAAGGATTTTTTTAATGACGCAGCAGAAAGATCTAAGGCTGTTTATGCTGTTCTTCTGGCATGAACTGAGTTGAATTTTGGCTTTCAGATTCTGCTGTTGGATTGCCTGCTCCATGTTGTAAATGTTGCTTCACCTCCAGCTCGGTGCGTGGGTCAGAATGATGTTGCCTCTCAGCTCGGAAATGCAGAGTCACGTAGGGAAACCTGAAGGGCATCTGTCTGGTCATGCTAATTGATCATTCTTGTTTCCACCAGTCCCATATTTTGATCACCTTGCTCTGAGAGGAAATACAAGTAGCTTTGTACTCTGTTGGGGGTGGGGGGTAAAAGCAGAATTGTCTTCAGTTTGTAAATTGATGAAGCATGTATATGCAAGACTGTGACCTTCCTCTAGTCTTAATATTCACAGGCCATTATCTCCAAGTACACTGACTATGTAAAATAAAGCTCCAGTGCTGCTTTGAAATATACACAAATGTTGGAGTTCACACCTTTTTAGATTGGTGATCATTTTAAAACCATTTTAAAACTGGAATTTTCTGAAAGGTGAAGGTTTTGACAGGAGGCACTATGTAGAGGTTGAAATGCTTGTCCTTGAGTGATTAGGTAAGCTAACCCACTGTCCTTGGGTGATTAGGTAAGTTGGGACCCAAATTGTAGACATAAAGATCACAGTTAAGGAAAGTAGGTATCTGCACCTGGTTTTGAAAGTCTTGGTTACCGTTGCTTGTAATTCTAATTGCACCTGTTTTTGAGATTTAATTAATTTATTTTTTAAAGTGATGACAAAATGTAATCCCTTGGGGTTCTCATTGTTGGTTTGTTGCCACCAGTAGGGATGTGGCTTTTCAGTAAGGAAGTCTTGCATGCATGGTAGAAAATGTAAAAGGTCTTTATCAATTCCTGTTTGTCTCTTTTTTTTAACTACCTCTGTTAAGGATTGTCTGACCCTGAAACTAAGACACTATGGTATAGGGACACACAAAATCATGGAAAATGCAGTTCTAAGGCAATTTCTTTACTTTTGAAGTACTTCTTTTCATGAAAGACAGCATCTTCTTATTCCAAAGGATTATGTACTAATGTATGTTATTATCACTGTATTTTTCAAGGTTTTTCATTTGTTCTATGTATATCTTCTTAACTTTGGCTTATGTAGCTACCTGTTTTTTGCATTTTTCCTTCTTTCCCTGTGCTTGTGCCAATGTTTATAAATGGAGATATATGTAATTTAAAGCTGGAATCCCCTTTCGAGAGTTTCTTCTGTTTCTGCGTATTACTCATGGTTGTGAAAATGTATGTGAATTCAGTCTAGCTACCTGAGGGTCCTCAATGCTACTGCACCTCATGCCAGCAATCAAGAAAGCAATGGAAGGATTGATTTGTTTGTTTCTTTTTGTGTTGGTGGTTTTTTGGGGTTTTTTTGGTTGTTTTTTTTTTTTTTTTTTTAAATAAAGGAGCTATTTGTTCTGCATCATTTGCTCCACCATATGCTATAACCTTTGTTGTCCCTTCCAGTTCTTCGCTTAGCAGAAGATTTTAAAGTGGCAAGGGGTTTGGAGGGTTCAGTGGTTAGTGATAGATGTGTGTCTGTTGTTGACAATGTCTGTATTTTTAATTAATTTCTCTTTATTGTTGTGATGTACTTTGTTAATTCATTTCAATTGGAAACCCAAGCATGGAGAAGAGGGGAGGCACTGTTGACATAGGTAATTTTCTAAAACGTGTCTGTACTTGGCAACATTTATAAAAAGAACCATGGAGAGCAACTGCTGATTCAAGAGGCTGGTAAACTAGGGCTGTTGATATCAGTGGCAAAACTCCTCAGTGAACACAAGTTCTAAGTAGAAGATATGCCCATGTTTTGGATGCTTGATGACAAAATAAGGTCACATGCTATTTGGCATGTGAAGGTCAGAAAGCAGGTATTAAAAGTTGAGATACTGGTAGTCAGTGTTTAAGAAACTCTCTTTTCTGTAAGTTGTGAAGCCCTGTTGAGAGCAATACGCTAAATTTAGTTACCAAGCAATCTGCCACATTTTGCCATTGTTTTGAAATATTCTTATGGAGTTTTGTGACCAGGATGTTACTGAGAAAAGTGTAGTGAAAAGTGGGAACGTCCGTGTGTTGTACTGCCTGCTGTTCAGGTGGAGTTGTTCTGGTCAAGTGAAGCAGGTAAGACCTTTAGGCTTCAGTTCTTCACTTGTAGATTCCCTTCATCCCCATAAATCGTTTCAGAACTCAAAACCTCTTTGAAATTTACAGGCTGAAGAACTGGGAGTCACAGTGGAAATGACTATTTAATGGAAGAGAGACCCAGTCCAGAATCCTAATTTGCCAGGAAAACATCCCTTGAGTAATAGCTAATGCACAAAGGCAGGTTAAGTCTTTAAATTTTAGTGATTCTCGTCTTAGCTGAGCCTGTGAGATTAGGTTAAATTCCAGAAGCCTGATCCAGATATTATTAAATGCAGTGGAGGGAATGGAGATCCAAAATGGTTTGGATTAAATGTCTCCCATGATGAGTAAAGCTGAATAGTATGTATTGTTCCAGAGAGGAGGTTTCTTTATTTATTCCTTAGCAGGAGAACTTTGGTTTAGACTTGCGGACAGCTGACAATAAAGAGAACTCTTAATAGGATTGTAGATTTTGTAGGGGTAAAATATTTTTGCCTGTATGTAAATGTATTCTTTAAAAATTACACACTGCTGTTCCGAGTTCTGTCCTGCACCTTTACCATATTATGTAGTAATGGCATCAACCACATCATTCTTACTGTTAATAAAACTTCAAAAGAGAGCCCAGAGTCTCAGTGAAGGCAAGTCTTTGAAAGTTATGGGTGTGGGGAAGCGTGAGTAAGGGTTTATCACACAGGCTTACTAAAGAAAATGAATAACCTTGTTCCTCTGTGAATCCCCCTTTTTCCCCCCCTTCTCGAGATAACAATGCTTAAACTTTACATAAATAGCTAGAATACTGTGCAGGGCCTGATAAGCGGATTTCTTCATCCATGCTGAGTCTCCCTTATATCATATATCCGTACCATTATCTTGTGTGAAACGCTTATTGCAATTTCTTCCATTTAGTCCCCTATATACGTTATCTATAGTGCATAATGGAGTATGTGTTTGAATGAAGGACAATATCCCATAAAGCAAGAAAATTACTTGTAAGTTGCAAGCAGTGAAGCCTTAATGGTATGATCTCATTATTAAAAATTCCCTAATAACACCCTTTATACTACAGAGCTTGATTTATTTTTCTTTTTTCAATCTTCCACATATTTAAATGAACTACACTATAAAAGAAATAATGATGTTGAACTAGGGTATAGGGTACATACCATGAATTCTTTTTGTAAATCTACCCATTTAAAGGAACATTGTAAACTTCCAGTGTGTTTCTGATGTGGGAAGCATCAAATTAGGAACTTTGAAATAATATAACGGTAGTAATAGTACATTTTTCCTCCTCAAAAGTTGTGTTCTAAACATTGAAATATGCACTGTAAGTGTATTTGCATTTCTGAGTGCTCCAGTTTACTGTATGTAGATATTTTAAGTTCTGAGATTATTCAACAGCATTATTTTAAGAGGGATTAATCTAAGGTTTTAGCAAATACTGGCGTTCAGTTGCATTTGTTTAGTCTGCAATGTGCTTATTTTCAATCAAATTGTAATCAGCAAAAAGGTGTTAAAGAAGCTGCCTTAGGATATCCAGACAACACTATGTCATTGGAGGATTGTTAGGTTTTGTACAGAATTTGAGACATTTCATTATTTAAACATTTTATTGACCTACACTTGCTTTTAAGAATTTTGAATATTGGAACATTGTTCTTTTCCTCTGGAGACTGTTCTGTAGTTTCTGTTTCTTTTCTAGATGTTACAGTTGTCTACATTGCCACAGTCTTCATTTTTTTATCCCATAACTGTCATTCATACTTGAATTTATCACACGGTTAATAATTCCTCTGCATCATTAGTGCATATATTTTCTTACATTTTTAATTTATTTATATAATTTCTTTCTTTATTCACTATTAGGCAAACTCTGAATATCCAGGTGTTTTCCCATTAAATTTTAAATATCCGCAGAATAGTCCTTCCAAGCAGATAATATTTTCCATAATCGATAACCTTCAAGTTGTACCAACTTTTGAGAATGGAGTGACTGGAATCAGGTGAGAGACTCAAGGCAGAGTCAAACTGGCTCAGCTGGACTGTGTTTGTCAGTCTCTTTGTGGGAATTGCAGCCCCAGGACGTGGCTATGTGGGAAGCACTAGGACCAGGTTGTGCTTCCTCCCCTCACAACCTGGCTCTGGGGTCTGAGGAAACAACTTCAGGGAGCAACCAGGCAGAGACACCAGCTGGTACCAGCAGCTGCAGAGGCGGCACAGCAAGTGCTGGGGGCCTTGCAGAGCAGCCTGTGCTGCTGGCCCGGGCGTTTCTAACCTGTTCTCACTGGTGATGTGCTCAAACCTTGTCTCAGTTTGTCTTCTTCAATCCTGTACATTTTCACCCTCCTCACGTTGCATCACCTTATTGCAGGCTCCTCCCTTCCCTTAGCTTTGTGATTAGGTGTCCTCTTCGAAGTAAACGCACCACACACAGCCCCACCATGTATTCCTCAAACTGCCCAGATGATTACAAGCCCTTGCTGTGCTCATTATATGGATCTTCAACCTTTCCTCTGTCGTGCTTACTTGTCTTCTGTTAGACTTTGGAGTGATCCCAACTATGTTTCTGTACTTGCAGAGTGCCTAGCACTATAAGCACCTAGTAACCATTTTTTAGTTAGCCTTTGGGAACTCCAAGAATAAATACAGTTGTTACTATTGCTGTTAGTAACATTGGTGTCCTGTGTCTGACTTGTGTTTGGCTGTCTCCCATGGATTTAGCAATGTGGCACATAAATGTCTCCCCTAGGTGAATATCTGGATTTCAGATTATCTCCTCGGTACCTATCTGCTTTTCCTTCCTTCATTCCTTCTTCTAAATTATTTCTTATTTGACAGTTTTTGATGTATTGTTTCACCTTGAAAGCCCACTGTTTATTGGTGTCAATGGACAAAAGCCTTCCATGGATTTTTTTGCTCAAACCCCTTAGTTTTGGTTTTGTAGTTGTGACCAAATTTCTGTCAAATCTATCCTTAAACAAACAAACCAAAACACATTGTTGTATAATGTCAAATGTTATTAAATAGCTGTCAGTTTCTGCTTCATATGCAACAACATTTCTGTCATGGGTGACAATCGAAAAGCTTATTGCATATGCAGCAGTGAATTTTTAAAGAGCTTTTAGACACTTGGTGAAGTGCTAACTTTTTTATTTCTACTGGAATATAACTGTCTTCAGCTGTGCCAAGTAGCACTGAAGGGGTATTATATTTTGAATCATTGCAAGGCTCTGTTCTATAGTCTTTCTTTCTAGGGTTTCTTTACTTCTTAAAATAGCCATAGTAAGTTTAATGTTCCCAAGAAGTATGATTACCTTATTGAACCTGGAACATAAGCTTCTAGAGACATGGGAATTATAAAATCTTTTTGTAAATCACTAATGGCACTGTAGGTAAAATGCCCTTGTATAAAGGAAAGTCAAGTTTTATGGTGTGTATTTTTAGTCATCTCCTCTATACCCCGTACTTTGGTGTATGCAACTTCTCCTAAAAGTAGTCCTGAATTATGTGGTCCCATTTGGTTGTGGGAGGACCCTGTTATGTCCAGAATCCCATTCAGGTTACTGGATTTCTGTGTTCTTATAAGACCACAGCAAGAAGTGCACTGCAGGGCTTGCCTTCAGCGAAATTGTTATGCCTGTGTTGCTTTGAATGATATGTTTGCTGGCTAAAATGTTCAGAAATAATTCTAGAGATCTGCAGTAGCTGTTGATTGGGATTGCATATTTTCATCTTTCTGTATACTTTCTTTGCATACAAAAAGCAACCACAGCTCTTTCCATGCTGTGGTTGCTTCTTTTGAAACACCTGAGACCGTAACTGGGTGTGAAAAAAGGAAGTTGCTATCTTTGTGTATCCGCCTGTGCCTGATTCTGGGATCCTTAGTGTGTGTGGTTCTTAGGCATGAGTTCTTCAGGATTTCATGTGTAATGAATACTGAACAGGGATAAAATTTGTAGGACTTCATTCTAGGAGATGTTCTGGGAACTCTAAAATAGAATATAAAATTAGAGGGTCCTATAATGTTCTGCATCGGTGACTCTCCTGTTTTTCTGAGTCAATATAACTGCAATACTGTGTATGTTGACACTGCTTGACATTTTAGTGCCTGCAGAAATGTTTGAGTGACTTCGTGAGTTAAAATGAGTGTATTTGTAAGTATTGAAACAGAGAGATTCAGGGAAGTGGATGTGGCATAATTTGGAAGGAGGTTAGTAGTTTTGAGGTTAAGCCAACCAGCATCTATGAAATGGAATTAGTGCTGCATGCTTGGAGTGAGAAATATGATTCTCCTTCCTCAATTCACCTTCCTAGCCACTGTTTTTATTGCTGTTTGTGTCTCCTTGCGTTTGTGGTATCATGACACAGACCACTAGAAAGACAAGCCAACAGCACTCCATTTACTTTTCTTGACATACTCCTCTATGCATCACCCCTTCTTTTTTTGGTTCAAAAATAGAAGGAGCAGGGTGGAGAAGGGGAAGATAAAACTGTTTCTGGTAGCAAAATCCTTCATGTTAACTAGAATTTGTCTTTAGATTTGTTCATTATAAAAAGATTGTGATGTGACTGCCTGTTTTGCCGAATAGTTGCTTGGTTAAGAGAAAGGTGGAAGAAATGGATGTTCTTGTTCTTCACTGTATCTGTGTCACTTCTGACCAGGAGTGTCCTCTTCATTTTTTTTCCCCTGTCTACATGGGCTGTCAAACTCTCTCAGCTCCAGTATATTATCCTCCATTATCTGCACTTCCATTGCAGTTAGCCTATTTCAGTTTGGACTTCACTAATACAGAGAAAGAAGAAAGCCATAGCCAATGACTGGTGTCAGTATAAGCTGCCTTAAGAGGAAGAAGATATCCTTTTACTCTGCAGTAATTGATTGCCTCCCCACTTGAACTTAGAAAACAACCTTAGGCTGTTAGGGAGGCACTTGACAAACCAATGTAACTACTCTCCTCTGTGGAGACAATCACGAGTTTTCCTGTGCGTATAAACCTACTTCAAGAGACTTAATATACTGAGAGCCAGCTGAAGTGCGAAGCTTTCCAGAAGGTAATAATTACTTTTGTGTAAAACAATGCCGGAAAATAAACATCATTACAAAAACTCAGGGCAGATAAATTATAAAATGTAGCCTCTCTGGCTGCTTACAGACTGAGAAATTTTTGAAGCGGGAAGCAGAGACTGTTAGTGATACATCTCTTCTTGGAAATATGAAGGTTAGGAAGTAGTAATTGGTGAAGGTGGAACAATGTATCCTTATATTTGACTAGAACTGAGTTTTTATGCTTTGCTCTGTTTGAAGTAGAGCAAGTCTCTCTTACCCTTAAAATGGGGCATTAGTTGAAAATGGATTCAAAGATGTGTTTTAAGACAGATTTCATACAGCTCCAGATTTTTGCCTGCAAAGCTCATCCAAGTATCTGGGTTCTCCCTCACTGTTTTGGTATTGTGCTGTAATGGGATTAAAAACCACCATAATATGACTCCAACCGAACTACCAAATGAGAAGAACCAGGAAAGTCTCCTCTTGCTTTTGTTCCAGAGCAGAATCCTTTGGTCAGACTGACTTGCCATGTGCAGCACCTTTCAAAAAAATGAAGGGTAAGAGTCCCCCAGAGGTTACTGGGGATTTTGGTGTCAAAAGGCAAAATATTTTTTTTGAGTTGGGAACTGGGGAGAACATGGCTCCTTTCTGGTCACAGTTCTTTTCTGCATCTGCTCTGTTGTGCAGACATCAACTTTACACTGTTATTCATCCTAGGCATATTTTAGAAGATAGTTTTCATTGCATTTGACCCTGGTGCTGGAAATGTGTAAGAAGGAAATAAGGTCGTTACCCACATACCTCTTTCCCTATTTTTCTCTCTCATGTAGATAAAAACATAAGTATATGTATACGTATTTATTTATATATTTAAATGCACACACACACAAAATCCAGAAATGTAACTAAACACATTCATCTAACAAAAAAAGCTGAAAGATTTGAGAACTGCTTGTTTATTTATTAGTGGGGAAATAATTTGGAGCTCTTGAACCGGGAGAACTACTCAAAGTTAACTGAACTGTGAAAAATAGGAATAGACAAATGCAACACCTTGTTTTTTCTTCTTTTCTAAAGTCCTCTTCTGTTCCTAAATGTTTTTAATTAAATACTGTTTTGAGGCATGTGACTTACAAAGAGTATTCAAAATTTGAGCAAAAATCATGAGTCATTTGCTATATTTACGGACCTTCAATTTATTTTGTAAATAACATGAAAATAATAAAAATGTGCTGGTTTGTCCACATTAAATTATTAATGAGCAGCACATTTAAGAATATTAAATCTGTATAGAGAGGTCTTTCAAAGCTGTTGTGTAGTTAAAGTTCCTCTTCATGATTTTGGAGTACCTTCTTTCTTAATTGGATATAGGAACAACACTTTTGTGTTGTTAATAAGCAGGAAAGTACTACTGGCTCTTACAATTAGGTGCTGTAGGAAAGAGGTGAATGATATATTTTCTCATCCTTTGAGAGTATTATAGTAAATATGGCATAAATATGGCTTCTGTTAAGAAAAGTAGAGAATGAATAATAGCATATTCAGGAGCAAGCGTCCGCAGAATAGACCCTCAGGAAGGAGTGTGTTTTGAGAGCAAACTAAATCATCATAATTTGCACTTCTTATTGGGGAGATGAGAACTGTGAGAGTGGGACTAATAGCAACTGCTAGGTTGTTCCTTGGAGAACAGAGTTCCTGAATGATTTGTGAATATGCCCAGTACAGATCCTAGGAGGTGTTCACAGAGATGCCACGCTTTGTGAGTTTCTCTAGACTTCTTTTGTTAATGCATTATATGTCATTGCCCCTCTTTAAGTGACAGAAACAAAGTCTCTTCCTGGGTACACTAGTGAATCCTTTGGAATCTTGCCCTGAATCCAGGAAAGCAGTGGGTTTTGTTCTTTATTGTTAAATATCATTATCGAAGGTTCAAGTCCTGTTTCTATGATGTAAAACTAATTCATAAACTCGTGCTTTATGAGGAGTTATACCCAAATGTCAGGATCTTGCTGAGAAATTGGAACTATTCCATTATTGTTTTCACAGTAGAAGGAAACTATTGTGTCAAATGTGTGCTATAATACCTACAATACAAGTTTATACTCTACTCTCTGTTTTTACAGGTATATGTTATATCTACTGTCTGTGCTAGGTTTAAAGCCTGACACTGAATTACAGAAGAAATTTAATGCAATGTATTAGAAACTCATATGACTGGCTCTAGTCTCAAAAAAGGTTACTCCCTTGACATGGTGAGCTTCGGAATTGATTCAGGTGCACTGAGAATTGATTGAGAAGTCTCTCTGGCCTTATGGGATAGCAGTGTAAAGAAAACTCAATAAAAGGATGTTGTAAAAGCAATCTGGAGTAATAGGCAGTATCCAAGATCAAGGAAATTGGAATAGGTGAACATTCAAAGGGCACTCTCACTTTGAATTTGCGTTTTAACTGATTAGGAAAACAATGTGATAGTAAAGGGCAGTTTAGCGATAGAACTTATCTATTTTTTTTTTACTCTTAGAATTTTTTTCTCTTTCAAGCTAGGTCTTTTAGAAAGGTACATAAGCCATAATACCAAGGCAATTCTCAGGCCTACTATTTGTTCTTTGTTTTTTTCATTATGCCTTTTCTGCTGAAAAGTCTTCTACCTCAGTTTTATACTGGTACTATTTTTTACTAAATGATCTTCTGATGTCTAGGAAAGGATACACACTTGCAAAGAAAATGGTGCAGTTGGCTACACATAAAAAAGTTGCTAAATGTACCAAACAAATGAGCTGAAGAATGGAAGAGAGGACAGAAAAACAAATTTTAAATTCACAAACAAAATATATCTTGTCTACTTTCTCCTAGTAGATAATTCTAGAATTTACAGGAATAGGTTTTTCACTTTCCTGGGGTAATATTATTTTCAAACTAATGCAGGTTTTTTTTTTTAATATCTTACCTTGCATACTGGAGGTCAGTAGAAGCTAAATCTGGAGGAGATTTTAGATAACTAGTTGAGACAGATCCTGGGCTAGAATACTAGACTTTAACATGGAAAAGCAGTGTAAAAAATTTACCTTCAAATAACAGAGAAATCCTTTTGATTAAAAAGATTGGTAATTTTGGTAAATTGAAATTCCTGTTGTACAGGGTAATGAGCAAACTATTGCTAGTGTGGCAAATCAGAATAACTGAACACCATCGTGTCAAACTCTAGGTTTTATCCCATGTACTTGAATTGTGTAATAGAACCCAAATTATTTGCATATCCTGTGTTAATGATTGGAGACTAATATGACTTTAAAACTAGATGGAGGTTTTATGAAAAATTTTCAGCTTCAGGGAGGTGCATTTCCCAAGGCAATTCTTGAGGCAGGAACTGTGATGCACTGTGCTCCGTCTCCTTACAGAGGAGGCAATCAAGACCCAAACAGGTAGTAATTTCTGCTTAACATGGATTGTTTATGTTGGGAATCAAATGGATTAGAGGGACATAAATGGATACTGGTCACTTCTGTCCACTGATTCCAGCATAACCAAAACACTCTTTGGAGGTATGGAGTTATCTAGGACTTAAAATAATGGATAGAAACATTGGCCTGTCAAGTCCAGTATATTGATGATGTGTTCTTATAGTTATCTCCTTATCCTCTGGATACATCATTCTGTTTTGTCTCCTCCTTAGACACCTTTTTAGTTTTTTAGTTCTCTCCTGGGATTGTTTTATGAAGTGATTTTCTCCACTGAGCATGCAAGCACACTTGTTAGGATTTGATATATGTAAGCCACATATTTTATTATGGTGGATGTGTTCTTGTAGGATTCTTATTGATTTTCTTGTGTTCTAGTCGATGATGAAGTGAAGCGATAATAAAGCATGTAGGTGCAGGGTTTGTTTTCTTTACCTCTGCTGTGACTTGGACAGGCCATTGTAATTTTTTTAGATACACCGAGTGCAGCAGAGAATTAATCTTTTTTTGAAGTAAAGCATTGTAGGATTACAGCAGTAACTGCTGATAGCTGTTGCATCTGTCCTTTGTAGCTAGCTCTTTTTTTGCTGAGAATCCTCCTCACTTAGTTTTTCCTTTTACATCATACAAAGCTTGTTTTGGATCTCTGTTCATAAGGGATTTATTCCTATTTCTAGCAAAGCCAGTGCTAAAATTTATATTGGTCAAAGGGAAGGTCAGACACAACCATCTAAAATAAATGCTGTGTGAGTGTAAAATAACATCAGAACACATTAGTTTTTACACGTGTGGCAAAATGTTTACCTACTTACAGATGCTTCTGAAGGAGTCTTGTCATTATAGTATTAAGATGATCACATCTTGAAAATAATTTGTTTGACATTGGAAACTTGTATACCAAACCTGTTGATTAAAAATGTTTTTTATCCATGCTGCAGAAACTAGAATACCTGCAACTTAATTGTGCAGATATGCTGACCTGTAGCATTTTATACAGGTACATTGCATATGCCCAGTAAGGCAGAATTGCCTGTAGAAGGCAGTTACCAGCTGCTGCTTGTCAAATAATGCTGTCTTGAAAGATGTTCAGAATTTTCAGTCTAGTCATTACTCATTTTCACCTGAAGACCACTAACTTCAGATTTGTGTAGTGTATGTATATTAAACAATGCTCACATTGCTGTGCATATTTTCAACCTCCTGAACTCAAAAAAGAGAAGGTGTTACCTGGTTGTGTTTAAAGGACTGGATTAAATTCCCTTCAGTGTTTGCTTAAAACTGTGTGATCATTAATCCTTCATTTTCGGCTCTTCTGATGTCTGGGGGATTTCGTATAAGTTCCCTGTTTTCCTGGAGTATATCACTTTAAAACATTATTAAAAATAGAAAATAAAGTTGGAAATTTACATGTTCCATCAGTTAAATCTCCTGGAGGTTGGTGAAGTTTCACAATGTGAATGTGGATATAAACAAGCTGGAGGTGTAACAGCCACTGTCACCGAAGACCACAAAGAATTGGGGAGAGAAAGAGAATCATGTGATTGATTAGTATTTATTTGCACTCTCTGAGAGGATACCTTACATGGTATTAATTAGAACATTTCCATTAAATAATAATTACGTAGCTGATTACCTAAAAATATTTTCAGTCCATCAAAAAAAAAAATTGTCTAAATCTTGAAGCAGAAAAATTTAATTTGACCAATGGAAGCTCATATATTGTCAAGAAAAAACAAAACACATGAGGACAATGCAAGAAGAATGGTTGTATGTTATATCCTTCTTGGGGTTTGGGTCAGTATCCTGAAATACTGGCAATGCATCTCTGCTCCAGGTGAGTCAGAATTAGTTCCATCACGCAACAGAACTTTATAGAATATTCTCCTCCGCTTGGTCAAAGCTGGGCTTTGCATTTCCTGCCTTTCTTGAACCTATCTCTTTTTTCTCTTTTTTTTTCTTTTCTCTTTTACTTCTTTATTTTGTATCTGGAAGTTAAAAAAAAAAAAAAACCAAAAAAAACCCCACAAAAAACCCAAAAAAACCCAAGACTTTATTTCCTAGTGAATAGAGATTGCATCTCTCCTCCCAGGGCTTGCTCAGAGTCAGTAACAACTTCTGTGAGAATGATTTATTGACTTCTCTGCTCTGACCAGAATTAAAACTGTCACCAAAGGGCCTGTAGTCCCCAAATACCAGCTTGGCCTTCTCAGTCAATCTGCCAGAAAGAGGGCTTTAGTTACATAGCAATTAAAAGACTTATTTCATGGTGAGTAACTAAAGGGAAGTGGAGGGCAGAGAGAGAAAGGTTAACGAGCTGAGGCAGAAATAGTGCAACGCACTAATTCTATGCTTATGTAGAAGTTTCTCCCATCACCTCTCACTGCTGTTCATTTTCCACTTGTACTTTGCATATCTCTATTTATTGAACCAGCTTTGCAAACTTTGGAGGCTTTGTGAGAAGGGTTAAGATTACTAAACCTAAAATGCTACTTTATGGCATCTTACTAGATTAGTGAGGGATCAAGGCCTATGTGATCATGAACAATTATACTATCCTTGTTTGTCATTCATCATGTTCCCATTCCAGCTATGGATTTGTTGGCCAGTTTAATCCAAATTTGACAAGAAAGGTAACAGCCTCCACAGTGCAGGAGAGAGGGTGTCCTAAGTGCTGAGGTATAAAGGTATAACCTTTATTAGGCACTAGAGCTACAAGTGAAAAAGCTCAGTTGTGGAAACAGTAACCTAATGAAAATTCTATGTTCAAGTTTGCACCTCACTGGAAACCAGCTATCACACAAACCCACATAAAAACTAACTTCATCATTTCCTTTTCTTATGGCCCTGCTGTTTTGCGATCAGCCTCTTGCTTAACATTCCTGGAAAGGTGTCCCTGTGGAAATTAGTGCGGTGTCTATGTAAATATCAAAGACGTTTCATTAATACAACTCTTGTCATTGGAACCAAGCTCATGCATAATCAAAGCATTCTCTTTGTTTTACCTTTATGGCAGTTTTGGAGAACTAACATCTTCTCTTGTCTTCTGCACTCTGATATGCAGAGAAAACAATGCTTTTAGGATGGCTGGTTGAAATTATGTGCTTTTCTTACTGCTGTTGGTTTGTGGTTTTGTCACTTGGTGACTTGTGTATTGCATGACAGACTCCAGGCCTTTAGGTCTTACAGAACTGCCATTCTAGCAGCACTTCGTGAATTACACGAGGTACATGGAGCTGGCACTGTGGATTTTACCCTGTCAGTTGGATTGTATTGGAATTCTTCAGCAGACTTGAGTATATCCCTTTCTTACTGATAGGGCAGCCAGTTTTTAATTGGATTTGTAGAAAGATACTTGCAGGCATATGTTTTAGCCACAGCCTCCTTTGCCAACTGGCTTCCCATGGCGAAGAATTGGTGTCCGAACTCAATCCTACAGTGGCACTGTGGGGATTGAAATGTGTGATTCAAGTGCTATTTTGCCAGATTCAGTAAATGCATAATGGATATTATAAAGAAAAGAACAATAAACTTCATTGAATATGTTGATCACAAAGGATTTAAATGCCATCTCAGACTTGCTGAGACAAGCTGTGACACAGCTGCAAGTTGAACGCCAGGTTTCTGCATCCCAGGACAATTGTTTTACCAGGGAAATGTTTACCACTAAAGGTGTAAATCTGTATTCGAGGCTGGCTTTAGTATCATACATGGACTAGAAAGTAGTTTTCTTTTTTTTTACTAAATCTTCCTTATCAAATAAAATTTTGGTGGAATTTCATGCCCAGAAGTATTTTTGAGATTTACAGCAAATAATGAGCTCAGTATGAGTTTCTCCTACTTTAGTCTGCCAATGCATCTTGGTTTGTTCATTGCTGGAGCAGATGGGTCTCGTGTCAGTGTTAAAAGCTGTTCTACCTGTCTGAGAGAATTTCATATGAGGTGTGCGAAGACCCCTAGGGGCAGTTTAAGAGAATGTATTTCATTTAATGTGCATACTAATAAAACTTTGAAATAACTCTCAAGCTTTTTTTTGGCATTGTAAATTAGAAGCCTCAGATAAAAAATGTTTTAAAATTTTGATTTTAAGTTCTGTCATTGAACCCAATTAGAATTTTTAATCACAAAAAATAGTTTAAAAGAACCCTTTGCTGAAGAAGATGGCAGCCAATCTTGCAGATTTTGGACACCTTCCTGGCAAGAGATAGGGGCTTCATCCTATCATGAGGCTATCACTGTAACTTACAAAGTGTGTATAGCGAGGAGACTATGTTGTCAGACTTGAAATAACATTGTATCCAGGATGTTTTCTGTTTTATTGAAGCTGTTTAATATACATTGAAGTATTTTGGAACCTAGAAATCAACAAAGCTTTTTTTTCCCCTCCAGTATTCAGTGGAAGTGCACTTCCCTGGTCTGGATTCATTCATTGCTCTGAACCCCTGTTCAGATGTGTTACGATGCAGAAGAGGAGTTCTAGAGATGGCAGGATGTTGAGTCTTGGGAATCCTGACCCAGTGACCCCACTGAACGCTGTGTATATGTAAACATGAAAGTTCATGTTAGTTTTGACATCTTTCTGTGCCATGGAGAGTCTATCAACATAGATTTAACTCTGTATATAATTATAAAGAAAGAATCAAGATCCTGGTCTCAGCTTTTATTCTGATCCTTTCAAAGACTTTATTCATGGTGCTAAAAGGGCACTCCCCCCCAATCTAGCACAAGTTTTTCATTTTCAGGCTTGGACTAAAAACTTGGTAGCTAACCTTGCTGGAGATGAGGTAGAATGATGCCATCAAAACAGTCTGTGGGATGATGCAGACAGTGGTTCTTATTCCAACTCCCAAATAGTTGGATTTGCTGGTGCAGGAAAGTAATTGGCCCAAAATTAAGCAGATTTCATGGTTTGTTAATACTTGTTTATTCATTTTCACAAAAGGTGGGCATGGGCTTCATTTACACTCAGACTAGAAAAGGCAGGGCTGGGGATGGAGTTAAGGAGAATTCTGATCAAACCAGTCTTAAAACCAAAACCAGAAAAGCTCTGCTTTGAAGCTGTGAAAAGTACTGTTTCCGTTGTTAGCACTTTTCTAGTTTCTCTAAACATAAATCTACCCAGCTTGTGATTTCTTTGTAGCTTCTGTCATTACCCTCAGGTAAGATGCAAAGCAAAATCTCTCAAAGTGACCATCCAACTTAGTAAAACTGGTCGTACCATAAAGTTTCTTTTAAAATAAAGACCTTTCAAATTAGTCTTTGAAGTGGGTTATGATCTTCTTAAGTGATCTCTTAATGAAATATGTTTCCTATTATAATTTTATGGTTTCATCCATACTCATCAGATTTTAATTCATTGGAAATACAATTTTGACTTCTTTGCACAGTGGATATGAGCTTTAGTGACTTTTTTGCATTCATGGGAGTCATGGTTCTCTGAATTAATAGATGACAGAAGAAAGCAAGGTCTTTAATTTGTTATAAATTTTACTCTGAAATGATGGCTGTCAATGATAATCCTACAATGTAAAGGAGTGTTGGCAGCAAATGATAAGAAGTGTCAAGGAAAGGGCAGAAGTGGGGAAGCAATTTTAACATACTGGTATCATGCTTTGTCCTCTTTTTGATAGGCTGTAATGACAGTGGCTGTCAAAGCTGTCAGGGTACTGAAGGGCCCTTCTTGAGACATATCTCTCTATTATCGACAGGCAGGGAAAAGTGTCTCCATGTGCCTACACACAAGGATGTGGAGGGATAGAGTTTCATTCCTTTTGTTTTGGATCAGAAGAAAAGATTAAAAAGTGATATTCTGATTCTCATTTGTAATTATTGTATTTCCGTTAAGTCTTTGGTGCTATGTGCATAGTAATTCCTTCTGCACCTGCAGTGTAATCTTAGGGAACTCATGTAATTATAGATAAGTTAATGGATATATGTTTTGTATATATTATGCAAGTATACATCTGTTATAACCCATACCTATGATATATAGAATCATAGAGTCATTTAGGTTGGAAAATACCTCTAAGATCGTTGAGTCCAAGTGTTAACCCAGCACTGTCAAGTCCACCACTAAACCTTGTCCCTAAGTGATACATCTAGACGTCTTTTGAATGTCTCCAGGGATGGTGACTCAACCAATCCCCTGGTCATCCTGCTCCAGTGCTTGATAACCCTTTCAGTGAAGAAATTTTTCCTGCTGTCAAAACTAGACCTCCCCAGCACAAGTGAGGCCATTTCCTCTTGTCCCTCTGGGCTTGCTTGTATTAGCCCAGAGGGATTTTGGTTAACTGTAGGTCTTTCTAAAAAAGGTGTGAAAAGGACATTTTGCTTTAAATGCCTTTCCAGAACTGCTGCATGAATGCAGAATGTTTCGAATTCAGATGCTATTAGGTTTCTAATGACATCTAAGAGTGTTAGATGTTTTAGCATGGAAGCATGTGCAATACTCTGTCTTCATGTTATGTCCCAGCTTCCTGAGACACTCGCTAATTAATCGAGATATTGAAGTGCAAGCAAATGCTCACAATTGGGATGAGGCTTGTAGGCAAAATGAGATAAATGAGGGATGAAATTTTTCTTGAATTTTTTGATTGAGTGGATTTACCAGTTCCCTACTATATCCACTCCCTACCTTTTAGTGGGTCTGTGTCCTTTCTCTTTTGTTTTGAGAATAATACTAAAATGTTCTCTGTTGACATAACTCCATCAAAATGAGAGAATTTGCAGACTCACTTAGGTCCTTTATTTTTCAGTTGTGTCAGTGAAATGATCTTGCTAATCTTGAACTTAAACTTGTAGTCACTATATGTGTTTAACTTAGGGTTGTGCCAATGTGAGTTTTGCCAGAGCAAACAAAGTGAATCTGAGCAGCCTAAGCAGCACACAAGTAGAGATTTGTGGAACATGAGGTGAAAGTACCTGGCCTATGGGGAGAAATACCACTTTAATTTTAAAAATTACTACAAGGAAAGAAGCAAATGGAACACAGAGCTATTCTGTTTTCCTTTTTTGGTAACTCCAGTGGTGTACAATTGTTATTTTTTTTTTAAATGTTTCATCAGAAATATATCTGATATGATAGATTATCCACTCTTCTTACAGACTGAGAACCGTATACAGATGTAAAAGAATATGTACAGTTTGACAGCATCAGTATTCAGGTTTACTGGTACAAACCCCTATGAAGCATTCTGCTTGATGGCTGATAAATCATTTAATTTCCAGCACCTTGTATGAATAGGTTCAGCTTTTTTCAGTGACTGGTCTGGCCTTTCCATTGCATTCTAGAGCCCTAACCAGAAGACTGCTGTGAAGGAAATGTAGAAACTGAAGTGTAGCATCATCATTGCTGGTTTGGGTTGCAAATGCAGCATCTTTAGCTCTCAAATTACAAAATAGTTTTTGGAGAAGCTGGAAATTTTGACTCTAATGCTTTGGAAATATCTTCCCTAAATCAACACTATTAATTTTCTGTTGTTTGATAGATACTGAAATAGCCTTCCAGAGTGTATTTTTAATGGGAATTTTTCTGTTGTCTTCCCTCCCCTCACTCCTATTTTTTTCTGGATGCTGTAACAACAGTTTTTGAGGAAGAGCCTGTGGGACTGGATATCAAGACTTATAAGCTAGAATGCATGAGAGATTATGCTGTAGCTAAAACTTGTGTGATCAAAGACGTTTGTTGTGTTTATGATGGTGCTTTGCCATGTCCTCTGGGATGTACAATTGCTGGTTTCACACCAAAGAATTACATCAGTTCTTACAATCCAGAGGAAATACAAATGCAGAGAATCACAGCAGTGAGGCTGTTAGTGTGACTTAACAGTTGTTTAATCTACCATTTATTTATTTATTAGAAACAGAATTTCATTCTGTGATGATTTCCCTGAACATTTCTTTATCTTTCTGGACTATCATTTGTCCAGCTGCCCTCCAGAGTAGAATCACTCAGGCTGTGAATTGCTGAGTGCAATCTTTAGTTGCAGTAACCTGAAGAGCACAGGGAATGAAGAGAGTTCCTCATCTCTTTTTCTGTCAGGTAAGACTGGACTGGCAAAGCAAGGATTCCTGCTGCTTATTCTGTAGCCTAGCCAGCCATCTTCTGCCTGCTGAAACACAAACAGATGCTGTATATCCAGGGTACTCATGCTCCTGCTGCTGATTAACAATGCAGCATGCAATCCAAAAGCTTGAAGAGGCGTTTAGGGCCCCTTCCCTGTGTTTACATGACCTGCATATGCAGAGGTAAAGATCCCTACATTAAAGATGCAAAGGGTTTGGGGCCTTGGTAATCATTAGGAGTGGAAGATGTGTTTAAGGACATGGTTGATGCTTTGCTGCCTAGTTCAGTATGTTGTTACATCCCAAATCTGCAGTCCAAAGGCTTGGCTGGAGTGCATTCTACTTTTCATTTAATGCAGCTGTACATATCTGATGAAACTGAATAGTACAAATATTTCTTACCACTGCAGAGTCTGGTGGAGCTTTTGTCTGTGGGTTTTGACCATTGATGTAGGCGCTGTAAAAAAGGAATAGGTACCTTTAGTCCTGCAAGCACAGTGGTCTAGAAGGAGTTTTTAAAAACAAAACTCTAAAGCAATGCTGACACAAGTACATAATTTTAGAGGGGGTAACTAAAGTGGGTTTAGCAAGAAACAGCTGTTAAAGCTGAAAGCATCAGATTAAAAAGGTGTTTGGTGAGCTAAGGAGTGGAGATGATGAGTCAGAAGGAATCACCTCTCACTTGGAGTGCAGATTCAGAGTCCTAGAGGTGACATTTTTATTTATATGCAATTTACCATTAAGTCTTGTCTCTTTTGAGACTTCATTCAAAGATCTTTGGTTTGGTTCTAAAATATTGATTTACGTTTGAGGGGACAGTGGACACCTTATTGATTACAAATTTATTTGCAAGCATTAACATGACACAGCTTTTGAGAGGTGGTATCAAAAGTGTAAGCTTTAGAAGACCAAGTGAACAGCTTTGAACCATGAACTTTTGTGTCCCTTGCTGCCAGAAACCTTCAGTTGGTATTTCTTCTGTGGTGTGTGGCAACTGTGCTGAGACCTAGAGGCTTGATCCTTAGACCTGTGAAGTCAGTGGCCTAGCTCTCAGGGGCATGATGTAGAGTGTAGTGGCCTGAAATGGCAATTCCATGCCTTAGTGGAGATGTCATCATGTCAGTCTCTGCTACAGGGCAAAACATGGGCACCCTCAATGTAGTTCTTAGTTGCTGAATAAAAGAAGCAGGACTGTCTTTCTGTTTTGCATTTGGTTTGTGTTTATTTAAATCAGTATTGTACTCTCTCAGTTCCTTTTAACAATGGAAAACATCTATCTGAAGCCATCATTTAGATTTTATTTAACAAGCATTTCCTTCTTCCTCCACCCTTGTTTTGTTGTCACACAGGGTACCAGGCTGAGGATGAAGGAGAAATGGTGAGCTATTGACTAGTCAGCCTGGGGCAGGTTAGTGTATTAAGATGAATGTGAGGGGGAAAAAAGTTACACCAACACTTTCTACAGTATTAAAATAACAGATTTTATTAGGCTGAATATGTCTACACTGGTGTTTGTGTAAATAACTGTGCTGGAGAGAGATGAGTGGCTGCTTCTGTATTCCTGTATTTTATTCATTAACTCATTACAGCTTTGTTACAATGCCGGTTGCAGTATTTTGATGCAGCTTATGAGGGAAAATGGGCAAGCACAAATGCTCAAAGCCTCCTTAACGCTCAGCTAATGCAACCATAGCAGAATGAGAGAGTGTTTGCAGCCTCTTTGCAGTTTATGACATAATTTGTTAAAGCAACAAAATTTTCTTGCTCCCTGTCTGATGGATAGGCCAGATAAATGAGAGAGATAATAGCTCATTGTTTCCTGCTCTTTGAATGGCATTTCTCTATTGTCTTAAAGCCTCAGTGGAGTGAACTTAACACAGTGGGCTTTGTTGAAACAAAAGCACTTGTGCCCGGTGTCACCAAGTAAGCTACAGTGGAAATGCTAATTTGATAGCACTGAAAGTGTTTGAGGTGCATCCTCACCATCAACTATTTACAGTCTTTGGTTTTCTGTCCTGGGTGAGCAGCCTGTTTCACCGGAACATCAATTTTTGTGCCTTGTCATTTCACCAATTGCATCATGTAGTCAGATTTCAAATGCCTTAAGAGTAACCATAGTAACTGCAGGTCATTTAAATAAGCTGAAAGAAAAGGAATTCCCTCCCTCGTAAAACCCTTCAGTCAAAGGTAAAGCAAGATTCAGATTCTCCTCTGCTGCAAACTGGCATTGCTCCACTGGATTTTATGGTTCTGTGGATTTGCACAGGTTGATCTGGTTCTAAAAGTATCTACAGAGCAAATCAGCATAAGTGGGTGTAGCTTCCACAGGAAGACGGAGCAGTGACTGCTGGCACAAGGATAGATTTGTGTCTTTGTGTTTGTGTCTGCCTGTCTGCCTGCTCATTCCCCTCTCTGCTCTTGAGAAATGTCACATTTGTATCTCACACAGAACTGCTATTGCTCTTGTGCCCTTATTAGTAGAGTGATGTTAAAGCCTCTGGTTTTAGTTTGACAGTGCTTCTGTAGCCAGTACAGGAAGGGTTATAAATATACTCTTTAGTGTTTTGAATCAGAATTTTAATACAATTGAGTAGGCCTGATTCCAAGTGCAACATACTACACTTGGCTATATCACAGTGTCATCCATGCAAGAACACAAGGAATAAGTCAGGTTTGAGCTGTCTTTTTGTTGTGACAATAAGAAAAATCCGAATTTCCCTTTCACTTCTAACCTGAATTTATGCTTACCTATAGCTCTCACTTTTTGTCTGTTCCCTTTGTTTCCTAAACTGAAAATCAGGGTGCTGTATTGTTAGGGAGGCCCTGAATGTGTTATTGAGAAGATTTATCCATCCGTTCGCTTACTGGTTCATGGAATAATTCCCCCAGATTCATGCTTACATTGATTTCAGGGATAGATGGTGCTGGTGATTCTAAATGTCAGTGATTCTTATCTCTCAGGATCTCTGCATCTTTACGTCAAGTTTATAATGCAACAGGATAAATGCATTTAATTTAGCTTAACCTTTAATTGTTAACTCTTCTGAAAAAAAATAAGGATTAAGCTGGGTAAAATTCACGTAAGCAATTGTTCCTAACCCCTAATCTGAATGTGCTAATGAAGCAGCTATGAACTGACTGGAGATTTTGGTGTCTGAGTTGGTTGTTAAGGAAACTGTTCCATCTGCAAAAAAAACACTTCAATGGTCTTGTTTGGCATATCAGTGAGAATTAAAAACTAGGCTAAATTTTCAGTCTATTTATAGATTTAATAGCAAAGAATATCTTCCAGCATCTTTCATTGAAGGCTAGCGTTTAAAATCTTGGTGATTTTAAGTTATTAGACTTCCAAAAACCAATTTGCTATTAAGGAGTGATTAAGAAACACATTTCAGTACTGGCTATTAGAAGCTTATCATTTGGCCTTATAGCATTAGCATTCTCTGCTCTTTGAAGGCATTCAGGCAATATTTGAGGGGCTCATGCTTAAAGCTTGTTACAATAACCATACTGAAATACGGGCATTCTCATCCTTGTTTGGGCTAACCTGGAGACAAGCTGGATGTTGACTGAATTATTTATTAGTCTCTTTCCTTTGAATTTGGTCACCACGAAAACAATGTGCGTTTTTGTTTTTCTTTGTTCTTTTTCAAAATTCTCCTAAGGAAAGATTCTCAAAACCCTTTCCGTAATCACACTTTCAGATATTTTTCCTGCCTATATTCCTCTAGTTGAGGAGTCTTCAACAACTGACTCTTTTCTAGAGGGCTGTCATTGACTTTAGTACAACTGCAGAGATCAATAGGCTCTGTGGCAGCATGCTGAACAGGCATGTTTTGCAGTCATCCCAGGAAGAAGGGTGTAAAGCTCCCCGACCTTGTGTAGATGGAGAAGGAAGTGAAGGTGACATTTATACCACTTGGCAATGAAATGAGAAGAAAAAGGAAATCTAATATATATTTGGGACATCACCAGTTATAGACACTCTGAATTTGGGTCTCATTTTTCATGTGTTAAATAATATTGTCATCTTTCTAGCTGTGCAGAAGTAGTGTTTTCTCTCCCCTTGTCGCTTCAAAAGTTTGTTCAGTTTGTGATCAAGTTGTCTTTTTAGGTTTGGTGTTGTCTCATTTATTAGAATTTTTGACCGTGTTAACTGTTAGTCCATAGCCTACTGGGAAAAAAAATAATTTCTACAGTTTCAAAATTTCAATTCAGAAATATTACCAGCAGCACCTATTGAAATAAATCCTTTCGCATTCTCTGTTTTATAACAAGATAGAGATTAAATAATTCATTTTAATAGGGTACTTAAGCATAATTATAGTGCTGCTACTCCTGTGCCCTCCCCCCCTTAACATCAATATTATCTAAAATGTCTCAGATTCAATGATCTGAATTAATCTAGGGAAAAAATGAAGTAAAACACCAGATTAAGAGCTTGGGTGCAGCTTCCCTGGAATCTACAAATCCTGATCCACAGCCATTGCTCTCAACAGATAGTATCTTACTGACTTCAGTGATCTTTGGAGTGGGCAAAGATAAGCTAGGAAAGTGCAGTTTGGCAGTGGTGGGAGCCTGGAGTTAGTTATAGCCGAGACTGTTGTATAAGCAGTGGAGGTTTTAGGGGTAGAGATTTCATTGTTTCGAGAAGTACAGAGAAAGTAACATTTCCTCTGCTATATTTCAGAGGGGAATATCTGATAGAATTGTGATAGCTTGAGAGCTAAGGTGATCTGATGTATGTCGTTCAACATTTAGAGACTTTGAATCCATCTCCAGTCTCTTCCTTTCTGAAATGTGGCTTATATTTCTGACTAATGTCTGCAGGCAAGTGCTACTTCTCTGGACTACTGGAGACTGACCAGTTGTTAAGCCAAAACATTAGATGTAGAGCTTCTTTAAGAAGAAAATATTATATAAGAGGTAGCAATATAGATATACCATGCACATTTTGATAGAGAAATAAATGCACACATTTACACTTCCAGTCTCTGATTTTTTTTTTATGGCAGTGATTTACAGCCCTATTATCACTTGGCAATCCAAGGTCTGGAGAATAATATCAAGCCATCTGCTTGTGCCCCTGTAGGGCTGCTTGTAGCCGTGATGCTGCGTTGCAAATTCATCATTGCAACTCACATGCTGGAAATCTTCTTGCATATCTTGGATTCTGTTGTTTTTTTCTTTTGCCTGCAGGATAGTGGCAGATGCACTGGATACACATGTGTTTTTCGTCCGATTGGCTATGCTGTAAATAGTTGAAGTTATGATCTGTGATATTTTTTGCCTTTTTTCTTGTTATACAGTCTGAGAAAATGGGGAAGGGGCCTTCGAGGAAAGGCTGGCATGCAATAGAAACAGGATAAAATCATTTTTGAGAAAATAAATGCTATTTCCCATAAATAGTTTTTGAGCTAATTGTCTTACTAATTCTTCTCTTAATAGCATATTCTTTTCTTACTGGCATTATACTTTGATACTACACGAATTAATTGAGAACTTAACTGACTTTAATCTGAATCCTTTACTATGGATACTGTGCATACTACTCCAAAACAAATCTAAGTTCAGATATGTCCTGCCACTGAAAGTCTCTCCACTTTATTTTTTTCCTCCTCTTTTTCCTGGCAAATCTGTGAGGACTGATACTGTTCTTCAGAGAGTATCTTCAGAAAAGAAGACAGTTTGCAACCAGTGTTGGTCGCATGCAGGGTTGCTGATGAAGTTTCTGTTCTTACCACACCGCCACAAACTGTGAGATCTGTTATCTCTGGGATTAAGTTTTCCCAGGCCTGGTCTGTGCTGAGGAGCACACTGTGGTGAAAACTCTGAGAAAAAGCCTTTCCAGAGTCTGTGCAGTTATTGGGGTAGGTGCAGTTCAAAAGTGGTATCGCTGCAGTTCCTAACTGGAGAACGCTGGTGGCATTGCTGATGACTTCTGTTTTAAACTATATGTCATTGCTCCTCTGAGCTCCAAGCTGTAGAAAGTAGGTTCAAGGGGAATAACACTGAGGAGGTGACCGGGGTCAGCAGTGCTATAGGTAATAAAAGTGAGAAGTGGGTAGATAATATAAATGCCTGTTTTCTGGTCATTAATGTGATATACCATGTAATCTAGCTGCTTTTAATTATTCATAGTGTTGGAAGGGTTTACAGTAACAGATAAAAA
Source organism: Manacus candei (assembly GCF_025592945.1). NCBI lineage: Eukaryota > Metazoa > Chordata > Aves > Passeriformes > Pipridae > Manacus > Manacus candei. The sequence continues at coordinate 3,949,842 of NW_026138108.1, forward strand.
ACCAACATCTTGGAGCATAGATTGTGAAGCCATTCTGAACTGCGGAGTGTGCAGGAATTTGCTCTTCATTTTGCCTGCTTGTGTTTCTCCATGTAAGGAAGATTTGGTTCATAATGTCCCAAAAGTGTCTTGTGTTACTGTCATTATTCATTCATAACCAACTGTATAAATGAATACCTGGCAAAGAGAATATTCCTTGAAGGGCTGTGGACAAAAGCAGGAAATTTCTTTGGGAATGATTCTTGTTATGCCTTATGCATGCCTAAGATTTTTTAAAAAAATATTCTGTTGGAACCAGAGAGAGAATTGCAGTGACAGTAACTGAACTGCATCTATTCAAGGTTGACCTGTGGATGATTTTTGAAAGGGCATTTTAGTTTTAGGGGTAGTTTCCAATGCATATGTGACATATTGTTTATACTTCTAAAACTGGAATGTGTTTTTCCTATTTGTCATCATATGTACAATCTGAGACCCCAAAGTGAAATTTGTTTCCCGTATTTGTGTTGGTTTTTACTTGGCAGGAAGGTTTAAATTCAGATGGCTTCTGTTTCAGATGTAGATGCTGTGCTCATGTCGGAGATGCAGTGCGCTTAGAAGGGTTACGCTGGCAGAGTTTCACTTAGATTTCTGTGATGAAGAAACTCTGGATGTTGTTGAGGTTTACCTTGGCTTTATGCAAAATTTTGGGGCTAGATATGCCAGACCAAACTGTTCGGTTTTGGATACTGAACTCAGTGGGTCACATTCTCGGTCAGAAAACTACTCTGATCTGTTCCCTCTAGATGTCTTGTTCTGTAAATGTGTCAGTATGTTGAAAGAATAAGGAAAGAATGAATTTCATGGAATCTGTCTATTTTCAGGCATGCAGATACTGAATAGGAAAATAAGGATAGTGATGAAAAGAAACCAGGCATAGACTTGGAACAGACCCTCATGAGGCCTTGAAACAAGGACAGCCAGCCCGGCTTCCCGAACTTGCTTCTCTAGAAGACTGAATGTAGAAACCATGCAGGATTTCAGCCGCCTGTGTGGAATTGGGGCTGATGGGATGGCTAGTCCTGCAGGGAGGCACTGTCTTCCCACAGAGCTGCTCGACAGCCCTATGTGCTCTGTTATTCCAGTGGTGAGCTTGAATAGAAGTAAGCATTATGGTGCAGCTCAAGATCATACCCCACATCTGTGTGCTTGCATTGGCACACATGGCCACATGCTGACCATAATCCTGTATTAGTGGTATTGCCAACCATTCCCTACAGCAGCAGACACTGATGTCACAACTAGGAGATTATGTCCTCTTAGGAAATCTGGCAGGAGAGAAAAGGCTAGATTAATGGAGCAGGTAGATGAGGAGACGGAAAATTATTTATTTAAGTCTAATCCTCTATCTAAATTGTGTTGGCTCTTTCAAAGAAAAGTTCCAACAAACTCAGACAAGATGCTCCTATAAAATTGTTTTTTATTTACTTTTGCAAGTCTGGTCATGGAATATGTCTACTGATCTCGCTTTCTGCTCCTCCCCAAACAGGCTCATTCCTCTGGGCTTTCTTCTGTATTAGAACAGGCTTTCTTCCACGGATTCATGGGACTCCTTGTTTTGTTTATTCAGTGTATAAACCAATGCTCTACTTGAGGGCCAGGTAGTGAGGAATATGTAGTAATCACAGCAGTCCGCATTTGGGTGGGGAGGAGGAGGAAGCTACAAGATTTCTTTCACATCAACTGTATAGTCCAAGTAAACGTCAGTACAGCTGCTCTGAGGTACATTGCTATTTGCTGGGGAAATGCTGTCCATTGGGAAAGAACAGTATTGTAACTGCAAAGATTATTTTTTTTTTATATAGCTTTATATTTATTTATGTATGTACACATGTATCTACTTTCAAAATGCTCTCTTATTTCCAGTCAAGTACTTTAATGTTATCAATACTTCCTCAAATGTTGCAAGTCAGGAAAGGTATATTATACATGTTGCTCTCCAGAAGTTAAATCTGAGCTCATGGCCCCTGTGACATATCTGCAGAACCCCTCTGAATAACTCTACTTTTTTACCACTTTAACTGAGAGAAGGATTTGACTACATATGGGATCTTTAAGATCCTGAAGGAGTAAGGTATCAGGTTGTTGGTTTTTTTTGAAGGGCAGTGGCCACAGGATGCTTAGTTTTCTTAAACCCATGTAAGAAATCTTAAACCAGTGTGAATATTAACATTTGAGCAGAAAATAAGGGTGAATTTGTAATCCTCAATAAGAGAGATTTGAATCAAAACTTACCAAATGGAGAAAAAATAAGAGGTAATATTGATACAAATTGGTAATGTTTTGTGGACATGAGTGGAACTGTAGAGATTTATACTATCAATCATTTGGCATAGCAAGTTTAGTTTTAAAATTAAAGTATATCTCCCCCTGAGGCTCTTACAAAATAAAGAGAATATAAAGAAGAGGAGAAGTACAAAGGGAGAAGGAGGGGAAAAATGAAAGGTTGAAGTGGTATTTTTTGGACATTAGAATCGACTTCTGTGCTTTTGGCTGGGGAAAAATAAAAAAGAAAACACAATAAAGCTTTGAAAATTTTTTCAGTGTAGGATGTGAGGTCCGAAAGACTGATCTCCAGGAGTTTTTTTTGATTTTAGAAAAAGCAGTGGTCTGGACTTGTAGCTGAAATGCAGAAATCCAATTAGTTTACTGCACACCTATTTCTCAACCTCTTTTTTTTTTTTTTTGATGTTTTTGCATGTCACTCAGTGTGATGTGGTGCTGCTGGTTTTCTACTAACAGAATTTTTACTGCTTGGGTTTGCCTCATGATTTGCTTTCTGTTTCTGACTTCTACTTTCCCCCCTATGGATTAGCACAGTGCTAGTTTGGGATTTTCATCCACTATGTAAACAGTACACCTAGACCATTTTGTCATTGTGCTTTCAGACAGGTCAAAGCCTTCTCCTCAGTCTCAGATAGTTATCAGTCACTCCTGTGCTAACACTGCTTCCAGATCAATTGCATGGAAGTAGCCAGACAGCAATGGTTATGTAGAGTGATCATTGGGATAGATATGCTTCTTAATTATAAAAGTATTAACTTACATGGCTAAATCAGCAACATGTTAATCAGTTTAACCATGAGATTTTAATAACTCAATTTTAATTTTTTTAATTTTCTGCCTGGCATTTGTTTTAGCTTTTTGCTGACAAGTTTCAAATCACAAATGTTTTCATTAATGTTTATTAGAATTTGTTTTTGCTTTTTAATGTTACATTTTTGCATGTGCTTTACAATGCACATTAGGCTATTCAATTGTATGGGAATGGGTGTTTATAGACAAAGAAAAGGCAAATTCATGTTCTCCAGCGGCTTCTAGCAGAAATAATGTTCACAAAATATATTTCCCTGCACATGGGAAGAAAAAAATAATTCCTTCTATCTGATTCACTCATGCCTGACAAAGCAAAATAGATCACATCCTAGATTTGGAATGTCAAATCACAGGAAACAAAAGTAATGAGAAAAACACTGAATAGGCAATGAGCTTGTAAAAATGCAGGCAAGAAGTATGAACTTCGTGAAAGGCCTTAGCTGTTCCGAGTTGTTCTGTCAGGTCTGTTTGCAAGAGGCTAGTGTTGCATGCCTTATGGATTAGGGGGCTTAAGAGTCTCTCTGGAGGTCCGTTATCTCACGCAGGCAGCTCTCTGCCTGCTTTGTGTACCTGCATGAAACTCGTCTGCTCTAATGGTGTGACCGCTGTAAAAAGTGTGCCAGTGGAGCAGGAGAGAAACATTGACTGTACAGCTGAAAGGAGAAAAACGGAAAACAAACCAGAAAATGGGAATTGAGGACCAAGTTAGGGTAGAGGGGATAGGTACACCCTTCTGTTTGCAGCTTGCTTGCACAGCCCTTGAAGCCGTAGTGATCTATGCTGCTTTGCATATCTCCTTGTTACACTACATCTGCAGAGCTGTGGGGGCAGCATTGGGAAGCCCTGCATTGCTCCCGTCCTGTGAGGAAATTGTGCCTTCGAACCGTTAGCATTTTGACCTATGTTTTTGGATATTTATTTCCTTGAAACCATTAAATGACTCTGAAATAAAACCATTTTGACTTCTCCAAGCTGTGAGCACCGAACAGGTTAAAAAGGGAAACAAGCTAAAAGCTCTGTTTCCTTTGCCTGAAAATCCACTGATGCAGGCTGAAATTAAAGGCTAAAAATAGCTCCTGTCCCTTCAGCTTCATCATGCAAGCTTCGGCTCTGCACAAGGATTAGAAGAAGACAGAATGGATTTCTGTGTGGCGTCAACAAGAGTCAAGGATTATGCCCACTGTGCACATTGTATTGTTCATTTCTCGTGGGCCCTTGCAGGGAAATTAAATCCCTTCTGATGCTCAAGGTGCAGGGAGCAGAGCTGGCTTTGAGCAGGACATGTGCATTGCAAAGCAATTTTACGCAGTAGCACTTGGCTTCTATGGGTCTGTAGCATCAAGCCCTGGCTTCGTTTTTTTACAGGCAGATGACCCAGCACGGATCGTAGCAGCAGGGACTGGGGCTTTCCAGGCTTAGAGCTAGACCGAGTATCAGTGAAGTTCTTTGCTACTGAACACATTTTGAAAATAGATTGGTCGTATGTTTGTTTGTCATGTTGCCCCTCCTTTACTCTGTTGCCTTCTCTTGTGCAAATCCCATGTTCTTCGAGTACTGTGCTGTAGTGCCTCATGTTGGATGCTAAGGCTTTCACTAAGTTAACTGTAAATAGACCCTTGTGATATGTGTAAACTCTTGAAGAAGGGATACCAGTTCTTTCCTTCAAGGTTGCCATGACCTTAGCAGTGTAAAAAGTTATTGCATCTTTTCTATCCTCTCCATTTCTCTTTTCTGCCTGTACATTGTGTAATTAGAAGATGTTGTTTCAAGGAGGAGTATTATAGTAAACTTCTCTTTATTTTTTACAAAAAAAATAGAAGCATTGAGCAGCACTATTTGTCCAAAAGGTGAATAAATAAGCAAACAAACAAACAACTCCTTTTTGGAGCACTTTATGAAACTTCTGCTTTTTCATAATGCTGTCCTGTGAGATGCAGAAGCCCACTTGCTGGCAACTCCTGTATGTTTAGATGAGGTTTGATAGTGCAAAGCATCTTTCAGAGTCTGATCCTCAGCTGTATATGTATTTAGAGCTGCATAATTACAAGTACTATTAATATCACTGCTTCATATATGGTAATTGCAGTGGAGAAAGGGGCAAGAGAGGAGTAACTTTGGATTGATACTTTATTGCTTTATAGCTGATGTCTTTGCTCTGAACATTTAAATAAGAAAATAGTGGTAGTATTTGTTACTAGCTGATAAAAGGATTTTATGTACATGCTGGTTTTTTCACATCATAAAGATACCTTGGGACTGCTACAATTGCAGCTTTGTTGTGGCAACACTGTAATTCTTCCACTAAAATGTCCGTGAGTCAGCATTAAGGCAGCATGAGAACTTGCCCCAATACTCAAACCTCCCCCAAATCCTTCCTGAGAAGAAAAATAGTTGAGGATGCAGAACTTGCAGTAGTCATAGACAGTAGGCAAAACCCTTTTTTTAGATTGAATAAAGCAATTTTGTTGCTAGGTCTTATGGGTACATCTAGTATTACATTGTGCATGTTTAATTTCCTGCTTCTAACAGCAAGAAAGATTGGTACTTTTTTCTGACCTTGTAGTGCTGTCGACCCCATCTGCTGATTGATGGATACCATATTTCAGTCTCCTCCTGTAGCACTGAGAAGAACATCAATCCTCTGGGAATTCAGTGGATAGAAGGAAAACTGCTATCCTTTCCTATACTTTGGAGCCTAAGCAGATGTGTACTAACCATTGGACTGTGAACCTACCACTTTTTCAGAAATGTTATTTTTTGTTGTTGTTAAAAAAAATAGCACACTGTGGTGCTGGAACTTCCTTCCGTGGGACAGTAGATGTGAGTCTGAAGAAAGGACTCACTGACTGGTACATCTCAAGGTCATGTAGTCAAATCCCAAATACTGCTTTTTTATTTTTTTAGGCACATCCGTTGTAGCTGTCCAGTTGTTAAGTGTGGTTTGCTTTTAAAACATTAAAATCAAGGACAAATAGGAAAACAACGAATGCGGAATTAAGGTTGCATATCTTAAAAGAACTGGGAAAGCTACTCATATCTGCCTTGAATTAGAAGTGATAAAAGTTAGAAGCTTTTGCTACTTTGTTCTTTGTTCATATTTAATGTCATCAGAGATCACTAAACCAAAAAAAAGCCTTGATCTGGACTCCCCACTTACTAAGAAGTTGGAAAGGCTGCTGAATGCAGTTATTCCTTACAGTAGAACTGTGTTCTCTCTCCTGTCGCTCTTGAAAAATGGAAACTTACTGGGGTCCTGCTGACCTGGTCTCCCTCATAAAGCTTCTCATGGCCATGCACAGTCTCCAAAATAGCAATTTGACTAATGGCTCCAGTGCTTTGAGCAAATGTCTGTTTACCCCATCAAGGCAAAGACACTCCAGTTGTGCAGATTTGACTCTCCTTTGGCTCTTCAAACAGCCTTTTGCCAACTAATGTAAAAAGCCTTTACTGGTGCCAACTTGCCGGCAGTTTATAATTCGGAAGTTCTAGTGATTGAACCTTTGCAAATATTTTTCTTGTAATATATTTATTGATTCCTTTTCCCTAAGGGTGAGCTAAACAACATTTTATCTCTTTGCTCCGTGGCAAAGGAAAGTTTATTTCACCTCTCCAAAAGTTACTGCAAATGTCCCAAGGGTGACATGTAATGTACTGACTGCAACAGAAAAACAAGAACTATGTTGTCACATGTAGACAGGAGGAAAGGTAGGAGTGCGAGAATGATTTATTCCATTATTTCTGAATTCTACCTGTTTCATCTTTCCAAATAATATAATGCTGTAAACCAGAAGTCCTAATGGAATAAAGCAGTAAGTGCTGTAGCCGGAGGCATGTAAGAATATCAATTAAACATACACTTGAAAACATCCACTGGGAAAGTAAGATTTAGTAGCTGTCATTGCAGCATGTTAACCTCCTTTACCCCTCCTTGCCCTCACCTCTTTTCCAGACTTCTCTTCCAAGCTCCAGCTCCTCACTCCATGAACTATATTAGAATGGCAGTTCTCCAAAAAGACCCTCAAGGACTTGCTGTTTGTGGCCTAATTCTACATCACTCTAGAAATTAGCTAGCCCATACTTCAGTTGGTGCAGTTCACTACCACCACATTGACTTCAGTGAATGGGAACAGACTCAGATCCTTTAAATTGTTTTACTACCAGCAGATGAGGCAGTGACTGTGTGACCGCTCCTCATGGGGTGGATGCCCGGTGGGGAGGACACTGTGGAGCTCAGAGCTCAGTGTGCATCATACCATTCTGCGTGTCTCTGATGTAAGGATGTGTTCCTGAACAGACAGATGGTATCACCCACCAGGGGATTATCAGGTCCTTCCCTGTCGAAGTGAAAATCTACATTCAGCACTTTCTGAGAAGAGGAAGGAGACATTACAGCCAAACTCCTGAAGGGACTAGCCAGCTGCTGCCTTGCCATTTTTGACCCTAACCTTGACGTAACTCTTCATGAAACAAATAGTGAAAAATGGCATCATTTCTCCCCAGTGAAACCTTAGAATATGTAGGATGTGGGCAAAGGAGTCAGAACCATTACTATTCCTAGACATCCATCCAGTCAGACGAGCAGATGGAAAAGCACAAACCGTTCTCAGAGAGAGTAGGAGATATGGACCAATGCCTATAGCTCAATTTCTCTGCCAAATACCAGTGTGAAATCAGCAAGAGTAGGGATCCCAGTAGACAAAACCACCAAATAATGCTCAGTATAATATCTAATAGAGGAAAAGACTTACAATATAATTATATAAAGCTTGTAATCTGAAAAATCTTCCTTGCTTCTTGAAAAACAAGAGAAAGTCTTAGTCTGATGGTTGTAGAGTTTTGACAGGTGCCCAGTTTCTAGAATCCGTAGTCAGGACACTCATGTGACCAGAAAGACTTGACAAATCCTGTAATGCACCAGACTGTACATCTTACATGTTTGTGAATTGTAAATGAGAATAAGAACAGTGCTGTTGCTTGTATGTAGTGTTATTAGCTGTGTAAAGAGGTGGCAAGTTGAATGTGAGATGACAGACTAAAGATATGAGCTGGGGTGACAGACATATTTAAGCAACCTCAGTGTTTGCAGTTACTGAAGTCAGAAGTCTTTGCTGGGCTGGTTATGTTTTGAGATGCTTATTAGGAGAACAGAAAAGGGTGAAGAACCAAGTGTGTGATAACGAGCTATACTGTTAACAAGCTGTGCTATACAAGATGTAATGAAAGAACAGAAGTAAGGAGAGGAGATAAAAGATGCAGAATAAGCAGAGGTTTGACATGAAGCCATGCATTAGCTATTGCCAGACATCAGGTATTTGACAGATAGACAGGCAGTAGTTCTTGCATGGCTTGAATAAGATATAATTGAGGAACAATAATCAATCTGGGCGACTAAAGATACAGCTAGAGGAAAAAAATATAAGGCAATTATGATCATAACTCAAGCCTCTGCTGCCTTACAAGCACTGACCACTGACTTTGCAAGGTTCTCCAATGAGTCTGAAGTGCCTGAGGAGGTTTGAAGTTCTTGTCAGATGAATCGTGCAAATACTAAAAGTTGTAATCAGGAGCTTCAGTGTGCCAACCATAAAAAGCTACATGAGCATTGCCTAAGTGCAGTCAATTAGCAGGGCAAGGAGAACATGCAGTGTGAGAAGCAAGTGGAAAGAACTCACCAAGCGTTGTGAAATAGCTTTCACCACAGCATTATTTTCTAGACATGGTATATTCCAAAACACTGTCCGCTTCCTCATACCAGATTGAAGCATCTGAGTCTGTGTCTGGCAGGTCTTCCCATGTGAATCAAACAGAAAGACAAGGCAATGTTAGAAAGGGATCATGTTAGATCATGTAATGTGGCTCTTAGTGAGACCGTTGACAGAACTGTGGAACTGTTTCCTGGAAAGTAGGGTAAAAAAACCTATCAACCATTTTTCTGAAAATTTTACGCTAACTAAAAGAAACACAAAACCTAACTTGGGTTAAAGGTGTTCCACTTTGTCTGTATAGAGCTGACATACTGATGATTCTCAATTACAAATGCTTGACCGTAGGGTTGAAAAAAATTTCAGTAAACTTGTTTACCAACGACCTAGTAAGCAAAAACAGTCAGGATATTTACATGTCAACCTGACATAAACTGATCATAACATGGCATAACTTGATCATGACATGCAGGTGTCTGAAATGAGCATTGCCAAAGCTACACCAGAAACTATATTTTGGAGTAGGGAAGGTCTGGGACATTTCCTTGAAGCAATGAGATATGCTGGCTAGCACTGAGCATCATAGCCTGGAAAACTGACCTCTAAATCAGTAGCTTTTATGTTTCAACTCTGTAATTATTTTTTAAGAATCATTTAAAAATACTTGGCAAGAGTTAAAGCTTAATAATTTCTCTTGCAGCATTCTATCAAATCAAAGCCTTTTCCAGGCTGTTTTTTAAAAAATATTAGTTTGTTTACTCAATATTTATGGTTGTTTTACAAGCTTTGAAGTGAGGAACAGGGGAAATGTTAATTAGTAGTGAGGAAGGTTACCTAGTGATTATGTTGTAGAGGATGTCCTCTGCTGTGACTCCTTAAATCAGTCATTCATAATGTATACCTGTGTTCCTGAGAGCAACAGTGCCCCACCGTGAGACTGTGTTTTCCCTCTCCGTGACAGACAGGAATACAAAGTCTCATAGCTCCCATTAGAGCTGTACTTTATTTTTCAGGCTGATGTTTGAAGGAGCTGCACCTTTTCATCTTGGAAGAAATGCTGGTCAGCACTCATAGGAGAGCAAGACCAGTGTTTTTTTCAAGTCCAGATAAGCCCAGCACACAGCTTCTTTATTCATACAAGGGATCTAGATTATTTCACAGAATTACCATTAGAGTTAAGTTCTAGACACATAGACAATGTCCAAGTGGAATAATTTATACCTCACTCTTCCTTCCTTTGTACAGATCATGTGAGGTAAAGCTACCCCGAGACCAGAGTTCATAGGATTCTTTCTTTCATTACTTGTGCTTCTGAAAAAGATTACATGCAACACAGGATTCCAGAAAGGTGTTTGAACTGACTTTTCATTTCCGTAGTGGTCATGCTTTTGCTTCTTGGATCTATGGTTATGGAGAGGGAAATACAGATTGTACTTAGTTCTCAGGCTGCACTGGATGGTAGCGAGTAGGTAAGATCTGTGCCAGCGGATGGGATGTGTGCTCCTTGGTCTCCAGCAGATCCATTTTGTGATTTCCCCCCTCCCACTTTTTCCTCTTATTCACAAAATCCGAGACCTTCAAAGACATTTAAATATCTGTCATCCATGGAAAGCAGTGAGATTCAGCTGACTAAAATACCTCATTCCTCATCTATGAAAGAGCAAGTAAATACTATTTCATGTTTGTTATGAACATAATTACACTAAAGACTGTAAGGCACTCTATTACCCTAGCAATTGCAGAGAGGAGTCCATATTTATTAGAACAGTGTAAGATCAGTATCGTACTCTCTTTTACTGTTTCAGCCAACTATTCCCTCAGTTCATAAGGTACTGGAACAAAGGACTGTCACAGGAGAGTTAATGGATCATTGACCTGCTGTGTGGTGACTTTCTACATTATTAAAAACATAATGTTTCCTGTATTTTGTGGACTTTCCTGGTTGGGTGCAGAATGCAGGTGACCTTTTGGGAAAAGCGCTTTTCTGTATATATTGAAGACATTTTTAGAAACAACCTAACAGATTCTTATGCTCTCTTTTGCTTCTTCAGACAGTGCCTATCTGCTTTATGTAGTGTCTGTCGTGGTCCTTTTGTTTCATTTTGTTGTTTTGTTTTTTCAAATAGCACATTTACCACTGAGTTTTTGCTCACCCAACTGGAGTTATTAAAGAGCCCACTGACTCATTTAATGAAAGAAAAGATTTTAGACCTAGTTTTCTGGGCAGAATTCCAGGTTGGGAAATCACTTTTTTTCTCTCTGTCTTAAGCAGTTTTGTGCTATTGCCCCATTTTAGTAAAGAGCTATCACATTTTGCTATAAAAGACACTACATTTCAATACTCACCTTTTGAAAAGTGCTTTGGGATTTGCTCAGATAGTTCCTGTATAAATATATGTTTTATCTCTTAAGTGGTTTGCTTCACTGCTTCTCCTTCCAATTAGAAAATTTGTCCTGTTTCCAGGAAGAGGTGCCAGGTATGACTTCAGGCTTACACATCCTACTGGATGTGAGATCTTTGTTCACTCACTAAGAATATATTTATGTAGGTTTAAATATTGCCGTGTCTGTGCTCTGGGATTATAGATATTTCTGTTAATGAGTTGCCAGTGGGCAGCCAAACAGTATTCAGTATGAATTTTCTCGTTGTGTTTGCATGTTAAGAATCATTGCTTTGTCTGTGGATTGTGAGCAATTTGGTGCAAGGGTTCAGTATTCAAAATCTAATCAGGTTGTGGAATTTTTTGCTTAGATTCTTAAATCACCTTATTCATTCCAGGTTTTATCTTGCCTAACTAAACATCTTAATGGAACTCCAGTTTAAGGTACTTGTGTGGCTCCCATGAATAAAGAGAAATGAGAATACACACTACCAGGAGAACTTATAGGACCCTCTAACAGTAAAGGGAAACTAACTCAGGAAAAAATGTTTTCTTTCACCCTCACATTTGTCTTATATCTTTTGGTTATAGGAGGCTGGGGTATTACTTCAAGAAATACTGGGTAAGGTATTTTTAAACAGCAGTGAGATTTTTTTATGAGATTGTGTTCCTTTAAAAAACATTTATTTCCCTTCAGTTCCCCCCTTTAGATTTCTGCAAATAAAATCATTACTATACTCTTTCAAGTGACTGAACACAAAAGGATGAGGAACATGGACAGGCAGAAATCAATTTCTTTCATTTGTGTGAATGTAAAGGCCGTAGGTCCATTTAGGTGTACAGTTGAAGACATGTTTCTTTTGCAAATAAACTCTATGCAACTTGATGTCATCCTATTTTCCCACTTTGCCTGTAATTGTTTTGAATTAAAGGGTGGTTGCACCCCTGAAGAGTGGGAGAAAGCAGCCTGCAGGTAGGGATATCCAGAGGATGGGTCTGTGTTGTATCCCATAACAGGAGTGGATGATGAGAGAATAGCATTCTGTTGTAGCAGTTTTATTTACTGGTTTCTGTGCTGCACGTCCGCAGATGTCTGAAATGCCTAAATCTTAATAGTTCAAGGCTTTCCTTTCTGCTTCCTGTCTCCCTAATCCAGTCTGATCTTTTAGCTGGGGCAAAGACAGCAACGCTCCTGTATTAAACTTATTTTAGAAGGAGCATTTAGCAGTTGCTGTCCCCTCTAAACTCATTAATTCAGGTGAATAGCAAGCAGAGGGAGAAGGTGGCTTTGCCTGTGTTGCCATACTGCAGTCTTTCTGTGCTGTGGAGCCTGAATGAGGAAACAAGGGAAAGAGGCAGCTGTGTTAGCCTGTTGTCACTGCCATCACTAATAGAACACGATGATTTCCATCTTTTCCCATCTGCCTATGGGGGAGAGGCGCTGATAAAGCCTTGGGATTGGTTACAATCTCCTGAAATCACAAAGCAGATGGATATTGAGCAGATAAGCGTTAATCTGTCCTGGGAGAGGATTAATCGGGTGAAAGATGGCAATCTATGTGTGTGTGTGCGTGCGGGTGGTGTGGGAGGGGGCGGGGGTGAGAGTGGTGGGCAGCTGGTGCTGCTGTCATCTCTTTTGGTCCTGCTTTTGTCTTGTTTGTGTGCCATGATGGCAAATAAGGTTCTGTTTCCTACACAAGCCTTATTCCTCTAATTTTCACTGAACTTTGACTTCAAAAGCTGGGAAGAATGTCTTAAGTTTTTAAACAAGCTAAGTCTTTTTTTGATTGTCCACTTTTCCTCTGTACTTTTAGCCAACCTACTGTTTCTTTGTTCTTTTCCCCAGAACACATTCAATGATTACGTGACATTTGATTTAAATTATTTTTCTGACGTCTACAGTATTTTATCTGAGACTCTCTAAACGTTTTACAGGCATTAGTTAATTAATCCTCACAACATCTCAGAGAGGTTAGGTAAGCATTAAAGGCCTGTATTTTTTTTATTTGCTTGTTTTGCCCCAGAGCATTTGAATACCTGTAGCACCTGTTGCCTGAATTTTGAGTTATGGTGCTAAGTGCTTCTGAAATTCAGGCCTTATATCCATTATTGGTGGGTATGCTGTAACACAGGGAAGTGGGATCAGAAGTAGAGAGAAAAGTGTCTCAGTGCCAAAGATGGGAATAAACATGTGAATCCAACCTTTTCCTCTTCCTCCTTTTTTCACCACACAACACAGTGCTTTTCTGACACAGAGCACTGAATGCTAGTTTCTGGTTTCTCTCTGAATACAGCTGTTTCCTTTTTTTTGCCTCCCAGTTGTGGTTCACATGGTTCCATCTTCATATCTCTCTCTGTCTCTCTCCTAATTTTCTTTCCAGTGTAGAAGAATATGCAGTGATGCCAGTGTCCTCTTACAGCTATCTTCTGATGTACCTGTTCTTTTCATTGGATTAGTTGCCTGTATCTATGAAAGATCTTGCAGCCTTATATAAAACTGGAAGATTATAAAACTACTGGGGTTATGTGGAGTGCATAAAGGCAAATTCTGTCCTGCTGTTCTGCCTTGGGGTTAGCTCTTAGTGTCTACACTTACTTTACCAGTGAGTGGTTGAACAGCATGACGTATTTTATGTATGAGAGGTGTAATTGCACGCCACAGCCAGATTTTCAGGGGGGCCCTAACTCAGTGTCTTATTTTTCTGTGCTCAGAACATTTATTTCCATATGGAAATGTGCTTGATCACAAATGCATCTAAAAAGAACCTTTTGTAGATTTAAAACTCAACTACTGTCTATTTCTATAGCAGTAGTATGATAAAAGAACACTAACTTTGGTAAATTGTGTAGGCATTTAGGTGCTTATTACATTCATCAGGTCTGCACAGTAAAAATCCCTGAGGAACCGGAACCAGGTATCTCTGTAAACAGTTTGCTTTGGGTGAACTGGAGCTGACCAAAGAGTGTGCAGTATCTTTGATCAGTCTTGGGTTTTCCTCCTTTCTCCCTTGATGACAAATATTCAAAACAGTTTTTTCAAAGTGCAGTGCATAGATTTTACTGTCATAAGCCTGGGAATGATGGCTGTTGTTACTAGCTGTGTGGTTAGGTGAGTGCTGAGGTCTCATTTAGTATTAATCACCAATATCTAGAGGAGTATGTGTGGAAGTTTTCATTTTGCCACATTTTTATAATAAACCTGTTGCTGTGGCTAGGACAGGTGTGTTAGTGATTTTTGTTCCATCTTACTGGAGAACTTGCCAAAGGCATCAGAATAGAGTCAGACAATCATGAAACAAAAATAACATGCAGTTTTTATTTGTATTTCTTTTTACAGTTACATTATCACAAATTGATAGGAGGAGTTTCCTTCTTGTAAATAAAAACTAGATATCTTCTAAATTACCTAGCGTGTAGTCTCAGAACAGTTTGCTGGCCTGTTATGCAGGAGATTGGATGAGGTAATTAGAATGGTTCCTTCTGGCCTCAAATCTCTTACCTGAATAGCAAGAGGTCAGGGGTCTACAGTTTGGAGATACTGTTTTGAATCACCTGATGGCCTTTTTTCCCCATATTGGGGTGAGGAATGCATTTTTTTCGTGTTTACTCTTCCTATAATTTGTAATTCTTGACTGAGTTTCTTAAAGTTGTTTTCTCCACCTTCTGTCGTGCTTTGAACGTCCTGACGTTGTTTTACAAGTTTCTTGTGGTCAGACAGTTTGCCTGAGTTTGACACGTGGGGTATAAAAAGAAAACCTTTTGAGACATCAAGTTATTAAAAGATAAGGGGACACACTGAGAAAATAAATTGCCAGCAGCATGAACTGAAATAGAAATACTTGTTAACTTGCTGTCAGACACAGATTTTTTCTTTCCTGAGAAAAATTACGGACGTTTTAATTTTTCTTTCATACCTGTCATTTTTTATGATGATTTTCTTCACTTTCCTTACCATTTTGTTCTTCATCCTTTCAGTCACCTTTAGGAGGAGCTTTCTCCATCTTATTGTAATAATTCCTTGGTTTGGAGTGCTTAAATTATTGTTTTGTACAAACCTATGTTTCTGACAGGTAAGAGGAGAGAAAGAGACTGGATTCTAGTAACAAGATTAGATATATAATGTTCATCAAAAATCCATCTCATAAAGAACTGGATCTAGGGCTGCACTGGTCAAAGAAGAGAATTCTGTTGATTCCTGTGGCTTAGGATGAAATGCTATTATTGTTGTACTAATATTCCTTTTAAATAATTCTCCACCCTTTTTTCATAGCCAAAGTGAGGGCTCTCTTCTTTTAGCAAGGCAAGACTTGGCACAGTCTGTTCCACACAAACTGTAATGGATTTTGCTTTTATAATTTGTCCAAAAAGTTTGACAGACAAAATTTCTGATCTAGGTGAAAATGCTTGTGTATATTCAGTGGTCTGAAATAAAATTTAAAACTTTCTTCATATAGCTTTAATGGCACTCATGCAAGAGTCAAAGCAAGAAGAAATAGAATCAAAATTTAAAATTTAGATTTGCTTGGAGCCCCCCCTTCATTTTTCCAGAGAGATTCAACTCTGAATGCTTTAGTTTAACCACTTCAGTCTGCTGCAGAGCAGCTGACTGGTGGAAATCGAGGTACCAGCCGTACTGCCTTTCGTGATGTTGCAGTTCCTTTCCCATAGTGGAATTTACTCTTAAATATCAGGCAGGTGGAAATGAGCTCTGTAGAGGAAAGTGTTATATTTGGTTATGTTGTACAGATTTAGTCTGGACTCTTGGTTCTATAATCTGCGGTGTCTTAGACAATAGGAAGAAGGCTGCTTAATTAGATGGCTTTACATGGCTTTATAAAAATAGACAGAGTTATGAATTATGTCAGTACTTCCCATTGTATTTTGAGGGGGTATATGTAGTGTACAAAAGTACATCAAGGCACCCTGCCCATCAAGACACCATGGATATGGCATTAAAACTTTCAGTGTACAAATAAATGTTCCAATTCATCTCATTTAGAGAAAATTGGAGCCTTTTTGGCAGTGCTGGGATCAGTCAAGAATCTGAAATATAGATTCTCTCCCTACTTGCATGAAATGTTTTAATTACTTAACTTAGAGAGATGATCACACTGGGAAATACTTAATGTGATGTGCCAAATCCTTAGCAAATACAAATTGACATAGCTCCATTGAATTCTCCAGCCAAGGATTAGAGTTGATTGAAAAATAGGAAATAGCAATGAAAAAATCAACCATCTGAAAATATCTACTTTAGGTTAGTTCCATTTGTTCTCAAAGTTTTTATTTTGTTTTTGTTTATGTTTCTGTTTTACTTTTGATATTTTTTCTTATGCTCTGTGTCAGACTTGTCACTTTTTCTTTTCTTCTTCAGGTTTGCTTTTCTATTTTTGGTGATATAAAAGAAAATATGAAGGAACACAGAATATCTGTGACCAAAAAGATGAGGAGAACTCAACCTGGAATTTTCTGTTCCATGAAAGTGTCAGATTCCTTTTGTTCCAGTTTTTTTTCAGTATGAATTCATTTTTTCTTGCAAACTGGCAATCAAATCGGTTGAGTGAGGATGTTGCTGCAGTATCTTAAATGAGTACCTTTATAATTTTCTCTGCTTTATGCTAATTTTTCGGGCCTTTCAGGTGGTGATATGCCAGTTCACACTTCAGTCCTGTTCTGTGTTATCAGGGTGGTGTCATGAAGAGCAGAACAGGAAGCCACTGTTTAGGAATACACCTGGTGCCAGTAGCTGGGTGTGCAGTGCAGTGAGAACTGCAGGCTGTGCCCTGGGTGGGGGGAAATGGAGGGAGCCCCAGGAAAGGAGCTGTGAGCTGGTGCTGACCCTTTGCATCACAAAGGGCACTGGACCTGTGGCACTGGCCAGGTGACTGGGCACTCAGGGACAACAGGAGCTGATGACTCGGCGGGAAGACCCCAGACTATGGTGGAGGAACAGACTGTGAGGGCATAAAAGCCCAGGGATTCTTTTGTTCAGAGTCTCTCCCTGGAGGCACCAGCTCGAACTGTTTCTGTTATTGCACCATGATTAAACTGCTTTAAGGGTCCAGACATCTGGGACTCTGCTATGGGAAATTCAGACCTAAGTGGAGTAGGGAAACCATGTCTGATTGTGTGAATGTGGGGTGTGCAGGGAGTCAAGTGGGGCACCCACTGAGTTGCTGTAGCTGCCTGATAAGAAGGGGCTTCAGTCCCAGCAGTGAAAGTCTGGGGTGGTGGGATTGTGACTGCCAGAGTGGCTTCTCGGTGGTCAGACAGGAACATTTCCTTAACATTTGAAACATGGCCACTCTTAGGCTTAGGAGTCGTCTGTTTCCCCCAGAAGAGTGCAAAATCCTAACTTAATGAGATTTTACTTGCAGCAAGATACTTCCAGCCTGCTTTCCCCCTTCATTTCTTAAAGTAATTGTTTCTGGTTTTCTGCCTTCTCACTGTTAGAAATGTCATGTTGTTCAGTTATCAGCATGCTCATTTGGAGAAGTTTATTAAAGGTGACATAGACTTTCTGACATACTAGTGGCAGAAAAGTAAAATGAATTTCATGGCTCGTTTGGTAAAATGCTCCTTTTTAAACTGGTAGATTTAATGTGACTGTTATCTGTTTAAGAAAATTTTTGCCCAAAAGAGACAGTGTTTTGCGTTTTTTGTGGTTTTTTCCCACAGTGGAGTGGGAAAGATGGTTCAACTGCATAACGTTGCGTGAAATGATTTCAAGTAAATGGAAATTTTTGTGTGTCACTAGAACCACACTGCACTTTGATTTGTATTTTGCGTAGTTGAACAGCATTCAGGGGCGTGGTCCATCTTCAGTTTCACTGTCATACCTTAAACAGTTGGAAGTGACAGACCTTTTCTACATATGTGACTTCTGCTTTGTCCCTGTTCTCCATTTCCCATGTGGAGCTGCAGTGAGAGATCCAGGTACATACTGAAATGCGTTATTTAAGGGTGCTCTCTGTCAATGCTTTCTAGGATGCTCATCTCAGTCAAGCAGGAAATCTAGTTGACTGTAGCCAGCTTTTCTTTCAAAACAGAAATTCTCATTCAGAAGTTGGTCCAAATCCATTATTGCTTTACACAAGTGAAAATTGAGCCTTAGAGCCTCAATTTATTTGCTTGAGGGCACCTACTCAAAAATATTGTTGCAAGGCAGATGAGGGAGGCTTGAATACATAATGGGAAGAAGAAAAAGAAAAAAGAATTGGAGATATCTTTTTTAAAAATGCATTCTTGTTTGAGGTCAGCCTGTTTTCCAATATTTTGCCCTAAATCCTGTTGTAGTGAATGAATTTCACACTTGTAGGTGCAGGAAGGTTTGCTGTTGCTTGGTACAATTCCACGTGACACTTCCATAATATTTCTCAAGCAGACGTTTCTAATCTTTATCAGAAACTACTTTACAAAGTAATGTTAAGCAGTGGTTGTTAAATTCCCATTAGCTCTATCCAGAGTTTTTGGAGAAAGGAAGAACTAAGCTAAATACCACAAGAGACATTTTTAAAGATAGTTTGAATTTCCCATGCTAACATTAGGCCGCCATGCTTGAGAGAAACTCAAATGAACAAAACCCAGTTAAGATTCCAGCTTTATATTTTATCAGAATCCAAGTCTGTAATCTGAATAGTGATGTCTGTTGTACAGAATGCTGCTACTCTATGCAAGCCTTAGATTTCAGGTCCCTTTGCTTGAAGTACTATCCAGGTATTTACTGTCTGTTCTTAAAAGGGAGTCGGTTTTGGTGGAAACTCAGAAAAGATGTTCTTTACAGCAGATCCTGCCCCAAGGCAGTGATTAGGGAGGAAGTAGTGATTGGCAAGGAGGTAGAGGAGAAGAATTCTGTTGCTCTTAAGCTGTAGAGAGCAGCCTGTTTTCACTGGATTGCAAAGCAGCATGGCTTTAGAGGAGTAGTGCATGAGGCTGGCGTATGTGCACGTCTGAACTCTTCAGTTGAGACTCCTTCCTCTGAAGACAGAGCACAATGAACTGTGGGGAGCAGGAATTCAGACCTCCGGGGTTGTCTGGAGCTGCCATGGCTGACTCAGTAGCTGCTGTTCTGGACTGCCCTGTTCCCAGCTGCCACACAAGCAGAGGAGTGATACTTAGTTCAGGGACAATTTGGAACGTGTTTGCACGTTTTGGGGAATAAATGGCTACTAAATAGCAAAACACTTTGATATTTTTCTGACAGTATTTTATAGTTCAGTGTGAATTTTTTCTTTTGATCTTTTATTAGATTTGATGCAGTCCCAAATGTATTGGATCACAGGCCCCTGTTATCAGGACTGGGAGAATGGTCCATGATGGTTTGAAAGGTGCCTTTCAGTCCATGAAATGACAGGTTGAAACCTCTTGGTTTTGCACTGGCAGATATTCAGGGTTTGTAAAAATACAAGTAATAATGGAGGAGGGAAAGAGCAGGTTGCAAAAACTTACTATGAGTGTTTTGGAAATTTGTTTCCTTTAAATAAATGCTAAAAGATAAATTAAAGCAAATACTTTGTTTCCACATTTTGTATTTTGAAGACAGTTACTTTTTTGTGTGTATCCAGACTTGGAAAGTGATAAATAATAATGGTTTTCTATAACTAATGGCCACAGTTTTAGACTTTTCTTTTAGGCTGAGTTGAAGGGAGACGTAGTGATAGAACAGAGAAGTACAGATGAAAACAAACAAAAAAAGTTGCGAATTTCTAATCTTCGTTGGTTTGGATGAGGAATGGTGAGAACATTATGTTTTATATACAGAGTGTGAATCATACCTTAACACTCATTCTACTGCACAAAAAAAAGGAGATTAAAAATTTAAAAGCTGTCGTAAGGAAAGTACTTTCTTATTGCTGGTTTTGGTCTTTGTGTTATGTGCTGGCAGTTAAAAGACAAAAGAAAGGCAAAAGAAAATGTGTTAAATATGTTGAGCTGAATAATAATAACTTCCTGGACCTTCCCATCTTGGGAGACCAGAGATGTTTTGAGGAACTACTGTGGGGCTTGATCTAAGTCATATGTAATAACTTGTTTTTAAGACATAATGGAGACTGTGTGTGCAAGATCCCTGTCATTGCTCTGCCCAAGCAGTGATGCATGAATGGAGGTGTTTGTATAGGCAGCCTTCTGCATTTATAATTGACTGGTTTGGTTGAAAAGTTAGTATTTCTTTTAGAAATTATCGTTTCTAATGTGCATAATTCCAAGGGAATATATGCTGCACATCAGTACTGCTTTATCAGCTCTTTCTTCCTTCAAGTCACACAACTTTTTCTTTTACTGCAACTGTTTACTGTTTTTTTAAGAAAAAGGGCCAGCAAAGCTAATTTTCTTGAGAGTGAAGTCAGCTCAAGTGGAACCAAGCTGAAGGGAAGTGCTCATCTGTGTTACAGTCAGATTGTATTATAGATGTAGAAAAAGCTGAATGTCAGGGTTTATCATGGGGTTCAAATAGTTTTTCTTTGTTTATTCCTGCCTGCAAGACAAAGTACTTTAAATATTGCTTTGCTTTTGGTGGGATGATGATCTGAGGAAAATACAGGTACAAAAGATTGGTGACTTGCTAAAGTCACCTAGATCCATAACAGCAGAATCACAAGAGGAATAAAGATCCCATGAGACCCAATCTGTGCTTCATATAATTTATTTTCATTGCTCAGAGTAGGCTCTACCTGAAATAGCAACTAGAGGAGGAAATGCACTCTCTCATTTAGTCTTAGTTTGTAGTCTGACATGTAGCATACCACAGCTAGCAATGGCTGCCATTATTTACTGTTTGATCCTTTATTGGTATATATGTGATCTTTCAAAATATTTCAGGATGGTAATAGATTTGGACTTGATCCTCATTTCATCTTCATCAAAACAAATCTGAAGAATTCCAGCTTGCATCTTGCCTTTCCCAAAAGACACTTTCTGGAATTTGGAGAGATATTTGCAGAAGAAGAAACTCTGAGGAATGCAAAGCATGCTCGTAGCAGTTGTTGGGTGTGCAGACATTGCATACCCAGTGCATTGTTTCTGGAAAAGTTATTTGGCAATTTCAGTAGTCTTTGCCATAACAAAAGTGACAATAATTAGTAGTGTCCATGGTGTCTGATTGACTCTGAATCATTGAATCATTAGATTTTACACTCACTACCCTGTGTGATGGGAAGCAGTTATCTACATTACACAAAGAAGAAGCTAAAAGGTGTAATAAATTAAGCAACTTGTTCAAAGTCACACAGAGAATCATTAACTGAAGAGGGCTTGAACTCAGGTGTCCTGAATCCTACACCCCGTATCTCATTTACTAAGCCATCCTTCATAGCCGTTCTTCGTCTCCCGTCGTGGAGGAGTTTGCCTTGGGGGCTTATGAGCGCCAGCCTTTCTGTAACAAAGCTATTCAAAAAAAAGATTATTTTGTCTTGGGTGAATCTGCACTTTTGGTAATTAACTTTTCGCTTTGGACACGTGAAATATTTTTGAATTAGAGTGATATGTATGTGCAGGAGGAGTATGAGAGGAATGCATGAACACATGTAAACCCATAGGAAATGAGTAAGTGCTCCACACCTTACTGAGAGTAATTTAAATTAACATTGCCCTCACTATAATTCATCTCATTGTTCCAATGAAGCAGAGTAGCATGGGGTCAGATTAATAATTTAAACTGTTTTACCCCTCAGCCTTCTTCCTCTTCAAAAGAAGGGTTAGAATTTAGTGGAACACCATTGTTTGAGCTTTTGAAGACTTTAATTGGTGTTTCAAAGAGTACGACCTCATTCACTCACAGAGCATTTTTCATTCTTTTTCTCTTCTCTTTGTAAGTTGCACAGAGTTTAGGTTTGGTTATTTTTCAGAATTTTTTACTCCCCCAAAATATTTGTAAATAGTTTGGTGTATAAAGGAATTAGAAAAATTCCATGCTGTCATCTCGCTCATTATCCATTAAGGTCCAAAGCCAGTTGAAATATCTTAGAGCACTCCTTTAGTTTTTTGCAGAACTTCTCAACACTTAAAGAAGCAGTGATTAGAGTCACATAATCTTATCTTTGATTCAGCCCTTTCTGGCAGCCCCATTTCACTCCTGCTTGTCACCTTTCTGTGGTTTCATAGCAATATCTGAATGGGACCTTTGTTGTTTGCCTTATTCCAAGCATCTCTTCAGCAGGAAAAAAAAAAAGTTAAGATAATTCCATACAATATTGTGATAAAAATAAAATATATTGAAATCACTTAATGTAATGGCCAAATAAAACTTGGACAAAGACCCACAAGTTTGAAAACCCAGAACCAAATTCAGTTATGTGAGTTACTTTTTATCGAATCCAGGCATGTCATCACTGGACTTACATCATTAACTGTCTTACACTTTAATGTTGAATTAATTTTATAGGGTAGAACATCCTTATAGTATCCTGGAATCTAGTATCATATGAAAATTCAGTGATGCTAGTGGATGTCTTTTTTCTGATGTTTGCAAAGTAAAGCAACACTTCACACACTCTGACCACTACAGTCCTCCTACACAACTCTAACCTTAGTCTTCAATTTGTAGGAAAAAAATTCTGATGCCTAAAAACTGGGGTTAAAAAGTGTAAAGTGTTTTACACTAGTCCTCAGCTCATTGGAAAAACTTAACAACAACATACAGGTTTTGGGGAAATTTTCATCTGTTTGCATCCTGGTATCATAACCTATTCCTAGGTTTAGTTGTCAGTATAAACTAGGTACCAAGCAGTGCTCCAGTATTCAAAACGTGATATACAAATTACGTCTTTGTACCTTCTGAATTGAAAGAATAATTCCTTTTTTTTTTATCCTACTGTACTGAACCTTAATAGTAGGTGTGAGTATAAGCTAGAAAACAGCGTAATTATTGAAAATTAATGATCAAAAGTAAAAAATATCTTTTGACACCTGTCTTAATCTTTCTTCTGAGAACCTGAGTTCTCTGAGTTTGGTAACAATCCACACTATACAGTACCCATTT
This sequence comes from Manacus candei, assembly GCF_025592945.1. Classification (NCBI taxonomy): domain Eukaryota; kingdom Metazoa; phylum Chordata; class Aves; order Passeriformes; family Pipridae; genus Manacus; species Manacus candei. The sequence goes on from NW_026138108.1 coordinate 3,973,037, forward strand.
CCAAACCTTAATTGTAAACTTTTGAGCATAAATTTGAATTGCTGTAGCTGACCCGAATTTGTTATTAAAATCTGCTGATGTCAGTTCTCCACTTACTATTTTACGTCATGCAAAGGCAAAAAATTACTTCAGCTTTGTAGTTCTTACTTTCCAGATTCCCAGTGCTAACCCTAAGGTTTAGTTTGACATCAGTAGTTGTCGCTACCTGAAAATTAGTAACAAGGCTTTCATAGCCAAAATACCCACTTTGAATTTCTCTGCTATCTCTTGGATAATCTAGCAGTAATGCCATGTGAGCAGCCTCAATCATCTGGAATCGTAACCCCCAGCAGCTACTGAAATCTACCTATGCTGGTACTTGGTTTTCTGCACAACACTGGAACAATGTGTCAGTTGAATCTTGGTGTTTCCCCTGCCGTCCTAAGCACTAAGAGCTTGCAGTTCTGCCAGTTTTCAGCTGACAAAACTGATTGATTTGTACCATACCTTGCTGGATTAGGAAGCAGTTTGCTGTGGTGTATATGAAATGGAATTATTTTTTTTTTTAAAGAATATTTATGCAAATTACTGGATCAGTAAGTGGTAGTCACTATAACCTAATAAATACTATTCTTGGTTTTACTCTAAAAGGAAATAATTTAAATAACAAAAACCTCATTAGTACATGTATATTACTTACACAGGTAGGGTTAGTAATGAACCCCCGGGAAGCAACCTTGAATTCCTTTCCAATACTTGGATATAAAACATGAGGAAACCTGGAGTTAATAATGCTAGCTCTGTTCTTCCTTTGCTGACCAGCTCAGTTCTTGCATGCTTTCTCTCCCTGATTCATTGATATCTCATTGTCTCACAATTCCCTCCCCCTTCAGCATTTTTTCCTTGGCTTTCATCAGATACCATGGTCATCTCTATTTTACTCACTTCTTTCTGTCCTTACTCTTATCTTTTCTCTGCTTAAACCACCCCACCAACTCCATCCCTGTCCTTCCAAAGAGCTGGATCTAGGAATACAAGATGTGATTCTGTGAACTCTTCCAGTAGATGCTTCTGGCAGAGATTCAAACTCGTGAAGAAGGGAATGCCTTTTCTTAGGGCTTAGGGAGAGAGCTACTGGGTGCAAGGACTCAGGAATGAGCAAAGGAGAGCTCCCTGCCCAGTGTGGAGAGGCTGGAGAGGTATAAGTTTAGGACAGAGGTGAGCTGAAATCAAACTTACAGTCTGTTCTGGGCACCAAGTGGGCTCTTGGCAGTGTTGATTATGTATAAGAAAAGGTATCCTACTTTCACTATCAGCTATGGTTTACTTGTGTGAACTCCTTACTTTTGAACTCCTTTGAACTGTACAGGAGTCCTCCCTTTGTTGACAGTGGTGCTTGGATGACATCTATGGCAGGATGGCTTTTGGATTCTGGTGATGTAATGTGTAAAATTTTGTGGTGCTTTTTGAGAGAGCAGGCAGCCTCAGATTTTAAAATTTGTGTATTCTGTGAGGTTGATTGAGGTCAGCAATGGCTTAGGATATCTGTCATTAAAGAAAACTCTGCTTTGGGAGTGAGGTCACTGATTCAGAAGGCAGCACTTTACACAGATTCAGTGTGACAATCCAACACAGGAGCCACAGTACTTTAAAAATGACAGGTCGAGGCGAGGCTCTGTCTGTTCATGGGCATCGAAAGGTCCTGCAACTTTGCTGTTGAGTCACTAACTTGAATATCCAAAAAGAGACTGTTATACCTTGTCAGACACCCTCCCTCAGAGTTTCCGGCATGTAGGAGCCTTTGATCTCAGTTTTTAAATGACCGTGTTGTGTTGTGGCACGGTTAAATAACTGCCGTGCTTCATCCCAGTGATGGAAATGCTTTGTTGTCTAGGGAATTGTGTGCATAGTGGCTGATAAACTAGTATGTTAATCCTGTTAAAGCTTGTGTGAATCCACTAATTTTGACAGTGTTGCATTGTGACATGGTAAACAGGATTGTATGGGTGATGCAGGTCCGTAGCTTTGAGTGAACTTTGTCATATCTTCAAAAAGTTGTTTTCTATTATTAGTTAAGGAATTGTTTTCCTAGGAATTGTAGTATAATTGTTTACCACCTTAGCTTGCAGATAGTGGGTCCCATCATATTTTCTGCAAAACCAACTAGAATTGAAAACCAAAGCACGGAGTCTTAACTGGAGTCAAGAACAGGATCAGTTTTGCTAGCAACTCAACAGGGGAGCTTACAGCATCCTCAGTAATAGCAACAACAGTAATTCTTTACACTTACATTCTCATTTTTATCTGCAGTTTTTTGGAGAGTTTTATAAAGATAATACATTCTCCCTGTCACAAATGGAAGAGTAGAAAGCTTAAACCCCAAAGGTAAGAGTGACTAAACTAGAGAGACCTTGGGGGAAAAGGTATTATTTAGAAAATTCCCTTATGTCACTTTGTGTTTTCCCCACCCCATAAAATATGCTGTTAGTTTTCTCCAGTCTAATTATGCAGTCTCTCCACACCTAGGTCTGTGTCACAGCTGGTCTAAGCTGGCGTAATTTCTCTGAAGTTGGTGATTTTGCCTCTACCACTTATCTCTTAGCTCTATTTTTCAGTTAGCTTTCCTCAAGGTAATTTCCACTTCATTTGTATGTTTATTTTGGCACCATTTTTGTGCTTCCTGTCTGCTAGTGCTGTTTGAATAGCTTGAAAGGATGAATTTTGTTTAGATTTAGGAATCCCTTCAATATTTGTTTTAGAGGAAGGGAACCTGTGGGCACACTGCCTTTGAATTGGTCTTTGCACCCATCTCACCATGCCTTGTCTCCTTTTTCTTTCCACTGCAGGCTCCTACAGAAAGGATCCTATTTCTGTTTCCCTCTCTCATGTCTGTGTGCTGTGTTCCTAGAGCAGATGCCAATGGCTAGTTAGTACTGCCAGGCTTTGCAAAGACTTCTTGGGGTTTCACATGGCTTGGAATGCCAATGGAAGGTTTGTTGTTCCACTTTTGAGTCTAGTAAGGAAACAGTTCCACCATGGATGCACTCAGAGGAGGAAGCTGCTAATTATGTCTTCTGTCCCCTCTCTCCCCACTGGTACCTGTTTCTCCTTCCTGGTTAGGAGCTGTTGACATAACAGCATCCATTTATTTTGCTTGGGGATGTATTCATACACGTTTGTTTAGGTGGTGGAGATAGAAACATAGAAACAGGAAAAAGTATTTTCTCTCTATAACATAAATAGAACATTGTCATAGAAGTGTTCTCTTCCTATACCAGGCCTCACTAGCTGTTGCCATTTTAAATAATTGCTGTAGCATACTCCAAAATTCAGAATATTATAGTAACATTCTTGGCTATTCTTACTGCTTAATCTTTTCATCAAGCTATGACAGCCAGTAATGAAGAACGAAATAGGAACCCGTCCCTTCTGTGTTTCCATGTAATCTTTGATCTGGAAAGGGTCGCGCTACAAAACCTTAATTCTTTAATTCCCAGTTCTCAGAAAGATGAAGTTTGGGGAATTTAATTTGCCTCCTATTGTCTCTCTGCTGCCTTATCTTCACATGTCTTGTAGTAAGTTGTTAGGCTGCCCAGATTTCCATACTGGCACGTTGCCAATCATATGAATAGCCTTTGTATCTTTGACGCCAAGAGGGTTCAGAGAAAAGAAGGTAAATATTTTAAGACTGTTTGATGTATGGACAAGCTATGAAGCACTGTGGCAGTAGAAACATGTACTGAGCTACTTCCAGTAGTTCATTAAAGCTGTTCCAGTGAGACAAGGGGTCTTCTAATATCCTGCTGACATTAGAAATGTGCTTGAGCACTTCACACACAGAGTTCCTAAATATAGTCAGAACAATGACTTTAATATTAATGCTTTTATGTAGCAGCTGTATGAGGTAGCTCTCAAAGCATTCAGTATGGAAAGCAAATAGTGTTTATTCCATTCTGCAGACAGAGAACTGAGTTAGGGAAGGGAGGTGAAGTGAATTGCAAATATGATGCAGCAGGCCACAGACACAAGCACAAATAAAGCTTAGGTCTCAAGTCTGGTGTTCTGTGCCTAGTGACAGAGACACATTGCTGTATGAAACCAGAAGGTTATAAAGTGTATTTTATTGTAGCTTGGATATGTATGTTCTCAGCCACTATCACAAACAGCTTGGCCAATTGTCTAACCGTTCCCGATACATTCAGTTTGGTATTGGGATGGATGAGTATCTCTCAGCATTGCTCTCGAAGCTGTTGTGTACCCACACTCTATTCCAGATTGCAGGATGCAGGCACATGACTCCACAGAGATAGCATACGGTTGGTCTGCCTAAAAAAGTGCTGAGTTTGGTCCATCCTCTTTAGGAGCAGAGCAGTGCTGCTGCTTGCTCTGTCAGCCAAAAGTATCTGTGCGGCGTGTGAAGAATGGCAGTCTTCCAGTTCTTCAGTAAGTCTGGACAATGTGCTATTAAACTGAGTGTATCAAATAGTAAGAAGAACACAGTCCTTAAAGGGCAGAGTGCAGACATTATAAAGTTATCTGTTTATACCAGAGAGCTACACCTGTAACAATACAGTGCTTCTGGAAGCTACCAGTCATGGCTGCTCTCCTATTAAAAGCATGTGACAGAGATGGATTCTGCAGTAATAATTTCCTCTAATCACTTAATAAAAATTCTATCTCATTCATCTTTCCTTTTGTACTTTTTAAAGCTTTGTGGTTGAATTTTGTTGTCTGACGGGTAATTCCAAGTGAAAAATATTTACTTGTAGGTCTTTGCAAGGTCAGACGTAGTACTGCGGGTAACTACTGTGCAAGTTTCTCTGCATGCATTTCTTTCAAATGAGTAGTGCCTCTTGGACCTGCAAAGTACCTCCCATCTGTGCCTTTCTGCTCTGTAGCACTAACAGGTACTCACACTGAAGTATATAGTGCTTCTATGGGAAAGAAATATATCTATATCTATATTTATATCTGCATTTTCAAGAGGGAATTGGAGTAGATGACCTTTAAAGGTCTCTTCCAACCAAAATCATCTATGATATGTTCCAGGCTGTAAGGTCAGCGCCTTCCAGATGCAATTGAATTGTTTTTCATGGCAAATTTGAAACCAAGGATCTATAACAGAAAATGGAAAAGAAAACATTTAGTTTTCAGATATTTTTAGGATTTCTTCTTTTGTCGCCCAGTTGTATTGATGTAGACAGTGAACAGTGTGTTTGCGGTGCTGATACGTCCGTGCCAACCTCAGCGTACCCGCTGGGGCCAGTGGGGTCATGAGCATGTGGCTGTGGGGACTGTGCTGCAGTCATACTCTCAGTAGTTTGTGTAGATGTAGCAACACTACATCTAGACAAAACAGCGAGACACTGCAGCCCACAAAAGTTTTAACTTATGGCTTGAATCCGTGTGCTTATTCTTCATCATCCTCTTCTTTAACTTCTGTGATGACCTATTCTGTTTTCTCCTTTAAGCAGCATAACCAAGAACATGTTGATAGCTCTGTAGAAGAGAATCAGATGTAATATGTTGCTCATGGCAAAGGAGTACAGAAGGCCTTAGTTCTTTCAGAAGATTACATGAGACTGTTTAATCAAGGACAGCAAAGCAGTGTTAGCCTGTACAGCTTTTCTTACTGATAGGTCCTTTCATGCAGTGATATTTTTATAATGATGTTTTTTGCAATGAAATAAGTCTGATAGTGTTGGAATAAATCTCTCTGCTTGACCATTCCTCAGAGATTATCGCTTAGTTGTCATAGTTGATAGGGAGAACAATAGTAAGTAATCATCAAACTACAAGCTCAGTCTGATGCCAGCATTTTAAATTAAATTACATACAATTTTGTTGGCATCACTGGGTCTCTCTCCAGGCTTTTATGCATAAGGTGCTGCCTGCTCAACTAAAAGTGGTAATTTCAGAAAAAAAAACCAGTTAGGTTGCTGGTGCTCAGGTGCTTACCTGGGGAGAAATATGAAGCCCTGAAAGAGCCAAAGCAAGAGGCTGCACTTCAAAAGAACGTTTCAGACTCTGCCACAACATGTGTAGTGACTGCAGAGATACCTGGTGGTGAATGAGAGAGGAGCCTAGCTCTAAGATTTTTATACAGGAGTACTGTTTAGTCCTGTTGACTCTCATAGGGAAGTTTATGTGCTGAAAACAGTAAAATAACCACCCTGTTTCTGGGAAAAGTGCAGTCGTGTCATGAACATCCCTAGATTTTGTAAAATAGTCTTTGTAAGTGCCTGTCTGGTTTGGACAGCTGAGGGCTTGATCTATCAATGGTGCATTTCGTATCAAAGAAACACCTGTGAAGTGAGATCAGTATATTCTTTCATGCATTACCTTTCTATTTGGTCTAAATTAATGGTTGCCATTAAAATGTAGTTTGAAAGCAAATTTTCCAGAATTAATGGATGAAGCATCACAGATTTGCTGCCTCTTCCTCTGAAGAATTTCAAGTGCTACATTTTTTCCCCTCATTTCCCCTTCAGATCTTTCCTGGAAACTAAATACCTTTATTAAAACAAAGAACAATGAACACTTAAAACAAAATAAACCCCAAATCTCTTTCACACTCACTTCAGCAAAAGATCTGAAGTGCCATGTTTCCCTATATGTCAGTGAGCACTTGCAGAAGTGTGAGGTATGAGGCTTTGCACATGGAAGGCCAGCCTAAGGATAAAGAGGATGAAGGTCCAGTTACACCAGAGGTGTCACCACAACCAGAAAGGTCAACACTTCGTATTACAACCACTTCCAAGAGAAAGAAAAGATGCGTTGTAGTCACAGGCAATTCCCTTCTAAGGGAAACAGAGGGCCCAATATGCCAACAGCCCAGCGGAGGTGCCTTTATACCACTGTACGCAGCATGGGCAACAAACAGGAGGGGCTGGAAGCCACTGTGCTGCTAGAAAGTTATGACCTTGTTGTCATTACTGAAAATTGATGGGATGAATCCCCGACTAGAGTGTGTCTATGCAGCCTGTGGCTACAGGCTGCTCAGAGGAGAGAGACGGGGAAGAAGGAGAGGCAGCAGGGTTGCCCTCTACATCAAGAGGTGGATTGAATGTAAAGAGCTGTCTCTGAAGAACAGCCATGAGCAGGTTGAAAACTTATGGTTAAGAACTAGAGACAGAGACAACAAAGGGGACCTTGTGGTTGGCGTTTACTACTGGCCTGTTGGTGGGGCCTTCTTGCTCCAGCCACAGGAGGCATCGCTCTGACAGGCTCCCGTCCTGCTGCGGGACTTCAACCACCTTGACATCTGCTGGGAAAGTGGCACAGTGAGCTGCAGGCAAATCAAGAGACTCCTGGAAGGCATGGAGGAAAACTTGACGAGTCCTACCAGAGGGGATGCAGTACTGGATCTGATGGTCACCAATCGTAAGCAAGCTAATCATGGACATCAGCATTGGTGGAGTTGGCAGTTCTGAGGGATGTGGGTCAGGTAAGGAGTAAAGTTAGTCCTCTGAGATGCAGGAAGGCAAAATTCCATCTCTTCAAGGAGTTAGTCAGCAGAATTCCCAGGGGGACTGCCCTCAGGGACAAGAGAGCAGGCAGAGTTAGGAAATCTTTTAAGGAAGTCTTCCATAGAGCATGAGAGCTAGCGATCTCGAAATCAGTCAAGGAAGGCAAGAGACCATCATGGCTGAGTAGGGAACTGCTGGTCATACTGAAAAGAAAGAAGCAAATGCACAGGCAGTGGAAACAAGGACAGTTAACCTTGGAAGAACACAGAAAATGAAGTTCAGTTGTGTATGCATGGGATGAGGAAGGCCAAGGCGAAGCTGAAACTGAACCTGGCAAGGGACACAAAGAATAACCAGAAGGGCTTCTACAGGTATGTTAACCAGAAAATGAAGGTCAAAGAAGGTGTACCTCCACTGATAAACAATGCTTGAAAACTGGTAACAGCAGATGAGGAGGAAGCTGAGGTACTCATGAACTTTTTTGTCTCAGTCTTCAGTGGCAACCTCTCTTCCCATACCTCTCAAGTGGATGGAGGGGGACTGGGGGAGTAAAGTCCTTCTCACTGTGAGTAACCCTCTACTCCACTCTTGTGAGATCCCACCTGGAGTGCTGCATCCAGCTCTGGGGTCCCCAGCACAGGAAGGACATCAGCATGTTGGAGCAAGTCTCCTATGAGGAAAGTTTGAGGGAATTGGGTTTGTTCAGCTTGGGGTGACCTAACTGCAGCCTTCCAGTATCTTAAGGGAGCCTACAAGAAAGATGGAGAGAAACTTTTTACAAGAGCATGTAGTGACAGGACAAGGGGTAATGTCTTCAAATTGTAAGATTTAGATTAGATATTAGAAAAAAAATTGTGTACTGTGAGGGTGGTGAGGCACTGGAATAAGTTGCCCAGGGAAGTTGTGGATGCCCCATCCCTGGAAGTGTTCAAGGCCAGGTTGGATGGGGCTCTGAGCAACCTGGTCTAGTGAAAGGGGGGGGGTGGTTGGAATTATATGATCTTCAAAGTCCTTTCCAGTCCAAACCATTCTGTGATTCTATGAACTGCCATGTATTATGGTAGGGGAGAACGGAGTTTATAAAATTCCCTTCAGGAAGGGGGAATAGGTCAGCACTAGAAAGCTCTTCTGGTGACTTAATGAGATGATGGGGCAGGGTGGGAGAGAGGCAAATGGCTTAGAATGAGAAATGCAAATCAGATTTAAAAACAAAATTAAAAAAGAAGGAATAAAAACAAGGCAAAGGCCATTGGGGGATTCTGTGCTGCATTTTGTGTATGTGTTGGAGTATTAAACATCTTCAGCCTGCACTAATGATGTTCATAACAAGCCTGATCTTTTGATGTTTCTGAAAACATCAAAGTAAAGGTCCTGGAAGGCTCCAGTTCATCAAAATCAAAATCCCAGACAAAAAGAACTTTTTTTTTGCTTTGGTTTAATAGGTATGGGTATTTTATTATGCTTAATTTTATGTTTCCAGGGGCTTTGGGAATAGGAAGGAGGAGATGGAAGAAAAATAAGCAAGAGTTTTGAAGTAGGCATGAATGGAGGTGAAATGCGATTCAGAATAACACTTCAGAGAACAGTTAAAATCCTTAAACTACTTTTTGCCTGTTCTGATTCATGTGGGGAGAAGGCAGAAACCATCTTCTGTCTCTTGTTTTAGTGAGGAGAGCTTTCTCAGTCAGGAATATCAGTAGATCCACATGGCATATAAAAAAGGAATTATTTTGCAGTTACTTTGTGGTATCTGCCACCCTTTTACATTACTAAGAACAAGGAAGACCCTTTCACTACAGTATTCAGTTTTGAGCTCTGGCTCCTATAGTCTCCAGAAGGACTACTTCCAAAGTACAGTCAGATGTCCAGCACCGACCCTGTAACCTGCTCCCATGTCAGGGCTGCAAAGAAGTTGTGTAGATTTCCAAAAACGTATAAAGGTGCTGGAAGTAGGTAGTTGGGATATCTCTTAAAATTTTGCTTAATTTTGGAAGCCAGTACTTCTAATATGAAACACAGACAAGGCATCCCTAGTACTTGTATTTCACATATTTTTAAAACACTGGGAAATTATTTTAAGCTCAGATTTAGAAGGCGTCTGCTTGAAGTGAAACTTCTGGCCTGTATAAACCAAACCTAAGGAAGAGCTTTTCAGAGAATTTCAAGGAGAATAGACTCACTCTTAGGTGCAAGAGAGACAGTAGCAGAAAAATGTTTTTAATTCTTCTGTCCTTTTTGACATTGATGGTTCTTGTGTGACATCTCTCAGTTTTGAGTCAGATGTTCATCTGTTTGATCACAAGTACTCACTGGGCTGTAGTTTGCTGGAAATAGGCATGAGAAAATAACTAAAAAATTTATGTTACTAGAATTTGCTGTGTAGTGAACCCACAATCTCTGTTAAGGATAATATGGTGGAGAAAAAAAAGATAATAACTGCTGGCACTACAGTGGGACTGACAGTTCAGTCAAATGCTTCTAGATGCTCATTTCCTTGTATTTTGAAGCTGAGAGGCACTTTTACTTTTAGTGGTATAATAAAATACGGTATTTTTTTTCACTGTTTAATTTCACAGATTTAGATGGACTTGAGATGGACTACTCTGCTGTCACAGCTCTTTCTGAAAAGTGATTTTTGCTAGTGCTTTGGAGTTCGTACATTGTAGACTGTGCACACAGGGTGCAAGTCACCAAGAGGAGATCAAGGACAATGTCTGTTGCACTTTCAGGAATCATGAGGGCAGTGGGTTTAGGGGCATGCTCTTGAACAGTGCATGTGTACATCTGTGTAACCTCTGTGTGGAGAGGATGAGACACAGTTTTGTCTTACTCTTTGACCAGAGTAGGAGGGAACTGTAGTTCTAATTCATACTCTGTCTCGAGTGACAGTCTGTGTCTGTGAAGGTCACAGCAGTACAAAGCCCCAGAATCCAGCTGTTAATCTTTAGGGTATGAACTGACACTAGATGGAAGTCTAGGATTGCTGTACAGGATAGAAAGATATATACAGAGAAATTTTACCATTGACTCTCCTTTCTGTCCTTCTTATTGCAAACTTTCTACCCATTAAATGTGTGGTTGGTGGCAGTAAGCACTAATATATGGAGGTGTAAATAATCACATTGCAAAGCTCTCATCCCTTTTTTCTTTTGTTTGTTTTTTTTTTTCATTATGAATAACTTTTTTTTTCCACACACTAACGGCTGATGCATCATTTCATGTCTACTCTTGACTTTGCTATGTTGCCACAGTTTATCCATTCTGTTCTGATGCTGTTAAAATATAATGTATACATTATATATTACAATCAGATTTCTTAAGTCCTGCCCTCTAACCGTTTTCCTTCGCCCCCTGCCATCTTTCCAAAATGCAGGTAGGCTTAACCAAGCTGTCTTTAATCCATCTAGTTTGACTACTGGGAGCAGTGAAAGTCCCACTGGCCACACTTCTGTGCTGTAGATGTGTTCTCCTATATGATAGCAATGGGGTCTGGGCTGTCTGAGTCAGGTCATCATCCCCAGTGTTCTCTGTCAGATACTGCCTAAAACTCCAGACTGTGAAAAACCTCCTGTTGTGGCTCTCCAGCTTGAAGCTGATAATTTCATGTTGGGTCTTTAATTTTCTTTATTGTAAAAGAAGTTGTAGACTTTGTCTTCCTGTGAATGTGTATGTACATATCTACGTGAGAACAGTGATAATATAAAGTTCTCATGATAGGACTAGAATAATTTTTGGCTGATGCCTGTCCAGTAATCTGCATTTGCTTTCCTTCTTGAGAAATGCAAGAAAAATATGTTCACAGGCTTGTTGCCTGGGGTTGTACAGGTGAGCTGGCTGCTTCATTGTTGGAATCGCTTTTCTGATGTGTGCTGATATTTTTTTGATATTTTGTTTAAATGCCATCCCATCAGTGGTGTTAAAGGAGACTGAACAACCACTCAGTGCAGAAGATCCACGGTCATGGTTGGATACGTAGATGATTGTGAGCATGACATTCAGAGATGAGTTTCAGAAAGAAGAAAAAGAGGGTTTTAAAAACAAATAAATAAGAGATGCTATCCAGCAGCCCCAGACACACACCAGACAAGACAGTTAAAATCACTGAGCTGTTAACAGCAAGTTTGCCTCACTTCATCAAATGCATCAAGCACAGTGCTTCTGAGAGATAAAAGATCAAAACTCACACTGATCACCCTCTTGGATTTTCGTTCTGAGTGTTTTGTTGCTTTGCTTTTGTGGGGTGGGGGCAGGAGAAGGAGTGATGTTTCTATTGAAGGAGGTTTTAATTTAATAATTGACAAATTCTCCCAAGTGAGAATTGTTTGGCCAAGTTAACAGATTAATTAGTTAAGAAGTCAGTAGGCAGTGGTTTGCATTCCAGAAACCTTAGCATAAGAGAAGTTCTTCTAGTAGGTATGAACAAGTGACTCAAAGAACTATACCACGCCCTTAGAAATACTGCATTTTTTTTTCCCACAGAATTTTACAGCATCTGCTAAGGGCTTGTACTGTGCTTTAACACAGCAAGTCTGAAACTCAAGGTTCCACTGCAGCCACAGTAAATAGTATATAGTACAGTGAATGGTTTTAAAATGAAGAAGCAGTAAATGTGCCATCAAAACAGGAGAGAAATCAGAAACAGAGAGACCTCTCTGGACACTCTCTTGTAATAATTTCTCTTGAGAGATTATTCCAGGTAACTTTTCTCTCTTATTTCTATCTGAGGTGTCCATGACACCTGCCTATTTTTGCAAAATTCAGCATTACAGTTCTTGTGATTTCTGTGCACTTACTGGGTTGGGTACTGATGGAACTGCATTCTTGGCAAATTCATATTACAGGAGAGAAACTAATGTTTGTCTGCTGGCTTTAGCTGTTATTCATATTCTGTCACGTAAAAACAAGAAGACATTTGCTGTAGTTGAAAGATCACAGGCTTGAATAAAAGGCATTTTGTTTCTCACATCATCTCTATGTACTGCTTTTTGAAACGTTACATGTAAGTTTGTTGATTGAGTTTTGCAGATTTTTGAACAAAGAAAGTAGGCAAAGAGAACGTCCCTAAAGTAGATAACTCTCTCATAGTCTGCCTACCAGCAATTTTAGCTTGAAAGTTTTGCCTTTCTTGGGGCTTCTTATGGCGGTGAGGAAATCCTGACGTAGGGAACTTCTTTAAATTGCCCAGTGTTTCTAATTTCAGAACATAATTAGGCAAATCTACCTAGCTAAACTCTGAGGAATAGCTGCTTTCAGCTCGAAGCTTAACTCCATTCATTGTTAAAATCATAGCTCTGTTTTCTTCCTCACTGCTTACGGATAGCAGAAACCTTTTCCTCAAATGTCTCTCCAAACACCTCTCTCACCCTAAATTTGATCTGTTTGTGCTAAAATTATCTTCACTGGTTATAACTCTAATCATGTCACAGTCTCTTTGATTCTTCCAGTTATTCTGCTGACCATATCAAATTCAAGCTTCTGGTTGTCAGCATCAGAGCCCATTAGCTTGTCTTCTTTTGTCTTCTCTCTCTCACTCTCTCTTCCCCCCTTCTCTCCTCCATCACTGTGTTTATCTGTGTCTTCCCTGCCTGTGGCACGATGTCCTTTATGCTCCTGACATCATCTCCCCTCCTTTAAGACATCCTTAGGACTGACTCCTGTTTAGAGTCTGGAAGCAATCAGCTTGCTAATGATGGCTAGGTCTAGCAGCAGACTAGGGATTGCTAATGGTATTTATTTATTCATGCTCCTTGTGGAAGATAAAGCATCCAGTTGATTGTGATTAGCTGATCTAGATAACCTTATCCTTATTTTCATCTTTCCTCCCACTCTCTATGCACGTTTTTGTTTTGTGATTCAGTTCTAAAGTTTTAAAGTCAGTGGTTTGTCCTTTTCAGCTGCAGCTTGCATTGTGAGTGCCTCATCCCAGTTAGGAAGCTTGAACTTAATGACATAAATGATAGCTATTGCTACTACTGTACAGTTTTAGCCTGGGATTTTCAAGAATGCTCAGGAATGTAGGTGTGCATGTGATCTTTTGGAATCCTGAATAAACTGTAGCCATATTGTTACACGTAATGGGATTTTTCTTTGGAATTTGCCTAGTTTGTCATAAGGATACTTGGGGTGTGTGAAAACAGTGCCATTTGGGGTGCTTGGTGGAGAAGAAAGTCAGTCCTTGCAGAAGAGGCGAAGCTGTAGGGCAGCACTAGCTGTGCATGCTGGGCTCCAAGAAATCACATGGTTTAGCACTTCCAATGGGTAATGGAAAACTAAGGGTTGATTCCCTGATGTGTGTGCTATGGTCATTGTTCATGAGCTACTTTGGATTCGGGTGGTTACAATTTTGCTATTCAATTTGAATCAGAATAAAATCAATGCAATTCTAAATGTCTTAAACTTGAGTGCATGTGAAAGAGGGCCTGAAAGTGCAAATTGAGGTCAAGGATATCGTATCTGGTCACTGCCCAGAACTTCCAACCCGTACCATTTTACTGCTTTCTGTCATAGACCTTGCACAAGCCAGCTGCTGGAGGATTCATGAGAGGACCTTGAGAGATACCTGTTGCATCCTTTATCCTTCACCTAGCCTGTTCTGAAAGACCTCCCAAACATGGAGATTCTGTGACCTTTCCAGTATTTAACTGATCTCATTGTTAGAAAAGGTTTCCCGGACTGAAACTTTCCTGCTGCAATTTAAAACCTTTCCAACTTCTTTTATGATTCTTTTATACTCCTTTGAATTCACTATTTAACCACGACCCTCTTGAAGTGTGGTATGGGATGGTGCTGAGTCCTTGGCAGTGTAGAATATATAGGCAAGACTGCTGCTCAGAGAGGATGGGTACCTGTGATGCTTGCATGCTGTCTGCTGGGATCTAGTGAGCGATGACTCTGCTGGACTGGACATAGCAGAGTCCTAGGCTGCCAGATCTGTTTCTGGAATGTAATTTCAGCTTTCCTGAAAGAGTGAAAATCATTCCACGTTGTGAAATATTTTTATAATACAGCTGAAGTCATTGTTTGCTATTATGGGCCCTCTAGAGGTATATATACCATGAAACAAATGTGAGCTCATTTTCCACGCCGACCTTGTGGAAATCCCATTGGAATTCAGCAAACGACTCCCAGCTGTGGCTCATAGATGCTGTATGAGCAAAACTGGCATCATAAATGAGCGCCAGTCCAACTGAAATAGTTTGTGGAAGACGAAGCGTGTAGGCATTTTATTCTTCTCTCTGTCTGTGTCTGTTTTAAATGTAACTCCAGTGGTACTCAGGCTCAGGGTGCTACTCCTCTATAGTCTCATTGTGAAATGCATGTGGAGAAGTAAAGGATGCTTTGAATTACCTGCTAAAGTATGGTTTTGTTTATGGGTATGTAGGTAACTACATACCTTTTTCCCCATATGCACTTGACTGTGAACCATCTCTTCATCCTTCAGGTATCTTTAGTGTTTGGAGTAGTACAAGTGGCAGAGAAGAAAACAGCTACAGAGTTTAGCAAGGGGAGAAAATACAGTGAGAATCAAAGATTTAGCCTTAAGGCATGAAAAACAACTTCTTGAAACATATACTTTTTTTTTTTGAATATAAAAGCACTGATGGAGACTGTATTTTGTCTTAGTCAAGACATCAAAAAATGCCACATGCTGATTTTTTTCTGCAGGAGGTTAATGGACTAGTTCTTTCCTTAAGAGTGTAGTTTCAGGAGTGAAAGAGAACGAGCTCTTCATTCTTCATGAATGCTGGAAGATTTGAGTGGTAGGTACAGAAATTGTTTGAGCACATCTCTTAATACTTTGATTTGTCTTCATTTCTAATGACTTTTAAGAAATTTGCTGCTTTTCTCTGTCCTTATCTCTACCAGAAGTGGCAATATCTAAATGCTTGTGTATTCTTATCAAAGTTCTTCTGTGGTTTGCCATTTAAGAAATTATTTTATACAATTTAACACCTTTTTTTTTTTAAAGAAAGATGATCTTTGTTATGTATCAAGAGGATCTTTTGTGATGGCAGGGTTTAAGACATGGTATCTTCTCAGCAAACTTGCCTTTATTCTTTAATATTTCTGCTTTTATTGCACAATGATCATGCACAACTGACATGTCACAGAATACCTCTAAAGCTGAATTCTCAAGAGAAAATCCAGAGGTGGGGTCCCGAAGACCCTGTTACAGGCAAGCTGTTATTTATTGTACATGCGTGCAAGTGTCCATGGACTTGTGCAGTACATTAAAAAAGACATTTTCTCCCAAGGTCATCACAGTTAAACTCTAACAAATAATGAAACAATGAAAAGACTAGTGTTAGGTCTAGGTGAAAGTATGACTGTGGAGAAGATCTGCTTAGAAGTTTTCCGTGTGAAACCAGGCCTTCAGATTGCTGAGAATCAACAAAATTTTTCAACAACAGTAAAAACAATGGGAAAGTCACCAAGGAAAACCAAAGAAGAGAGATACACATGTCCTGGAACAAATTCCCTATGCCATTTAAGTATGTTTGGTTGTATTTGGACAGGACATCTCATTCTGTAATACTGACCTTTCTGCAATGTCATTTGCACATGTAGTCCCAGGAGGGCACTGAGTTTACACACTGGAGTTAGTCTTGCAGAATCGGGCCCTCAGTAGTGGGAGAAAGATCGAGTGCAGGAAGGAGAGCTGGTAGAGCAGGGCAGGTGTTGACAATTAATTCACAAATTGGAAGGAGAGACTCATAAGGTCATTGTGTCCCCCACTGTGCTGTTCATATGCTTATAGAAAATCTTCCCCATTTCCCCCTGCTGATGCGAGGTGAAGGGAGGTGTAGAGCTGACAGGATGAATGATGAAGGCTTCCCCCAACCCATTGCCTCACTGTGATGGAGTGACATATTTAACCTCCCCTGATGCTACTGCTGCAGGTGAAATGAATTATGCGACCCTCTGAATCCCTTATCGGTGCTAGGCCATCTCAGGGGTTGGATGCAGCTGCTATAATTTTGGAGCTCTTTCCCTGCTTTAATGCCACGTACAAATCATGCACATTTCTCTGCTTGAAGACCCCAGGCTGCTTTGAATATGGAACTGATCTCCCTAGGGGATGCAGAGGGGGAGGGGAGAGCAGTGATAGAAGATAGGAAACCTGCACAGAATTGCTAATCAGACTCTGCCCTGTGTCTTCCCTGGCTGCAGATGGCTCCTTGCTGTGTTGCGAGCCTCGCAAAGCCAAACACCTTCATAGTCAGACTTGCAGAAAGTGCTTTAAGTGTCTGCTGCAAAGGGTGGGTGGAGCATGGATAGCTTCATTTTTAAAGATTGCTAGAGAAGCCTAATTAAGATGGTGATTTTCTTGTTTGAGAGGTGATCACAGGTAGCCTTGAAGGAAATGAAATGTGTCAGTCTGAAACAGTTTTAAACTCTCTGGAGCAATGGATTTTTTTGTCAAACAGCCATTGCCAGTTCTACTCTAGAGGGTCAGAACTGCAAATCTCTCTTGGCTTGATTGCCCTGTCTGTAGAGGCATTGTTTGCTCATGTCTCTTATTTCCTTTCACAAAGAAGTGTGTGCTCTCCTCTTTCCTGCATGTCTGGCTTAGAAAGATTCTTCTTTTGAAAAAACCACCAAAACCAAAACCCTGACAGCAACACAAAATGAACTTTGCCACACTGAAAAAATAAGGACTTTAGCACTGCAGGCCATTTTATGCCCCGAAGCACTGAGAACAAATACCTCAAAATACAACTTCCGTGATGCTGGATGATTGAAGCACCTGTGGGTGGGGATGTAGTGAAGGTGCTAATAGCATTCCCAGCATTTAATTATTAACAGCCTATAAATTGCAATGGTCCATTTATACTCGTACTCCTTTGGCTTGTCTTCCTGTTGAGATCAAACACTTGAGATGGTAGGAAGCTTTCCTGTACAGTGCCATGGGCTGTGAGCTCAATTTCCTCTGCTACACATACTCTGTGGGATGAAACTTAGTGGAAATTTTGGAATAAAAACAAACAAACAAAAAAATAGGAATGAGATAGAGAGCAGGGAAGCGCTCACAAATACTCTTGTGCACGAGCAGCAATTTGTTAGTATGTGTAGCATCTTTTGTCAGTATTTTCTGTTATTGCTTGGGACCTTGAGATTTGCCAGCTGCGGACTACTGCAGAAAGTGAATTGGTCACTGTGCTGTCATTTCAGTTTCTTTTGTGGGCTGTATGTTGCAAGGAATGCTTCCTGTCAGCTGGGGTTTTTTCTTGGTTAGTTATGAGAGTTGTGTGAGATGCTATAGTGATTGCTCAGTCGTTTCACTGTCTTCTGTTCTGATAATATGTAGTGCAAAATCTGTATTCCGAATACATTCCAGAATAATTTTGTACAGGAAACATTCAGTATTTTGTTTTATGATTAAAAATAGTTCACTAAAAGAAAAAAGAACTATAGATACCTGAGTTGATTTTGAAGAACCTGTATAAGTCTAGGCCTTTATTAATTTCTTTCAGGCTATTTTAATAAGGTTGCTAATTGCCTCAACACTTCTGCAAGCCCTGACATAGGCAGATTTTTTGCTGCTTTCAGTAATGGAAATTGGGTTCATTGGAGAAACAGTCAGCAATAAACAATTAATAACCACAGAAATTTTAACAAAAGGAAGTGATGTAGGAATTTATTTCCTTAAATTCTGTTAATGAGCACAACTTCTTTTCTCTTAAATGAAGAATTGCTCTTTGCTCAACAATGTCAGAAAATGCCATCAGAGATCATGCAACACTTTTGTAGTATGTTACCTTATTTTTCATGATTCAGAAAGCTTTTTTGTTCTTGTTACACTTTCAGCAAACTACTGCATCCAATTTCATGTACACTGGATTTTTACTAAATACATTTTAAAAATTTGTTTAACATATTTTAGTTGTTTGGTTTCAGTTTGTGATGGAAGTTTATTTAGCATCATATTTCGCTTGTATATATACACTGCTCATTGTTATTTTACTCAGCTGCTGGCATAGGAAGAGTTGTAAGTGTTGAAATGTTTACTTACTTTTCATGGAAAATAGATGGGGAGAAATACTACATCTTTTTGCAAGGAGAACTGTAGATTGTTACTTTCCTTCCCTTTTCTGATGTTTCATCTAATTTTGTAACATTTTTTATGGGCTGCATGTTCCATCTTGCTGTTCATGCTAAAGGATAGTTGGGGAGAAGACACAAAGGTGTCAGTTCTGGTTTCTCTTCCCAGAGAAACCAGGGCCTCATCTTTGTGTTAAATAGGAGTAAAGTACTTCACAGGATTGCTGCCAAACATATGATTTCTTTGTGGTTTAGTTTTCATGCCTGTCATCACAGAAGGCATTGTGCAAGTGTAGAGTATTCAATGGGTAAGAAAGAATAAATAGGTGCCAGTTTCAGTTTTGCAAGCTTTTGTCTCTGTTTTATGAACTGGACAAGGAGGGCATTTTTTTCATGTCACATTCAAGGAATTTGCTAGTTTTAGACTAGTCAGCATTTCCTTATCTTCTTGATGAACACTGAAGTCATTAGTTTAAGACTTTAAGACTTATTTACTCGTACAGTCTGTCTCCTTTGTATTGACTGAGTGAAACAAGCGGATCTGAATATATCATCTCTGCTTCTCCATGTTTGTTTGTAGCTTTCATTAGTCTTAGGGTTTTGAGACTACAGAGCACCTCTTATTCCAAGGCTGGCTGGAGTGTGAGCAAGCAAAAGTGAGAGAGAGCAGCAATTTTGAAGGCAAAAATATGCAAACTGCTCAAGAAGGTGCTGTCAGTATCAAATGCTGGAGCCTGAATTTTAGTTTCCAAGTATATCAGCGCTTGCAAACTGCTGATCTGTCTTGTAAGTGCTACATACATTCCTTTGGCTGCAAAGCAGACTGGTGAACCTAAGGTTTTGTTTGAAAGCTGGGGCTGTTTAGCAGAAGAGAGTAAAAGAAGATGAATGACTTAACACCAAGTGTTTAGGATCAGTAGCTCCTTGTCAGTCACCAGATGTCTGTCTCTGTACTAATAACAGTGGAGCTGGTACCTGGCAGGTGGCCCTGCTGAGCTCTGATTCCCCGTGCTCTGTGTGCTGGCAGTGTGTGGACTGGGTGAAGGGGTGCAGCTGCTGTGGTGTCTGAGCTGGGCAGCAGTCTGACACCACAGCATCTTCCCTGATGCTGAAGCCTTCTTTCATGCTCCTTCGGTCTGGTATGTTTTGTGATGCCAGTGCTGCTAATACAGCACACTCCTTAGCTGCTGGATGAACCAGCAGCAGAATTGGGAGACATCAGAGCTGAGTCATCTCTCTTTGCTGTGCCCTTCCTCCATGGCTTTTCTAGCGCCTCATCACCCATCAGGAGCTCTGCATTTTCCTTGTTTCCCAGTGCGCTGCATATCCTGAATAGCATGTGTTGAAATACCACTGCAAAGGTGTAATCCCCAAGTAAGAATACAAACAGTAGGGAATGAAGAGGTAGTGTAGCAGCATCCTTTCCTCATCTACAAATAACAAGTGGGGTGAGTGTTCAGTTTTGGGCCTCTCACTTTAAAAAGGACACTGAGGTGCTGGAGTGTGTCCAGAGAAGGGCAAGGGGCTTGTGAAGGGACTTGAGCACAAGTCCTGTGAGGAACAGCTGAGGCAGCTGGGGTTGTTTAGCCTGGAGAAAAGAAGGCTCAGGGGAGACCTCATCACTCTCTACAACTACCTGAAAGGAGGTCGTGGTAAGGTGGGGATTGGCCTCCTCTACCATGCTTGCAGAGAGAGGACTAGAGGAAGTGGCCTTAAGCTGAGAGGGGCAATTCAGATTAGATATTAGAAAATAATTTTTAATTGTTAGGATGGTTGGGCATTGGAATAAGTTGCCCAGGGAGGGAGTGGAGTCACCATCCCTGGAGGTGTTCAAGTGGTGTCTGGATCTGGCACTGGATGATGTGGTTTAGGGGTTACAGTGACAGTGCTTGGTTGATGGTTGGACTTGATGATGTTAAAGGTCTCTTCCAACCTTAATGATTCTGTGATTTTATGAGTACTTCATTTTATTTATTCGTATTTAGATTCCCTTTATGTCTCTCTCCTCCTCACTTTTAATGCTGCATTTGAAGTTGCACTGTGATCCAGGTCCTTTACAGCTTTCTATATTATTTTCATTACCAGTTTTTAATTGTCTTCCTGTTTTTTCTTCTCTCACACTGTTACAAAAAAGAGAATCTTTGATTAGGATGTATTATGCTTTCATTTCACTGTGCGTAGTGAAGGGATGTGTTGACATTATGTAGCGTAAATGGTGGACCAGAAGCAACTTTCAGCATTCTGGGGCACAGGTCAAATAAATTATCCAAATCCTTTTGAATATGTATGGATGGCCTCAAGCTTCCTATGAAAAACTTCTCCTGTGTAGTGTCTAACACTTTTTCTGTTTCATTAAGTGTTGATCCCACGCCTGTGCTTCTGCACTGAAGCATTGTGTCTTTTTCTGGCAACCAGATGGATTTGTCACTTTGAGCAGACACCAGTGTGTTTCAGGATTTATCATTGTACTGAGTCTGTGGAAACTCTCCCATTGGTGTCTCCGGACATTGTAGGATCAGATCCTTACTGACACATACTTCATGTAACTTCTTTGATTGTGTGGTTTTGAGCAGACTGTATATACAGAGCAACTTGGTGCATGTTCAGTAACGTTTTGCAGTTTTAAGCTGTGTAAAAGCAGATGTAGACTTTTGAGAGATTAGCTCTGCATTCCCAGTATTGCAATCTGGGGCTGGAGGATGGCTAAATCGTTATGACTTTGGTTCTGCTGTAGCACCTATTCCTGTGTCAGGTTTGATTCAAGTCAAACAAGAACTGTGGGGTGACAGCATTTTAGTACCTTATGTTGTTAAACAGTGTGGTAGTAGGATATATACCAAGTTAATAAGGTAAATTTGGAATAGAAACATCAGAGAGAGACACTTCTGTTTCAGAGTAGCTAATGTCATTTTTTTCTCCTAGAATTGCTCTCTGTGCGAGAACAGGACAGCAGGATTTCATGATCTATGAAAACCACCTCCTGAGGTTAAGATTGTGATCATCTGTATCAGCCAGTCATAGCCTAACTGATGGAATGAACTATGGCTACAACTACTTTTATTCACACCACTCTTGCCCCTTGAGTCTAGTATCATGATGAAATCTGCCAAACACTGCCTTTGCAGTATTAGTCGAGATGTCAACTTCTGCAGCCACTATCAGGCAATGTGTCTGGGTTTCGTGCCTATTCATGTATCTGAACAAGTTTACTTTTATTGAACTGTAAGGGAAAACAAGATAACTTTCTGTCCATGTGGTGTTGCAGCTGGAGGCAGGGGTTGTGTTGCACTGGTGTTAGAACCTCAGGGCTTCTAACAAAGAAAATAAAAACACCCCCACACACACCAAAAAACCAAACCCCTAACTTTAGAACAACAGTTCATTTGAAAGATAATAAGTACAAAAGAGCTGCATCAGGAACCTCACTGACCATAAAAGAGCAGGAGGTGTGTTTTCTACATTAATTTTATACTCTCCCATTCCACACACTTGAATGAGCACAGTTTGGTTTAATTTTATTTTAATGGAAAACAAAGAAATAATGGTCTGTACCTTTCCAGGACCTGAATTCCTTGGGTTTAATGCAATAGAGAATTCCAGGTTTATAAAGTGATGCTGGTAAGTCTGGGAAAAGAAAGAAAAGAAAAGAAAGCCTTTGAAGGAGGAAATAGTTTGTGACTATGAGAACAACTCGCTGATTGTAAACAACAGTTATTTTTACTTCTTAAGTAGAGCTTGATCGTTGTTGCAGTAGAGGTCCCTCAATACCAATATGCCTTGCAGTGGGATATAAAGGTAAGAGTTTGTAATGTTCAGACTGAAGGTTTTTGTGATACCTTGGTACCTTCATTTAAGAAGGCAAGTTCACTCATATTAACTATTTCCATGGGATTAATTACATTCCCTTAGATTTGGAAAACCGCAAGATAAAACATTTGTCTCCACCATTATTTTCTGTTTGAATTTTTCCTCTGTTTGAATTTTTCCTCTGTTTGAATTTTTCCTCTGTTTGAAGGGTATAATGGTAATATTCTGCTGAAAAACATATAAAAATTGCCATTCAAGACGATCTTTTCAGTTACTAGAAATCACTTGGCTAACTTTCGTGTTACACAACTGAAAACAAAACTTAAACAATCCAAACAAACAAACCCCATAACCTCTATTTTTGATGAGTTGTTTGGGTCCAGGAGATAAAATCAACTGCACGAAGTGAATATGAGTATTTCAGATTGGTTGTTTGGGTACCTTATTATTCAAGGGTCAGCTGTTGATACATTTAGTATCATCTCATACTCTGTTTCTCCACATAGTAGGTTTAATTAATCTGTGGAGTAAATGTACTGAAATACAGCAACATTCAGTTTGCCTCAGACAGTCTAGTTCGTTGCAAACAAGCGATGAGTCCTGTCCTCCTCATTCTTTTATAAGTACTTGTGATTTCAGCAGAGCATCTTGCAGAGTAATGTGTTTTTTGGGTTGCCCAATTGGATAAATGAGGGAGGGAGAGAAGCTGCACAGGATCAAGGCCTGAGATAATGTTCTTCTTGCTGTCCCACGTTGCTTAAAACATTTTAGTTTTTAACCTTATTTCTTCCACCACACAATGGTTCTCCTTTCCTATTACTTCTTGTCTGTCTGTGTGCAGAAAAATGGTTAGCAATGGTTTTATAGTCCTCAAAGCATCATATCTTAATAGAAGGTGAGGTGGATTTTTCACACTTCGTCTTGCTCACACCTCCGGGAATCTGGTAATGAAGACTTGAGTGTGAATCTTTTACCTCAGTCAATTATTGTGAAGTTCAAAATTAAGGTTCAGTTTTGACCTTTCACTCCCTAGTTTTAGAAACTGGATTTTACAAGTAGCCAAGAGGACTGATGGACTGGGAATTTTCTTTCTCTGTAGCTTTCAGTTCTCTTTCTTTTCCAGCTGAAAATACAAGAAAAAATGATTTTTCCATAATCAAGAAAATACATCTAAAAATAATAGTGATTTTTGTCTCAGCCCATGTTGCCTCTGGAAGAGACATGTGTGTGTCAAGCAAGTTAAATAAAATACTCATAAGGTAGTAGTGAATCCCCCCTCTTATGTGTTTCCTAGGGGTCCAGTGCCTTGAATTTTAGGACATGTTAATGACTTTGGCATCAAACAGTTGCATTTGCAAATGAGTTTATAACCAGGAGCTTTTATATGAAGTTTGTCTTCATACTGGTTTGAAGCCTGGAGGTAACTGGCAATTCATTCCTGAGCCAGCACTATGCTCTGACGTGGTGCTGACCACTGTCTTCTATCTGTGTGTGATGCTGACAGGATCAGAAATCTCTTGCCTTGTTTATCTCTCTTCACATCTTTATTTTGATATTAATTATGGATGCTCTAGAATTTTCCTTTTTCTACTGACTGTATGCCTTGTCCTTCACCCTAAAGAAGGCAGACCCAACCTGTTTTAAGCTCTAAGTAGTCTAAAAGGTAAGTAGATAATATACAAAGATGTCTCTCTTGATGACTTTCAGCAGAAATCTACGAAACGCCTGTCTTGGGAGAATGTCAGCAATTGGAGAGAATTAAACCTGAGTTCTGATTATCATAGAAATTCCTCTAGAATTTTTTGCAGTACATACCTTGCAGAGCAAGGAGAGAAACTTTGCTGTTCTTACAGGACTCCATAGTCATTACACTATCATAGCTTAAAACAAAAAATTGGAGGGACTCTTCTTCAGGCAACAATGTCAGCTAATCATTTTCCAAAAATTTCTCAGGCTTCAGCTAGACAGGCATTGTTTATTTGGTTAGTTGTCCACAGCAATGCTATTGGAAAACTATGCTAAAATCTTACTATCATCTTTCCTTACATGGTTTTGAACATTATCTATACCATTCACTCTTATTTCTTTATTGCTCATTTATAATACTAACCTGTCAAATCGATTAAAATTTGAAGATATGCTAAATCATTTTAAGGGGAACTTGTGCCTTAAGTATCCTAAAAATAGAGAGATCATCAGGTCCTTAATAAAATATTCTAAAGTATCTTCTCAGGCAATTTTTTTCTGCTACTTTGCTTGAGCTAAGATGTCTTGGTTGCTTCTTTCCATTACTGATGCAATCTAAAAGCTGTATGTTTGTTTCAGATTCTTTTCCTCTGATGTGATGGTGAGGGGGGCACTGATATGTTACCTGCAGTGGAAAAAGGAGTAGAGGACTACACAAAAGAAGAAAAACATTTTTCAGATTCAGGGAAAAGCAGGAAAGACACCATGACTCTTCTCAGCAAGAGCTGAAAAGAAAACTAGCACTGGGATATAACAGCTCAGCATCTTTGCAGGACCACTGAGTACAACTACGTCAGTGGACACCCATATGAAAACAGCATCAATTATATGTCATTGGTAACCCCCCCTTACCTAAGCTCTCTGAGTCCTCTTAGCTGGTGGCAGGGTGGCAAATGTTCTTGAAATAGTCTTATGTGACTATGAAATAATTCAAAACTTTTTGGTAAGCCCTTCTTCAGTTTGTTACAAAGCAGTTTTAAGTTCCTCAGTCAGGAAAAAAAATGTTTTAGAGTTAAATAGAGCTGTGCTGGTTGCTGCTGCTGTGGACATGAGCCTGTTCTTTGCTGAAGTGCCACAGTCCCCTGCCTTCTGTGCAATTCTCTTCTCCTCCCACCATCTCAGACAGATTGAATCCCAATTAGTCCACCTGACTTTTCTGTGCTCCCTGTGCTGTACAAGCACATTATGGTTTCAGTTGGAATTTTTTGTAAATAATCAAGAGTGTATATACAGCAAAAGGCCTGCAGTGATGAGAATTCTGAGGGTTCAGCTGCCATGCAAGTCAGGATTCTTGGCTTCAGGAGTACAGATTAGGGAAGTTGAGTGTGTTTGTTCATGTAGAATTGCAGGAGGGTTCTGACACTGCACACTTCTTTCACTTACAAAACTGTACAGATATTGTCAAGAAGTTTATTTTGGGCCCTTTTTCAAGTGAGAAAAGTCTTTCTAAAGCTCTCTGAAAGTGTCGGCTTTGACAACAGAAACCTGTGTTATTAGCAATCACTACTTCCTTTATTATATTGCTTCTTCTTTCCATTAAGTTCTCTTTGCTTCTTTCCAACTGTTATTCTTAATTTAAAACAAAACAAAACCAAACAACCCTTCCAAAGAAACCTGTAAAGCAAAAAAAAAAAAAAATTCCAAATAAAGAAAAAGAGTACTGTAAGATGCATGCCCAAAGCACTGGGAAGGGAAATTTTGGAGAAAGCAACAACTCTTTATTAGTGCACGTAGCATGTCTAATAGTGCTAATGACAGTGTCTATATCCTGCTGGGTTTTACCATATTAATATTGGCATGCTAACAGTTCTGGGATCCAAAATAGTGAGTGTTGTTAACGTGCTACATCCAGCCTGTAAAAAAATAAGTAGATCTCTATGGTTCCTGCTCTCACAGACATGCCATATGAGACCTTAATCTCATTATTTTAAAATATAATCTGGACATGGCATTAAATTCTTGTAATATTGACATTTCCCTTCTAAAATTTATTATGTGGGGACAAAATTCTTTCATGTGGGGAAACAATGCTTTTGATTGTTTTTCAAATCTCTGAATAGCAAAGGAATTACTTTTAATATAATTCATTTCTACTTGAGTCAGTCCTCTTTCACTCCTCAACCAGCAGCTGCATTATCATTTCATTGGAGTCTTGGTGTAGCAATGTATTTGAGGTATTTGAGGTTGGGATGGCATTTTCATCAAGAACTTTATACTCCTTTTCATTTAAAACTTTCCCAGAATGATACCTTGAAAGCTAAAATCTCCATATTTGCTTTCTGCCAAGAAATAGGGGTATTTCTGCATGGGTGAGAAACTTGGTTTTTTTCTTAAAAATGGCAGTGGCGCAGTGGTGTTTTTCTTTCCTGTGAAAGGGTTTGACTAACCCAGAAAATGTCAGAATTGTAATTCTGACAGGAGGGTGATTGGAGCACAAGTCCTGTGAGGAGTGGCTGAGGCAGCTGGGGTTGTTTAGCCTGCAGAGGAGGAGGCTCAGGGGAGACCTCATCACTCTCTACAACTGCCTGAAAGGAGGTTGTGTGGGCGTTGGTCTCTTCTCCCAGGCAACCAGAAGTAGGACAAGAGGACACAGTCTCAAGCTGTGCCAGAGGAGATTTGGATTGGACATTAGAAAGAAGTTCTTCACATAAAGTGTGATTGGGCGTTGGAATGGGCTGCCCAGGGAGGTGATGGAGTCACCCTCCCTGGAGGTGTTTAAGAAAAGATTGGATGTAGTGCCATGGTCTAGTTGACAAGGTGGTGTTTGGTCATAGGTTGGACTCGACGATCTCAGAGGTCTTTTCCAACGTAATTGATTCGGTGATTCTGTAATTCTGAAGGAAGATGGACATCTTTCCTTTCTGTTAATATATTTGAAAATTGTCAGAGTCAGATCTTACCTGATGCTGCGCAGCCATAAATACATAGAGAAATGAGTAAGCAGTTCTTCCGCGCTGCCTCTGGTACAGCATTTTGTATTGAGGTTTTGCATGTGCGTGGAAGTTACTTCAACTGCTGAGCTATAAGAGACTAGGGACTAAGAGTGCCTAGGAAGGCCTGTCCCCATGTGTGCTTGCACCTTTATCTTTGGGATGCAGCAATTTCTTGAACTGGGAGATATATGTGAAAGATCTGGTCTAGTTCTTTGCAGGTTATTTTCTGTAAGTTTTGAGATCTTCAGTTAGCAGGACAGCTAAGTATAGGCTTGGTCTATGGACTGTATCAAAGTGCTTTGCTGAATGAGATATTTGTACCTACTAAAGCCTGGCAAAATTTTTCCTTTTACAATAACTTTGTCATTGAATACATAGAAAGAGGCAAGGAGCTGATGGAGAAGGGTAAAATAGTTTGACCTAATTTCAGATCAAAGAACTTCATGCATCCAGATTGCATACTTACAGATCTGCCTTGTCTCACTACTTTAAAAGCACTGTGCCTGGTCTTTAGAGGCCACTCATTTGTTGTCTGCTGGATGTCGATGCTTAAGAGGTGAGGGCTGCTCCAAGTGAAAGGTAAGAGCAGAGGAGTGTGACAGAATGAGACTGTGGTTTAAGCATCTCTGGATTCTATTAGTTACAAAAGAAAAGCAATGTCTGGTCTAGACAGTACTTGGGTAAGAAGTCTCTAAGGTTTAAAAAGGAGTCTATTCGTATTTGTAGCTTTCGTTCCTACTCTCACGTTTACAGGTCTCAGGTAGATCTCTTGCCAGGAAAAAAAAGCACATTTATCTTAGTTCAGTAGGTTCCCTCATCACTTTTGGATTCATGAATCATGGTTCAATTTCTCTCTGGAATAGATTCTTTACAAACAAGAATAATCCTTCATTTGATTTTATTTTCTTGGTTACCTTTTAGAATGTTTCTCTGTCCAAATCACACTTTGGCATTTTAATCTTTTCCAGATTGAATACATCTAATTATTATAGGTTTTCATTACGGTTGTGCTTGAGTTGGCATCGTTATTCAGAATGTGTAGTTTCTCTGGCTTCAACCAGTCCAGAACAAGCCCTTTCATGTCCTGGAATTTTATTATTCTCAACAAAGAGAATAATAAAATTTTCTATTTTTATTTATTTTTAAGATGTTGGAAAAGCGTTTTCAGTGAAAGCAAAATTTCTAATTTTAGCTTGTAAATGCTAATATACCATGGGATAGCTATTTTGTTCTGCAGTGGCAATGATTTAAACAAAACACCAATCTGACTGATGTCAGAAATACAGCTTTATTCTCCCTCAATTTTAGACATCAACTTTCAAGCTTGGAAGGTACAGAAAAATAAAGTCTTGTGTTACTTAAAATCCATAGATTTGCAGTATTATTTTGGCATTGGAAGTGGGGCCATGACAGGACAGCTAGATCTGGTAATGTGAGAGAAAGGCAAGTGATATTTATATAACTTCTAAGTTGATAACTGTGTTCTTAGAATTTTATGAGAGTTTATTTTCTCAATAGATTGTAGGGAATTTAAGTTATAGATTTTATCAAGAATTGTTCATATAAGAATTTCTGGAGCACTGCTAGGCTTGTGTTAGAAAAGGTTTATACCTGTTGAGACATTTATAATACACAGATTCCAGAGACACCCAGTTAGGACATTTAATGTAAAATGAGAGGTGGTCATTGCCCCATGGAGTTTGGCGTGAATGTACTGAGAACAGGCAGGAGAGAAAAGAAACATGACCCTCCTGTGTAAATGGAAAACAGAAGCACTGCAAAATTACCTACTTGACTGTGTTGTCAAAGAAAGCAAACAGAGGTCTTCTCCTGTTTCTTAAGCACCAGACTTTCTGTAGTGCAGTTAAATGCAAGACTGGATTGGCCTTACATAGTAAATATTTAAATAAATCTGCAGTAACCTTGGACATATTTTTTCATTCTTGTAGAAACAGGTTCTGGTTACTCAGAATTGGAAGATTTTTTAAGATTTTAGCCTAAGGATTTCTCTGCAAAGCTGAGAATACAGCATAACGCTTTAAATTTAATGTGATACAAACATGAATGTAGCTGCCTATTTTCATTGTCTAAATTGAGGGGGAAAATGATAAATAATCAACCAGCAGCAAGTAAATGGTAAAGTGTAGTTTAATCATGATAGTTTTTCCATTTTCATAATGTAATGTGACGGTTGTAGCAGAAAGCAATTTTAAAAATACAGGGTTCATATCATGACAGTTTTATAGTTAAACTGTTTTTTGATTTGGAAATGTGTAATAAAAATATTGCATTACATACAAAACCCTAATGTCTAAGTGAGTTCCAGCCCATCAGGCATCACAGCAGTAAAAGAGTTTGGTATCTTGCCCTCATCTGCAGTACACATTTAGAGCAGGTACCAACCTCCAACAGAGACTCGTAGCATCAGAGAGCAGCTTAGCTACCAATCAAAGAAGTAATTCTGAATACATATAGTTATTCAGAGTTTATGCCAGTGATTAAAAGAAAATTATACACTTTTGACCAAATGACCACAGATTTAAAAAAAAAAAAAGAAAGAAAGAAAGAAAATGAGTAGCTAAAGCTTCTATTTCAAAGGAGGACATTAAACCAGTACAAAATGTTGATATTAGGCTTTGTTTGGTTTTTTTTTCTTAATTATGGAATACTTAGAAACTGAAATCCCCATTGCTAAAAGTTTACCATGTACAGGTTCTGAAAGTAGGGTGCAGTTAGTATTTTTATGCCAAGACAAGGGTACTAAATCTTTTACTTTGTGACTGAGACATCTCCAAATTCTTATCCCTACTCAAATTTGCCATTTTGCCAGCATGGAAAAAAACCCCATTTTTATTGCATGTCCTGTTGCTTCATCTCTCTTTCCTCATGCAAAACTTACCAGTGAGTTTTGCCTGGTAGCGATGTTGAATTTTCTTTTAGGAGTGTTGTTCCACTTGATTACAGACTGTGGCTGCTCAACTCGTGTTGCTTTTAAATCGGGAACGGGGTTTCGGGTAGACAAACTGTTGTGGATGCCAACTGCTGAGTGACCTGCTGTACAATTAACTGCAAGAATCGAGAGGGACCAAATTATAGAGCAAGCTATGACTTGAAAGCATCCCTTGACGTTTCATGGGCCACGCGCTGCTGCATTGTCACCTGGAGCTTTGTGAAATGCTTGTGACGGCATGAAGTTCAACGTGGCAGTGAAGTAGCAGTTTCTTTTGCCTTTCTCCAAGCCGAGAAGGTGATTCAGAGGACTAGGGAGGGGTGTGCTTAAAGAGCAGTACGAGAGAGAGGGTGTTTGATTCCTGCAGTGCCAGCTGTGCGTAGTGTAACCTGACTACAGATGCTTCTGATAATGTGATGTATGGCTGTCCCTGCGGGCATCTCCGGAAGCTGGCTGCAGGCCTGCCTTTCTCCCTTCATCAGCAGTTAGGAAAACACACCTCTGGCCACGTCTTAATGCTATTCCTGTGCTATCGTTACAGCAAGAAGTTACTTAAAGTTCATTACTGTGCTGAGTGAAGCTGTAGATACTTCCCTAAACCGGCTCATGCCATAGGATATATATTGCAACATTAAAACATCCAACAGTTTGGTGCTCTGTGAGCTATTCGCTGGAGTAAAAGGCTTTTAAAAAAAAAAAAAAAAAAAAGAAGGAAGGAAAAAAGGAAAAATAGCAAGTTTTAATACTGTGTAGCAGTTCTCTTGCTCTGTACTTTAGTACCCAGTGGGTGCAAAGTGGTGTCTCTGCAGTAGTGGGCACTCTTCAGTAGTGAGCAGAGATCTTCTCAAGTCTATGTTTCAGTTTTCTCTGCTTACCCTACCAGACAAGTAAAGAGAAGCTGTAGGGATGCAAGTCAGCTAGATTAAGGGGTTTGTTGTACAGGCAATGCTTTGTGATACACAAGTCATGCAAAATTTGGTAGCCCAGGTTTCATTTTCCCTTGAACTGTAGAAAGTGGTCGTGTGGAATGACAGGCTTACATGAACTGCTTGGAAACAGATCTTGAATTACCACTTACCTGTCCCTGCTGCTGCTTCAAAGCATTTTGGTAGCTATAAGGCATGGCTGTTAACAAGAGAAAATAATCTAGTGTGTTACAGTGGTGGGAGGGAAAACTTCAGTATAAGTTGATTTGTTCTGCTGATGTCCTGTGTATTTCAGCTGTAGCATCTCCTCTCCCCCTTTTCTGGTGATGATACCTCATAAATCAAGACTGTTTCTGCACAATTTTATCAGCTATCAAGTTAACTTAATTCCTGTTGTACATATTGATGACTTTTTGTGAAAAGTACAGTTAGAGAATCTCAAAGATAATCTTGTTGACTTTTAGACTGATTCACTTAAGATAGGAAAAGGGAGTAAGAGAAAAAGAAAGAAAGAAGGAAATTTCGTGAGAAAGGAGGATCATGAAGGTAAGAGCTGGGACTCTGGGGGTCCAGATTCTATTCTTACCTCAAGCATCAACTTACCTGGACAAGTTGTTTTGGTATTCCTCTCCGTCTTCATTTCTTGGCTTCTGTAATGGTGAAATCCCTTCTGACAGGAAAAATATGAGGATTTATTGATTGTGAGTACTGTAAGGAACTGAAATACCATGCTCCTGAGTGTAATAAAAACATAGATAGAAATAAATTAGATATGCTCCTAACTACACATGAATCTTTGTTGTTAGCTTTAGAATATGGGCTTGGGCAAGACATTTAATC
The DNA here is from genome assembly GCF_025592945.1 of Manacus candei. Taxonomy (NCBI): domain Eukaryota; kingdom Metazoa; phylum Chordata; class Aves; order Passeriformes; family Pipridae; genus Manacus; species Manacus candei. Next base: position 4,004,730 of record NW_026138108.1, read on the forward strand.
TTTCTGAGCCTGAGTTTTCTCACGTGTGAAATGAGGGTGAAAGTTCATATGGTTATTCTGGAATTAGTTAAAATCTGTTGACAAATTTAAATAAATAATTTTTCATTCACGGTAAAATATTATTTTGCTCTGACAGACTATAAAATGTATTCTTCATTTTAGAGTTTTTTTTTCTTATTCAATTAAATCCTTGGAGTTTGAAAAAATAATATTTTTAGCAGACACCTTCCTTCAATGAATTGGAAAACAGAAATGGCATCTACAGCAAATAAATGGTATATCATTTAATAATAATAATAACTTGAATAATAAAATAATAATAAATGCATATAATTTACTAATATATATGTGTGCATTACATATATATACACAGTAAGTTTTTCATTCTGTAAGCTGCTTATACAGAAGAGCCCCAGTTCAGGAGAGCACAACAGGAAGTTTGGCTCTGGCATAGAAGTTGAAAACAAGCTTAAGATGAATATATGAATAAACATCTGCAATTTCAGTAAATTTGGATCAGATTCTTAAATCCATTCAGGGCCTGGGCAGTTTCCCAGGTGGACTCCTAAAAAGCAGGAAAAGCAAAATAAAAATACAGGATCTTGTTGGGATTCTGTTAGTTCACCAGTGGTTGGACTGTAACAGTCTGGCTTTCCATTTGGCTGAGGTGGGATATAATGTATTCTCAAAAGGATTTTAGCCTTCAGGTTGTGAGTAACTCTAAGAGGATAGAAATGAAAGCTGTTCTAGGTCACTTTCCTTTCACAGGTAATTCCTTATGTTATATGCTCCAGTGCCATCATCTGTCCTGTTTCAAAAGGAAGTGAGAAGAATGCCACCTTTTCTGCAGGGAGGTTGTTTTTTCAGTCTGATAGATCTTGCTGTTAGGAAATGATTCCTGGTACTTAACCTACATTTTCTTTTGGCAATTCTATCACATTGAACTGAGTTATTACTTCAGGCCATACTAAATAATTATATTTCTTTGCCCCCACTTTGAGCTGTTATATTTGAATTTGATTTACAGATTATTTTGAATACAAATTACTGTAAAATGATAAAGTTATTAAACAACTTGGCATCCAGTAGGAGAGAATAATGAAAGCAGAAACATTTCTAAAGCCATCTGTGTTATTAGGTGCAATGACACAGGGAGAATGTAATGGGAAACCAAGCTGGAGCTTTCTAATACACCTCAACAGTTTAAAATAAAGATCTTTGAAGCAGAAGGGGGTTAATGTAACTGGAAATTGTTAGCCTTCATCACTCTTCTTTCTTCCCTTGAGTAATATCTATCATACATCTTTGTCCCTTGTGAATTTTTCTACTTCTCACACCTGTTGAAAAGCTAAGCTGTTGGGCTAGGAAGAATTTACTACTGAGTGTAAAATATTTTCTTGTCTGCCCTAATATTTTATGCATTTGGGTTTTTTCCTCTCATCTCTATAATATAAATAATAAGACTACTGCTACCAGTGATGTTTTGTGGGCAGCATTTTTTCTGTATTAACAGGATATTGGACAGTTCATCTGTACTAAGAGGTATTGGGCCATTAGTCAAGGCAGGCTTTCACTGCACCCACTGCTGTTGGCTCCCTCATGTCCCACTAGGAGAACTGTAGATGGAAACCTCTGATGCTACGAAGACTTTTCCTTGTTGCGTTTGGTAAAGACTGTATTTTAAGTCTGGTTTTGCTATGCTTTGGATGTTTATAATAAGCTCAGAATGGAAAAACCCCACCAATTCAAACTTCATTACAGTTACTTCTTCTGTGAACATTTCAGTTTCCCATTAGTAAAAACTAGAAAGTAAATAAAACATAAATATAATAATGAGAAATACTATTTCCTTCGGAAATTTTTCTCTCTGTCTCTGACTTCCTTGTATATCTGTCTCATGGCTGAGGGTGTTGACATCTTTGCTATGAGCAGCATGTTACCATTTCAAGTGGAAAGCCATAGGATCAGGGTTTTTTTCCCATTTTGAATGAAATGGAGTTAAGTGACCGTCACTAATAGACATAGGGAGGGAGTCTGCCTGATTTGTGGCTGTGACAGGTTATCTGCCCTCTATCATAGAGTGAAATGGTGACAGTGGCTTTGAGCCTCACCTCTAAAGATCAGAGACTTCAAAGCATCCCATTGAGTCTCCATGCTGGCCTTCCAAAAGTGGCATATGCTTCCGCTGCTTGAAACACAGTGTGTAAAGTGTGTAAGGCTGTGGGAAGTATAGGTGTTATTTCCATGTCTAGACACTATGGCCAGGATGTGGAGAAGTGCAGAGGATTCAGGGTATGAATCTTTTGCCACTCTCACACAAAGGGAAATTTAGTGGAAATTGCAGAGGCTGCGACACGGCCTCTACTCTCTGTACGCGATTTTAATCACTGTAACTCTTGTTTCTGTTTCAGTTTTTTATCCATAATGGTGTTCTGCCCTATGAGGAAGTGTCACCTGAATGACCTATTTCATTCTCCATCCAACAGCTATGTGATTTCAGCATTGGCTGGAATAGCAATGAAACACAAGGTCCTCTGGCAAATGCTTATTAATCAGGATTTTATTTAAACTGTACATGACTACTTATAGGATAACAACTGGTGTAGCTGTTGCAGGATTCTTATACCTGTTTCTATCAGAATGCTATAATAACTTTTTATAGTATGACGATGTTTAAATGTTGACAAGAGGAAAGCAAGGCTGTGTCATGTTAGGTGCTGTATGTATATTTGATGTCCCCCATCCTACCTACACTGAAGTTCTGCAGCGCTTTGCCTGCACTTATGTTCAACCAGGGTAGGATTCACATACAGAAAGGTAGGTTAAAGCTGTGCTGGACTGATGATGACTCCATGGATCTTAGTGTGAGCTTTGGGATTCATGCTTCAGTGGCTGTCTAGATTTGCTTGTAAATGTTTTGCTTCTCTAAACTGTTAGTTTCTATTTGGCTCAAGTGTTAGGATTTTCGTGTGAATTCTGTTTGTTTTAAAGCATGATTGAAATGAGCTTAGTTTAACTCTGGGTATAAAAGTTGTCACAATGTGTCAGCCCCTGAGACACTGACAGAGGAGAGCAGCACAGAGATACTTGCTCAATGACTGGCGCATAATATTTGCATGGCTAACCTGTCAAAACTAGTTTCTGCTACCCTCAGCCCTGAAGCACCAACCTGGCTTATGAGAACTGGGCTTCTGTCTTTCTGCCTCATACTTCATGGCCAAATAGCCAAAGGACAAGCAAAAAATAATTTGGGATTGCAAATCATGATTTCCGATCAGGATATAGGAACCCAAGATTTCAAATACCTGTTTGGGAGAGCCGTTGTTGTGTCCTACAGGAGTTGCAAGAACTCTACAGAGAGCTTGATATGACAATCCATTCCATCCTTCCCCTTTTGCATTTGTTTCTGCTTCTGTTGTCTGCCCTTACAACTAATGTGGGAGAATTTAAGATACTGGCCTGAGTATGAGAAGGTCTTCATTCAGGTCTAGTGCAATCCAAATATGGTTGATCCAGCAATGCTTTTTAGAAAGTTCCTTGCTCAGAAGTAACGCTCACCTTTTTGGATAACAGGAGGCACAGTAGAAGAAGAGTTCTACCATCAGAAGAGTTTTGTCTTCATGGTAGGGTTTTTTGCATAGTGTGGAAAACACTTTGTAGCAGAAATAGTGTAGACTAAGCTGTTACTACTTTTCTCTCTTCCCCTTCCCCCTACTCTAGGAAATCTAGTCCATTTGCTTCTCTTAGCTTTATCTGCACCTTCTTTTCCTTTGAAAATCCCTCTGAGTTTTAAAAAGCAAGCACTGATGACCAGTAGGAAATTCCTTTCATTTAAACTGAAGCCATCACTCTGTCCAGAGTACATGTACAAATGCCATGCCTTTGTCTCTCCAGCACAAGAAATTCAAGACAGTTCATGAAATCAAACTGAAGTTGTATCTTGTACTCATTGCCCAAAATTATCCCAGTTAATGTTGTGCATTCTGTTGTGCATTCTGTTGACTTCAGAAGGATTGAGGGATCAAAGGCAATCACTCACTTGAATTGTTTCATAGCCATGGACTTGCACATGCTCCTGCATAAACACACATCTAGAAGATGTGCTGGATCAGGGCCTGAATGCTTTCTGCCTTTGCTGGCTCCAGGGTCACAGATTTTCAAGTGCCTGTCATTCATGAACTTCTAAATTTGCATTAGTGATGCTTGGCATTGTTTCTAGAAATGACTCCCCATCTCTTTTTATCCCCATGACCAGGATTGTATACAGGCATAATTTATTTGAACTCCTTTGCCACCCAGTTTCAGTGACTTACATAAAAGTTCCACCTTGGTCTCAAGAGCTTTTGTCTCTGAACTAAATTATTTACAATGAAAGTTAAAATGAGAACTTCTGCGTAATTATTCATCCCCTCCCCACTTTTTTGCTGCCACTTTAGTTTATTTGTATGTGGCTTGTGTGAGGAAAAGGTCTATATGTGTCACAGTCAAATCACATGAGGGGCTGAGCTCTGCTTTCAGCTACCTGTGCTGCTGACAGGCTGTGGTGGTGCTCAGAATTGCCAGGGCCCCTGGAGAGCTTCAGTTCTCTCCTCACTTGCTTCAGTGGATCTAAGGTGCTGGGCTGTGAGATCTACCACATCAGACTGATGCAAGATTCATGCTGCTGAGGGCTGCAGGGGGAAAACTGCGTCTTGGTCAGATCGTGTTACAAGAGTTATGCATAAGGAGTGGGCAGAAGAAGTCCCTACCGCATACTTCAAAGAGTTGCTCCTCAGATTTGTGAATATCTTTTTGAAGAGGAAAAAAGAACAACACTGCTACCACAAACATAAATTCTCACAGTGATAATAGAGGTCCTTAAACCTCCAGTGTATTAATTACTCTAAAGAAAAAGTAAAATGTGCATTTATTTTATTTTTAATTAAATTTAGGAAAGCATACAAAAATTGCATTTTGAGGAGTTCCTTTCAATGTTATGGACTGTCCTATGTTCATTACTTTATCTTGTATTTTTAAATCTTTTTGGGTTTAAATCCAGGAAACCTGAATCTGTCCTGCGATGTGCAAGTGAAGACAAATAGAGCAATTATATATATGTTTGTTTATTTTATATATATATATATATATATATATGCAGTTTATTCATGTGTAAGAAAGCAAGGAATAGAGATGTGAAACATAGTCTGTGAGCTTCTTTTCAATAGAAACTACATGTTCAATTTTGCACCTAGCAGATTGTCATTCCTTTAAGTGCCTACAGGTCTTAGGCACTATCCATACAGAGAAGGAGACTGTGGTCTGTGACCCACCCAGGGCCCTACAGGGAAACAGTCACTGTACTTGATGTGAATTTCTAGTTTTTCTTTTCAGACCAAGGAGAATTGGGAAAACAGTAGTTAACTCTCCTAATCCTTGGCTTGTTCCCAAAGTATTCCAACTAATGCTGTCCTTTACCCAAAGGGTTCTTGGCTGTACAGTCCAGTCTCAAAGATGCTAGAGCCTGCAGGGTCCCGTTGTCCCCAGCATCATCCCTCTTTAGGAGCAGTGTTTCTGACTAGGACTGCAAGTTCTGCAAGAGGGTTGTCTTCTCACTGGTTAACTCAGGCACTTTCTCTTCATCCTTATGCCCCTGCTGCTCTGTACCGCCTTTGTGGACAGAAGATGCTGGCCAGGTTGGATTTGACACGCATATTGCTCCTAAGGGAATTGATGGGACATACTGGGGAATTTATTAGCCTTGCTAGTTGAAGCAAAATTCAAAAGCAGATGGGAATGCATCCTGTGATATCTCAGACTTACTGCAGCAACGGATGAACGCCTAATGTTGGCAATGTAGGATTCCCTGTGCTCCTTAAGCATATGGCAGAGAACTGGAGTTTGTTTTGGGTAACAAAATATAAGTTGGATGGAATAAACATCAGTACTCAAGGTTTCAGGAATTTTCTAGAGGAAATATGAGAAATTCCTGTATATACTAAGGAAATACATCTGTTTATCTTCAATCAAATTATTTCTCAGCCTTTAAATTAGTATGGACAAATTTAGGAGCTTTGGTTTTCACTTGTTTTTCTTTCTTTTTTGTGATCGTGAATGAAATGTGCGTAGGACTGCAGAGCGTTGACTTAACGTGCTTCATGTGTTTGTTCAGAATTATTTACTGAGTGATATGCTTGCTGTGGGACAGGAAATATTGAGATGATCAACTTTTCCAAACCTGGCACTGGTAATTAATTGTGCTAGACAGCAGTATGAGCAAGAGTGCTGTGTATGCCCAATTAATTACTTTGTGTCTCTGACTGTAGTGATGACAGAAAATTACAAACCAGTAAATTCAGTAATCCACATGACAGAGCTGTACATGACATAGTGGTTAGATTGAAGCTCCCTGGGAGCCGTGACACAGAGGGAATTTAATGGACATATCAGTGATATAAAAATACCCTTGCAATTGCAACTGCCCGGGTATGCAAAGTGATTTCAACTAGAAATTTCAAGAGGAAAACCTGATCTGTATTCTTTTCTGGTTGGCAACATCTTATAGCTTGGTGTTTTTTACAGTTCTTGTCTGTAAGGCACAGGCAAGGCACAGGTGACTAAGAGAGAAGAAAATTGAAAGTACTCTTAAATCCCTAATGTGGCATTGTTTCATACTTCACAATGTTGTAGCGTTCTGTGAGAGGTCCAAAGGCGCAGACTTTTCCTTTAGACCTTCTAATTTTGAAAGCTGTGCTTAGCTGATTGAACTAAGAGAGTTATTCTTTTATGGGAAATCAATTGATGGGGATCTGACACTTAGGATAAATACAACTAACCAGTGTCTGTGTTTTGTGTATCCAGTACTTGTTGCAAATTATTTTTATTATTTTTGGAGTGATTAAATCTCTCAGAAAAAATCCAGAGCTGATGCTGATGTCTCCAGCACTGCTTACTTACCATCATGCCTCGAGATGTCACCAGGAAACCTCTGGGGCTCTCAGTGAAGTGAAACATTATTTCATTGTAAGACTGGCAGCTTGGTTTTTTTAGGAGTAACTTTGAGTAATAAATAAATTGCAGGGAACCACAATCTCCTCTGAAATGCTGTGCAACATTCTGTAATGTGGTAGAGAGGCTAAATTTCTTGAGTTATTTATGTAGATGAATGACTCTAACCCAGTGACTAGATGGTGATACCTTTGGTTTCTGGGTCAAGTAGTCATATATATGCAGAGTGAGCAGGCAGAATCTGTCTGCTTATTTTTTTCTTGCGTATGTATATGTTTGTTTATAATGTGTCTCTCTAATGAATTTATATCCTAGGAAGAACTGCATCCAAATTGGATGAGACAGGATTATGTGACCTAGATGTTTTCCACTACTATACTGTGAGGTGGTCAAGAGTTGGAGAGCTTGTTTTTGAGTCAAATTAGAGTCAGATGGCCCCGTGACCTAGAAGAAAAGAACATCTTTCTAGGGAGACTGTTAATCCTATTGCATATTGTAGGGTGAAAAAAAAAGCCCTCTATCTGAATTGGTTTTATTTTATCAGACACTGTACTAGCAACATAGATTATTTTTTTTCCCTGCACATCTGTTATTCTTTAGGCTTGCCAAGCAGAGGAAAAAGCAAAAATAATGGAAAAGTAGTAAAATTAGACACTTTAAAACATTCTTGTGAAAAGTCAGTGGTACTGATGAGCATGTTCTGGGCAAAAAGAAATGTAAAAAGAGATTTCAGAAAGAACATGTTTTTCAATTTATTGTTTTAAATAGTGTTCTGAACTGTTTGGCAGAAAGATGCAAATTTGAAAATATCTTATTGTTACCAAATCACACTGGACTGTGAAAAATAATCTCAACTGAAATGTGTTGTCCATCATTAGCTATAGAGCTCCTTCTTTGTTCTGATTTTAGAAAAGCAAAGCTATTAATTTACAGGACTGCTTATCTCCAAGTACCATTGATTGCAATTTGTTTAAGTATATCACTGAGTTAAGCTCACGTTTATTCATTGGTGGATAGGAGTCCCCCAGCCATTCTTCTTAACATCAGGTCAGAAGAGGGAATAGATTGAGAATGCTGATCTACCGTTATCCACCACCTCTACTTCATACTAAGGTTTCCAGGCACCAAGTCCAGAAACAGAATTTTTAATCTAATGTGTGATTCAAGTATGTGATGGAGTGATTTGACCCCATAGTTCCCCGATCTTGCATCTCCACCTGTAAAACTCAGGTCCTTGTAGGCACTTTCTAATGCTGCATTTCCCATTCATCTTTCTTTGTCAGCATATCTGGGAGGAGGCTTGGAGGCAATAGAAAAGAACATCCTCTTTTTAGACAAAAATAACTTTTATTCATAAGAGATTTTAAGCTATCTCTTTGAACAGCTACTGCTGAGTTAATTTTTTTTCCTTTTTCTTTTTTTTCCTTTTTTTTTTTCCTCTCCAGCCCTTGGAACTGTTTTTTTAGTTTGGAAAGTAAAATCCTGAAAAGTGGCTCAGTTGGCCATTCATCTCCCTGGAAAACTGAACTAGATAGTTTTTTTCTACTTCTAACTCTGCTTATTAGTTGGGTTTCATTTATGTGCAGTGAGATTCATAGATAGATGTATTAGGACAGTTAAATGTCAGGCAGTGGAACAGGTATTTGCCTCTGGTAAGCAGACAGGGTCCTTGTTTCTGCCTGGACTTATAGAAATATGAATCTGAGGTAATGTATTCTGCTTCCCTTTTTTGTCAGGGTATGTAGCACTGCTTCTATTTATTGGTCTGATTTAGAATTTTATTATTTCACTTTTCTTTCAGGGGGACATTTAAGCAGCTCTGAAAGCATCCAAAATATAATGGGGGCAAAGGCACTAGTGTCGGAGTGTAGTGGGGAAGACTGGAACTGTTAAAGGTTTGTATTGGTAGAGGTTGGAAGCAAGGTGTTTAGAGCTGGGAGACAGAAATATCCAGTCTCTACAAAGGAAGCACAGATGTGCAGCTTCCAGTTAAAACAAGGAAAAGGGGAGTTTGTGGTCTCCTGCACCATTTTTCATGCTTTACACTGTTGAAACTGTTTTTATAGCTGCTTCTACTGTCTATTCACTGACTTTTATTATTTAGGCACTTTTGTACAGAAATCATTGAGCTTGGTAGAGTGGCCAAAAGATGTTGAGTGCTACTGAAGTCTTTTAGCTGCATTTGCCTGAAGGGAAGATTTCCCGCCAGTGTGATTTCCTTGAACTGGACATAGATTTAGCAATACTTCTATGGTATGGTATGATATGCAGATCAAATGGAGCTCTCCTAAGTTATTTTAATATCTGGCAGTCGTTCCTGGTGCTTGACAAGTAGGAGGACATTGCCAGAGATTTAGGTATTTTTTTTTCTTTCAGTTTTTGTTTTTGTTTTTTTTTTTAATGTAAACATTATGTTAAAAAAGGCTGAAATTAGAGAACTGATGGAGAATTAGACAGTATCCAGAATACTGAAATGTTTCAGGCATGACTGGTTTTGATGGTAACCTCCATCAGCAGATTTGCTTAGAAGTGGAAAGTTAAGCTCATGGCTTTTTTTTTTTAAGGTGCTCTCATATAATACTTCCTTTAAAATGCTGTTCATCAAGCAAGATTGTTTTTTTTTTCAGCAAATTCATATGGGTCTGGACTGAATTCTGCTTTCTGAAATCCAGACAGAGTACCTCAATGAGAAAATGCTACATCTCTTCTGTAGCAATTTAGATTCTTAAAGCCCAGCGATTTAATAAGTAGCATATCTTACCTTATGGGCCTTAGGTTCATCTAGCTTGTACTCAAGGTGTTGTTTCTGCTGTATCCTAATAAAATTCTCAGGAGTCCTGTCCAATTTTGACAGATTTGAGATAGATTCACTAGGGCTGAAACACTGCACAGCAGGGGCCTGATTCCTTCCACGAGGACAGCTGCTGTTGAAGTCAGTGGAGAAGGCTCCTCCTAATTCATAAAGGACTTTGAATATGACAGCCCATATTAAAGAAGTGACTTAATGAAGGGAAACTTGCATAAAACTGGCCCAAAACTATGAGTTCAATCATTTGCTATGGGGCCCATTAAGAAGCCACTTTAGGAACAGCTGCAGCTACTTTCATTAGGAGCATGTCATTAAAACTTCATGGTACCTTGAACGTGAGACAGGTGGCATGGACAGTTAAGATTTTTTCACTATTTTAGTCAATGAGCAACCAGTTTGTTTACTTTTAAGAAACCTAAGGTTGGAGGGGCAGATGACTTGAACGCTCAAAAGCCAGGAAATCTTCCCTGAACCTTTCACCCAAATGAAGACCATTGATAATGATACAAAGAGATCACATGCACACTAGTGTTATAAATTTGCTAAGAAAATCACATTGTGAGGAAATAGGAAAAGCCATGGCACTGTAGACAATGTTCAGATAGGTTCAGTGGTGCTCTTCTGCAAGCTTGCATAAACCTGACTGGAGTGATTGGAGTTATTCTTGCTTTACACTGGTGTAATTAATAGCATATCATGGCCCTTATTGCCTCATGTTTGTTTGCAGCTCTGTTGAAAATCGTGCTGGGGTAAATGGTCTTTAGAGCTGTGTTTGCAAGTTGTTTGAGATGAGATGTGTGTGTAGCAATAGGACCTCCTACAACAGCTCAAAAATGATGAAATCTTGTTTCTTAATTTGGTGAGAGTTGAGTTTAGCATGATGTGTGACTGTCATAAAGACTAACGTGAACTGTGTGTAGCAGAGTAATTTTTGTTTGCATAAGCTGATGGTTTCTTGATTTGCATAATCTTTTGAGTGTGTGCATGTACTCCAATATCCCTCACAGAAAGCCTAGAGCTTGACTGTCTCCAGTAAAGGGATCCCAGTTATTAATTGGTGATGCTTTTCTGCTCTGTAGACTGAGATGTATTTCCTTGGGATTTTTTAAAATTCAAAATAAGCTTAAAGTTAATCTGTAGACTGAGAAATAGGAAGCATAGGTCTAAAAGTGGATTTCCCATTCAGTAAGTTGAATGGAATATATGCACCTTTTAGGCCTTTGGAAGAATCCTTGGCATAGTTTCCCTCCACTCAGGAGATGAGTTATCAACTTGTCAAGTAGTGTGATGGTACTGTCTGTGTTCTCAATTGCTTACAAAGGGTGATTGTAGTCCTCCCTTGTTAGTACTGATTTAACCCATAAGTAGTTCCACTAATCTCAATTAATCTTCTCGTTGTTCACATGCTTTTACCTGAGATCAGATTGTTTATTTTTTCAGTTACATGTGTTTTGTTTATCGACTTGAACTCATTTGTTTTCCTGCTGTCAGTGTCCCAAAATAAACACATAGGTTGCAAAGGCTGATATATCCTTCAATACATACCTATAAATTCTGGTGTGGTGTTTGGAAAAGAATTGTTTGCTGATTTCCTAATAGGATGGAGAAGGACTTCTGATATAGACAATAGGAATACATGGTAAAGGACAAATGACAAGAACATTTGCTGTCATAATATGTTGCACAGCATGGTTTATATAACTAGGGATCTCAGAGCTCTGTCTGAAGGACAAAGGAAGTCGTTTCTGTCTCATGCTAACATGTGCTCACAGATGCTAGCCAGCACAAACTAACCGTCTTATTATGAAATACACATTTACTTTTAAGAAGCAACTTTGAAATAAAATCTCTAAAGCGAACAATCCATCAATGTAAGCAATTAAAAATGGCATGTGTATGATTAGACCTGACTTAGCAATGTGCAGTCTACCTTTACCTCTCTGAGTTAGAGAGGAGAGTAACTTGCTTAAGTGAAGGTATAAATTTTGCAAAAAGGGACACATATTCTTTCTCCATTTGCTAACCTACTCTAGTATTAACGGACGTGATATATTGTGAGGGATGTGTTATGTGAAGACTAAATTATGAACTTGGGGTGGACATGTTGCAAGTGCAGAGCCATCAGTAAGAACTGATAGGTCGTCTACATCTGCTGCTGTAGAATAGTTTGAAATAATAAGATCAACAAATTGTCTTTCCTGCTCAGTTTTAAGGAGAAAGAAAAGGAGCCTTTACAAAAACACCTTAGAAGTACTCTTGACATTTTACCACCCTCAGTACATTAGCCTTAGTATTTCTGCATGACAGATTAATATTACCTGTGGGAAAATCAAAGACATAGGAAGATTGCGGCCCAGATTCAAAAAGTCTTTGAGGTAGTTAGGTCTGTGTTGACTGATGCACTTAAATGACTTGTTCATGCAGGACAGTTTCCATAAGGTTGAGAATATAGGTCTTTTGAATTCACATCTTTTGCTTTAATAGGGTAAGTATTCCCTTTTGTTGTCAGCCGTAGTCCAGAAGAAGTGCCTTCTGTTATTTGACACCAGAAAAAAACATGCAGGACCCAGCTCATTTCAGCCTATTCCGAAAGAATTAGTAGAATATTCTTTAAGTTACTGTGGCCATAAGTTATGAAGAGGTGTAGCTGTCAACTCTCCTTCTTTTACTGTTGTATCTTAATTGCAGTACAGCAATGCTACACTTTTTTAATTAGAATTGGAGATGTGCTCTACCTGTTGCTGTACAGATTGTACCAACCCATTGCCTTGATGCTAAAGCCCCTACACTCTGAGTAGGTGGAAAGAACAAAGAAAATAACACTGTCCCATATCACTAATGGGGAATTGAGGCTTGGGAAAAAGTGACTGATCAGTGAGTGATCTAAATAGAATTTGTAAGAGAAAGGAAATTATTTTTGGACATGCTGTAGCTATACTTGTATCATTGTGTATGTACATAGCGTGGCTAAGCTGGTGTTGCTGTTAGTGGTAGTGATCTCTCTTCTGCTGCAGGTTGTGTGGTCTTCTGTGTGCTGGATGTTAGTTTTTTCTTCCTGTGTTGTCTTTCACCTGCATCAGTTCCCTGAGCTGGATTCCTACCTGGACAAGGAAATGCATGCTGGTGACATGAGAAGATTGAACTGCTACTTTAGCATTATTCTTAGCTTCTGTGAGTTTAAAGTGTGCGTGAAATTGCAACACGTGACCCTGTCCAGAGTTTGGAGTTGCTAAATAGCTTTTTCTCTGCTTTATTACATGTCTTATGTATGGAATTACCCATCCTCCATGTAAACAGGCACTTGATGTCAGTAAGATTCACTGGCATTTTCATTGGTGCTGAGGATCACCCAGGTAATCCTGCTGTAAGACAGGGATGCATGGAAAAATTTTAGTTTTCTGCCTGTGTGGTACCCATCAGCATTTTACATATTCTGAAGGTACATGCTACCTCCTTCTAGTCCCTAAGTAATCATTTACAGAGAACTCAGTGGTGGAAAAATCTCTTTAAATTTGAAGAAGTAACAGTTTTGAAATGACTCCCTGAAGCTTCATAGCTTCACTTCACAAACAAACAAATTAACCTCTTATAAATACCTACAGGAAAAACACCCAAGCCCCTTAATTACAAAAGATGCCTTTGTGCATTAAAAATCTGTTCTTTGTTTTCCTGTCAGGCCTCATTTACACCAAGGGATCTCTTTTCTAAGGCCAGCAGGACTACTGTGATGTAGGAGATAAATATATATATGACAAAGGATGTGAAGGGGCAGAGCCCTGCTTTGACATTGTCACAGATAATTGAGTTATTGAGGAGTTAGTGTACAAGTTGACTGTTTCTTGGGAGAGATGTCATATGGCATTCTTGTTGTGGGAACAATAAGTATCCCCTGGCAACATTTATATTGGCCATTTTTACCCTTTCAATTAATACTTTTAATTCCTTTTGGCACTGTTTTTGGCAACTCCAGAATAGATGTTTAAGAAAAGAAATTCTACCTACGTTGCAGGTGCCACCTGTTCACCTTGGTAGAGATCATTGGCAGGTGGGGTCCTTCAGTTCATTGCTATTTATAATAAGAAACTCAGTCCTGTTCCCATATGCTTGTGCAGGGTTGCCAGAATTTTACCTTTTCTCTAGACTCTGTTAGGGGTGCTCAGACACTTTAGCTAAGCAGTTGAAGTGGAAATCTGATATTCCTATGTGCAGTGAGAAAAAAACAACTTTTCTTTGCCATGAAACTTGCATGCTTTGCATCTAATATGCACAGAAGTGCAGATATAAATGTTTGATGTTCTGAGTAGTGGCATTAGTTAAGGCATGGAGTTGTACACTAGTAATTACAGATGTTAATTATAGAGAAGAACTGGATTATGACTTTGGGTGCCCTCATTAGGAGGGGACAGTGTGTAAGTAGTCCTGGGAGGCCTTGTTAATTGGAGAAAACTTGTTTCATAGCATCTTCCTCGCCTTTTTCACCAGGAGGTAGTAATTTACTACTGCTTATGCAACTACCAAATGAAACACTGCTTCTGTAGTTCAGCACTGCAGTTCAGTAAGAGGAGAAGTGAATGTGACTCAACTTTGTTGGCTGTTTTCATCCTTTCCCCACCTTTGCCTTATTCGTCTGTGTTTCACTTCTGCTTTCCTGGATTTGATTTTGGTAGTCCGTGTGGAGGTGTGTGCATGCCTTTGTGTGGGTGTGCATCCTGTGATGCTTCATCAAAGACTCCCTTGCAAGACCTAATACTCACAGAGGGCTGCTTCTGAAGTATCGAGTACACCATCTGGCAGCTATTGACCGCTTTCCGTGTTTCATTAGGAACACAACCCTAGACGCATGTACAGGCACCTGCGATTCTGCACTGATACATCAGGTGCAGTTATCTTGCAACCAGGAGGCCTTTGAGCTTCAGGAAACTCAGAATAGAGAATAACTCTTCTATATCTTTAAGGAAAGTAACTACAGGCCCTCTGGAACTCTCTAAGTTGCCTGTGCATGCAGCTAATTATTTTGAGATGGAAGCAGCACCTTTGAAGCATGTCCATGAAATACATAATTAAAGTATCTTGTGTTCGATCATTCCGTTGGACAGCTAATTGAAAATCACATTGTGTCTCCATAATGAGTCAAATAATATATGCATTTGTGCACTGATGAACTGACTAGTCCCATAGTCTTTTCCCCTTTAATTGCTATCATGGCAACTGGCAGAAGAGGACCACGTGCTGGGCTGTCCTTGATCAGCAAATCTAACAGACAGAGAGTTACTGTTAGGGACTCCCGTGAGTTCAAATGAAAGAGATTCTGAGGGATGGGACTGCTGCTTCCAAAAATTTATGTACAGATGTTTAAGTCAGGTGGAATATGTTGGGTTTCCTGCTGTCTAGGAAGTCTATGGTTAGCACAACATCTGCCTGGGCTTAAGAAACGAACAGAGCATATGTATTTATGGTGAGGAATGGCTTAAATGGTTTTGGCCTGCGTCTACCCATAGGATTGTGCCATTCAAGACCCTCTGTGATGCCCAATTGGCTCTGTTACTGCAGAGGGTCCCTACAGAGCAACTGGTATTTCAGCAAGTGAAAGTCTGGGGCTTGCCAAACTCCAAATAACATTTGAAGTCTTGCAAGCAGTGAACTGCCCTCAGTTCATCTCCTGGGGTTCTGGTGTCTCAAGAAGTATTAATGGCAAGGAGTACATCCCTCTTAGCCATATCCTTTGTGTGTTTCTTATTCTTTCAGTCTATATCTTGCTCCCTGTGGTAGGGGATGTGCTGTGCTGTGTTTTATCACCATGCCATGATCATGTTTCTTGGAATGTAAGAACACAGGAAGGATTCCTTTGCCCTCCTCTCCACCGTATGTTGTAGATTTGCAAAAGACAGTAAAATAATTGGTTTGCTTATCTTTCTTGCTGCAGTTTATAGATACAGGGAGAGACAAGATTTAGTGTATTATACTGTAGAGTTATTGGTGGGATCTAAGGTTGCTAGAGAAGGAAATTAGTTTGATAAATATAAATGAGGAGAACTGCAGGCTGGTCAGTCCCTGTGAAATGCACTAATGGCAGTAGCCATAGAAGGGAGGACTCTGGGATATCATTTCTTCCTCAGAAGATTCAGAGCTGGATTGGGGCTCAACTACAGTGGTTCTTACAGTCTTATTTTTACAATGATGACTTGCATGATTTCCCTCTCGTCACAGCAAGAACAGCTTTCCAGCTTACAGGGTCATTCATTTGGCAGTAGAACTGCCTGGAAAGAGCTAGTTATTTCAGATTAACATTCACACATATGTATGTTCATGAATATGCTCTTTCTGTGAAATAAATTAAGTCATTTCTCTCAGCCTACAGTCATGTAACCAATCATAGCTTTCCTCTGTAGCTCTTGTACTTTCTGACATCTAAAAAAATGTCATGGTGCATTAGTTCTAGGGAGACAAAGACAAGTAAGGAAGTCTGCTGATGCTGCTTTTTACATTTAAAATCATGCAACATATCCAGGGCTTTAGGATGCATTTCCTCAGGAGGTTCCTCTGACCCGAGTTCCCTGCTGTTTATATTTTGCAGTCACAGTCTTCTAATTACGTTACCACAGTTTTGGGAAAGGTTATAGTCTCTTTGACTGGCTTCAAACCTTACATTGCAAAATTATATTCTGCTGCTGCTAGTGCCTGACAAAGATCTGACTTCCAAACAAAGGCAAGAGGAAAGAATGAGGCAGCAGACCCTGCAAGAGATAGAATATTGTCTGTGTGATTAAAGCTCTTTTATTAGGCTGTGGTCTGTAATGGGAAAGAAAAAGCATGATCTCCACTGATCTGCATTTTAAACAATGTTGAGGATTAGCAGAGTGGCAGCAGATGCACCTATTGAGCTGTAAAGGAAGGGATTCAAAGCTGTATCATGCAGATGGAGATTATTGTACTGTACCTCCCTGCATGTACCAGTCGGTGCTCCTGCTGCTCTGCAGAGCGGCACTTACCATCTCCGTGAGCCCTCCTTGTCCCAGCGCACCCAGCACAATAAACCTGCCCCAGCCCCGCTGCTGAGCCGAGCGGACACTCCACCACTCTGAGAAACAGAAACGGAGCTGTGGCAGCCATTCTGCTGCTGCTGGTAGGACCATGATACCAGCACCAGTGTTTGTAACATCCCTCCCTAAGGGAGTCTTTCGACCAGTGTAACCCCTTCTATTTTGTGCAGCTTCATCTGTCAGTCCTGCCTCTCATTTTGCTACAGACCCATCCTTTTCCCACAGCAGAGCGAGTAAAATAATGGGTGAGAGGAGGGAGATTTTCCTTCGTGTTTTTTTTTCTGTTCTTCTGCCGTTACTTCCAGAAATCAGCATCCTCCTATCTAAAATACAGTGTTGCAATATTGTTATTGCTGTTTTCATTGAATGGATCATAAATTTGAACATTCTCTCACCCAGTTTATACATTCATGTGTAACACAGAAAGCACCCCATTTTTGCTCTCAGATTTCTGCTGTAAGTCAGGAGCAGATCTAGTGGCATAAATGGAATTATTATCCTTTTATACTGCTGTAGCAGGGTGTAGGTGTGAGGTTTATCTGGAATTTAATAACAGTGACAGTCTACTGGACAATTATTTATACTCTAGCATCTAGTTTGTATTTTAAAATACATTCTTAATGGTTTTGTAGCTTTTACCTACTCCCAACAACTTAAAATGTGACTGTGACGTGCTTGGTTTCCAGCTCTGCCATGGGGCTTCCATGTGCCTTCAGCAAGTTGCCCAGTTTCTTAATGCCTGAAGTCTTTATCTTCAAACAGAAAAATAGCATATAATTAGGCATAGTCTTTGCCTTCCTTATCTATTTGGATCAGGTTATGATGGATCATAACCATCTACCCCAAGGCAGGGCCTGGCACCTATTATGTGTATCACAGTAGAGTCCTAGTCTTGAGTTGAGTCTTTCAACAGAAACCACAATAACAGTTCCATGGGGCTCTTTGTTCACATAATTAATTCTGTGTTCTGTTATTTATTTTCTCTTTAAAAATAATTTTCTTCGTAGTCCTGAAATATATTCATGAAGCTTGAAAATTACTGGAGAAAACAATTATTTTCTGCAGCATCCTGTCCTCATTTGTGTCATAAAACTGGGCTTTTCCAAAAGCAGCCTGGATATTATCTCATGCTTTGTCTTGTTTTTATGTGGGCAAGAGAGAGAGTGCAAATTTATATATATATACGTAAATATGACTATCTCTTTGCTTCCTGGTTAGCATGGATTCTACCTTGGTCGCTTCAGTAGCTCCATCACTTTGTACAGTTCTCAGACTTTGTCTTAAAGATGAAGGTTTGCTTAAAGCTGGAGCCCACCTCAAGTACTGACATAGTTCCTTATGTTTCCCCATCTCGAAGAGTCCTCCCACATTTAACAGCAGATTAGGGAATGCAAATCTTGAACCACAGAACAAGGCTCTGGATGCCAGTAAGTGCAGGAGTGCTGAGGACAGTGCTGAGGAGGCAGGGTCTGGCTGCAGCAGTATGCTCTTGTTTGTACTTTTGTTAAGTTCTGACATGGGGCTTATCTCATAGCTCTGAAGAGAATTATTATCTGAAAAACAGATTGGATGAATTTATATAATTTATGTTTAAATCAAGGCAGTTTAAACTGTGGCTTTTTATTATGGTTTGAATCACCCAGGGCAAAATCTTGATTTAATTTATCGATTCTATCCTTATTTGCCATTTGTACATTTTAACTATTTTCCTAAAGAAAGGTTGATTTTCAAGTTGGTGGCCATTCATTTATGATGATTTGAGAAAAAAAATTAGTATTTCTTTTGTGTGGTTAGGAAGACATTCTTTTCCTCCCTATTCATTGAAGTCATAGTGTAGTTATGTGCATTTACTTGCATCATTTCTTGAAAATGTTATGCTACATTATAGATTGATGACTGACGTTTTCTATTTATTGTAGCTGGACATATTCTTTATAGACAATTTGCATCAACCTCTGGCTTGGAAATTGAAGTGAAATTAGATATATAAAAAAAATTAAAAATCATTATGTATTATCCAGGTGTACTGATGGCATTTAAACATAAACATAAGGGTGTTAGTTTGTTTTGAACAGCTATGACAGCATGTGAGGTGCCTCTAGGCAGACACTATACAGGGCTCTTTCTGCTTCCAGTGCACCTGACATTTCTGGGCTCTGGAGAACAGACTGTGTTGCACTGGGATCCCCACTTGGAATTCGAACGGGACCAACCAAACCTTAAAGCCAGATCTCTGGAGGAGCAAGTCTCACCTTCAGTTATGTGTATGGTTACTCTTCTTCTGCAGTGACTCTTTCCTGCAGGGTGGGAAGAATTAGAGAGCAATTTGTATGGCTATGTTTCTTTTGAGGTTCTTCTTATTGAAAGAACCAATAAGAAAGTTGGAGCGGGAAGGAGAAGTATTGTTTCACACATCCAGCTAATAAAAACATGGATTTACCACAGCAGTGGCCCATTCACAGCATTTCCTGCAGTCAGAGAAGCATGTGAAGCTCTCCTTAAGCCAGTAAGGTCTCTGCTTATAGGAGGACTCCTGAAAATGGACTGTGACATGGCTGCAAAAAAACAACCAACTCATTCACATCTGTCTTTGTTTTTCTCACTCCCTATTTGTTCTACAGCTTCTGGTTTAGTTTTCTTTGAGTTGCCTTCTACTAACCAGAAAACATTAGAGGAAAGTTTCTCTTTTAGGATAAAACATGTAGAAAACATGAAGAATTACTTAAAGTAATTTAGATAACATTCTTAAAACTACTGCAAAGAAGCACTGTTGTTCCATTAAACATCCTTAAAACACTCTGAAAGTTTTCTTTGCTCATTAACACCTGAGAGACTGAATAGAGGAAAACCACTGAATGAACTGAATTCAGTACACTGTATTTTTGAGGCCAAAACCCCTCCTAATGGCTCATACAGCAGATGGTTGTGCTTGGACAGGCTGGAGAGCTGAGCAAGCAGGCATGCCACAGAGTTCAGTAAGGGGAAATGTAAAGTCCTGCACCTGGGCAGGAATAACCAAGGGACCAGTACACATAGGGGACCAGCCAGCTGGAAGGCACAGAAGGACCTCAGGGTCCTGGTGGACAACAAGCTGACCATAAGCCAGCCATGCACCCTTGTAGCAAAGGAGGCCAACAGTATCCTGGGCTGCAGGATCAACCAGATTGAGAGAAGTGATCTTTTCCTCTGCTCAGCACTGAGATCACAACTGGAGAACTGCATCCAGTTCTGGGCCTCCACAGGTTAAAGAAACATGGATTACTGGAGTCAATCCAGGGTAGGGCCATAGAGATTAAGAGACTGAGGATTCTTTTGTAAGATTAGACATGTGATGATTTGGCCTGTTGAAAAAGCTTGAGGGGATCTCATCAGTGTGTATAAATACCTGAGGGGAGGGAATAAAGAGAGAGCTGACTCTTCTTAGTAGTGGCCACTGACAGGACAAGAGGCAATGGGCACAAATTAAAACAGAATTTAATCTAAACACAATAGACAGTTTCTTTGCTGTGAGGGTGGTCAAAAAAACAGAACAGGTTATGGAGTCTCCATCTGTGGAGATAGTCGAAACCCAACTGGACATGGTCTTGGGCTACATGCTCTAGCTGTCCCTGCTTGAGCAGGGGCTTTGACTAGATCATCTCTAGAGATGCCTCGCAGCTTGCATGATTCTGTGACACTCTAACCAACAGCAGATTCTAGTTGATTTCTTTTCCTCCTCAGCAGTGAATTCTGGACTGCTAACACAAATCAGACATCATGCTTAGAGAAGGCATCACGTATTTCTTTAACTGTGTTGCTAAATACCTGGCCATCTGCTGCCCTCATTTTCTTTATGCTGTTTCCAGTGCACTGCCACCAAGTGTAGCCTTGGAAGTTCCACTCACCTGGTTGCCTCTGTGGTTTCAGAAGACACCTTCTCTTCCCAGTTCAGCATTAGGTACTGCTCACAGCAACATTCAATACAGCTGAAGAGGTGGATTTTCAGTAGAGTACACTGCAGAGAAGAGAGAGAAAGGTTTTCAAAATAACTTTTATTTTAGGCTTCTTCATGCAGTTATTAGTCAGATTTACAGTTGATGATGTGGGCTGAGGGATTCTCTGTTGTATTTAACAACTTGTAATCACACAAATGCCACAGAGTTGCCTTAATTCTCTTTAATATGACCAGAGGGGAGCACCTCTGCTCTTTCTCAGAAGAGAAGTTAGCTTCTCCCTCTGAGAAGCAAGCTTTTCTTTCTGTGTTTCTCTATCTCCTGGAACTTGCTAGGGTTTGTATCCCTGTGAAATGGAAGGGAAGAGTTAAAGTCTTGTATGTGCAAGTGAAAATGGGACTGTATCTGCTACACATTCTGCTGTTGGTAAGGCTTATAGTACATACATACCTTTGTGCTCTCCTGTTTTTAATGTATGGAGCCAGTCTGCTTGTGGAGGAGGCCTCACTGACCTGGGCTGGATCTCAGGAAGCAGATCCTGTGCATGTGGCAGTGCCGTTCTAACATTTTGTGACATTATATGAACCACAGTGTTTCCAAACTGGTTTTGTTTGTCCGTCTGACTGAACTATGCTTGTTAGTCTGTGGACTGAGTTACCAGAATTAGACTTTCCAACTCTGAAGACCGAGGCTTTCCTATATTTGACCTTTGTTAGAGTTCCTGATTCTCTTCTAAAAGTCTTTTTCCATTCTGGCTAAGAGTTTTTTGAATTATTCCCCTAATAAGACTTGGACTGCAACCTCTAACCCTTGTGTCTTAAGCCTAGAGGGTCACATGCAAATAATGTTTCTGTGGATGCCTGTCCTGCCAGATAGATATGTTATTCAGCTGCTGCTGATCTCTGTGTTCAGGGAGAGACCCCTCATACACCACTGTGTGCAACTTGGCCATAGCCTTAATGTGCGGGTGGCCTGACCCTGCAGCACGAGGAAAGAATATCAGCAGTTTCTAGTTGCTTAGGAACTCATAATACAAAGCCAAAGAACTAAAGTGTGTGTAATGTTCATAAGGACAAAAGATTATTTTCTGTGCTCTTTACAGGCAGTATCCCTTAAGGCCAGTGGCTTTGCAGGAAGCGATACGTGATTTGTCTAATGCCATTATTGCTGGGTAGTACTGTATTATTTTAGCATGTTTATCCCCTGTGTATGTCAGGACACTGAACAGACACAGCAATCTCAATTATTTCTGAGCTACCTTCTCTTCTGAGCGTTAGCGAATCTGAGTCAACACTGAGCTCCTCTGTGGCCACTGTTTGTAGCCTGTGCTGTGTTGTGTCACCTCCTTGGAGGGACTGGAAGGGCTGTGGCTGTTCCCGGTCACAGGGAATTGAGAGCAATTCCAAGGAAGCCAATGGGATCACAGTAGTGTACGTGTGGGGAAAACTGGGTCCTCATGTGGGAGTGTTGTTCTTGAGGGATGATATTTTAACTTCCTTTTCAGGTTTGTACCTTGTAGAGAGAAGATGTTTATTGGTTGTTTGCTTATTTCTATGTACTTGGCCAGGCTTAAAACTTGTCCTTCTTCTTAATGTGAATCTTTTGATTGAACATCCCCAAGTCATCTGATGCTTCTTGTTAACTATGTGGGGCCAAGAAATACAATCATTAATAGAATAAAAAGCAATCAGAGAAAAAGCCCAGGGGATGAGATTCTCTGTTGACATCTAGAAGACTCATCTACTCTTTTCTTTATTATGGCTCTGGCCTTGGACTAGTGTTTGTGAGGAGCCTAATTTAAGGATTTTATGCTGATACCAGGAAATTAGCAATCTAAGTAAAGGCAGAACCCTTTCCTGTGTGGGGAAGTGGTGCAGTAAAAGGTGCTGAAGATTCAAGAATAACTGTGCCTGGAGATTTGTTTTATCTTAATGATAGTTAATGCATAGAGGGAGTTGTTTTCTCTGGTAACTGAGAACAGCTGGTTCTGGAATAAAGTCTGCTACAGCCAGATCTTCAGCACTCCAGTGTCATTCTCTAGAGCAACACCTGTTAGAAGCGGCAAGGTTTGGATACCTGTAGGCTGCTGCTGAAGAAACTGCAAATTCCTGAAATAGATGAACCTTTGCATTAACTTCAGAGGGCTTTAAATCAGACCCATGGAGTTGTTATTCATCCTGTCCAGTGAATCCTTCCAGAAGAGAAAAATTCACTGTGATATCTTCCAGCAACCCAGGCTGGAGTTGTTGCATAGAAATCCTGGAGCAGAAGCGTGACACAAAGATGTGTTTTGACAGCACAGGTGTCATGCCACTGTCCTTTTATAATCACCAGTTCCTGCCCGAGTTTGAAATTGAACTCTATTTCAGGATGTACTTAACCTTAGCCACTGTGGTATGAATTTCCAAGTGATGAAACTGAGTATCAGAAGGTGGGTTGTAATGTTCGGATTCATCTAACCACCTTTCTTTGGAGAAGAAATTAAGGTCACTTTATTTTCCTTCTTTTTATTGTGGAGGCACAGCTGACCATGCTCTCTAGGTATTGCATTGTTTCTCTTACCTAAAATTAATGAGATGTTTGGGCCTTTTTATGTTTTTAATATGATGCCCTGCTTTCCTCTCTCTGTAAGGAACACAGTGAACCGACTGTAGTGAAGTTTGTACAACATGAGCAAGCAGGTCCTGTTCTTCTTGGTGCAGAAGTTGATAAATCCTTTCATCTCTATACTGTGACCTGAGCCATTATTCTCACATTAAAGGAAATGCTTTTTAAAGTTTTTTTTCTTAATATGACTGTTTCCATTCATTAAAATTATAATAGTCTAATTTTTCTGACCTTTTATTCTTTTATTCTTTTGCTGTGACTTTCCTTTTTGTAAACCAGAAATCAGTTTCCAGATGGTCTTTCTTCCTACTGTCCTAAACCAGAGGCTTGGAGTTTCTCATATCCAGTATAATTAAGAAAATGTGGTATTTTCTACACTTTTTACAGCAGAACATATTGCAAAATGGGAAAAGCAGTGTGTTACAACTGTGTCACGAGATCTCTGGCCTCATAGTTTTATAATGCACAAAACCCACTATGGAGGACAGGAAATTCTTAAAACATTTGCTCAAATTGAGACCTACCCAGACCCATTTGTAGGACTGTAGGGGTTATGACATTGGAGGGGAGTAGAAGTAGGATGTCCATAGATGTGGTGAGTACCTCTTGGGACTGGAGGAGGATCTGTAGTTTTGTGGTGGATAATGAAGTTAAATTTATGGTGTAGATATGCGAGCAATCAACCTTTACTAGTTCTACTGGATACAGAGCGATTTGCCCTTGAAAGAATATCTGTAGCTGTAGAACAATGTATGTAGTGGCTATCCAATGCATTTCCCCTCTGGCTGTGTAGGGGCCATACCCCACTGCTATCAAGAAGTCCTTCTGGAATTCATGGGAGTTGAGATGTGCTGCTTGTGCTTGTGACTTGCTGTTTGGCACCTTGTTCAAAGCAGGGGTGCAAGTTAGTTAATCCAATCACTTCTTGAGCCCTTACTGAAGGGCAGCATATCCGTACTCAGTGAAAATCCTGTTAGGAATCTGTCAGCGGGTGATTAAGAGATGTCAGAGGGCAAAGTAAGCTGTATCAGCACTGAGCTGGGTAGATGAAGTGTTCTGTGGTGAGCCTAATCTCGTGAAGAGCATGACCTCTGTCTGCTGTATAAAGGTTTTCCATGGTAACCCTGCTTTTAATTAAGTTCTTAATATACATATAACCTAGCTGAAACAATCTTGGTGATTGTTGGAGGGTCAAAAGGGTGTGAGGACTTCCTGATGGAGGGTGGAAAGGTGTGGTGAAGAAGGGGAGATGTAAGAAATTAGCATAGAAAATGGGATTAACATCAGCTAAAAGTACATGTGAAGAGCAGTTTATCTGCTGTTTCCCCTCCTCCTTCCTCACCCTCTCTCTGCTGCGCAGTGTCCCCTCCTTATTAGTGCATCAACCCTTCTCAATAGATGACTGGACCAAGGGGGAATGTTGTTCCTCATTACCCAGATGTTACCTAATTGCAACAACGTGTTTCCAAAAGATATCATAGGCAGGATAGACAGACTTCTGCTGGCTTCCTGCTATACCTGAAAATGGCTGTCTTTGGTCATCTCCTGACAGAGGACTAATGAAGTCTGAAGGGGAACATGGATCTTCTAATTCCTCAAGAAGAGTTTTACAAGGAAATGTACAGCTCTTGGAAAGCGGAAAAAAGAGTTGCCGACTACTAAAGTCGTGAGTGAAAGCAGTGTTCCCAATACGCAGGGAGAGATGTAAAAAAGAGATTCTTTTTTCTGGTGCATCAGTGGAAAGATCTGTTGTATTTTAATTTACCTTTTTAATTTGAAAACAATGAAACCACTCTTCTCTTTCCCTGTGTATGGTGGGGGTGCTGCCCAAATGCTTTCAAGTATACATGTTGGAAGCTGAAGCCTGCACTTCTGTGGCAGCAAAGCTTAGTCTCCCAGGTGTTTTTATGTGGGAACAAAATTTATTCTGAAATAGGAACTCAGCCCACTAGACATCACAAGCTGCTGATAGATCCCAGAGGACTTCAAGAGTTTTGCTGATGAAATAATGATATTTTGCAAAAGCAGCATCCAGTGTGCCAATTCAAGGTTTGTGTCCTGGTTCCCTGAGGGGGCTTTAGATATGTAGGTGTGTCTGGTAAGATGGGAAAGATTCCATGTCGAAAGAACTCAACAGTCATGTTCTTTGCTATATTCAGGGGGCACAGAGGGTTTCTGAGAAGTATTGATTTATGAAATATTGTAAGAAAGAGCCCAAGATAGAAATCAATAGAGGTGATGTTGGTTCTCTGTGTTTGATCTTGCTGAGCTTGGAGGATGATCCTACCATAATCTCTGAGGCATACAGTGTAAAACCTGCTCCTGGTGAGCTGTTGTGTATATGTATCTATACACGTCTGTGTCTCCTGTTCTGTAATATCAGCCATGTGGATCCAGTCACATCTGAGCTGATGCATTGTTCTCACCAATCTCTGAGTTTAGGAGTGTGTCCCTTTGGCTGGCCAAGCCAGCAAACATCTGACAGTGCTTGTAACTCAGGAGAGTAAATCTAGGCTATAGCAAATTAGTGTGCAGCTTCCCTGTGCTCTGACCTGAGGTATGTGAATCTCAGCACTGATGAACCTGCTGAGCATTTGAACTCAGGCTTTGGTCCTACCGTAATTAGAGTTTATGCACTTTATAAACAGTTATTGTGTGAGCCCTCAGAACTGCCTTATAGTGCTAGAAGAGCCTTATAGTGCTGCAGAAAAGCCCATGGTCAAGTTATTTCACTACCCACCTGGGAGCTTCATCATCATCCTTTTAGATTTCTAGATTTCTCCTATACCTCCTTTTCCCATATGCAATTATAAATTGATATCATATAATTTACCTTAAGTCTCTGTTTATTTTAAATGCAATAATTAGAGATAACAATTGCTGTAGAAAAATAAACATCTATTCAGTGAGAAGACTGAGTAATTAAGGACAATTATTGGTTTCTGTAAGTAGGATGCTCAGTAACAAAGTTCTTTTGAGTGCAGCTAAGAGGAGTATAAGATGCGTATCATTGGAGACCAGGACTCCACAGTCTAAAAGAATTGGGAAATTAAATGGAAGCTAATAATAATAAATTATCTAGAGCTTTCTTTCCAGATTGTATTTAAAATTCAGTTTTTCTGGTTGTACTATGTAAAACTTGCGTAGGGTTTATATCCCTTTCGAACATTCTTTGTAAGGATTAGTCAGTTAATCCTGCTTCAACCCTTGCAAGGTAAGTAACTAAGTGTTATTATCCTTATTTTATGGCTATGGAAATCATGTTGCTGTGGGCCAGATTTTAATCCATTTTCCACTGTTGCAGATCTAAAGCAACTTTACTGCAGTCAGCAGAGTTAGACACTGTAACCGAACTGATTTAACCCTAATTGAAACTGCAGTGTTTGTGAAGATAACTGTTGAGAGTAAAGACAAAGAATATTACATTTTAAGTATTGTCCTGTGCCTCACTTGAGATGTATTAATGCTTTTGTTTGCTTTAGTGGTTGATTTTCTGAACTGGCATCCTTGAAGTTTTTCAGGTCTTGCAAATGTTAGTGCATGTAGTTTTCAGGAATAAGTATCCATAAATTCTTTTAAGATTTACAACATCAACCTCCAATTTGTGGGGATAAATTAAGTTACATTATTTGTATATAAAGATTGTATGTACAAAGTTCATATGCAGCAGTAATGTACACACATTAAACTTTTTAAAAAACAGTGCACTTGACTTTGTTTAGCCTTGGAATTTTGTGCCTCCTTTAATCAAAATAGTTTGTTGCCAGTACTAGTCTGAGCCCTGAAGTAAACCACAAATGTTAGTGTCCTGCACTGCCTAGATTAACATTTGCAGAGTATTCATTGACTTGAATTAATTGGCAATTAGCTAACTCAAGTTAAAAGAGGAGTGATATTTCTCTCTAGACATTCCTTTAATTGCTCATCCAGCCAAAATAGACACTACTGTCCAGACCAGGGCTTCCCACTTGGATTTTTTAAATTTTTCAACAATGCACTGAAGTGAAATGAAGAGCAAGCAACATGTATGTGCAGATGATCTTCTGAAATCAGTGGCTGGTTTCCCTACTACAGAAATTTATCAATGCTTATGAATAGGGCATTTGGTTGGTTTTATTTTAAAAGAAAACAAAAGACTTCCATTTGCCACTGGAAAAATTGTATGTAATAAATACAGCAAATGTACCTAATTTTTCATTCCACTTCTTAAAGTAGTTGTTGGCCTAATGGTTAAAAATCAGGATAATGAGTTACTTGTGTTTAACATTTCTGAAAGACTGGGAACGTTATTAACAATGGATATACCATAAGTGCTGTATTTAAACAACAGTGATATTTCATTATTTATTACTTTCTCTCTCACTTAAAATGATGATTTGTTTCAGATCAGTGTCTCTGGCAGACTTCAGGTTTGGATAGTACTGAAAACATTCTCTCTTGTTCCTAGAATGTTTCTTTCTCTAATGAAGAGTTTTAATAACAGGATTGTTAGTAAGATGCTACTATTTATGCAGTTGTGAAGAGCACCAGCTCTTAGTGTTTTATTCAGTCTGTGTTAGAGAAAAATTACTGCACAAAATGCAAGGCAAAAGTAAATCAACCTTTTCTGGAATCCTGTTCTTGGCTGAAAAGTTGTGGAGGTGATTGCCAGTTACAGTATAGGCCATTATGCTGTGGTCATGGATTCACAGTGGATTGTCTCATTTAGAGGGAAACTTTTGTTTCTCCATCCCCATATAACATTCTTCTTGGGGAAAAGAAGGATTTTCTCTCTGAACTGCTTCAGAGACTGTCCACCTCTCCAGCTGATCTAACTCTGTCCCTTGCTCATCATATAAGCTTCTATCCTTTTCAGAAAAGATCTGTGTATCTCTGAGCATCCACAGAGTGGGAGTTTATGAGCAGCAAAATTCATAGGTGTGGTTACTAGCAGGTCGCTGCAGCATTAGGCTGTCTCAGACCTGTATGCTTCCCTTTGCTCTTCTTCGTCAGTGGAATCTTTCTCTTGTGTCATGTAGGGTTCCTCATGCTCGTTCTTTTTCAAATAGTGCCTTTAACTTAGGATAAAAAGTCCATGTTAACTTACACATCCCCTTGCTTTTCAGTGTTTTCATGTTTCCTTCTTTACTCTCCACCTTCAGTTATAGGGCCGGTTCTGGTGCAGTTCAGTGGCTAAGATCAAAAGCAGCCCAATGCTTCTAGCCAGCTCTAGGATGCAACCACCTATTTGAAAGCCCCAGTGTGTCAGTGTCCACGAGCCCCCAGGAATGACCTGTGGGTGGGGATCTGAAGTGTGCCTGAAGGAATGTGTGTGTGTACAGCTATGTGGGTGGTTGAGAGAAACTGCAAGTGGTTGATTCCCACAGCATCTTAGATTTTCTGTCAGGACAGGCAGGACTTAACTTTAATAGTCGTGAAGGTTACATGCCTGCATTTGAGGAGTTAATTATTCATGAAGCTGACAATTTCAAACTCTATTTGTTGCCTGGCAGATTTGCTTTAGGCCAAGCCAGTGCAAAATATCCTCTTAGCAGCAGCAGCCTTGTTTATTTTCCTTTGGGGAAGACAGAGGTACACAGGTACCTATGCTGGCCTGAATGTGTAGATAAGCTTTACAAATAAGTACCTAACTTATTGACACATTTGTATTGGAGGATTTGTATAGTTTTGAGATGTTCATTTACAGCTGAATATACAGGAGAGGAAAAAGTGGAAGATGCACAGCCTCTTCCATAACCCTGCAAACACAGGACCCTTGTTTCTAAACAGGCAATTCTGCCACTTCAGTTTTTTCTGTAACAACTCAGTACTTCAGTCACACAGTTGCTTCTTATTCTCTCATAGGTCTGTTATTATGTAGATAAATAATACATCTTAAATAGTTAATGTTCTCCATGTCATTAAAAGGACTTAAGAATCAGAAGCCCACAGGAACTCAAATCCACATGTAAGCCATCTCTCAGTAGTTTACACTTAACTGAAATTACAGGACAGAAACAGAAGTCCTGAGTACAAACTCAATTAGGCTTTCATCATAGTAGCAGGAGAGTGTTATCCTATAGATGGACTTACTAAGAGGGTTTTGGGGTTTTTTTTGCTTAGTCTGGCATGGAAATAGTGAAAGGAAGTGGCTCGGGGAGGAGGGAGGAAGCAAGGCAGAGCGGCATGTTTTATTTTCATTCTAAAATTACATTCATTGAATTTAGTACAGTGAAAAGTGCTGTCTTGGGCTGTTCAGAGAGTTATCTGAAAGTTCTGTCTCCACAAAACAGTGATGACAGTGCATTTTTTTTCTTGATTTTTAAAATGCAAATCAGGAGAAGAGGAATACTGCATTAAATCTCACGTTTTCTCATTCTGTCCTTTGATACCATGGTGTAAATCAAGAATGATTTCTTGAGGGTGATGAAATTAATTAGTATAAAATCAGTGTGACTGAGTTTTATTTTTGCGAAGTCTTGGTGTCTTCTAGCAGTTTATTTACTTTTCGTTTGAGTAAACAGAATGGTTTAAACTTAATTTTTGATTTTCTAAGTTAGTAGCTAGAAAGACAGAGGACACTGTGAAGATAGCCTGTACAGCATGACAGTGTCCCAGAAGCTCATGGTTAAACCCTTCTCTGACTCAATGATGGGGTGCTTCAGGGAGGACAAAAGAAAAATACTTCACGAATAAGCCACGTTCAGTGAAACAGATGTCTTAATTTGGGAGCAACAAGATTGGAAATCAAACCCTGAAGTGTGAGATACCACAAGTCTGGTATATCACTGGTGAAGACTCAGAGAACAATTGTTTCTCACCTTCATTGACCTCTGAAAATAATTGGTCTGCACCATGTTACAATACAACACTGTGCCACAGATCCCAGGAGTCTCGATATAGAGGACTGAGCTAAAAGTTCTGCTGAGATTTGAAAGTAACTGAGAACAGTGTAAAAAGTGCTGTCATGCTGCAAGAGTGATGTAGAGCTGCAATTTGTACTAGAAGCAGGAAGGAAGCAATTGGCACAGATTGAAACAGTGTGCACAGTTTCAGCAGGGTGGTGCCAAGTAGTTGCTATCCAAACACAGAACAAAGCCAAAGGGAAGAAGTGTAAGGAAGGCTGCAGCTGCTCTGAACAGTGAACAGAGAGCCAGTAGTGCTATGGTTAATATTATAAATTGAATAGAAAAAAACCATACGGAAGAGTGAGTGTGGCTGGACATCACAGCATCTTTCCCCAGCTGTGCTTCTCATTTGCTTTGGGCTGAGGACACACTTACACATTTTCAAATGGATTTGTCAGTGCATTGCATTCTTAACTTTTGTGACTTGTTTATGTCATGGCTGAAAGTGAGGAGGTCAGCATTTAACCAAATGAGACTGAGAAATTATGTGACTAGAAATATCCAGAAGACTTGAGCATGCTGTAAAAGAGATGTGACTGGAAGCAAGTTGGGAGTTTATTTCTCCTCTTAATAACCAGTGATTAATAGTTCCAAATTTATTATTAACTGTGTAGAAAAAGCATGGACAAGTACCCACAGGAGACTGCTGGAGTCCCTGAAGAAGCTCTAGTTCGCTTCATTGGAGCCAGTTTGTAGTAAGGCAGTAGTCTATGTATTTATCCTTCAGTAAGACATGTGAAGTCCTGTGTTCGGAGTTTCATTGGACTGCAAATCTGGTGTTGAAATTCCAGATAAAGCAATTTGTTTGGCTCTGCGGTTTGCACCAAGGAATGGGTTGGCTTCTTAACTGCAGCCCAGCCTAGGAGCTGCTAGCTAAGTTAGGCTTTTTCCTACTCTGTGATGTCATTGCTCATAAATACTCTGCAAAGCACAGCAGGTCTTAGTGACACCAGGGAGGTGCAATTTCTCTTTACTTCTGTTATAACTGAATTAAACTAAATGGCAATTTGGCATATAGTGTGTGGAGTGGGATGGGATCCAGCCCATCAGGTGTTGTGCTTCATGTGCATGTTTGACAAGAGTAAAAGCTGAAACCAACATGATCTCACTTGAATAACCTACAATTCTTCCAGCTACAGATTTTCTTAATGGCAGTAGAGTTAAGAGCTCAGGGTACCATCTTAAACTCACTTGTAGGAGTTATCTTAATGCACTTTCATGCAAGTCAGCAGATTAAGATGAAAATTTTGCAGAAGGTAATGCTTCATGTATGTTACTTAGCTCTTTCTTTTTTTTAAGTCTTGGGGTTCTGTTCCATATTTTGGGGGTAGTTCAGACATCCTGATCCCGTCAGGGATATCCATATCCTTTTGCCAATATAATCACTTAACAGCACTCTGTATTATTTGAGGATAAGGATATAGTAAGTAATAACAAGTAAGAAGAACTTAGAATTGTATCAGCATATGCTGATGTTCGTCCACACCACAGTGGCATTCATTGCAGTCCTAAGTTTATCCAGGAGGGTAAATTAAAATAGTAAATGAAACCATAATTAAGTACCTTTTTATTAGGATCATAAAAGCTTTGGAAGGAGCTAGAGAACAGCAGAAGCTACGTCTACACTGCAAACATATGACCATCTAGTTTTGCTGATTTGTGAGCTTTTGTTGATGTCAGGTGTCAACAAAAGCCCTTAGTCCAGTGTGGTTCAATTGGCAGAACTTCTTATTGATAGAATGCACTTTGAGTTGTTCGAGGTGGAATACAGTGTTTCATCAGAAACACAGTTTTAGTGGCAGGAACTGCAGGAGCATCAAGGATGCTGGTGGCTTCACAGCTGAATGGTCACAATGTGGGATGTGGAGTCATGGTTACTCACATGACCTTATCTGGCTGGAGAAGATACTGGTGGGAATTTATTTGCATATAAGTTGCTAAGTGCTGGATGGTGTTCTAATAGCAAAGAACTCAACAACGACTGTCTCTAACCGATTCTTCCTTTCTGTTTTGCTCTGTTTCTCCTGCAGGGCTTGTGAAGTTGGGGGTTCACTGTGTCACGTGTCAGAAGGTCGCGATAAAAATTGTCAACAGAGAGAAGCTCAGTGAGTCGGTGCTAATGAAGGTAATTTTCTAATGGGAGATTTTAAAAAAAAATTAAATTCCTGGCTCTGTGTCTTCTGTTCCATGCAAAATTAATATCTTTAATTATGTATAACAAACATCCCTGTCAGTACTAGGATTATGCAGAGGATAATAACAATAATTTAGTTATGGGGAAGGCTAGGGCAGTTGAAATTAAATGGGAGTATGCCTGTGCTTTGTGAACAAAATAAACGGTCAGCTGTAGAGGTCTTGCTTCTCTGTTGGGGCAGGTGTGTGTTGGGCATTGGACTTCCACCACTGCAGTTGTGTGGTTGCGGTACATTGCAGACTGAGGTGTACAAATGTCAGCATGAGGAGATTTAACAGAGGCTAGTAAATCTGTTACTTGAATACTCCTACTGCTTGCTCTGATGCATGGGTTCTTTATGATCTGATGTGCCAAGGTCTGTGACTGTTTAGAGCTGTTGTAATTCTGTTTACAATCCACAGAACTGTGCCATTGGAAACCATCAAGGTGTTTGTCCCAATGGTCCCAATGACTGTTAGTGTTCAGAAGAGCTTAGTTTGTTTTTTACCTAGCCTTGTGATTCTCCTCACATGAATGTCATTGATTGATCTTGGAAACCTAAAAATAAAATAAATGTATGCATAACAGTTTATGCATGTGATTTGGTGACTAGAAAGGCTAAATTCATCTTGATGGGAAGGAACACAACTGCAGTGCAATCAACGAATTCCATCACGCTGTCACCTGCAAATTACGCTAACAGGTTTGTGTGCAGCGTGGAGCACTTTGCTGAGGTAACTTCCCTATAGAAGCACACAGAGCATATAAGTTTATACTGCTGTTTCCTATATGGACTTCTGTGTCAGCTGTTTCCAAGCACAAGTATAGCAATCTTACTCAGAGCAGAAAGAAAATGGATTTTCAGCTAATATAGAGTCAGTGAATGTTACACAAAAAAATATAAGTTTATTTTTTTTTCAGAGAAGAATTCTGAAAGTTTACATTCCATTGTAATGTGTTCAGACTTTACCTTTCTGGAATTTCATTGATATATTCCTTCTCCTGCAGTACTGTGGATTCAAACAGACTTCTAATATAGACCAAAAGTTAGAAAGTGAAATAGGTAAGAAAACTGTGTGCAAATGGTAAAATCTGAATGAGACACTAAACACTGGATATTTTCCAGAGTAAAATAATAGGAATATTTTTAACAAACATGAGCATTTTGTTCTCTGAGAGACACTGTCTGGTATTTGTATAAAACATTTTATTTACCTCATTGATTTTCAGAGTAGGAGGCAAATCACTTAGCATAGCAAAGCAATCTCTCTGCTTTAGTTGTGTTGCATTACCTCGGTTGTAGTATGAAATTGGAGTTGTGAAATGGTGTGTTAGGCCCTTGTTTACACAGCCACACGCTGAAGCGTGCCATGTTTTCTGTAGGATTGTACAGCATCTTTCTCAGGAGGAAATCACATGTTTTATTGTGGTTCTCATTTTCAGACCCTTCTTGGTAAGATTTTCTCTTTCAAGGATTCTGTTCTCTGTGCTCAGGAGGTTGGAACAACAGATGGGATTGAAGTGGTTTGCCCAGTTCTTGCATAAATTCAGTAACCAGATGTCTTTTCAGGAATGCCCTCTGTCTGCTGGTCACAGACAGGGCCTGAGACTTCTAAGTGAATTTAGAATTGACTGTACTGTTAGCCAGCTTAATCCAGTCTGTCTGGAGGGGAAAAATGCAGTTTTTGGCAATCCCAGTGTGACCATTGCGAAGCATCCAGCTGACAGCCTGCTGTGTGGAGTCAGCAACCGCAGGGAAATAGCCAACAGTGAAGCCAAGTCACAGTACTGTGGTGGTGTTCCTACCTTGTGCAGCTTCCCACTAGCTTATCAGTTCTAGTGACTTTCTTTGCCAGTGGGCTGTGCAGAACAGCCCCTGGAGCCAAATGATTCAAGACCATATCTACTCTCCCAAGCCAGGCCCAGATTGATGGATTTTGCTTTAATCCAGCCTTGGACAGAAAAACTGGATCTGACAAACATGCACACCTGCCACATGAAGCTGTAACAGTGCAGTGCTGTGGCCATTTATCCTAGAGCATAAGGAAGAAGTCTGCTCACGGTCCTTTCAACATCTGAAGTGACAGGCACAAGCATATACAGCAGGCTGCTTTCCTTGTCATCATTATTCTATTTTGACTTGCTTCTTGTAGCCTTCATTTCTCCAGTGTTTTTGCAGTATTTTATTCTGTATGTTCAGGGAACTGTCCCTTCTCTCTGCAGCTGCTCTTCATCTGAGCTGTGCAGAATTGAGAGGCATTTGGTAAAGTGCTTTCTAATCATAATGCCGTAGTATCGATATTTCTGGAGAGAAAAATTTGGAATTGAAGCAGCTGGTCTCAATTAGCAGAACTGCTGCTATGGAGATGATACACGGGCAGGCACGCTGCAGCACAAGCTGCAGTAAATGTATCATCCAAGCACTTGCTGCCCTGTCAAAGGACAGGGCTGCTTAGTGCACATGGGAGCCTTTTGCTTTGTCATGTCCTTACTCTCTAAATGCAGGCTGGGGAGCAGTGTTCCTTTCCCAGCTCCAGCTTGGGCCTGTTTGGGAGCCTGGCTTTGGGGCAAAGCTACAAATGTAATTTCACAGTTGAGAACAAAGGGTTGGTTCTGTTCTCGCTCCTGCTTTCATGCAACTGGTAAAAGCTTCATCTAGGTTTCTTCAACTGCACTGCGGTAACCCCCACAGATGTGGAGACCTGCCTCCCACCGTACCTCTAGCTTGCTCTAGCACAAATTGGCAGAAAGATTTCAGAAAGGAGTGTGTTGCAGTGAGCATTTTGAGATTGAAATACAGTTCATTGATTTCCCTGAATTACTTCTGGATCGCTGACAGGGAAATTAGGCCCAGAATACAAGAATTGAATGTGTCCTTAAAGCAGTAAGCTTTCCTGAGCAGGTGGGTTCACTACTGATGGTTTAATTTTCAGTACCAGTACAAGTGTTTGGAGTTTATAACTTCAGAATATAAAGGTTAAAGTAAATCTTTCCTCTCATGTGGCAAAAGCTTGTTTGGAAACGTTGAGGTGTCTCATGAGACATAGTCAGGAGAATCCTGTCTCCTCTTTACTGCCTCACCAGTTCTCTTCCACTCCCTCCTTCCAAAGAATAAACAACAACAAAAAAACCTACTCATTTGGTGATCCATCAGATGACATACTCTTTGGACAGACAGAGGTAGTAGAAGCAATGGGAGCATAAAGGGTGAAGAGCAGGAAGGGGACAGCTGGCCCTGGTCTAATTACTTGAACACACAGGCATCCTGAGAAAGCCACAGATGTCCCAGGCTTGATGATTGAAGCCCAGAGCTCCATATGTGTGCTTTGTGTCCATGTGCCTTTTGTTTCTTCTGAGTCCTCTAGTGCTGGCCTTGAAGCAAGGCAGATATTTCCAGGGCGGGGGATGGGAAAGAACACAGTCCTACTTTAGCGGAGCTCAATTGTGACACGAGTAGTGGGTTGGGGGAGGCTGTCAGTTGGTTTAGTGCTAATGAGCTCTGCTTCCAAAAAATTCTGCAAAGGCATAGTGTGTGTTCTTAAGCTGGGAAGGTCTTGCAATAACCACTAATGGAAATCACTGGTTGGCTGAAATAATTGAGTGGAAGGATAGGTAGGAGAATCGAGTATCAGCGTCTTGGAATTGACAGGATAACTTGGGGAAGCATACTTGTAAATGGGCACTGCTTTGCATGGTCTTTTTGTCATCTCTTGCTTCTTTGTGAGCTTCTATTTCAGTAGGTGTTTACTTCTCTGCTACCTTATCCTACTTTTGAGTCTTTCCCTTCCTTCTTTGTCCTTCAAGGAAAAAGTTTAGAAATTTGGCAAATTTAGAAAGTATCTGAGAGAATAAGTAAACAATCAGAGCTTGGGTTTTATAAGACTCAAGGGTCTCAATCCACCTAGTTTATTAAAGAGAAGGTTAAGACATAGCTTCATCATGGTCTGTAAAGAGTGATAAGGAGGATAGGCACATGATAAGAGGGTATTACAGTCTTGGGTACAAAAAGTGTATTGGAAACTAATAGTTATAAGCTGTAACTAGATTGAATGTAGAAATACTAGGCCTTTTTGATCACTGGATGAAGTTACTAATTGGAACTAGCCACCCAAAGCTCTAGTGAGTTTGTCCCCTGAAAGACTATTAAACTTCCTCTTAAACTTCTGTGTGTTTTTCTAGACCTGAGATCCTAGTTCGACTTCAGCTGCTGGACTTGAAGTAGGAAGTAGTTGATAATAGTTTCCTGATCCGTGCTATTAGCTCTGATTAGATTAATGCAGCAGCCTTTCCGGCCTTAAAATCCACGGAGCTGTGAATTTCCATCACACACTTGAAAATCTGTAAAAAGTCACATGTCTCTGTCTGGAGCATAAAAGAGAGGCACTTGTGCAAGGTGTCTGCGGAAGCAGAAATTTAGGCTCCCCTAAGCGAAGTTAAAGAAGGTAATACTTGGGAACAGCATCTTCTCTTTGGAATTTGTTTTCAGATTTTTCAAAGAAAAGACTGTGATATTGGCTGACCTAGCTGTCCTCAGCTGCTGACTGCAGGCTGGTCTACAGAAATGATTACTAGAATATCAGAACAGTATCAGGGAGAAGCTAAATCCGAGGCAGAGATAGAATTGGACTGAATAGTGTAACTTGGTTCAAGTTCAGCTTTGATCACAACAAGGGCAGTTTCCCTGACATTAACAAAGCCAAACTCACCAACACTAAACCTCGATGTCACCAAATCGATATTTTTTCTAATGTACTCAATAGTGGCCTAATTGTTTTCCAGCTCCAGTATTTAGGAGTTTTGCTATTGATTGCAGTGGAAATGGTGTTAAGCTGCTGCTGAATCCCACTGAGTACATCTACCATTGGGTACAAATGAACACAAGACCATGGGATATCACCAGTGAGATGCATTTAGATTAATCTAGGATACTGGCAGACAAGATTTTGGACGTGGTTATGTTAAAAATAGCAAACGAGAGGGAAATTATTTCCATTTATTAAACAGAAGTCCCAAAGAAAAGGTTTCAAAGCATTCATCAAACTTTCCAGGACTCCCTGATTAAGAAGCACTGTGTGAACTTGCTGGCACTCATTTATTATTCTTCTGATTGATTGGCATATTGCTGCAAGAAGAGAATAACCCAAAGGACCTTGTAGTCATGTCAAAAAAAAAAGATGAAAGAATAAAGGAAATTAAATCTCCCCAAAACATATACATGCTGGTATTTTTACTCGCTGTTGAACATGCAGGTTTCAGTGTATAGATGAATATATGCACACGTATGTGGATTGTCCTTTGCACATTCACTGCATATGCTTGTTTAAAACACACTCACGCCCTGATTGTGTTTATCTTTAACCTGGAGCATTACCACACACTTGTCGGCTTTAACACTGGAAGAGAGCAGATTAGAAGTGTGTGTGTGTATATTTGACAGTGTGTAGGTGGTGAACAAGCTGCAGGAATGATTGGCACCTGTCAAAGACCACGAGTGCGTTAACACACGCTTGTCCCTTGCCTCTGTGACCCTTGTTCGTATTCCAGTAGTAACCCAGTTTGTGCAGGACAGCTTCATGTGTGCAAGTCTTTCTTCTGAGTTCAATGAGATAAAAAAGCACATTGCAATATAAAAAATACAGGCAAAATAAAAGGGGCTTTTTTTTTTCCCCTGGCTGCCTTCTGCTATAGGGAGTTTGGGATTAGGGATCTGTTACAGAATGTATAATGCAGAGTGTTTTGTTTTAAACTGGAGCTAGTGGGGAGCATTGAATGCCTGTTCACTTGTCATCTCTTTGAGCAGTTAAAGAAGTTGGGTAATTGTATTTTCCTTCAGAGAAGAATGACTCTGCCTCCACTTTCCACCACACCCACAGGAACACAGTTTGAGGTATTCTTAAAGAAGGAAATTAAACAGGAATCACAAGCACATGATGTACCTGTCAGAGGAACAAACCTGTCAAGCGTGCGTAGTGCCTTTTGCTTTCTAAAGTTAGTATGATCAATTGAGGCATTTGGGCAACCTTTAGAAATAATTGGCCCTATTTTTTCCACCCTACTTTTAATTTGTATTATAGCAGTCAGTCTCAAACCTCTGTTGTACCCAACATGCTCTACCCACAGCCTTGTGTGTGCAAACACATAGAAGTAGACAGTCTACCATCCTCATGTGCCGCCTTGGTCATACAGCAAAAAATGTCCCTCATGAGCCCAGACTAGAGCTAGCTGAAGTCAAGGAGTGCTTTTTCCATGCATTTCACTTGATCACAACCATAATGCCTAAATGGGAAGTAACTGCTCCCAGAGATGAGATGTCTAAATGTGCCAGCAGTCCAGTCCTCATCCTCCTCTAAAGCTACTGCCAACAATTAGCCTATAAAAACCCTTTCTGTTCAGCTTTGCCTTTACCTGTTTCCACTATAATTGCGCTGTCCTTGCATTTGGGATGAGACTGACCATAGCTTGACTTCAGATAGCTTTCTCTACTGAAGCTTCTGGGAATTCTCCTCATGCATTGCCAAAGCTCAGTTTTCTCAAAAGACACTGATTCACTAAAATGTTTTCTCAGAAATAACTTTGGCTCAGTGAACTCCCAATATATCAAAGGCTAGGTTTCTTTTGAACTCTCTCTGCATTTGTAGCAGGCTGTTAGGGAGTCCTGCTTGCCTGCTACAGGGCAGAGCCCCTGTAAGTCCTGCCTCTGCAGGGACTTTCACTGCCTCTGATCCTTAGGTTATCAAGTCAAGATGTAGAAAGTCTTGAGATAGGCTCCAAGAATCTACAGCTGTGGGACAGACACAGCTAGAGAGATGTATCCCTAGGCTACATGGGGCAATGGTAGAAAGCACCAGGATCCTCAGCTGTTGTCAGGCTTGATGCTCAATTTTTGGGAAGGACAACTAGTAGGAGTTATGCTGAAAGGCAAGGGGAACCCCAGGGGAAGGTTATCTTCAAGGCTCTGTCTTGAAGAGATGTGGTGTGCAGTTTGAAAATCTTGAGACTGGCATCCAGAGCTTGTAAACCCTGGTCAAATTCTATAGTATTTCCAGAATTTCTGACTGGCTGGACACCCAATTGATCTGGGAACCTGAAGCATCAGACTCCCTCAGCCTGGGTGGTCTCTGTAGGTGAGCCACCTGCAGCTGTGGTCTCTGTTAACTCCAGATGTGAATCATGAGTCTGGTGAAAATTGTGTTTTTTCCACCTGGAGCTGCAGGTTCTTTGGTACATTCAAAACTTTAATACTTTTTTTTTCCCTGACTCACCGAAGGTTGATGAAAAATGCTAGAAAACATTGGATTTTGATCTCACATAAGCAAAACCTTTTAATTGACTTCTGCCAGCACTTCAGCCACCTCTGTTTTGTGGTTAATTAGTCAGTCTGAAGAGTTACAGGATGAAACTTATCCCCATCTGAGAGTAGAGGATGCCACAGCAGAGTGGATCCTGATTGAGCCATAGGTAGGATTGGCCACATTTACAGATAGGAAATCCATTTTAGATTATGGACAAAATCACTTACCAAATCTTTTAAGCAAAAAAGGAATTAGGGGGGCACGTTTTCTCACCTGAACTACTGAAAGATTTGTAAGTTATACAGCTGCTTATAAAAATTTTCTTTCCTCACACAATTTCTTCCTGGACTAAGAGCAAAAATGAGTGAAACTCAGATGCAGTCAGAAGTGTGAATGCAATATTGACTGAACCATTTGAAACCCATATCTATAAGCACCAGAGCAACAGTATGGGATTTTTAAAATCATTCTTCACAGCACCACATATGCTGGAATTGAATGAGTGTGCATTGTGCCAGGATGTACTCCATGGTTTTTTAGAGACTGTTGTATCCCGTTTTCATGACTCTGCCATGCTGGTGTTTGCTTACTGTCATTGCAAAAGCTTGTAAACAGTTCAGGAGGAGGAAGATTTTGGGATCTCAGCACTGCAACACAGCAACAAGGGTAACTTGGCAAGTGTAGTTAGGTTGTTGTGTATTTTCTGTCTTAAACTTTTTCTTCTGGGTTTGCAGATGAAAAGACTTCAGACGCCATTTTACGTTGGCTTGTATTTCATATTCCAGAATCTTGTCTGGAAACCTTTTAATTACTTTTTCTTTCCTTTTGGAAAGACAATCAGCTTTAGTTCAGAAGAGCTCTAGCAGTAATGGGACATCAATCCTTGAGTAGATTGACTGAGACCACAGTTCGTTCAGGTATTTGACTCTGCATCTGTCATGCAGAATAAACACCATAAATATCAATATACTGATCCATCCCAAATAAGGTATGTAGTCCATCCCTGTATAGAGCAGAAAAGCCATTTGAGCAAAGACTTTGTTCAAAGATTATCTTAAATTTTTGCTGAAACAACTGAGTGGTGCCTTTTACATCAGCATTACCTTTCTGTAAGAAGCATTTCTTAGCCCAGCGTAGTTTATGAGTTTCCCAGCTCAGACAAAATGTGTCACTTAATGGATATTTAACTGATACAACTGAGAGCCAAGGACTGGCATTGCACTGTCAGTTAGGGGAATACAGGCTCTTTTTGTTTGTTTCGCATACTTCTATCCAACAAGAAAATTTTGCTGATCATTTGTTAAGTATAAACCAGGCCTCACTCAGTCTGTTCCCTGCAGTTTATGCTATTAAGTAGTTGGCACAAATTTAGGAAAAATCTGGGAAGGCTCAATCCCAATCCAATTAACTGTTAGTTCCAGAGCTGTCAGATGGAGCTTGATGCACTCTGCCATGGGTTTGCTTTGCCGGTGTTAGAGCACGTCAATCTCTCTAATGGTAAGTTTTTAGGTATTTGGGCATTTCCTCTTTTACCAGGTGCTATCTTTGAACTTGTTGCCTTGCCTTGGCATCCTGAGATGCTGTATCCACAGTCAGCATGTATTTAATACACTGATCTGTTCATGAAGAGCGCTCCTCTAGCAATAAACCCCTGTTTGCCTTTCCCTACTGTCCTGCTGTGGATGCACACACCCCACAGAGAGGAGACTTCAGAGTTTTAGTTCAAAATGGTGTTTCGTGTCCAACTCCCTAGAATCTTCCAGGTGCACCAATACTGAGAGAGCTCAAGCCCGTGCTGTAGTGGTCCAGCTACCGTGCAGTGACAAAATTACACTCATGCCATGGTTGATATTTCTCCTGTGTGGGAACAGCAATCACTGCTTTGTCAGAACACCTGGTATTCTTGAACCTTATGGCGTAATGGAATATTGTGTGCTCTGCAGCTTTGCTCGGCAGCAAAGGCTCGATGTTGTGAGGGATAATGGAGATGTTACCTTAATTCTCTACAAACTATAGGGAAGGTGAGATTGAGTTTAATCTTGTACTACTGCATCTGTTTCAGTCTCTCAGCATGTAGCAATTGCTGGATAACATCTCTGTTATAACATCATGCATTGCACCTGGTGGGAATAGGGACTTTCGAAAGTGGCAAGAAATTCTGGGGTGCAGGCTGTTTTTTTCAAGAATGCTTGGTGAAAACTCAATCAGGCAACCAAAATCAATGTACTTTCTGGAAATTTGGGACTGATGCTCCAGATTATTCTAAAATTACCACATTCAAAGTTTGGTTTTAGAACATTTAGGTAAGGCAGCGGTGAATAGCTGTCAACACTCAAGAAGAAGGATCTGGCCTGAAAAACAGGATCACTTGTTCCTGTTTCTGACATATATATCACAGGCAGAAACATTCCTATATTGCTTGGAGCTGTCCCAAGTACGTGGTCTTCTGTACGTTCTGTAGGAAAATGGTGAGGAAATGTCACTGGTGCAAGATGTAGCTCTGTAGAGCAAGTGCAGCTCTGTAGTTTTTTTATACTTCTAGTTTTCCTCTTGGTCCAGGACACAAACATTCTTTATCAACTCTATGTTTCAGATGCAGGCAGAACTACAGGAAATAAATAATAACAACATGTATAAACCTTGTTTAATCTCAAGTCTGTTCCTAAGGAGTCCTCTAGTCTTTTCACAGAATCACACAATATGCTGAGTTGCAACAGACCCACAAGGATCATCGAGTCCAACCCTTAGCCCTGTACAGGACCATCCCCAGGAGTCACAACATGTGCCTGAGAGTATTGTCCAAACACTTCTTGAACTCTGTCAGCCTTGGTGCTGTGACCATTTCCCTGGGGAGCCTGTTCCAGTGCCCAGACACCCTTAGGGGCCCTTCACCATCTTTGTTGCACTCCTTTGGACACTCTCTAAGAGCTTAACATCTTTCTTATATTGCAGTGCCCATGACTGCACACAATATTCAACATCAGGCCTCCCC
The DNA here is from genome assembly GCF_025592945.1 of Manacus candei. Taxonomy (NCBI): domain Eukaryota; kingdom Metazoa; phylum Chordata; class Aves; order Passeriformes; family Pipridae; genus Manacus; species Manacus candei. Next base: position 4,047,446 of record NW_026138108.1, read on the forward strand.
AGTGCAGAGCAGAGCGGGACAATCCCCTCCCTTAACTGGCTGGCGATGCTTTGCCTGATGCACCCCCGGACATGGTTGGCCCTCCTGGCAGCCAGGGCACGGCTGACTAATATTCAACTTGCCATCAACCAGGACCCCCAGGTCCCTTTCTGTGGCACTGCTTTCCAGCATCTCATTCCCCAGTCTATATGAACATCTGGAGTTGCCCCATCCCAGCTGTGGAATCCAGCACTTTCCCATGTTGAACTTCACATGGTTGGTGATTGCCCATCTCTCTGATTTGTTGGAGTCTCTCTGCAGGACCTCCCTGCCTTCAAGGGAGCCAACAGCTCCTCTGAGTTCTGTGTCATCTGCAGACTTGCTTGGTATCCCTTCCAGTCCTGTGTCCAAGTCACTCATGAAGTTGTTGAAGAGCACAGAGCCTAAGATGGAGCCCTGTGGAACCCCACTAGTGACAGGTCGCCAGTCTGATGTTACCCCACTCACTATTACCCTCTGTGCCCGACCCATGAGCCAATTACTCACCCACCATATGATGTGTTTATCCAGCTGTGGGCTGGACATTTTGTCCAGAAGGGTCCTGTGAGAGACAGTATCAAAAGCTCTACTGAAATCCAAAAATATTAGCTTATTCTTGTTGTATCCTTGTTGTACCCTTCTCTGCAGCTCTATAAAACTAATTAACCAAGGACAGAAAATCTAAAATGGAGAGGAGTCACCAGAATATGCAAAAACCACCATTACAAATGTACCAGGAGATAGGGATTATGTTACTAGTTTTCTTCATTGTACCTGAAGCAGATTTTCACCAATTATGATACAAACATATAGTTGTCTTATAAGAATTCTTAATAGATTACATTTTTACTGTGTCACACTTTCAGAAATCTGTTACCATAGATCCTTGTAATAGACTAGAATTTACTATTGTTTGGTGGCCAAAAATCTGGTGTGCATTTTTAGATTCATGTGTGTGGAGATGGTCCAGCAAAAAGAACTTGTTGTCAATGGAAGCAAATTTCCCCCAGCTGTAAAATGCTTTAACATAAAGTTATATTTTAGAGATCTTTCTTCTTATATTTCCTTCCTAATGCCCTGAAATAAATCTCCTCAGTCTAATGTTCTTATCTCTCTTCTTTGATGAATTTCCTCTCTTCACTTCTGCTCCCTCAGCTGTCCCTGAGTTTCCTTCCCAAATCCGTTCTGTCCTTTGCTAACCTCCCAGTTGTTCCTCACCGTCCACTGCAGCACTTTCAAAGCAGAGAGGAAAGACATGCATGGTGAAAGAGTGCATATTATGCTTTAGGTATTACGGGTTCATTTTATCCTCATTTCCACCTCTTAAATCAATCCCTGTGATTTATCAAATCCAGAAAATAAAAACATTTACTTAAGAACAACTGGGTAACATCATTGGATACAGGGCACACAGCTGTTCACACAGTCATCTGGGGTTGTGTTTTCACTTCCTTTTCATCTAGGGGTGTAAGATGTGAGTTTAGCATAGAGGAATTTGGATTAGGAAGTAATCTTGTGGGAATACCTAAGAATACCAACCCCTTCTTGGGCAGCAGTGCAGGGCAAACTAGATTTTAATTGCTCTTTAGTACCAGAATATCCCCAATATAACAGACAAAGTACCTGGGCCCTTCCTGGTAGTCTAACAGAATAAAAAGATGTATTTCACAGAGGCAGACGTGGAAGTGCAGCAACAGGTAGAAGCAGATCTAAATACTGCCTATAACAGTAAAATACCCCTCAGAGATCTGTTAACGTTAAAGCTTCAAAAATGAGTTTTTGAAGAAAAAAGGTGCCCTGCATGGCTGAGGAAGGCTGATAGTGGTGAGAACACTTTTAGGTAAAAGCACTGCTCAAGACTGCTTTGCTTAGTATTGAGGAGGGAGTAGTCCCAGTTACCAGCACCCGAGAGCATGGTAATCTGCTCAGTGCTGGGTAACAGCCACTTGCTGCTGGTGCACCAAGTGGGCATGTATTTTACTTTGCCATCCTGCTATGTGGCCTGTTTTTTTTGGCAGATAGCGATGATTCAGTGGTTCTCTGCATTTGATTGGCTGCAAATGCATCACAGTACCAACTGAACCAGGGTTTAGACTCTCAAATGTGAAGACTGAGGCTGATGACATACTGCTTGAGGAAGAGTTATTAAGAGGTATTAAGAATATTAAGAATGAAGAAATCTGAGATAGCCAGATTGTTACAGGGAACAGGAGTGAAATATTGGACAAATTTGCAGAATCCTAGAAATAAGGGCTGGAAAGGACCTCTGAGGGTTTGTGTAGTCCATCTTCCCACTCAAACAAGAACTGCTTTTGACATGGGTAAGCCGTAGCTTTGTCTAGCTTGGTTGTAAAAACCTTAAGGGACTGAGATTCATCCGGCTCTCTGGACAGCCTGTTCCCGTGCTGCATCATACTCCTAGTGGTTTAATTCATCCCTTATGTCTAACCTGAACCCCAGTGCAAATGTGAGTAGAGAAAGTGGCCAGCGATCATGGCTATTGCCTTCAGTAACAAACTTGTGTCAGTCATCAAATAGAAACTTAAACAATTTTTAAAAATCTATAGGAGTTGAAAAAAGAATTTAAGGCCTTGGAGAACTGTGGAGACAGTATTGAGTGCTGCAGCCTCACGGTAGAAACGTGATCAGTGAAATTAAGAGTCATGTCAGTATGAAAAGGGGCAGCAAAATCAAAATTGAAGAGTAAAACAGAATCAACAGACTAGCATACAAAGAATGGGGGTCTCAGCAGGTGAAAATAAACATTGCAGCAGTAGAAAGAAGAGGGTTTAGGACTCTGGTTCAAAGACTGCTCTCCTGAGGGGACTCTGAGGCTTAAGCAGCCTAAAGGAACTCATGGTAATCATCACGTTTCATTTGTGGTTTGAATACCAAGAAGAGAGCAACCACATTAGCAGGCAATGGTGGAATGCTGTCTTAGAGTCTGCCTGGAGTCCTGAGAGGAAATCTTGAATATCTCTTGGAGGTAACACTGGAAGTGGGATTGTAAATGCATTGGGCTGGAATAAAGGACATGACTACTGAATTTTTTTAATATAAGTGTTAGATATAAATCACATTTTAAATATAGATAAGTTCCGTAAGTATAATCTGAGGAACAACTAGCAGACAATAGATGAGATAATGAACATATTGACATACCTTCACTGCACTTCTAGAGAGGTCTTAGCTATTTCTGACTCTTTCATTTCTCACTCTCTCAAATTGCTGGTTCTCACAGAGGCTTGACCTCCATCGTCTATCATCTCTCCAGCTGTCCCTTTCATTACAGTTTCTGCTTATCTTCCACTTGTTTTCCAGGTGCAGATCATTAGACATACTTGGTTATTTTTACACATCTTTTGAACAGCAATACCATTTGTATAATTCTTAATTTCTTCCTTATCGCTATAACTGTCTGCTGCTACTGCAAATATAATTTTCTTCTCCTGTTTTGATTCTGAGTCCTGTACATAACTCTCTTTAGATTACCCCACAGCCATTCTTCTTTACAGGTATAGTGGTTATAACCCCTCTGGTAATTCTGTAGCCTCAGACCTTTAGCTGTGAGATACTGATGCCCATATGCCTTAAAAACTGTTTATTCACCTTTTTTTCAAAAGCTTTTGGAACTTAAGCAAAGCTAGGGTTTGTGCGCATCCTTAACCTGAAATAAGATGCCACAAATCCTGCCATCATGTCTAATGATCTGATACCAGCTCTCTGACCTTCAGTATGAGAGAATGCAGAATTTAACACAGCCTGATTTAAATAAAGTGCTGTAAATAGCCAGTCAGAATTATCAGCTCCTTTATTTACATATGCAGATAAGATTTTTTAAGTTACAATGTTTCAACCAGCGTATATCAGCAGCTCTGGCATTATTCTTATGGTCACGACTACAAATACTTAAACCTGCAGCAAACAGTAGTGGGAGATAAAACAGAGCGGAGCAGAATTGAAGAATCACAGAATATGCTGAGTTGGAAGGGTCTCACAGGGATCATCGAGTCTAACCCTTGGCCCAACACAGGACAATCTCCAAAAGTCACGCCATGTGCCCGAGAGCATCATCCAAACACTTCTTGAACTCTGAATTCAGGGCCTGGCAAAAAGGTTATGTCTTGATAAATTTAATGCCTTTATAAATGTTTAGATACCCTAATCTTAAAGCCTATACTTAATCCTTATAGAAATTAAGAATGTGTTTCAGGGTTTTATAGGCCAGGCATATTCCTGAGAGTATGTTTCAATTAATTAGTTTTGGTTATGAGATTCAGGAAGGTAGTGATGAACCTGAAAGATGAGGATTGCTCCTGCATGCATCAGCATGTATTGGTGCTGGATGGGAATTTATTGCCTCATGAGCAAGTGGCATATGAGGTAACTTCATATTCTGTTCCTGTCTTCCCTAGTGTTGGTGCACTTACTATGTGTTGACTAAACTAGTGTATTTAATGCTGAGAACACAAGTAGATGGTGGATATCACATATCATGACATTTGTGCTGTGTGTGAATATATAAAGTTGGAGACAGAGGGAAGACCTCATCACAGTCTACAACTTCCTTGTGAGGGGAAGAGGAGGGACAGACACTGATCTCTTCTCTGTGGGGTCCAGTGACAGGACCCAAGGGAATAGTCTGAAGTTGTGTCAGGGGAGGTTTAGGTTGGATATTAGGAGAACGTTCTTCACCCAGAGGGTGGGCATGGGTACAGGCTCACCAGGGCAATGGTCACAGCACCAAGGCTGACAGAGTTCAAGAAGTGTTTGGACAATACTCTCAAGTACATGTTGTGACTCTTGGGGATGGTCCTGTACAGGACAAAGGGTTGGACTTGATGATCCTTGTGGGTCTGTTGCAACTCAGCATATTGTGTGATTCTGTAATTCTGCTACTCATCATGGAAATAACTTTCATTACTTTCCAATCAAGACTTTTGTGGCTCAAAATGCATATAAAACATATGAGTCTAAGCTCAGAGTTATCATAAGAGGATTCTATTCCTTTTGGATTCAGAAGAACTGCAGCTAAATTCTGCAGGTCTGAATTTAGGCCTGGAGTTTTATTTATGCTGTGTCATCACTGAGATAAAGCTCAAAGGCTCCCTGATCCTCTTGCTATGATAAATAAATTTTACACACCCATAGGCATTTTTGATCCACCCATTTTATGCATTTTCCAAACCATAACCTCTTTCTTCTCAAACAGATGATTTTATAAGGGATTTCCTGGGGATGGGAGGAATTTCCATGCATGCAGAACAACTGTTAAACTGAATCCTCATTATAGTAATATCAAGAGGCTGGTTTAAACTGCTGACCAACCATCTGAGTCATTATGCTAAATGTTCGTTGCTTCTGGGCACCTCCCTCTCTGTGCATGCCACAGTGATGTGAGAAGAAACACAGAGGTTTCTGTGGGATCTTGACGTCTCACCCAAAGCACCAAAGGGCATGGACTGCATGGGTTTGTAAGTTAGTCTCTTCCCGTAGATTTGAATTCACCCGATGGGTCTGCTGGTACAGTATAGTCACAAAATACATAGATCAGAAAACTGGAGTAGAACGGATTAAGTTTTAATCCATTGTTTGTAAATGTGTACATATACTTTAGAAACTGTGCCTTTGAAAATACCGTATGCAGGTGACATGGACTGTAATGTGACTCCTAAAATCTACTGCAGTATAAAACATATGCAGCATATTATATCTGCTGCTGTCTATGCAGCTTCAGTTCCTGGGGAGGACATGTGGCTGCTTTGTAAAAAGCCATCTTTGGAGGCAACAAAGATCACATCATTTTATGAGAAGGGCTGTTGTCCTTTAGCCATCCACAACTTCAAAACCTAGGGTGGCGCATTTTTCCTTGGTAGAGGAATGTGCCTTTCATTCCTCTTTGCTGCTACACACGTCCTGATAAGTCTGGCACTTGCTTTGGGATGTCTACTGGCCATCTGCTATGAGGTATGTTTAAATGTGTGCGTACGATGCTTTCATCATGGCTGGGTTATTTTGATTTTTATTGAGTATAAAATCTGAAAGGACACTACACAGGTACAGACCCATCAATGCCTAAACATATTAGGCAACAGTATTAATGGATTCCCAGCAATTTCAGGGAATTAGCTCTACAGAATAGGTTAGTTGATAAGTATATTTATCCTCAAATGCTAACTAGAAAACCCAAGGGAAAACAGACTTTGTGGCAGCTGTTTTTCTTCCCTTGACTGCTCTGTTTTCACTTTGTACTGTAACTCTCTCTTGCCCTCAATTAACCAGTTCTTGATACCTGCCCAACTTTGCAAAATCAACCACTTAATCATAGACAAACGCTGAACTTTGTTCTTCCCAGAACAGTTTAGCCTCTGAACTTTATGCTCGGTGTGTCTTTCTCTTCCCCTTATTTTGCATTTCCCCAGTCCTGCAATCAAACTTGTTTTAAATATCTGCAAGTTTAATGTATTTCTGTTCTGTATTATTCCCTATGATGATGAATTAGAGTGGAAAATGAGGCCAGTTTTCTGTTTGCATGTTAGGAGTCCTAGGCTGCAACATTATCAACTATTTGTTATTTTAGAAAACTTGGACTTGCTGGTGGGGATACCATGCAGGTTTTGGCTTTGAAGCAAGAGGAGACTATTTTTTGCCTTGATTTTGGAGGTCAAGATGCCAGGAAAGTTGAAATGGCTTTGTTACACCACTTGTATCTCCATAAGAAACAGGGAAAATCTGCTCCCTGTCTTACCCTGGACTCTGGTTCTAATCTGATAACACAACCACATCTAATTTCCATGATTTTCCTTTTCACTCTCCTTACATTACAAGTTGAGCAAATGATACACTTAACTGACAGACTGTTTCATCCATTTCTGCTAGCCTTACTCTTTTTTTGTACAAATAACAGATCAGACTTTCCAAGTAGTTCTTCATGTCACAACAATGTCAGAAATACTGTGACTGACTAATTGGGCTACCAGAAGCCTTTTTTCCTGTTTGGGCTTAATGCGGCAATCCCATCTCAGCTGAGACTCCCAGTGTTGTCAGAAACTATTCTCTTGCGAGGTTTCATTACTTTTCATTTTCCTGTAGTGAATTTTCTTTAATTTGTGGCTTTCCCTCCTCATTTACTAACCCCAGATCGGTCTCTTCTTCCATCCTGTTGTATCCCAGGTCTGTTTCTGCACAGTGTTAAGCAGCTTGGGAACTCTCTGCTGTGGATGTTTTTTGTCAAAGATGGTTGACAGCTGAGTAACTGCAGGTTGCATAACTCACATTCCGGCCCAGTGTATCTTTTTGTAGGCAAACTCAACAAAGCAGATGCCAGAAAGAGGTTGTTGTTTTATTATCTGCAGAGCTTCCCACTGTCTACAGACACGCTTTATACTGTTGTAGGATAGTGCTCTCTGTTTCAGAGGAGGCTGAGCTTCAGCTGGAGAAGGAGCAGTATGCTGTGAGACATCAGCCCAGAACTCTGGAGATCTCAAAGCTCATACCTCTTAGATACCTTCTGCCTTTTCACCGGTCCTGAAATATGCTGAGGTGGGACTTCAGAAGTTCCAGCCAGAATTGTGTGGATACATGGGTAGTATCCACAGTGTTGAGAACTGTTCTCCACATGCTCTTCTATTTTTCTGGTAAACCTCTTGCAATAAGGAGCTAGCAAAAAGGTAGCTTGGTGGAAGTAACCTATAACCAGTGCTTCCTTTTCCTCTTTTTCTATACTGATGGGGTTATATATGTGCTTTCCTATCACTCCATTGCTTTGGGGTCTTGAAAGTAGAGTAAGCGTACTTTGCCAAAATGAGAAGAGTAGGCTTGGTGCTGATGTATAGCAATTCATCAACCAACTTTCCCATTCCAACTCTCCTGTTGTCTATGAATTTCAGAGATAGGGCTCAGTAAAGCTCTTATTTATGTACCATATTCATTGAGCTTGCTATTTGATTTAGGCATCTCCCAGTCATCTCATCTGGAATACAGGCTCTGCTTTGCAGAGTTTAGCACTACAGTCAGAAGGCATCTTTACTCCAAAAAGAGCTTGCATATGACCTTGAGTGTTCTTGCAGTTGTTAGATGTTTGTGCAGGTTTCCTGAGGAGCTGGAAGAGCCCATTTTGCAGTATGATTCTGCTTCTAAATTTGCCTATAAAAACCAATGGTATTCTAGGTTTTCCTGTTAGTTTGGGTTTTAGCTCCATGGCTTGTCCAAACTTGCAAGTGAGAAAAAAGGCTTTTCTAATTGCTGATTTCAGAAACTCATTTACTTGGTAGACTTACCTGGAGGTAAAGCTATTACACCTGAAAGTTAGTTGATTAGCTTTATTGATGATACAGGAACCAAAGTAGGTATTACTCCTTCTGTCATGGCTGTGCTTACTCTACAAGGATGATAGGAGTGTTAAAACCTTGTTTGTGTCATTTGGCTACGCAGAATTGTCTACGAATGCTCAACAGGGAGCAAGAGGTTTTTTTAAAGCTGTGCCAACCTCACTGTCAAAATGCTTACGCAATACCAGCTCAGCACTGCTGTTGGGAGCAGAGCCTTGCTAGTTCCTCTCACTCTGCACAAGGCAAGCTAAACCAGTGAAAATTGTGTTTTCATACTGTCACCACATCGACGGTGGGGACTTCTGTGGTCGTGGCTTTTTTTAGTCTCATGTTGTCATGCCAGTGTCTGATATAGTCATGTTGGCAGTCCCTGAAGTGCAGCCACTTTCCTGACTGTGTGGATGCTTTTAAGCTGACCTATTACAGAAGGGCACTACCTGCCCCCTCGGAGCAGGAAACAGATCTTTCCTGAATTCCCTCAGAGTAGCAGAATCATTTAATTTGAGAAAAGGACAGTCAGAATAAGATACTACATGATAATCAGAAAATTTAGTCCTGCAATGCAGCATTATGAAAGAAAGAAAAAAAAAAGGCAAGAGAGAAAGAGAAAACAGAGCAGTTTATCTCCCTGCACCATACACGGGAATTCAGAGCAAGAGAACTGTGTATTTGGGTCAACTGAGTCCTAAAGGAGAATTCTCATGCAGTATTTTCAACCCATTTTCATATATGGTTGTTGAAAATGCCAAACCTTAAAGGGGCAAATATCATTAAGAAATAATCCTATAATTGTAACTGCAACAAAGCAGCTAGTTATGTCTGCATGATGCAATATAGGGTCATGCAGAGACACCTAAGTTAGCTCTGAATGTGCCCATGTAGGGAGGGAAACATTACAGCCATGTCAGGGCAGCACTCAGCTTGGGCTCATTAGGCAGCTTGTTTGGAGCTAGCTGAGACATCTCTTCCCAGCATGGAAATTTCTTAGTTCTCCTCCAAAGGAGCTTAGGTTTTATTTAGGCCTGCCACAGCTCAGTGAATTCTGAGGAGGTCTTTGCACTGGTTTCAGTGGACTTTGGAACAGACCTGGCCGTCGTTTCAAAAAGGTGTCCCTCAGTAGGGTTGTGCTCATGTCTGGCATGCAGGGCACATCTTCTGCATGATGTTCTGCAGAGTCAGGAGATAAAAGGAACTCACAGGGGACAGTGGGAATGGTCAAATACAGAGGAGCACCACACTGAAAAACATCACGTTAGTGAGAAAAATGTTTAGTGTGAAGTGAGACCAAAGTGAAATGTTCATTCCCTCAAATGTCTTCATGCAACTTCCGTTATTCCTTCTTCACTCCAGTAACTTCTACTTTGATGCTTTTGCTCATTTTTGTCCCAGACATTTCACACTTGCCCAGGATGCCTTCCACACTACCACTGCCAGGGTCAGTTCAGCTTGGATAAGTCTTTTCTCTTCCAGATCCAGTTTTTGTAATCTAAACTAAGAGATCCAGAGAGAGCAAAGGCTTGCCCACATCTGTGCTTTGTAATGACCAATTTTCATAGCAAGCCTTAACTGAACCACCTCCCCCCCAGATCCTTCATCAAGAGTATGAGCATTTAAAGGAAACAAACATAATTTTTTACAGAAGGAGTAATCATAACTTTATTTTACTGCATGCGGGTATTGAAGAATAAATTGACAGCTGCACAACTTGCATATTGTGCATCAATTAAGTAGTCTGGCCTGTGTGTGTTTAAAGAAAGGCAACTTTGTTTTTTCCTCCTTTTAAGACTCAGGGCTAGGAAAGGATGTTTGAGATTTATCTGATGTCCCAATCATGGGGTCTTAAACCAGGCAGATTTTTTAAAGGTAAAAGGTCCTACAGTGTTTTATTGTGCCAGATACAAATTGGCCCAGAAAATTTTCATTTGTTTACGGAAAATCCATTATAGTGGTGCAGAAGAATACTTGTGCTTTTCTACTCAGAAATTGCTGTAGTCAGTTTGAGCTTTTGATACAGACTGTGGTTGTACCTCTTCCTGAAGGTCTCCCGTAGTTGCTACTGCAGATATATTTAATCACCTGGGTTTAAAACAGGCTATGCCGTGTCCTTTGCCTGGTGATTTATTCCTCATCTTGGTTACCACAGTGTCTGAGGAGCCACACTGTGCTTTGCCTGCTTTGCCAAGTAGCCTAACGTGAACATGAAGCAGCTGTGAATTAGTCCTGGACATTGTAACAGTGGAGTTAGGGGTAATGCATGTGTGTGAACTGCTTGTGATTAATATCAAGTGTGTCTTTTTTAGCAAGAAGCTGTCATCTTCAAAGTTCCCACACACTTCATCTTGCTCATTAATTTTAATTTTTTTTCCAGTCTTCCTGTTAAAAATGAATACTTAATGAGTACTTCTGCTATTTAAAATGCCTCAAATTCCCTCCATAATGATGCCTCTCCATCAAACTGAAAAACATTCTTTGTAAACAAAAAACCAAGACCTTGTGGCATGGAATTTGCATATCTTCTGTGGCATCTCTTAATTTATAGTATTGAAATTTATTTTTAATTTCTTTCTATCTGTTTCATTCTGGCAATACTGCGTGAACACATAAGGTTGATGGTTAGTTGTCATTTATTTTTTTACTTGGCCTCTGTTGAAAAACTGTTCTTATAAAAGCAGCATTTGTAGTCCCTCTGAAGTTTGAATAAAGTTAAACTTTTTAATAGCAAATGATTCTTCTTAGCACTGGTGTTGTACTATCATTTTGAGCTATGGAAAGATATTTCAGTAGTTGGTTTTGGTATTTTACCATCGACATGGGTAGGAATAAATTAATTAGCCAGTAACTTCAGATCTGATTGATATCAGAACAAATTTTGCAGTACTCATCTTTTTATGTGAGTACATACAAAGAAGAATTAGTCTCTTTATAGTAAATTTATGATGTCTTTGAATTAGCCACGATAGCGGAAGCAGAAGGTAAAGCTTGGGATGAAAATCCAGCAGTGTATTACCACCTTTCTATGCAAGTGGACTTTATAGTTGGTCAAAAGTGTGCTATCAACTCCTTAACTGTGCATGGGTTATGGCACAGGCCCATATAGTGGTGGCCAGCTCTGTGCCACAGTGCTGAGAGTAAAAAGTAATACACTGAAGGTAGGAAGTCTCTTTACAGAGCCCTGCACTCCCTCTCTTCCTATCTTCGTGTCATCTCAGATGGAACTATACCTTTCTCCACCGAGTTCAGCCTTGAAAGCCTGACATCTCTACAGAAGTTGTCTAGTGTTAACATTTCAGTCACGCAATCCAAAAACTACCTTCTTCAACAAGGTCTCAGATTGGGGTTCAAATACAGTAGTCACTTGTTAAAACACTATTCCAACACAGAATCAGTGTTGGCTCCTTAAATAGGTCATTTGTGCTCAAGTCTTTGAGGGTAACTAATCTTGGGAGACACCAACATATCTCATAACAAAGTACTTTTAAATAGGTGGCATTAAAAATTACCAGTCAGTTGAATGACTGTGCTCCAAGCTTCTGACTTATATTCTTCACAGCCTTTGCCTCCCAGCTTGCAGACTGTCAACACAAATTTTACCTGTCCTAATTCCAAGGAGTCTTAGGAATTAAACTCTGTTTATCGGAAAATCTGTGCTTCGAGCTCTTCAGCTAGACACTTTGCAGGGAAAGGAGCTAATATCCAAATCATTTTGTTTATATTTGAGCCATATCCTCTACTCCATTTTATTATTAACTGTCTTTTCTTGGCTTTATAACCAGCTGACAGGAAATACTTTGCCTCTTGACACCAAGGGTAAACCAAGACAATTAGGGGAGAGAGGAACTGTCCATATTGTAAAAGAAGCATTGTTTTTACATCAACAACACTGTGATAGAAATTGAGAGGATTCCTAATGGAAGCCATACAATTACTCATGCAGCAGAGGAGGCTGTAGTTTCCAATCTGAAGTACATTAGAGGCCTTCATCTGCCTTTTGCTGTGTACTGGCTGGCATCTCATTTCCAGGAGTTATTTTGCCTCCATCAGCACAACTGTAATCTGCACCCACTGCTGTGCTAGCCTGTAAATCACTGCAGCCAGTTACATGCTCCAAGTTATTGTTCACAGTCTGAATGCACTACCAAGGTCCCTTCCTGCCAGCACCCAGCTTCCAGGAAATGCATTTCTGCTTTCCCTTGGTAAAACTTTCCTTTCTTAATTTCAGAGATCTACAGCCTAGTATAGAGAGCTCTGTACAACTGATTTTTCTGCTTGCTTGGCAATCAGTGAGATATAAACAACATATTGCTTTGGCTATAATATATCCACTGTAGTATTTAGGTAGTGTAGATGTACCCATGCCTTTAAGTTGTGCTAGTGGTAGAAGAACTGTGAAATGGGAAATACCTTTTTAGTATTTTTTGTCTTTCTTGTTGACCTAAATGCAAAGTTCCCTGAAGTATATTCCTCAGCAAATTTAGTTATGATATTAATTTCAAAGGAATTTAGGCCTGGTTTCTGCTTCCAGGTTCATGATCAGGATACTAGTCTATGAACTTACTGAAGCTTCCATGAATCTGTTTGTCAGCATTACAGTGATGCATTTGGGATTAAGCAATTTTTCAGAAATACATTATTACCTAAACCATTCATATTAGTTGCTGATTTATATTCACTGTTTCTTTGTGTCCCATGTTACCTTGGTTATATGGGTTACCCTCTCATTAGCTGACTGTAACTTTTTTAAGCAGGAGAGAGAACAGGGAAATAATTAACAGTGTATGCCCCTCTTCCCATGTAAGTGGTGGATATGCACAGAAAATCATGCAGTCCCTTGGACAATGAGAAAATATCTTTGCCTGGTAGTTTTTAGAAAGACCAGATAGAAGGAGGCACAGACTTAGTGAACCAAGTGACCAGTAGGTTCTGCACAGGCATTGTTTGACTACTTTATTCCTACATAAAGGAATCTCACTCACTCAAAAGTATCTCGTAACAAAAAAAGCTAACAAAACAAATAAAAAGCAGAAATTAGAAGCATGCACAAGCTTGTGGAAGATGGAAAAGCGACTGTAGAGCCCATGATTATGGTGGGAATATCATATGCCTGTTGATGTCACTGAAGATTCACTTCCACTTTCAGTATAATTTACTCCAACAGAGGTTGTACCTGTGTTACATCCATGGAGCAAGGCATTTATAAAGGGGTAGTCAGAGGTGCTGTAATGCATTCAGGTAAAGGCTGTTGCCAAAGCACCAATGCACAGTCTCACTGACCTAAACCTCTAAGTCATAGCCCTGGTCTTGCTTCTTTTTAATTGTTTATTTTATTTTAAATGTTTAGTGGCCAACACTGAGTTGAAATAATAACCGAACACGCAGAAATAACCTTGTAGTGTGAAGGACAAGGGTAGCGATCAGCAGCAAGGACTGGAAGGTCTCCCTCACAGCTCATGGACTGTGCAGCTTAGAAGGAATTAAGATCTCTTGCTTTTTTGATGGTATTTGACTTTGGCATGTTGTCTTAAACTTCTGCTTCTCAGCTCTTCTTTTTTTTTTTTCATGAATCCATACTGTGCTAAACCAGTGTTTGTTTTTTGAGGATATTCTGCCTAAGACAGAGAGGCTGAGCATGAGAGAAAAGAAAAGTTCTCCAAATTTTTTACTGATAATCCAATTTACCAAACAGCAATCAGAGCCTGCTCTTCACTGCCCCACCAAGTGGGATCAGGGGCTCCTGCCTCCTGCATCACCAAGCAAACAGCTGTGGTGGTTTAAGACATTAACATCCTCTTACTGCTCATTACTGTTTCACATTGTAGAGCTGGCAGAAGAGAAGGTTTGTCAGGCACATGAGCTTACTATTAGCTGCAGTTTAAATTGATAAGCTGGACAGTGAATGGGAGTGGCTGAGATGCAGGACAGACTTCGCTTGTGTTGATTCTGCTGAAGGACTAAAAGAAGGAGTAAAGGGATATGTGGACGCAAGCACAGCTGACAGACCAGTGCAGGTAAGAGGGAGGTGTTAGCAGCCTAACCTTATTATGGTTATTATGGTGCTCAGTAGTGGCTGGTTTGGGGAAGGGTGGGGTTTTTTTGTGTTTTCTGAAGGTCAAAAAAGAAACCCATCTAGAGTCTTGGCTCTGAGGTCTGTGTTTTAATCACTGTTGTGCACAGTGGCAAACAAGAATAGTATTTCTCTTGTGGCTTGTTTGAAATTTTGTGAGGTTATCTATAAGACTTATGTAGATCAGGAAAGTATCTGGAATAGCTGTGGAAACATGAGCTTCTTGCAGCGCCTCAGAACTAGCTCCACATGTAGAACATCTCATTCTGGACCAAGAATTTGGTTATTTTGTCATAGAATTTAATACCCTTTCAAGCTTCTGCTGAACAGAGAAAGTGTTTTTAGTTCACTCCCTGTGCAGAACAATTTGAGAATATTTATTTCTTTTAAAATTTGCTTTCTTTGTAGAGAAAGAACTAGACATGTAGATGTGAGGGGAATTTTCTTTATCTGTAAATTCTAGAGGAGAAAGAAACCTGCTTTACAAAACTAAATCCAGCCCCAGTAAGAAATCATAGGCAAATTCAAAGGTACAGGAGCATAAACCCTACTGATTGCAAGTGAATGACCTTTTACAGTAGGTTTCAGAGCCTGATCTTGTCACGTTCCCAGTTCATAGTAAGTGCAACCCTGTGATTGCAGCTACATCATCATGTGCCTGGAAGCACAGAAGGCACAATGGGAGATGCTAGTCAGGTGAAGGTAAGAGTTAGGACTGCAGCTGAAATTACAACCCCTAGTAAATCTACTCCTGTTTTGGACCACAAGGTTATCCTTATCCTAAGGAGAGAATAGGCTGTTTCCTGTAATGTGTTGTGGGGTATGGAGATAGGGAATGCTGCTTGGAGCAGAGTAGGTTTGGCTTTGGTTTGTGTGCCACCCTTCTTCCTATTTCTTTGACACATTTTGCTCTGTGTATTTTAAATAAATGGAGGAATGTATTTGGCTGAACTTCTCCCAAAAGGCACAAGTCTCTGAGTACAATCTATGAAGTTTTCCAGTATCTCTGTTGCTAATAAAACCCACAGCTGCAGCAAGATGCAATTTCTACCTCTCTCTTCTCTGTGGGAGCTGCTTTTCATGTGAACTTAGGTCAGACATTTGTAGTCCCCAGCACCGTCTAAACCCGTTTTCCCATTGAGGCTCTTCTGGCGGCTGTGAAAGGCAAATATTTTGCAAGCTATGTTGGTTTGCCTGTCTGAGGCTCTGATGCATGCTTAAGTGTCATTCTTATTAAAGCTGATCAGTTATAGGCTCTGTCTGTCACCAAGAGCAGCTGTTTGTTTCCTAAATGAGAATTCCCACACCTGCGCCAGCCCTTGTTACAGCTACATCACCACCCCTCTGCCTCCTCCTCTCTTCCTTCCCTTCCTGCACCTCTTCTAGCTGGAAGTCAAAGATTCCTCTGGCCTGTAGGTGTTTTGTGCCACATATGACAACTCAGAGGGAAACCTCATGGTCCGGCGGCTGAAGCAAATGTCCGCAGGACTGGCAGCGCCTGGGACGCAGTGATGGCTAAGCAGCTGACTGTGTGGCCTTGGGCAAGTCACTTGACCTTGGCATGCCTCAGTTAACCCAGCTGGAAAATTGGGTAAAAAGCAGAAACCTTAATGCTGTGTCTGAGCTCAGTTCTCCTGGGGAAATATATAAATGGCAGGAAGGTGGGTGTTTACTGCTTTAGGCTTATGAATTATGTGAAGAATTTGGATGACTGGAAGTGCCAACTGGTGTAAGTAGCTAGTGCCCAGGTGCACATAGAGAATGGTGACAGAAAATGATGGCAGCACTCCCTGGGGAAAAACATGCTCAAATTTTTTTCTCAGGGCAGGCACATGCCATGTTTGCATGGGAGGTAGTGACCAGCTGTGACTGGAGTTTACTGAATGACTGCTGTGGTCAAGATGCATTTTTTTGTTGTATTCTTTAAAGATCTGATCTTCACTATTTGGGGCATCCCAGAATTGGCTGGACTATTGGGAGACTATGAGATGAATTGAAAATGTGTTGGGTAGAACTCAATAGACAGTTCTCTGTGATTTATCTAAAACTGCGAAGGAAAAAAGTGAAGAAGGGAGAGAAGGGGAAGGGAGTTAATATTGCAACTGTAGATGTCTAAAATCAAGTCTCAGGAAGAAAAGCAAGTAAAAAGGATGTTTCAGACCCAGTGACTGCTATTTCCTCTGAAATATTCTGGCAGATTTGGTCAACTTGTGATTTAGAAGACCTAAGCACACTTTAGTCCAGATATGCACAAATTGACTTCAAACAGCTCTTATGGCCTTGCGTCAGGCTCTGGGTCAGGAACCTCCCCGTAAATTCAGTCCTGTAGCTCCAGGCTGTTGTTTACCAGCGCACCAAGTCCTTCCCACTCCTCTAATTGAAGTCCCAGATCTCCCAACAACTCTCACTGTGCAAATTTTTCTGATAAATTAAGATATGGGCTCTTTGTATCTTTCCAAATAGCTTGGTAGATGTATCTTAACGTGTCAGGAAGAATAACAGGTAAGAAAAGATTTTTCACGTTTGAACAGTTTCTCTCTCTACCCACGTTTTCCTCCACTTTCTTTAAGCTGCATGACTGACTCGAATGTGCCATTTGGTTTTGCAGTAGGGAGGTGTGGTGTTTGGTCCAGAGAAAGAAAGTTGCACAGCATGAAATTCAGACATAATGTTCATGCATAAACAAAATTATTTAAATGGCAGTAAAAATTACTTCCACACCTCCCAGGTTCCCCCCTGCAGCCTGAGTGGCATTTTTCTCAGTTACAGTCCAGAGGGATTCATATTAAGAGCAAACCTTAATGTACTCTAAAGTAACATTAATCACTGGCCAAGGTCAGCAGGACAGAGCTTGCAGTAGTGAAGTATGTTTAGTGTGTGTTGTCCTTGCTGTCTTTTTTTGTCTGTCCAATTTGGTTCACCTGCATGTGTTCACCAGCTTGTGCCATCCCTGCTGTCCTTCCCTCATTGTGACAATTGACATTGCTGAATTTGGAGGCAGGCACTTTATCTGGGTGGCTGGCTGCCAGTTTATCTGGTCCAGGGCTGACTCATTTGTCTTGAGGCTGTGCTGTCACTTGCCCCTGAGCTGTGCACCTGTCTGAGGTGCTCTGTCCATCTCATTTGGACTCACATCTCCCCTTTGCCAAGGCTTCTTGCAGGTTGTCTGCAATGGATAAAGGAAAGGTGGGCCTTTCCTTAGAAGAGAGCTTGCATAGTGTTAGAAAGAGCTTGCATGGAGGGAAAAGAAGAAAGAAGAGCAAGGAAAGGTAATAAATTACTAACAGTCATCACTGTGTGCCATCTGCAGAAATCCCCATGACAATAGAGACACTGGGGATATTACTTGTAAGCATTGCTGTTAACACCTTCTGCAAAGGAAAAGCTTTATGATCACCCACTGATCCCAGAGAAGGCACCCACTGGAAGCCAAGTTTGCAGCAGGCATTAATAATCCCATAAAACAATATGTGCCAGTTAGAAATAGCTGAGCTTTTTATCTCCAGACCTCTCTTTGGGCAGCTGCAGAGGGGCTGGCCTTCTATATTTCTGATTGACATTTTACTATTCTAGTATTTTTTCTGTCTCTAATGCATTAACAGAATTATACAGGGTAGACAATAGTCTTTGAAATTATTATTTGTTATTTTGCATAGATTTGGCTGAAGCATGAATAAGGTTTTGTACAAACAGATAAAACCAGGAAATCCTTACTCCAAAACTTAAGCATGCAAAACATAGTCAGTGAAAGGATAGATCAAGTGAAATGTTGTACCTGTCATCACATGAAAGTTAAATAACAGAGGTAGAGAAGGTGCCAGGTCTTGCTTCTGGTATAATACTTCCCCCCCCCCCAGTGCTCTGTGTGAGCACTGCTTTTCAGTAGAGAGTTTCACAGTGCTTTGCAAGATATTGTGAATGAATCTTCACCAAAATCCCATGAAGAAGTAATGAATTAAACTATATCACAGTCCTAAAAACTAAGTATTATCATTTCCAGTTTGTAGGGAGTCACAAGTTGCTAACCCAAAGTTAAAGAGCAAACAAAACCCCAAGGTTTGTTTTCAGATCCTTTTTAGGTATTACTTAAAATATTATTAGGTGATGCCAGACATATCATTCCTATTTTTCATGTGCAAGGAATCAGTCAGCAAGATACTGCCATTATTTGCATTTAATGCATTCTTCCTTCCTGGAAAATTAACTTGTGACAAGAGAGTCCAAGGAGCCAAATGACTAGGAGATGTAGGTGTGGTGTGACCCACGTAAGTCAACTAAAACTTTATCCATCCACTGAAACCCTTTCTAAGACAGAGACTAATTTTTTCTGCCCTGGAAACCCCAAACTCTTGTGGTTTTAACCTGCACACAAGGGCACAAAAGCATTTGGGACCTTTGACTAGTGAAATGTCATAGAGTCCTTAGTTCAAGGTAGTCAGGTCAGCTTACCCTCTGTGTCAGCTGTTAATGAATGAAGGGGAACCACCAGCTGTTGCCGAAGGAATATGCAGTGATGATTCCTGCTTGGAGACAAAAGGGTGTATGTAGATCCTCTTTCAAAGAACGTTCCTCATAAATAAATAAATGGTGGCCAGGCCTTCCCAAATATTGCAGCTAGGAGGTGGAAGAGAGCAGGGTTGGTGTCTCCGTCTATGTCAGTGAATGTTTATCCAAATGGACTGACTTTCTAGGGAAAATGCATGCAATATGAAACACCTGACATCTGCTGAGTTCCGGGTGCCTGCCAAATTCTGCCCTATCCCAGGTGTGCTTATTCCCTATGAAGTTTGTTGCTGCCAGCACAGTGACAGCATGCCGCAAGTGGAAGGGAAGACAGTGATGATCAATCCCTCTGATAGCTGTTTTGGCTGAGTCAGACTGTGTTGCTGTGCACTCAGTCCCCTGCTTATCACAGGATGCAGCTGTGTGCTACTGGAACCAGCTCTAATTGTGCTTGTGGCTGTCTCCTGGAGGATTTTAATAAGCTCTGCAGAGTATGTAGGAATTAGACAGTGTCTCTTTAAGCAGTTTGTAAACCCCTGGGAGCATTGTTGCTTTTTCTTGCAGAAGCCAGGAGAACCAACCTTCGTAGTGGTTCACACAGGTGGTAAAGCTTTGCTTGTTTGTATCAGCAGAGATTGTAATTTTGAATGGAACAGTGGCCATTTGACTTCTTTATATTCCTGACATTGTATAGAGAACAAATACACCATCCCCTGGTGAGGAGTCTAGTCTGAAGAGATCTGTCTGTACAGTTCATCAGATACACTGCTGCTATTTAGCTGGTGGTCTTCCTTGATGCTGGCACTGATGGCACCTCCTGCTGCAGCCCTCTGGGGGCACAGCACAGAACTGACCTTTATCAAATGGAGCACCCCTTTAAGAACTGTTCTCAGATATTTTAATTAAAGTAAAAGAGCAAATTTTCATGTCATAAAGGGCAGTTTTATTTCTAAAAGCAAATACAATCAGCAAGTAGTAAAAATAACTAGATCTTTATTGCTGAGCATTTTAAGTAATAAATATTTATCAGCTTAATTCACTGGTATAAATATGAGCTCATCTGTGAATTTTCTTCACCAAGCCTCTTCCTCCATCGTGACGTGGCATTTATGTTATCCATCTGTTTAGTCTTTTGTAATCGGATACTGATTACAGATTCTTCTTCTCTTTACAGTGGTTACTTCTCTAGAAAAGCATTAGTGAAGAGAGCTAACACATTGTCATTTAGAAATTTCCCATTAATGAATAGGAAAGGATTTCTTTGTCCTTGCCGAGAAAAAAGAAAGACAAACATATACAGTCATTTATTGCATAGTTTCACTGAACAGAGCAGAAAACACAGTTGCTTTTACTGAGTGGGATTCTTGAAGTGAGCTAATTCCTTGGGAAAATAAAGATTAAAAATGGTTACTAGGTGGTAGCCTTCATCTCATTTCCCAAATACTTTGAAATGTGAGTCCTTGTCCTGGCTTCTGTTGACCATAGGCCTATCATGAGAACATTGGTTTTGAGAAGTGATTAGCAAGTGATCTTCCTAAATGAGTGGGAAATAATTACATGATTGTGTTAGAGGGGGTTAAAATGAACAAAAACTACATTGTGAAACTGCAAAATAATGGGAGCCTAAAGCATGTGTAGGTTCAAGAGTTAGAGAGCTGTTTGGATAGACATTCCAAGTCAAGTGGTCCTTACTGATTGCCAGAAGGAGAGAGTGGTAGATAAACTAGGGAAAGACTCACTCCTCCAAACAGAGGAACTCCTCTGTTTGTTAGTGTGTCTCCATAAGTAATAGCTGCTGGCATCTGTGGGGAAAACTCTGGACTAGCCAGACCCAGTGTCAGTAAGGCTAGACTGCTTTCCCAGTCTCAGTAAGGCTAGAACTGCCTGGTTTTGTACTTAGAGGTATCAAAAAAAGGCATCTGTTAAATGGGATCTTGGCAAACTATGAACAATGTTTTTTATAACATTATTAAACTTGGGAACAACTTCACACATCCAAATTGCACATACTACTGCTTTTTTTGGTTATAACTTGAGTCCCATTGGGGCTGTTTGGAGTTCTCAAAGGGATGGCCTGGGAAATCCCACCAAGGATACAACACAAGTGAGCAAAGTAGCTCCAGCTGTGAGGGTGGGAGAAGGTACTGTGCATCCAGATGAGTTCTCTGTGGTTTCCCTGGTTTGGTAGAAACATACAGCTCCTTACTCACTTCTAGTGGAATAAGTATTGGGTGCACATGCTCTTTGCCATTAGGAACATGCCCTTTGGAGCATTTAAAGAGCTCCTTTGTTTCATAAAATGTGTTTGGGGTTTGGTTGAGTGGAAAATGTATTCATTGCAGATTAGCTTTCATTCATAGCTTTTTTTTTTTAAGCTGTTCGTGTATGGGAGCTGGACTTTGTGTATAAGCCCCATTCTGTGTGAGAGCTCATTGAAAAAATTAAATGTGTGATTTCCCATATGTGCTGTGTGAATGCACTGAGTGATGAAAATCCTGGGGGGAATTAAGCTCCTGTCAGGCATTATGAGAGTTTGGGAGTTGTATCCCAGGCAGACAAACATCATCTTCCTCCCTTACAGCTCTGCCTGGGCATTTTGGTTTTACCTTGGTCTCACATCCCAGGATACCCACAGGGAACCACGGATTTAGTTCATGTCATCCCTCTCATCACCTCTACTGATCTTTTCCCTTTTCCCATTGCACTGTATGAACACCTCATTATTGCTTAGAATGTCGTATCCCTGGTGATGTGGCTGAATTTCCTGTGTGGCTGGATGCACTCATACAGTTAATGTTGCTTCAGACTGGGGCTGCACTGAAACCTGTACCTGCAGAAGGTAGAATACAAGCACATGAAGCTGATACATCAGCAAAGCCTTTTCTCCTGCTTTCCATGTTTTCCAGGTTTCTTCCTGTCATTTGCATTGAGCAAACCCCAGAATAAAAAGCATGGCAATCAGTTATAGAAGGAAGTATTTTGATTCACACCCCATCATGGGATGCAGTGTTTGAAGAGTAGGGAAGAAGGCCCTGCAAAGGGAAAAGGAAGGCTCTTTACAGGAGCAGGCTCAGTTCCCATCCCCTGGTGCTGAGCTGATGGATCGCTCAGCTGCACGTGTGCTCTCCTCTGATGAATTGTTACGTATTTGGCCCTGTCCAGGAGAGCAGCAGTATTTAGGATTGGGCAAGGATGCCTTTAGGATGCATGTTTATTTGCTCATAAAACAGGATGGATAGAGGGACTGAAAAGTGAGGGAATGAGAATTGGGTCAGACAGAAGCTTCCAAAAAGCTTAGCTTATTTGGAGAGGAGAAGAGGCAGCCAGAATAACAAACCATAGGACAGTGAAATTGATTCCCCGTTCCTTCTTCATCATACCCTCCTCCGGGTAAACCTGTTTCGGTTGATAGTGAATATTTCATGCAGTGCTGAGCGTTTTTCAAACTGTGGTGTCCTAGTTTTTCCACCTCCAGCCCCAAAGGAATGTTTTTACATCATGGAGCTTTATTTTTGGGAAGGGGAGGAGGAAGCGGAGGCTGCAGGCTTGCGAAGAGACGGCAACAAAGAGCGTTTCAGAGAACAGCTTGGCTCTGATGTCTCGGCTGAGAGTCTCACCTCTGCTCCTTTGCTCCCTCCAGAAAACTCAGTGGAAAGGGTCGGGTCCCACGGGACCAGAGTACAGTTCCAATCAGAATAAACTAACCCTAAAAATGGCATGCTGGGTCTTCTCTCAGCATACTGCCATTGTAGCTGCTTTGTTAGCTGACAGTGACAAGCTGTTGTCACTGTCAGCACTGCAGGTCCACAGAGCTACCAAAGAGAAGAGCCATGTCTGTTCTACCTTGTGCACCAGCACCCAGAGGACTGCCTCCCTCCTCAGTGCACGTTAACTATCTCTTCAGGAAAGGGCAGGTACCGAGTCTTGTCCCTCTTTGCTACCTCCTCACCTCCCCTCCATTTAGAGACACCAGCTAAGAGTTTGCAGAAGTGACACTATGAGTCCAAAAGGCTTATAGGTCCTGATCCAGTGCTCCCCAGTGTCAGTCTCTTTTGAGTTCATTGCATTAGGCCTTAGGTTGGACACCTTGTCCTTTAATGGAAACCCTCAAATCCTGGTGGGTACTAAAGAGGCAGAGTAGGGAGCAGTATCATTCTGTCAGAATGTTTCCCTCTTTTGAAATCAGTCTTTTAAAAGCTTCCCTGTATGTTTTTATGAAGCTGGTGGAAGGTGCCTGCTTGAAAGTGAGACCTTCCTCACTGCAGTGCCTCCAGCTACCTCTGAAAGCACCGCAGAAGAATAAGCTGCCCCATTAGTCTGCCAAACAGCTCAAAGTCTTGTGTTATCCCCCATCCCAGAAAACTCCAAAGGAGGCTGATATTCCAGATCCTGCTGTCGATTTGTGTTTCACAAGTGCATGTTCCCTATAAGATAGTCAGAACAGCTATGAAGCCTGGAAGAGTCCCAGAGCCTCAATATGCTTGCTTGTATTAGCCTCCTAAAAGCACACTTTACCTGACCAGCTGAATTAGCATCTACTGTAACTAAGATAGCAGCACAGCAATTCAGAGTCTGACTCACCCCTATTACAGACTGCAAAGCCCAGCACTTGCATTGCATGACTCCCTAGATAGCCCGTTTTCTCCTACCTAGTCACGCTTGCCCTCTATGCTCACTGCCCATTATTAAGGGGGACAAACTGGTAGAGCTTTTTCCTCAGACCACTGAGCTGCAGCTCTGGATCCTCTGCTCCCCCGAAGTTAGTCCACAACGTGAAGTGTTTGCTGCGTGGCTTGTTAGTCCACAGCAAGGTGTGTTCATGCACCCTGAAGGACATGGGACAGGAGCGAAGCATGAAGCTGTTTAGTTAATGCTTTAGATTTGCAAGATTTTAGTCGGTGCAAAAATGCCTGAAGAAGGTGATGGTACATCTTTCTTCCTTGGTTGCTCTTGTCCCCTTACAGGAAGGGAAGGGTGAAGGGAAGAGAGAGGAAAAATGGTTCTTTTGTGGTCTGGTGGAGGCAAGAGGAGAGCTGTGGAACATCTCCACAGTGTGCTCCACCTCCACTGCGTTACAAAACAGCAGTTCAGCGGGGGACACAGAAGCACTTAGGGAAACAGCAACTGAAACGAAGTGAACCTTTCAGGCTACTTACCACAGCATTTGCAGTCCCTGCTTCAAGGAGAAGCAATAATAAATAAAAAAGTATCTTGGAAAAAGAACTAGTATCCATCTAGAGGATCGAATGAAATAAAAAGTGACAAACAAACAAAATCACCAGTTCCTGTTTTAGAAACTGTTGTTAAAAATAAACCATCATTCACTGCTGCAGTCCTGCCAGTATACTGCCTATCTTTATGTTCCCTGTGCATGTTGTATAGTTTAACAGCTCTCTCTGTTGTCATGACAAAGATTCCCTGCTTTGCAGCACGAAGCTTGCTCTGTTATTTCTAGTCCACCTGTAATACTGTCTGCCCCCACTACCAGCTTACAAGGCACTGTATTTTCCTGTGTTTGGAGGGCATGCAGTGCCTGTGCTTGCTTCTGACTTATTTGAGGACAGTTGCTGACTCCAGATTCCTTGCATGGAGCCAGGGCAGCAGAGAAGGGCACCAGTACCAGCCATAATCAGGTGCTCAGCCATGGCAGCATGCTTTGAACTTGCATTTTGCTCCATATGATATATTGCAGACTTCATCCCCCACTGCTTCGTTCTGTGCAGTCTGTAAGTTGAATTAGTGGTGACATTCGAAATGTCATTTTTTGTTTGTCAGAGGGTGTGTCTTAGCACAGATCAAACACTGTCGCTGTGTTTAAAAACAGTGAGGGACCATCTCTGACCTGAAGCATTTAGATTTAAACAGGCAGTGCATGTGAAAATGTAGGAAAATGTGGGTAAAGTCAAATATCTTAGTGTCTCCATTCTGTAAAAACTGAACTATGGCACAGATAGATTAAGTAACCCATCCAGTACAAAAGCTTTTAAGAAAATCAGAAAGTGAAGCTAGAATTTCTGAATCAAGAATCATCACCTCAGCCTCACAGCCTACCCTGTCAGAGCAAGCCAGTATTGGTGATGCCTTTTGCCAGAGTCTTTCCAGAATAAGTTATGAGATCCTGAGATGGCTTTACAGCTTCCTTCGGATATCATTTTGGATAATCCTTCCAACTTTAACCCCACCCCATGAAACTTCCAGAGGTTAGGTGGTTATACTTTTGTTTGGAGATGTGCCACAGGTGGGTTTAGATGCGTACATAATTTAAATTCAAGTTAGGAACTATGTATATTTGTGCATTAGAAGGTACTGCACATTTTCTTTCATTTTAGTATTCTCTCTATTTCAGATGTGTATTTATGCCAAACAGTATAGATGTGTCCAGTATTTGGAGTGCTTTTCTTGAGGAATATGTAGAAAACATTTGCTGTAATGAGACTGACTGCTCCCACCTTCAGTGGAACCCAGCAGCAGCCTCTCAGCACCTCCAAAATTTAGGGCATAGGCAAAGACTTTCAGAAGGTCTCAGCTTTGGTCCTTAGACCAGATTTTCATTAGACCCAGTTGACTATAATGTCTGAACAACTTGGAAATCTAATTTTTTGTATTGTTCCTCATTGGAAATGGAATTCTTCCTAGTACCTTAAATGTGGGTAATTCAGCACTGAAAATCTGTCACCAGAGTGCTTCAGTGCAGAGCACCGAAAATCATTGGACCTTTTGAAACCATGGGAATTACCTGCTGCTGCCACCTGCAGGAGAGGTGCCAGAGGGGAAATATCCTTCCTTAAGAGCATCTCTGATGGGGGAAATTGTCGGTATCTGGTAAAGCTTCCACTGAGAGCAGCTGGATTCCCAGAGGGAAGCAAATACTAACTGTAAGAAGTATTACAGAAAGCTTTTTAGTGTTTCTCAATGGTGGTTTTTTAAAAAATTATACTGGTTGCATTTTGGGGGGAAAAAAGCTCATTTAAGAAGAGACCGAAAGATCCTTAATTCTAATGTAAGGAAATCCCTGTGCTCCAGTTTGAAGAATATTTTTCTTGGGAATGAAAAGGGTGTATCAGGTATCAAAGACCTGATCTAAGTTACATTAGGACGGAGGTCACTTGACTGACAGCAGTCTCCAGTGAGGAAGATGTGCCAGTGAGGTGTTCAGTGCTGATGCTTTCTAATACAGCCTGCTCACATGCCCCCCAGGGCCTGGGGCTGCTGTCTGTGTGATGGTGACACTGTTCTGAAGTGATTGCATGTTCCAGGGTCCTGAAGATAATTTGCTTGAAAAGGACGAAGGAACGAAATACAAAAAGGATGACTATCATTCTCGAATAGACCACCTTGCACCTGGCCACTCCCAGAGATGTTTTGGGCTGTTTGGGGATAGGCAGGAGGGAAGGGTGTCACTGAAGGCAAAAAAATGGATGCAGGTGAAAGTCACCATCAAAGAAACATTAAATCCTCTCTCACTGGGTTGTAATGGAGCAGTTGTACCAGCCAAGTCCTGTGTGAAGGTAGGAGTGCCCCAAGGGCATGAAAGCTGCTCTAGGAGTCTCTGGAAAGCAGTTTGTTTTCTTCGTTTCTCTCTGGATTCCTACTGTTTGTCCTGTAGGACAAAATACCCACATTGTGAGGGTCATCTGTGACAGTGAAGGGGTTGTTGTTGTTTGTTGTTTGTGCTCAGCCAGTGCTGCACAGGCAGTAGAAGTTCTGACATCACTGCCCCTGCTTTGCACCAGCACATGAGGTCATGTGCAGCTCCCTCATTTTTCTGTTGATTAGTTGAAAAATGGGATTGCACCGTACATTTTGGGAATGCTTGGCAGTCCTGTTCTAGTTGCTGACTGATCTCTGGTTTGAAAAGCTATTACTGTAAGAGGACTTTCCTTTAGGTATTACATAGTGCATTTTGCCAAGCAGTTACATCTGTCAGTAGCTTGAAGGGCACAGCCTGCTTTCTCAAGTCTCTCTGCTGCATTAAAGGAAGTAGAGATAAAGTCACCTGCCTCTAAGGGTAAGAGAGAGGAGCCTCACAAATGCTCTGACTTTTGATTTACTGTGGTTTTGTACTCCAGGGACTGAAGGAGAATGGTGGTGGTGCTTCACCTGACAGTTGGCACTTCCATGTGTCCCTGGCATACCTGGGTGGGAAACTTGCACCAGAGTCCTTAGTCCAATTGCAAGAGTTACAGTGGCCTTTTGCACAGAAGGTTACTTCCATGCATACATTTTAGTGCCCTGACTCTGCTAGAACATCAGTGTAACCAAAAGCCAGTTGCAGCCACTGAGAGGACTGCAGTACAATCCCTTTTCCTGTTTTTAAGGTCGGAACCTATATTCCTCTGTCACAGCACACACACACACACACACACACACACACAAAAGAAAGAAAAAGGATGTTTCCCTTTAACAGCAGTTGGGGAAGGGAGAACAGCATTGCGTAGCAAGGAGGAGACAACATCCTCAGTCTTTAGGTGTCTGGCAGCTGCGGCAGAAGCAGTCACATCCCGAATGATTAATGAGCAGGCAGGCTGGATGTGAGGAGCAGAACACAAGCCCTGTGTCAGAGCTGGCTGTGGGGATCCCCCAGGGAGAGGCTGGCTGCTCCGTACGGTGCAGAGAGGACTGGGGGCGGCTCACAGAGAGCTGACTGCACGGAAGGCAGCCGCTCTTAATGGTGCTGATGTCTTAATCGTTGGTGGCTTTGGCAAAGACTTATCTCACGCCCCCATACTGCTCCGGTGAACAAAGGACTTGAGAAACATAGCTTGACCCCTTGGCATTAGGTGGGTTTGGGGCTGGAGAAAGAAACTCTATTTAAAGAAGTGTCATAAGGGAAAGAGAAAATGGAGAGAAGGAAATACTCCAGCCTTGATTAAAAATAAAATACAAATCCTGTTTTGACCCCTTGCCAGATTCCTTTTGCTGGTTTGGGATCACTCCTATAAAATGTAAGTGGTATTTCAACCAAAATGAGGGTATTTCTAGAAGGGCACCCTGGTTTTCTGTAGTAGAACAGCAGTAAATATATATACCCTCCTAAGCTGCACAATAAAGTGTTTGGCAGCACTTGACGTGTAAAGTGATTGTTCAAGTATGTAGTTTATACATCTACTGCATCCCTGGTGCACTGTGGAAGGGAAAGTTTGCACAGGATTTGGAGACAACCAGAAGGCCAAGAAAAGCAGCATGCAGTGGGAGCAACAGAACCAACATTCACATAATAGAAGTCATTCTGCCAATAGGACTTCTGGTAAAATGCACACTCACCCATGAAGGCAATCCCCTCAAGTCGTCTGAAAATCCTTTTAGTTGAATAAACAGTTTGAGGGAGAAAATATTAGGCTGGGCAGGCTGCTTCTGGCCTACATTTGAGAATCAAACTCATTCATTCATGTAAACCCTCTGTAGATTCTTGCAGTCCTGTTTCACCTCTGAGGTTCTGGGTTCACTTGCAACATCAGACACTTCTTCCAGAAAAAGGAAACTTGCTGCAAACTGGATGTTCAAGTGAATCCTCAGGTCTATACGAAGCCACCATTGGAGTGATCCCACTAAAGAGCTGAATGGAGGTGCTGACTTCCATCTGGAGTCCTGGAGAATATGTACGCTTGTCAGGGAAGAGGATGAGGAATGGCCATTACAGTTCAGGTCAGGGAAAGGACAGGACTAAACACTACACATTTTCTTTCTGTCTTCAGGAGTGTTGTCTTATTTGAAAATGTTCAGAACACTTTTAAGGAAGGATGGTTTGATTTTTTTCTCTTTTTGCTTATTTCCTGTTTCAGATGTAAAGAGCTGCCTCATATTTCCTTAGTAAGAGTGTATCAGAGCTGTATGCTTCTATATATTCTCCCTAAGTGAAGCTTCTGCTTGTTTGTTTGAAGGTAGAACTGACGAACTCAGGCCTTCAGTAGGTAGGCAGCAACCTCCTCTCCTGTGAGCCTTATGTGACTGATCGTTTGCAGATCGTGAGCAGGATGAGGGATCAGAGAGACACAACAGTGCTTCAGGGATCTTGGCATGCCCGGAGAGTGCTAAATTATACCCTATGGAGACATCTCAGGTTTCTCAAACAAGTCACTGTTCCTACAGAAGAAAGAAGATGACAGTAAATGAAGACATGTCCAAAGGAATCTTATCAAAAAAGTAGCTTTGCAAAATGCGTGTTTAATGGGTCAGAAGTAAAGACTATCCCCACTTCCTGGTTGGCCACCAAAAGCGTTCACATTGGGTACCATTTCAAATGAAATGTGTTACTCTCCTATAGATTTGCCAGAAGTTACAAGATGATTTTTTTTTTCTCACTTGCTTTCATCACTTCTCTTTCTTTTACTGCTTACAGGTAGACCCTAAACTGTACAGTAGTGCTGTAGACTAAAGCATGCACTTCAAACCCTTTGCTGGAATGGAAGTAAAACATTTTCTACAAGTTCCAAGTCCCCAGCCACCCTGAAGGGAAAATAAAAAATGTTTGTAAAATTGCCAGGAAAATAATTTCTGCCTTAGTAAAAAAAGAAGAAAAGCTTAACAGTTTGGAAATGTTAGCAAGCGTAAGAATGCAAAACCAAAAGAGGAATAGTCAGAAAAAAACTCTCACAGTCTCTAGAATTTGACAGAATGTGGTTGTTCTTGTGTGACTTCTGTGATAGCATAAGGAATACACTCTAAAATAAAGAACAGGTTCCCAGTTTGGATGTGTAACATTGCCCTACTCTAAATACAGGAACATGTGGGCAGCAGGATGATACCAAATGACACGACAAAACTCTAGATAACCCTCAAGTTGTCCACTTGGGATGGAGTAAGACTGTTACCAAGGAAGGGAAAGTTGCCTCAGCTCTGTTTAATGGCTATGTAGATCTCTGCAGAGAAGAGAGATAACCTCCTAAAATACCACAACTCCATATCAACTGCTGTCACAGCCTTTCTCTCTGAATGCCGCCCAGCAATAACTTTAGGGCTCTCAGTGACAAAAGGGACTTGTCAATGTTATTTGTCTGTGTTCAGACAAAATGTGAGACAGGATTGACGCAAACTTCTGATGAGCTTTCCTAAGTACCCTGCCAGGATGCTTTGCAGAAGTCTTTAGTTCACCTCAGTTCCTTGGACCTGGCAAAACATGTCCAGCAGAGAGCAGCAAAAAGAAAGTGCTGCCCTGCTGTCCCATGGTGTCTAGCAACAAAGCATAGAAAGCAACTACCGTACATGAAGTGCTCATTTCCTTCTTGGAGGAGGAACTGTGCATATGGATTATTACCATTTTGGTGCAGGAATGAGCTTAAGAGTAGGAGGCAGGATGCAAATGAAACTTCTGACCCCACACAAATCCCTATTATACAGCAGTGGGACGCACTCTGCACACCCCACCATCATATACGTATTAATGTAATGATCAGCTATCCCTAAATATCTTGAGGTTTTACATCCAAAGTCACTGAGTTCTGTATGGGGCAAGGAGAGCACCTCTGTGCTACTTTCCTCCCAAATATGTTTGCGTCAGCCAGGATTCAACATGTGAGCCTCACAGTACAGGCACTGTTTCCTCATATCTGGGACTACTGCTGTGTTTCCTCAGCATGGCATTCATCTCAGCAAGATTTTGGTTGGGTTTTTATCTGTCCTGTATTTGTGTAGAAGGCACTATAAGCTTTTCATGGAGGAAAAGGCTTTCTCCATTGGAAAGAAGGGAGCTAATTATGTCTTCTGTAGAGAGATGTAATTGGTTTTCCTTTCTGTAGAGAGGATGACATGAACAGCATCCCTTGCCTTTTCATTCCAAAACTCTGTTGTGACCATATTGCTGAGTCTTGGAAAACTCCGTGATTCACAGGTTGTTTTTCACATGTTCCAAACATCTGGGAACAAAGTTCAGCTGAGTGATGAATGTGATCTCTGGCAGAAAATGCTGAAAAGTTGGGGTGGGGGGTGGGTAGATCTAGCCCAGCTGTCCATTTCAAATATTGCTGGTTTCAAATTTAGCCTGCCATCTTCTCAACAGATTGTTTATGAGCACTTTTAAATCTGCACATGTAAGTGTTATTATAAGTATTTGGCAAGTGCAAGGGAGTTTGAATTAGATTGTGAAAACAGAATGCTTGTATATGTGCCAAAGCATCCCAAGGTGTACAGGCCCAAGGTGGTATGATTTAAGGGAACCCAAATTTTCAAATTTTTGTCTTTTTTTTTTTTTTTTTGGAACACATGCTCTGCCACTTTCAGGAATAACTGGAGTAAGTGTGTCCAGCTAAGTCCATTGTCTTCAGAGAATTAACCTAATTTGCTTATCACTGAAACTTCCCTGTTGCTTCCTCTGTGTAATTTTTGAGTCATTACCACTTTCTTCAGCATTATTACCAAGGTGTTGCATCCTGTCTTTGCTCTTCGTCAGAAGCCAAATAGCTGTGAACTCTGTATAGATATGAGGCATAGGACAGATACAAAGGAATGGGAAGAGACTCAAACAATGACACTTAAGAGGACTATTCTAAAGATGCACGGCCCACAACAACATCTTCAGAAACAATAAAGATGCCACCTTCCTCAAATTTAAAATGCCTTAATTTCTTTGCTCTTCCTGATCTCTGTGTGATAATACTGTGCTGGTGGGTGCATCTGCACTGCAGTATGCCACTTGTCCTAAAAATATAGGTTGTTTTGCAGTGACACAGGTAATTCAAGAAGAAGATTTCTATACTGCAGAAGTGATTGCCACTGTGTGGAAAAGGTGATGTGTTTTAGGGTAGGGAATGCATTTGGCTATGGTTTCCTATGGTGAAGCTGAAGAATTCATCATTAGAACTCATAAAGGCTCGGAAATAAATAGTGCAGGATCTGAGAAGTAATGTTTGAGGCATGGATTCATAAATAGCAAGACAGGCCTTGTATTACAGGCCCCATCTCTAGAGACCTAGAACTCAAAGATGGAATTTACTGATCATTGCTGGCTATCTTTGGTTTCAATTAGTAGTAAGAGTCCCATGGACTTTGAGATAAAGAGATAGGCCAATGCCAAGTACTTCTGAAAGTCTGACCAGACTGAATAATGTATTGGAAAACATAAGGAAGATGTGGAAAATGATTGTATTTGGCTCCAGAGCATATGCTGGATATGGCCAGAGATGTCTAAGTCCTCATTTTCTAAGTAGGTTTCAACAGTGTAGAGAAGGAATGACTTCGCTTATCCCCATCACCTGTTTTGAGATGCTCAAGAACCTATCTTTACAATGCTGTGTATAAACTTTGCTTGCCAAGAGATTTCTTGATCCTGATATTGATGTCGATAGTCTGCAAGATGTCATCAGCACCTCCAGCAATAAAGGACTGGTGTGTGATGGGAAGGATATGAGAAGAGCAGAGATAAAATAACTGAGGAACAAAATGTTCCTTCGTTGCTGTCTTTGATCTCTTAACTCCCAGCTGTGAGCGATCCTGGATGCTGATGGCAGCAATCGACTAATTTTCTGCAGCTTCTGTTGCTTGTACAAAACAGAAAAAGATGTTGTCTTCGCTGAGGGGAGTACAAGTCTTGCTGTAATGTCTTCTGTTGCAGGCTGAACCTGAGGAGAGGCAGGGAATGAATACAGGCAGCCTCAAGGCTGAGGAAAAATAGGCAATTTTATTTCCCCATCTCCTCTCTCTTGCTGCCTCTTGCTTTGTACTACAATTCCTACCTTATTACCCATTCTTTTGCATATTAGACTGCAGTGGAAAGCTCCCAGACAGTGTTGCTATCTTTGCTGTATCCCTGATGCGATGGAAGAAGTGACAGGCACCACAGACAAAGCTGTTGTGTCAGCGTTAGCATGATCTTCAAAGCTTGTGCCATTTGTCCAAACTGAGGTGCAGTAGGCAAAAGGAGGGAAAGGTTTACAGTAGCTGTTTAACTGTCCACCAATAGTTTACTCCTCACTTGGGACTGAGACTAAGCCCACAAAGATAATTTTGTTGTGTGAGTCACCAGAGAGCTGAGAGAACAGGCTTGGAGCCCATCTGCTGTTGGCTACATCCAAACAGGTAGCCAAGGGATGAAGTTGTTTGAGTGGTTACTGCTGATTTCCCATTTCTCAGCCCTGTCTTGCAAGATACAAAAAGACATGCTTGTGGTTGAGATGGATCTGCATTAAAAACTTATAATCCCACATATAGATCAATGGGCAGGGATGTTTGGAATGGAAGCGCTGGTTCATGTCATTACAGAGATACACCAGATATGGTCATATTGTAGAGACACACTGTGGGCAGAAGCACCTATTTTATGGACAAAGGAGACTAATTTCAGCATCACGGATAAGAATAAGTAGTTCTTGGGATCAGTGTCCCTAAGATGGGAAGTAGAAGTGCTGATGTAGAGCTGGTGCACATCAGGCAGGAGCTGCTGTTCATGCTGCAGGGTGACAGAAAGTGTTACTGACCTGCTGTGGTAGAAGAACTGGGCTGAAGGGTTGCTTGGGCACTGGCTTTACAGATTGGCAGAAAGTCAGCTGTTGATTCCTCTGCCTGCAGCTACCAGGCCTCCCCTCAGCGCTCCTTCTTTACTGCAAAGCAAAGTGCAAACATGAACTTTGTAAATCTGTGTTGCCCTTGCCCTTTTCACAGTTCCTAGATGTGCTCCATGCTGCTGTTTGTCTGGGACCATGTACCTCTGATAGGTGCAATTGTGATTCAACAGCATATTTTGGAAACCAAGGGGTGGGCTGTGGGTTGATTCAGTCTCTGTTTCTGCCACTGCCAGCTGTGAGGGACTATTGGTCTGGAGAATCCCTTCTAGATATAAACTGTTAGTATCTCACTGAGTTTATTAACTCAACTGAAAAGAGATCCTAATTGACAAATATATACAAATATCCCTCTAAAGAGTCAAGGGACACCCAAAAGGGAATGATAGGAGAATATAGTAGAATAACAAAAATCATATTATCTGTTTTCCTCTCTTTGAAATTAATGATGTTGTTAGGCTTGTTATGGAGAAGGGCAGGGCAGAGGTGGAGCCTGGCATTTTGCCTCCAATCTCAGAATAGCTGAGCTCCAGCTACTCTGCCCTCTCCTGGAGCATTTGTTACCTGCCTTATTTCTTAGGGAACCAGAGATGGCCACTAAGGAATGATATAGAGAAAGAAATAGCAGCAATGCCATTGATTGCTTCTGGCAGAATATTAGAGAAAGTGTAAAGGACATTTGTGTAAGATAATGCCAAAGAGCTAAATAAGGCCAGTGTGACTAATGGAGAAAAAGAGGAAGAGGGAGAAAGAGGCAGGCTGAAACACATAGGAAATGGTGGAGAGTTTATCCTTTGAAGCTTTTCCAAAACTGTGCTTTTAAATTTCTCTTCCTATTGATGGTGGACTCCCTTAAGGATCCAGTCCCTGGTACTGTTAGCATCACTTCACTGTCTCAGTCTCATTCCTAGATGCTCCTGAGAGTCCCTCTGCCTTATCGTATCCTCAACCAATGTTCTCAGAAGCTCCCCACTATATTTTTGGCAGAACATTATGCTGTGCTGTGCTATACTGCCTCCTTTGTGCTTGCCCATATTCCCTTAATGGGATTCAGCATCTCCTGCATTCTTCACACACAGTTTGTCTCCAGCATTCCAGCGTTGTGTTTGGTATTGCCCATATTAAATCTATGATGTCTCAAATAATACAAGAAGCTCTGCACCTGTGTTACTTGAAGCTGAACTCTCTGTACCCCTTAATTCTGCAGCTTATTTCTCCTCTGTGCGTAGTGACTGTTTTTCTGTAGCTTAGCATAGCAGTCCACAAAACACATTAAATGTTCAGGACTATACCTTCTATCTCCAGAAGAAGTAACTTCTACTGGGGCAAAATTAATTAGGAATTGCACTCCTTTCCTGCACTCCTACACAAGGAGTTTTTTAACATATATATCCCTGAAACAAGGTCCCCAAAAGTTTGTGGGTCCTTTGGGGAGGAAAAGTTGCAGATGAGTACTGCCTACAGCTTTGCTTGGGGGGACTAGACTTAAAGTTCTAAATCTGGAGTGAGCACTGTAGGTCTCACATAGTGTGGAAGGCTAATCACATGAGGGGGACTGAGTGTGCTGCTTTGGAGCAGTAGATACCAATGTTCACAGAGGCTGCTGATTGGAGGTGGTGGGTTTCTCATAAACACCAGGTTGGGTGGATGTAAGTTACTTCTTTCCAAAATAAAAGAAGAGAAATTAAATGAAGAGAGAGAAAAGAAAAGGGAAAAGATAAGAAAAGAAAAATCTGTGCACACATTCTGCTTCGAGTCATAGAAAGCACAGCATGCATTAACATTAAAAAGCAGGATAAGGAGGAAAAAAGAAAGGCAGGTCAAAGATCACGTTATTTCTCCTGAAGAACTGTTGGTGGCTGTTGGTTTGTGTCCTGTGTCCTGCACTACTGAGTGATGGCAGCCAGGATGTGGCACTCACTGAAGGTGACAGGAGGCACAGGGAGGCTATTTGCCTTCCAGTGTAAGGGGCCAATTCTGCTGACTGCTGGCAGAGACTTGCATGTCAGTCA
This sequence comes from Manacus candei, assembly GCF_025592945.1. Taxonomy (NCBI): domain Eukaryota; kingdom Metazoa; phylum Chordata; class Aves; order Passeriformes; family Pipridae; genus Manacus; species Manacus candei. Next base: position 4,082,862 of record NW_026138108.1, read on the forward strand.
CTCGTTAGCTGTGTACCACCGGGCAGCAGATAATCTCAAGTGCTGAATGAATAAATCCATTCCTTGTCAGCTCCCATCAGTGTCTCTTGCATGAAGCCCTGATGCTTCTTAAAGAAGCATACGCTGTGGATAAGTCAAAGTGCCATATTTACTTGGTAGCTGATGGCAGAGCCCTGAGGAGCACTGCGGGTGGTAGCTACAGACTTAAACCGTGACATTCCTGGGTAGGATTTCCCATGGTTATATAACCTGTAGAATCCAAACTCTGTCACTTCAAGACCTTGGAATCTGTATGCCAGGCCAAGCCAGGCCAAGAATCCTGTTGTGGAGGCACGTTGGCACCAACAAAAGGGATTTCCAAGGAAATTATCACAGTATTTGTCCAGCCAACTTCATACTCTCAGACTTTATGCTAAATTTTGAAATCCAGTGGAGCTTTAGAGTTGCAGTTTTGAAGGGACTATGGAAAAATGCTGAAAGGCCTATGGAAAAAGACAAGTAGAAACTGACATCTGTTGAAATAGTAGTTTGTGGAAAATAAATTTCCTTCCTAAAGCTTCATGGTATAGAAGTCTGCACATGCAAATTTTAAAATCAAATATGCATCTCACTTGCTTCTGACACATACCTATTTTCATTTTTGTTTATGGGGAAATAAACATGCAAACAAAAATTGTGGTAGAATGAGCCCATAACAGAACTCTCAGTAAAATGGGGAATTGCTCAGCTTTCCAGTAATTTTGTCTGTTTGTTGTAAGTATTTTGTACAGCATTGTCTAGCTGTCTCTGATTCTATGGAGATTTAAGTCTAGTTCCCCCCCCCCCCCCCCATTTATCCACTTTTTGTAGAATCTTCTTGTAATTACTAGTACTTAGCAGAAAACCTGTATACATGTTAAAACATTTAATTAGTCAAAATTGTGTAAAAGAAGATTTCTTCCCAATACCACTTAATGATCATTAAAAGGTCTGATTCAAAGCCCACTTAAGTTAATTGATGTCCTTTGTTGTCTTCAATACATTTTGAATTTGGCTCAGTATATTCAGAAATGTGAGGTTAATGGCTACAATAGCAGCAAGAAATACTCTCCATAGATGCAAAACTTCCATGGCTCTCCATTTGCTTCCATAATGGCCTGCTGAAGAAGTTTTAGATAAATGTAATGAAAGGTCATTTTAAGTAAAAAGTCAGCCAGATTCAGAGCTGCAGAGGAAGATACTTTTATGTTTAATAATTTAAAACCTGATGTGTTTTCCACTTCTACTCTATTTATGCTTCCATTGAAATTAAGGATGCAATTGATACAATGTGGTATTGCTTAGATTTGGTAATGGCTTAGTCTGTTTGGAAGAATGATAACCCCAATGGCCCTGCAGGACATACAGGCCGTACGGCTTCTTGTTATATAAAACCATTTCAACTTTAATGCTGTTCTCTTCTGATTTCAGAAGTAGCCTATTTATTCTGTGATTATGGGCAAGAGTAAACAGATTCCCTAGATGGTCTTCACCAAAGCCAGGCGTTTTTCACCATTTTTAACTTTCAGTCCCACATACCGTGAAAGTATAAGTACCAAATTAATAAAATCCTAGGTCTTTTGCTGTGATATTTCTGTTATGGCAGGAACACAGAACTTTCGAAGAACCTAATATTAGTTTATTCCTATGTGATACCTTTGGGTTTGCCTCTTAAATGCGGGGAAGTATCAGGGTAATTTGCTTTCTGTGTTCTCATCATGGAAATGCAAATTACTGCACAGCAGGCCAGATGTTGAAGAAAGTAGGTGCTTTGGTACAAGGTTTCCATCCTGAGTTCTAGCCTGAGGAGTTAGTTGAGCAGACAAATCTCTGCGTCCTTTGGAGTTCATAATGAGTCTAGATAATTCTGAATTCAGAAAAAGTTCATGTCCCGGATGAGTTTCTAGTAACTGAGGGACAGCCATGCATTCTGAAAAGTGATTTATTAGTTACTTCAAAACAAAGTAGGGTCAACATTAGAGAGAGCTTGATATTCATAGGAAAACCTACCACTCCCACCATCCCTCCACCATTTTGCTCTGTGAGTAGGAAAAACAGCACAACACATTTGCAGCCTGCAGGGCTTTACTGCCCCTCGACACTTTTGCAGCTCCAGACTTGCTTCTCAGTGTTTTGAGCAATATGGGAGCTACTGGAGTCAGTGGAGAACAAGAGGGCTTTCTGGTGTGCTGCTGGTGAACTTCAGAGCTTCCAAGGAGAAATGTCATCTGCTGTCCCCCAGCTTTTTGCCTGTAGGTGTTCTTTGAGAAAAAGCTAATGCTTGTTGCATAGTGCTTGCCCAGGTTTGGTAGATAAAATACAGCCTAGTAATATGAGGCAGCTGTGAGCCTCGTTTTTCAAGCAGCACGTGGGTCATGAGTGACTCAATTGTTGTTGAGCAAATGAATGCAAGAAAAAAGGAAACTTTCTTCACTGAGACAAGCTATCAGCCTCCCTTGACCTGCCCTCCTTGTCTTCTGAGTTAGCACCCTGTGTGCTTTTGAGTCGAAAGGCAAGACAGCAGAGCGTTTGTCGCCAGTGAAAACTGTGCCAACGAGATGGGCTTAAACCAGAGAGATGTGATTTCCTCTGAGTGAGAATAAGAGTGAAGTAGAGATGGAGGAAAGGGATGCAAAGTATTGCATGTATCCCTCTAAGGGTCGCATTGCCCCCGTGTTGCACTTTGTCATTAGCTGAATCACTGGAGCATCCTGTCAAATCAGCCTCCTGCCTAGATTTTTAAAACCTCTAATTGGCACCTGCATGGTACCCACACGGCTACATGTTACCAATGCAACTCCATTTGCCCTGCACAACCTTTCACAGCTGTTTCCCCCAGTTTCAAGATGCAGTCAGTAACATACCATGGCATAAGGTAACCCTGGCTTTGGTTGGGACCCTGTGATGTGACCTGGCTTTTGTGCGACAGGAAAGCTTCACTTTATTCCTTTCCCTTTTATCCATTAAGCAAATGTTTTTCTCCATGTTTCCTGTTTATCACAAACTCTAAGCCTCTCTAGACAGGCTATTCTGAGCTTGTCCTGCTTTCTGATAATTGCATGTACATTAAAGCAAACACCCCTGCAGGGTTTCTCCACTCCCCTGTCCTTGCCAGCTCGGAGCTGGACAGCGTTCCATGGCTTGCAAGCACAGGGCTGCGCAAAAAAGGCATGCCAGGGGCTGGCAAAGCTCTGGGGAAGAAGGCAAAGCTGCTATTTCTGGCGTCTCTTATTTTGCCAGTGAGTTCAGATACCTGTCCTTTCCTAATGACATGATGGCTGCTAGATCCTCCTGCACCATGCATTGGTGACATCACTATTGAGATGTACAGTCCATGTCCAGCCATATCAATTTCTGGCTTCTCTGTGGGGATATGAAAAATGAACAAGATCCAGGAGAGTCACCCATCAGTAGTGGCTGCAGTAGTAATTTTGAGAAGGTGGTTTGTTGCATATTTCTGTGAACTGTTGTTTTTCTTTCAAAGGGAAAAGAGGCAGAACACTGCTATAAGATTTTTGAGGATGATCTTTACCAAATTGCTGTTTAGAGAGCTGAGAATCTCTAGATCTTAAAGTAATTACAAGTGTTACTATCTTGTGCCTCTACCTGGGGTAAAGTCCTGGACTACAAGAAGTACAGTAATGACACTTTTCCTTCATAAATGCCCTTCCACTGAAGGATTATACAAAGTCTTACTTGAGATGAGTAGATTAGTTTTGTCCTTGGTTTACAGATAGAAGAGGTAGCAGACTGAGGAAAGCTGACTGCTGCCTGCGCCAGAGTGATGCAACACACCACTGAACTGAATACACTGCAGTGAAATGCTGCCAGGCACATCAAGATAGATACTTCCTACCTCCCTGAGGTTGAAATCAAGACCTCCAAAACTGTATTTCCTCTCAGGATTTAGTTCCCAAGAAGTAAAAAATATGCACAGAACTTTTCACACTCGCACACTTAAAACGATGAAAGTAGAGAAACTCAGGTTATTTCTTTTTTAATTGTTTTCTAGAGTGAATCTGTAGGTAGTAAGTAGATATTTCCTTTCTACTCTGATTGTCTATTATTGAACATAGGCCATGCAGTGCTGTAGCCGAATCCCTTCGTCCAAGTGGTAGTCATAAGTCACTACCTGTTCTCATGCTTTAGGACAGTAACCAAGCAAGGACCCTGACTGGATGCTGCCATCCATCACTCACTTGGTGTGAACTTATGTTAACAGTGAACCAACCAAGAAGTTTTTCAGAAGTGAGTCACCAATGCAGTTAGACAGCCCATCGAATGGAATTTTATCTTACCTAGGCAGGATATCCTCCAGGAGGGAGAACATGGTTGGATGATCCTTTTCATAGCTAATGCAATGGTCACATTCCCCATGAAATACCTCGTCTTCCCCATCCAAAGGGAATTTTGTTGGAGTTCCAGTTTCTGAGCAGCTGCAGTACATGTTGCTAATGGTAAACCTCAGTACTATTGGAAGAATATTATGGGAGTGGGTGCTCCTTCTGTTTTGTTTTTCCTCATTTTTGAAGCAAATCCAACTTTTATCAGTTATAGTGTTGAACAAGCCCTGTGCAAATAACAGTGCATTATCTTGTAAGAGAGAAGAGTAACAGGTCTTTTGGAAGAGGAGACAAAAATGGAATAAACTAGCTACCCCCTGGGTTTCTGTTGGAATAGCTGTACAGTTGAAATCTACCCGACTTTTGTTTCCTGTTTTTATAAGTGGCTTTCATCAAAGTGCTGGTCATGAGTAAGTTAACGCCTACAGAGCTGTCACTGTCAAGTACTGTGTATCACTGAATTCATAGCAGTTCTGGCAGTGCTGAACTGTGTGCCTACGTGTTTAAATGCATTCCCCACTTCTCCGAAGGAGTTATTTCCAGAGATCCCAAGTGTGGAAGTGGATCTCTCAGATGACTTTTGACTCTGCAGAGGGGGGATAAGTATCTTTGAAAGACTTAGATTGGCACATGTACAAATAGCCTTTCCTCCATCCAGATACGTGAGGAAGGCTAAGGATGATATAGTGCAAGAGTTGCTTTTGCTGGTTTTATGCGGTGCTGTAGAGGAAGAGAGATCTAGGGTTGATAACCAGCATGCTGGGAAATCCTCCTCCTCTGCACAGTGCTGAAAACTACCACTTTTCTAATTTCCTGCAGAGTATCTTACTGACATTCAGGTAAAGTCTTTGTTCAGGCTTATAGCAGAGGATGTTCTCTCAGGAAGTTAAAGGACATCGAGAACTAAAGGTGTACTGGGGCAAGTTCCTGATTACTCATCTGATCCCTGCAAGGAAGATAGTAAGGAATGGTTTTGTAGTTTGCTTGTGTTTTGTTTGTTAATATAGCAGCTCCAGGGCAATCAGTTATTTGAAGGACTGGAAAAAACCCTACCTAGTTATCTTTGTTTGCTTCTTTAGGTCTTATCCCTGCCTTTGTGGATTCCTGGAAATTTGTTGTGCCCGACTGTGTTGTTGCAGAGTTTATTTCACTTATCTGAGGTCTCTGCAGTGCTACATGAACTCCCTTCAACTCAGCCTAGGTCAAATCAGAGTGGTTACAGTGGTTTCGAGCAGCAGAGCAATTTTGCCAGGAGCTTCGGAATTGCACTGACTCCATCTCTAAAGAATACCCTTAGCAGTCACAATAGGAATTTTGGGTGAGAACAAGGCTTGTACTAATTACAGGGACTTAGTCACAACTTGTTAACTCCGTGTTGAAGACATGCTCTTAGAAGTAGCCATACTTGGACAGACTGGGAATTAAGAGTAAGTACAGTCTTACGCTTAAGGCTCTGAACACTGGCATCTCCAGTAATCTGGCTTAATTTCTTGTAGTGCCTTGTACTTCTTATGTCACTTCTTATATTTCTTTCCCTTTCTGTGTCTCAGTTCTGCAGCTATAAATTCACATTCCTGTTTGTCTTCTCCCCTGCATACATGGCAAGTTCTTCAGGATGGGTATATTAGTTGAGTATGCAATACATAGTGCAGCATGGCTGTGGAAGGTCAGGAGAGCCCTACATGACATCTTAAGAGTTTCTGTGCTTTGAAAATATGTCATTGCCTTTGGATTGTGAGGCAGGAGCAGCCTTGAATGCTCATTTAACTCCCACAGCTAATTTTCTGTTGTAGATTTGGGACTTTTCCTTCAATCTTGAAATTTTGCTGGTTTCCTGTTCTGCAGGGCAGGGAGTGCTGAGACTGAATAAATTGAATTTTTCTTAAGTTACGTGAGTGCTAAATAAGATGCATTGTTACAATTTTCCATATCCTCTGCATATAAAGAGGAGTGGAAAATGAATAAATGAGAAGAAAATGTGTGATGATATCTAATGTACTCTGAGACCAAGCTTCTAACCTTCTCTGTTTCTTTTTCTTTCTTCCAGGTGGAGCGGGAAATAGCCATCCTGAAGTTGATAGAACATCCCCACGTTTTAAAGCTGCACGATGTTTACGAAAATAAAAAATATTTGTAGGTATTACTGGCTTTTGCCAGAGAAAGGGGAAGGGAAGGAGGAAGGAAGGGAGGGAGATCAGGGGTTTGGAACTTGGTAACATTTCTGGAAGAATGGAACAGGTGTGTTTTCACCCTCTGCTGGTGTCTGTTTGATATTTGGTACTTGGATGAGGAACGAACACTCATTACTTCCCTGTTTTTTTCTCATTTTCTCTGTACTTTCATAGAATCATTAAGATTGGAAAATATATCTAACATCATCATCCAACCATTAACCTGGTGCCACCATACTCACCACTAAACCATGTCCCTGGATGCCAGGTCCACATGTTTTTTGAACATTTCCAGGGATGATGATTCCACCATTTCCCTGGACAACCTGTTTCAATGCCTGACCATTCTTTCAGTGAAGAAATTTTTCCTGATATCCAATCCAAACCTCCCTTGGTGCAACTTAAGGCCATTTCCCCTCATCCTGTCACTTGTTAACTGGGACAAGAGACCAACCTGTCTACAGCCTCCTTTCAGGTAGTTGTAGGGAGTGATAAGGTCACCCCTGAGCATCCTTCTCTCCAGGCTAAACAGCCCCAACTCCCTCAACCACTTCTCATAAGACTTGTGCTCCAGACCCTTCATCAACTCTGTTGTCCCTCTGTGGACGTGCTCCAGCACCTCAGTGTCTTCTTTGGAGTGAGCCTTTACTTATATGCTGTTTCTTTTTTTATTTAAAATGGAGGAGAGAGGACAAACCAATATTTTCTATCAAACAGCAAAAGAGGAGAAAGGTTTGTACATGTAAGATCTGGAACCATTTTGAATCAAAGCTGTAATAGTCTTACAGTGTGTAATTTGGATAACCTCCTTTGCCTAACAGTTTTCATTGAAACCCTCAACTCTCATTAAAAGTGTTTTAAATTTTCCCCATCAATAACAGTTTTTGTTTTGAAGGGCCAGTGAAATCTCCTGATGGTTCAGTAGTAACAGCTATGTAGCAAAGCTTTTTTTTTTTTTAAGATTTTTTTCTCCCCAAATCATTACCAGTGGTAGACAGGGATGTTGTCCACAGACAAGCATTTTAGCTTGATTTAGGGCACTAGATATGTTGGATCTGTTGTCAAACAAACAGGCCACATTAATCTTGGTACAACAGGAAAAAAAAATCAATGTTCTCCAAACGGAAAATGGTGACCCAGTAGGGAACTTAGTGTTATTTTCAGCTTTTTAACAGGTTATTACAAGTAGAAGAGAGTGGTTAAAGGAAGGTTAAACAGTTTTTAAAAGCCACTATCCATTGGTGACTTCTTTTTAATGTCACAACACAAGAAGGGAATGACTGTTTATCTAAAGAAAGTGTGTTGAATGGAAGTAACAGTCCCTTATGGACTATTCAGCCAGTCTTGTTACTGGAGCAATGAATTACTGTTCTGAGAAGTGAGACCTCTTTGCCTAAGGGTTAGGTTAGTAGAGCAGGCAGTAATTTCTTTTGGATTCCCCACATTCCTTTGGGGCAGAGCCTGCCATCCACAGTGAAATGCAGTTGCCAGAAAGAGCTTGTGCAGGCACTGGGTGGAAGCTGGCTCAGGTGTTCTCAGAGCTGCATGCTCAGTGCTCTGTCCTCAGTGGCATAAATGGTCATGGCTCCATGAAGCCCAGTTTACCCCAGCTGAGGACAGAGGCCCAGATCTAACACAGCCTTTTCTGTGTGCAGAATGGTAGCAGTGGAATATCAGGCTTTACAGGGAGTAAGTTTTCCTTTAATCCTGAAAAGAGAGGCACTGTTGGTGAAAGTACATTCCTCTGTATTCTGGTTTAACGGGGGCGGGGGGGGGTAGGATGAGGCCCAAGGCTTTCTTTTGATTAAGATAGAGAAAATATTCCTCTTTGTGATCTTTATTTGTTTCTATGTTGTGTAATCCTAGGTATGCACACACTTAACATAAACATAGCGTAGAGCTGATGTGTTCCAGATAGGTGTGGTATACTTTAGCAGCAGTGACAATGTATGAATACAAGCAGGAGAAGGGCCATGAGGGGATGTGTTTTAAAGCTGCTGAAGCTTTATTAATGCTCTAGATGCCTGTGCAACCAGCAGCTGAACTGACCTCTCCTTCTTTACTCCAAAAGACTTGGGGGCTGTTCTACTCCTTGTGAAAGATATCTAGTGCTCAGAACAGTGGGGATGGTGTTACACCATTATTTCCAAAAAAAATACTGCATTTCTTGGCAGGAAAATATCTTCCTGATGAAGATCACCTTGAAAAGAAAAGCATCCCATATCTTTAAGCTGTATCTGGATATCCTGGCTTCTAAAAATGTTGGGCTCCAAAGCATGCTTTCCCAGTGACCATTTAGCCTTTAACAATCACTAAGTCTGCTTTGTGCTGTAGCTCCTTTACCTGTAAGATTAAGCTGTCTGAATCCCCCTGAAAAGACACCCTCTGCTGAAAGACACTGATTCTGAAAGAACCAATGACTGTTAATTATGTTTCGTTTTTTATTAGTCACTATTTTAAAGAAAGGGCACAATGCAGAGCTCCTTGCCAAGCTTCCATGTTCAGAATTAGAAACAACTGTGGCCTTGGATAAATCTGAGACGTGGAAGAGAGTGCCTATGGAGGGGTGAGGTATTACAAGTGTGTGGGGGCCGAGAAGTGTGTGTGCATGTACTTTCCCAAGTAATAGACATGGTGACCTCTGGTTATCACCAGCATCAAAAAAGGGATTGCTCTCTGGTGGTGGCAGCACCTTTCCATCATGCATGCCATCTCAGCAGTAACAGCAGTGGCATGGTTTCAGAGGAGCTCATGAATTATGGGTGATATTTCAGAAGCCAGAGACTAATCACAATGCAGCGCTGGGGAGTATTTCCTCGATAAATTTTAATTTCACAAATCATGTTTGACTTTTAGTTTATGATTTAATTTGTGACAAGGGGCTTTGGTTGAGTAGATTCCTAATGCAACCATGAATCAAATCCTTTTTCCACAGTTTATTTAACACTGAAAATGAGTTTTAAAAAATAATAATAAAAATCTGTTAGCATATGTGTGTTAGCCAAGCAGTCTTTCTCTGTTTGTTTTAGTCGGGTTCTTTTTGCCAAGGTGGTTGGAGAGATGGAGAAAGCTATGAGATCTAAGATTTAATGCTCTAAATGCTCTTTATCCAGCATTTTGAGTTATCTTATTTAGTAAGACTGTGGACTATAGATCTAGGAGCGTGGGGGAAAACATGGTTGCACTGAGGCTCTCTGTAAGTGTACTGATATACCACCTCAGATATACATTTTGTTGGCCAAACGAGCAGTATTACTGACAGGTGAATTATTTTGTGTTTGTTGTACGATGACGCTGATGGCCTTCAAGCAAGGTTGGGAGTCCACAGTAATAGATAATTTAGAAATAACCATAGACAATCAATGCCTCCCTCTTTCCCATCATATAATGTTAATAGACAAAACATCCAGGAAGGGGGCTCGTCCTCCAATTTTAAATATCAAGAATGAGTCAAAGTGGCCTGGTACAGGACATGATCAGTGAGCTACCAAAATTTGTGTGTGTACCAGTCATTTTGAGTAATGAAGTTCAGACAGTCAGGAATTTTAGGGTAATGTAAATCATGGAATCATCACAGAACGGGTTTGTTTGGAAGGGACCTTAAATCATCTAGTTCCAACCTGCCTGCCATGGGCAGGTACACCTTTGATTAGATCAGGTTACTCAGAGCCCCATTCAACCTGACCTTGGACACTTCCAGGAATGGGGCATGTACTAATGAACTAAGGGACTGAGCAAGTCAGTAACAAAGTTTCTGTGTGTTCTGTAATGCCTATCATCAGAGGGGACACACTCCTTTGGTCACATGGTTTCTGCGTTGCATATGAACTGTGTGAACCTGGGTGATGGTCCTATTTTCTCTGTGCTGTGCATAGAAAAGGTCTTTCCTGAACTGATCCTACACAGTGTTTGTGTAGCGACTGGAGAGGAAGGTGGAGTTCGTACACTGTTAGCAGCACTACCACTGTGAATGAATGAGCAGGAGATTCTCATTAGCAGACTTGTTGAGGATTAAAGAAGAGGAAACATGCAAAGCCCAGTCCTTCATGAAAGGACTGGCTCGGATGTTTTCTAGGAAGAAATCTTATGCTTTATTCTTAAATCTCTGTTATATATATTTACTGCATTTCATTTACTGTGTTTTATGCAGTACAGTTAGCTTTTGTTTTGATCATAGAAAAGCAATTGTCCCACTGTTGGAGGAGCTGTTAGCATAGCAAACTAAGTGCTGTCATACAGTCCACAGTAGATGGAACTTGCCATTCCAAAGGGGATAAAGCTAACTGATACAGTTCTATTGCAGAACCCCCAACAGAGGTGGCATTATCTGTTTTGAACTCATTTGATTAGCTATTTAGTTTAAATTGCCAGAGGTTTGGTGGGGAGCAGAAATAAAATAGAAAAATACCATACTAGGACCACTCCATGTTTTCTTTCGGATGTTTATACTGATATTTCTCTATTGCCTTTCCATCCATGTTTATATATCTATATCTCTATCTAGCTATATATATATCTCTGTAAATTTCTGTTTCTGGGTGCATACAGATATTTGTGTGTAGATTTATACTGATTAATTTTGAAATCTTCACATCTAAGATTTCAAATTTTCAAATTTTTTGGCAGCGTTTATTTTAAATCTCTATCTTGTCCAGCTTGATCAGCATTTTAAGCAAGAATCTGTTTTGAGAGAAGGAGTGGATGCCAGGCTGTTGTTCTCTGAAGCGTACCATGCATTCATCAGCACCTTTTCCAAGTAGAAGTACCTTTCTCATCATTCAGTAGTACAATGCTATCGCTGGGCAAGGGCCCAAGCCTCACTGCAATGTACACAACACACCACCTCCTGATTACAGAGGTGAAGGTGCATCACAGTGAACCAGATAATAAAATTAAGACGTCCTCCTGCCCACACACAACTTAAGTTTCTGGCTTATACAAGATCAGCTGACAGCAGGAGTTGAAGACGTACAACTCTGGTGGAGTCTGCAGAGGCCTTTGTGCTGCCAGTCCTCTCCTGCAGGGTTTTCCTGTAATTCTGTTTATTTTTGTTGAACTAACTGTGAGGTGCCAGAGGATGCAAGAAAGAGGAAAAAAGAGGCACTATGTGTTCTTCTGTTAGTGGTAGGCAAAGACTTTGACATTCAATCAATCTGCAGGGAAACCTATCTGAAGGCAGAATGAGGGTTCAGAAAGTTGGAGTGGCTCCAAGGGTCCCGCTCTGAAAATAAATTTTGTGGTAGGTATGCTTCTTGGTGGTCAGGCTGTGGGGCGTCAGGTGCTGTGAATACAGGGAAAGAAAACAAAGCAGGATTGGAAGGCAAAATGTCATTCTATCTCAGCCTTGATTAGAACAAAGAGAAATATTAGTAACCAGCTACTTTGACTCCTTGTCTTGTGCTCTTGACATGTTTTAGTACTGTCTGGAACTACAAGCATGTCTGGTCAAAGGAAAGCCAGTCAGCAGTAGGAGTGGAGCCAGCGCACGTGAAGTTTTGAGTTCAGGGTGGGCTGGACAAGGAGCTGGATAGAAGCCAGGAAGGGGAGCGGGTGCTGCAACAAGGACAGGTGTCAGCATTTACAGGAGGGATGCCAGCCTGGCTTGCACTGGGGTGGTGATGATTAATGCTGCACCCTGTGCAATGCAGTCTTAATAAGCTCTACCCAAAAGCCTGACTTTATCTTCTGCTCACTGCCTGATGTGCTTGGATACCTTCTAGGCCATGATGGCTGGGCTTGGGAGAAAACAGGCCCATGTGACATGAGCAACAGGAGATGGAGCTTGAGAATAACAGTGTATTCAAATGCCTAACTTCTCTTTTAGAATTTGGTAGGCAGAGTTATGTGTCTCTGGGCCCTAGTTGTAACAGCAAAGGCCACTTAGCTCTGAAGAAGAAAACTCCAAAGTATACAGTCACTAGCAGAATTGCAGCAGTGACCTGATGGGTGTTGTCTCAGCTCTTCCCGACCTGTGCTGAGGATCTCTCTGGCTAGATCCATTCCATATCGTGTGCCAGATAGGATGGCTGCTGCAGTACTTTGGCGCACGTGACTACACACCATGAAGGCGCTACTCAAAACACTTTTCAACCCAAACAAATCAAAGATACAGAATGCAACTGTGTAGTCTTCTACTACCTCTTTTCCCCAAAAGCCACAACCTGTTCGTGTCCAAATGTAATGAACAATCAAATATAATCTCCATTCAAACATGGAACCTAGAGTTAAAATTGTCTTTTAGAAAAAAAGAGATATAATGCATGCACATTTTCTTGCAGGCAAGGAAAAAAAATAAAAAAACATAGAGCTTGTGGCCCAGTGCCAAATTAGGGTTTAAAAATTCATGCCTGCCATAAGAATTTATATAACTTCTGAATAATTTATAGACTGTGCCAATAACAAGGGGCTTAATATCTGATAGAGGTTATTTAATCAATAGAAAACAGTGCAGAGAAAAAGCTGTCAAAGAACTACAGAGTGTGTCAGCCTGGGCTGGGCAACTTTTAACCTCTTCTGTGTTACGCATATGTTCAGTCATATATATATGTATGGAAGGACATTTTGCAAGTAGGGTGGTAGCATGGAAGAGGAATCACCAGTTTTTTTTTCTTCTAGAGGCTTTTCTTTGTCAGTCTGCTATTTCCAATAGATCCCTTGCTGATGCACCAGAGCTTTGAAATGTAGTGAGCTTCTCAGCAGGCGTGGTCATTTTATCGTATGTCTTACCCATAGGCGTCACAAAATGCTAAACTCTTGAGTGCAGAGGAAGCAAACAGGGATTCTGCCGGTGTTTTTTATGTATTTGTGTGTGTGTCTTTCTGTATAACTGCATCTGGGTTTTACATCTTGCTGGAGTGCACACCTGAAGTTGTGCATCTTAAAAACTAGTTAGTGCCAAATGAATATTTAATCTAATTCTGGCACAGTAAGAGTTCTAGGACATCACCCAGTGGTGCTTGATGGTACCCAGTGGTACATTCAGACTCATGAAGAAGAACCTACTTGTTTAGGTTTAAGCAAGGCTGTGCATTATATGTAAATGTCACACCATTTAATAAAAAATAAATTATTAACTGGTTCCCCACTACACCCCTAATTGCAAGCACTCATAAATAAACCTTCTCTTGCCTGACCAAACCAAGAAGCTCTGTGAATTGGCTACCATTCCTAGAGCATCAGAGAATGTTTCTTGGTAGTCTGTCTTTTGTTGTATTTATAATGCTTACTTGAAATAGTTTGTGTTTCAACATGAGCTTTCATCTAGAGATCTCTCTCCATTTAACACTTTTATAATAATAAATACATTTGTATTGCCCCAGAGGACCTAATTGTTGTAGCTGTGAATGTCTTGTAAATTGTCCTGAGAAAACAAGAGCTGCTTACCCACACAGCGATGGGCTGCTTCAGGCAATCCATCTGGCAAGAATTTTAGTATTTAACACCATTTTTGCTAATGGCTAAGAGACAGCTTTTCATTCTTTACAGATCTGGTGTGTTGGTTATTTTGCCAGGAATATCTGGTAGTGCATGGTCCTGGCGTTCTCTGTGCCAGTTAGTCTTTCTTTAACAGCATTTTTCCAGGCATTGCTCAGAGCCAGCCCGTTCCTTTAGTTACAGTTCTGACTTGTAGGTAGCATGTAGCTGCCTTGCCTCAGTGAGGGCTCTGTGACTTATTCTTTAAAGCTCCCTAGGGCTTGGGCAAAGGTACCTTTTAACAAGTTGTAGCATAGTCCACCAGGTGGAAAGGAGAAATAATAACAAAAAGTGTCTTTTTTGCTGTTTTAAGTGATGTCTTCATAATAGTGTAGAGCAACAGTACTGCTCATTGAGAAGTCCTTGCTGTGCTGGCACTGGACAAGAATGGGACAAATCCAGCTTACAATCCAAAACACAAATCAGCTGTTTTGAAGGGAAAGTCCAAGCTGCTGTCAAATGTCACAGCATAGAACAGTCTTCAGGAAGGAGCTGAAGAAAAACAATGATGTAGCTCTGTCATTAACAGTGATTCTCTTCCAAGTGTCAAGGGAATGTTATGAGAGCACAGAATTGTTTGCCTGGATATTTGAGAAGTGGATGATAGAACTTGGCTTTGAAGGCTGGTCAGGGACAGAACTCAACCACAAAGGCCAAGGAAGAGATTCTAAATTGCTTACAGAAGGGGCTACAAGAAATGAAGGAAGCTAGTTCATGTTAGATGAAGAATAAAAAAAGGAGGATGATGGAGGCATGGAAGGAGTGGTCAAAGTGGCTAAGAAAATGATATTTCTGTGATGGTCTAATATCTATTTTGCATCACCAAAAGTGGAGCCAGAATGTGTTTATCAAAGATATAATGATGAATTAATTCAGATTCAAGATATCTAGCTAAAATTAGACATGAAAGTTTATCTATCTGGATGGATAGGAAAACCCTTATCTTAGAGGTATAATAAAGAAAACATATAAAAGATGCCAGTACAGCCAAGGCATAGGGACCTGAAGAAAGCCTGAGTCAAAGTTAACACCCACCCTAAAAGCCTTCTTTACTGTTTTGGTTTCTGAAAGAGTAAATGGAATGAACTAAAAAGAAACAAAAGAGCCTAGGATTATTCTAAACTTGCATATCTCTGATATGATATGTAGTGGGTCATTTGAGGTTAGGAATTCAGAATCTTTCATTGAGGAGGTGGTAATGATGGGATGCAGATGGAGAAATGACAAGGGGAATAGATAGAATGCTGCTGGATGCAATCTCTCTGTTCTTCTCCAATCAACAAAATTATTCTTGTATTTAATATTCAGCTTCTTTGTTTTTAAAGACCAAACTCATGTCTCCTTCAGGCTCTGAAACTTAATCGGAGATTTTTAGTTTCATGTCTTGGCTTGTAGCAGGGACATAAGATACTGATATAAGACGTGGACCTCGGTGTCTTTATGAAAGCAAGCTGTGGCCTGTGAAAATATTTGCGACCTCATAAAGAATATATCTAGTGAGGAAAAGTAATCGAGAATTTATTTTTAGCATGCACTTGGTTTCATATTGAGTTGCAGAACCCTGATGTTTTCTGGCTTTTCCAGTGTCGTAGCAAGCAGGGGGGAAATTGGTGGTGGGTACAGCATGGAGTAGAAGGCACAAGGGACCACAGCTGCTAATCTCAGCTCTGATACTGGGCGACTGTAACTCTGGACAAGTCACTTTGCTTCACAGTTCCCTATCAGTAAAGAACAGGAGGTTAATGCTTGTTAATACTTACTTCTCTCATGCGAAATGCAAGGATTAGAAGAGCTGGTGTGTGTCCAGAGCATCCAACATGTGAGACCTAAGTGCTTTTACAGCATCATTTGTCCTAATATAGGTCCTCCCTGTATTATCCCAGCATGTAGTGTGCATGCCGCCAGCCAGAGGCTGAGTCTTTCCTTTCCTTGAACCTCCTTGCAATGGCTCTTACAGAGTGGGTTTTCTTATGTTTTCACAATGGGAGGACTGATGCTGTCAATCTTACATAGATAGGATTAAAAAAAAAATAAATAAAAGCTTCATTCACCAATAAGTTGCTTTTCATCTCTAAAGGTAATAGGAGAGTAGTTCTGGTTACTGTTCCAGGATTTTTAGAATTTGCTTGCTTGCTTAGAATAAATGGGAAAAGTAGTACTATAGTGAAATGAGAACCTGTCATATCTGGGGAAGATAAAAGGGAAAGGAAACTCAGGAAAATGCTTCTTAGTGTTTTTCACCCCTAGATCCTCCAAGAGCTGGCATTGGCATACTTCGAATCCTATAGCACTTTGCTAAAGTAAAGGATTTTAGACACTGATGTGAGCTCAGGAGATCTGGATTCTTTTCTGTGCCATGGATTCAGGAAAGATGTAGTGTCTGTATGCCTTATTTTCCAACCTCTGGAATAATGTTCTTTCCCTTGCTTTTTCTGTGTGGCTTTTCGGAGTGTTTATTCTCTTCTTCTGTGGAGTCACTTAGGCACACTCACACATACACAGATGGATACATACGGATATACAACACTTAGTGGGGTTTGTGTAAGCTGTGCAGTGATAGTTAGAACTGGTGCAACACTTGGAAATGTTTAAACCCCTTTTGCTGTCCTGTTTGGAAATAACAAGTGTACTACTACTGTGCCATGAATTGTGCCAGCAGAACATTGGCTTGCACAGAGATGGAGGCACGTGCTGAATTATGCCCTTGTTTAATGGAAAATCTCCTAGTTGGGGGCTATCCTAAAAAACCCATGTCATACTAGCGGGGACAGGGTTGGCGGGTGACCTGCTGCAAATCTGAACTCAGGAATCCTTGCTGCGACATAGCCACGTAGTACTTGTGGAGTGATTCCTGCAGCATTTATATCTTGCACTCATCCACTGGGGAATGTGTTTGTCGTCCTTCTCACTCATGTCACGTTGGGGGCTTTGTCAGATCAGAATACATCGTCGCTGTGCTTCTCTGTGTCCCTTGAGTTGTCATAGGCACAAATCTTTTTCAAATGCTCTCCCCTGTTCATTTCCATTATTATATCTAGTACTTCTAGGTGGCAAGCAAAAAATGAATAACCTTGTAAATGCTCCCTGTCTTTCAATTTGTTTTATTTTTCATACAACGTGTCAGTGCATTTTTGTTGAGTGTTTTTAATAAGATGAAGTTGATGAAAATAAATTGCTTTGCAGTTCCTGCTGTGGGTGACAGAAATGCTGGGTCTGTAATTTTCCAAAACTGCACATTTGAAAGCAGTGTGGAGGGTGTTCTATATGCCTGTAACTGCAATCATCTTTGTAATATACGTCCCAGAAAAGGAAAGCAGCTAGCAATTTGAATTTTGGGGGCAAGATGCACTGCTGGTATCCAGCTTCTGCTGGGCAC
Source organism: Manacus candei (assembly GCF_025592945.1). Lineage (NCBI taxonomy): Eukaryota > Metazoa > Chordata > Aves > Passeriformes > Pipridae > Manacus > Manacus candei. The sequence continues at coordinate 4,100,243 of NW_026138108.1, forward strand.
AGTGAGAGAGGGAGCTGTCAAGAGGAATCTTAGGATTGATTCTGTGCCAGGCTTGAGTCTGCCATATTGGATAGTTAGCCACATCTGTCTCTAATGTGAGACAGAGAATGAATTATATAGCAAACCCTCTTATCAGATTGTCTCCTAGCCAAGGCTTAGACAGCAAGGACTGGGACTTGACCATGTGGATACCCCAGTGCCTCTGGTTACTGCATATCAGGTTTCTTCTGAGCATTTCAATGACTTACTCAAAAAATGTAATGTGAATAAACAGTGATCTCCAAGTTACCAAGGTGTACTCAGTAGACAGTCTAGTAACTACTCATCTGTCTTTGAGAGAAGATAAACCACATATTCCAAATGTGATTTTCAAGTTAAGATTTTTCTTTTTTTACTCATTTTAATGAAAGAGGGGAAATTCAGTATTACCATATTTCTTGTAAATGTTTCTATTTTGATAAAAAATGCAGAAAATAAAAAATTCCCTAAAGTTTATAATTTCATTTTGTTGTCCACTTTTTGTACTTTTTTAGTACATATTTAACTGGAAGACAGTATTAATGTCTGTCTTACTGCAGACTTTGCTTTATTTCTGTAAGTCAGGGAAGCACTTTTTCCATATATTAGGTGAGAACTGACACATGGAAGTTGCTCAGGAGCTGATGATTAACCAGGAGCTCAGGTTCCACTTTTGCAACTTCAAGGCTAATGCCATTATCATTAAGGCAGTTTTACTTTCCTCAGAACTGCTTTTAGTCCTTCTTCTGTCCTATCTTTTTGGAAGCATTGAAAACAGTAATAATTAAGACTCCAAATTGATAACAGTCTTCTTCACTTTCCATTTCAAATTCAGAAATTTCCTTGGAGGTTATGCTGCTTGAGGTACAGAAAAGACAGTATTCTGGATTAATTATTTTTCATTGTCCACTCAAATTTGAAGAAGTGGATTAATGCTGGTAGTAAAACTATCCTACTGTAAAGCAGGATTGATGGATCATAGTGCACGTACAGTTCAGCCTGGTCTGCTGTGCTGTTGGAAGGCGGGGACTGAGCAGTGCATTCAAAACTTGGAAAAATAACTAATTCTTGTTTGCAAGTTTTCTGGTGATGTCTTGCAAACAAATTACCAAAGGTGTGAATCCACTGTTCACCTGTACGTTGATGCTTTACACTGATGTTTATACTTGTTATTTCAGATTCTGGGTAAATTATCTCACTCTGTAATTTCTTCATTCTGTATTAAAATAGCATGGACGAAGCAAAAAAAGTGAGGCGATGCTAGGCCCCAAAATCATAATGGAGATGGAAAAAGTTTATGGAGATTTCAAGCAATCCTCTTTCTTAGTCCATATTATATCTGGTTTGTTTTTAAGTGGTTCTGTTGATGGCGTTCCTGCCACTTTCCTGGAAAAACTGTTTCATTCCCACTATTCGGCAACATTTCCAGAGATTTATACTGTTTTCCTCTGCTTGGCTGCCTTTCATTTCCCCAACTTACAGCAAGATGGTCCACCTATGGCAAGTTCTTTCCTTGCAGAAGGTTTTACTTTTTGCTCTATGACTGCCAGGAGTGCAATATGAGGCCTGGAATTTCCTCTATCGCTCTTAGACCCCCTTCGTGCCGTATTTATTCACTCAGTGTCACATTTTTCACATGTGAGTTGCAAGGACAGGAAGCTACTCCAGCAAATAACTGGTGTTCAGCAGCAAAATCTGAATCTTTTATGTAGGTTACACACATGTTGGGTTTTTTTTCCATAATTTACATGGTTCACCTTTTTTTTAATTTACTCTAATTTGTTGACATCTGTCTGATTCTTTCTGAGTGAAGCTTTGCTACAACTGTTTTATGAAAAAACTGCCAGCTTGGTTAAAGGACCTGAGGCTTCCTGGTACACAGTCTTACTCCACTGTAGCTTGAAGAGCTGCTGTGGAACCTTATTCCTGATTATTCTCTTCTTCCCCTCCGGTCTTTTGAGTAACTTTTTGCTTCTTGATTCTCTCTCACTATGATATTAGACGCTGAATCCAACAGTGTCAGGTCTGAAGTTTGCAGGACCCCTGTTAAAAATACTAATCGCTCCTGATTTTAAAATTCTGATTCTCCTCCGCTGTTATTTCTGGAAGTGTTCTCCTTGACCACTATGTAGAAGCGTTGATCTCCTTGACTATAAACAGAAGTGTTTGTGTACAACTGTGTGACTGTGAAGGGGTTGATATGATCACGTACTTACAAAATCCTGGCTTTGTTATTTTCTAGGTATTTGGTGCTAGAACATGTGTCAGGTGGGGAGCTCTTCGACTATCTCGTAAAAAAGGGAAGATTGACACCAAAAGAAGCCAGGAAGTTCTTCCGACAAATCATCTCTGCTTTAGACTTCTGCCATAGTCATTCAATATGGTGAGTACAGCCATTTCCACAGGAGTTACCTGTTACATAAAAGCACATATTTAGGGGATCTTACCTTGATATTTTTACTTTCTGATAAATTACTGATGTTGTAAAGCTCTAAAAGCATTGGGTAAAATACTGATGTATTTTTTAATTCTTGACCATCTATGAGACAATGTACCAGTCACAGATGGACTTTTCATGGAGAAGATTGTCTGTCATTTTTCACTGGAGGAGAATTCATTCACAGGTGATGCTTTAAACAGAAAAACCAAAACTACCAAAGAAAAACAGTTTCATTTCCATAATTTTTGGGACACTTACTAATAATTAAGATTATATACACTATATCAAAATGAATCCCTGAAGAAACCTGGGACAATTGCAAATACAACAGTCATTTTACGGCTTCCTTCATTTTTTGAAAACCTGCTGGCTTTTGGCAACCTTCACTGAGTCCCTTCTGGGCATTTGAGTCACCATTGCCTTTAATTTCCTTTCCAGTAGGGAAGAATTTTCTTATACTTTCTAATTCCATCATATTATTTAACCATCGGGTGTGGTTTAACCTGTGATATCAGGTGATGTTTTAAATTTGACCGATTTCTCCTTCATCTCCAGCAAGTTTAGGTAATTTAAATTATACTGAAATCAAGTTGTTGTAATCAGTCTGAGCACAAGAGTTTCTGTATAGCTGCTGACCCACAACTGCCTGCTCCTTGCTCTCATAAATGCATCTCCTTGCATTTAGATTGGCTGAGGGAGAACATCTACATTATGTCTGCGTGACTGCTTCTCCATAGCCACAGCCAGCCATAGATCCCCAACTCCAGGAGGCCAAGGGCCACAGATAGATATTGCAGTAGCTGGATTTGCATAATCACTGTGTGGTTACTTCTCAGCAGCCTTACAGGGATTTTCTGTACCCCCAGTTCTGTGCTGAAAACTCACAAACCAGATGGCCCCAGCATAAAAGGCTACAGCAAAAATGGATGCTTAAATATTTAACTTGCTTTTTTAGCCCTCCCCCATCATCTCTGATTCATTTCAACAGGAAATAGTAATCAGAAAGAAAGCGTATTTCTAAATGGAAAGAAGATCCTTTCTTGAGGATATATTGAGAAAAGTGTACTGTTAGCAGAAGAGACAGTTCAAAGGTGGTAGATCTGGGTGAGACGGTCCTTAGGACAATGTCTACCTGGTACAGTCAGGGTTACAATAGTCAGAGAAATTCCCAAAAAGGCCAAGAGCAGGTTGCATGCCCTAACTAGAAGATCTAAGTTTACTCTATTGGCAGAGATGTCTGATCAGTTTTATTCTATGAACTCCACAATTTTTCCTCCCCGCTAATCAACTGCACTGAGTGATCCTGACCATTTTAGAACCAGCATACAACCTTGGTAGGTTGCAGAGCTGTTATTTTTTATGTACGCTGGGCAGTGTAACCACTGGTGGATTGCATACATACATGTTTCTGTTTCCTAGTTGGCTTAATACTTAGAAATCCAATCCAAGAAGACTCGAAAATGTTTAAGTACAACTGAAGAGAAATTATTTACTCTTCCAAATGAATATTCTGCAGAAATCTGAATCTCCATTGGGATAGTTTGTACTAAAAAAATGCATATATGCACATACATGCTAGTCCTTTGGGCTTATGATGGATACCTCTTGATCTGGGAGACTTTAACAAACTGAGTGAGGATCATGGTGAGTCTCATGTCAGACAGACAGGCAAGCATCTCTGCAGGTTTAACAATATGTGAAATCTTCAAGGCAGAGTGCCTTTCTCTCTTGAGGAATCCATTTTCCTCTGTTAAACATATTGGATTGTGGGCAGTAGTCTTGCTAATAAGTAAATCCCCTGTCTCCTTGCTAACTCCCACTTGACTAGCATCTAGTTCTGAATAAGTTAGCAGTAAATCATAAGCTCTCCCTCCAGGTCACTCTGAGACTCGTGTGGTCTGTGTTATATTAGATTCTGAGTTGTATTCTAGACAGTTATCAGAAAATCAGAGCATGCATAAATACATATGTGTGCATGCGTGTGAGTATAAAAGTTAATGTGCTTTCCTAAGCAATGAAGCCTGACCTTGTCCTGTCATGGGGCAGTGAAATGACAAATCATCTCATCAACCAGGTTATCCAGTTATGACCACGTTGAAAAATGAAGGCTTCTGCTTTGGTTAATGACTAAATGTGTGTGCTTCTGACGTACTGGCAGAATAGATTGATGGTCTGCTATCCCCAGCCCCATATCATTGTCCCATCTTCTTCCTGTACCTCCCAAAACACTCTGAAATACCTGTGGCTTACTTTCACAGGAGTATGTAACCACAGTCAGCATTCACTGCTCAAAATGCATTGATGCACCAGGATTCCCGAATCAAAGATTCAGGAAGGATTCCCCAATCCTCCCATCAGTAAAAGGCTTTTGCTGCTCCTGTGTGGAGAGATAGCCTCTGTCTGAGAGGTGTTTTCAAACAAGCAGCTGAGAAAAGGAAGTAGAATAGGCGTAGAGCTTGAGTCTGTTTGTGTGTTGTTTTAAAAATGTATGTGCTTTCTGTTCTTGTTCTATTTACTGGAGACAATGGGGGAATATTTGATGTACCTCACTCTGTGGTGCAGTTACTTATGGGGTTTTTATGATATAGGTTGTCCACGGGAGAATGCTTATAGATAACCCACTGTAGGGTCCTCTGAGGACTTCTGTGTGTACATAGCACTGTGCCAGGCTAGGGACCCACAGGCAACCGTGCAGCAAACTGAGCACCATGCAGAGGTATCTCGTGGGATCCTGTGTTACCTTGCTGCTTTGCCTGAGCTGGCAAGCCAAGCAGTTAGCTCAGTGATGCAGCATTATTGCTTCTACTTCAGCTCTCCCTCTGTGCTTGCTCTGAGGGCTCTGCGCTGCTCTGCAGTGCCTGGAGCAGACGCACTCGGCAGCAGTGCAAGAAATGGCAGAGGAACTTGAGGTTCCTCAGACATCAGTTTAAGACCATCCAAGCCTGGGAAGTTTTCTTTGGACAGAGGTGATGATGATTGGGTTTTTTCCTAAGCTGCCATTCACCTAATACTGGGTGTCCACTTTCCTGAATTCAGGGCCTTTAAGATACCTCTGCTGGGTGCCCCAAATCAATAGTCCCTTTTGAATGTCCTGCCTCCCTACTCTGGGAGAGCTCTCGGCTAATTCAGCGCCGACTGAATTTTCTGTCGGAAAGAATGTGGGAGCACGTATTGGGGTCGGTCACAAATCCTTGGTTTCCTCGGGAAGAGCCTCTTTGATGTCGGTGTTGGGGATGCTGCAGCGGCAGCCGCGGGTGGGAGCGGAGGGAGGGCTGGCGGGAGCCGCATTGGCTGGGCGTGACATCACCGGCGGCAGCGGGGATTGGCGCCGCGCATCCTCCCGGCCCTGGGCTCCGGCTTTGGTCGGGCTCATATTCGGTGTCTGCATCTCACAAGCTGACAAATAAAAATATGATTACAGAAAATGCCCCGTGGCAAACCTTATTATGGCTTCAGAGGTAACAGATAATGCCAATTACTGCGCAGGGCAGTGGTGACATTGAGAGGAAATCCCCTGCGGTAATGAGCAGTGAGATGATTATTTCATTTTATTTTTATTTTGGTTGCGTTTCATTTTGTGGTTTTTGGTTTTTTTCCCTGAGCATACACAAGAGGGGTTAAGGCAGGTTCTTTATGAATATTGATAAATGACAATTATGAGGGCCCTTTCTCCTTTCATTGCCTGGGGCTGTGCTTGTTCGAGCACACACAAGGAAGGCTCTTGCTGAAGTGTGTCTATGTGTGCATGCGTAGGCATGGGGGTGTGTGACTTAAAGGGCTGAGGCAATGAATAAGAGCTTTGTTTGACTTTGTCTTGTGTTCTTCCCCTTAGTGCAGAGGGGGAAAGGCTCCTCATAAAATAACACATTCACAGCAGTAGTGCCAAAATCTCTGGTATATTCCTGCAGGCAGAAGCTGCAGAGCACTGTCAGTAAGGAAAGCATCCTTTTAGGGACAAATCTGGGGTGTCTCTGAGAAACACAGAAAGCTGAAGAATGCCAGGTGCCATGTTCTGTCAGATAGTGCCACCCTCCTCATGACTCCTGCTCTGCCTTACTTCATAAGGAGCCTGCTGTGGTGTTCTGCAGGGAGGTTCTGTCAAATGCTGAATACTGCAGCAGTTAGACAGTTTGAAATCATGACTCAAGGCCTCCAAATGTGAAATTGGTCTAGAAATTGTGGAATTTAATAAGGTTGGTTGCTGTTCTGGATTTTTTTCTGGTCCTTGAGTCTTTAGGTTTTCAAGTTCTCTTTCAGGCTATCAGAAGTGAGAAGGGTATGTTTTCCCCCTGTTGAGAGCTGATATTCACCAATCATTACCTGAATCCAGGAGTTTCAGATCTGTGATCAAGACTCACAGTAAAACAGTGAGGAATTTTCAGATAACCCTTGTACAGGAAACCGGAGAAAACCCATCAAGTGTAGCAGCTGCAGTGCCAAAGGCAAAGTTACCAGCTCAGCTAAAGTCAGAGAACATGTATTTTTGTAAGTTTACTTCTTTATATAAGCCACTGGAGACTCAAAAATAGCATAGTCTTATTGTAAGCATAGCCAGGTAAGATTCTCTGGCAAGTACAGCAGTAGTGATCAGACCTGACCAGTTGTTCTGGCTTTGAAATGCATGACTATATGTTTTGAGGAGAGGTTGGTAGGGAGAAACAATACATTTTAATAGATTAATGAAAATAATTGTTAAAAAAGCAAGCAATGTTTTATGCATACAAATCCTTCCCCAGGATTCCTGATATGTTTATAGATGTTGTCCCTTTTCCTAGCTATAGTTATATTTACTTGCTCTGCAGAATTCTGTGAAAACTTACTAAATTTGAACATAGCAACCATGGCTGTAAACAAAGATTCTTCTGTAGGTAGATACAAGTTACGTGTTTGGATCTGATTTGCAGAAGCAGGAGAAAATAAGATTAAAGGCTTTTTCTGTTCATGAAATTTAAAATAATGCTTCTCATACTATTAACTGTTACTGATAAATTATCTGCATCACATCAGGCACTTTAAGAGGCATAGTGCAGAACAATTATTCTGTGGTCTGGCCCTACTGGGAGTTTGGGGTCAGTAAGAAAAGCATTTGCGAAGTAACCACCAATTTGATTAGTACAAATGACCTGCAACTACTCCAATTAAGAGGTTTCTTGGGTTAGAAATCTGTGACCTACAATGAGTTGTCATAGAAACCAATATGAACATTTCAGCTCAAAAATCACTTCAAAATAATGGCTTAGTTCATCATCTCATACCAGGTGACATAGCTCCTCTGAATCCAAAATCTAGAGTCTGTCCCTACACTAAAATTCTTCTGCCAGCCCTGGGTGACAGTAGACTGTTTTACTTCTGTTTTTTATGTATACTGCAGTTGCTTCAGTACAGACATTCAGTACGGGGATATTCCCAGAGCAGGAGGATGGACTAGAATGGCAACAGAGGGAACTGTGGGAGCTGTCTGAATAGCATCTCTGGCAGTAACTAGAAAGCAGGCATGACCAGTGTGTAAGTGGGAAACTGGAACATGTTAATGCATATATGTGCCTTTCATTTTCTATGCACCATCTCCAAGAATGGTGCATTTCCATGGGACAATTTTTTCAGAGCTCTCTTGTATCTATCTTATGCTGCAAGGAAATTGTAAAGCCTTTGTTGTGTCTTTTAAAAGGGGGATGTTGCAGAGAGTCTGACAGTGGGTGCTTCCCCTGTCATGGCTTGTTTAGTGGCTCCCTTTCTTTCATTCACTTTCCCTTCAGAAGCCTGCTGGATGCCTGCTCCTGAGGCCATCCTCTTGTGCTCTTTTCTTGGTTGAGAAGCTCTGGGAGTCTGTGGCCACTATAGATCAGGCTTACATTGATTTCTTTTGCAGTGCTGCATTTCTCAGTCATATTCTTTCTCAGCATATGCAAGGCTCAATTGGAGAGTTTGCTGTGTTTGTCAGTACAGAAGCTGCTTTCTTCTGGTTTTCCAGCCATGTGATAAAGCTCCTACAGCTTTAGAGCCTTTAGAACAACAAAAGGGTAACGAGTCTTCTGTTCACCTGCAGAGAGAGGAGTTGATGCGGTCATATAAGACACAGAGAGCCAGAGAGATCAGCTGGAATGGGACCAAATTAAATGCATTTACTCTGCACTGTTCCATTAATGCCAAGTAATTACCACATACAGTGGGATTTTTGTTTTGTTTTGTTTTGTTTCATTTTGGCACAAGAGAATTCTTTTCAAATGTGAATGCATTAGGCAGTCCACGCTGCTGGGCTCTTAGGTAAATTATAACAAGCCTTCCCTATTCCCATATGTTCCTCTCCCTTCCCCTTGGCATTTGGAAAGCTGGCAATACAAAGATGGGAAATGCAAATGCAGAGAGCAAGTCTCTTTCCCAGTGGCAGTGATGCTGGTTCTGCCACTCTGGTGCAAACTCTTGGCCTGACTTCTATCCCCAGGATGCTTCCTCGGCAAATTCAGAGCAGTCCGAAGATGGATATCAGAGAAATGTTCCAGCTAGAAGAAAATTTTCATTGGGGCATGCAGTTCTCTTGTGTTTGAATGTGCAAGTACTGTCTAATCCCACTGGCACCCTGATCTCTGAGAACGGTACTGCCAAAATACAAAAAACATGCTCAGGCTGCCATGAAATTCCTATGCTAACCATCCATACTGGACATTAGGGACTGTGTTGAAAGAAGGATGGAGAAGGGTCAGAGAGATACAAAACTGCTGTATATGACAGTTCTTGTATTTTGGGGCCCAGGCAGCAATAAATGTAATGATTCTCAACGGAGTCCACACTGTCCTCTCTTCTCAGTGAAGTTAATATTTCTATAGTGAAGGGCTGATAATTTTCTTGGCTTTATTTTGATGAGTGTCTGGAGGAAAAGAAAGAAAAGCACCTTAAGGTCTGTTGGTACTCCAGTTTTTTTTTCACATATACTATCTCACCACAAGTCCCCCAATCCCAACTTAAAGCTTTCAAAATGCTTGCTGGGAGGTGGGTCAGCACCTCTTCTTAAAGACCTCCATCAGCCCATGTAGCCTGGTCATTCATGGAAAAACCTTCCGCAGCACAGTGAGGTGAAGCTTACTCCATGTTTGGAATGTGGATAGTGGCACCTCCTTTTTCCTCTCTTTCTTGGAATGGCTCTCAAAAAAACCCCTACAATATGTATGCCACTCTACAGGAACGTCATTTTCCCACTTGATTCTCCCTAAAACTGTGTTGTGGATCCCAGCTGATGGGAAGACAGGATGAGATGGGAAGGAGACTCCTTTGCACTAGTGAATATTGTACTCATTTCCAAAGGCATCATCCCTTCCCTTTCACTGTCTCTCAGTGGTCTGGGAGTGAATCTGGTTCAAGATTCACATAAATTGTGTTCCAACCAGGGCCTGTGGCAGATCTGCCAAGGCTGGAAGCTTTGAATCATGGAAGGGGAGCTTTTTTGCATTTCCTTTAGCTGCACTGTTTTCCTGAAATAAGATGTTTTGTTGTGAGCATGCATCTATGGCTGGAGAAACTCTTGTGGATGTCCTGTGCTTAGGTCGTGCTCCACCTTGGTGATTCCTACATGTTTTCTCTCTTCTCTCTAAATAAGCTGCACAATTTTAGGATAAGTGAAACATTCAGTTTTTAGATACAAAAGTCACATGTCAGCAGTATGCCTGCTACAGACTGAATATATATATATATATATATGAATCATATCAGATCATGCAGTACTCAAACAGTGGAACAGGCACAGGCAGCAGCACCCTCAACTTCTATAGCCTGTATCAGTTCAGCAGTCAGACAGGAGCAGTTGCCAACACTGAAAAATAACTATAGTCACTGAAAAACTATGCATGGTAGAAGGGGACACACTGAGCTTGAGCTGTGGGGAGATTTCTTGTTTCATAGCATCAAATGAGCACAGCGTTCACTTTACAGAGAGCTGTTACTGGTCCCTGACCACTGGTCCTCAAACAGGGAAAATTCAGCACATTGCCCCAGTTGGATAAGGTCTCCCCAGTACCCCATCAGTGAAAGCAGTTGTAAGATGAGAACTGTCCAGGATGTATGCTGGAGGAAAGTTTAAATCACGCATTACTATCTCATTAGTGTCCAACTTTCCTAGCTTGCCTTAGAACTGTGGACTCTTCACTCCATTTCACTGCTGGAGCTGGAATATATTAAACTTTGGCATATGTTGATGATCTTGCCTTTGTCCAGGACTGCTGTCCTTGATGATGACGTTCAGGGGTTCTTTTCCTGACCATTAGCTGGTCATTCACTGACTCTGAAACCTTTCCTTGTCATGCATCTCCTGCATTTTTTGTCAACCAGTTATGCCTATCTTGATAGTTTAAAGCTAATACATCTTCTGTCTCCAATTACCTCAAAGCTGGGATTTCTGTGAGAAAGATAGATTTGATAAAGCACTTTTGGGATTTTCAGTTGAAAATATGCACAAATCTGAATGATGATGCTCCATTATCTACAGGATAGTTTGCCCATGGTTAACAAAACCATTTTAACATGCAGAGTTTATCATGTTTATACAAGATTGGAGACTAAATTTTAAAAAGTGAGAGGGAAGGAGTCATAGGTCTCAGTGATAAGGTAAATGACCAGTAACTGTTTTGAATGTGCACTGTTTTGTTGGAAGTCTCCTTTGGAAATAATTGTTACAGTCCCCAGGTGTCCTATTACAGTGTGCTCTGGTTTTACATAGAACTGACCTGCATTATTTACAAGTTGTCTCTAACTGATCATTCCACACGTCTCTGCGTATCAGAGGATCTAATTTCCAAGGTATTGTCATGCTGCTCATGTTTCTCTGAGAGGGTAGTGACTGTCCTTCTTTACACTGGTATAGAGGTAGAATTACACTTGCATGCATGAGGAATGCTAGAGGAATGTCTTTAGGAAATGCAGTGAAGATAAGGCTGCCTTCCATGATGGGTGTCACTTGACTATTCTGACACTGAGTTGTTTTGGATCAGAGTAACTGCTTCTACTGAATCATTGTTGCAAATGAATGTAACCTGACACTTGGACGTGTTGTTGGCTGTTCCCTTTCCCACAGGTTTGTGTTCTGACCAGCCACCAAAGCTGGCCTGTTCTGCCTGTTCAGGTGCTCCCGTTTGGACCTTTTATTAGCAAGACATCAAAGACTGATTTTGCCTTCTTGTAAGCAAAAGCAAGAAAAGAGCTTTTTCTTTGGTCTGCCCAAAATGCTTCCCTCATCTCTGTGACTTTTCAAGAGTTGCAAATAAAAAGAAACAAAAAACAAAGTCGTTACAAATTTTGTGCAAGATCTTTGGATATAAAATCAAGTGAATGTAATAGTTGTTCAAAAGCACCCGAGTACTAAAAAGCAGACATGGGAGCACAGTGGTGTTGACTGTGACTAATGGAGATTAATAAATTAGTCAATATATGATACTTGTGATTTAGAGCCATCCTGAAGACTGTGGCTGCCTGACTCTTCTCGTGTTGCCAAATAATAAGAGAATGGAGCTTTGATGGAAGGGAGGGAATCCTCTCTTTTCCTTCCCACCACTGACACCCTCAGTTATAAGCAGTGCTGTGTTGAAGGGGGTTCTCCATCAAAACTAATTACCCAAAATTATTTCAAAGCCATATGCCTATGCAAACAACTCCCAATAAGGGCTTTTTGCAGTAGCATTTACATCAATAATGTTTTTTCTCTAGATATCACACATTTTGTTTCATGTTGTTGACAGAATATATTGATAGTGTTGCCTCCTACCTTAAAGAGCTGGCATATTACAGAGTATATCAGCCCTAAATCCAAGCTGGAATTCTCCTCCCACCTATTTCCCTCGATTTCTCCCTCATACTATGTTGGTATCACTGGAAGTTGAAGATGTTCATTTCCTGTCAGGGCACTGCAGGCATTGCATTCATCAGGAGTGGGCATCTGGGATACAGTCTAGAATACTGCAAAGATTGGATCTTGAATATGTGTGTTCTCTTGGAACCAGAAATAAAATTAAATCAACTAAAATATAACAGGTTGGATGCTATTCTGGATAAAAAACAAGTTTCAGAGTGGGAAAGCTGTTGTGGATAATTTAACTCACATTCTGATCCTCTCTTTACAGCCACAGGGACTTAAAACCAGAAAACCTACTGCTGGATGAAAAGAACAATATTCGGATAGCAGACTTCGGGATGGCATCGCTGCAGGTTGGGGACAGCTTGTTAGAAACCAGTTGTGGGTGAGTGTCTCAAAGCATATTGCAAAAATGAGTGACAGATTCCAGACACAGAAGTTGTCTATAGTAAGGGTCACTAAAGACCTGCAGACCTACGCACTACATTGGTATTTCCCAGCAAGATAATAAGTTTATATATGCATGTAGTGTATCAGATAGCTAAAAGAAGGAGGCTTAAGTGCTGTACAGTGAAAAGCAGGCCACTGTAGGTGTCATATATGGATATAAAAATTAAGGCTTTCAGGTTTGGATTCATCTGCATGTGCTGATATATGTTTGCATTTACTGACCATGTAGTTTTTGATAACTTACTATTGTAAGAAGAGGCTTTGAAAATATTAGGGAGTGAAAAAATAAATTAGTCTAGAGGTTCTTAAATGGAACTTGCGTGTCCTGATTAGACTGACTGCTTGCATGCAACTCTTCCTGTTCATGCTCCACACTGCTTTGTTTCAGCTGACATGCAGGACTGAGGGGGAGGAAGCAGGGTCCTTTGCAATTACAAGCAGGGTATGAATAAACATACAAAGGAGACTGCTTGGAGGAATATTGTAGGGGCAATCTAAAGACATTTCCGTGGCAATTCAGTTGCCAGCAAGAGCTTTGTAGGACTTTCCAAGGGAGCTGGCAGTAAGCCCCGACAGCTGAGCAAAGCCCGAGTGCCTGGCTAGGGACAGGACATGCTCTTCAGGGGAAGGCCCTCTCATCACCATTGTCCCTAGGGGCACCACTGGACTGTGTCCCACCCCCTCCCAGTGCTGTGGCATGGTGTCCTGTTGTCTGTGCAGGGGCTGAAGCAATGAACTGTAGCAAGGGCAGCACCTGCATCGAGCTGCTGCAGCCTGGCACCACTATGTCAGCTTTTAGCTGTGTCTGAATTTGTTATAACAGCAAGCTCAGCAACTAGACAGTACCAGCAGATTTCCACTTCCTGCCATACAAAACTGACTATTGACAGGAAGCTGAACATGAGCCAGCAGTGTGCCCAGGTGGCCAAGAAGGCCAATGGCATCCTGGCCTGTATCAGGAACAGTGTGGCCAGCAGGACCAGGGAAGTGATTCTTCCCCTGTACTCAGTACTGGTGAGGCCACACCTTGAGTACTGTGTCCAGTTCTGGGCCCCTCAGTTCAGGAAAGATGTTGAGGTGCTGGAGCAGGTCCAGAGAAGAGCAACGAGGCTGGTGAAGGGACTCGAGCAAAGTCTTATGATGAGAGGCTGAGGGAGCTGGGGCTGTTTAGCCTGGAGAAGAGGAGGCTCAGGGAAGACCTCATCACTCTCTACAACTCTCTGAAAGGAGGTTGTAGTCAGGTAGGGGTTGGTCTCTTCTCCCAGGCAACTATCAGTAAGACAAGAGGGCATGGTCTTAAGTTCTGCCAGGGGAGGTTTAGGTTGGATATTAGGAAGAAATTCTTTACAGTGAGAGTAATCAGGCACTGGAATGGGCTGCCCAGGGAAGTGGTGGATCCTCCATCCCTGGAGGTTTTTCAGATGAGACTGGATGTGGCACTTAGTGCCATGGTCTAGTAACCATGGTGGTAGTGGATTAAGGGTTGGACTTGATGATCTCAGAGGTCCTTTCCTACCTGGCTGATTCTATGATTCTGTTACTCTTTTTGGCCCTCGGTAGTCTGAATCTGATGAGTTCAGCCCTATCCTCAGCTGATTACAGTCCATGCTTTTTCAGTCCGTGCTCTAGGCCAAGGCAGTTTGGAGTAGACATGGAACCATTGGGGTTCCCTCTACAGCTCAGCCACTGCCTCTCAGTCCTAGGCCATATGGCCCTGCTTTCCAAGTCATGAATAATGGATAGCAAAATTATATGAAGTTCATGGTATGATAGAATGCTGGTTGATGAGTATACTGGGACCCACCCATTTTCTCCTGTCCATGTTTAATCAAGATTTGAGCTCCTAGCAACACAGATGAAAAACAAGGAGCTGTGATGGCAAGGCTCACAATGTCCCACACCTGGATCAGGGAAACACCCAGTATCTTCAATACAGGCTGAGAGATGAAGGAATTCAGAGCAGTCCTGCTGAGAAGGACTTGGGGGTACTGACGGATGAAAGGCTGGACATGACCCAGCGAAGTGCACTTGCAGCCCAGAAAGCCAACCCTGCCCTGGGCTGCATCAAAAGAATCATAGCCAGCAGGTCAAGGGAGGTGATGCTACCCCTCTACTCTGCACTGGTGGGACCCCACCTGGAGCACTGGATCCAGCTTTGCAGGGTCCTCAGCACAAGAAGGATGTCAACCTGTTAGAACAGCTCCAGAGGAGGCCACAAAGATGATTGAAGGACTGTAACACTTCTCCTATGAGGACAGACTGAGAGAGTTGGGATTGTTCAGCCTGGAGAAGAGAAGGCTCCAGGGAGACCTTGTTGCCACCTTTCAGTACTGGAAGGGAGCTGTCCTATAAAAAAGATGGGGACAGGCTTTTTAGCAGGACCTATTGTGATAGGATGAAGGTTTTGAACTACAAGAGTGTCACTACAGATTAGATATAAGGAAGAAGTTTTTTTTCATTGAGGGTTGTAAAATACTGAAACAGGTTTCCCAGAGTGGTGGTGGGTGCCCTGTCCATGGAAATATTAAAGATCAGGTTAGATGGGGCTCTGGAATGAAGTCCTCCCTGCAGTTACGACAAAGCCTCTATCCTCTTTAGATAAAATTGTTCCCTTTCCCAACCCAGTCTCAGTTGCCCTGTAGGATTTTTCAAACTCCTTGGGAACCTCTCGGTAGGGTTCCTGTTCTTTTTAGCACCAAGCTCTGTCATCCAGATCTGGAGTCTCAAAGGGAGACTTCCTTCCCATAAGCTGTGCTGGAATTCAAACCTCCATGCTTCAAGCAGATCCAGCCCCCACATTGTGGCCTTAAAATAAGCTAATAAAGAAATCAATGGAACGGAAGAGATGTGCCTGTAATAAACAGAACACAGCAGCAATGCTATGATCTCCTGCCTTGCAGATGCATTTTAAGTGTGTTGCCAATCACTAGGCCTCCGTGTGAGCTATTACACCACTTCATTAATTCTCCTGGCATGGAGCCCAGCATGGCTGATACTGGTGTCTTGTGATCTCTCTGGTTTGGGGGGTGAAGGGAGGGAGGAAGGAAGGAAGGAATATATAAAAAAATGCCACACTGTTCACAGAGAAAGGTAATCCAGTTATGACTCCCTTTCCCTTGGAGCACACACAGTAACCAACCTTAGAGATTTTCAAGGCAACAGTTTTACCTACCCTTGTAGTTGGTGCTTTCAGCCAGCATGAAAAGGAACAAAATAGACTGAAACATGGCTGAGATACTGAGCTGTAATGAGCTCCATGCACCCAGAAGTTAATTTGGAGAATGGCTTTATCTGTACTGTGAACATTGATAATGAGATGAAACTGTAACGTTTCCATTGAAAGTCATGCAAGGAGTCTCCAGGTATTTCTGTCAGTCAGAGTGGGAGGCTCAGATGGGGTTGAGCCGTGTGGTACAGCTAACTTTGTCAGTTCAGCAGAGTGATTAGACAGCAGTCAAAAATTCTTTGCTGTCGTGAGTGAACTGCTAAGTTTAGTCTAAAGTTTGGGTAGTCTTCAGGTCACCACAGAGCCTTGACTGGCCTCATGAAGAGTAGCCTCATGTAGCCTGAAGTATGATGTATTGCATACCTCAGAGTCACTGTTTTCTGGGAGTTAGTCCTTAGGTCTACATGGTTTTCTGTAGCACTGATGACGACCTGGAGAAAACCATAATAGTTCAATCCAGTTGTGTTTGTATAGGAGAGAGAGGTAAGGATGGACTTGCTGTTTCATTGACATAATTTCTCACTTAATGGACAGCTCATTGGGCCTTGATTGTAATGAATCCCCATTGCTGGAAATGTATATTGAGAAAATCTTGCATATACACAGCACAAAGGAATAAGCCATCGTTTCAAATTTCGACCCTCAAGGGGAAAGGGAGATGTGTGTAGGGTCTGCAGGACTTATTCTGCTTATGGCAGAAATTGCACAGCAAGGCAGTCTTATGGAGAGATGGTTCTTGAAATGCTAAAATAACAAAGTGAGTCTCTGCATTCCTTCAGGAGCAGGGAAGGCCTGTCAGCTAACAGCAGACAATGAAGGAAGAGAAAGATGTGATAGGCTGCTGCTTCTATTATTATAGATCTCTTCAGCTCTTCTCCCTCTTTACCCATTCAGGCAGTGGCATGCAGAGACTCCCCTGCCTCTTTCACAGCAATTCTTCTGATGTGCTGCCTCGTAGTGTTTCGGAGTAGTAGAGGTTGTCCAATCCACCCTGAATTGTCACTAGGCAAGAAGAGTGAGTGCTTTATGGTTAAACCTCAGGATTGAGACCCAGGTTATTTGAGCTTGATTTCTGTTTCTGCTGAAGGCATTCACAGTCTAGGACAAGATGCATTGCCTTTCCCTGCTTCAGTTCTCCCTTTTAGCAAATCACTGAAGTGACTAAGTTGCTCTGAACATAAAATGTGGTGATTTCTGTAGGAGTCTTGGAAAAGTAGGAAGGGTTGGTGCATTCCCTAGATGATGTTCCGTTTTTTTGAACTGAGGGCTTATGGCTAAAATGAAGGATTGAAGGAGGACACTGTTGCACTACAATTCCTTGGAGTTTGTAAAGATCCTTCCTAGTTCACCATTTACAGAAGCCTAGCAAAGTAAGTTTTTGCCATCTCTTAATTCCACTCTTTACAGCTTCAAAACGCTACTGGATGGAGATGGGTGAAAGCCGCTGGGTGACAGAGAACCCGCAGCAGTGCTGGTCTCTGTACTGCCTGTGTCCCAGTCTCTCTGTCTCAACCAAGAGCTAGGACAGAGCTGGCTTGTAAAGGTAGCTCACCCCAGCACCAGACCCGACCTCTGCAGAGGCAGTCAGGCTGACACCACTGTTGGCAGCCCCCCAGTTAGCTGACTGTGTACAACAGTTCTCCCATCTATCTGATGTCTCCAAAGAAAACCTCGGCCTGATTCAGAGAGCCAAGTGCATGTGGGAAGAGCGATGCTGACTATGATTTTATTGTGAGTGAGAGGAAAGCCTTGCGGCTGCTGGTGGCATAATAGAGGAGAACAGCAACTTCCAACTGCAGCATAGTCAATTCTTCTGCTCTCAGCTCTCCCTAGCAATTCCTGGCAACACTTTGCTGACCCATAGATTGCCTGAATCTATCAAAAACAACCCCACGTATACTCATTAGGACTGATTACTGTCTCTTTTTGAGCTCATGGTATTTGTAACAACCAATGCACTGTGTGTTTGTTAGAAATGCTAGCAGAGATCATCTAGCTCCTGGTTCTCTCACATCTGTATTTGGTGTATCAGCGCACCTGTGGTGAGCAGATAATTCAGGGGAGCAGCACACCTCAGTGTCCAAGCACCATTTCTGATTTTAATGACAAGTTACCCCTTATAATAAACATGTACATATGTCTAAAACATATGAAAGTGTCCTACATCCAGTTATTGGTAGGGTTGCAAATTTAAGCTCTTGAATTTGGAATCGCCAGAATTAGTACCTTTTTACCCCATCTCATCAAGAGCTTGCATACTCAGCACTCCATTCCCATCTCTTTCTTGATTTGTACTCTAGTCTTGCTGACTTCTCCCAGTCATTTCTACTCCATATTGTGCTCTTTTTCTCTTTTTCACTAGATTCCAGCTCTAGCTTCCCTTACCTGGTTGTTCCATTCAGTTGCTGTGAGTTCTAGATCTACTTTGCTAGTTTTGCACTCAGTTTGTTTTAAAGTTCGGTACCTTGTGATAAGCCCAGCCAGAGCAGCTCACAGTATCAGTTTCAGATAAAAAAAATATTCTGTGAAGTGTTACCAGTACAGGTAGAATTTTGATCCTGATCCTCTCTGATCCTCTAGAGCATTTCTGCTAGTAAATGCCAACTTCAGTTTTCTTGAGGCAGTTTGAATAAATTTTTCTAGAGAATGCAAATAATTACTCAAATTTTCCCTTTGCAGTCAAGGATACTAGAATTTATTTTTTTTATGTGAAGAAAACGTTTAATTTAAATTTGATAGTGGAAATGCTTCAGCCCATACATAACATGCAGGTACACAGAAACATGAAACCAGTCTGAGACAGATGTAAAACAAGGAAAATTGTTGTTAAATTGATAGTAAATGGTAAGGAATTGAAAATGAGGATTACCAAGGGAAATATCAGACAACCTGATTAGTAATTATTGGTACCAGCCTCACCTATAATATATCCCAAGGTGTGTTAAAAGAGATTTAAGTCTTCAAAATCAATCCCTGAAAATTTAATATGTGCTTTTCTTCAGCTGGCAGTATAACATTAACTTTAACCAGTGCATATTAGGATATACCCATTAATTACAAGTTTGTATAGGCTTTTTCCAACAAGTCTTTGCCTCATTTGATGATTGGATGGTATGTTTTCTTGAGTAAACAGCTGTCTAATGTTTGGGTTTTCCTCATCATTCATTTATGGATCCATGTATAACTTCTGCTCACTGTATTCAAGCCTTGCTATGAATGCTAAGTAGGATTTCATCACAGTGTCTTCGGTTTGCAAATATTAATTGTACTGTTTTCATATTATGTTTGCCACATAGATCTGGTTATCTCTATTTATATGAGGGCACATGATTCTTCAAAATGAAACTCAAATCGTCAACCAGTTTTGAGTGTACAGTTGGATACTCTGCGGCCCAGTATCTCAGAATACTTGGTGCTTGATAACAGTCCTTTACTTGGAGATCAGAGCACCTACTGACTGTAGCTGCTGCTCCACGTGCTTATAAATACTGTAAATCAAACTTCAGATGTGTAGCACTGTGATTCTGAAAAGTGGGGAACCTGCAACTCATAATTACCTGTGAACATCTCAGTTTAAGGCACCTGTTCATTTTCTTTCACAGAAGGACTCTGTGGCAGGGACAGAGTTTGATTCTCCAGTATGTCAATCAGCTGCAATTCTTGCAAGCTTGTCCTTGTTCCCTCACATTTCTAGCTTTGTCCAGAAGTAAAACAGAGGCATTGGGCACAACAAAACATCCACCTGACTTACATGCAGAGTACAGTATAACCTCTTCAACCTTTATTTCAGCAGTTCTTAACTTTTGGATACTTAACTTTGTGATCTTTATGCCCTTTTAATGCAAAGGTCTGGTTGATTTTTTAAATTACAATCTCTTAAAGGTTCCAAGTCTTAATAATTTGAACTGATGCATTAATTAATGAACTGATTTGCAGATTCCCCAAAATGTAATTGCACTTGGGGAGTAAACAGCTGTAAAAAGGCTGAGGGCTAGATGCTGAGTTTTCTAATGTAAAGCTAAATGACTGAGTTGAAGCTTTAATGGGAAAATAGCACTCAGCCTTAACTACCTTAATTACAGCCTTACCTACAGCTACTGCCTTCACCGCAGCCTTAACTACCCCCTGCTACTGGAACTGTTTTGTCAGTCTCTCCATCTTTCTCTTCTGTGGAATCTATGGCTGTCGCTTTCTCTTCTTGGAATGCCAGTGTCCTACTCCTGAATTCCCTTTATCTATATTGCTACTCCTCTGGTGTTCCCCTTCATCTCAACCCTTTGCTACTCAGCATGGGGGAAGGCACAGGCAGCCTTTTGCTCTAGTGGTAAATTCTGCCTCTGAAAGCCAGCTTGGAGATGATGATTAACAGGGGGAAAGAAGGAATCCAGCATTGAGCAACAGCAAAAACAGCTAGATGGGGGAGGACTTCAGTGCAACTGTACAACCTCCTGTATCAAGGTAACTTCATGCATAAGAAAAACAGAGGAAAGGAGACTTCTTCTTGTTCCTCCCTCTGCAGAAGCTCTGCCTATATCTGTGAGGCCTAAAGAATGGCATGCAAAGCTTTTCTCCTTCCCCAAATAGTACCATCTTAAGGTGTGGGATCAAAGGACTGAAGCCTGGGTCCTTTGATGGGACATCTTTTATGGGACTTAGGAACCTATCAGGCAGTGTAACACAAGATTTGTCACGCTGTGGAGTAGGATCATGCAGCTTTTCTCTGTCCTTCTTGATCAGTCAACTGCTTCTCTGGCAAAGCAGTTACTGTGTATTCCCAGATAAACCTTAATGTGCACAGTTGATTTGTGTGGGCGCAGTAGATTTTTGTGTGCACAGTGCAGGGCTCTCTTACCTACATGAGACCTGTAAGTCACGGGCACATCACATCTGCACTGAAGATATGGCCCTGGTTGTCTCAAATCTACTGTAGCTGCACAATATCTTGATGTGCACAGATCAAGAACTACTTTTCTAGTTTCTCAGATGAAATTCAGGATAGATACATCAACGATATATACATCTGTTTCTGAATGCCTGACTTAACTGGCCAGAGCTGTCCTGGATTTCACCGTTGCACTCTGGTTTAAATCCCATGTAAATGCTTTGCTAAGGTCCCCCAAGATTCTTAAGATTACTGTGTCCTGGAGTCACAGCTGTGAATGACCATTCAGAGAGCCCTTCCTGCCCCAGGCCGACTAGCCTTGGAAAATCCACATCACCCTGGTAATAAACACTGCCAACATCGCTGCTTTTTTTTGCAGCAGTACCCGCAGGCAGCAACTGTTTCTTGATCTTGCTGAGCAATATACTTATTTGCTATCAAGGGCAGATTGTGGCTTTTGCTGCACAGAGATGTAGCAGAATGATGAGGAGGTGGCCTAGGGGAAGAGGCAGGGAATGTTGCTCTTGACACATCTATATTGAATAATTAGTAATAAGAGCCAAAGAAATATTCATGACTCTGTAGAAAGATAAATAGATTTTTGATTAAATTTGAGTTTTGTCTTTACAGCAGTTGAAGTTCTCTGTGATTGGTAGCATGGAAATTAGTTTTTTATGGATTCTGGCTGACTGGAGGAACCCTTTTAAAGCTGTTAGCCAAGATAATGCTCAGATATCTAGCTGGTGTGTGCTGGCGAGAATTCAGAACGGTGATGCCAGAAACCTGTGCTCTCTGGGCAGTTGCAGTGCAGTTGTTGAATGATCGAATCAATCCAACTTCTTCAAAGAATTTATTGTAACATTTTCTCCACCCAGTCCCCTAATTTTTGCAGAATTTTAGTGGTGTCTTTTAAGATACATGGCAGATTCCACTGCACTTAAGCAGACCTCAGGAAGGTGAGTGCTTCAAGGGCATTTTCCTAGTGGGACACATAAATACATATGTACCCATCTTTCACAACATTTACATTCTTCTTTTCAAGGGTGTTTGCCGTGGCCCGAGGGTAAAAGGGATAGGGATGCAGCACCACACAAAAGGGTTCGGACTCGGTTGAAGGTCAAGGGTGCAATGCCACTTTATTAGGGGAAAACAGGGACTTATATAGGGTATGGGTAAGGGGAGGTTCCATAACTGGGGCGGAGCATGGGATTGACAACTCAGGGCAGATTGGTATTGGGGATGTGCCTGTGATGAAGACTTTGGGGTATTGAAAAGAACAGGTATAGTGCAGCTATAAGTTTGCTATAAAGAAGCAAACTCACAGGAAACAATATATTTTGGGGGTTTGGGAAATGTACATAATATTAAGCAATTCAGAGTCTCACTCTGGCCTCACTTTCTCTCTTGCAGTGACCAACAATATGCTGCAAATCTCCCAAATCAGCCCCTGCTTAGTCAAGAAGCAACGATTTTATTATAATTACTGACTGCTTTAGCTTTATTTCATTATTGTTGCCACCACAGTCTTTGTTACTATGGAAGTTTTTGCCCCAAACAGCTAAAGCCTCACACAAATCTCAGTGAATTCATAGAAACACATGTGAGGTGTGAAAGCTGTGGTGGCATTGCTCTTGCTTTAGTCAGAAGAGTAGACTCAATGTCAGGTTCTGGTCACCTTTTTCAAACTGTGGCCAGCTGCAGCTTTTAAAAATGTTAAGTAACCTTGTCCACATGGTTGTCTGTGACAGAATTACCAAGATTACCAAGACAGCCCGGGTAGTCTGTCCTACCCACTAGATACAAGTCCATTCTTTCTGGTCTCACAGTGACTGACTCTAGCCAGCTCTCTGAGGGAAAGCTCCAGTTTTCATTGTCTATTTTGACTCTCAAACCAAGGTTTTTAAAATGTAGTCTAAACTAAGACACTACTGAGCAGACAGGCCTGGTTAGAATACCTGTGAATACCCCACCTCTTAAATGGGGACCTGGGGGCTGGGGAAAGAGGGGTGTATTAAATATAGTATTAAACTTCTGAATTCCATCTTTCCTAAAGTTTGTGAGGGATCAACTGCTTTTCTCTCTCCTCACATAAACTTTGCTGTCAAGGTAGCTGCAGTCCCAAGTGTATCCTGAGTTTATTGTCATGCTCTGCCAAAAGCTGTGATACCAAATCAGGGCATTCCATGCCCATGGGATGATATTTTGCCAAAGGTTAAGTGTAGTGTGTATGGAAATTCAATTAATGGGCTGTCTCACTGGGCATTAATACAGCATCTTAGCACAAAACTAACCTCGCTGTGCTTCTGTTTTTCTTATTACTTTGTGAGACAGGTATTGCCTAGCCATGATTGCATTTGTCACAAGAAACACATGCACAAATGAAGATGGGCTCAGGGGCTGCTGGGAGGTGTCAGTATAAACAATAGCATGATTTGCACACAGGTTTCAGACAGTTTGCATCCCTTTTACTTGTCAAGTTACTTTAATGAAGGCTATAAAATAAATAGCCATGGCTATAATCTTCAAGAATTAAAATTATTACCTGGCAAGTTGAAGTAATTAACTCTTCTCAGCCAGGAATCAAACCAGAGATATATGGCTAGAAGGATGTGAAAAGAATATATTAACTCACTGGGTAATAGTGCTACTGTCCATCCTTTTTAGTTCTCTAAAAGACAAAAAAAAATAAAAGATGTTGAAATCATGTACTGGCAGCTTTTGTGACCACTGGAGTAACTGAGAGTCATCTTAGAAGAAGAGGTACCAGACATGGTTTAGAAATGCATCTGTTTGGTCTGAAAATACTGTTCTGTCTTTTTTCCTATTAAAGACTGTGCAGCATGAGCCTTCCTTCTAATTAGATACAAGGCCAAGTTAAAGAGTGGGATTAGAGGGCTGGAATTCTATATAGTTACAGAATATGCTTGGTCTTCTCATCATTCCTCAATGAAAAGAAATTCATAGTAGGGCCACAGAATTTTAAATTATGCTAGTTCTTGACCATTTTCTGAGTTTGTTAGAAATGTGTTCTTGTTGAGGTAAGGAAAACATGCTTGTTTGCATACTTGTATTCTGTACAAGCAAGCCAAACAAAATGCTAAACAAAATGGAAATGCACATGACCATAAATACCATACTCATTTGACTGTATTTTGTATTTCAGATCACCACATTATGCTTGTCCTGAAGTCATCCGGGTAAGTTGGTTAACATTAGTGTTTATAAATATATTTTTTGAAGTGTCACTCATTGCAGGTATGCAGATAGACCCTCTATACAAGAAACCTATCCAAGGCAGATGACACTGGAAGGACACAAGGAGCGTAAGGCTCATCCCTGAATCAAGCCACATTAACTGTATGAGGGAAATAATTGTGTGTTATTCTCACAGTACCCTTTGTACTGTGTGATCAGACAGAAATGCAGGAGCCTCCTTTAATTTGATCTTTCAACCCAAGGGATGTAGTCCCCTCTGCTTTCCTGTCTCTTATGTAGCTGTCATTTCAGTAGAAGAGCCGGGGTTGACTGTCAGTGATGTTGGTTTCCACTAAACAATACAAACTGTTCTTTCCCTCTGCTCTCCCTTTGTCCTCTGAAAATAAGTATCTAAGATTTCAGTGGCCAAGATTGCCCTCCTCTTAAGCTTGTCTTTAATGTAAAGTCAAGCAGGAAGCATACAGAAGAGACTGTCCAGACAATACTATGAGTTCACAAATAATGTGGCTGGTGACAAACTCCCTGAAGAACCAGGGAAGAGAAAAACACCTTCTTGATGTCCTTAATGCACCTCTGACACTGTTAAAATGTCAGCTTTGATAATTTGTGAGTTGTCAACCATTCCTGCCCTGCTCCCTACTTCTGAGCCTTTTCCCACAGATCCCAGATATGACTGTAAACTGACGTTAACAAAAATTCAATTAGCGGGCTGTGTAATGTCCTCCTAGTTGGGAAGGCCGCCTTGGGAAGCAGGTGGCTGAATTGAAATATGGGGTTTCCCAGTCTCCCCTCTCTTGTTCTTCAAGGATAATTAATTCATTTACTAGTGATCAGTCTTTTGAACCTCTGTGTCATTGCTGCACAGGGAGAAAAATATGATGGAAGGAAAGCAGACGTCTGGAGCTGCGGAGTCATTTTATTTGCGTTGCTAGTGGTGAGTCATCTTCCTTGCACTAGCCTTTAAAAAGAAAAGAAAAATTTGAAAGTGCTGCTGTATTTAAGGGCAATTCTATTGACATCACGTACAGGTGGTTTTTTATAGTTCCCCTATTTTTGTATCTCTCAGTGGCATCCTATCCTCTTATTTCTACATCAACCCCAAAGGAAAAGCATAAGAAGTATTTCACTGCTTCTTTGAAATGCTGCTGCCCTGCACAGAAGAGCATAGACAGGCATCGAAAACTTGTCTCCATAAATGCTCTTTGCTGTGTTGTGATATTGCGGCATGTTTTTTGTCTGGAAAGGATGTACAGGGTTACAACTCCAGGATACAGAGAATGTCCAATAAGTCATCCTTCACGGCATCAAAATATGGCTGGGTTTGCATTTGTTTTTTCTGCTGTATATGTACATGTGTTTCAGGTATATGCATACATTAACTGCAGTGTTTTTCCAAGGGAAGGTTTGAGTGCCACAACTTTGTTTCATGCACGCAGTGAGATACATTTTAATTTGGTACACTTGAGAATATAAAACTGAGCCAGTAGTACAGAGTTTAAATTAGTTTCCATCTGGCTCAGTAATACTTTTAGTGTTCAAAATATGGTATCTGGTAACTTATCCTTCTTTAGAACAAAGTTTCAATTCTCAGTGCCATTTATTCTGATTTGCAGTGCTGTTATAATACTCCTAAACATACAACAACTGAATGTCCAGCTGAAGGCAGATAGGCTTGGCATTTGTTACCAATTTCCATAGTCTAATGTAAGAAAACATATTTTATGTTAATAAAAGCATATACCATGTGCAGATAGAATATGGCATGATATTCTGTATGAATATAGGGTTTATGTGCATGTTAAGCATTTTATATTTGTAATAGTTCAGCTGATCATCTGTAATTATAAAAGTAACAAGCCTGAAGTAAAATTCTGATATTCTTTTACATTTATCAGTAAACCTAATTGCTTCACTTAAATGTTTTATTTTGACAAAAGCATTTGTACAGTGTAAAATCAGAGATAGATTCTGCATATTATTTTTGTTTAAAATACTTTAAAATTTTAAAATATTTTTGTTTCAAAAAACATGCCAATTCTTTTTTAATGGCCTGAATCAAAGTACCTTGAAATAATCTCAGTATGATGCTTTAATTCCCCTTAACCAATCTTACTCTTTTTTTTTCTTTTTAGCCATTACAATTCACTGACATTTCTGAAGTTTTAAATTTTTTATCTTGATGCTGCATGGGAAGAATTTTAACTGTCACACTAGGCAGCACCCGGTCATCTCTTACTGAGCAGCTACTTTCATAACTGATAAAATAGAACTGTATAATGAGCTCTTAATATAACTTCTTGAATTTGTAAGAACAGAAGAGACAATGTGTCAAGATGGTTAGGATTTGTAGGAGTGGGCTTTTCATTTTCAGGGGGATTCTCTGTCAAGATTTCATGTCTCTGTTGCTGTATCTTCGTCTGGTCCTACATACACACATGAACCTGAAAAATGATTGAAATAAGTCTGTTAATGATGGAGAGCCCAGAGCTCTCCAGTTAATCATGTCAGGAAGAACCCTACAAAAAGTCTCAAGATATAGTAGCAGATGGTAGTAATAAAAAAGGTGTAGTTGTTACCTTCAGGAAATGCCACAAAGCATCCTTTCTGACTTCATCGTGGCTTAAATTGCGTTAGCCGAAGTACTGAACTATCAGAATTGATTTTCCTTTAAGTCTGCAATGGTTAGGAAAAGCGTAGGTAACTCAGGAGGTTGGTTACAGCAGAACAGGGAGGCTCTCCCTGCAAGGCCACCTGAAAGAACAAATGCTAGTAAATAGTGCCCAGTAGTGGTTGCCATCAGGTGACTTCCTGAGGCTGCTGTAAATGGAGCTGTTGGTCTCCCTAAACTGTAGACACAGGATTGCTTATACAGATGCACTACTCACTGTAGTAAGAGCAGTGCCAGAACTGACAACTTAAAGCTTCATTATCGCAGCAGCTGACAGCTTGCAGCTTCCCACAAACCATCCTGGAAATCAAGGAAACTCAGCACCTACTAGAATTAGGCAGTGAAAGAAGGAAGTGAGAATATCTAGGAAGGTGCAGACTTGCTATAAAAGGGTATCAGCTGCAGTCAGTGGAGTTATCCTAAAGATTTCAACTTCTCTTTTTCCTTTTTGTCCTTGCAGCAAGGATAGGTGTTTTACTGCTTTTTGTGGCAAGCTGATGATCTATTCACAATGTAGTTTCAGCTAAAAAAACCTCAAGCCATTCATGTAAGTGAGCTACAGTAGGGAAGCAATAGGAACTGATGACCTGACCACAGCATGGGAACTGGATGGAGTATATTAAACAGGTAGAATATCTGCTGCTTCCAAAGGCTGCTGTTGGTTGGGGTTTCTTTCAGCTGTGTCATTTCAATGCTCCATCAGAAAGGGCATGTTCTCTGCTGAAAGTCTCTCCAAAGCTGTTCACCTCCTTTTCAGTGTCTGCAATAAATGTGTCTTAGGAAGATTAAAAATAAGGAGACGATAAACATTGCTGCTGTGAAAGTATGCCCAGGAGGAATACCAGCAGATCAAAAGCTTGAACTGAATTTAAGTGAATCCATGCATCTTTGGTGAATTTGCCTGGAAAGGCAATTTCATATTTTGTATTTTATTTTATACTGGTAGTCATTTTCTAATTAAAGTCTAATAAAAAAAAATCTGTCCTCAGTTTTGTTCCTATGTTAGAGGAAATACAGCAGCACTAAGAAGTTACTTATTTTCAACAGATAGAAGTTTTTTTCACTTACTATAATAATTCATTATAAGCTGACTTACTCACTTCCATTCTCTCACTGTGTTTATTGTGGTTTTTCTCCTTTGGCCCTCTCCAATTCTCTGCCACTGACCACTCCGTCACATCCCCGCAGGGTGCCCTGCCTTTCGATGATGACAACTTGCGGCAACTGCTGGAGAAGGTGAAACGTGGAGTGTTCCACATGCCACATTTTATCCCGCCTGACTGTCAGAACCTTTTGCGGGGGATGATTGAAGTGGATGCCTCGAAACGTCTCACGGTAAGAAAGTATTTGGTGCTGATGGTACGAGCAAGGTTTCATTTCTCATCTTGTTGCAGTTATGGTTGAACAGCTAAGAT
Source organism: Manacus candei (assembly GCF_025592945.1). Classification (NCBI taxonomy): domain Eukaryota; kingdom Metazoa; phylum Chordata; class Aves; order Passeriformes; family Pipridae; genus Manacus; species Manacus candei. The sequence goes on from NW_026138108.1 coordinate 4,128,393, forward strand.
AACTTGTTGATTTACTGCCATTCCTGTGAGTTTCCTTCTGATCAAAAGAGTGAGTAGAGTTGTTGGAGTCCTTACGAAGAAATTAGTTACCTTCTCTTTTGAGTCATGAGCACAGATTGCCTTTGTGTTTTTTCTCTAGCCTCATAATTCCCTTCCATATGTAGCACTGGGCTTTTAGAAGAAATCCCTCACAACATCATCACAGAGCTACTGACGCCTTAGCACATTTTGGAGTCCACCTGAGTTGTCTGGTTCTTCTGGCTGGTACAGCAGTTTGTTGGGAGTGTGAGAGACCTGTTTGACGGTCACAGCTGTTAGAACTGTTACTTGAAGCTTTGCTACTAAACAGTATGATTTTCTTACATTTCTGACAGAAGTATTGGCTTCTCACCTCATGCTGTGCAAGCTTCATTGTATTCTATCCTGTATTTGCTCTGCACTGTCCTCTAGCAGCCTTCAGAGCAAGTGTCTGCCTGTCTGCTCTTTCATCTTGTGCCTTGTGGTCCTGAGCACTGTTAGGCCCACAGTGTTGAGCTCCTGGTGTTCAGCACTGAGTTTGCATTTAGGATGCATCCCATCACTACAACAGAGGCCTTGAAAGGGCGAGGACTGTGTAGTGATTGTATCCTTCATTAACACTGTGTTAATGTTTCAGGGAATTTTAAAAATTAGCAATTAAAATAATTTTGGAAACTAAGATTGCCTGCTTGTCAGTGGAGGCGTCTGCCTTTATGGGTACATTGCCCTTGTAAATCCTATTGTCAGGCCGTGGTGATGATTTTATACAGATTTACTAAGCTCACAGATTCTGAGTGGGAGTATGTATAAAGAAATGTAAATTTAAAACTCCTCCTGGTTCTTCAGTCTGCTAAAATATTTATAAATAAACTCTCAGATCACAGGTTGGCCTCTGCTGAGATTGCTAACAACAGCATCAATCTGTGCCAGCTGTGATGGTGCTTTTGGGATGCAGACACCTGTCTGCTAAGAAGTGAACTGAAACTCCCTTCACAAGTCTCTTTACAGTATTGCCTGACAGCTGGGCTTTTCTTTCATTCATTACGAAACCAGGTCATGCTGTATTTGGTGACGCAGGTGAAAAGTTCTTCATGTTGTTACTAGTATCCCTACTTTTGCAAACCCAGTAGCCATCACATTTGCAGTATATTAATAGCACTGATTGAAAAAAAAATCTTAAGCATAGAAAAATTTTAAGCATAAAACAGATTTTTAAAGAAAGAAATTACTTTTTCCCAAGTACTTTCATGGAAAGAACACTGCAGAAGTTAGGGCTATACCCTGAGACATGAGACAGCTGTTCTTCATGGCCAAGAATGTCACCGTGTCCCTCTCGAGCTTAGCTTCCTTTCCATGTTGTAAACATTTCAGTTTTTCTGCTGTTTTGTCATTGTCGGTTTTTTTTCAAAGATATTAGTGCTGATGAACTAAGTCTGCTAGGAAGGAGATCATCAAATGTTCAGATTGTTCTGAGTTTTTCCATAGACCAGAGACAGACTCTAAATGTTTTAAATTGTGCAATACATCAGAGAATGTACACACATAGGAGAGAAAGCAGTTAAGGTAAACCAAGGTCCCAGAGTGACACCCGTCCCCCCTCCTTTTCTTGATGAAAATTAACCTCTTACTTCCTTGGGGAGAAAAAAATGCCAGATCTGATAGTTATTGGAAAGCTCTAACCAGTGAATTATGAATAAGAATTTGAAATAATACATATTCAAGAACCAAGACCTGGGAGGAAAAAGGTTAGCTCTTTGTTATTAGCTGCAGTCTTATTTTCATTATGTGAGGGTCTCTCAGTTTGCTGTCCCTGCTGCTGTCACACCTCTGTGCTGTTATTGAGCTACTTGCTTCGATTGCCAGGCAGAAGGGAGCTCTTTGTTTCCTGCACAGGAGCTGGGAATGTAGAGTTCATTCTGAGGAGAGATCTGAACTATATTTTAGCTGTGTCCTGTGAAAAAGGGTATTAATATGGGTTTATTTGGAAGCCTCTATTCCTGGAAAATATATTTCTTGAATCAAATTGATATTTATACAAAGATCTGAGCAAAATTGCAGCTTGGGTGCAATAAGTACAGATGTAGCTGTTACCATTACTGATCATTTGCTCAGTATCTCACTGGTGAATTCAGCAGAAAATACAGTGAAATGTAAGGTCACCAGAATTTTTGTCTTTCATTTTTCACTTCCCCTCTCTGCTTTGTTCCTTTTTTTTTATTTGTATCTCTTTTCCTTTTCATCCAACTGCATTTCCCTCCCTGCAGTAATTGCCATTTCACAGCACACCCACACCTTCCCCAGTCCATCTGTTAAAATGATCAACAAAAACAGAACCAGGATTCACGTTTAACTGTCATCATTCGCTTCAGTGTTAAAGCTTGAGAAGATTAATGGAGGGGAGGGTACTCAGAACTATTGTTGCTGGCCCTTTCCAGCCTTAAGAAATAGGCATTACCTTTCTTTGTATATGATTCATTTATGGAAAGAAGACTTTGCTATGTCTTAGTGGAATATTGTTCACACTCACCATGTATTACATAGCTTCAAATATGGTTAGTGGAACGTCCTTGACCACTCTCATTTACTGGGCCTGTTTTACTGAACATGCTTTAAAATAAGAGAATCCATGTTTTTCTTTCATTAAGCTGCAAAAGTTGATCCTAGCTGCTGGTCATATTTCTGACCACTCATATTCATGAAAGATGAAATCAAAGAGTGAATACTAAGGTGATCAGCGTTTGAGTGAGCCTGTCTGAAAAGCATGGCCTAAAAGGGCTTCAGCTAGCCTACACAGATGATGTCTAAGAAAGGTTGTGCCACTCATCTGCATATTCCTGAGAGGTAATTACTAGGCAGAGAAGGATTATTTAAACTAAAGAAGATACTGATACAAAACCAAATGTATGTCAAATGGCCTTACAGAAAAGTAGGCTAGAAACTAGAAGCAGCATTTTAGCCATATCAGCGGGGTTCTGGGACAGCTTTCTAGTAGGAATAGTGTCAGGAAGGAAAAGTGAACTAGTAATAAAGTTTGAGAAGGTTTGTGGAAGGTGTGCTCTGGGTGCCTGAAGTACTGCAGGATGAGCTTTCTTTTAGTTATGTGCACTTCAGAAAGCAAATGGTTTTTTCCTTGGAGATTTCAAATGATTCAGTGTCTCTGCAGCAGAGAGTTACAGCTCCTGTAGTGGAAACTATTTGCATTCTTAACCAGTGTTTTCTTCTACAGAAACACAAAAGCAAAGGGCAGAGAGTAAGGAGCTTTTGGTCTACTTTCCTTTTAAAGATGGATGAGCATTATCAAAACTTTGTCTCTAGAGCAAGGTGGATCAGAGCAGATACTGAAGAATTGACAAAGCTGTTATTGTTCTAGTACTGACATTTTATACTAGAGTAGAATGACTTGTCTTCCATGTTGGGTGTCCACATAGTCTGAAATACCTGTCCCTGAATATTACCCAACTTAAATTACACATATTTTCAGAATCTCCTCTCTGTTCTCTACTTTTGTTTTTTGTTGGGTCTAACATGTGTTAATGATGGACTACAACATCTAAAGAATGTTACAAAAATGAACAAGGGACAACTCACCTGATTCCTTCTTCATTTTTCTAGAAGGTCTTATGGTAAGGTGCCTATCACATCATTTAAATTATCTCACTTCACAAGCTGTAGAATGGAGGTTATTGCCTAGTTGATGTATTTAGGCTGTAAGGTTTTGGCTGACAAGGATCTATTCATGCACTGTGCAGGTAGGATAGTGATTCTTGCCCTTGTCAAGGTCCCTGGAGGCTGCTATAGTACAGCTGCTACTGCTGACACAGATAATGGTTTTGCCAGTGCTGTTTGCAGCACCAGCTTGAATCCTGTGGTCAGGAAAAACCTGTATCTTAGCATTACACAGTCAGTTTAAAATTCAAACTACAGGATCTTCTGAATGAAGAAGATTCATTTGAAGTGTGGGTTGATTTGGGGCACAGATGGGTTTGAGATTGTTCCCTTTCTGGACAGGGAATTTTGAAATTTGACATGAGTTCAAGGCCAGAAGGCCTCATTTATATCCGCAGACTTTTGAGAAAGTTTTTCTTCAGGTCAGAACTTTTAGCTTGGCAACCACTCTGCTGAGATCAGTGCCGAGGATGTAGACAGCGCGGTCTTGTTTTCCATCTGCCTGTCTGTCTCCATCTGTTGTTCCCTGCCTTAGAATTCAGACGTAAGCTCCTTGTGGGAGGAGACCTCATTTTCTGATGAGCTTGTAGAGCTCTGTATCACAGTGGGTCTTTCACCTGTGAGTGGGGCTCTTCAGTGTACAAGTTTAATGTATATTGGAAGTATTTTTATGTAAAACCATGATAAAGGAATTCTCCCTCTCCTTCCATTACAGCATTTTAGCTTGCAGCAATCTCTCCTCTGACTGTGCATGTGCAGTGGATCTAAGCGTGTTTTGTTGTTTCAGAGATGACATCATGAGACAATTGCCTGCAGTGACTAGGAGATATTAGGAAGCAGCGTTTTAACAACTTCCATAAAATGGCATTAAACTTGGCAAACTCATGGGCAAACAGCAAGAAGAACCCTCTGGGAAGGGTTATTAAATGCCTTCGTCACTTAAATGCATTTAAACATTGTGTTTAAATGAAGGCAGGAGGAGTGAGATTAGCTCCCACTGTGTATCTCCCTCCCCTGCACTGCATAGTAAAAAGCATACAGACTTCTCCTTGTCAAAACCAATTGCCCTCCCATAAACCTCCTGTCACTTTAATGCAGATGAAAAGCAACAAAGCATTAATTAATTACCTTTAAAACAGTAGTGAAAATGTTGGCAGCAGCAAGCACACTTGTAATAACATTTCAATGCAATTACGTTTTAATCAGCATAGAAAATGGATTTGTAGAATACTTTTCATATCTGGGATATCCCAGCATACTTCACAGCAATGGTTTTGATGTGGATTGAATGGCAGATATGTAGGTAAACAGCAGCCATGAGAGCTGTCATAGACCTTCCAATGTATATCAAGGTACTACAGGGCTTCTCTTTCAGAAAAATAGCTATGGGTTCGTTAGCTTGAAGGAGGTTGATCAACAGGGATGAGCAGAAGGGATTTCTGTGACATCTTCTCTGAAGGAGCCCAGAGGTTCTGTGACTGAGACATGAACTGGTGACCCTCTTTTATTCCCCCTCTCTGACTCAGAAAGTGAAGGGCTGTTGTCTGCTTTGGCATGTCATTTCCACATATCACAGGCACACAAGAACACCGTGACCCATGGAGACAGAAAATGCAGCAGGAGAAGCAAGCATGAAAGAGGCTTGGACATCATGTAGCTGTATCATCTGCATGTTGTCTGAAATCATTAATGTCTCTAACCCTCTGTGTGCTGTATAGGAAATAACAAGTAGATATGCATCTCTTAGGCTGGTTTACCAAGCACAGGAGGTACAGTACACTCCTTAGCAGATCCTCACAGAACTATAGACCTGATAAGTGACAATGCTAAAATTCTGTCCCATGGAAGCTGTACAAAATAGGCTCTTCTTATGTTCTGTGGTTGTACCTCAGCTTCCAAAGAACCATAAGAGGGCTGCGTCTCCAGGCTTTTAGGGTAACTCTCATAATGCATAGCTTTATCTTGACAGGAGATGGCAGTGTGTCAGGAATACTCCACCTTGGTCATAATAGTGCAGGGATGAAAGGACTACCTAATGCAAGGGGAATTGTGATGAAGAGAAATAATGTGACAGAGCTGAGGCCGCAGCTGGAAACTGTGCAGGTCTGCCCAGGCTCGTGGATGTGTGTGCTGGGGGAAATTGGTGCTCTCAGCACCTGGGCTGGTTAGAAGACAGCTAGATATGCAAGTGCCAACTGCACCTCTGACTGCAGTGCTGATACAGTCTGGGTTTTAAAGAAGGCTGTTTGTCTCATACTCTCCCTCCAGCCTCCTATCATGCTTTCCTAAGCTGCATTCTTCTGTTGTTTTGCTTTCAGGAAGAAGCCCTGTCTCACTTAGAAAAAATTATCTCATATAGATCCAAACTCACATCTTCCTGGTTTCTCAGACGTGGAGCTGTTGGTTCCATAGCACCAGGGCTCTGATTCCTTGCTGTCTGTGGCAGTCATCTACTTTGTATCTCTGAGATTTTGTTGTTTATCTGTTCCTCTTTTTTTTTTTCCCTCCGATTCCCATTATTCTCAAAGTGGAATGTAATAAGAGCGGGACAGCTCTCTCCATTCTTCCTGACCATTTTAATGGGTCTGTGATTTCATCTGATAGCTGTTAGCACTTGAGTTTCTCTCCTGCCTTTCACCTGCATGTTGCACAAATGCAAGCCTGTGTGCAGTGAGTGTGCATATTGTTCTACGCATACAAAGGTGCTTCATAGTGATGAATATGAAAAATATTGTCCACATAAATAATCCCTGGACATCTATGAAAAGTTCTTTTCTGCTGTGATTATGATTAAAACACAACATATTAGGAATGTTCTACTGTAAGTATGTCGTAACAACCTCCCGTTCTCTCTGCTGTTAAGGGTTTCTCTTGGAAAAAGCATGTTGCTTTCTTTTCCCCACACTCGTGGGAAAACATCGTCATCGTGTAACGTTTGCTGGGATCTGCCTTCCATAGGTGGACAAGGCCACCGTTCAGCTTTGATCAGTCCTTCATTGCATGGTAAAATACTCATATGCGAAAGAGGAAAGAGGAAAGTAAAATAAATTTGCAGACTGGTGTTCAGGTATGGGATCAGTAAATCACATGGAGCCTTAGTCTGCTTGGTCGTAAGGTTTTAATGATAAATGCAAAACCAATCAAGAGTCCTGGCAAAAGTTCTCCTCACACGTGCACAAATTATTTTGTTTATTTACATTATCTGTTTGAACCTATTTTCTTCTTTCTATCTCTCTTTTTCTCCAAAACGAAACTAGAAATGAACTTTAAGTATAAAAAAATTAGCTCTTATGCACATTCAGAATGGAGCAGTTTGTTAGCTTTGGTTAAGTAATAGAGGGAAGGAAAAAACTTAAATTGCCAAAACACTTGCCTGTGAAGCCTCATAATTAGCATTTTCCTGGGATTTGCTCCCGACTGACCCGTTATGTTTGGAATTATAGTCTCGTTTTCAGTGGGATGGGTGAGGATGAGCAGCTCTGGTATGCACAGATTCATCTCTGAAATGTTGAACTTACTTGAATAAGGATGTCTTGTGGAGTTACCTTTTCTGTTTTACAGCACTAATTCCTTGTTTTCTTTTCCTTTACAGTTAGAACATATTCAGAAACACATATGGTATATGTAAGTAACATTTTTTCCATTCATTTTTGTATGCATTCATTATTGGTTCTGATATTCAAATGATTTCTGAAGAGTGAGACTGGAGTCTGGAAGCAGGTTTCACCCGGGTGGGAAAAGGGGCAGAGGATAGAAAGACTTTTAATTTTTTTTTACCCTTTGCTACTCATATAATTTCTTCTATATATACCAACCCAGGAACTTTTTTTGTACAGTGGCTAACAACTGTTTGAAATAGCACAGCAATTTGCTGTGTTAAAGAGATACCTGCAGGTGATCAGCAAAAAAAACCCCACAACTAGCAGCCATATTTAGTTTGCTATCCAAGTGCTGCAGACAATCCCTTGTAATACCTTCTTGACAAGAAAACTTTCATTTGTTCTTTCTTGGCATCTTGGCTTTTCTCTGAAGTAGAAACAAAAATGATGATATTGAAAAGTAAGCACCTGTGAGCAAGAGCTTTTCTGTCTCATAATCCCTGCTCCTTCTTCATAGCAAGCTAAGAGGCTGCTTCTGACCTTGTAACCTGTTGATGCGAGAATAGTTCTGTGACTTGATTAAAAGCAGCAGTCCTGACAGTGAAACAGGAGGTCTGGGAGAAAAGTACACGCCTGTCTAGTGGTTTGGGTATAAGGAAGATTGATGGCTTTTAAAAGTGACCTTGCACTCTGTGTAGCTTTAATAGTATTTCAAGAAACCTAAGTAAATAACTTTTTTGTACTGATGATAACCTAATCAAACTAAAGAGACTACTTCACATATTAAACAAGGAAATGATGCTTTGATACATGTTTCTCAGGGTCAGCATTTCCCAAGTGGGTGGTAAGGGAAGTCCTACCTTCATAATCGTATCATTGCTCTTGAGAAATACTCAAGGATTATATGAACTGATGCATAAGCCTGTCACTAGTAAGAAAAAAAAACAACCACTTTTTTTTGTATTTGTTTTCTCTAATTCTATCTTATGGAAAATGTTCACCTCTGGATTTATTTTTAATAGAACCTGAGGGCCTTCAGTGGCTTGTTGAATAGCTAAGAAAACTTTTGAACTAAGAAAAAACTTAAGTTTACCTGTAATGGTGGCAGCACTCTGCCCATGGCTTTTTCGTGGTCTCTCCAATAACCAGACATGGCACCTTTTTAAACCAAAGAAGGGCACAAGTGTTGTTTGCAGCAGGTACTTTTTTTTTTAAACTCTCATGGATAAACGTAGAAGAAATGGAGGGGGAAAATCTCTAATTGTAATCTGTGAAATCTCTCCTATAATGTTTTACTAGCAATTCCAGAAGTAAATGCTGTTTACATCAGATTGGACAACTGATCCCCTCTGTTTCTTCCTGGAGTGAAATCAGCTGGCTCTCTCTGTGCTTTAATCAGAACTGGAATAGGAAATAAAATGAAAATTTATTGATCACTTATATTATTATTCTAACCCTCCTCAAGATTTTTGCCTGGAAATTTTCACCTGTTGAAAGACTGTTGTCCCAGGCTCTCATGCACAATTACACCAGTATTATTTCATGACTTTATTCTGTATTTAGAATTTGAAGATTTTTTTTTTCTTTGCAGATATAAGCATTTGAAAATTTTCATGTACTTCTCAACGAAGGTCAGACTCTGTGATGATTGACACAGTAAACTGTGTCAAGGGAAATATCATCTGAGGCTGTTTTCAGAAGTAGAAACTGAGTTTTGCAAAAGCAAGTCTCCCCTAGACTCACAGCGTAGTCAGTGGAGAAAAGCTCTTCCACATGTCTCTTCAGAAGTTTCTGCTCAAAATAGCTTTTTTAATAAGTCTCTTTCTCATTTTCTCTATACTGGGCATGGATTGACCTCAGGAGTTTAACCTCCTGTGACTAATTTTAGTCAGTGAATAACCCTGCCACCTCCAAAACTCAGCTACTATCATCTGGTAATGTTTCACAGCCTCTTTGCATTCATTTTTCCTGGAAATACTGATGCTGACAGAGAAGGGAGGGTTATAAGTGCTTTATTCTATGACTGTTTTGCTCATCTCTTAAATTTTTTCCTTTATTTCATCTACTATTCTATGTAAAATCTTCATCCTTTGTCATATATAGGTTACTGACCTGAAAGTTGTACTCAGAATATATAAGCAATTTCACTTAATTCTTCAAATAAATATTAAGGCTACTGTAAAACTGAGGAAAAGATTTAATTACAGACCAAGAGAGACGGAGAAAGAGGTCTTGAAAGTTTAAATCATGATTCACAAGCCTAAAAAAGGAAAAAGAAATCAAAGTGAAACCTTTCATCAGCAACCTCCAGTTCTTCTTGCTCTCCCACCCAAATTAATTCAGTGAGGTTTTTCAAGCCTTTATAATTGAAATAATTTATTTTTACCTCAAATGTAGGTTATCATAAGCCAGAAAATAAACAGCAGTTATTCTCACATTTTTTTAATAAAGAAAGAGGGCAAATAAAATTAGCTGTTGTGGCAAATGCATACTCCTGTAACACTGAGTTATTGCACTAATTGTGAAGGTACCACATTTACTAAAACAAGATAAAGAATAAGTGTACTGGTTCTGCTTTGCTTTTGCACTGACGCAAATGGGCATCTCGGTGAGATTCATGAGAGAATTTCATGGAGAGATTGAAAAGGTCCACCCTCCTCAGGAATCACAGCCGTTGTATGCACCGATCCTCGCAAAAAGGGGTGGGTTTTAAAGCAGCAATCGCATTCATGTGGGCCTTTAAAAAAGTATATGTGATTTGCTGTATTCATCGTGTGACATTGTTTGATGTCTGTGTGGGCTGAAATGCAACAAATTTGTCACTCTCTGCTAGACTGAGAATGGAACAGGCATTACAGTCATGCCAATCACAGCCCAGACCCAGTGATTTTTGTTTCCTGAAGCACTGAATTGCGTTGTCAAATGACGAGACGCCTCTTTGCAGATTTTACTTGTACCTGATGAGGAGATGTGAAAATTCCTGCCTATGTCTGAGGCTGACCAGGTGCAGAGCATAAGGACATGCCACTTTCCAGTGTGCAGAAGATGGCAAGCTGTGTTGTCGTCTAGAAATGGCTCCCATGCCAATTGATGCAAAAGAAGCTTGCAAATTCTATTTTGCTGTGGACTAGGGTGACTAGTAGGAAACCCAGATTTTCTGGAAATTTTCAGAGACAATAATTATTTTTAATCTCTTTAAATTACCTTAAGGACATCTGCTTGTAACATAATGATTGATTAATTAAGTCAATACTTTTCAGAAGTGAATTGTAGATCACTGAAAACCAAAAACACTGGGCTGCTTTCAAAAGTCCATCCTGCAAGAATTTATCTTAATGACAAGGTCATTGCTGTCTTTAATAGTGCAAAGTTATGATCTAATCATTGCTTATTACCTGCTGAGAGCTAGATCCTGATTCTAAGCGGTAAGAGTAGTGATCTCTTACAAGGAATAAGATGTTTCTTTAGTTGAACAAAGATTTTTGAATCTAGCTCTTAGATTCAGGACCATGGTGGTGGTTTAGAAGACACAGACACTTCTGTGAGTCTCAAAGGGGGCATCAGAAGCTGTGTTTTAGTGGTTTGGTACACAAGAACGAATCCCAGGAAGCAGATTCTTTCTGTGTCCTGTATATTCTGCTTCCAGTCCCCAAAACTGAATAAAACTGAGAATGATGTGTCTGAGTGCCCACTGTAAGAGAAGTGGAATCTGACCCATGTCGTCATGGCCCACGTAATGTACACCACAGTCTGACTCCATGACATATATCCAGGAAGGGCTAAGCACATTTTCACTGCTTCAAGAGAAGATAAAACAAAAATTTCCAAGCAATCTTTTTGCAAGTGATGTCCCACAAACAGTTAACAGAGCAGATGCCTCACAACTGCATTTCAACTTGCTTAAAAACAAAATGCAAATAGCATCCAGCAATCTCCTGTAATTGCCCCAGCATGTAACTGTCCTATCTTGGCTGCTATGACTTAGTATTGCCTTCTTAACTTGGAGGAAATAATCTACATCGGCTCTCTTTTTGGCTGAAACCTCAAGCTCATACGTATGATCCTACCGGAGTTGCTTTCTAACTTACACAAGAAAAATTAAGGACATTTAAATTGGAACTTCTTTTTCTGTGTAGATATTTGGACAGCTCAAGATGTTAAGCTGTGCGAGTAACTTCACAAGTCGTGTCCACCTTATTTCTTCCAGCATCAGAAAGAATCCCCTGTCCAAACACGGACATTTGCTCCATAAATGGCAAATGCAGTTTAAATCTTTCTGATTCTTGTTTCCCACATGGGAGCCTGGACCCAGCGTGTGCCTGGACTCACACATTTGAATCACATAAAGGAAAGGGAGGACCCACAGAGCAGGGAAACTTTGACATTGCACAAGGCATCCATTGAGAAATAGCAAAGATTCAGGGTGGACTGTTTCTCCAGTGAAAACACCACCACCACCACCAAACCCACCTCTTGAGGTGGATAGAGTTTACATAAATTGCTTGCTGCCTATTAAAATAAAATCAAAGGATATTCAGAATGTCTGCAATATATGTCGTTAGGCAGTTATAATACCCTGACACCCTGACCTGTTTCTTACAGTCAGGGCCTCTAATTGCAATGAATAATCAATATTTCCTGAGCCTAGTGAATGGGATGAGATAATTGTGCAGAAAGCTTGCATTAAGTACATTTGAAAGAGTAAAATGTTCTGCTGCTAGTGTTGTGTTCTGAGGTCTGCCACTGACCGCAGGCACCACACTTGAACCAGAATTTTCAAATCTGCATATCTGAAGAGAAGCAGAGATTGTCATATTTGGGCATGTAATTAAGCAGCCTAGTTTCCCCAAAAACCTTTTAAAGCGTGTCAAGTGGGAACCTGAACACTGAGATCTCTTAATCACATTAGAAGCATTAACTGCTGCAATGCCACTTGGAATCAGAATTGGTGAAAAATAGTGACGGTTTGTTCAGAGCTCCTTCTTTGAAAGAGAATCACTCAGCTTGCATTTTTCAACCTGATAGTTTGAGGTCTGGCCTGCTGATGAGAGAGCATCTCTAAAACCACGTAGGGTTTTGTAAATGTTCAGCATTAGGATGCTGAACAGCTGCTTCTATTATAAGGGCACTGGTAAGTGAAGTTTCTTCTGCCTCCCTGACTGAATGCAGACATTTCTCGTTAGAGACCCAAATCCATAAGCTGCTGGTCAATCTTAGCCTTCACGACAGTTTCTTCTGAAAAAAAGTATCTGTCTGGTTGGGAGCTCTGGTCTCTCAGTGGGAATTTAGCAAGCTATTTCCATCTGTTGCTGCAGGCTGTGTTTCAGAGTATGGGTTCATTTGTGACTCATGTTTCTTTTCTCTCCTTCTTTCCCTCCCCCTTTCTCCCTCTCATCTTCTTTCCTCTGCAGAGGGGGTAAGAATGAGCCAGAACCAGAGCAACCAATCCCTCGAAAGGTGCAGATTCGTTCTCTCCCTTCCTTGGAGGATATTGATCCAGACGTGTTAGATAGCATGCACTCGTTAGGCTGCTTCCGCGACCGAAATAAACTCTTACAGGACTTGTTGTCGGAAGAGTAAGCACTTGCTCAGTCTTCATATCAGTTGGGTGTCCAGGGACTGGGATGCTAATAAAGTGGGGGAGAGGTAGAGAGCACTGTAACTGGTGTCTCTCTCTGTGAGTGACTGGTAGCAACTTCTCACCCTCTGGCTGCTCATTTGCTAGTGAGGTGTTGGGAGCAAGCACTGAGCCTTTCTTGCTCCATGGGTCAGAAGCTCACAGCCTGACCAGCAATGAAGGCATGGTGCTGTCTTTTCCCTTGCTGCCAGGCCAGGTCAATTCATTAAAAGATGGGCTGTACAGTCCAGACGGGGAGGTATCGTTGCTGTTATGTGTGTTGGATATGCCTTTGTTGGCAGATTTTTATTTATTTGAAGCCTATGCCTAAGAGCTGGTGTATTTCCTGAGGTGTTAAGAGGGACACATAGTAGAAAGAGCATTTAGAGGCTCAGACCTGTCTTGCTGCCACTATTGGTTTGGACTTCCCGTGGACACATTACCTTGTCTGTCCTGTGCCTCTGTTCTGTGTGCATAACATAGGAATCGTATTTCCTTTCCTCACTAGCTGCTTGTTGGAGACAGCAAGGGTCTCAAAAGCTTTGTGGGTTGTGTATCTTGCTGGCAGGTACATGACTATTTCCAACTTATTTAGAATAACTGTAACTATTCATTTGATGAAAAGGGTTTATCTACGTGTTGATGTTTTTTTCTTTCCAAATGTAAAGATTCGTTTTCTTTTTTTTTTCCAGGGAAAACCAAGAAAAAATGATTTATTTTCTTCTGCTTGACCGGAAGGAGAGGTATCCTAGTCATGAAGATGAGGATCTTCCCCCTAGAAATGAAATAGGTACTACAGATATGACCTCAGTCACCAAGAACCCATATCAACTAGTTCTTCTTCACCTTTTTTTTTTAATTTTATTTTAATATAAACCCAAAGTCTAGCATCACTGTTACATCTCCACTGAAATGGTGTGAGAATCCTCAACCTAGGGAAGGCATGTCTGTTTCATGGTTGAAATCAAGGGCTTTTTTTCTCAGGACATGTCTGTCTCACAGTGCAGAAACATCCAAGTAGGTCTTGAATGAGACCCTAAAAAGTGTGCTGTGGACCCACCAGCTGTCTATATGGAAACAGATTCGGTTTAGGAGCAGTATAATCTAGTGGCAGAATTTTCTAGTTACTAATCTACGTGCAGTATTGCAGAAATGGAGCTCATGGACTTCAACCAATGAGACTGTGTAGCAGTGCATCTCTATGCAGTTACACATGTATACATACTCTCTTCTGTAAATGAATGCATACACTGTTGAAAATATGAATAATATCACTTAGCTATTTATAGTACAGAAATCAAACTCCCATGTTTTTAGACTTAGATTTTAAAAGCTTAACGTGCAGTAAGATTATACATCTCATAAAGCTCTTGTGATACCACTTTATTTCTATTTATTCATTGATATTTTAGGGTGCTGCAGATCACCAAGGACTTCACTAATCAACAGGAAAAATGCTTCCCAAGGAGCTAACTATATAAGTGACTCTTGCTGTGCAGAGTGACAGAAGTTTAATAAAGGATTAGTCACTTCTAACAATGATCTGAAATAGCATTTTTACATAGCAGTGTTGTGATTTTCAGGTATTGTATTTCAGCACTTTAAGACTAGAAGTAAAGTGCTGGGTTTTTTCCCTGGAAAGCCTGGAATCTTACAGGCCTACAGGGCAATGCTATATTGCACTGTAAATTTGTTAATGCTCCATTGAATTATTACCTTATCTGAGTTCCAGGCTCCAGGCCCTATAATTTTACAGGAGAATCTCTTCTGTAGGAGAAGAGATAAAAGTTCTTAGTTAACACAGCAATTTTTAAACTCCTACCTCGATGGAGCTACAGAGAACATGTTAGTGGGGATCCTGATGAAGATGAGTAGATGTGCCGGCTGCAGGTCCTGTGGTCAAAAGCCCCTTGCTCAGTGCAGTTTGTCATCTAACACTTTACTAATCAGCTTTTGACTCAAACAGATTATCCTGCCATGTAAGGACAGCATCATCTTGTTTTAGAAATGCTTTTGTCCTAAAAAAGAAGCAAGGTGACTCTAGAATCTTCATATCCAGCATGTAAGGGAATACGTAGCTATGCCTAAAATACATCATATATCTCTCTTCCACATGCCAAAGCATTTCCATGATTTGAACTACTATGCTCCACTCTTATGGTATTTTTGTAAAAGGAGTGAAAATGTTTCCTAAGAGGGAAACACTGCTCTGTATATATCATTGTGCCTCACCAGCACATTTGAGCTTTATTCTTTGAGTGTTTGTAGGTTGTATTTCTGCTTCCACAGGGGATTTCCACATCCTCTGTTCCCAGCAGTATCTCTGAGAACATGGGGCAAGGTTTAATTAGGAACAGTCATGTGTCTGATTAATATCTCATCATTAGCCATTAGCAATGGCCTTGCACAAAGAGAAGCAGAGAAAAAGTAACGGATTTAATAATAGCAGCTTGAAGAAATCATGTTCATGAGAGTTGTGCATTGTCTGAGGTCTTGCCAAAAAACAACAAAGCATTTGAGAGTATTTTGCTTTTTTCCTATTTCTTGGCATATTAGGTCTCAGAAAGAACAGATCCAGGTGAAAATATGGCCAGCTCAGGCTTGCCCTCTCTTCTGGTGTCCCTTTTGTCTGTTCCAGCTGTATAAAGTTTTTTCAAAGAGCCCAGGAAGGGTCACTTCAAATGTTTTTCAAGTGCAACTCCATTTTCTTTACTTGAAAACATAGGAATGCGAAAGTTCTCAGTAAAACGAATGAATGTCAACTAATGTCTCCTTGAGGAAAAGGCTTCTGTGCGGTGAAGTTTCTTAATAAACCAGAGGACAAGAGATTGGGCCAGAACAGATATATAGGATATAGGTGCCTTGTCCAAACTTAGAAGTTGAACCTTTATTTCCCACCTTCCATGAGATGGTGGATTTATAATTGGATCATTACCTATATGATTCTGTATTCTTCTGTAAAAATCCTTAGGAATGGCTTCACTTTTTTGATGTGAAATAAAAGGAAACTCTATCCTCAGTACTATCACAGATCTTGACTATGGTGTGATGTTTTTTCGCCACATGGAATATTTCCAGAGAGTCAAGAAGGGAAGGGCAAATAATGGAGGTTTCCCTATTTTTAGTTCCTGTGCTTCTGAAAAATCTACTGCTTTTGTATGGCACCACTTTAGTCATTCTGGCAGGATGGCTGTGTATTTAACTATTTCTTTAGTATCTTTAGACTTGACAGTGATGATCCCCTGTCATTTCTTAATCAGACCCTTCTAAAAAGTATATGCAATACTTGCTACTCTCAGCTATGTATAATGTAGGATTGTAGCCAATTTTAGAGGCATCAAATACCTTTATTAGAAGCTCAGTTTATGCAAGTTTCTGGATATATTTTTCATCCAACTTTTGTGAATTGCTGTTCCTGAATTTATAGATGCATTTCACCATCTGGTCTTTTTGCTTACTCTCTCTCTTTGATAGTTCAAAGTATAGATTGGAAATCAATATCTTCCAGCATCTTAAGCAGCAATGACTGATATAAAAGAAACATTTAGCTTGTTAGTGATATCCTTCTCCTCCTTAATTGTTCTGTTGATTCCCTCATGATCCCTCTGGCTAATGTCCTTCTCTTGAGCTTTCTCTCTCTGATGGCTATACAAAACACCATCATTAAAGTCTTTAGCTAATTCCTCTTCAGATTTCTTCTTCACTGTCTTTTAAAGTCCACCTTCTGTTTGGCCTGTCACTTTTGTAAGTGTCATTTGGCTGAATTTCTGTTTGCTAAAGTCTTCTGTTTTGAACATGCTTGGATCAAATTGCCTTTTAAAATACATGTTCATAATATGTTTTTCATGCTTTTTTCCATCTTTCTTGTTTAGCCTCTATTGTTAGCTAACATCGATGCAGTTTGAACTTATCCATCTCCATTCTTTCGACACTAGATGCTTTTTTCATCTTGCTTCTTCCTCCTTTCTTGTAAACTGCACTCTTTTACCTTCCTTTCTACTATCTGATATCCCGCTGCAAAACATATCAATTTTGTGATATATATACTCTCCACATGTGTGTTACTCAGCTCTAATCACACTTACAATACCAGCAGTGTTCTGTGGCATGAATTCTTTCTTATACTTTCTTATGCTTTCAACTTACTTAAAGAAGGAAGAGTTTGAAAGATGAACCTTGCCCCAGCTTTCTTTTGACCACTTACACATATGCAGCTGAAGTCACACATGCTTTATTTGATTTATTTCTCTTTGCTTTTCTGTCAACTTTATACCCTCTTTATTTTTCCTATCTAGAATTCATTGCCCCTACCGTTTTCTACTATCTCTTTATTACTGGGCCTAGTTTTAAATTGAGTGATATACAACTGTACTTTTTTCCTTATTATTTTTTAACAGGAACATTATTACTGCTAATACAAAGAATACTTGGTTTATACAGTTGTTATCACTAACTAATGGGGTCAGTTGTTATCACTGACCCATTTGCATTTGAGCCATCTTTGCTTATGCTCATTGTTTCAAGAAAAAGCTCTACCTTAAAGAGATCTTGTTCTAAAAAATATGACATGAGAAAAAGAAAGAAGAAACAAGCAGATGGGGGAGGTGTGAGGAGAGCAGGGTAGTAAGGACTAGGCAGTAGAGGTAGAAGTGTCAAATATGATATTTCTGGTTTTGCAAAGGAATCTTGACAGAAGAAGCAGCCTTAAGGGCTGGGCACTGTGAGCTTCTTTCTAACAGCAGGAGTGAAGGATGCCTTCTTTTACAAGTGGTCACTCTCCACTAAAATTAAAAATGTGTCTATAAGCAGAGGCAGGGAACTGAAATAGCCCAACCAAAAGAAAGAAAATCCTTCTGTATTTTTTTCTGCCTTGCTCCTTTTTACTCTTTTGATGCCATGAGAGGTGTTAGTAATAAAACATCTCAGCAGGTCTGCATTTGGTTCCCTGCTTCACCATGGAGGTGTGTATTGTTTGGCAAGTCACCTTCTGCAATGCATTTTGATGTCTAAAGGCTCTTTTCAGAACAATTTAAGTGCTCCTCAGAACCTCAGTAAATGTTTGTCAAAATCTTTAGGAATGAATCTTTCATTCTTATACTTCAGTTTTCACGGCACAGAGCTAAACTAGCACTTTGATATCTCATAGAATTGTTACACAATAAAAGGTGTAAAGCATTTTGGTTACTATAGTAGTAAAAGCTGTATGATGAGCTCTGAGAGAAATTTTAGTGGTTCTCATTGAAGATTCATTCATCTCAGGTAGACAAGCATGTTTAATTTGCAATGCTGAAGAAGGAAAAATATATATCACTGGGAAAAACCTGAAATCTAATCTTAAAGATGCAAAAAAACGATATGTTTCCAGAGCAGAATGCAATTCTGAGTTCAGAACGTACCCATGTCCTTGTGTCACATTTAATCTAGCTAGCAGGAACATTGAAGGCAAGGTCTAGCAACCTGAGTGCATACACAAGATCCTTAGATGGCTTATGCTGTGGCTAGCAGCCTGTGCTGTAGTCCATGCTGTTGTATCTTCTTGTCATTACTGTTTCAGCTTTGTAAGCTAATTTCTGCAAGCTACAGTATAGTTGTACCTTTATGTTACAGTGCTCATAGGTTCAGGGCAGGGGCAGTGCTCCTCCTCTGTGTAGATAGAGTGCAACTTATGTCTTAATGCTTGCAAGTTTGGAAGAAGGGAGAGACTGCAAATGTTCATCTCCCTCATAAAGATATCTGTCACTGTAGAGGAGGTGCAAGAGTGAAATTGTTGAGAGAAGATTTAACCAACCCGTGTGAGGTAAATCACAGCTAAATTCGGCTGACAGCGTTTTCTTTTCATAAAGATCCCCCCCGGAAGCGTGTGGACTCCCCAATGCTGAACAGGCATGGGAAGCGGCGGCCGGAAAGGAAGTCGATGGAGGTTCTCAGCGTGACAGATGGCGGCTCCCCAGTCCCTGCTCGCAGAGCTATTGAAATGGCACAACATGGACAGAGGTGGGTCTCTGCTTTACCCAGGAGTCCTGCCTGTCTGGGTTTGCTGCCCCCCTTCATGTTGTACATACAAAGAAGCTGTGGAGCTTTCCTGTTCGCACCAGCACTCGTTACAACTTCCAAGCACATTTGCAACATGGTCTGGCAGCCAGCTGCGCTTGTGCACACAGGGCCAGGAGTCCTGCCAGGGGCCCGAGGGTTCTGTTTGCTTGCTGCTCTTCCTCAGGAAACCATGTCCTCTGGGCAGGATTCATCTCACCTCTTTTTAGTTGTGGAGAACATAGGCATTCAGTCTAAGCTTGTGATACAGGCTGACTAGGCAGTGGGGGCAGATGAGGGCTTTGGAAGGTCTCAGATACGTATGTCCTGTCAAACAGGATAAATTATTCTCTGCTTGTTCTTCTCTGTCTCCATAGCCTACAACAGGAATCTAGGTAACTATCTTGGATTAGGTTCCTAGCTTTTGGACACCTGAAGTTAAATGAGATGAACCCCACCCTCCATGTCATCAGAACAGCTTGAATCTAAAAAACCTTGTCCAGACATCTGCAAATGCCTCTGAAATGTGCTGTCAGAGCCAGTGTGCATCTGACCCACATAAATTACCACATGCCTGTAAAGTGATGGAATATATATAATTTTACCTCTTTTCTATCAAAGAAAGTGTCAGTCTTACGGGGAAACAGCAGATGGAAATGGTGTCTCCTTAAAGCAAGTTCTGAGAGAGTAAGTGAACTGTAGAAATTCACTTACGTGAGCCATGGACCTTGCTTCCCCAGTCCCTATGACTAGCCTAAGGGAAGTACATGCATTTGTTTTCACATGAATCAATCAATATAAAAGAACACTTTACATATATGTATGATGATGCTGATGCTGTAACTTCTGTTTCAGCTTTGATATGCCTTTTTTTTTTCATTCATCTCTTAAGATCTGCTCAAAAAGAACCTGTTGTGCCCAGAAGCTCCCTTTGCTGACTGAGAACTGGGTGAAGAACATGAAGTAATTTCATAGATACTGCAGAGGCCCCTAGAATTGCTGAAAAGTTTTGCTGGCAAATGTTACAGTTCTATCTACAGTGACAAAAAAGTGGTGATTTCCGGAATCTGCTAGGACTTATTTCAGACTGAATATGTGGCCTTGAGATACACTGCCCTAAAGATTTTTTGTTGTAGTGTAGGTTGGAAAGCTGTCTTGAATATGTGATTTTCTTTGGAATGAGGTCTGAGGTAAGGAAGTGTTCAGGACAGGGTGTGCTCTGTGTTCCTCATAGGCCTCAAAGTAGTAAGCGTGAACACAACACTGTCTCCTTATTCAACCTGCCGTTTTTAATCTGGTACCTGGTAGATGCATGGGTTGGGAAGCTCCCAGAGCCAGACAGAGGCAAATTACTTTTCCCCACCCCAAGGCTGCCTGTGAGTTGCAGTATTCTGCATCTGTTTACAGGAGGTGTCCAACAGGATGGAACAAACAGGAGGTGTTAGATTTATCACAAAGTTTTCTGAGAGCTGAAACCTTTTCTTTCAGCTCTCAGCTTTGACTTTGGATTCAAAAGCCTGAAGAGGCAAAGCTGTGTTTTGCTGTCCAAAGTATTTCTTTTGCTTTTATATGTCTCTCTCAATTCTTCACATGAGGAAACAATTGAAGTCAAAAGGTCTGGGTTGAGTTCAGAGCAGAGATATCCAGGCTACATATCAATAAAAAAGGGCTGTGGCTTAAGGAGGAAGCAAAACCTGCCAGGCACAAAAGAGATACGGGACAATGCATGCCACAACTCAGGAATGGACATAAAGGTGTGATTAAGGGTGGAAAAAGGGATGTAATAACACCATGACGGATGATGATGGCCATGGTAGTGCTTGTTTTTGAAGGGGTTAAAGGGAAGATGTTATTTTACACCACGTGTGAGCTTCCATAATTCATACCATCCACATGCGCAGATGACAACAGCACATTTTGTGTTGCTGGCAGCACAGTCTTTTATAACATGAACTGGCTTCATTAATGAACACCACTGCATGGGGATTGTCTCGGGACGATGCATTGCTGATGGGGCACCATCTGTCAGAACAGTCAGTAATAAAATGACAAGTGCCTTCCACCAAGAAAGGGGATTTTTAATGACTAGTCTCATATTATATTCCATGAAGTGACCCACTGACAGTGGATTTTACAGCAGTAGGGTTTAGATCCCAGAGGGGGATGCTTTTTTAAGATGATTTGGTCTCAAGAGATGACTATTCAGTGCTTTTATCCTACAGTACTAGGAAGGTGGACCATGGAAACAGGTTTCTTATTAAGACACAGATGATTTTTGTAAACATCCAGAGACAAAGAACCATCGCTTCTTTCTTGAGCTGGCAAAGATACACCTCTAACCAGGGGTCAAAACACACCCAAGTGTCTTGTGATTTATTCCTACTGTCCTCTTCCACAGTAGTAAACAGATGTTTGTTTGCATAGAGAGGATTTCTGTTATAACCTCTGTTTTACATGCCTGTGTGATGAACTGTGCTTTTGGTAACCATGTGGGGGCCCTACAAGGGTCTGGTCTTGGCTTGTTTAGGGCATATCTTTCCACTGAAATTTGAAACTTGGCAGCCTTCAACTCTACAGGCTGAGAAAGCATTAAGTGAAAAACATAGTCCTTCAGTGACTTAGTTTTGAATAGCAGATGAGTGGAACTCAGCACAAAGGATACTTGTTGAGCTTATGGGCTCCCTGAAATGCTTGTGCTGACCTCTTCAAGTGTTTTCCATTGGATCTATCTATATGACAAAGTTAGTATGCACAAACTCTAGCCACCCTAAAACTGGTGACTAAGTTTTGTTAGTTCTTGGATTTCCCTGCTAGTTGTCGACTAAATGGCTTCGTAATTATATCTTAATTACTTCTGCTGTTCTGGTGTCCCCACCTCTCAGACTATCTGGTATTTCATTGAAATGTCAAAAGAAAAGAGGTGGTTTCTGAGCTTAGTTTAGCACCAGCTACTTTGTCCCTTGTGCTAAAATCACACAGACTAAGAAGAATTCCATAGGAGCTAGAATCTGTTGGGGATATGCCAGAAATTTTCAGCAGCTTTGCTGTGAGAGTCCAAAAACCATTCTAAAATGGGCTTCGTTAACTATTCATTTTCTTCTAGTTATTTAAGTGGAGAGCTTGCATGAAAGATCGGCTAACATTAGGAAGCAGTGTCCTGTGAAACAGTGAAGCATATTACCAGTGAAACATATTACAGAGAGCTGCCCTTTTGTTAAAGCATAGGGAATTTTGCTTCTAAACTGCAGGGATTCAGACCCAGTATGAAAAAGAAGGGCATTTCTCTATACACTGAGTATAGGGAAGAGAGTTGGGAGTTAAGTGGTAATGGACCCTACAAATTAGAATGCAAAATGGATTACCATTCCTCTAAGAGGCTCTATGGCCTGATTTTAACCTTTTCCCAGATTGTGCTTAGTTTTGAGGTCTCCTAGAAAAGTTTTGAGTAATGAATGCTTTACAATTTATGCCTTCAGGCATGTTCTGTTTTCCCTGGACAGTGTGACAAAGTAGATGGTACCTGGGTTTTAAACTGGATAAAGGAGAGCAAGGTTTACAAGTGTGCATTGGGGAAGTCATCTCAGACCTTGGAAGTCAGGGGAAGATAATGAACTTCAGCACTGTGTAGGTGTGAGCCGTAGCTGTAAAGTAAAAGGAAAAATTTTTCAGAGCATTGCTTAAAAGGGGGAGGATGGGTTGGGGGGCTGGGTGTCCAGCATTGCTTCAGGTGACTCTCTTTTATAAAAATGTCCACAGTAGTAACTCTGTTTTCTCGCTTTGTTCCTGCCATAGTAAAACAATGTTCAGTAAAAGCCTGGATATCTCTGAAGCCAATCCCAAATTCAACAAAGAAGAAAGGTATAAACACTGACAATATGTTCCTCTCCTCTACCTCACTGCTGAGACCTTAAAGATGCAGTACTTACCTTCTCCGTGTGGGGACAGAGCTGTTCTATTCTCTCTTTAGAGAGAAGCAAAAAGGGTGGTTTTTTACAGCCCCACACCACATATGTTTTTGTGTAGTACCATTCCTCTGAGGCTATCCCCAATGCAGCCTGGGACTGTATCAATGATTTCCCCACAAAAATTTCATCCTACTGCTATTTCTGGTTCAGTTCTGCTGTGAGTGAGGATAACCAGGGTAGAAGATGTATTTGCTAAGACGTCCTTGGGAAGGATTGGAATATAAAACACTAGGAAAGCCCAGAGTGCTCCACTCCCAGCATTAGAAACAGCAGCACAACTGAGTCAGTGACAGCAATGGTAGGAAACTGGAAATTCAGTCTGACAGAGCAAAATATAGAGTACCTATAGGTAGGAGACAAACTCCTTAAGACTACCCAGAGGACACAAGAGGAAAATATGATTGAAGAGAAGTCTTTTTGGAGGATGATTCTAATCTAACAGTTCAAGTGACAGATGGTGAAGAATAGGAAAAAGGGTTGCTCCTGACTGTGAATAGAGGCACAAAGGAAGACGGACAGGCCACCAGATTTAGGGAGTTTAAGTAGACTTATGTGGGTCCATTAACACAAAAAAAAGCTTAGACTTTTGGGAAGGTTTTTAGTGGACATATTATTTCTAAAATTTTGGTCTCGGAGGAAGAGAATTTTTCTCTGTGTTGAAAGCTGGCATTCCAATGGATAACTCCACATCAAAATGTAATCCTTATACATTTTGGACAAATACTTAGCTTACCCAAAGGTTAGGAGTGTGGCATATGATTAAAAAAGGGAGAAGCAATGGCTTCCTTAAAGGAACCTATGACCTTGGCAAACCATTCTTCTTTCTGTTTCCCTTTTTCATAAAAATCTTTCTGTTTAAAGATAAGTGTGGCCTTTAAGCCCCAGGAGACTTGCAGGATGTGTGAGGGACAGCCCCTGTTTTGGCCTTTTGCAGGCTGAGACAGTCTTTTGTAGGCAGTGTTTCAAGTCCTGAACCTGCCATAGTGTAGAACATCACGCATCTGCAGGAGAGACTGTGCCTCATGTAGTGTGTAAAGCACCCTCTTTAAGATGCCAAAATACTAACAAGCATTAGACCTGAACTATTAGCAACCTCTTAGTTCCACAGTCATGAGGAACTAGTGGTTATACAGCCTTTAGTGCCTGGGCTTTCCTGGACTGTTAGCATAGACATGGAAATTCCTGTTCCTTTCTGATTCCCCCTATATGTAAGTTCTGTTCATGAACATGTAGAACTTCTTGCCTTAAAACTTAGTCCAAATAGGAGCCTTTTCACAGTAATTGGAAGTCAGGTCCAGTAAGAGAAATGCAGAAATTTTGTCTGTTACAAGAGAGGGGTCTTTCAGCAGATGTTCCTACCACCATTCCTTGTCCCTCTGTCCATCTCTGGCAGCTGCTACAACTGTGTTAGGAGCAGAGGAAATGACCCTTCAGTAATTTCAGAGGGAATTTGTTAAATCCACACAGGCATTTCATGCTCCCTCTCAAAGGTGCTATTTTTCAGACAACAGGAGAAGGTTAGAGCACTGCACGAGGATCACCCAAGGTCCTGCTCATTCAAGGACCAGGCTGTTTTTTTGAGGATCATATTCACTGTGATCTTACCTCCCTCCCACTTCTAAGAGTTAGAATGAAGGACCTCAGCGGTGGGAAGAACCTGGATTCTAGATGTGCGCGTGAAAAGAAGGGATAGGCAGTGAAGTGAACCCCAGCAAAATGGGGTCAGATAATCAGGGTGGCCATTAAATTTTTGTCCAGTGCTTAATTATCCAATTTTATGATATCTTTTTTAAAGGAATACTGCATCTTTAAGGGTCCCTTCCCTCTAGATGCACATGGTTGTCTTAGTAGCTGAGGCCACTGTCCCTTTCTTTTTCTTTTTCTTTCTGACTTTCTTTCACCCCCTCTTTCAGTGCTTCTCTTCTTCTGTATCTGGGTTGCTGCAGCTCCGTAGTTCACTTGCTTCAATATTATAGGGAATGCACATGTCTGCGCTTCTGGGTCTATTGTGTCCTGGGATTGTTCATTTCTTTTAAACCTCATTTCCCTTTTTCTTTACCCTATTGTCAATTTGCTTTCCATTCTCTTTGTTAACTTCTTCAGTGCTTTCCCAGTTGGGAAAATGACTCAAAAGAAACATTATTGAACCTTCCTGCACCCATTCTATTTACATTTTATTATTCTGCATGTATGAATATGGGTGTATTTTCTGTATAAATATACACACAGGTTCCAGTATACAATGGGTGTCAATTTGCTCTTCTCAGTTACATCACTGTAGATAGATTTGTACAGGTACAATTGAGGACAGCATTTGTCCCTAAATATGTGCATATTTGTATATATATGAATTATATCTTACCCAAATTTGCACTCCAGACTGAAATATAAATGGAGTGTCACTCAGACACATGAAAAAGAACTTACTGTAATGCTTCTTTCCACTTCTCTATCAATGCATAGCACTACAGCTTTTTTGTCCTATTCTAACTACGTTTACATTTTAACTGTTCTCAAAACTGCCTTGGTTGCCCAGCCAAGCACTTGCAATGTTGATGTAACTGGAGGCATGGCTAGTTGCACTGAGCAGTAAACTGTGAAATCTACTGGGCATATATTAAATTTGGCATTTCTGTTGGAGACTGTCTTGTGGAGAATGGATTTTTCTCACCCAGCCAGAGGTAGCTCTGGCAGCTTGGGAGCCTGTTATTGAAAATGGAGAGAATGAGAGAGAGAAAATGACAGAGAGGAAAAAAAGCATTGCATCCAACTTGAAAATAATTTGGCTTAATAACACCAAACTGTTTTTTTATTTCTAATCTAATCTTTGTTAATGTGAAAAGGTGGTGACGCTTTCCTGAGACTGCTATCTGCACCCCTGAAAACTTAATAACCTGACTATTCTTTTCCATTTTGAATGTGTTGGTGATTAGTTAAAAATTAAGAATACTGAAGTTTTCAATTGTCACTAGCCTTCTAAGTCAACATGCCAGAGATTCAGTCTGCTTTTAGAACTGCTTTTTCAGACTCTTTTCAGCACAGCATTGATTTATTCTCCATTCACATTTGAAAGATTTCCTTTG
Organism: Manacus candei; assembly: GCF_025592945.1. Taxonomy (NCBI): domain Eukaryota; kingdom Metazoa; phylum Chordata; class Aves; order Passeriformes; family Pipridae; genus Manacus; species Manacus candei. Next base: position 4,154,371 of record NW_026138108.1, read on the forward strand.
CAACCTATAAGACCCAGAGACTGAATTTATTTTAAATGAAAAATGAGATCCTGGAGCACAAGATGGCATCCACAGAGATAAGTGCTGGGTTGCTGAGCTGGTATGTTCTAGCTGATGTGAATTCCTGACTGTAAGACCATCATGACTAATAAGGCAGTATCAAAGCAGATTCACAGCTTGAGCTACAATCTTGTACCCTGGGCTCCCAGGCTGGCTCAGAAATGCATGCTTTAATAACCAATACGTTTCACAGTTCATTCATGGCAAAAAAAGTACTTCTTACCAGGCCAGCTTGGGGGACAGAGGGACACTGCACTGAGCAAACTGGGGACAAAAAACCCCAATTTTCTTGATAACAGTGTGATGTAACTGTGCCTTTTGTAAGAGGCAGAAAAGAAATGCAGCATGAAGTATGAACCCATTGCTCTGCTGACTACTTTAATTGGGATTTGGCTGGGAATTTTTTTTTACAGCCTTAGTATGTCCCTCTCCATATTCTCCAGTGCCAAAGGTCTGCAATATTGTGAGTGGGATAAAAGTTACTTTCTGGTAAATGAAACTGTCCCCCTAGTGTTCCTGGTCTCTGAAGACATAGGCACCGGTGGCAATAATTATGACCGTTCAGTTCTCCGAACAGTATTTCACTCTGCTTTTCCTACTCTTCTCTCCACCTGCCTCCACACCCTTCTCTCTTTCTTTCTCTCTCTCCCTCTCTCTTCATTTTTCCTTTCCGAGGATGGCGAGTGCTGATCCGTTGGGGTAAGCTCTAGTTTTGGATTATTCCTGTTGCGGGACCTGTTGTATCTTGTAGAGGAACTTTTCATTTGCAATTTACAAATACAATACAGGCTCATACTCTTCGGTGAATGAGGCTTTACAGCAGGGAGAGAGAGAGAGAGAGATGTGGGAAGAAGCATTTTTGGTGCTTTTGTGTGTGTTTGTGAACTTTCATGTTGGACTCAGACTCCATATAATTTGCTTTTTAGGATTCTTTTTTGTTCTCTTATTTGTCCCTCTGTTTCAACATCTGTGGGCACAGAAAACTATCCTCAGACACTGTGCAGGTACCAGGACACCTTCTTAGAATGAAACCCCCTTCTCCATTTAGCACTTTTGTATCTGTTTGGTATCCTCCAGTTAATTTTAATCCTAATTTATCCATTTTTCTTCTCTTTTTCTTTCCTCTTTTTTTTTTTTAAATTAAACTGAATCCCATCCATGTTATTAAAAAAATGCTGGGTATTCCCTCTCTTTTTAGAATGTTTTCTTAAGAGGTGAACAGATGGCCATAGAGACAGCTATATCTTCAAAGCTCTTTATTTTCAATAAAGACAATATAGGTACAACTAAGAATGCAATCACACTTCAAATTAAAGTTCCATTTGTAAATACTTAGGAGAAGGAGAATATTATATTAATAAATGGTTTAATAAAACCATTGTAATATCATTACAGACTATAGCGAAAGCTTCTTGAGAAAGCTAATTAGCACTAGTAACATTTACTTCTCATGTTTGTAGTGTGCTTTACTATTTATTAATTCTTTCTAAACCATTTATAAATGGAACTCTAGTATAACTGGCCAATTAAGGAGGGTGGTGCTGTTCAGCATCACCCTCTGTATGCACTGAAAGGACAAAGTGTGTGTTACCAACACCTGCGCTCCTTTCTCTGTACTCTTTGTAAGGCTTCATCTTACAAGCAGTCATTACCATGAGCAGACCTTCTGACTTAAGCATAAGTATTCCAAGTAAGAGCTGTTACAGTATTATGTGCACATTTGAGATTGTAACGCAGTGAAACAACAAAGGTATTCTATTCATATTCCCTAAATCAGGGAGTAAGGAAGCACAGTTTGTATCTTTTAGACTCCCAAGAGTAATAGTGGTGAAATTTAACACACTTATTGCATATTAATTCAGGTCAATTTCAGGGGTCTCATACCCTGAAATTCAGTTTAGTTTTTTGGGGGTTTGAGTAAGCAAGGAAAGAGGAGTATCAAATTCCACCCAGTTTATGCTTGAAGCAAATAAGAGGATGGCTGGATATTTTTTGAAATGAGTTTCAAAACTACACATGGAAACTAATTCAAAATTTCTAAGGCATTTCACCCAGGGACACAATTCTGATGCATTACTGCATGCTGCATGCATGCCACTGGCTCCCCTTCTTGGAAGCATGGCTCCAGCTTGACCAGCTAAGAGGCTGTATCCAGCATCCTGGTAAAACTGTGTTATGAAAGCAAGTTCTGCTGGGACTGCAACAAGGCACCAAACTCCCCTTTGATTGCAAGAAAAAGTTCTGTGAAATGGTTATCGAAGAAGAAACAAATGCCGAATCCGACCTAAATGTGGCTGCAAAACCTTTATGCTCTGCTGGTGTGTACGAGCAGATGCACCATCTAAAGCACTTGAAAACTAATCTGAGAGAAGGGCTATGTAGAGATGCTCTGTGCATGTGCTATATGTGTAGTACGGTTACCAGGTCAGCTGCAGTTATTCTGTCTTGTGTTTTTCTCCGTCTACACCTCAGCAGTGTCAGGCTTCAGCCCTCTTACTGCTCTCAAGAAATTCTGCAGTTCTCTGAAACCAGCTGGAAACTGGATTCCAGCCCCTCAGTTTCGCCAGTAAGAGAACACTGATCTGACATGAATTGGGTCTAGCACAGCTTCCTCTTTGACAGCAGCTGGCTAAAATGAGTAAAAAAATGCTTTAAAATGAAGGACCTTTTAACTTCGATGCTTTGAAGTATCAAATAGATTGAATAAGGTATAAAATTGTCACAGCTACAAACTACAGCTCACGTATGCACATTTTGTTTCAGTCCTTTGCCTCTCTCTTTCATAGCTCAGACATCTCCAGATTATTGTCAGTCTGCGGAATGAGAGGAATAGCCTGCAATGGTCTCAGTGTCCACCTTATGTTTATAGTGCCCTCTGCATCTTCCCCCTCCTAAACCTTGGGTCTAGCTCCCTTATGGTTTTTCTTTAATTCCTCCCTCCAGGCTTGGAAAAACAACTGTGTCACTTGCTCCCAGGGAAGGGACCAAAGAGTCTCTCCTCGAGTCTCTAAATGTGGCAGTTGTGTTTGAAGGAATGCTCTTTGTCTGAGCAACTGCACTGATTCTTCTGCTTGTATTTTCAACAATGTTTTGATGACTTCCATTGAGTTAGTGTGCAGGCATACGGCAATGCAAAACACAGAGCAAAATGAGTCATACAAAATGTTCATAGTTTCTGAGATGGTTGCATTTAGTATTAAGTTATTGGAATAATTATAAATTTAATAATTCCAGTAACATTTAATGCCTCTAAAGACTCTTAGGATGTTATTCACTAACAGATACTTCCCACTGAATGAATTTAGTTCATAGCCGTGGAGATAAGGTAATGTCATATTTTTTTCCTCTTTCTACACATAAGACATAAGAGTCTGCCATACTAATGTGCTGCTGGTAGGGCCTCAAACTTTCATTTTCTTGTGAGAGGGATAAAAATTTAAATTCTCTGTTCTTTTGCTACAGCATTTCAGCATAATGCAACAGTTTCATTACTTTCTTTTGGCCCTATCCCAGTTCTGTCCACCTGACTCTGAGATACAGGAGCAGTGCATGTGGTTGTTTTTTTTACAAACTGAATTATAGCATTGTTCAGCCAAGGTAATCTTGATGAGAGGGACAAATCTGTTATTTTTGCCTGTTAGCATTTTTGTACTGGAGTATAGAACCACACAGTAGGCCAGGGTACTGAGTTCTTATAGTCAGCTTGGAAACTATGTCCCATTTATAAAGGTGCATTATGTTAAATTGAAAACGATGCAAGGAAGATCTCCTCAGTCTGGGTGTCATATCCCATAGCAACACGTTCTGGTAAGAGAGGAAAAGTTTTGAAAATGTAGAGCTCTTTTCACCTCAACATTTAAAATTAACAGAGGTTTCTTTAAAATCTTTTGACTGCTCCTATATGCAATTTCCAGTGTGGACAAACTGAAACTTGCTATAGGGCCTACTTTATTTCTTACTTATTTTGCATGTAAATCAGCAGCAGAAATAAAGCAGGCGTATGGATACTGAATGCATTTCCAAGAGGATTTCATACTAACTCTCTCTTATGTCCCCTGCCTCAGGCTCCTAGGCTGGATGAAAACACAGTACACAACAACAATTTTTCAAATATTGCTAAGAAACTGAGAATTGGGAGGTGGGGCCTGCCATATTTTGCCCTCCATGTGTGTGATCATTTTTGTAAAAAAAAAATAGGAGATAATAGGGTTGGGAAGGGAGAATTCAGGACTGTTGGAAACACCTGATTGCAAAAAGGAAATAGCAGATTGGAACTTTTAATCGAGTATCCCGGAATTCAGGTGAGTGTCAGAGAGGACTTTCCCACCATAATTAAGAGTTGGTGGGAACACCTCCTTTAACTCTTAAGTTGGTGTTTAACTGATTTCTGGGCACCTGAATGCCTTCCACATTTGTCCAAGATAACCTATAGGATCCTCTTGTAATTTATGGTTTGGAAGAAGCTTTTCCTGATGATTCATGCAAGGAAGATTTTTAACTAATTTACTCCCCATCTGCACAACACATCTGTGGTGCAGTCAGCTACTTCAGTTAGGGGAAAGGCACATAAAGTAACCTTTCAAAAGTGGAGCAGACGGTTCTTCCCCTAAAATTACTTTGCATAAACCTTTATGAGCACCCCAGATCATGATGGTGAAAATTTAGGTTTAATCAAGTACAAGAGAATGCCAAGAGTGAGCTTCTAGTTTCTTACTGTTGCACCGTGATGGGCAGAGTGCAACAGGGTACAAAGAGAAACTTAAGTGGGGAGTTCCTCCGTAGAATGAGTGCCTGAGATTTTCATGGTGCCAATGTAGATTTAATCTGGCCGAGACTGGGGTTCTGCATTTCACCTACTTACTGTGATGAACAAACTGCAATGAGGTACAAAGAAAACCATCAGTGAGTAGTTTCTGCAGATGATACAAATAGAGAAAACAGAACATGCCATTGTGTTCAGTTGTAGCTTATTCTTTCTTTGGAAATACTTCCTCTTTTGCCGTTCACAGATTTTTTTAAGAATTCTGCTCAAATATTTTTAGCAATATATGTCGGGAGACCATTTGAGAAACCGATGTTTTTGTTTTATTCTACAGCAGAGGAGAGTAAACTGACATAGTTTATGATCTAAATTTCTTTTATGTATAAGCCGACATCAGCTATCTGACCTATATAAATTTTTAATATATACATGTGTACACACACAGACACATATGTATACACATATACCCATGCACTCCATTTTCCAAGCATATACAGGAATTTCACCTTTTCATGTTTGCTACCTGAAGGCAAGTAGTTGCTTTCATGACTCTTACTATACGTGAAACATTGTTAGTTTTGCTGTATTGACATATTGTTGCATGGTGGTTGTTGAACAACTAGGTTCTTAGCCAAGTCCTTTCCTATAAGATGTTTCAGTCTTCAACTTTGTGTTTAAAAAGGATAGAAAGCAGCCGCCTCTGGGGCTCACTCATGTACAGTCACACACAGGGTGTGGGGTTTTTTTGCTGGGCAGCCCTCCTCCTAGAAACTTCCGCTGAAATGTTTGTGCAATTTGGCCTGTCTGCTCTTTCACCATGTTTAGCATAGCACATTTGCACATTTTATTGTCAGTAGCTGACATTTTTCATCGGTGGCCTTTGCTGGAGAGCATAAGAGCATTACAGTATAGGTGACCTTGTCAGCAAATAGGGCAGTTTACTGTTCCTTGACTGGCCTCTTTTTGAGGGCACTTGAGCTGTTATCTTGATATTAGTAAAGTCATCAACAAAAGCAGAACTGATTATCCATTGAGAAGGCCTGGCTTGTTTAATGCAGCAGCAAGAAATCTTGCTGGAGAGCAAAAATGTGAAAACCATCAGTGAGAAGCTGGAAAGGGTTAAGCCAATGTGATCTTTGATTTCAGTGGGAAGTCATCACATAAAAAATGATTGTTATCTGAAATAATCCCCTTCCTTTGTGTCTTGTGAACACGGTGCTTTTCCATGTTGCTCGTGACAGAGAAAGTCTCATTCTGTGATCACTGGGTCTGTGCAAAACAGAATTCTCAGCACCAATATGAATGTCTTCACCATCCTTTTGAATTCAGCAGTTCAACTTGCACAGGTCAGATGTAGTAGCTTCCATGCGCTTGATGTCCAAAATGAAATTAGCAATTGCCTTAATCAAAAGGGATTAATAGTATTCTCCCTGAGCAACAACATTTCTTTGATTTTGGGGGGGGACAACTGAAAAATGTGACAGTAGTGAAAGGAAGGAAAAGGAAAGAGTCGTGTGCTTTTCCAGTGACAGCCTCCCTCCTCCTCCTCACTTCATGCCTGTGCCTGTGGTGGCTGGTGATCAGGGTTATTACTTGTCCAAGTTTTCTGAGAGATGTTTTCCTTATTGTGTCCATTCAGGTCTCGGTCAATCAGCGGAGCATCATCTGGGCTCTCCACCAGTCCTCTCAGCAGTCCAAGGGTAAGTGGTGCTGCTTCAAGATCTGTTGGTCCAATTCACTCACACATGCTTGATGCTTTCTGCATCTGTTGCTCCAGAGCTGTGGCTCTTAGCTGGGATGTTTTGTTTTTCCTTGGCAGCTTATAAATTTTCATGGATGGTGAGGGAAATGTTATTTACAAATGCAAGCAGAGAATTCCTCATACATGTTCCCTGCACTGTTAGCAGGGATCTCACTGTGCCCTTGCCCTTTTTCAGTCTCATAAGGACACAGAATACCATTGCTATGACTAAACACTGCCATATCCAGCTGAGGTCTGCATACAGTGTGGCTTCAGACCGAGTAATCAGGAATCATTTCACAGCTGTCTTCAATTAGGTCTCAGTAGAGCACCAAACCATGCTGGTTGTCTTCTATATGCCTCAGAATAGCTTGTATTAGAAAGTCAGAGAAAATAAATTATATAAATTTGAGGGCTAGCAAATTCAAAAGGAAAGTAAGAAGTTGACTGACTAGGATGAGTAAAGAACGTTCAAACCCCTATAAATAAGGTACCTTCACATGCCCTTTTTAATCATACGGTCAACTAAATACTGGTACTTACTGATACTTAGCTAGTACAACACACGCCTCACAGCACGTGTGTTGCAAAGTTTACAGTTTCTAAGTGCAATGACAGGGGCCTCCATCTTCTTGTTAACTTCTTTAGGGATTAAAGTGAGTATCTCTAGTGCCTGACAACGTCTTTAAGACTGCAGTGCTTACAAAAGTCTAGACCTCATCAAGGAGTCTGTAGGGCTGTGGCAATCCATGTTGCCTGATTGTCTGGCCCAGAGTCTTTGGAGGGTTTCTACATACTTTTCATGACTTCATGAGAAGATGCTATCCGCAATTGGAAATGGATATATTCCATGTGTTAGAGTACAGATACACCTATGGATCTACTCTTAGTTATAGGAAGATAACATCAGTATTCCAGGTATTTGAAATTATAATTCCCCAGGAAGATTCTGTGTAATTCTTATGAATGAAGACACACTGTCAGGTGTAAGTTTATAGACTAGTAAAGCTTCCAACACCTTGCTTGATTGAACTGTTTTCTGAAAGATATTCTAGGTTCCTGTCAATTGTTATCCTGTTTTGCAACTGGCATAAATGTATTTGTGGTCTCCTCTGTACCTTTGAAGTGCTAGGAACCAGTGAAGATCCATTTCTTTCTTTCTGCACTGGGGCTCCTGGTTGTCAGTGGAAGCAAGCAGAGGTCTGAGGACTTTTATGCCACTGCAAAATGTCCTGAAAAAGAGCACAGAAACAGTTTTGTGCACAAAATAAGCATCTAGTGCAGCAAACCTAAATCCTGATGTCATCAGTTGATCTCTTGGGTTCAATTACTGACATCTCATTAGGACAACATCAAAGAATAGGGTTGACAAGATCTGTTCCATAGTTGCTGTATCTTACCATTATCACTTAATAGGCAGTTGATTAAGTAGTCTTCAAAGGGATTTAGCAACCAAATGTCATTTTCAGCAGATCATAATGATATATTAAGGCAGGTAAAATTTGAGGCTTAAAAGGAAATAATGGAATAAAAATAATATTTTTTTAAAAGTCCTTGCCTATGCATCTAATAGCACCTTAGATTATTGAAAGAGAACATACTTTAAAAAGCAAATACATATTTCATTTTATGCAGTGCTTAGGTTCAGTTCTATGAGGAATTGAATTCAACAGCAACTAAAAGTTCTCATATTTCACAAGATCTTGTTAATGGTGTTCCCCATGGCACCAGCTGAAATAGAGACGTAATCTTGTTCTTCATTTCATTATTAAGAATGTGGTAATTAAGGGTGCCTCTTCAGATTCCTAATGGCTCAAGTGGGAGTTGAATTTGACTTTTGTTTCTTTCATATTTGTTTCTCAAACCATCACACACATAAGATACAAAAATTGCAAGGAGACATTTGCAATCAACAGTCTTTGACTTTTATCCATTGGTGTCATTTGCAAATGTTTAATATTCAGGTGCTGGTAGTGACTTCCACAGATTAACCACTTTCCTCATCTTTTCCCCATCGTTTCCCATCAGCAGTCAGAATTTACCAACACAGCAGATTTTAGTTTAGCTTTACAATCCTAATAATAATACAAATGTTTTGATGTAGTGATTTTTTTTTTAATTTTGGTGGCCTAACTCTTAAGTTCTCTGAAGTAATTACAAAGCTTTAATGCAAACAATTTCAGGAATGAAGCTTTAAATAAATTTCTGCAATTTTTAAAGTATGGCAACATTTTGCTAATTCATCAAACCCAGGAAGTAAACTCCCTAGTAAGTGTGCTTACATGGGACTGAAATTTGAGGCATGGTTACATGTACATACATGTACATGTTATGTCTGGACAGTGCTTGATTGCAGCTTTTAGGTGTTAAGAATGGATAATAATAATGGTGATATATAATTTTTCATAGGTAATAATTTATAGAAATCATAATCTAAGTGTAGACCAAAGCTAAATATCTCGAATAGCGATTTCTGTTTTTACAATTTTTCCAGTACTTGTAATCTAAGGTGTTAACAGCAATGTTTTGTAAGGACATTTGTTTTATTTTAAATGTGATTTTTAGCTTGTTAATATCCCTTTAAAAGGCTTCTACCCTTCCAAGTCTGTCTATTGCTGTTTGCTGTCAAAGTATGAATGGTTTCTCAAAATGCCTCTTAATTTGTGTAAATATTCTTGTTTCGGAAAAAAAAAATCATAATCTCATTTTGATAACTCTGTGATGGATTATGAACTTTCCTTGTCTTTTTCTTTTTAAACTGTGTCTTACAAAACAATAGCTCACCTCACCCTCTTCTTAGACTTGAGACTTAATGGCAAATATTGCTGAGACTTTATGACAGAAATTCCAATTATCAGGCTGTCCTTCGATGCGATGAGGGATGTTGCAGGAGAAGCATAAAGTCTGATGGAAAATATCATCTCTTCCCAGATAAATAAATTTGCTAGGCCTCACTGACGTTTTTGCTGTAGCAGTTTACAAATCAAACACCAATCTGAGTTCATAATTTTTCTCGTGGTGTTTCATGCTCTGAAGCCTCCAAGTGAATGCTGGAGAAATTTAACCTTCCAGGTCAGGAGAGGAGAGTGGGTGCCCAGGTGGCATTACTCTCCCTTTTCCTCCTCTTTCTGCAATGGGTGGCTGCAACTCGGGTGTGCATTAGCCAGTCAGGGGTAAAGAGGAAGGAAAGAGGTTCTGACTGGTGTGTGCAGTAACTCTGTGTATCACCTGCCACTCCCTATGTATCACACACCTGTTCTGAGTTTCATCTCTCTACTGGGTTTGCACATGGGCACATGGAGCTGAAAGAGGTGGTCCCATTCTTGGCACATCTCAGTTTGTCTGTGGCTTGAGTGGTTCTTCTTCCCCTTCCTCACCTCCCTACAGCATCGTGCTTTTCACACTGCAGGGCAATCAGAACAATCCCAGAGAGATGGCATTTCTCTCTTCTTTTTTCTTAGTTACTTTCTTTTTTTATTTTTTAATTTATTTTATTTTACTGTTCCTTTGTTGTACTTTTCTTTCTGTTGTTTTCCTTTGCTGACACGTGGTTGGTTAATATGATGAAGCCTGTTATGACACTGTTGTTCTTGCTGCTGCCGCTGCTGCTGTTGTTGATTATGCTGTGTTCCCAGCTAACTGCATGTCTTTTTTTTGTTTTTTGTTTGTTTGTTTGTTTTTCGTTTCTTTGCAAAATCCCTCCCCCCACTACCCCTTCACCTCCATCTCCTGTGTCTCCTTGTGACATGGTGCATCTTTGTGACTCGGATGGATTTTATTCTGACTTTCCGTTCTCTGCTCGCCCGCTCTATGCGTATTTCACTGTTTTTGATGTGCATGGACACTCTGCGTCTGTCTCGTAGCCTATCAGAAAGTTCTTCATCCCCCCTCAGACCTCCGACCTCCCTTTCTCTCCCCGACCCCAAGTCTCCTTGGACCCTGATGCTTGTAGGAACGCCTCCAGGCCTGGACATGTACTCCAACCAAAGCCAGCACTTCAGCCCAACCCAAAGACGCAGACTTTGCCATCCAAGAGCAAATTGGCTGAAAAACCACTCCAGTCTACTAAATCCAACCCACTCCCTACCAGCAATGCCAGCGCCCCCTCTTCCCAGAACAACCCTGTGCAGAATGCTCAGGGCCGCTCGCCTGCTGCCGGCTTTAACCCACAGCTGGCTGTTCCTAAAGTACAGACCAACCCTATGTCTCCTGTTAGATTGCTCCCTTCTAGTACTGACCCAAGCACCAAATCTATCCCCATCATACAGGTCACCCCTCACCCCTCTCCAAGGGGAAGTCCCCTCCCTACCCCCAAGGGGACACCTGTTCATACGCCAAAGGAGAGCCCAGCAGGCACACCCAACCCAACACCACCATCCAGCCCCAGCATTGGAGGAATGCCATGGAGGACACGACTCAACTCCATCAAGAATAGTTTCCTGGGGTCTCCTCGCTTCCATCGTCGGAAATTACAAGGTGAGTATCCACCCAAACATACAGGTGGTTCTGATTTGGGCAGCTGTTCGTCAGGAAGTTGATACCTGTCCGGCTCTACAAATTCCATCTACCAAGGACTGAGTATTGATATGAAAGTGAGAGTGATAGCATCAGCCAAGCCCTAATCCCCATGTGAGCAGGCTCTGTCATGCCATTGCACCTGCTCCAAGAGCATCTCCTGAGCCCTCTTCATACTCCATGCATAGAGCTCGTACTATCTCTGTTGTGGCTCTTAGACCACAAGAATAATTTATCTTCACATTCTTCACTTGTTTTGTAAGTGAACTTAGAGCTCTGCCATTTCCCCTGTGGCTGTGCTCTGCTGCCTCTCCACAGCCACAGGCTGAGCCTTCTGCTGAAAAAAAGACAGCCAGTGGCAGTAGGCTAAAATTGTCCTTCTGAAGCAAAGCTTTTTTGATCTTGGTTAATGCTTCTTTTACTGCCTTTGGTAATTGATGTAAAAATCTCTCTAATACAATCAGTGTCTTCATATCTGCTGGCCTGCTTCAGTTTTCAAAGTCTCTAGAGTGTTGAGATGTGCAAAATTTCCTTCCTCAAGTTCCAGGTGGCTTTCTCTATTCAGGCAAAGAGCACCCGAAGCCACATGCATTATCCTTGGACGTCAGCAGCAGCTATCCCAACACTATGTGGTTTTGCAGGGTACTGGGATGTGATCCCATCGTAAAGGAAGCTCACAGCCATGAAATAGTTAGCTGTGATGGTCAGTGAGATTGTCTCTGAGATGGTCAGAGAACTGCAGAGAATTGCAGCAGTGTGTTTGGGTCTGAAGCCAGTGCGAGATTGCATAATGATTTAAGGAAGGGTGAAGTGAGCCTTGAAATGCAGCACTTGATTAGATGCAGTGATCTAGAGACATATGACCAGTGTTCAGATGTCAGAACCAGTCTGCAGAGGCAGTGGGCAAATGCAAGAGGGTGCAATGCCAGCATTGTTTCATTGGTATACAAGCAGAAAATGAAAGGTGTACTGAATCATCAATTTCTTTTCTCCTTCCCTCTCTTCGTCTGTATGTGCATGGGCAGTACCTACACCAGAGGAGATGTCTAATTTAACCCCAGAATCATCCCCAGAGTAAGTAATTTGCCAGTACACTACCTTTTTTTTTCTACCACGTACCAATGTCATTTCCTTGTCTCAGTGTCATAGGCTGACATATTTCTGTACTAGATCAGTATCTGTAACCTGTTCTCCTGTGGGTGGGGTAGAGATGTTAAATGATTCTTCTGATAAGGACCCTGGATAAAATCTATACTTCAGAAATGGCACTGGGAGTCAACAGGTGATGAAACAGTCTCCCAATAACCACCTCATTTTCTCACGGCTTGCTGAATTTGCTGGGTTTGTAACATGTTCCTTCTCTTTTTTTTCATCTGCTTGTCAAATAGATCACTCTTCAGGTGTGGAGAGGCTAATCTGTGGCTTATACTGGCACTAACTATGCACTAAATAGTCTTCCTTTTAGTACAGGAGAGTGCATCCTCAGGATAACATGCAGAAGCCTCTGCTAAGATAATTCAGAGGAATCTTTGGCTGTGATAAACACAGTGTTAATTCTAGGCAGCAGCACTGGGACATGGAGAAGCTATTTCGTATTCACCAGACTCATTCCTGAAAGTCAACGTACATTTCAGCCGTTTCACTGCACAAATGTGCGTCACTGCATGGCAGGTTTGGAAGTCCCTGCCAGAGTGCTGCTCCAAACACTTCCTAATATGCAACAGATGCCAAATTATTCCTTTTTATTTTCACAGCTTGTGTTTGTGCACCCAATGCCCATAGACTTACCCTGCCAACCAAGGCAATTTGGCCTCTTGTTAAGATGCTTGTATGAAATATTCATGAGTCTTGGATGAAAATTTTGGGCACAAAGTTTTGTAATTGGTGACTGTGGTATTGTCTTAACAACTTTCCCCGGACTTGGTATTTATCTGGTGTAAAATGTGCACTCTATGTGCAGTACTGCATAATGGAGAAAGATAAAGACTTAAGAAGAGGGAGAAATAGGGATTAGTAAAGGTTAGTAACAGAAATCCAGGAAGAAGAATTGAATATATTGTGTTTTCAACACTTTCGAGCATTTACTAATAGAGAGGCATGAGAGAATTTCATAAAATTAGCACATCATTATGAAAAAAATATACAATACTCTCATCTCACATGTTTTTAAGGCCATTAAAACAGAAAACCTTTTAGAATTAAATTTCTCTTCTTCATTGTATGTAAGTTGTTGGAAGTTTTCCTGTTAATTTATTGCCCTCTCTGCTTCCCACTCACTCTTTAAAAGCTGGTGTAGAGAAGTGCCTGTCATTTGAGGCAGTTTGGATGCAAGTCAAAGCCTAAGGCCCTTTTTTCATTTTCTGTGTAATTGCCAAATTAATGAGTTCAATTGGGCTGCACAAGTCATAAAAAATAATGAACTGGATTATATTTTAACAATAGATGTCTGTTGCTCACTGTCCACTTTCTCATGTCTTATTTTTTCTAGTATTTTCTTTCTTTCTGTAAGAAATAAGATACCCTTATCAAGAGCTGTATTTACCTCATGGGTTGAGTGATAAATACGTGTCCTTGCTCTGTCTGGTACAGCAATGACTGCCATTCGTTTAACAAACCTGATGATTAGGTAATACACTTTGACATGTCTGGGTAATGCTGTTCTTTCTCATGTGAAAAAGTCCTAGAAAATGTGTTTGGGATGACATTTAAAGAGACTTAGCTCCATCTGCTTTAAACCTGCAAAGCTCCATTTGCTTAAGTAGAAATACTGTTATTTATGCCAAGCAGGTAAACCTCTGGAGGTTACAGATCCATGAGCTCAGGGATAGAGAGGGAACACAGTGAGGCTCTCCAGAAGGCAGTGTAGTCAAGACACTCCAAAAGTAGGAAAAGAAACAACATTATGGCAGTGAGAAATTCAGTGTGAAGTAATAAAGCACCAGCTTCCATTCACATGCTAATTTCTTTGCTTTTTCATCAACTGGGCACCTGATTAGATTCCCTAGTGTAATCTGCATACCCGACCTCCCCCACATATCTCCTATCTCATTCCCCCTTTAAGAGGTTTGCCATGATAAGAGAAGATTCTTTATTTTAAGTACATTTTGTACTGCTTACAGCCTGATCTCGTGAGATGCTAGATCATCTCATTCAGCATGCTGAAGATCATTGATTCATACACATTTTAACCCAAGTTAGTAGCACTTAATGCTCTTTAAGAGGAGAAAAACCTTTATTGTGTCATTTTACTCCAAAGCTGTCCCTTCTTCTTCAGTGGGCCTATTCCCCAGGTGTACGAGTACAGTTAGTTCTGCCAGTTTCAGGGGTAGAAGCCAGGGCCTGTGTGCTATGTCTTGATTCTGTTCATTACAGAAACAGGAGAGGCCACTGGCATCTACTCCATCTTATGTGACACCAGCAAAATTATTTAGTGAATTCCAGTGATTTACAAGCTGGAGCATAGCCCAGGCTATCAATGAGTCATCCAGAGTTAGTATTACGGGTGATAACCTTGCCGAGGAAAAGAGCCCAGCTGGATTCTGGAGACTCCAGACCATGCTGAACTGGAAAAAACCACCCTATGTTCTGGGCCCCTTCTTACCTGGGCTTGTTAAGAGACCTATAAATGAAGGGCCGACAAAACCATTAATGACAATACAGAAATGAAAAGCCATATTTTAACATGGCAGATCTGCAATTAAATATGCACACTTTTCCAGGCCCATGCTTCCACTGGGCCCCGGAGTCTGTATCGCCAGCCCTGGTTCAGATAATGATACATCCAAGCCTAAGACAACCAGCTGTTTTAGATAGATAACCAGGTGCTAATTTACTAATGAGCATAGACCCTTTACATGCGGGGAGCTATTGCCCCAGCTCTCCAGGGGCTTGCAGAGTTGTTATGGTGTGTGTGAGACACATGAGCTAATTAGTATGTAATTTTCTTTCACACTCTAACCCTGGCTCCTTAACGACCATTTAAATGAGAGGCCCTTTCTCTTTACTGCTCCCTATGCTAATCTCTGGCTCACTGGCTTAGTTACAGCTGCGTATGAATATTTTAGGGAGTGACAGTTTTCCAGCCCACTTTAATTGAGTGGGGGGCACTGGTTTACCAAACTGCAAGTGAATCTTTCTGTACTCTTATTTTTGGATGCCGACAGTAAACGAAGCAAATAATTATTTGCCCAGCTGAGTGGTCTTCCAGTTGTGGTCTTTCTACTGCATGCATTAAATGGGCTGTGAGCTGACTTATTCATGGAGCACTCTGGAATGGGGAATGAGTGCAAATTGCTGGACAATACTGAGGTCAAGCTTTGTTCTTTATCCTGAAGGCCTAGACTTCAAATTAGTTTTTTAGTTTGCTCCTCTCTCTCCTAGTCTCTGCCCATCCTTGTTCTGCCTCAGTCTGAGCCTTTGCCACAGAAAGTGAGTCTACTAATAACTCACTCCAGCTGTTCATTGCTTTGCTGTAAAACTGATGTATAGTAATCCCTTCTGCAGATGGTTCTCCTTGTCTGGAGAGATTGTCTTCTTCCACTCAGTGGTGAATGTCCACCAAAATGAGTGAAAACTGTGCCATACTTCAAACCAGACTTGGCATTATAAAGTATGCTGTAGAGGAAAAGAAAGGCAGTCTCTTAGTGGCAGGTCTTTTAATTTCTAACACATTCATGCCAAATTCTTCCCTACTAGAATATGGCTGATGGAAGTGGAATTTTCCCTGGGTTTAGTTTGGTCTAGCAATTCTTTGGCTGTGTCTCATGGCTAACAGCATCTTCTCTCCCATCAAAACCACGCCTGTCAGAGATGCTACCTTCAAGTTCTCGGTAGTGTCTCCCATTAAAAGTTATGTCCCTGAATTCTTCCTTTAGCCTGTTTAACTTAAAAGGTAATGTCAACAAAGTGGACTGGTAAAACAATAAGCAAAATCAAACATTTACTGATACGATCAGTGTGAAAAAACAGAGCAATTTCATTTTATGGTGAAACCACTACCTGATGCTGAAAGAAACTGTGAAGTTGGACTGCTGTCAGTGGAAAGCCTGACATGGCAGAAAACCTGTTTTGCATGGTGTTGGCATCTTCTTTCTTAGTACTGAAATTTCATTCCTTTGTAGGATGACCAGAGTTCACTCATTATATAGACACCCTGAACTAGACTAATGAATGGGACAGTCTTTGTCCTGACCCTCTGTGTGGGAGTGGATTTCACTTACTGACAGATTGGAGGTCTGGTAAAATCTACAGCTTGCTTTAAAAAGCAAGATTTTGTGATTGTACCATCAGCCCAACAGGACACCTTTAGAAAAGGAACTTTTTAAGTCCTATAACAGCAAAGGAGTTGAAATTGAGTGGGAAGGAACTTAAATCTCTGTGTTGCCAGGATCTGCATATTGTCACATGAAATGAATAGTTCCCTGGAGACAAACCAGAAATGTGTCCCCTGGCTTATATGGGCTTTATATATGCAGTATTAATCGGTGTATTGGCTCAGTCAAAAGAGTTACTGTTGCTCCTGATTTTTCATTGTTGCTGCCAGACTAAGACTGTGTGGTCTGTCATTTTACCAGTTTTCACTAAGTGAAACGTTGTTCTAGATGTTCTCTGACACTATTTTCCACTTACTATTAACAATAACATCAAATCTGGAGTGTTATCAAAACTTTCTTGTGTATTTTTTAATTCTTTTTCCAGCTAGGGGTGTTTAAGAAATAGTACTCAGTAATCTAAACCATCTCTTTCTTTTCATCACATCAGGCTTGCCAAAAAATCCTGGTTCGGTAACTTCATCAACTTGGAGAAAGAAGAACAGATTTTTGTGGTCATTAAGGACAAACCACTAAGCTCCATTAAGGCTGATATAGTCCACGCTTTCCTCTCGGTAAGTCATCCCAGCTGCCTCTTGGAGGCACTGCTCTCTGGTCAGTTCCAGAACTCCTTGTGCCTTATGTTACTGGACAGGGTCTCTGCTCCTTCAAGTGCAGGCCCTGTGGGTTTAATGTACATAACCTGTCGATTCAGGCCTCCACTGGACTGTGCGTGAGTTACTAAGTGTAGATAATGCTCTCTAAGGTGAGAAGACATTTCAGCCTTCTTGGCAAGGTCTCCAGGTTGCCAGTGTTTGGAATAACACTGCAGTTAGAGCACACTGGTCTGGGCACGGTATCAAGACAGCAATTTGCTCCTTTGTCAAACTAACCTTGCAGTTACTGGTCTGGGCAGCAAATTAGGTCTTCCCTTGTTGGGTAAGCCCTCCACCACTTCAGTCAGACAAAAATCCTGTCTTACATCTGCATTTGTTACTTTAAATCTCCACTTCAGTGCTGTATGGCAGAAAGAAGGGTTGTTTCCTCTGGTGACCGGAGTATCAAATGTTGCAAATGCAGTTTATATACAAGCTAAGAAAGCAGAGTGAAATTGTAATTTTTTCCTATAGAAGATCCTTGCTATTATTGTCAAGAAGTACCAGTGAAGAAAAAGCACAGCAAAGTTAAATTAAGAGATTTTTCAGTTCAAGGTAGTCAACAACATAATTAGACTTTTTTAATAGCATTAAGAGAAGGAGATTTAATTTCTTATATAGTTTGTTGATTTTTTCCCATAAAATACTGAACTTCATTTTAATCTCTATGATCATAGAATCATAGAATCAGCTGGATTGGAAAGGACTTCTGAGATCATCAAGTCCAACCCTCTTTTTTTTTTTTTTTGAAATCCAATCTCTGGAAAAATCCAGTCCAGGTTTTCCCCCATTCCATACTCCGGCCAAAATCCAGTCTGCATTTTTCCCCATTCTGTACTCTGGCCAAAATCCAGTCCGGGTTTTCCCCCATGCTGTACTCCAGAAAAAATCCAGTTCCCATTTTCCCCCATTCTGTACTCTGGCAGAAATCCAGTCTGGGTTTTCTGCCACCCTCCCAAAACGGCCCTGGGACACCCCCCCCCCCCACACACACACAGAGGCACCACAAGGTGTGAACCCCCCCAGGGTGACACCAGAACAGTGTTTTATTTATTGTAACAAACACAGAGGATCATGATGCAATGAATTTCTTCCAAAAAACCATCCGTAACCCTTGTAACTATACAAGCGTACAAGGAGTAAATGCAGTATAGCAGCGTGCATCAGACACTGGTGTCCGTCTCAGATTGATGTGAAGCAGCCACGTTACCGTATCAGTTTCATGCATTTAGCTGTGCTTCTGGGTTTATATTGTGGGCATAGCATGCACTGCTGTCTGTAGTGGTGATTCTGTGTATATCCCACATGTCTGGGTTTAGGTGTGATGTAGTGATTTGTGTGCAAAACCAGCGAATCGTCTCTTTCAGCAACCTTCAAACTTAAATGCACTGTCACAACCTGCTAATTAAGTCCTTAAAGTCAACTTCTCAAAGAACTCATCTTTGCTTTTCCTTCTAAATTAGAGACCAGATTTCCAAATTTGATTTTTTTTTTAATCTGGTCCTTTATGAAGCAGTAAATAGAATATGAGTATGTTACATTTTGGCAGAAAGCGCGAATGGTAACTGCTTGAAAGTTAGGCAGTTATGAAATTCCACCATGAGTCTGAAGATACAGATATTGCATGATACAATGAAGTTTCTCAGAGTTCTTTTACATGTTGGTAGGAGTTATGGTTTGGGTGAGTTATTTGCAGGTATGCTTTCCCTGTGGATATCTCAGGTGCTTGTCTAAGTGTCTGCTCTGTGTCCTGATGTCTGTTTGACATCAATCACCAAGCAGTTAGAGGTTGGAAAGGTCTTCAGGAGGTCTCCTGCTCAAAACAGGATCAGCTGTGAGATCAGACCAGGCCACTTGAGTGCTTTTTATATCCCACCAATTTACTACCCACTCTCTTAATAGTAGTTTTTACTCAGGAAAAAGGCATTTCTCAAAACTGGTAGATGAGTAGGAAAAGGAAAACTGAGTGTATGAAGTTGAGCAACATGTGTACATTTATAAGCATGATGGGTATTCCGCCAATATTCAACCTTTAAATTTGGATCAGTCCTGTAAGCAGCAGTGCATTCTTCTGTGGTGCCAAGCAATCTACAGTCTTACTGATTTCACAAGAACACTGTACTTTATGAATTCAAGACCAGAAGCAGATCTAGCAAATGTTATCCACTCTGGAAATGTGTGTTGTTATAAGTAGAATTTTGCAAATTTTTCACTTTGTGCGCTAGTTCTACTACCTTCTTCTACCAACCTGTTTCAGATTCCAAGTCTCAGTCACAGTGTCATCTCACAGACAAGTTTCCGTGCAGAATATAAGTCCACGGGAGGTCCTGCTGTCTTCCAGAAGCCAGTGAAGTTCCAGGTGGACATAACGTACACAGAAGGGGGAGAGGCGCAAAAGGAGAACGGGATCTATTCTGTCACTTTCACACTCTTATCAGGTAACCATGGCAAAGCTCTAAAATGGGTGCAAGCTGGCTTTGTCCTTGCTGACAATAGAGGCCTGCAAATTGCTCTGTCAGAGGAAAGAATATAACTGTCTTAGCCTCAGGGGGAAAATTCAGACAAGGGAAAGGAGGGCATTTGGAACAAAAATAGTGTTGGTAGCGATGGAAGTGGCAGGCAGGGAAAGAGATTCCCAAAAGGTGAAGTTACCACTTCCACGATTAGTGCTAAAATGGCTGCTCTGTACATCAGATCTGGAATATCTCATGGTACTGTCTCCGTGTTTCACTCAAAAGTCTCAGTCTCAGCAGGGCATTGTGAGGCCACTAGTTTCTTCCTTCTGACGGAAACATTCACTCACCTTTTTCTTCTGGGTGGCCACATGTCCCCCCCAGGGTTTAAAACAAACAACCCCCCCCACACCTTTTATGCCTTCACAAAAGGAGCCCAGAAGCCATTCTTCCTCCTGTTGAGTTCAGTACACCACAGTCCCTTTGGCTGAAGGACAGAGATGCTGTCAGTACACTCCTGGGGACAAGACTGACGGGAAGATACTTGTGATGCTTCCCCTCCAGCCTGGGTTGTATATGAACTCCCATTCCTCTCACAGCCATTTGTGCCTCTTCTCTCCTCACAGGTCCAAGCCGTCGCTTTAAGAGGGTAGTAGAAACCATTCAGGCACAGTTGTTAAGCACACATGACCAGCCTTCAGTGCAGCAGTTATCAGGTAAGTAGTTTCTACTGTTGAGCACCTTGCTTCAGCAGGGACAGGAAGGTGAAATGCCTCTCGGTACCAGGAGGCTGAGGGAGGCCATCCCTCTGATCACAGCAATAAACGAGCTCCATTCGGACAGAGCAGTAACTCCCTGCACCCACCCTACTCCTCCCTTTCTCATTCCCACTCCAGTGCTCCCAGTGCATTCCCCAGTTGAACAGCTTCTGCCCTCCGCCCGCCCAAAGAGCCATTTGCCCACTTCTCCATCAAAAGCTGCATCATCAGTAGACCTTCCAGATTTTCTCCAGCTCCAAAATATCCCAGAATAGGGACATGCTCTAGAAGATACCTTGAGTTTCAAACCCCTCAGGCATGCTTTAGAAACCTCCAGCTTCAGAGGGTCTCAGAACAAAGTTGAGAGCTACTTTTAACTTAGCCATTAACAGATGGTCAGAAGGTGGTTAATAGTTTCCAGTAATGTGATCAAATTCTTGGCTCAATACTGTGGTAGCACAAATTATACACTAAGGTTCTGCAAAAGCTATATTTTACCTATTTGAAAAGTAAATTTCAATTCCTCATGGTGGTAGAGAAATCCTTATGTGTGTTACCCTGTGCAGTGACATCAATCTGAATGTGCAGGCAGCCTGAATTGATAATACAGAAACTGGCTTCATCCCACCATCATGTAGCAAGTGTTCACTCTAAACACTAGTGCTTGCACACACAAAAAATATCAGTGTTAATTCTTCTCTCCTTTGAAAGGACAGAACAAAGAAGAAGGTGAAAATTGAAAACTTAAAGCAGATGAGCTATTGGGAATGCTTCAAGGAAGGAAAAATAGGGAGAAGCAGAAAGAATGTGCAGATACAGGGAATAAATAGGAGCAAGGTAGAGAGCAGAAGCTGGAGGAAGGAGAGAAAGAGTCAGGAGGAGTGGGAGATGAAAAGGAAGTAAATAAATATTATACTTTAGAGCCAAATTCTGTGCTTGACCTTTGTGTGAACAAGCCAAGACAAAAGTGTGGGAGTTAGGTTGGCATTGCATCCTGCAATTAAATCCCAGATGTCCTTGGCTCATTGCACATATGGGTTACATCCTTCTGGTCTAACAGTGTGGCTTTGGCAGCTGAAGATAAAATAACTCCATCTAGAAGTGTGTATGCTTAGTACCTGACAGAGAAGTATGCTCAGTTCAGTGTCCACTTTACTTTTGGCCTCCAGCACTGCCTGACCTTCTGCATGCTGGATTGCAGTGGTGCCCAGCACATGGGTTATTCTGTTCGGAAACAGGGAAGATGAGGACACTACAACTATGGTTGATTGAGGTTTTTGCTGTCTGGACTTTAGAAATTAAATCAAACTCAAGGAAGCAGCCAGAATTTTCTGCCAGCTCTTCCTCTTGGGAAATGCTGGGGTTAAGTGGGGGTGAGGGGAATTAGATAGAAAAGCATCCTGTAAGTGTATTTCATATTACTCCTGATATGTGAACAATATTCAAGCATTCCTTATTTCTTAGAGAAGGAAGTGTACTCTTACTTTCCTGTGAGGAAAAAATTGTTTAAAAAGTAAATAACTTGAGGATCTCTCTTAACTTCTTCACCCTAATATGTCCTAGCTACTGCAGCTCTCTGGAAAGACTTGAACCCTGTTGCACACTTGCATGTGAGGCAGGATATTTCCCTAAGAAAGTCATATTATAGCAGGAATAAAAACCATTCAACTGACTAAAGTTCAGGGAGATGTTATGGGCAAACTGTGCTGTGAGAAATGTATCTGACTTATAGTTTTGCTCTGGTTCTGGAATGGAAAAATCACATGATTTCTACTGTTGAAAACAACCTGAGAATATGTTGTTCTAACGGGGAAAACCCAACCTGATCTCTAAAGCCAGAGTGAAATAGGTGACTCCACATGGAGCAAAACCAAAATTAATAGTCTCTTGAAATTTAAAAATGAGAATTCCCTTGGGTGGGAAGTTAGCCAGGCAAGACAGCTCATGAGACAGGGTGCCAAACTGTTCTGTACCGCATCACCTGACCTGGTCAGGAGTATGCAAGTCTCTTGAAAATGAGAGAAGTCAACCTGAAAATCTTAGATTGGAGCGGAGTACAAGGAAAAGAGAAAAGGAAGGGAGGGGAAATAAAAGGATTGTTACCAAAAAGAGACAACCCATGCATCAAAGTAAAGAGGCCCTATGGTTCACATCCCCAGTCAGTGAGAGTAAGGGGAAGAAAAAAGGGATAAAGGACAGCAGAGTTTGCATTCAGCACCTTGCTTAGCTGGCTGTCTGTAGTTGGAAAGATGTGTGCAAGAGCTTCCTAGAAATTGTCATGGAATTAATCAACTTTTCTCTCTAGAAACGAGGCAAAGTCTTCTCTGTTTCTCTTACCCTCCCACATGCCCAGCTCTGAACAGCTCACAGAAATTGTGGTGGTTGGGCTCCTGTTGAGGTTCATGGTTTGAGGATACTCTGTAGGCAGTCCAGCACTGCAACAGAATGAGCTCACAGTTCACTTGGACTTGCCTCCTCCGTGGCTCTGAGTGTATTGCTGTCTCTAACCAACAATACTGTCCAGCACTGGATATTTTCCCAGCTCATTGTACACAGACATCTCCTCTGTAGTTGTTTCTCCTGACTTCTAGTTCAGATGCCATTACAGGTGGGATGATGAAAACCAGCTGTGAAAGGCGCATGCATATAAAGTGAGACCTGCAAAAGGGGAAGATTCAATGAACTCAGTATAAAGCAGAATAGCAAGGCCTAATAAGCATATGTCACTGACAGTCATTCTCTCTCCTGCCCCTCTTTGATCTGCTATGCAGTATGCCAGCCCACTGAGCCGGCTTGCCTGGGTTTCAGAATGCACTTCCCTCTTTTTCATTTCCTCCAGCTCACAATAGTGTTTGTAGATGTCATGTTGCCCATGCATCTGTGTGTGTGTGTGTGTGTGAGCCTGTTATGTACCTGATCTAGGCAGATGTGTTTCTGTGTCATACTTGAGCACTTGATAATCTCCCTTCCTCCATATATCCCTTCATTCACTTCCATTTTTCCTTTCTAAGACTGGCTGTGCATATTCCTTCTGGCATACTCTGAAGCAGGAAAATAGATTCCCTCCCTTACCTGAATAAATGTGTAAATAAATGAAATCCATTCCAAAAGTTAATGTAGTACTTCTAAAAGCCACTGCTTAGTTGGTCAAATTTAGTGCAACATATCAGCTTTCTAATCTAGGGTTTAAGGACCTCTGTGCTATGATTGCTGAGACAGTACCAGGTCTATAACTCATGACTGGCATGAGTTACAAGTAAATAGGGATCAATTGTTCATTTTCTCTTCCAATGAAAGAACTAGAGACCATCATATGCAAGTAGTGGAAGTCAAGTACCAAAAAAAATATTGGAAAGCATCTCTTCACATAATCTAAGACCTGTGGAACTCTTCGCTGAAGCAGGTTCTGCATGTGAGGAGGTTGCAGATGCTCATCTTCCCCTGAGTACTTCTTACTCCTAGGGAGGCTAGACAAATCCCTGGCAGAAAAATCTTTATGGAATTGCTCAACAGACAAACAGCAGCAGGCTCAGGAAATCTCTGACCTGATAGTGGTGAGCAAGGCAGTGTTAGGAAGTATCTGCTTGGCCCGCTGTTACACTCTTGCGTGTCTTTGTGGCTGCTGATGTAGACGGAGCACTGGATGGTTTTGGCCCTTGGTCTAAACCAGAACAGCTGCCCTTGTATACTTGTTACTGGTATCAAAAGCCACTAAGCCCAGCAAGACCATGAAAGGACAGTCCCTTTTGCATCAAGAGTGAATCTCACTGTCTGTGAGAGCAGCCAACCTCATCTCTCATCCATGTATAGCTCCATCCAGGAGTCTTATACTCAGGTATAACTACTTAGGTAATCCCTGGGCAAGCTGCCCTTTGCTGGGATAAAAAGATCTCTGTCCATGGAGGAAGATATTTCAGATTTGTGCCTTTGTTTCAGCCCAGCACTCTTTCCATTAAATCATAATCTGTTTTTCTCTGATGCCTTTGCACAAAAGAGTAATAGTAACAGCTGGTGAATAGGGACATGCAAAAGCCATCTGTGATCATTCACAGTGTATCAATTTTTATTTCCCTAATACTTCCTTGTTTCTTTGAGCTTTGATTTTAAGTGTGGGGTGCTGCATATTCTTATTTTTTTTCCATTTTCCCATGTTCTGGGCAATCAGCTATGCTGAAATAACCTTTATAACTTCTTTGGGAAAGGTTTTCTCTTTCCTTATTGTATTTATTGGCTTCATATCAGATTTTAACCACTGACATCTCAAAGCTCAGAGCATCTCAGTATTACTGCTGGAAGTGCCTTTCATCAGCATAAACAAGTGTTTAGAGACCATATCTAGCTTCAAAATAGAGCAGTGCAAATTCTCGATAGAACACTGATTTGTGATTTCTGGGTATTTTATGGCTCACAAGAGCTGTAGGCTAAATTGCTACAAAAAAATTAGTGAGAAACTCAG
Source organism: Manacus candei (assembly GCF_025592945.1). Taxonomy (NCBI): domain Eukaryota; kingdom Metazoa; phylum Chordata; class Aves; order Passeriformes; family Pipridae; genus Manacus; species Manacus candei. The sequence goes on from NW_026138108.1 coordinate 4,179,081, forward strand.
TTTCCAAATGTGCAAAGGATTTTATCATCAAGACTTAAAAGGGAATAAGGAGCAAATGAAGTGCTTTGCAAGGTGAATTTCCAGCTACAGACTCAAAACAAGGACTCTTCAAGAGCCATTTTGAAACTGAATCACAAGTCAATTTTTCTGGGGTTCATCCAGGTCCCAAGTTTCTCTTGTTCCCTACAATCTTGTGTGACTCTTTATGTCTTACCACTCCTGTAGTGTCTGGAGTAATTACTTCATCTTGCTATCATGGTTCCCACCTACAAAAGGTACCCTCTAATGCCTAGTTGGATTGGCAGAGCCCTGTTTTTTTGCTGAACAGCCTTAGTATTATTACTGAACAGCCTTCATTAAACTTATCTGAAATACTTACTGGTAGTTCTGAAATCAAGCATGTAGAAAAAAGTCTAGACTCTCCAGGGTTTTGATAAGAGAACAGAGAATTTCAAATAAGCACACTAACACTGGGGAATTTCAATCTGAATGATAACTGCCTTGGACCAGAGGAACTGGTGGCTCCCTTGACATCATCTCCCTCCCTGTTTATTGGGGACTGTGAGCATCTGGCAGGAGCTGCTCAGTGCTTTCTGGGATCTAGCCCTGGATTTGGAGATCTCAGAGGAGCAGCTGTTTGGGTGAGATTTCCTGGGCTGGGACAAGTCTCAGAATCAGAGATATCAGAAGCATCACAAACTAGATGACTTCATTGTGAAATTTATGTGGGATAGAAATGCAGAAATTAAAGAATAAAGAAAATTGTGAAAGAAAATTCAACAGAACACTGGCAATTTTTAATGGATTCAGAACTTGTTTGACCTTTTGAAGGAAAGCCTTATTTTAACCAAAATATTTGCCATCTGTTAATGAGTTGAACTGGATGTCATATATAAAAGAGTCTTGGTCAAATCCAAAGTGTGAAGGACTGCCAGCAATTTCTATGAAATAAGGAATTCCCTTATCATCAGAAGGATTGAGATCTGACACTGCTACTATGCTTTAATTAAAAAATTAAAGAGGACACATGAAAAATGCAGTTACATGACCCATCAACGTTTCTCAGACAGTTAAAAGCCTTTGGACCCTGACTTTATTCCTTTCACATGACACCTGGATCCCACAGTCACTGGGTTGTGGATTAGTATCTATGAGCAGAAGCTGACTGCCAAGAATCCAAGACTTTCTAATTAGAATGAAATTTCTACTTGAAAATGATGGAATACTTTATCATGTAGAGTATTTACTAAAGCAGATGTTACAATATGATGGAAATGAAAGAAGTATTAAAGTAATTATTATAAAAGAGAAGCTGAAGGCACATTAACACTGTTAGTCTTTTAAGTAATGCAATATGAGCTACTGGTCCTGGTGTACCCATGCTGACTGTGCCTTAGGAATTGGGGAGAAACAGTCTGATCAGGTCTTGGAAAGACATTACAAATAAAAATTAATTCCTATGCAGTTCCTGGGACTAGCCATGGCAATACAGAGAATGCGAATTATGCATTCTGTATGAATATGTGCATTAAAGTTTTAAGAAAGACAAGTTAGGGGTTTCATTAGTGTTCCTTTGATTTTTCCATGATCTCATGTTTTAAAAAAATTTCCCTATCCATCGAAAGTAATACCATACCATGCAAATTTACGTTTTTAGGAATAAAATGGAGTACAGAGCCCAAGATGTTATGCTGCCAAAAAACCTGTTACAGTCCTTTTCTCCTGTGTAGATCTGTCAGTTTGTATTCTGATCACACAATGAATGTTTGTAGATCTGTTACACAATTAGCTTTAAATACTAAAGAGACCTATGCTGACTGCAAATGACTTAGAAAAAAAGACAGTATTAACTTAAGGAGGCATGATTATTTTTTAATTTGTTAAAATTAAGAATGAAACAGAAATACCAGTTTCAGGAGACTCTTAGTAACTAGCTGCAATGTTTACCTGCTCCGATATTATCCAAATGTGACCTTTTTTGTTTCCAGACTGCTAGTTACTGAGTGGCCAGTTAGTGTGGATACACTTAGGGGAAAATTCCAGGTGTTGGAGGGTGGAGTCAGAAACAGTCTTTTGGCCGTATTTGAGACTTTCTTTGCTCTTACATGTTCTTTCAAAGCCAAGTTCTGCTAATGATTGGGTGAATGCTCTGAGCTCTACCACTATAGATCTGCATCACACTGCATTACAGCAAAGTGTAGTTGACTATGAGGGGACTGGACAGGAACCACTGAAAGGCATGAGACAACAAACTTCTCCAAGGTATTAAAGAAAAAAAATGATCCAAACCTGTGAATGTGACTTCTGGTCACTGACCCAATCAGCCACTATAGGCACTTCTCAGATCTGCTAGGCATCTTCAGGGAGAAATGTATTTTGGGAAATTAGTCTGTCTTCACTCTGCCAGACTAGCCAAAGAATTTCAAAGGCAGGTAAACTCCAGGCCTCTCTGACACCTCTGATACGTTGTTCCAGTTCTTGAATGCTCTCTTCTCCTTCACCTCCACCCTTTTCTCCCTTTCTCTCAATCTTGTGCCTTTCTGAGAGAAATTCCATGGGTATCATCTCCCACTGACCTCTGCCAGCCCACCTTCAGCCTTGGGGATGGAGAGCATATAACTGCTGCTTAGATGCTTTGACCAGTGTGACTGGACCAAGCACTTGCCCTCTCTGCTCCATGATTTTGTAAATGATCCACACAGCACAGGCCTGGCTGCATCAGAAAAGATGCTCTTCTAGCATGGGTTCAGCTTACCCAAGCATATCCAACACCCCTTCCTGCTCTTATGAAATTACTTTTCTCAATATTTAAGGGGAGGAATGCTGAGAAATTATCTTTCCCTCTGTCCTGCAGACTTTAGAGCAAACAGGGGGTAGTTAAAGCCTCCTGGCAGTTATGGATTTTCAGCATATGCGTGCGTGTTTCTGAGAAGGATATTTCTTAAATACCCAAGTGTTCATCAGGATCCCAGGCAAGAGGAGATCTGAGACTGAGCTTAGTGCTTTAACTGGTAGCCTCTTGCTCAGCAGTGAATTGCCCATGAACGCAATGATTTAGATCCCAAGTACAAGGGAATCCTGGCTGACAGCAGCAGATCTGGCTTGCCAGCAGCTTCCACATGGAAGTGTCCAGCTGGGCTGGTCCTTTCTGTTTTAAAGCTGACATGTAGAGCTCCTTTTGCTTATTACACCCCAGTAGGAAGCACCCAGAGGCTGTGGTAATGGGAGCTATACACAAAGTGGACAGTAGTGTCTTCGGACCAGATTCTGCCACCCTTTCCAGAAGTACTTCTACTGCCTTTAAATAGTGACCTAGAAAGCAAGAGGAGTAAGAGACTACACTTGAATAAGAGAGACAGAGTTAGGTTGGAACTTTGACATTATCCTTTGGGGTCTAAAAGATGTTTTTGAGCTGTACAAGTAACCTCATTCCATGTGCAATAGCACAGTGCCGTATTTCTTCCCTCTCTCCAGGTTTTTTGTGTAGATATATCAGCCGATTGAACATTTTGTGACTGTTGCAGGCTAACTTTCAAAGCTAGCCACTGTATTCAAGGCTTTTAGTTTGCTATATGGTGGCAGAATATTTCCCACATGTCATAGACACCTGTAGCTATGATAAAGGGATGAGTGGAGGCAGCAGGATTGAAGCAGCATCCACTCTCAGTCACAGGGCCAGATTTACACTGGTATATAGTGGGTGGCAGAATTTGGCCTGGGTTGTGTAAAGACCAAGATGTGTATATGTTTCCTGCTTCAGGTAATAATGTGCTAAGTTACTACTTTATGCACAGAGGTGTGGAAACCTTTTTTTATGTTTTTCCTCCCCCCCTCCTCTTTCCGTTCTATGATCCAGACACCACTAACTGTATGGAGTTGATGACTGGCAGACTTTCCAAATGTGGTAAGAACTTCCTTCCCTTCTGCCTTTTCACCTTCCCCAGCCCCTGCTGAGCAACATAATAATGCGCCGTCCTGTCCCTTCCACCTCTTACCCTTCCCTATCCCTGCTCTCCCCCGCTCTTTTCAAGACTGCCCACACTGTAACAGCCCACTATGTCTTTCACTCACCTGGAGGACTCAAGCATATACCCCTTTTTCTGTTCCTCCCCATCCATGCACAGATGCACAGGCTCCACCACAGCTTTCCCCTTCATAGCACAAACATGAGATTCCCTCCCTCACTGTAACCCAGGCCAGTGATTTTCTTTTCTTTCCTGATTTTTTTTACTCTTTTCTTTACTTGCTGCCGTTGATTCATGATTCTTGAGTCCCTTTTCTGCTCTGAAGCTGAATGCTGCCCTGCTAGCTGCTGTCTCCCTTGGATTCCTGCTGTTTATTGAGACAGGAATGCGACATTATTTAATTCTATTTTGCATCCAACCCCTTCTTCCCCAGATATCCTTGGGGTATGACCCTTTTAAATCCTCCACAACACACACTGCATATTATCTGACAGACACTTAGCTAGTGTAAATTGTCATAATTCCACTCTGATCTCGGGGAAGAATGTTATGTCTCTCACTGGAAGAGTAGTGAACCTACTGAAGATCTGGAATTTTGCTAGGTTTAAGAAAAAAGTTTCCTGCAAAACTTGCAGCTCAACTTACTTGGGGTCATGCGAATTTTGGTTAACTTGCCCCTAGGCTTCCTTCCCCTGTGAATACGCATGTACTGGGTTCTTTCTTTCATTACCTGTGCCCCTACTCATTCCTCCAAATACAATAGTGGGAATACCCACATGCTATGAGAGAAGTTTTTGTCTTATATCTTGTGTAGATTCTGTATGAGAGAACTCTGTTCTCTCTAGATTTCCATTCTGGTACCAAGGTTGAATTCAGATATCTCTGTGAAAGGGAAGACAAAATGATGAGGAAGTAATCAGCTACTACTGCTCTCCACCTGCAACTGCCATGCCACCTCTTCGTAAACTGAAGAAAGTTGTTCTGGAGTTGTTGTGGAGTCTGTAACCATAAAGGGAAGTTGTCATGGTGGAGGTAGTATTAGGTTTATGCATGTGTAACTGAGGCAAAATTTGGCCTGTTTCCCGTATTTCAGATGGTCTCTTTCCCTTAAGTTGCAGCTTTGCTGGGAGCTTTTCCTTCGCTCTGAAAGGAGCTTGTTTGATTTCTTATTTGACTTTCCTGATCTCCTTGTGACTCATTTCAGTTGTAGGCAAACCTTCAGCTTCTTGAAGGCATCAGACAGCAAATACCTCTTCTTCCTCAACGCTTTGTTTCTTACCTGGATCTGGCATTCACATCATACAAAAATACTAAAATTCCAGTTCTGCTGATTGCTTGCAAGTTAATTGAGCTACAGAGATAACCAGCCAGTACTCTGCATCCTTTAGGCAGAGGGCATCACTGCTCGCTCACAGTTCATGCAGGCCCTCCAGCTGTCATAATGTCAGCAGCAATCCAACAAGGGACAAAGAGGACAAGGTGAAGGCCATCAGGGAGACTGTTTTGTGGCAGCTACAGCATAGACAACACAGAGAAAGGGAGAGAAGAGAAAGAATGGCTTATAGGGGTTTAACGGAGCTGCTTCCTTTAAATCACACACCTCTTGGTGTAGTCACAAACAGCATAAGCAGTGGTGACTGCATCATGCTGAACTCCAGCCTCTCATATGAGTGAAGAGCTGTTCCATGTGCAGGAACCCATGATTTAGACAGGGGAGTGAAAGGGAATGATGCAAGCACTTAGCCTATTTTTGGCAAGTTGTCCTCTGTGATTCCGAGAATCAGAAACCCCCCTTGAAGTTGACACAATGTTCATCCAGTAATAGCAAATAGTGCATGAAGAACTGTAAAACTGTGGGGTTTTTGACCTCCACGTTGTTCTGTATTCTGAGTGTGAGCACAGAATGTCATTTTAGCAAAAAGAGTTAACACTGGAGCAGGGAGAGCCAATCAGATGCTCAGCCATCTGAAAGCTCTGGTGGGAATGAGGAATGTCTTTTCACCCACTATAAACCACCGAATGTTATAATTAACAGCAAGACAAATTTGTCTAGTCCTTTAAATGTTATCTCATCTTCTGCTAGCAGTGATCATCAATCTTAGAAGTGATTTGCATACAGCCATTGGCATTGAAAAACAAGTTAATGTTTGAACAGCCAAGGTGTGTCATAGGAGCTGCCAATATCCAAACGATGTAACAGTTGCTGTACCAACCCTACCTGTGCAAACTAGAAAACTGCTGCCAACAGTTCTTCTGTTTCACAATAGAAGAAATAACTTGGCTCATAATAAAGTTGAAATGCACGTTGGGGTGGAATATTTTATGTTTCCACCCATCTTAGCAGGGGAACGGGCATTGCTATTGTCAGAAAGACTAAACTCTTATCTGTGAAGTTCATTTGTAAGATTAAATTTACCTTCTAAAAATTAAAATCTTTACATAGAAAATGCAGCTGTAACCTAAATGCCTACAGGAGTGATACCTTAGCTGATCTATTCCTTGTGTGTATTCAGAGCCAAATCAGTTTAGTGACAAGTAAGGTTTATCACTTTGTGTGCTGCCATTAAGCCTTATAAAATCAGCACAGCTTAAAAAAAACTGGATTCTGTTTCTTTTGAAGCAGGATTTAGAGAACTGTTTACCACCATCTAATCTGGTATTAATGTCTATCTTACTGAAGAATAGCTTGTATAATTAAGGTTCTAATAGGTTCTGAAGAGCCTTTACATTAAAAATAAAAATCAAGATAATACATAAACTGGAAAGCCCTCCAGCTTCAACCACAAAGCTGGGAATTAGAAAGCAAGTATCATTCATTGTAGATTGAACAAGTTGGATCTGGAGCCAGTGATATACACCACACAGAAGCCCACAGTGCCAATTTCAGTAGTCCTTGTTCAGAAAAAAGTCTGTCTTCACAAACTTTAATGACTTTAAGTTGTTTACATAGTGAGCTTAGAATTTCTTTGAGTGGTTGAATTAATAGCAAAGCTGGTGTATAGTCTTTGGGCTCCCCTTCCTAGCCATTTTTAGTTTTTTGGAGTCCTTAGTAAGTATGTTTTGCCAAGGTGCTGGATGCTGACAGAAAGCTCTGAAAAAATTTCCTTATCCTCCGCTGTACCTTCTGAGATACCCCAGGGAGCCTGTAAACTTTCCAGTCTCCACTGCAGCTATCCGAGGATGAATTTTATTTCCAAGTAAGGCAATCTTTGCTTGTTGTTTTCCATCTCTCATGACTCTCAGGAAAGTCTTGAGTTACATCAGTGGCACGTCCATGGAAAGTGGGTGATGATAGGAGGAGGAGAAGGTTAGTATGTATAACTGGTGCAGCTCCATGAGAACGCTGGCTTGCTACAGCTCCAGCCAAATCATGCTGTTATGTTGGGCACTGCAAAATGTTCCTGCAAAATCTTAGACCATAACCCTGTGCAGGCTGGGAAGAAGACCTTGCGTTTATTTTTAAATATTTATCTTGTATTGTTGCTTACAATTCCTTGCACCAGAGTTAAACAAAAAGCTTTTTGGATCCTTGTGTGTACCAGTGGCTATCACCAAAATGATCTGATCGAAGCAGAAGCACAGCAAGTCCATTTGCCTTTCATATCTCGCCAGAGTATCTCAGTCAGATCTCTTGCTTCCAGTGTTTAGGACTTGACGTTCAGGACTTCCTATTCAGAGCCATCTGATCTTGTTGCCTGTGGCCAATCATCCTCAGTGCATACAGGGCAACTGCACTGCAGTAAAGGCTTCTCTTCATAGCTCCTTGCAATCACAGTTTGATTCATACAGATGTGAGCCCATGTCGATGCCATCCCAAGCTACTTGAGAAGTTAGGAAACATTTTGCAGTTTTAAACTGGTTGCATCACATTTGGGTTGCAATTGCAGCCTGTAGCTTTGTGAGTGCTGATTTAGAGACTGCTGGTGTAAGCAGCAGCAGCAGCAAATATCTGGACTTGGTGCTCTTGGAAATGATCCTGACCCATATTGGGATTAATTAGAGTAATCCTGCTTCTCACAAAGTAGCTGTTTGATGGAAGATGAGGTTGGTTATTTGCATTCAAAAAGCTGTAACTGATGGCAGAAATACCGGTGCTGAAATCTGCAGAAAAAAACATACACTGCCCTCCCTGCTGAAAGGCTCTTCTCACCACTGTCACACTGTGAAGAGACAAAAAGAAGACCCACCTGAAAGATCACATATTCATTCATAATGGGTGGATTGCAGTAAGTTAGATGTTCTAAAGAGTTCAAGCCAGGTTTCTTAGTTACCCCTGCTCATTCTGCCGGTATCCTTTGCTGTCCAGATGAATGACTGCCTCCCCACATACTGTAGTTGTAATGTCTTCAGTCTAGTGGTGTGTTTAGGAGACATTTCTTTTCCAATTCATGCCTCATGTTTTTGCGCTGTAGAAGAAGGTAGCCACAAAAAAGGCAACTTGGCATTAGAAATGAATCCAGACTTAGTGAACTATTTGTTTCATGTCAGATCCTGTTTCAACAGCTATGGTGAGATTTTTACTGTCCAATACAAGATCTTTTCCTCTTTCTCTATAGTAATATCTAATACAGGAAACACAGATATCTCACTCTTAATTGAGATCACAGTACTTTATTCATAATAGCCAGTGTTTCAGGATACTGCATGGAAATACGTGGTGTACTAAGCTGCTGTACTAAGCTAAGTTTAAGATGACCTTCTGAGAAGATTAAATCATATTTTGAAGTGATTGACTTGGTGGAAATGAGGAAGCAACATTTCACGAGCATACACAGGTCGTCTCTCCCATAGGAACAGTCAGAGAACTTAAAACCTATAACATAATACATGAACATCTATCTGGCAGAAAAGACCAAAATCATATTATGAAGTGCCAATACATTTTTGGCATTTTTATAGACAAAAAGGATTGGAATGAAGCAGCAGAAGTCTCTTAGAGAATGGGTAGCAGCAATACTATCATTTGTTGTGGCTTTACGAGTGTGGGTCATCACCTTCCCCTCTCAGCACACACTTGTGCAGGCAGATCTTCATAAAAGGACAGGCAGATACAAAGAATTCTTGGGCTTAGTCCTTTACCATCCAATTTTCCAGAACAGCATGATTCCACAACGGAATCTGGCATCTCTTCATCCCACTGCTATCCTTGTCTGCTCTTTCAGTGCCACCAGCTGTCCAAATGAATGTATGATTCCTTCCGTCTCCATCATCATGTCTCCTTTTCTGAATGTTATGTGGTGGTGCTGGATTGGCCAGAGCTATTCATCAGTAACAGACACGTTTGGTTTCTGATTCATTGCACAGGCCTTAGTTCTGCAGAAGGTAGCAGCAAGGAAATAGGCCTCTTCTCTTTGAGGCTTTCCTGCCTGTGTTAACCATTCTCTTAACTCATTACCCAAGAGCTACCTGTCTGAGTAATATTATCTGTAAAAGGGGAGGCTGAACGGGATCTCAGTTTCTCTTTGTATTTATGAGAGAAAGAGAAAAAATGTGCAAGATAGAGGAAGAATGGCCATCTGGATGCTTCTGGCTAGTCACAAATATTGGGCCACCCTCCTGCAGAGGAGATGGGATGTTTTAGGGGAGTAAGAACAAGGACGGGTTATAGAGCATTTAAATGTCAAGTTGGTTGTTCAGATCTTCCCAGGTGTGTAGCAATTGAAAGTTCTCACCTGCTGGTAGCATGGACACCTGTGCCAATGCTGTGTGATAATCTGAGTAGTTCCTACCAGCAATCTGTTCCTGAAAACATTGTTTTCAGTTGGCATTTTTACTGGTAGAGTCTAAGGACTCTGGAAAGTAAGTCACCTTTCCCAGTTGCAATTCAGGTATCCTCCTAAGGAACTGGAGTTGTTCCATGGACTGACTGACAGTAGTTTGTGAGCTTTCTGAGGCATCTCTCTGATTTGTATTTGTACAGTGCCTAGGCTGGGAGCTCATTAGTCTGCAGGAAGACTCCTACACGATACTACAACTAAACAAAGAGGAACGGGCCACTTTATCTTTCTGTCATCCCTTTCACTGCTTATACTTTTGGAGTGGGTTCTATATTTTAAGTCATTTGTTTTTGAAGGCAGGAGGGACTCTGTCAACAGAAACCAAGCAAAAAGGAAAAAAATGTCTAGTCTTAACAAAGAGGGCTAGTACTCTGCCAGCAAAATGGGTTTGAAAGGGAATGGATTATCACCCATTAAGAGAATGTTTTAATGCTTTATGTGAAAGGAAAGGAGTAAAATTTTTTTTATGTGATTCACCACAGCTGCTATCAAAACACAGAGCAACCTAGGGATGAAAAGACAAGTGATAAAGAGTGAGGAATGAGTATAGGAAGAAAATCTTAGAAGCAGAGGCAGGCAGAAGACAGGAAGGATGTGAAAGCAACAAGGGACGGAATAAGGGAGGTCAGGTTTACAAAAGGCATCTCCATTTCCAGTGGAGACCTATGTTTTCTGATTTACTTTCTCCCAAAGCCCAAACTAAATATGCAAAACCCCAAAATTTCTCAGGCTATACAGAAAGGAAAGGCAGAGGATAATCCCACAGATGGCATATTTGTTTTGTGCAACTTTGTGTTCATCACCACAAGGATTAGTGCATTAAAAATACATAGAGTTGAGAGTGATGGTTTCACAGGAGAGGGAAGTGCCTCAGGGTTTGCTTCCGTTAAGTCAGTGGGAATGTTGCTATTTGCTTCAACGAAAACAGGACCAAGCCCTTATCTGACTGTCTTAAAATGTTACAAAACAGCAGGCTCTAATCAGTAACTGGGGCTCTAATCAGTAACTGAAGCCTCCAGGCTTGTCCTGAAGCTGCTTGTTCACCATGTCCTGTTATATTCTGTGGAGGACTGAGGATCTTTATAAGGCCAGAGCAGGGTCTTTGCAAGGTGCATCCTTTTCTGGTGTCACTTCTGGTGCCTGATGATTTGCCTCATTTTCTCTTTCCTCTCTTACCTGGGTGTTCTGCTTCTACTTGGCTTCTCAAGCCGGTGACACCATTGGGGCTAGGTCAATGTCAGACAGACTTCCTAAGAATAGCAAATGAAATACTGAGGACTGTGAAGGTTGATACAAAACACTTGCCCAGCTTCCTTTCACATTTTTGTGTCTGTCTCTAGCTCTGTTTCTTCCTTTTAGCGCTTATTGTATTCAATTGCATTCACAGTTTTGACTTCTTTCATGATACTTGGCTGTTACAGTGCTGCACACAGATGCCACAAACCAGTGCCTTCTCCATAAATATATTTCTCTAAATATATTCCCTTCAATACATGACCTTTTCATAAGCTTCAGTGCTTGTTTTCAAACCCATCCGCCTTCCCCATCTTGCAGTGTACAGCTCCGTGGTCTAACTCAAAAATGCGCATATCCATCTCCTCCTAATAGACATGAACCTAATGCTCTGAACCTCCCCTCCTGCCTCTGATCCTTCTCATGGTTTCTCACCCTTGCTACCCTTCACGCCTTCTTTGCTCTGTGTTGATGAACATTTGCTCTCAAGGGGAAAGAAGACCTTAGTTACAGATGCATGAAACACCAGGGATGTTCTAAAGAATCAGTGAGCCAAACCTCCATCCCTGTCCAGAGGAAATGGGATGTCATCTCACTTTCTGAAATGAGAAAGGCAGCCTTTTTGAGGCCCTAGATGGACTTACTGGTGTAGGGGCCTATGACACATTTTGCACTGAATCTTAGGAGTGGAAGATTGCTGAAAAAGCTATTCCAATCCATCATCACCTGCGTTTTCAAGTCTTGTTTTACTGGATGTATAACCCCAAAGGGACAGGATAGCTGTCCCCTACTTATACATCTCCAGAGAAGAATGTGAGGACTCCTTGTGTTGACTAGCCCAAGAGCAGGCTAATAACCTGTCACATAGACATCAATGCAGTGATTGTCTGTATTGCTTGGTGTAGGATCAGTTCTTTCTTGACTGCCAGAGAGAGCATTATAACCTACTATTTAATTACAAGTACAAAGGGCAAAGGAAAGAAAGGGTTAGTGAAATGGCCTATTTTATTTTTCAGTAGCTCTCTTTAAACATCCCTAAGGATTTCTTACCTCCCATTAAAGTTTTAACTGAAAATGCTGATTGTAAGGAATTCAGTAGTGATAGAGGCAGAGAAAAGCAGACTGTTAAATACTTTTGCTGCAGTAAATCTCCAGACACTTGAAAGCTGGGAAGGAGAAAGGGTGTATGAAACAGGGGCTGCATATTTTAGTAGGATGACTGAAAATCCTGTATCAGGACTCAGCAAATACAAGATATATAATTTCTAAAGTGTTTTATTGCTCCATTCTTGCTAGTTGTACTTTGTCACTGTTCCTGTCTACATGAAAACAAAAGACTTCCCCAATTCCTGCAGAGCCCTGCTTACTCTGCCCTCATCTTTCCCTCTAAGCATGTTGAATAAACTGCTCAGATGAATAACTAGATATTGCCCTACTCTTTTCTCCCAACCTAGCAGTCTTTTCCTCTCCAGCATTTTTTTCAGTGCTCTTTTTCATTCTCTCTGCTGACTCCATTTGCTTATGAGGATGAGGGGTCCAAAGCCACTTAAAGACCAGATCTGCCCACATTCCTGCATTCAAGGCTGAGTGTTTGCTTTCTTTTTTTTCTTTTAATCGAAAAATGGTATCCACCTAAAAGAAGTAGAAATTAATCTGAGGAGATAGAAGTGAGTCTGTGCAGAGCAAAAGCCCACTAACCTATAACAGTTTTAGGGAGGCTAGGGAAACCTCTGAAACAGAAGTTATAGATGTGGAACAGATATCCCCTTTCCAAAGCATTTGTATGCATGTGGACAGAAGGAGGTGAGATCATGGAGGTCTGACCCCAGAGTGACTGAGAGTTTGATAGCCCTTCTCCTCTTAGCCAGAAATTGAGTTATGTGCTGTGCCTGGCAGTTTGTTTGCGCCCATCACTAAGGCTTCACTCAGTTGGGTGAATGATGCCCTTTCAGAAACTCACAGCTTGTGACACTGGTGTAGCTGAATGACAGACAGAACCAGGGCAAGCAGAAAGTTGGACACAAAGCAGCAAGTAGAAGAAGGCAAGGGATGAATTAGATTAATAAGATTAAGATCCTTCACTGAATATGCCAGCCATTTGATTTTTCTCAATGCCTGTTAACATACAGAGGAAAGCAGCAACTACCTGGTTAGCACAGAGCAGGAAAAAAAGAGTAACCCTTTCAGTTTTGCAGAGCACAAATACTATGTATTTCCTCTTTCTTTGTCAAAGAGCAGTTGATGTCTGTCTAGCATTTTCCATTAGAGAATCAGAAAGCATTCAGCGAGGTCTTCAGACCAATTACCATGCACAGAAAGTACTTACCTGCTGTTGTTAATGGATTACTTATGTTTATAATGAGAGTGAAGGGCAATACAATATTACCAAACCACCACTGTCCACCAACTATGGATACATGGCAGTCTCTGCTATGAAGAAGCCCTTTGCTCCTGACTGAATGTTCCCATTGCAGGGGACGAAAGATTCCACTCTTCACAGCATGCCACCACCTTGGAAAGCAGATACGAGAAGCCTATTTCCCTGCAGGAGCTGGAGATGTAAATGATTTGAATTTGACTGAACAGTAGAGCCAACAGTCCCAATATTGAGAAAACCATCATGGGATTTTAAGGATCACGAAGAGACAGAACCTCCATGGTGTACATTAGGTTAAAAAACACCTTCAATATCCATGTTTGAAGAGTTTAGTGTGAGCATTCCTATGTTTGATAAGGATTAATCCCCCAACTCAAGAAAATTAAAATGGACTAGAAATTCCCTGAAAGGCTACCTTTCCAGTAGTAGGTGGTCCCTTTTCCCTCAGTAGCACCCCAAAGCTTTTCCTCAGTTGTGGCATTCCACACATCCTCTGACACAGAACTAAATTAACAGCACATAACCCTGTTGCCTGGAGGTCCAAATGGTATGAAAGGTTGTATTCATTTGCACAGTGCCCAACCCTTGTTAATACTGCAACCTGATCTAGAGGCTGGCTTAAGGAGATGCCTGTTTTACTTAGCCCACAACCCTAAACCCCTCTCTGGCTCCTAACTCCACTGGAGTGCATGTCAGTGCCATGGAGGCTGTGTTGTAGAGAGAACAGAAATTCAGGACAATGAGGTAATAGTTATTGACTCTGCTAGGTCCCAGAAATAGATGCATGCTTTCATAATGCATTCAGCATCTTCATTTCCAGGTACCTTTGTAGGGAGATCTGAAGGTGCTTAGAAGCCTGTGATTACAAACCACAGACCACTCATGCAGATGGCAACACTCATCTCAGCCATAGCTCATTTTTCAAATGCTGTTTCCCTTGGACCACTCAGGTGCTTCAGGCTTAGATGGCAGGCTGGCAAGGAGATACTCAGAAGAAAATAAAATTCAAGCAAGGAAAACCTAATGGCTGGTGTAGCCAGAGAGCTTAGCAAGGCTGCAAAGCAAAGCATCGCTTGGTGGGCACGTGCAAATACCCTGTGTTTGTAACAGCAGCAGTAAGATGGGATTTGCCTGTATCCAGCATCATATTCATGGATATTTCCATGTGAAATGGCCAAGTGACTCCAAGTAATGGACTGAACTATTTCAGTCACACGGTACTGTGTCCTCCTGCTAGGTGAGACAGCAATGCTTCCCCACTCAGGAAAAAACTAGGACCTTTCCCTTAGGTGCTTTATGCTCCCAGCCTCTTTATTTCTGTAGGTATCCCATCCTAAACACTCTTCCTCTTCCTGCTCATTGTCTTCATCCCCCACACACCCCCACGCACGTGGCTCTGGATCTCCTCATCATGTTCTTCTCGTTAAAAACCCCATTGTTCATTTGTTTGTTTGTTCTCTCTCTTTCTCTCCTCTTTTTCTCTCTCTTTCCCTCTCGTTTTTTTTTTTTTTCCTTCTTTCTTTCTTTCTTTCTTTCTTTTTTTGTCTCCTCTGTTTTGTGTACCCAGGCAGCCCATTGAGTAACTTCTTTGACGTAATTAAACAACTTTTTTCAGACGAGAAGAACGGGCAGGTGAGCCATCCCCCCGGCACGCCAACCAAGCATAGCGCAAACAGCAAGCGGAGCGATTCCGGTTCTAATGACTATGGGTCTAGAGGAGACAATAAGTACCCTGCTGGCAAAGACAAGGCAAAGATGGTCTCATCAGTCGGCCTACAAGACCAACCTTAAATAAACACATAAAAAATTAAATAACTTAGGAAAAAAAAAAAACAAAAACAAAAACAAAACAAAACAAAAAGAAAAAAGCAAGAAAGAATGAAAGAATATTCCTTAGCAAGCTAGCCTCTAAACTAGAAGGATGTATATACCTTGCCACAACAGTACAAAACTGTCTATAGACAAATTTTGTATGAAGGAATGACTGTATATATATACATATATATATTTATATATGATATATAATATATATCTCAGAAACAAACACAAAAACAAACGAATGAAAGAATGAAAAGAAAAGAAAGAAAAGAAAAGGTAGCACAGATGACAAACCCAGTTCACCAGATCTTGGGTTGTGGTTTTTTTCGATTGTTTTTTTTTCCTCCCTTTTTTTGAATGTTTTGCTTTTTTTCTCCTTCCTGATTTTTTGGGTTTTTTATTATTTTTTTCGTTTTCTTTTGTTTTGTTTCTTGTTCTGTTCATGCTCTCTCTGTGTTTCTGACGACACCACTTGTTTCCGCTCTGCTACCAGGAATTATCCCGAAAAGTTAACATGTCAGCCACGGCTTCACCTTCTGTGCTCTGCGGACACTTGTTGACGGAAGGCAACCGATGTAGACTGTCCAAGGACCAGTCCTGTTTGAGGTTCCCAGCCTCCCCTCTCCCTTCAGGAAGTGGGCTTCTCCCCCACTTCTCCCCAAACACCTCCCCAGTGCACGCCTGGTTTTTTTTTCCCCCTCTCTTTTTCTTTTTTGGTGCTCCACGAGAGAGACCTGCTCAGTTGTGGGATTGCAGAGTCTGGGCTCAAAGGAGATTGCAAATTGCTGGAGTGAAATCTTTACCCTTGGCAACTTCTGTCCGCGCAGGTGAACGCAGCCCGGAGCGGGAGGGTGTGGGGAAGGAGACGGGTGTAGCGGGAGCGCAGTGTTCCATGAATCCAGAGCACGTTCTCATCAGAAACCAGCCAGGAGCAACTCAAAACTAAGCGTTGAACCAAGACAATATTGGGGAGCTTCATCATGGGATTTTCTTACCTTTTTTTTTTTTCTCCCCACCACCTTTTCCTTTTCTTTTGCCCCCTTTTTTTATATATGCATGTATATATGTGTGTATATTTATATATACATACATACATACATATATATATACGAAATAATTGATTTTTTTATACTGTATCATTTTGGTTTTTAACCTGCTGGAAGGGGAAAGGAGTAAACTTAGGAGGGAGAGGGGGTTCAATGAATAAACAAATACAAACAAAACATTAAAACTTAGGGAAAAGGCAACTTCTGGTAGCAAAGAAGAGGGACAAGACTCTGCCAAGGACTGTCTCTCCCGTCACCAGGCACAGTTGCCGCTGCTGCTACTGCTGCTCCTCCTTCGACACCTTCCTCCCCACCTGTCAACTCCCTGCCACTGTGCCACCTTGCTGGGACCTTCTTCGACCAGCTGGATCCTCCACCACACCCTGCATTTAGAGGCAATTGTTGTGTTGCTAGTGCTGCATTGATATCAGTATTATTATTTCTTTAAGTTACCAGTTTCATTTGTTGGCTTGGGTGATTTTTTTCTTAAAAAAAAAAGGAAAAAAGAAAAAAAAAAAAAGAAAAAAAAAAGAAGATGAAGAGGAGGAAGAAAAGAGACTTATATTGGGTTTTCTTTCCTGTGTGTGTGTGTGTGCAAAATCACTGGCACTTAGTTCATCAGAGCAAGACAAGGTGGAGTCAGGGCAATGGGAGACTTAATCACGAAGCTACTGTAAACTTTAAAATTTACTGCAAGATATTTTTATAAAGTTTTTGTTTTGGTTTTGTTTTTTTTTGGAAGGGGAGGAGGGTGGGATTGGGTGGATGGGGACCTTTTTTTTGTGTTTCAGTTATTAGGTCTTGGTTATTTATATATACATATATATATATTTAAAAAAATAAGCTGTTAGATATATCTTCTGTTTAATAACTGTGTAGAGGCAACATTGATTCTTATTTATTTTGGGGAGGAGGGGGAAAAAAGACACAGAAACCCTGTAAGTGTTCATTTTGTGACTTTGAGAAAGAAGAATTGCTGCCTTTTTTCCTCCTCCTCAAGATTTATGTGACCAAGTGTAACTTATTCTGGCCCAAGCTCAAAGGTTAAACAAACAAAAAAAATGTGGTTTTACGCGTGGAAGACAAAACACAGTGAGAAGTACTTCTTGACTGAGATTTTAAGAATGTAGGCTTAGCATTAGTGTTCAGCTCTTTTATGACCTTCGATTGCTGCTCGTTGGGTTCCTATGGGTGTATGTTGTATCGCAAGATTATTTTTTTTAATGATAATGTTGGATGAGTTCTTTTTTGTTGTTGTTGTCGTTGTTGGTTTTTTTAATCATTTTTCCCCTTCTTGGACCAGTTTTACTTGTACATAGGTTTGAAGATTAAAAAGAATTTTTAAAGACACAACTGGGGCAAAGACCTTTGACTTCTGCCCCGTTTCCCCATTCCCCCAAATGGGAGGGATTTATTTTAATTTTTTTGCTTTATTTATTTATTTATTTTCCCTATTCTTAAACTTTTCTCTCTCGTATTGCTGTGTGCATGTCAGACACCAGGGGATGATGGCTGGGGAGGGGGGGAGGCAAGGGTGCAGGAGAGGGGGGCAGTTTTAATTGCATGACATTGCTGTAAATTAGTCTCTTTTGCTTTCGTTGTCTTTCCTGCCTCTGCCCTCTCTCTACTTCTCCTCCAAGCTCCCCTCCCATCACCCCCGTCCTTCTTTTCCCTCTTTTCTCTTCCCTTGTGTATAGATTTTGATGCTTCTGTTACATTGTACCTCTACAAAAGGCTGGGATTTCAATACAAGATAATAATAATAATTTAAAAATACCTATATCATCAAAACTCATGTGGTACAAGCAGGAAGGGGATTACTTACACAAGATATAAGAATAAATGAAAGCAATACCTCTTGTTATCCTTCCTATTTTGTACTTTGAAGACACACGCGCGCACACACACATATACAGACACAAACTGACATTATTTAATGGTTTAAAATGGACAAAAAAATCTGATGTATCCCTTGTTAAATAACTGTGAGCAACTTTAGTTCAAAAACCAATAAATTCATTCAGTAAAGATACAAACTGTTCAGTGTCCAGTTTATGTCCACGAAAACAAACTTCTCGCCAGTGCCAGACCCAGTAAGTACGGTGTCAAGGCTTTCTACACCAAAGGAGCTGAAGATGGCGGCTGAAGTAAGGCAGCATCATCCTCCTGGCCACGGAACTAACACTGGCTCCTCGCAGCACCAGGGTCCATAGTGCTGTGCCCAGCGTGCTCCGCCCTCACAGCGCTGACATGCCATGAGCAGGTGAAGAGCAATGACAGCTTAACCCTGTAGGCCTGGTTTTCCGCAGTAACGTGTTGAGAAAGATTAATGCAGATTTCAGAGCAATGACACCCCCTAGATCTGGTCTGGATGGAAACCACTGTACCAAAAACTGTTGCTGCTTGTGATTGTTCTCATCTCTAACCTGAGCTTCTCACGTTGCTTCCAGATTTAGCAATAGGAAGGATTTCTCCACCCTCCCTGCCTGAAACACTCTCAGTCACATACATTTGAAAAAGCTGATCAGGTACGTCCCTGGCTTCTGTGGGTCTGGGGTTTTGTTGCTGGTTGGTTCGTCAGTCCATGTGGCTGCTGGCTCATCACACGTCGCTCAGCTTTTGGGTGTTCCTTAATGCTGGATTTGTAACTGCACCTGGCAATTCGCCTCCTCGGCTCCATCCTGGCTGGTGTGTGCCTGGGAGAAGTGGGTGCTTCCCACACGGCTGGGGAGAGCTTGGCAGGTCCAGGCTCATGGCAGGTCTGCAGCACTGGCCCTGCAGACATCCTGGCCCTGCACTCACCGCATCCTGGCCACCTCTGGACGTGTCCGCTCTGGTGGTCCCCAGCAGAGCTGCTCTGGCTGAGCCAGGCTGAGTCTCCTGTCCGTGGAGAGACTGAGGGGAGGGTGCTGCCCACGAGGGAGGGAGGGAGGGCGGGCAGGAGGAGGCCTTCTGGAAAGTTCTGTGGTGCTGCCCCAGCTGTGGAGATGCTCCTGCAAGGCAGGGTGAGGGCTGTGAGTGGGGCTGGGAAGTCCCTGCCCTGAGAGGCAGACCCCGGGCAGCTGCCACCCCTCAGGGCGTGGTGTGGTGTCCCTTTGCAGCCCCTGTGACAGCAAGAGGAGTAGTTTACCCCACTTCCTCCCTATGGCTGTGGCCACCGCTAGAGGCTGTAGCTCGTCTCTACCGGGTGCAGCTGGAATTGCTCACCAGGGAGTTGTTTCCCAGGCCTCTCCCACTGGGCAGTCTTGTAATTAGCAGTGTGCAGGGAGGGTGTGTGCATGGGTAGGAGAAGGTGCATCAGGGGTGCTGGAGTGCATCACAGTAGCTGTCACCTTTCAGGGGTGTCACGAGGATGGTTGTGACCTGTGACACTTTCCACAGACATGTGCATCAGCTATGAAGCTTTTGAGGCAAGAATGGCAGAGGATGTGCCTCACAAGAACATCCCTGCTGCAGTAAAGACTCAGCAGGGTGCCAGACTCAGCTGTGGCAGACCAGTTCCTGTGAGGTTGTGGTTTTGGCAGGCAGTGTCTCTGGGACTTGATATTCGGGCTTGATATTCGTGTTAGCACCTGCTGCAGTGGTAGGGAATGAAGTCTTGCACCGCAGATGGCATCCCCTGTCCATGTAGGAGGGACACAGATGTGCTGGAGGTCCCAAAGGTGTTTGTGCTGGAGAGGCAGAGGGGAACAGGAGTGCAATCACTTGAATGTTGTGCATGTTATTCATACAAAATACACTCTTATCTCAGAAAAAGCTACAGTGTTTGTAAGGTCTTTGGGGGATTCACTGGTCTACTGAAGGGGAGTGGAGGAGCTGACAAAGATGGAAAGATGAGGAGAATCACAAGTGCTGCAGGATTTGGTCTCTGTAACACTGGAAACCCAGAAGTGGGAACAAGCTGTATCATTTGCATCTCTGAAAGCGAAAGAATGTGCTGGGCTGAGTGTAATACAGGGGAAATGAGATTTAATGGCAGTGTGGCAGCAGCTGTATGCTGCTTCTTTATTTCACTCTCTGTTCTGTTTTCAGAAATGTTCATAAACTTCTATAATCTTTTCATGTCTCCTGTAGTATCCACAGTTAGCATCCCCAGTATTGCCAATTATGGTCTTCAAAAGCTATAAGAAGAAAATGATTTTGCAATGTGAAAGACCTCATGCTTAGGGCCTGCCCACATTTATTCTGCCTTCTTGTTTGGCCATGTTACAACACAGACTCTAGCTACATGATGATGTATTACATCTGTAGTGCATAGGAGGGACTGTGCTTCTGAGTGAATTGAGTTTATATTTAAACTGTTGTACATAAAATATCCTTCTTATTATATAGTTTAAATCTGAAGGCAGGTGATAAATGTAGCAGGGGGTTTTGGTGTGCCTCTGTGACTGAGGTGGTTGGATTATCTCTGCTGCCAGGTGGGGGCTGTTGTCTTCATCCAAACCTAACACCAGGTGATGGCTGTTGAGATGCTGTGAGCTGTGACACCTGCCCTTCGTTTTGCTAAGATTCTGAACTTTGCAGCTCTCTGGTTCACTTAGAGAGCCCAGCTCCTTGGACTTGGTACTGAAAAAAATTACTAGGTAAAATTCATCTGTCTTACTTCTTATGGGTAAAACAGTGCAGCGTATGACCTACCAGGTGTAAGTTGAAGACAAGGCAAGTGTGTAATATTCTAGTTGGCATTTTCTGTTTGTGTGTGTGCAAATGGCTGTTAACTTTGCATAGATAGGTGCATACATGAGAAATGTGTTTGTGCTTAAGGTGAACAGTTACTAATTGAGCCAGGACTTGAAATGTGCTATATAAACAATAGATTGTTTATGTGCACCAAATGAGCATATAAACAGCAAAGCTGAGTCCGGAGTCATGAGGATAAGTCTCATTGCCACATGCAGGCATACAGTCTGGGAGCTGAGAAAGAAGTTAGTTTTGTTGGAGAGTGCTAATGCAAATTGTCTAAGCCTTGCAAACGATGCATGAAAATTTCCTCAGTAGTCAGGCTGGCTTTAGTGAAAGTGATCTGATACAAATGACTGAGCTTTAATAGGTCTCCCTAGGTGTAGGCAAAGACAGTGTTTGTAAAGACAGCAAAACTGTGTAAGGCTTCTAGGTAGTGCTAATCCTGTGCCTACTGTTACAAGGTATGCCTTCTTTCCTGCTGATTCAGACAGTGCATTTAACCTAACAGGCTTGGATGTTGTCCTAAATACTGCAGCAGAATGCCCACAAGGCATTATGTTCTGTATGGAAGTCTGCAGGACTGGTCCCCCACCTTTTCTTTATTTCACCTGTATACAACCAATTGTATGTGAGCTCATGATAGAAGGGCAAGAGTGTTTTGGTAAGGAAGAGATTTAGCTCTGAGTTTCTTATTATAGAAAACAACAGGGAGGGAAGAGAGACACTTGTTTAAAAACTGGAAAGTATCTTATTTCTTTGTTGTACCCTTTAATCTTCTTATTTTATTTAAAACCACTTCAACAGCTGCAGCTCCTGCTTAATTTGGAGAACAAAACCCTAGTAGTTCAACTGTCTGGGGATACTTGAGGCCACAAGTAGAAGGGAAACCCACACTGAGGGCAAGTCCTTTCTTCTTCTAAATGCACAACTTATTGTGTGTGTTATTTTTAGTGCAGTAATCTCACTGAGTGCTGCTGAGAGAAACTGTGCCAGACAGGCTTTGAAGGGCTTGAGAAATGGGATTTCCTGTTCCACCGGCTCAGAGCTGACTCTTGCCATTGTCAGGAGCTATTATCGCCTTCTCACAGCCAAAGTAGATAACACAGCTTCAAGGTCAGGAAAGACAAGCTTTCATCAACAGCATTAGCAGAAGGAAGAATTTGCTTGCAGTCAGAGTGGATGTTTCTAGCTGGTGTAGTCAGGGACCTCTGCCTGGGCAGAGAGGTCTGTGCATGGATCACAGAACCACACAGCAACTGAGGCTGGAAGGGACCTGCTCAAAACAGGCTGCTTGTTGCTCTGTCCAGTTGAGTTCTCAGTGTCTCCAAGGTGGACACTACACAACCTCTCTGTACAGCCTGTTCCAAAAACAGTTGCTGGAGAGAGAAGAAGAATTTATTTCTCTGCTCCTCAGCTTCTTGCTGACCTGCTCTTTGTTGCACCTTTTGTGCTGCTGCTGAGTGTTCTCTCTTGTGTGAACATACCTGGGTCTCAAGGCAGTACTGGTCCAGCACTGGCAATACAGTAATGTTTCTCTCCATGCTGTCGAGAATGGAAGGAAAACAGGATGGTCTAGGGAAGTAGCAAGCCTTGGTATAGGAAACACTTTTAGGTTCTAGGAAGAACTGTTGGAAAAAGCAGCTATGTTTACTGTAAGGTCTCATATACTCTTGAAAAGTGTTCACATTGAGACAGGGGCTTCAAATCGCAGAGTCTGTTCTGGATAGTTCCTCTGTGAGGCATTCTTCTTCTTAAAGTAAAATTGGGGTTTAGATTTGATCAGGTTTCCTGATCTAAACTCTTGTGCATAAATGCAGTGTAGGAAGTTATTTCTCTCTGCCCAAGAGCCTTCAGTTTTAGCAGCAAGTTGCACGACAAGAGCAGGAATGGGCGTGGAGTAGGTAGAACTTGTGTTTACAGAAGAGTTTAAAAAAAGGCCTCTGGTCCCCATCTACTGAGCTTTAGGCCAGTGTTTTGGTGGACTGTGATATCTATCTGCAGCAGGGCCTCTATGCAGACTTGGAACGAGTAGGGTGGTGGGAAGAGGGCTGTGCTGGGACTGCGGTGTCCTGGCTTTGGCTTTTACCGGCTGGGTGGCAGTGGGCAGCTCTCCTTTCTTACTGTTGCAGAGATAAAGAAACTGTGGAAGGCAGTAGCACCTCCTTTTCAAAGGACTTTGAGGATGACTGTTAAATGTGTGGTATAAGAACTAGATAATTTCCTTAGATGACTACTGGTTTACTGCAGTTGAGCAGAATCTGGGCATTGAACAGGAAACTCTTTTGTCTGAAACACAGCCAGTTTGCTGTGGATCCTTGAAGTTGCTGGCTCCTGATAGAGACTTCTTGATGTGAGCTAGTCAGATGCTGTTATACTGCATGTCAGAGTCAAGCACATTCTTTTGCTTGCATCTAGGTAGCTCAGAAATGTCCCTGGAATGACCCTGTGCGGAGGAGGCCTGGACCCAGCACAGGGGTCTGTGAATACATGGTGTGGCTTGTGAGACTTCTGGTCTTTTTTTTCCTGGAGTTTGTTCTATAGGGAACCCAGGAGTAGATTCAAATAACAACCTTAAACAATCAGTGTGAAGGTGTTTATTTACCAGATACTTGGATGACACAACAATGATGGCTTTGTCAGCACTTTATAGAGGGGACTGAAATCTTAATTAGGCTGAGTAAGGGCAGTAAAGCAGGATGCCTCTTTCTGTGCTGTAAAAGCAGGTATGTGAGAAAGCACAACTCTCTTCCCTTCATGCCCCTTGCCTTGTGTTGAATGTGTAACATAAGTGTGTGTGTATGGGAGACTAAATAGTTTGTAACTTACAGCTGTAAATAGACTCTGTGCAGCCTGCAGTCTGCCTCACATCAGAGCTGGTGGTTTTCCAGGTGCTGGCAGCCCTATTCTTGGCTGTTACCAAGCTGTGGGAAGACCCCAGAAGCCACATTTGGCAGAGACCTGTGTTGGTTGAATTATGAATTGCATTCAAAGAAGGAGGTAAAAGTCCATGTTGCTATTTTTCCTTGTTTCTAATTTAGATTTAGTTTAGCTTGCTAGGGCTTGGTGCTGCAACAATATTGAGAGTCAGTGGCGAAGGGGTCAGTGCTTATAGTGTGAGACCACACTGCGATGGTGGAGAGACCTGACCAAAATGGGATCTGTTTGCTGCTCCGTTAGGTCCTGGACATTGATACTAAATTGTCATATGACATAGGTAGGTGCCTTTTCAGCACAGGATTGTTATTCACCTCCCCAAATTTTTCCTCTGCTCTTATACTGCATTTTATCTGCTCTCCCAGATTCTTTGCTTTTCTTAATTTTCATCCATGTACAAATAATGACTCGGCAGTTGCTGACAGGGTCCTCGGCATCTTGACCAGGCATACATTGAGATCTTGTCTGGTTTGACAGCAAGAGAAGAAAGCAGGAAAGTAGAAGCAGTCCTTGTAAGTGGGAGTGCAGAAGTGAGATCTCACCCAACCTTCCTCTCACCTGGTCTTTCAGAAAGCATCAGGCTCCTTTGTCCTCTACTGAGGACAAGGGTTTGAACAGCCACGCTGCAGAACATCAGTGGGAACTTATGAGTTAGTACAAGAGGAACCAACTTCATGTTATGCCAGGGGAGGTTTAGGTTGGAAATTAGGAAAAACTTCTTCATGGAAAGGGTTGTCAGGCATTGGAACAGAGTGCCTAGGGAAGTGGTGGAGTCACCATCCCTGGAGGGATTTAAAAGATGTGTAGGTGTGGTGCTAGGGACATGGTTTAGTGGTGAACCTGGCAGTGTTAGGTTAGTGGTTGGACTCGATCTTGGAGGTCTTTTCCAACCTTTATAATTCTGTGATCCTCTCATGTAGCAGTGTGAGTGGTCGGGTGCTGGAAGCTCTAGGAATAGTATAGCAGCCTCTCTGCTGCCCTAGAAATAAGTCTGGAGGAGTATGAATCCTCTTGGACAGCAGGGTCCTCCTGTGGGATGGAGGTGGAGAGCCAGCCCCATGAGTTTCTGCCTCTCATATAGAGAGAGATTGCGCTCATTATGTTTCTGATGACAGTGCATGTATTCTGTGACACTCGACAATGTAGAGGGTGCAGCATAAGAGGTGTGAGGGAGAGCTGGTTTTTGCCTAAAACTGATAAGCTTGGTGGCTGGTCAGGCTGCTTCATGCTACCATCTTTCTCTGTATGTTGTCTCCTTCAAATGGCTTGTCTGCTGTTCTATAATGTCTTCAGAAGAAGGATTACAGCTTAGTCCAGGAGTGATGTTTGGCATTGGCCTTGATGCAGCCTTTAAATGCTGCTGTTATCCAAATAATAAATATTGCAAAATATCAGGTACCTGATGGGAGCCTATGAGGAAGATGGAAAGAGACTATTTGCAAGAGCATGCAGTGACAAGACAAGGGAGAATAGCTTCAAACTAAAAGAGGGCAGGTTTAGATTAGATACTGGAAAGAAATTCTGTACTGTGAGGGTGGTGAGGTTGCCCAGAGAAGCTGTGGATGCCCCATCCCTGGCAGTGTTCAAGGCCAGGTTGGATGAGGCTCTGAGCAGCCTGGTCTAGTGGAAAGTGTTCCTGCCCATGGCAGAACTAGATAATCTCTAAGGTCCTTTCCGACCCAGGCCATTCTGTGATTCTGTGATCTCTTATTTATTATCACTGCACTAGGCAATGGAGAGGCAAGGCAGAGTGTCTGATAGTAAACCTTCTGGTCAATCTGATACCTCCTTTTCATGCAGTAGGGACAGGCAGCTTGCTGCTTTCCCCATAGGTGCCAAAAGCAGAGAGTGCAGATGTGTCTGCTGAGAGGCTGAAAACAACACTTTGCTTAGAGATGCCTGAGCTTGCTGTAATTGAGCTGGTTTGGGTGTGGGAAGTGCTTGAGTTCTGTTAACTGGCACAGCTCCAGGCTAATGCAGCTCAACTGGATCCAGTTCCAGAGCCAGGTTGTCTGCAGATGCTTCAGGTATCCCTGCAGAACTGATTCTCTCACTCCTGCTTCAGAGTTCCCAGGAGCTGAAGTGTCTGTGTATTTGAGGCAGGATAGATGTACTCCTAGGCTTGGAGGTGCCTTTCTCCTTGACAGGGTAAATTGTAACAGCTTTTCACATTACTCAAACACTATTTAAAATAAGAATCCTAGGCCAAATGGCGGCATGGGTCAGTATGGGCCTGTATACCTACTACAAGTCTGAGCAACTAGTGGTTGTCTTGCTCCCTGTAAAGTCCTGGCATACATATAGTTTGTATCCTTGCAGCAAACGGGGGGGACATGGGTGAAGAGAGAACTAGCAAGTTCTCTGTCTGATGAAGGTTCCTCTGGTACCGTTAGGTTTGGTGGCATGAGTACAAACTGTCCTGCAGCACAGTGCTGTGTGGTGCAGCTGTGTACTTACCCTGTGTACACCCCCACCTGAGAGCTGAGTCATTGAGGATACACCAGGTCTTGTTTGGATATCAGGTGGTGTGAGAGAACTGTTGGGATTTCCAACAGCTTTGAACCTGCCTGCAGCACCTTG
Organism: Manacus candei; assembly: GCF_025592945.1. Lineage (NCBI taxonomy): Eukaryota > Metazoa > Chordata > Aves > Passeriformes > Pipridae > Manacus > Manacus candei. Next base: position 4,205,494 of record NW_026138108.1, read on the forward strand.
CCATCCATGCCTGTAGAAAGTGGTTCTAGTGGTTAGTTCAGATACCATGGCTGAGGTTTTTGTGTGCTGACTTAAATTCTTCCTGTTGTTCTGTGGGAACATAGCTAAGCAATCCTCAAATCCCCTGGAAATCCCCTGTTACTGTAGTGCTTGTAGTACCTGAGATAAGCCCTGAACTCTGACATCTCCAAGTCATTGAGGGAGAAGAGGATGATTACAAGGAGAGACTCAGGCTTGAGTATAGATCTTGCCGTGCCTCTGCAATCCCCAGCCAAGCCGTGCTGTGCTCTGGCTTGGCCTCAATCCCACTGTGCAGAAGGAACACAATACCTGTCTCTGCAGCCTCTTTTTATCATCATGCAGACAAGTTCCTCAGACTCCTTGTGTTCCGCAGGGTCCGTACAGCACATTGCACTTTGCAGCAGGGAAGTGCATCAGCTGGAGTGATGGTTTAAAGGAGGCAGAGGAAAACACAGTTTTAGGCCAGGTTAGGCCATCTTTTTAATGAGCACATGGAGACTGTGTGTGCCTTTCTGGTCCTGTCCTAGGAAGTATCAGTGCAGAATTTTCCATAGCCACTGCCCCAATAGGGGGAGCTGTGTGTGTCGATTCAGGCAATTGAGACACAAATCAACACTGAGAGAAAGAGGAATCGTGTTTATACTGCTTGGTATTTAAAAGAGGACCAATAATGTCTGTGATTTATGCATTAGAAAGGACTGAGAGGATTCAAATTAATGTGGCAATGGCAGTGAGACATAGAAAGCTGGTGCTCCACTCTCCACAAAAGAGCAGTGGAGAAACAAGATTACTTTTGTAGCATGCAAAAATCCTGTAGAGAGACAGAATATGGTGTTTACCCATTACATGCTATGTGGGCAACTGCTGATGTGAGGCAGTTATGCTACAGTGCTTTTGTACTGGGCCCTGTACAATGCCCTGGTGATAAGCTGGCATGGAGAAGAGCAATGTCTAGAACACAGGCCCTTCCTCAGAGAGAACAGAGTAGCAAAGACACTGTCTTTTCTCTTTGCTTCCTAAAGGCTTTTACAACCTGGATCATTTGCCTGCTGTCAGTGGTGCTGTGCAGAGGCAGGAAAGGAGAGAGAGGTGTGGATATGCCTCTCTCTAGCCTGTGTAGCTTTTACATAGCTTTGCAGAGAGATGACAGCATTCAGTCTTGGTGTAACAGAGTCACAGCTAAACATCAGAGTCTGTTTGCATGAGGGGAAGAACCATAAATAACCCTGTCCTTCTCAAAGGAAAAGGTCAAGTAGAGCCCACTACTACAGGAATCTGGACAGAGAAATACTGTGGTGTGTTGTAGAGACGTGTTTCAGTAGCACATGAAAGCTACAAGTCTGTTCTGTTCTTTGATAGTGTAGCAAGGATCAGCTTTCTTCATGTAGGTGTGACAAGGAGAAGGAAAAGGGGTATCTGTTGTCCACTTTGTGCAGATTCGGGAACTGAGATGAAGATCAAGTCAGTGATTCTCTCAGAGGAACTCTATGGCTTGGGCTGGAACTTGAATCCAGATCTTAACCTATCAAGAGCGCGTTCCAGTGAGCAGGTCTGCAAATCTCCTCACTGTCCTGTCCCTAAAGACAGGTTCTTTCATTTCTCAGCACATCTCTTTGGGCTAGCTCTTTGCAGATACAAAGGCTATATTTCTATCTTTGATAATTAAAGAAAAGTTGCTTTGACATTTCTTGTCTTTTTTTGTGGAAGAGCACCAAGATCCAGTGTGGTATCTGCCAACTGAGAGACTGCAGACAAAGTCTGGATCATGCAGACTATCCCAGTTGTGCAAGCAGTGGAACAAGTGCCCTCCTTTTGGAAGCTAAATTCTTACCATTTGTGATTTGTGGGTGATTCTGAGCTCTTTGTCCCTTTGTCTTTGGGGACTTCTATGAGTATGTGTTCTTGTGCAGGTTCTTTGGCATCTAGTAACATGGAAGTGCAGGACACAATTTTTTCCATACTCAGGAAACTTAAGGGTTCATTTACAGATGCTTTCTCCCCTTTCAAGTGTTGCTTGTAAAACTTCCTAATTGAATTAAAACTCCTATCTGTCTTGCAGGTTGCTTGAAATCAGGAAGCAGTTCAAAAGTTTGGAGTAGGGAAGAAAAAAAGACAGGCAGATGGAGTCTTGCTTAAACTTCCTTAATTTTGAATACATCTGGCTTTAAAAAGAGCCTGTGTTTTCACTTCTTGGGCCAGAATTCTTTCAGTGCAAAGTAAAGCATTGCTGTTATAAACTACCTGAGCTATTTATCTGAGGAGCACCTGAATCAGAAATGAATGTTAATCCAGTAATAACAGATAATTAAACAGTTATAATGGCGTTTTTAATCTCTCTTCTCCAGATGTAGTTTTGCTTTTTGCCTTCATTGGGAATATTATAATGGAGTACAGAGGGCTTCTAATCCAATCAAAATTCCTTTATGGATTGGAGTATTTGTTGTGCTTTCACATTCAAGTAGTGGTTACACCACAAGATTAGCTGCATTCACAAGGTTGCCGTCTTGTTACTAAATTCAGTGTAAGGCAGAAGAAAGGTGATTGCAGGGCAGCTTATCACCGCAATGGTCCATGAACATCCGTGTGTGGCAGGACTGTCTCTGTGGAGATGTCAAACCAGCTCCCAGCCAGGTGCCAGCAGGAGTCCACAAAATTAGCATCCAGGTCCATCCAGTCCTGACTTGGCCCCTAAGCACAAACTGACTTAGGTCAGTGAGACCATGAGTGGCAAAAAGCAGTGACAGCTGATCTCAGGCTGCGTTTTCATGAAGGTCTGGAAAATGCCCCTTCCCTCTTCAGTGGCTCTGCTTGAGGTGCCTCATCTGCATGCACAGCACAGCGCGGTTCCCTTTGCCAGGGAGCCCAGTAGTTGTTTAACAAGGAAGTTCAGGCTTGGCTCTGCTTGACTTGGAGCAGAGCAGGTACTGATTGTTCCCTGAGCATCTCCAGTTGTTTACTGCAGCATGTCTGAAGTGTGGCTTTCCATTATCGTGTGCAGTGGGGGGTTTGTGGCTGGGGTGGTACAAACATACCCCGTATCTCTGTGCTGCACATCCGTTTCAGAATCACTCACAGTTTTAAGGGACCAGGCTTTGCTTTTGATTCAGGGGACACCATGCAGTTTTCTGGTGCCTCAGAGCTGACTTTGTGTGAGCTCGAACTGATCTGCCTCAAGTCTTGTGTGCTGGTTTAAAAGTTAACCAGCAGGGGGATGAACTCAACTCAAAGGAGAGATTATAAGTCAGAATAACAATTTATTAAAATAATACAGTAAGTACAATAATACAAACAAACAATTGGTCTCAACCCACAAAACCCCAAATGTATAACCCAGTGCCCTGGGGCCTGAACAAAGTGGTGTTCCTTGGGCCCTGTTTGAGTCCAAAGTAAAGGGAGAGGGGAAGAACCTGCTGGTGGGAGAGCTGCTGCAGTCTGGCCAGAACTGGTGATCGCAGTCCAGTGGTGGTCTAAGTCTGGTTGAGAGCGATGAGATGCAGCCGTCCTCTGGATCCCACGAGTGGGTTGAAAAATGTTCCAAAACTCCAAGATTATATATCCTCCAGTTCAGGCAGGAATGTTCAGTGCTCCCCTCAGGGTGGGGAGTTCCACAAAGGGTGTGAGGACAGAAACATCCTCCTATCTCACAGGCCTCTTAACACCTAGTTTATAGCCTGAGGAGTCAGGCTCTATGGGCAGAGGGTGCGAATAGTCTATTGACAACAATAGTCTAGTTTCTGGGAAATGACATGGAAGGCTATAGAATACAGTTTTGGGTTACACCCACCATGATGAACTGATCTCAGCTGTCCTAACTAGGACATCTTGAAATCTAGTAGTGACTTTGTAGTTGAAAATCTCACGTGGAAGGAGCCTTACCTGTCCAGGAATTGTGTGTCTGCTTTCTTTCACTCTACAGATTTCATGATTCTTCCCAAGTGTCTTGGCTTCAAATTATGATTTCTGTTTGGCAGTAGGATGCTGACAAGTGTTGGTTTGCAGTGCTTGACTACCTTCCTGCTGTCTACTTTCTAATGTCATCCTCTGGGAGGTGAAAGGAGGGACTCCCTGCACAAACCTTATTGGGTCAATAGATGCAATTCAAGGAAATACTGGTTCTTTGCTCTTCTGCAGACAGTGACTGTCACTGTATAACAATAAATGAATAATGATGATATTGAGGTCTTGATGCCCATCTTGTTTTAAGATTTGCTAGGAACTAGCCATCCATGCTGCAGTCTTCCTCACGTGCTGAGACTGTGACACTGATCATAGCACAGCATCTGTTCTGTAGATTTTATATAAGCCAGTTTAAATCAGTTTTAAACTGGTAAGATTATTCAAATGCATGTCTTGAAAATGTTCTCAAGGTAGCTGAAGTTTTCATATTTCTGCTGTAGTGGGTACAGCTGGTCTGCAGGCACAACTTGTCCTCTGCTTCTCGTATTTACTCCTGTTAAGACAGGTTTTATAATCACAGGGATTGAAATCAACCTTCTTAACACCTTAAGTGTCAGTAAACCTGGCTAAAAAGAACACAGAGTTCTTTCTGTTACAGGTTTTATATAGATTTCAGGTAAAAATATTGGGTTATTTAATGTCACTTTCCTATTCTAGATTATCTTTTTTAAGTGGAGCCAAGCACAGGGTTCTCCTTATTCATAAAAATAAATAACTAGCCAGATGTAGATATTCTGGCTGTATGCAATACCAGTGTCCCCAAATTTGTTACAGAGCACTTTAGTGTATTTCCACCTTGCCGAGTAAAATTATCCCTTGCATTTAGTCATCCAAAATCAGACATACTGTCACGACAAAAACAGTAAAAGCTCCAGCATTATCATGTAATAAAACTAAATTAAAAACTCAGGCTGGCCAAGACAGAGAAGTGGGATGAATTTCTGTATTAATAGCTATTTCATTGTCTACCAGACTTTACGTGAGAGAGGCAGCTCTTCTACCTAAGCTTTGAAGCTTAGGAACAGAAAAAATATTCCTTGAGATGATTTTGGGAATGAATGATATGGAAATCAGGTTTTTGTGTTTGATACTTTGTCAAGTGCAATTAAGAGAGTGCAAAAAAGGAAATTTCCTGCTTGAAATTAGAGCTTTCAAGTAAAAGTCTTACCTAAAGGAATTCAGTCCATGCAGAAAGCAGCAGAAGCAGGACTCTGTGACTGCTGTGTGGCCCTTAGAGGGCTGGATGAGTATGTGGTGCTGGAGAGCTGCACAGCCTTTCTTTTCTTTATCAGACTGAGGGTTCACCTGCAACTCCTTGTGCACTGGCATTAAAGCCCTTCTGGGGGAGCCCTGGACTACTCCACAAGTTTAGTGTGGTAGTTAAATTAGTGTCTGGTGTCCAGAACCAGTTTGTTTTCCTTGTTTAGGTTTCCTTTTGCAGTCCTTGAGGGCAGTACTTGCTTCGGGGCAGGTGTCTTCTAAGCCTTACTGATGTCAAGTTGAAGCAGTGTTTCCACAGAAGCTGAGATCCTCTGTGAGGTGGCATTTGCCCTTTCTGTATCTGCACTGATGTTGCAGTGGGTTGGTCTCCACTGAGTGCGAAGCCTGTCTAGCCCAGGCTTTTTTTACTTTCTCTTTCTTTTGATTTATCCTAAAGACCATTAAAAGGAGGAGGAGGTTTATGTGAGGGACCCTGAACCACTTTGTGAAAGAATATTAACTATTGGCACTGGTGTATGGGAAAGCATCTGTATTTTAATGCCTCCTTTTTAGATATAATGAAAAGAATTAGCAGAGGACAACACAAAAAGAAGTGTAGCTAGTCCTTTTTCTTTTCTTTTTTTTTCTTTTTTTTTCCCTTGGCCAGACAAAGCTCTCTGAGTGTTCTCTCATCCGAGTGCTTGGCCACAACAATTTCTGTTTTCTCCGAGTCACATGCTAACCTAGCTTTGAAAAGTCTTATTGTTCACATCAGCTGTCACAACCAAAACAGTTCTGTCCATGAGAAGAATTAGCACACTGAGAGGTTTTTTGCCAGCTGTTTGGTGTTTTTCTCACTTTGTATCATTGGTTGCATTGGGAATATTGGGAATTGTCTATACTGCATACAGCTATATCATGTAAAGATACCACATCTGCCTTGAAATCTTTCAGGTATTGGGCTTATATTCAGACACTGGTATTGGCCAGCAGCATGGATAACTTTGCCCTACTGAACCTGTGCTGTGACTACTGCCAGCAACTGGGCAGTAGAGCAAGATATAAAATGCCTGGTGTTGCCATTTGTGCTACATACACAAATGTTGGTTTCATTTTTTCAGTTGGTTTGAACAGAATAAAACAACAACCTATTCCTCTGTCTGCAGTTTAGATAATGGAAGAGTATTTCTGAGTTTGAGTCTTTCTGTGAACAGCTGAAATGGTGAGCTAAGGATTGGCTGGGACAAGTTGCACAGTGAATGTGAGCAAAGGCTTGTTTGATGAAGCGTGGCTTTGATGAGATCAGCGTGCTTAGTAAGCTTCATAAAGCTGGCTTGTTCTTTTATGGGATTGCTTGTTTCTGTGGCAGTCCTTCAGTCTTCTGCTAATGTGCAGGAGCCAGTTGTTACCTGGCAGCATCCACCTTTAGCTCCTGATCACTTCCAGGAGCATCCTGGTATGCACATGATTGGCCAGAACTGGTGGTACCTCAGAGCCAGAACACATCTTTCTCTCTCCTCAGATCTTCTTGTCAGCAATGTGTTCTTTTCTGGTTGAGTTTCTTAACTTTTTTGGTCAAAATGTTGTTACTCATATATAAAATGAGTGTGTTCTATGGGATCTCAGACTTGGTAACTTTCTGCAATTCTCAGGCAAGGAAGAAGGGCATAGCTCTGATTTTGCTGGGCTGAAATAGAAGATGCCTTACTCAATTTAGAGCTTGCTAACACAGGACCTTCCTTAGGGTTAGGGTGAAGCTGGTCTACTGATCTCTACACAGCTTCCGTGCCTTGAGGTTAAAACTACAGGTGGCTGTTTCTCTGTGCAGAAGACTTGGTAGCACCGTTCCAATGTCCCATTCCCTGAATGGCCAGAGGCAGCCCATGTAACAGACACAGGCTTCTGACCTTGGTGCTTGCTTACCTGCTGCTGGTATTTATTCCAGATGGCACGTATGAAGAAATTCTGTTCTTCCTACTTGTATTTACAGGCATTTATGCTTGGATTTCCTAAGGATGCTGCAGCCTCAAAGACTTATGGATAGTGACAAAATGGGGGAGGGGGGGAATTTCAGCTTGATATAACATTTCACTCTTGCTATAAATTTATGCAACCTCAGCTCTTCAGCACATCAGTCGTGTGTGTAGAGCACCAAACGTCAGGAACGTGATCCAACAAAACATACATATGACTATTGTTGAGTTTAAGTGAAAGACTTTAGCCCTGTGATGGCTTGTGCTCACTGCCGTAGGTTTAGACTCAAAAATTGGTTAAGGATTCTGAAATTGCAGGTGTAAAGCTGAGAGTTTGACAAGACAAGGCTTGTAAAAGGCATGTTTGGCAGAGTGGGGGTGTGTGCATGTAGATAGCCAAACAATACTAGAAGACACATTTTTTAACTATTTCTCTGGGGTATCTTATTTATTTAGCAACTCTTAAACAATGGTATGGTATGTCATGATCTTTGGGGGTGGGGGGGCATCTTGAAGGTGTCTCTGTTGTTCTGACAGCACTTTGAACAATTTACAAAACACATTTAAAGCAGCAATATGAAGATTTCCTCAGTGTTAGAAGACCTAAGCCTGTCTTTTAGATACAGGGGAGTTCAGGCTCAGTGCTTACAGTGTGGGTCGTGAGTGACGCAAGCACAAGAAGCCACTGACAAGCTTTGAAGGCTCAGTGGCACTTCTGTATCTAATGTTACTACAGTGTAATTCAGTAACCTCTGAAATATGCTCAACGCCTTGAGGCTGAGCTTTACAGTAACATTTACTCCTGACAAGAAGAACACGGGTGTTGGCACTGTTTCAGTGTTTTCCTTATTCCCACTGCTAAACCCAACAAGATAGGCTACACTAAAATAGGATTCATTATTTGTGTTCTTGTTAACCGCTTGTAAAATATAAAGCGATTACCCTGCTAGATGAAGTGTCTGTGCTTTCAGGAATATCAAATGCCTGCAGAGTAAACTCGGGACAGCTGCCACGAACAACAGCAGGCTCTTCCAGAGGTAACGTGGTACTTCACTGTTCTCTGGTAGATGAATTAATGGTTTGCTGCTTTGCACCAACACTTGTGTTCCCAGACTTCCTGTGAGGTTCTGCCAGCTCTCCTATGGGAAGCTAAGGTATAGTCACCCTTGCTTTTGATACAGACATCACTGTGTTGTGACTGGAAATTAAGAGTTGTAGTGAGGTCAGTCTTTCCAGGGTTGAACTGCCTCTTGTTCAAGTCAAGCCTTTCTTGAATGCATGTCACTTCTAAATGGTCTTTAAGACAAGACAACTGCAAATGCATTTTTACAGGTAGATCATAAATTACCAGATATTACTTGGGTTTGAGTTGTTGTTCTTGCTATTGGTTTCTTACCTTGAATGCTACTGTGTGCTCTCAGGGCAAGTAGCAGAGGGGCCTTACAAATGGCACTGCTCTGACTGCTGCTGCTGACCTCTGGTTTTCCCTTCAGACAGCGGTGTAGGGAATTTTAATTTAAAGGCTCACCTCAGCATGACTGGAGACTGAATGGAAATATTTGTCTGGATATGGAGGCTGTAGCAAGAGGACATGGTGGGGAAGGAGTGCTCTTGAGCAGCCTGTGTTAGCAGCACCCAGCGGGATTTTGGCACGTTTGCAAGCTACCCACAATCCAGAGACAAAAAACACAGGACAAGCCTGAGATCACAAAGTTTGAGGTTATTTTCACTCCCTCTCTTCCCTCCTCTATTTCCTTCTCCTGTGCCTTTTTGCTCACTTTTATGACTTATTGCTCTTTTTCTCACTTGCACACTTGTTATGTGTTGTTGCTCTTGCACATTTCACAAGCTCTTTTCTTGATTATGCTTTTTTTTATTCCTCCTTTCCTGCTCATGCCTCTTTTTTTTTTTTTTTTAAATTTCACCCCTTGGTTGTGCTTTTCTTTCACTTTTTTCTTTGCACTTGTTCTCCTTTCCTTCTCTCTACTGACTTTTACTACAGCTACAGACCTCACTCAGGAAAATCTTCTAGGATTCATGCCAGGTCAGTTATAATAATCCTGCATATATCCCAGGATAATGACCAAAACCAGTAACAAACAGTTCTCAGAGGCTGCCACAGATCTGATAGAGGAACAATTCGAACAACATTTGGCTTTTTCCCAATGCTGACTGCAAGAATTCAGTGGAAATGTGAAGGAAAGAGAGTGGTATCACTGTCCAGCTACAATACCGATATAATACCGTATCCAGAGATGCTGTGATACAGTATTTGCTCTAAGATATGCAGGAACCCACAGCACTTGCAGAATGGATATATGTACTAACAGGAAACTTGTTTCTCTCCAAGTGTTGTTTATCTTCAGATTATCTGGGGAGGTGGTTCCCACGGCTACCGGAAACAGCAAGGAATTGATTATAAATGTAAGATTACAGGGTGGAAGGCAACCCATTATTTATAAAGCTGGCTGAGAGCAGAGCCAACAGCATTCAGTGGTGAGAGGGAGGCTGCAGGGGTGGAGTCTGCTGAGTTTTGACGCTGCAAACACAAAAACAAAGCTTGTGGCTGATAGATTCATTTTTATTATTATAGAACAGATGAACTAAAATAAGCCAACAATATAATTTTATGCCAACAGCCATCTTTCTAGCACAGGCGGTGACTGACTCAATGCACCCTTCTCCCCCCCTCCCCGGGCCTCTGTTCAATGGAAAGCAAAAGGTGGTGGCTCTGGCACACGGGTTTTGGACTGCAGTGATCTTACTCCTGTTACCTGTAGAGGTGTGCCTGGGAAAAGAAGAGGCAGGGGAGCAGAAGAAAGAGTATATATACTGTAGGAGCAATAAGCAGAAAGGCTTGTGGATCCTCTTGCACGTTCTGACCATATAGATGGGCCAACTGGAGAATTATGCCCGCTGTCAACACGTAGCAAGCCCCTAGTTGCTACTCTAGTCAAGCCAGGAGTTTCTTCCCATTCCAAGCTAACAAAGGGCAAGATGCACTCAATGGGGGAGCTTTTGGCAGGGTTAAGAGGCAGTCTATGTAAAACCAAACCAAGAAACCACCCCCACCCCCCCAAAAAAACCCCAAACAAACCTGCATTTTAAGCCACTTCCAAGTAAAAGTTATTTCTTATAGTATAATAGATATTTTTAAATGGCAGGACCACCAGCCTAGAAAGACCAAAGGGCTTGCACTCAAGACCAAAGAAAGAAAAACAAAAAACCAACCAACCAACCAAACAAAAAAAAACCCAACCAAAAAATTCAAGAGTGGCCCCACTCTCAAGCTTGGCTCTTCTCTAAAAACAGCACTCATCTTCCATCTGAATAGGTAAAAGGAGGAGTGGAGAGAAAATAAAATAAAATTGGTGCAACTTCTCGCCAGTTGGCGCATTAACCCAAAGCTCCGTACAGTCCTGTACGACTGCGCGTCCTGTGGTGGCAGCATCATTGCTTTCAGCTTTCATCGCTGTATATGTCTGTATGTATATCTGAACATATACATACACATACACACAGAATAGATAATATTGTTTTTAATGTTAGTTTTGATCCTGTAGGAGGGCTCATCTCTCTTTCACGTGGTTCTGTGCTCCTGCGCTGTTGCTGCTCCCATTGCCGCTCCCATTACTGCTGCTCCCGCTGCTGCTGCAGAGGACCTCTGTGAGGTCATCCATGATGGTGGTCTCTTTAGGGTCCACGAGGTTGAACTCCCTGATGAATAGGATAAAGTGTGTGTAGAGTGTGTTTAAATGTCCGTGCAGCTCCAGTGCCAAAGTCTCCTTAAAGTGTGAGGAGTAGATATGGGCCAGCACATGGAACAGGTACTTGCAGATCTTCTTCACTAGGGACTCGAATGAGTTTGGGAATTCCTTGCCTGAAAGGAAGATGGAGAAACACCATGATAGCACCAGCTGCTTACCATCAGCTCCTCAGCAGCATTTGGGTGGGCTGACCTGTGGGTAACAGCAACTAGCCCACCATATACAGCAGACAACTAGAGGGTCCTCTATCATCCTATCATCTTTCTTTACAGGAATTCAGGGGAAGAATCTAAGGAGGTATTAAGCATTTTCATTTGAAGTTAAATTTTAAACCCTAAGGGTTCAAAGATCACAAAGCAAGTATAATTTTTCTCTAAAACCACTACATTTTTTGTTACTGGCTGTAAAAATAATGATTCTTCTAGGTCCTTATCTAGTTTGTCCAGGAGTGGCAAATTCTTCTCCAGGAAACCAATTCACAGATCCTGAAATGGAAGCCAAGGTACACGGGCCTTGGTAGTGTGCAGCTGTTTGGCTGATTTTACATAACGACTTCCCTCATTTCATTGCTGAAACTCTATTGAATGGGAAAGAAATGGAAGGAAATACTGGGTGCCTTCTATCAGGCATCTCTATCTAGGCAGCTGAAACTGTGCTTGCCTAGAGCAAGTGCTGGAGTACTGTACCTGCACGGTAACTACTTTAGTAACACTGAAAGTGAAACTGAGGCAAACAAAAAAGCAACACCTGCCATCCTGTGATGCGCAGTGCAAAGTCTATTACTGGTCTAAAGTGCCCCTTTGACCTCACAGACAATCACTTGCATGAAGTGCCCTTGCTGACCTTGGGAATATTAAAAAAACAGAAGACAACTGCAGCTGGCTTACTAGGCACAGTCTCACTAGACACTGCCTTTTTCCAGATCAGGCTGCTTGTAAGCAAAGGCTGCTAGCTTAGTATTTTCTATATTGTAATGTCTTAGTTTCCCAATTACCTGCTGAAGTGGCTCAAGAAGCCACCTGCTTTTAGTCCTGATTAGGCCAACCAAAAATAACTTCAGGTTTCTATTTTCTTCCCCTTAAACAAAGGCATTGCATGTAGCAATCTTGATCGGATACAAATTTGAGTTAAAATTACTTTCCTATTGCTTTTCAGCTCTTAAAAATCACATTGTTATTTAATCTTTGTAAGGGAATGGAGACTGCAAACTCTCTGAGAGACAAGGCCTTAGAACTTTCGGCAAAGAAGGCAAGCCACACTCCTGGCAATCCAATTTATTTCCCCCTTAATGTATTGAGGCTCTAATGGAAACAGAGTTCTAGTTTGCTGTCAGCAGGCTGTATTGAACACACACCTGCTGACTGTTTTCAGAATTTTATCCTCTCTGAACACAGGCTAGAAGATCTCAACATGCTTGAAGGGAAAGATGTACTGATGATGAAACAGAAGCCAAGGAGACGGGTGTGTGAGACTTTCACCCCAGTTCATGCACCAACAGCACAAGTCTTTTTTTACTGCAAGAATGAACCAAACTTAAAATCTCCCTTAAAGAAACCAAAAGAAACCCACAAAGAAAACAACAACAAAACCATCAAACAAACAAGTGAGAAAGCCCTCTTGTTGTAATACACATGCTGAAAGCCAACTTTTGCTTTCCTTACGGCCTCCACAGAGAGCCCCAGGAAGCGGACATACCGTATTTTGTTGGAAAGACGTCCTCGTCTGTCACTAGTTTCTGCACCGAACTCATGACGAAGTCAACGTACTGAGGAGCAGTGCACTTGATCTTCTTTCCCCGCTCATCATACCAGTAGTACTGTCTGCGGAGAGAATGGACAGTGTTACCGCATCACACTCTGGCTCCTCGGCTCCACTCCTCTAAGAGGTCAGTGTCTAAATAACGTAAAACAACAGCTGCAACATTACCAAAACACATCACAGCTGCTGCAGAACAGATTCACTTCTTTTCTAGATCAAAGACCTTGAATTTCTGTTGGGCAATTTTGTTTCTCCCTATGGGTTTAGGCCAGAGTGCAGGTGGCAGTACCAAGCACAGAAAGTCTGCTGACAAGTCTCCAAGGAGAGGAGCTTTGCTGAGGCAGCAATAATTCACTATCCATGACAGGCTGAGGGCTTAGATACAGCCAGTATAACTGTACAGGAAAGCATTATATAAGTATTTTTAAAAGGGCAAGAACATTGCACAGTGATAAACTGGTGAACTTCTGATGCTTAGCATCACGGAACATAAATTAGTCTTGCAGTGCAGTATTATTAAACGGTCAGATGGTGGCTCCAAAACACCGGCTTTTCCAGCCTGGTGCTCCCAAGGACCAGCAGCGATTTTAAGTGCTTCAATTCCTGTTCCAAGATCCAATTTGGGGAAAGTTTTCAGGACTCTTCTGCACATCCCTGACAGCATGCCCTTGAACTCTGCTCCTTTCCTTACAGTTACACCAAACACATGAATATACATTTGATTCTGTCACCAGTGAATATTCCTGTTGGATATTACAGGAGACATTAGCATATTGCCTGGACTTTCAAAAGGAATCATAATTCAATCAGTTAGCCATAATCATCTTGATTAACTGCAGCCATCCCTCACCTGATGGAGAATCTGAAGGCTATGAAATAACTGAAGGTTTGTTCCCTTTTTTATAAAGTCATAGTTAATTAAAGTACCTCTAACTGTTACCAGGAGCAGATATCGACTGGATTAGGCAGACAGTGAGAAATGTTTTACAGATAAGGAATTTAGCAAAACACTTTTTAATTGGTATTTTCTTGCCTATGTCACACTAGATGTGTCTTGAGTCCCAGTTTATGAACTCTTTCTTCAAACAGCCTAAGCTCCAGGCACAGTCCTGTATCATTATAGGGCTGATAAGAAATCCATTGCATTGGTCTTCTCAGAACACAGCATGAGTGGAGTTTGCTGACTGCAAGCAAGAATGGAAGTGGTTTGAGCATGAGAAAGAACTTGGCTAGAAAGACATCACACCCAACACGAGCCTATAAAGCCAGGGCACTACTTTTTGCCTGTCTGTTCAGCTCCAGCTCTGCTGCTGTTGGCTAATGATCTGTGATCTAACATTTCTCACACAAATCACTGAATAAGGCTCTTTATAACCCTAGACAAAATATTACTTCAGGGTGACGTTTAGCCACCTTAGGCCTAACAGGACTAGGCTGCAATGAACTTGAAGGATCTATATGTGCCACCTGGGAAGTGAAGTTTTATGTGTACTGACCAGCAGAACTGTCCTGAGGCAACTAAAGAAAAATGTTAATGGCAACTAAAAAGTTTTCATTTAGAATGTGTTTTCATTGCCCTAAAAGATTCTTCAGGGACCTGAGGGTGGTGAGGTGAAGACAGTAATAATGCTGCTCATGCCAAAAGCCATATTAAAATAAGAGGAAGCTGCAGAAATAAGTAGATAGTTCAAGTTAAGAGAGGAAAAGCAACTGAAAACTGCTTCTGCAGACACTTAAATTTTAGAATTTTTCAGCTCATTTTCACTATGTGGTGCTTGGTCACTGTCATTTACTAGAAAGAGCAAGGATTGACTGCAAAATTGCATAAAAAGGTGAGAAAGTGGGTGAAAACAGCAGGAGTCAAAAGCTCTTTTTAGAGCTATGTCAGGCATCAAAACTGGCATTTGAGCCCTTAGGCATAGACTGTGTTTGTTTTTCATCACTGCTTACTTCCTTTGTAACAATCCACATATAAGGAATTACACAATGTAGTGCACCAACACACAAGCCACCTCATTTGTCTAGTCTTGCAATAAGTTGAAGTGAGACAGTCCTAGGCAACTCAGCCTTATTTTGGGTCTTAAGACGGTGCTTGTTGCCAAGAGCAGAAGCAGGCTGGACTGTCTGTACCTCAGCAATTCTCTCACACTGCAGAAACCCTCAACTGCAAGACAGAAAGCATAGTTTAGAGTTGCCCTTAGGCACAAAAATGAGTCTTGATAATTGGATCTTAGTCAAAAGAAACAGTTTGGCAACTGTACAAGTTCACTTACATGAAAATATAAGTGAATAAATCTGCTCTAACATCCCACTGAATATCCTTTTTGCCTTTCCTTGAAAATTAGGCTGATTATGCAAAATAGGAATTTAAAAGAAGAATCATTAAAACTAAGGAGATAACTACAAGGATTGTCCTGTTGACTAGAATCATGTGTCTTCCTCATGTTTCTGGTGCTGTGAACAGACTTCACAGGCCTTAGGGGAAGAGAGGAGCCCCTGACATGCCCTGAACATCTCGCACCTGGTACGCTGGAGTTATCTCCATTAACAAGATAGGAAGCAGGCGGGGGCGAGGAAGGGCTCAACTGGGCACAGAAGCCTAATTGCATTCCAATACTGGCACTGTGACAGCACAGTCCCATATTAGGGAATGGATGGGAAGCAGAAAGGACAAGAGGATGAGACTTAAAGGCACTTTTTTCAAGAAGTGCTCACATGATGCAGATTTTGATTATTTTGTTTCCCATATAATTTCTGGCAGATTTAAACTTCCCCAGTATGGAGAGCACAAGGAATTTGCAGCTCCGTTCTAAATTCCAGGGGAAAATGACTATGGGTTTAACAGAGAAAAGCCTATGATGCAAATAATAAAGTATAACACATATGAATTAACAATGCTGCATCTTAATATATGTATATATTTTATCCCTTTTCCTCTAAAACATTCTGTGCTTGTGTTGATAACATAGAAACCAAGGCAGAATAGAAGTTACATTGGTATATAAGAAGAAAAGCTTCTGGAAGGAGGGAAAAGCAAATACTGTGGAGATTAGGTTGCCTGGAAAGGAAGAAGAGACAGTCCTGGTAGAAATACCAAAAAAAGGGCTACGTAGAAAGCCGAGGGCAGGAATATAGTGCTTGTCAGCAGCTGGAACAGCTTTGATGGTTTGATAGGGGCTAAAGAACATTTTGGATGGGGGAAAAGAGAAAGGAGCCATCATGTAAAACCATACAGCTGGGGAAATTCAAATATAAGACAAAGCAAAACTTGAAGTTTAAGATTTCTAAAAGGAACTACCCTCCATATGCAGATACTAAGGGCAAGGTAGCAATGAGAAAGGAGCCTAAGATTAGAAAAAAAGTTATCAATTAAGGGATTTCAGTGGACCAAAATGACACCTTGAAAGGAGGGCTGCTAGAAGTTTGCATCCATCCTTGATGCCTTAGGAGTTTTGTAGTCTTGGCCTTATGAACAGCACTTATATTGGCTCTTAGTTTGGTACACTCAGTGCAGCACCTGAACAAGTTTTGCCCCAATGTCAGCTACAAAACCAGTTTACAGCTCATGTTGCTTAAAAGCTGCTTTGTGTAATAATAAGCTATAAAGCATAATAAATCTAAATAGTAAATACTGTGTTAAAAATACAGTACCTGCTTTACAAGTGATAATCATATTAATAAGCAAAATTAAGTAATTCCCAAAGTTACATTCATGCCAACCTCATCAAATTTTGAGGATAACTGGGCACTGTGGTGTTTCTCTTGGCATTATCCCACCTTGCCAGTAAAGGCTTCCATCTGTTCTATACTGAGACTAAGTTTTGGTCAGATGTCTCTTAGTGACCGTAAGCAGAAATTCTCCTCCTCACTGTGTGCAGATGGCTGTGCTATCTCACATATCTGACAGAGGGCTGAAAGCTGCATCTGTCTGCAGTTTGTCAGTTGGCTGGAGCTTCTCTGAGATATTAAATCCTTACCTCAAATATTTAGCTGCAACCAGTGTTTCTAGTGCCAGCAAATACTTTAAATGTAGGACTGGGTATTTGCAGTGCATTTGAATGTAAAGTAACTTGACAACCAACCTGTTCTCAATAGTTACTTCTCAACCTTAAATACAAAAAGCCTTCCTTAAGTGTGACCAGAATGGTGTGATCCAAAACACGTCTTCAGGAACTGGACAGGGAAAACATAAAAGTGGAACAGAATGCAGGCCTTCATACAGAACTACCTACAAAATCAGCACAGGAAAAAAATGGCAAACTGCACCCTCATTCCAAGGTACTGTAATTCTGTGGCCATCTTACATAGCTAGATGCCATTTTATTCCAAGGGACCTGAACAAACAGATCATGGCCACAGAAGGTTTAAGTCTGGAGTGTCCCTTGGGTTAACCAGTAACAGACACTGACGTTTAGGTGGCACTCTTTACATACTGGAGACAGGTCAGAGGCACAATGAACCAGAGCTACTCGTGTTTCTACCACAGAACAAGCACATCCTTACCTTACTGCGTTAGGTTAAGATTTTTAATTAAAAAAAAATAAAGGGGTGGGGAAGCACTGTCATACTCGTAACTGGATATGAACATCTATGAGGCAGTTCTCCACGTTCCATTTAGGCAAAGCTCTTCCAAAAGGGAAGAGCTAGGAAAGGCAGAACATAAAGATGAGGATTTGGAGAACACAATTATGAACAGGGCCCTCAAAGCTGAACTGTACTGAGGTGTGTAGCTTGGTGATCTCACCTTGGTGGTTTTTTTCATAGACCCACACACCTGAGAGAATAAAGCAATATGCAGCCTACAGCTTGCAAACATGAATCAGCCACCTGCCCCAAGCACAGGAAGATACTGAAATTGTTATGATTTAGCTACACACAAACCGTTTCAAGTGCTTTGCCCAAATGCAGACATGCTTCCTGTTATTCCCACAATTTTTCAGTTTTCCAAAACAAAGGACAGGAACATTCTGCTACCATTCCTCACCATTAAAAATACAGACTACAGCTGGAGCCGCCTACAGGCACTTCCTCTCTTTATTCTGCAGCACAAACTGCTTACAGAGAACCGTTTAAGAGCAGAATGGAGCGAAACTAAGGTAGGTTCCCTATCACCACCTCCTTTTAACCACTATTTCCCACCAGCCAAGTGGATAAACAGTTAAATTCATTCTTTGAACAGCCAGTGCTACAACAGGAATTTAAACATGAGAAAGCTTGGGAGCAAGAGTTAACTAAACACTCATCTTACTGATCACCATTTCTTATTTAGAGACATTCTGTCTCCTTTTGATAAAATCTGGGTCCAGCAGAGATTTATTACTTTCTGTTCCAGCTTGCTTTCAAAGTCCCTAGCATGGCCTTTAATTCTCTACTGACAGTTATCGTTCCAACTTTTACATGCAAAAATATCCACAGTACACTTTGCATTCTTCAGAGTGCTCTCAAAGAAAGCCTCTGATATTAATTTCAAGTGTACAAGATAGCCCAGTGAATTAAGCAAGGATTTCTTTCTAAGAACTATGTAATGATTGTCAGAGATACAATATAGAGTTCTGGTTCTGTTGCCTGCATTCCCTGAGATATTTGATTGATGTACTATAACATTAACTGCTCAGTCTTCTGCTTTAAAATCCATCTCAATTAAATTAACCCCAGGAAATGCAAGAGGAGGGAAGAAAAGGACTATCAACACGTGTTGGAGGAAAAAAACCCCACAACACAACAGGCTTATTCATACTCGACTGGATCTCATATTCCATCATGTTGGACTGTGCTCATCAAGAGCAGGAGTTCATGCTAACTTTTTCTTATATTCACATTGTACAGTAAAACTATAAAGCTTTCTTTCATAACAGATAGCTAGTCAATGTTTAAAAAGTCTGCTAAATTCTACAGGTGGAAAAGTGCCAACGAAAAACGTTTTCCTTACTCTTTGCAAAGCTGCCACTTGTGTTCTCTGTGCCCAGGGGCTCGGGCAGAAAGACGGTGGCTTACAGTCAGGCTAGAGATTATCTGTCAGCAGCCTGGTGCTCTGTCAGCATTCCAGCTATCAAAAGCACCCTCTGAGGTTTTCACAATTCGCTTATCCTCCCCAGCCTCCTATGGAATCCCAGCTCTGTTACCAGTACAGACAGTTCTGCCTTGCCCTTGTTGAGGAATACATTCAGTGCAGGTAGATGGGGTGCAGCTGCAGATTGAGCTCTGGGTGGTGGGAGCCCCAGGCAAGGGGCTGTGAATTGCCGACCCTTTGCATTATAAAGGGCACGGGGACCTGTGGCCCAGCCAGGGGACTGGACACTCAGAGACACAGCAGGAGCTGATGACTCTGCTAAAAACTCCAGATTTTATCGTGCATAGACTGTGAGGGTATAAAAACCCAGGGTTTCCTTTGTTCCAGGTCCCTTCTCGGAGGCAGCAACTCGGGCTGTTATTTTGTTATTTAGCTACTGCACCAAGATTTAATTGTTTTAAGGATCAGGACGTCTCAGACTCTGCTATGAGAAACCTGGGATCGAGCCGGTAAGGAAACCTGGTCTGACAGTGTGAGTGTGGGGTGTGTAGCTGCCTCAGTGTAGGGGCCTCAGTTCCAGCTCAGGTGGTGTAAGTATGACTGCCAGAGCGGCTCCTGGATGGGTGGACCTGGAAGCTTCCTTAACATCCTTGTTCCCCTCTCCCTCAAGCACACACATGGTAATTTGCCTCTCTGATCTGACCTTATAAAACCAGCTCAGAGCACTCAAAGATTCTCATCCTTCTAGTCCTCCACAAAAACAGATTTCCACCGCACTTCACTGCTGAGGGGAGAGAAGACGACGCACAGCTGACACATTCTCACCAAGTACAGACCTGCTGTAAAACACTTGCCCAATGCCATTCAATACCAATATCCTCCCCCAGGCAACTCTGAAGACATGGAAACCTTGTAATTGTAAATATTGACTTACGTATTGCACACTGCCATGGTCTGACATGACTCTCCTGTACAGAATTCTGAGATTGTACTATACTGTAAGTTGATGTGATGAAAGAAAGTTGTTGCTGAAAAATAAACAAAGGAAATAAATTCAGAAGTAAAATACTTTCAAACACTGGTTATCCTTCAGACAATTATTTAAACAGAGCAAGTGAAGTGACCTCAGTCTTGAGCTTGCATATGAATTCAAACATGATTTAGCTAAATGAGCCTAATGATGAACTGCAAAACAAAGAGGTATATAGAATGAAAGGTCTTGTTTGTATTTAAGATGAAAGCACCATGATGCATCAGCTCTCATTACTCACAAAGCAGTAAGACTGGAAAGTGTCTCCATCATCGGCCTCACCTTTACAGTAGAATACTCTACTACAAGCTGAAGGCAAACAAATTGCTATGTTCTTTTGAAGTCAGACTCAGTATATAGTGGCTAGAAAAAGCATTAATAGTTCTCACAATACATCCCCTTGTAAAAAGAACCAGCATGAAAACTAGTACACATCTACTTCTTAAAAATCTCCTGAGATAATTTAACATCTTAGTACTTCTCACAGGGCACCTCACTTTTTCTTAACGAGTCTCTATCAACTTTCCTAACATGCAGTTTAAAGTAGTTTCTTGCTACTACCACCTACTGTTGAAAACATAAACAAGAGTGGGCCATAGCTGCAGATGAGGACTGGCAGAGGAAGCACTGGGAAGTACAGTAAATCAGGACTGAGATGCACAGATACAGCGTTCAGTCACAGTAGTCAGTCGTGTGTCTAAGTTTCAGCCTGTCTACTGTTTAAATCCACAGTAGTTCCACCAAAGCTTGAAAGGAGTGGGGAGAAATCCAACCAAAAGACTTGCTTTACGTACAAGTGTTTAGAAACTACCATGTTTACAATGCTTCTGGAAGGCCAGTAGCTTGAGTTAGAAACATGCAGAAGCAGCCAGTTTAGCATCCAAAGAACATCCAAAACTTTAATGCCCTCAGTGCCACAGTGAGGGAGGTGGAAAGAGGAAACGATCAAGGCTTCCATGCTGCTGAGCACAGCTGCGTTGTACCTGAGACAACTTAATTACTATTCAGGGTATAATGACATGCATTACACAGTAACCATAAATAGTCATTGAGAGTCTCTCTAAGCACTGAAAACAGTAAAAAGGGTGAATGAATGCCTTCTCGAGCATAGACAGCAAGCTCAGAGCTGTATGAATGCAATACTCACTGTTGCTGGCAAGCCACTCGTTGAGGTCTATTTCTCGTGGTAACATCACTAGCTCCTTAAATTCGAAGTCAGTAATTCTGGATTTTGTGTATTCTGGCTCTAGGTAAAGTTTCTTCTCTTCTGGTGCTGGCTTTTTACCATTTGGCTTTCCCTTGGACTTCCTGCAAAAGATTAAAAAAGAGAGCAGCAAGGTTACCTTTACTGTTGAACAGCTACAGAAACCTGAAAGCAGCAGTTATCCAAACTCTTGTGTTTGTTTTTACACCGTTCCTCCTGCATTCCCTCCCCTTAGCTCTTTCTTTTTCAAATCAAAATAAGAGATAATTTCTTTAAAAGTGTATTTGAGCTCAGACCCTTTTTTCAAGTACAGTGAAAGTTTTAAAGGCGTCAAGAAACTTGAGACTGAGCTGCTCCATTCTCCATTGCCCTTTTGCCAGTTTAGGTTGCAAACCACTGGGAGAGCAACGGCCTCTCTTTATGCCTGTGCACAGACAGCAGAACTACTGTTCTGAAGGAGCTACTCTAACGTGACTACCAACCTGCTGTGCCCTACAGTTAGCAGTCACCTGCAAAACAGGAGTCTGAGAGACAGCAAAAGCAGGTTGCTGAAAGATAGCTCTGAGCTGGAAAACCTGATGCAGCTCATTCAAAGCTACAGTATTCCTTGCTCTCCAGCCCTATGTTCTCTGAGATACCAGAAGCCTTCTTGAAGTGAGCATCTGACACTTCAGCTAGAAGCAGTGATAACCACAAAAACACCTGTTTTCTCAACTCCTGGGAGACCTGAGACAGAAAGAACCAAGTTCGTGTTTTTCTGAAAATCCTTTAAAATCCAATGCATTATGAAATGACCTTCCATTTGGATTTATAAAAGTAGACAAACAATAATTCCATAAAATGCATTTATCTCCAGGGCATATTGAGATTTTTCATCTCCCATTTGTAAAGTGTTTGCTGTAATAACTGGAGTCTTCTCTCACTCTGTTTTTAACATCTTCAAGTTAGAGTCTCAACCCAACCCACATTCCTGGACCAAAGAATGGACCTGGACCTCAGTCCTGGACCAGCAGGACCTCAGAGGAAGAAGAGCGGGTCAAGCACTCTGGTCTTCTAGGCTATGTGGTCAAACACCCATGTGTTTCTACAGTTAAAAAATCCCTAAGCAGAGACAAAAGATCTATTTAATGGTGAGGGACAAGTGTAAGGCAATACTGGCTGTGCACTATCACGTGAATACAAGGAGGAGATGCCAGGACATGGTTAACATCAGGCTTTTTCGGTTAAAGTGTTTTTTAAGGACTGGTAAAGCCAAGACAAGCCCACCTTTTGAGACAACTGCATTAAGTTTGCTGTCAAAACTCATCTAGATCCTATCCAAAGGAAACCAACCTCACATTCTGGGTCTTAACACACTTTAAATAATCTTCCAACTGTGTGTTCCTGTCTGAGGTACACGCAGGCTTGACTTTTGCTGATCTGATCTGTTAATTAAACCCATCGTCCACATCATTCACACCACAGAAGGGAGAGACGGAGATGTGCCTTTCACGGGAAAGCAGTGCCATAACTTGGATCACCAGCACTGCCACTGTTTACTGTCTTGAACTTGTATTGAGTCGTGACATACTTGTCTCCAACCAGTAAATTAAGAGTAGAGGGACTTCTGGATTTTGGAAAGGCCATCATCAAGGAAAAACTACGGAAAGCTTGGTGACAGCAGCACAATATACAGTTACACCGTCACGATACATTTACACAGATGTTCAGAAAGCACCGCAGGTCTCTGTCAGGGAACAGATGGTCACACTTTCTTTCCCTATGTTAATGACAAACGTGGGTTTCATGGTTAGAGAGAAGATGCCTATGGCATAAAACATCTTTTTAAAGAATACAAATTCAGGATGAAAATAAACTAAATCCAGTATTGGTGAAGAGAAATTCAGTGCTCAACTCCTCCTGCACATCTCCTTTTTCCACAGTAGTGCATTCCAATTCAAGTGGAGCCTGCAAGATTTGTCGCTTACATTTATCGAGTGAAGCAACCTGGACTAATTCTCACAACTGCTCTACAAAGGGATGTTTTAAGACATGTGAAGTCAGTTGTTCCTCAGCACAAAGCTCTTAACACAGAAGGGATGCTCAGTTAGATAACAGTTCCTGATTGTCAGCTAACTATTCCCATCTTCAAACACTTGCATTTGCTACATTTAGTGGTTTTCGGGTTTGGTTTGGGGGGATGGGATTCAGGCATTCAAGGATAATTTCATTTTAAAGAAAATTATAGCTCCAGTAACAGTCATGCAGAAAATACCTTCAACTTCAGAGACTGGTTTGACAAACCACATTAACCACACTCAGGGAAAAAAGTTATCAGTGAGAAGTAGTTTGGATAGAGTTTCTGTCTTTGCTGTAGTTCAGGATAATTAAACCAAGGGCCCCAGGTTAGGGCTGTGCCACATCAGCTAAGAACAGTCTTCTGAGAGGAGGTGGAGGAGGGAAGAGAGAGACAAAGAGGTCAAAGACAGTCTGTCATAGCCAGGCTTGGAAGGGAAACCACAGAAGGAAGCAAGACACTGGAGGCTGAGACAAGTCTTCCATCACATAGGAATGAGTGGTGTGTGCCTCACCCTCACTTCAACATCTTCTCCCCATTTCATGAGAATAAAAATTCAACACTAAATATGTTCACAAGTTTGCTACTGCAAACAACCGTACATTATTCCTTTACAAAAACCAGAACCTCTCGCATTTCCACACAAATGTTAATTCTCTGTTAGATTAGTACATGCAGCCACTTCATGTCTTTTCAATAAAATTGTGTAAGTCTTTCCACAATTGCCTTGTACTGGAACTGGAGTACTTTAAACAGAAGCTTCCTAAAGAATCCCATGCTCTGCCCCTTTCCAAAGCTTTGGTTTGGTTTAAAACAACCTGACCCATGGGTATCATCACTGAACCTGCAAAATGCCCATAATCACTGCTATCAAAGAGTTTATTCACACCACAGAAACCTGCATATCACATCACCATGTGCAGCACAAACTTGTTAACCTTTTGCAGCTGCTGAGAGCTAAAGCAAGACCACAGAAATTGTTTACACCAGCGGATTTTTGTGTTGTCCATGCAGTGCAGCTGGGACACGACATGGCACAAATACTGTAAGTAAAAACTAAAAAAACTCCTCCAGCCTTAAAAACATCATTTTGAACTGGATCATGCACACCCCCTCAATTAAGCAGAACTTAGTTCATATTGATTTACTCAAATTAGTTGAGTCATATTCACTCTAGGCTGTAAAGCTGTGGGTTCAGTTTCGAAACTATCAATACCGGCCCACACTTAAAGCACTTCTTTTACAAACTTACAAAGCTGAAGCGTACAGCAGTACAAAAAAACCTGGTTTAGAAACACAATTATACATGATTAAGAATTAATAGTTCCATGTTCTAGATGAATCAAAGGTCATACATTCACAGTTACCAGAATTACCAAATAGTGTAAAGTTTAGGAGTTAGCTTCCTTTCCCTCTACTCACCCCAACCTCTAAGTTCGCTGTTTTTTCAAAGATTTGTAAGAAAACACCAGCTGGAATCAACTCCAAAGGCACAAAGTGAAGCATCCCTTATTTCCTTTGTTGTGAGCATTCAAGATGCCTTCCTTAATTTTTCATTTTATGTTTAAAGTACACAAATATGAAAAATGTTGAAGTGTCCAGAACGACTGTTCTGTTCAGGAAACACCAAAATCCATCACCTGTAGATGCTTGTTTATGGGAAAACATAACTAAATGTGATTTAAGACCACAAAAAGAGCAGTACCTTTCAAAACACAGCTATAGGCACCCCAAGTCCTGATTCATGTTTACAAGTGTCTTTCTTCAAAAATAAGTGAATTCTGGTAATTTGTCTTAACATGTCCATGTCAGATCAATCGTATCACCAAAGCAGTTGGAGGAATAGCTGTTATGCAGCTGTTTCGTGGTGTGTCAAGAGGACAGACCAAATCCTGTCTATCAGTGCTTAACTACCAAGGAAACAAACATCTTTAAGGAATCCAAGGAGACAGCACTCTGCAGTTTTTATTGACAGGCAAACCAGAGTACAAACTAATTCCTCAGACAACTCCTGGGATAGGTCTGTCTTTGGTTTTAGGCACTCGATTGAATATGATGCCATAGGCCAAGTCACACCCACGAATACGTTTCAGAGAGGGAAAAGTGATGGGAAATGGCAGAAGAGAGATCACTCATGTAAAGTCTTAGAAGAAGGTTCAGCAAACTGGTTCCAGTCCAAGACAGTACAGTCACTAATGCTCTTAGCAGGGCTTCCATACTCAGCCTTGTGTTCAGCTAGAAAACACAGCAGCTGGAAGCTTGCCTGGACAAAGAGATGTGTAAGACACTCCATATCAAGTGACAGGCCCAGTGGTCTGTGATGATTTTTTTCCCTAGTCTAACTGCTTTGTTAAGATCAAGTAAAACTGCCAATTTCCCAGTTTTTTTTCTTATCCCATCTCAGTTAATAAAGATCCTCCTCCTCTAATCTCTCATTTCCTTCTTGATCAGATGCTCAGCAGTTTCTTAGTTTAAAGAACTTTGCACTGTGGAGCATCTTTAAAGCACCATCCAAGTGTTTAGTTTCAAAACCATTTTGAGGGAAGTATTACTCCCATTTCACAGCAGAAACTGGCTGTAAGATTCAAAGTTTATTCATAGTACAAATGCTAAAGATGTGCTTCAGTGTAAACCAACATGGTTTGTTTGAAAAGAAGCACACATGGAGCAATCTGGTTTAGCTGAAGAAGTATCAGAGACACAATGACCACTACGTGGACATGCTTGATAACCTGATGTATAACTTTGGAATTGTACCAGGCATCCATGGTTCTGGTCCTGCACATCTGTTTTATTGCCAGGCTGATCACACAGAGGGAATACTAGCGGTATTTTAAATGCCAAAGTTCCCTAAACTGATCATGCAATTTTAAATTATCTCTACCAATTCAGGATTTGGGTTTTTTTCCAGAGGAAACCAGCACAGCTATAATAATTTCTTGCTGTCTCGAGCAAGTTGTGTGGTTTCTTACACTGCATCTGAAATTGAAATCTTTTGAAAAACAAATTACAATACTTTGATCCTCCTCTCCTCTCCTTCACATATAACTAACTGTCCTTGGGATGAGTGGCTGTTTATTTTTTATTTTTTAAATACATGTAATCAGTGAGTTTTTTCTTTTCACTGTGACATATCAAAGTGGGTTTAGTACCAGAAATAAGAGTAACTGCAGAAAGTAAAAAAGTTTATTTTAAAAAAGCCCCTATAGTGATGATGACGAGAGCTCCAGGCAAAATTCTGACCACACTGTGCCTCGGGATCATGCACTGGTTTTAGGTTCCAGTAAAGTCTTAAACACACTGATTTCTATTTGAAAATTGACAGACCAGGTCTGACAAGCCTAACATGGCAAATCTGTCTCCCTGTTTGCAAACGTTAAAACTAAAAAGTCATCTCAGGTCTGTGAGGATGAAAACCACCACGGATCACGAAACTTAAAGGACAAAGATGCATATTTTGTGATTATTGTCATGTGGTTTTGTGGGGGTTATTTAGCAACTGTATTCCTTACACAAGGTTAACTGCTATAATCTTAGCAATCCCCAGCAAATCAGGAGAAAGCAGGTCTCAACTGCTGACAATCCTGCTGTGACATATTCCATTAGTGTCGGTCAGAGGAGAGCACAACCCCCCCAGTTCACAGCAATGCATGCAGAAGTGGCATAAAAATAAAAAAATCTGTTTTAAGGAAGATCAAAAACACAGATGCCCACAGATGTGTCACTAAATTATATTTTAAAAAAATCACCTGAAGGTTTGGGGGTTATTTTCAAGTAACATGGTTTGCACTTTACAATTTGTATAGTTCACAATCTGGAAAAGTTTGGGGTTTAAATGACACATTTCCAACTAAAAACTTTTATGTGGATTACAGTCTCCAACAGCAACACCATATTCCAGGTATACCTCTACACACTGAACTACCAGATATATCAAACTATCTGGGCGTTCAATTTTTCAGCCTGTAATTTCTTCTTTCTTTTTGAAGTGTTGTGTTTTAAAATATCCTCCACTGATGAAGTGTTATAAAGTGAATCATTACTCCTGCCAAAAGCCACTTTCTTGGTAATTTGAGGATAAGGGTTGGCTTCTTAAAAGACAAAATTAGAGAGGCAGTAGGCCAACAATTTAATAGTGTCTTTTAGAAGCTTTGTTGTTGACACAACACAGTCTTTATGAACACTTTGTTTCAATTTTTCCAGTGAATAAGGGTTTTTATAATTTAAAATTAAAGGTATACTGGACATTTGCATTTTAGCTTCTCTCCTCTTCCCTTCTTTGGGTAAGGAGTCAAAGGCGATGTGAGTGGAACAAAATACAACACATTAAGGTAAAAAAATTCTAACATGCAAGCTCTCCCCCTCTGATCTACTCCCTTTGCAGAAAGGAAAAATGCAATGATTTCAGCCATCCACAGAAGGCTACGGCTTTGTAAGGAAAATCGGGTCAGCTGCTCACAGATTTACTTTTTACCTTTATGTTTTTTTCTGTGGCCCTTTACTGGAAAGAAATTATCGGTTAGTTTCTGGTTAGAAATGTTCTGCGTAAGTATGGGAGTCCTGAACCCATTCATAGCAGGAAGGAAACAGTTTTATGAGCTAAAATTTACGAGTCCTAGTGACAAGAACAATGAAGAAGCAGGTTACGCCAGTTTTTACAGGTCAAGAACAAAGTCTTGAAGGCTGTCCAGTTTCCTACCTCAGCAGCTCACAGTCTTTTCTCCTCAGTTAAGAGCAAGAACTGGAAACTTAGAAGTGCTAGGCAGCTTAAAATCCCTTCTTGGTAATTCAGTGTCTTTATTTATTTGTATAGCATGCAAGAAAAGGGGAATAACAGCTTCATCTGAACATCAGTAGAGCTGCCCTTCCTTTGAGGAAAAAGCTAGAGATTATATTTGTATTTCCCCTCTTTCTTTAAAACAGTTCAAAATTAGCACCTCTGCGGAGATTTTTCTGCAATCCCATGTCCTGTTTTAACCCAGATCACTGCTAAGTCTTCAGCTGAAAGTGCCATGTGACAGCACACCCAGAACACAAATCCTGGATGTACACATCCACATGCAGGACTGGGGAAGGAAAGAACATCAGCACGGGAAGGGAAGCTGTGCAAGGTATTGGAAAGCAAGTCCAAATCCTGGTGCATCATACAGTACAATTGTTCAAAAAGTGCTGCGGACAGTCCATTTCTCCTGGTCTGGGGAAGGGAAGGAGACTAAACTTCTTAAGACAGTCTCCATTCTGATCTCCTCTTGCCCCAGGTCTCTGACAGACTCCTCTGATCTCAGCTTCATCCTTCCCCTCTCCCGCCCTGGGTTAGCTCCAGGGCTTGGTTGCTGTGCAGGTCTAAGGGGGCTGCGCAGCATAAAATGTCTTTGGCAGCATTTTTGGCCCTGCTTCTTCATTCTTGTTCTGTTTTTAAAAGTTACTAATAGTTTATTCAAGAGGAGGAGGAAAGAAGAATGTACCCTACATGCCAGGGAAACTTTTTCTTCTGAATTCTCATAGTGGCTCTTGGCCTTAAAAGGGAATCTTTGCTTGGCCTCCGGATGCTCTGCTGTAAACAGTCGGTGCCAAGGCATGGCAGGCATGTTAAGGATGACAAGTGCCATAACATTATTTCGTAGTGCTGCTTCCCAACAGAAAGCCCAAAACGTTCTGTAGGGCCAAACTGAGTTCCAGCTGGTGCTGCTGGCAAAGCAAGGAGAACATGGGGCACCTGCACATGCCACGTCTCTGGTACATCAGGCCTTTCTGTTCCCTTTTGTAGGACTCCCACCCACCTACTGGAGAATGATCTGGAACACAAGTCTTACAAGGAACAGCTGAGGGAGCTGGGGTTGTTTGGTCAAGAAAAAAGAAGCCTCAGGGCACCTTATCACTCTCTACAACTACTTAAAAGGAGGTTGTAGCAAGAAGGGGTTAGTCTCTTTTCCCAGGTAACAACTGATAGGACAAGAAGAAATGGCCTCAGTGTTTAGATTAGATATTAGGAAAAATTTCTTCACCAAAGGAGTTATCAAGCACTGAAGTCACTATCCCTGGAGGCATTTATGATGTGTGGATGTGGTTTAGTGGTGGACTCAACCATGCTCTGTGTTTATGGTTGGATTTGACGATCTCAGGGGTCTTTTCGAACTTAAACAATTCTACAATTCCACACCTCTCCCTCCTTCCCTCCTCCCTTGCACATCACCTCACAGCATAAGCTCAGTGGTTGCCCATAATGGTGTGTCAGAGGCACATTAACTACACTGCTGAAACTCCCAGGTAAGGCTACTCAGGATCCCCCATCTTCTCCTCAATGCAGCTCTGGGAAGAATGGCTGCGGAGGCAAGGCCAGGCATGCAACAGCTCAATTAATGCTACAAAAATGTGCACAGCGCATTCTTGTGGTAAAACACGCTGGACCAGAGTTTCCTTTCTTCTCTGGGCGTACCTGCCAGAACTCCTCCCCCAGGCAGAAAGGAGGTATCCAGCCTCTATGGCTGCCTCTGGGAAGGGTCTTCTGACTGTAAAGTCCTGGCACTCTCCCGGTTCCCCTCCAGACAACACACCTGGGAGAGGGGCTGTGTGGGACACCAAGGAAGTGATGTCCAATGGGAAACAAATGGATCATTTATTTCTAGGAGCCAGTGACGTAATTTAAAAGAAACGATTCAATAGAAGAAACAAAATCACCCAAGCAAATATGCAGTTGTTCTTCATTTTGAAATGTTCTCTTCTACCTTGGTGCCAAAAAGCCCGCACAAACCCAAACCTGGAGGTGCCAACATCAAGCCTCAACAAGATTCTTTTCCTAAGCAACTTACTGCAGTCAAGATTTCTGGTAATTTGTAAAATAGGAGAAATCTCTCCTAAAGTTTATTTTCAAAAGCTCTGCATGGAGCCAAATAAGGTCTGTGGTAACAGAGATTCAGTAGGTCACAGATTAAGTGTTGCAACAACTAATTTATCCAATGCTTAGAACAAACCACAAAGCAGAACCCTGCATCAGAGGTGCCCAATCCTGAGCCTGTGACAGATATGGAGTGGTGGTTCTTGGCTTTGTTTTTGTTCGTTTTAAGTCTCCAGTTAGCAAACTGTCTGACAAAGGAAGCCAAAACTGAGCAGAAGGAAGGCAAATCTCTGCTTTAGAAGCACAGTATATGCTCCCTGGACTGCAACTCCTCCTTCCCAAGAACGGCGCTCAGAGCAGACCCTCGTGTGGGGCACTGAGGGACAGGAGAGGCCATCCCATGCTGACTCTCTAGGGCATCTCTGCCCAGCCATTCATCAGCTGAAAATACAGGCTGGAGTTCTGTGTTCTAGGATTTGTCTTGTTAACATGCAGCTCATTTTAGTCCCCAGGTAAACACTCCAAACCCATTAGGCCCATACACAGTACCAAGATAAGGATGCTCCTGTATCCTTGTCTCCCTCAAAGGAAAAATGCCATTAGTATTCTAGCAACACAAGTGCTTCCTCATCATCCTCCACTGCTAAATATATTCCCATACTGCAGCTACGCAGTAGGACCAGAATTCATTTCACCTGGCCACAGATATCTCCATATGTAAATGTTTACATCTCAGCTAGTTCTCCAAGGACCTTTTGAAGTTAGCAGAGAGAGGTTTTTGTCTATAATGGAAAACATTTCTGTCCAAGGCAGAGATCTGTAGCATATCTTAAATTTCTTTAATTAAAACATACAGAGAAAGGAGAAAATTTGCTCTCAACTGAGAGCAGACAATGGCAGAGACAGAAAGCCTGGTTCCCTAACATACAGTGCAGTGGGGAGGTCACCCACAATGCAGAGCCTTGAGAACAAGTGATCTGCACCAAGATTTGAAAGCAACTAAGTTTTGGGGCAGCTTTTAACACCCTTTTCACTCTGGGGAAGATAAATAGAGATCTGTCAGGTTTATTATTATATTCAGAGCAGTGTTTTTTCAACAGACAATTAGAAATTCTGGAGGCCAGAAACACTGCTTGCACAGAACAAGGAAAAACTTAAATTGACAAAAGAAGTTTTTGTCTCTCTTTTAAGGCTTTCAGACTCTGCAAATGGAAAGAAAATGTGAATGTACTATAAAAACACTGAAAATTCTCAATTAACATATCCATTCCCTATGTCTTTTCAGACACATTTACTAATTTAAGCAGGGATTTATCTAATCTCCTCTATTCTCCTATTTGAACACCAGAGTTATTTTGACTTCTACGTCATTACATTCAAGTTTTGGCAGCAACTGCTCCTCCTGGCTATTCTGATGCAGCCCCGTTATCTCTCTAGAAGAGCACATGCAGTACACTGTGGTCCACCTTTGTGGGGAGGGAGTTCACCAACAGAGCACATAAATCACTGCAGACACTGTTATCTTCCAACCCTGATGAAGTCTGTAGAGCTGGCAGACTGCAAAGCTATCTTTTTATTTCTAAACCAAGCAAGTTTGATTTGGAAACCTCATGGCCTTGTAAATGTGGGATTTCACAACATAGCTTGCACAGAGTTGCTTTTCAGGATAGAACTGTGCTTTAATTGCTGGGAATTATTTCACCATGGCAACCTGGCTTCAGCAATCACACTTCTTGCTATACAGCCCAAGATAGACAAACGCAGACAGTCTGCTCTGTTCAGAGAGTACCAGGGTGCAGACAGGTTTGTCTTTGTAAAAAGTGTTTTAGTTTTCCTCACTGCCTTTTTGCCTTGCAAGCTCTCTTCGTACAACAACAACAAAAAATTATCTGACAACACTAACTAGTATTAAGGACTGTAGCCTAAAGAAAACATGCAACAAAGAAAATACATTAGATATGCAGGCCAAGTTCAGAACCTTACCTACACACTTCGTTTAGGAAGATGGGTACATAAAATGTTTAATGTACAGAATTTTAAAATTCTCAACTTTTACAAGTCTACAAAAATGTTTAAGGATGTATTTCACAGTTACACTGTACAGTCTGGAAAAGAAGGCAATATGGACTGCATGACATTCCCAAACAGCTAATGGGAATACTCACCCAGAGTCTGTACTCTCAATAGACAAATATTTCTCAACATGGTGCAACATGTCAGCTTGCAGCTGAGCTCAGTCACAGTTGTCTCTCTCCTCAGCTCCCCAGAGGCAAGGAACAGTAAAGGACCATCATCTTTACTTCTGACAGGAGTGGGCAAATTACAACTATTTAGGCACAAAAAGTATCTTGCATTGGAAAGATAAGTTAGTTATTTATGTTGGGAAGAGAGTAAAAGTAAGTTCATCACCTGCCTTCCTACTACAGTTCTACCTTGGAAAATGACATCTATATGTAATCACACAGCAGGCAAGACTTCAACAGCTGAATCCTTCGCATAAAACATTGTTTGCTTTACGTCTAAAAAAATGTGGTTTAATAGGACAGAAAAGTGCTGGGGCACACCACAACTGAGAGCGTACATGGAAACATGGTTAACAACATGGCTACTTCAAACACCCTGGCCTTCTTTGCAGGAGCTTCAGTACAGAACATAGACTCAATTAGATATATAATATGGGAAAAAATTCAACTTGTTTTCACTATTCATCAGCAATTTCGCATGCCTGCACCTGTCAGCTCACTTTTAAAGCCTGTGTACCAACACACACGTGCATCTTGTTGCACTGAGACACAGCTATGGGGAATTCAATTACCTAGCCAGCCATCAGTTATTGAACAGGTTGGGCAATGAAATACTAATTGTGAGGAAGCAACCCCACCTGAAATTTTCATCCTCTGTACCAAGCTTCACAAACTCATCTCTTACACTTTAAATTAACTACAGTATTGCGATTAGGAAGGATATTTATTTACTAGAAATGACCTTTGGTCAAGGTCAGTTCTCAATGGCAGCTTTAGAGATCAAAAATGGATTCCTTTTTCCCTTTTGTTAATATTTTAGCTTTAATTTAAACCAAAGTTAGTTCAGGGAAGTCCCACCTCTCCTGGCATGCCTTAGATCAGATCCCATGATGAGAAACAGTGTTTTTCAGTCTTAGTATGAACTGTCTTGTTAAACTTAAAAATTGAAACCAATAGCTGGAAAGTATAAATTGTGTGTCTCCTCCTCACAGGATAATCAAAGCATTATCTTAATTAGGTACCTTTCATTAACAAATTATGTGTACAAAACATTCCCTAATGTAACCATGTAGTTAATTTTTAAAATTTTGTGACAGAATGATGCAATGCTCTGTTCAGTTTTGTCATCAATAACACACAGCGGTTTCAGAATTTCTTACAAAACTGCACATTGAAGTTTTGCTTTCCGTATAACAGAGGAAGAAAAAAAATCTATTTAAAATAAAAATGCTATGGATTCATGGGCCAAAGTAAAGAACATTTGAATGACTGATTGAAAAAAATGGTAGGGTGGATAATAGTTTAATTACTGGTACAGTTAGATCACTGTTAATTAGCTTGTGAGACAGCAGTGATTCCCAACCCTAATTTATTACTTTTCCAGATACGTCACAGGAAACTGAAAAGCAAGTAAGAGCACCTTTACAGACACTCACTGATCCACTAGCAACCAGGAAAAAAACCCCCACAGATATATTAAAACCTCACAGTGTTACCTCCAAGGGCTTGCTGAAATACAAATTCATTCTTTTAATTAAATGCTGAAAGCACAGCCAAGAAATTGGTTAAGAAACACTAGTAATTTACAAAAATAAATATTAAAATTAGGTGCACACAGTTGTGTGCCGAATTTATTTCATTCCCTTGGCTGCATGTGCAAATGACAAGCAGGCTCTTTTAGCTGCTCATGTGGATTTGCAATTGATAAAGTTCATACAAGCCTGGACGAACACATTCCCCAAAACACAGTGCAAAGGCAATGTCACACCTCAAAGCAAGGAATGGTCCTGACCAGCTGACTCTCTTCAAACCCAGCCCGCACTGCTCACCAGAGAAGCCTCATTTCAGCTCCTGGCATTATCCAGCAGTTCCTGCTGGTTTTGCAGAGATGTAGCCATACTGCTTGTGTGCTTAGCAGCTTCACTATGAAGAAATGAAAGATAGTACCCAACCTGTGAAGAAGTCTCTCTCAGAGGAGTTTACTACTGTTGTTGGCCGATGCACTTAATTCTAAATACTTAAGTTTCTACTTCAAAAATCAGTAGGAATTCCTCTCATAAGGCTTGCAACTGAAATCACTTAACAACAGTGAGCTCAACTGTTAATAAAATGTGTGGATTTAAAAATTTAAGGACTTGAATGACACACCTAGACACGGAAAAAATCTTTGTATGCTGCAAAACAACAGAAAAATAAGTACTTCAACTGAGACAGAAAACAGTTTGCTCTCTGTTCCACACAGATGGTGGTCTCAAGACTCCAGGTTTTATCCTTTTCTGCATAGGTTTGTTCTGAAGAAATATGGCAGTTGCTTCAAAAGTGAAGATTTTGTATAACGAAGAATCAACGAAGCCTCTTTGATCCCAATTTTCCTTTTCCCTGTCATGACAAATGCATCCTGCTGATGGTTAGCATTTATCCCTGTAAGGTTTTGGTGTTCTGAGTCTGGGATGCATGGACACGTTGGACTGAATAGCAGATCTGAGTGTCTTGAGTGTGAGTGGAGGTACCAAGGTGTCCCTAATGTTATCTCACCTCTGTGTGAAGTTACATAAAATCACCAGTGAAGAAACCCACTTTGTATGGTGTGCCAGGACTACATTTTTTTTGCCAGATATTAAGCTAAGAATTTTAATATTTTGTCACTATCTGCCTTTCTGAGGACAGGTGCATTCACTGCTGATTCTTCCTTTTTCAAAAATAAAAGGAATCACACAGACATCCACAATGTTCCTTTCACCTCCGGAGCATCTGCTACCACCAGTCCCTGCTGTCTGAGCAAGAGCATTTGTAAACTTATTTTAGTACCAGACAGAAAAGAACTTGGAAAATTAACAGAGCAGCATTTTCTGACAAGCTCAAACAACCTGACTTTGATGTTAATGGACTCCATTCCCTCCAAGAAGTGGGGTGTTTTTCTTCAGAAAGCTAGAAGAAAGGGTTAATCCATACATCCTATCCCCTTCTCTTTCCAGAGACTAGGTGCTGGCAGCTCTTAAAAGAAATGCAACATCTCTTCTCTGACAGCAATCTGCTGCAGTCTTAGTTAAAATTCTGTAGAGCCACACAGCACCAGGGATGAAGAAAAGGATTAGAAAATCCCCCTCAACAAGAGAATGCTTTAACACACTCGATTTTGGTGTAGTCACAGAGAAAGATGTATGATAGAGGAATGGATACATTTTGTCTTAGCCATTTTATTGACAGGACAACAACTGGTGGGAGATCGCATTCCTACACCCCACCTCTTCAAAAAAGATCATCAAGAAAGGCGAGAGAAAAAAGCTCTTCTACAAGAGGAATACTTTTCTCCTACAAACCTACCTGGTAAAAGCCTTGGGGTGCACAGATGGTTTGAGATACCAGAGAACAGTGGATAGAAATTGTGTGAAATAGATACTTTCTCCATAAAGAGCAGCAGCAGAAACATGGGCTATTGCAACACAGGAAACAAAGAGACAAACCAGAAATTGTAGGCAACTCCCAGAAGGATGAATGTTGCATGCTCATACTTTGCTCATATATAAACTGAAATAATCTTCCAGGCTGAAACAAGCAGCTAAAATCTGGAACAAATCCTATAACGAAACAGATGCATACCAAGGAAGCAAGATAAAAGAAGGGTGAATAATTTCAGAAGTTCGAGATTATAATCAACTCTATTCTTTGTAAAGTGTCCAGGAGGCATCTTCAGGAAAAAAAAGAAGCATATTTTTGCCCCTAAACCAGAGGAAAATGCTATTAAACCTTGGGCAGGGGCCTTTCCTGTACTACCTCTGGAGACACCTTAGAGGGTTATTTCAACACAAAGAAGAATTTAAGCAGTCCTCTCCCTCTGGCTATCACCTCACAGGATGTAGAACATGTAACCAAAATACAACTCAGTGTTGTAAATACCTCTGAAGAAAGACACCAACTTCTTCATTAAGTTAATACACTGTACATGGTTCACTAACTTTCATAAATGCACCAGGGTCATGACACTCCCAGAGCAAATAAGAGTGAGCAGACTGACAACTACCCCAAAGCAATGGAGGAGTGCATGGCTCACTGGACTGCCAGAGAGACAAAGCGTCTTTCCAGAGCACAGCTCCAAGTCCTGAGCTCCAGCAAGGGCCCCAGTTGGGCTTTGTCAGAGGTATCCAACAGCTCCCAGTGGGGCTGAACTTCAAGCAGAGCACTACAACTTTTGTAGCTACAACCAGAATAGACTTTGCTACCTGCATATGCTGGAGAACATCTGCCTGCACAAGCAGGGAGAGCCACCTCTCCAACAGGCACATCCCAACCCAATGAGTCCACCAGGCTGGCAATGCCACCCAGGCCTGCCTTCAGTACCCTGCTCTGTCCTGAGGAAAGGACACATGTCAAAGATCAATCTCACATACAGATTAAAGAGCTACCACAGAGTCCCTCCTGCACGGTCACACCTTGCCAAAGCACAAGATGTCACTGCCCCATAGTTGTCATCAGTCCTTTCTGAGCAGCTGAGTGTCCCAAAAAGCCATCACTGAATGAGGAATCAGCTCCTGTCACAGAAATACTCAGCAAGACACAGCACGACAACCAGTGATGTCAGTTGCCCTGAACCATAAACATTTTGAACTATTTCGGTACAATGGAAAGTTGTGGGAGGGAGAAAGAAAAAGAACAGGATAAAAATAGCCAACATGGCTCTGAAGAGCATTTTGCCTATAAGCCCCTTTCCCTGCACACTGTCCTCCCTCCCTTCTCTTCTGCCTGTCCCCAGCCTTCCCCATTAATCAGATTAGCTAAACAAGGCTCTTCTAATTACTTTCTAATATGGTGAACCGGACTAAATTACTGAAAAATGTTTCTACCTAAATTAGAATAAAACAGGATCGATTTTTTAAATATTTGCTTTGATCCTGTCAATACATACAAGCATCATGGACAACAGTTTTCTTCAGCCATAAGAGTCAAGGCAGCACAGAGGAGGCAGCTACATCAAACACCCTCTGCTCCTACCCACCTATGTCCTGGTTCATAAACACATTTAAGACAACTCTGCATGATAAAAAAAAAGCAGAATACAATATCAAAATTAACCTGTTTTCTTTCTGATCTTGCTATGAATTATTTGAGGAATAGAGAAGGAATTTAACTTTTCAAAAAATTTTAAGTGCTAGATATAAAAATACATAGCAACATCCAGAATGCCAACTGAAACTTGCTAATTTATCTGACTGAAGCAATCATTATCACACTATCACTGAAGACAAATTACTACACTCTGGAAAAGCACGTCTAAAAATTCCACTTTATTAGTAATGCCAAATGGCACACCTACCCAAAAAGAGTGGGGTTGGGTTGGTTGTTTTGGTTGGTATCCAAATCAATCCCTGCACACTGCTGTAAAAAGGGAGCTCTTCTGAGAAAGGGGAGGTTTAACTTATCTATTCCCACACTCATCCGGGACTGTGTGTACATATAAACCATACTGTAATTTATCAAAAGACATTACACAATGACATCACAACTCTGTAGCCTGCACCATTCCTCTTTCCTGCCACCGTATCACTGATTATTAGTCAACTATCCCAGAGGGACTTGGTTTCACTGAAGACTTAAAAGGAAACGCACTGAGTATGAAGCTGCATGAGGAACAGTCTCCGAAAATTGCCAGCACAGGACCCAAAGTGCCAGGGCATAGCAAAGGCGCTGAGCACCTGAACCAGGACTGAAGTGCTGGCATAGGCAGTGAACACTGTGTCCTAAAATCATCAGCAGGCAGCTCCAAAAAATGCTTATGGCTGGTTCTGTTATCCGCTGGAACCAAAGAGGGGACAGTTCTCAGGAACCCAAGTCTTCCTTGCATTTGTACTGCTTGAGGCCACTAAAACACACATCTCTGCAAGGAAGCTAATGGGAATCTGTGGTGCCACAAAAAACTTGAACAATTAATGAAATAATGCTATAAAAGAGAATAATATTCCAAGTTTTGACATGATACTCTTTTCCCTTTCTCCTTCTACCTCTCCAGAACCACCAACTCATAGAAATCAAAATAACAAAATGCAGAAAAACTGCACCCATTTTAGTTTTATTTCCTCTCTAACCATGGGCTACATAATTGCACAATTCATTACACGAGAGAGAAAAAATGACATTAACATATTTCAAAAACATAAGTGAAATGAAAGCCCTAATTAAACACTGTGCTAAAGAATACACACAACTTCTTTTCAGCTATGCTATGATTAATTTAAAGGGGAGATGACACTCTTCTAATGGTGTTATAATTTTTTTAATCGTTACAAGTGAGTAGCCTTGATCCTATCCCTGAAGTGTTAGACACAGTTTACTAACCAATATGATGAAAGATACAAGCATCTCCAGAGTTCTTCATAGCTGAATCACTAATAATTTAAAAGAGCAATAAACCTAACAGTAGCATTCATAAAACATTAATTAGAAAGACTGAGAACACATCTGTTGCTTTTGTTACAATTTTTCCCCCTTTCTAGTTCAGTTGTCTTTCCTTATGCTCTTTTAAACTCTTCTCAGGTTCTCAGGGCTGCTACTGCTTCTCGTGAAGTCTTTCTGCTTCCTCACACTTCCCTCCTTGTTTCTTCCACATACTGATTCCTCCTTTGGCAGCTGTTATTACTAGTGTGTGAAACACATACTATCTGGCAGCCAGGAGGCCTTAGACCTACTAACTAATGAAAACAACTTGCGTGTTAAAAACTTCAAGTGAGTCGGTTGTAACTACACACAACTCACGTAAATAATATACAACAAATCTGCTACGCAGGGAATCAAACTGATTAAGTACTGTATACGAATAACTGAGCTTTAAAATTCACAACCAGGAGAGAGACAAGAATGGAGGCAATCTGGAGTGAAGACAGGCACTATATCCCTTGTCCATTGTGAATTTCTACAATTCCTTGGCAGCCTATGGAGGGCTGGAAGGGAACTGTGATGATGACAGTTCCCAGTCAGGCCCAAGAAAAGAGCCTAAAATGCAGTGAGCTGTTCGTAACACCAAGCTACGCACAAGCAAGATATTCTCTGATCTCATCACGAAGGCACTGGTGATGGCCTGATCAACAGAAGAAAAATTACTGCATGCAGAGTTTAGCATGGATTCATCCTCTGTACAGACTGGAGAAAACTCAATCAGCAGAGTTTCAGGAGGCCAAGCTTAAAAGTGGTATTTGATAACCCTTTGTCCTACTCTTACTCTGAGATGGCAAACCATTATAGTAATGGTTTATACAATCTCATTTAACTTCTTATGACTACAATGTAGTATTATCAAGGGTCACTCTGTATTGGGGTGGCATTGCACCTCTGCATTCAACCATGCCTCTAAGGTCTCTTTTCTTATCTATCAACAATAAGGTGGACGAAGCTCAGCTGCAGATGCCTCTGTTCACAGAAATCCCACCACAGCTGTCACCAACCAGACACCATTTTTGGCCTAAATGAGGTCCCATGTGGTTCCTTCTTTCACCATCACTGACTGGGCTTACACTTCCTTAAGTACTAATACCCAATTTCTGCAATAAGAAAACTTTGATTGGACTTGGGATTTACCTGGGCTCCTAGCTAGAGAGATAGCACAGCTACCTGTGCTCTTACACTGCCTGAGCTCTTTGCAGACTAGGATGAGCTCATGTTTCACAGAACAAAGTAAGATGAAGTAACACACAAAAGGTCAGATAAGGCATCTGAAGCAGATTCAAGAAGAGAAACAAGAGAAACAGTCTGGCATCTAAAGAAATTTTTTGTGACTTCACATTTCTCTCTAACTCTGAGCAAAAGGAGATAACCCAGTATGAAAAGAGACACATAAAAAAAACCCCACTGTACTACAAAATAGTAATCACCCCCATCTAGTAACAGCTTAGCAAAATAAAGTTATCCTATTAATTCCCCAGCCCAAAACATTTCATGTGTGACAACAGCTTTTTCCTGCTTTCACAAAAGGTTTATAGTACATGTAGAAAATAAATATCAGAAGAAAAAAAAAAGGTAAATAAAATTAAGCACAATTTCTGCACATACTCCAGTAAGAGAAGAAAGGATGAGGTTAAGCTACATTTTTTCAAACGTGTGCACTGCATAAACCAAAAATATATGTTTTACTGCTAAGTCACAGGAACTTACCTATTCTTTAAAATAAACTGCCATAGATGCTGAACAAAAGGTTTGGAGGTTTGGCAATTCTTCTCTACAGAGACACCCATCTATTTACATCTGGGAGTGCTGCCAGTAGAACAGCTACCAAAAACTTCAAAAGGTTCACAGCATGAATAGCAAGCCGCTGGCCAAAGGATTTTATGATATGACCAGCTGTGTAACACCATATTGAATTATAGACACAACACCCCCCAAAAATGCAAAGAAGGGACATTAAACTTGTTAAAAAGCTGAAAGAGAGACCTGAATTCCTTAAACTAATGTTTTCTACAGGAAAATATTTTTAACACGGACAAAAAAAAGTACTGCAATACACGACTTCTTTAAGAGCAACTCTGAGCAGCTGTTCTCACCAAGCCTGCTTCAAGCCCATTGAACTCTAGCTGAAGTCCCAGTCAGAGCTCAGCCGCTTCGTGAGCAGAACATTCTGCTTTAATAAATTGCTCCCCTAAAGTCGCTCGGGGAGAGACATGAGTCAAGGGAGGAAGAGAGGGATAATGTTTCTGTTGACAAACATTAAACAGTTGGCAACAGACAGTAGAAAACGGGGACAACGCTGAAGGAACAAGGCTCCTTTTTGAAGCAGCACTGCCATTCCTCACAGATCCCAGAAAAATATCTGTACATACTTAACCAAAATAAAAAGCTGCAGTTGTTGAAGAACAAGGCTGCTAAACCTAATATTTGTGGTGACGTTTTTCCCTGCCAACCAGAACGGGTCAGAACTCCTCCGAATCATATTACTGCACATCCTTTGCCAAAGAGTCTGGTTTTGGTCTCAGTAGTCATGCACGTCTCAGTGCTCACACAAGTCCTTTTGAGCTACATGAGCCATTTTTTCCCCTCATCTTACAACATTTCTGTAGAAAACTTGCCAAAGCATATGCAGCATGTTGGTCGGACTCCTTATTCAGGCAAGCCAGGACCTTCACTGCCTGCTTACGTCCTGGAAATTCATTTCTCATGAAAGCACAAACAAAACTTGACTGCAGTGCTAAGGGTGAACAAATGTTTCTCCCCAAGCAACTACTACCGTTCCAACTTCCACCCTCCCGAAAGCAGCCTCCCTCCTCCACACACGAGCGGGACTGAGCAGCGCCCGGCGCCCGGGACGGAGTTTTCACTGGAGCTCCATCTCCCTGCTCTCCCGGGATGCCCCGTGGGCAGCCGCCCTGCCCTGCCCGCCGCCGTCCTTACCGCAGCACTTTGCCCACCGCCTGCAGGACCATCTTGCAGCTTAGTCCGGGTTTGGGACTCTGGGCGAGCACGGGCCGTTCACCGGGGAGGCTGCAGTGATCCCCGACCATGGTACGGCCGAGCCGAGCCGAGCGGAGCCGAGCGGAGCGGAGCGGAGGGGGGACACAGCTCGGCCCGCACTCCCCGCCGCTGTCCCCGGGCAGCTCCCGCCCCCGCCCGGCCCCGCCGGGAGCCGCCAATGGCGCTGGGGGCGGGCGGTGCCGCCGCTCCTCCGCCCCGCCCCGCCCCGGCCGGCGCTGCCCCGAACCGGCCCGGACAGGGGCCCCCGCTCCGCCGGGCTGCGGGGCCCGGCCGCGTTACACAACCCTGCCTGGGGCTGGGACAGGGGGAGGCAGCGCCCCGGGCCCGGCTGCGCGGCACAAGCAGCAACACCATCACCAGTCAGTCCTCTGCCCCTTCTCTTGGCAGCCGGAGAGAGAGCGAGGCAAAGTAGGACGGTGCCTGACTGAGCAGGACATGGGGCAGGCGCGCCGCTGTTCCTGTCTGCAGTACGGGCCCCGTCCGTAATGGGGCCAGGCTGGACTCCCAGTGAGAAACGGGAATAATGATGCCTTTTGTGAGCAAGGCTTTGCGCTGCCCTCAGGACTCTGCGACATGCAAGGGCATGGGCTAACCCAAGAACAGAGCTACAGACGGTCTGCCAGGAGCAGTTTTACATAGTGCAGGTCAGCCCAGAAATGACATCAAGACTTTTATCAGAGAGGCTTAAACACAGCTGAAGGATGAAGAAGAATAAAATCAGCAGAAAAAAGAATAAAACCAGAGCTGTCTTGCCATTGTGACCAGAGTTACAAGTAGGCACTTTGGTAATGGTTCTCAGAGGACAAGGGATTAAGCAGCATCCACAAACACAAGGCCCATTGTCACACACCAGCAGTTTTACCCAGAGAAACCACTTTGCCATGAATTTTCCTAGCAGACCTTAGAAAAGCACTATATGTCCAGCTCCTTAGCCACAGCACAAAACCACCACTTCACGCCCCTTTTGGACAGGCAGCTGTGCCCACAGCTTGCTGATGTAGCATTTAGAGCCAAATCACAACAAAAAATGTGACAGGTGTGGCATAATGTGACCTAGAACACAAAGCCCTGAGGACATCACTTATTCTGAAAGGCTAAAACCCAACCCACGACATCTCAGAGAAAACAGGGGGTTTGCTATTTTACATACACCTCCAATGCAGGCTGCAGTCAGAAGGGGCCCTTCCCCAGACAGGTATAGCCAAGCGTTCCAGTTCATTTACTGGACAGGCATCTTTCCCTGTAAACAGAAGGCCAACAGGCTCGTTGAATTAAACTTAGCACAAACAATGACATTGCTGCCGTCACCAACCCAGCATCACTTGGTCAAAGCAGTTGGGAATGTGGCTGCTGTTTGCACAAACCCAAGAAACCACAGCCACGTGATGCAACTTGGAGGAATAATGTGTCACTACTCAGTCCCTGCTTGGGACAGTGGTGTTTGTCAGCTATGCACTTTTAGTTGCATGTCCAAGTTAGGCCTCCACACCCTTGTGAAGTAGGAGGTATTTTTATTCCCACTCTCCAAGCAATCCACTTAAGACAGGGGTTGTAATGACTTCACTGATAGCACACAGGAAGCCTGCAGCTGAACACAGCTCAGCTTTCCGTGCTGCATCTCGGCACTTCATACAGAAGATTATCCAATCCGTGAAAAATCTGATGCTCACTCAACCTTTTCCCCCGGTAACAGCGACTTGTGACAGTAACACTAAAAAGCAAGAATCCTGGCAAATGGAGGAAAGGCACCTGCCAAGAGGGCAGCTGCCCTTGCTTCATTCACCAGGGAAATCCACACAGAGGGAATGCTGTTTGTTGAAGAACCACCTTAAAAACAACAAGCCTGTGATATAAAGCAGCTTAAGTTTTAATAAAAGTCTGTCTATTCAAAGTAAATTAAAGGAAAATCCAGGGGTGAAACCAAAATAAATACAGCTCTGTGGTATTACAGTTGTACTAGGGAAGCTGGCCTCTCC
This sequence comes from Manacus candei, assembly GCF_025592945.1. Classification (NCBI taxonomy): domain Eukaryota; kingdom Metazoa; phylum Chordata; class Aves; order Passeriformes; family Pipridae; genus Manacus; species Manacus candei. Next base: position 4,248,974 of record NW_026138108.1, read on the forward strand.
ATGAATCTGACTGCTAAACAGTCACTCTTCAGAGAGAGAGGTTCTGTGATCTCATACAGTTTAGGAACTGATGCTCTGCTGTTAAAACTGATAGATCAACTGAAATACAATTTTCAAACCTGGTATCTTTTTACTTTGATGCATATAAATGGCCTGTTTCTCTATTCTGCTAGCTTCCACATCAAATCAATGCTTTATCTTTTGCTTTCCTCAACCGTATGTCTCTGTGGCACCATTTCCAGCCTTTCCTCCATCTATCGGTTTTCCTCTACTCAAGCAGTATCCCCTTTTTGGGTCAACTGCATGCTACAGTTCACCTGTAGTAGGGGATTTTATGCAAGTTGTGTGAAAACCCAGCATCTCAAAGTCAATTTTAAATGCTTCATAATAATAAAAATCAAACGGGTGATTATAGGAAGCACAACTTAAGCACACACACTTTATTTATGTGGCATCAACACAAATAATTTAAAACACACGTGCAGTACAGATTCTCACACTTCAACACGATTTACAGCAAATCTGCAGACATAAATGGGTTTACTTGAGAGCTGCTTCATCCAGAAAGAGCAGTACTCCATCTACAACCAATGTGTTTATTTGAACATGGCTGCTGGTCTGATCTCCACCTATGCATATTCTGAAGGATGCATATCTGCACTTCCTTAAGGGTGTGTCTTACAGCCATGTGAAATCCTGCTTATTTACAACCACTGGAAGCTTTTTTTTCACTTGCTTTCTCAACATCGCCTGATTTACCAACTGTTGGATCCAATCTTGGTCCAAGTTGCTTCAGCAGCGGCAAACTGCTTCTGGCATATACCTTACCCTCCAGACAGCCTTGAAGGATCGGAGTTGTGTATTGAAATCACCACTGAAACATTAACAGAAATATCTGTGAATGGACCTACCAACAGCTTTATGATGTGTACTAGACCCACAGATATGCAAAACAGTAGCATCACCAGTGGCACAGAGGAAGGGCACAACAGTGCACTGGGAAGAGCACCCACTTACATATGACTATATATGCTTACAGTACACTCATGGAAAGCTTTCTACATTGATCCCAACCACCAAGCCAAGGAGTGATATTTATAAATTTTATGAATAATGTTTTGTATTTATAATGCTGTTATAAGCAGCAGTTAACAATTATATACTTATTTGCTCCTTCTACTGTTCCATAAAAAGTGTAAAGCAGCCACCACAGGAATATATATTAGTACCCAGAGGTTTGGCAAAGAAAGCAAGTTGTATTCAACCCAGACAAGCAAACAATGCCAGAGAAAAGAAAAAAAATCATAACCATTATTTTGATTAAGGTACAATTCAGCATTTATATGTATAGATATGAAGTCTTGCATCACACTGTAAAGTTCTGTTTTAAATTAAGCTAAAGTTTATTGTGTGTCCCTGCCTGACATATAACATTTCAATTTTGCAAGCTCATTAGCCCTTTTGTTTGACTTTAGGGTCCTGCTGCCACCTAGCCAAGTACCCTTTCCAGTTACCTCACAGGTACCCCCAGGTCTCTGGAACCACTGAAAACCAGCAACGAGAACATTTTATCCTTTAGCTTGACTCTAAACTGTATTTATACTGAGATTACATTTGCTCTCCATTTTGTCATCCTCACACAGCAGCAGATGGCATGAGCAGATCTGCTTTGTGTCAACAGTAAAGGCATGGATTTTGGACAGAAGACAGGCTGAAGACAAGTTGTCTCAATCTCAAAAAGCAGTTTGGAGGTGGTCATAGCGAAGAGGGAAATAGAAGATTTCAAAGGTATGTGTTCAGCTCCACAGTTGAGATTATAGCAGGAGAAATAGGTCTTCCTGGCCACAAACGGTGTTGTGACACAAGCCTGAGCAAAGTGGTCACACACACTGCAGAAAGTTTGTTTATAAAAGACTGAGTTTAAGAGCAGCACACTTGTAAGTCACAAGGTGCCTACATTTGCTACTTTATTGAAAACTGGTAACAGTGACAAGTCAGTGTCTACCCTGTAACCGCCTTTGGCTTCATCAATAACTATGAGGTGTTTTTTTCTACAACAGGCAGAGAGCAAAAAATGATAAATGATATTATCACTTCATCCATAACATGAGAAACAATCAATAGCAACAAGAACAGCAAATTAGCTCAAAATATCAGTAAAGCTCCACTAGGAACTCAAAAAAGTTATATTTATATTAAGGTTTTTCGGAAAGGATGAACAAAATGAGAAGAATGAAGGGTTCATCAAATATCACTTAAAAAAATGAAAACAAAGGAAGAGAAGAGTGAATGCTACCATATGTACCAAACAGAAATCGTGATCTCAAAGGCACTGTATTTCTGATATGTGTTGGTGCATCTATTGTTCTGAAATCCCAAATGTCAAGTTAAACCAGGTTCACCAAGTGTGTATGGATCAAAGCTGAAGAACATGAATGTGTTGAAGGAAGCAGCAACAGCAGCAGCTCAACTCTACCAGCACTGAACTAGGACCCGAGCTCCATTAATAAAGGATGAGATGGGCACACTCAGTCTCTACACGGAAAAGTGATTTGAAATAAAGAACAGAGTTCATTTCTATCACCTGCATTTCAGTCAGTCCTCCTGAGTCAGCCCACTTCAAATGACAAAAGCTCTCTGCAAAACATACACTGGAAGGACACTTGCTTCCTGAGCAGCTGTTCCAGGTGAGTTTGTGGCAAGTAAAATTCTGAGTCAAAGAATCGCCACGGAGTTGGAGAGAAGCATCAGATTCAGACCTTAGTTTGGAGGACTCCTAAAAACTTACCACTGTTATAAAAATAATTTCTATAATTAAAAGTTATTATTCAGTATCCTAGGCAAGTTCCAATACTACTGCATTCTGCTTCAAGCCTCCCCTGTTTCCACCAAAAAGGTTATTTACTTTCTGTACTAAGGTGTTGCATAGCATTATATAGCACCTTCTTTCAGTGAGGATGAAGCAGTTCTACATGATACCTTTCATTCCACAACAGTAAAACACTGCAATGACACAGTCTCAGGAGGCAGAGGGTTTTCCTCTTTCTAGATTGCAAAACAATATGCTTGGCACTACAACATAATGGAACAATAAATTCGAAAATATTTGAAAATAAACAACTCAAATCTAACATCCTCATAAAAGTGTCTTCCATAAATACAAAGTTTGCTGAGTAAAAGCCTGGTAATAGCTCCAGGTGACACTGGAGCTCAAGTGACATGCAATATCCATCTCAAAGAAGATAAAATCCCTTTTTTTCTTCCAGTGGGGAAAAGGGGGAGAAGAAAACAGCAGCAAGTGAAGGTTTGCCAGTGAAGCTAAGCATTTATCATTCTGAGTGCCCAAAAAGATGTCTTTCAACACCTGTATTTCACCAAGTACGTCAAAGGAAGAATTCTTATTAAGCAGAGTGCCTGCTGATAGGCTGCACGGGGTGCATACAGCACACTGTAAAGACTGAGATACTGAATTTATACCATTGCAGCTGCTGTTAGTTCCTTCCCAGAGATAACACAAGTGACAATTCCATCTCACATTTTACCATTCCTCTTTTTTTCTTGCCCTAATTTTAAAGTTTAACTAGGCTACACTCCAGGGAAGCATTAGTGCACTATGTACTTGATACAGAAAAGCTAAAATGAAAGGCTCCTGTTATTTTCCTTCCCTCTCCCAAATACACTGGACCTCAAGCTTCATATAAAGAGGTAAAACTTGGCTAAGAAGTTCTCCCCAGGGATTGTTTAATATATTCAGAGCTACTTGCTACATATATACAGAACTCTCCCTGTAAGTTTTACAACATGACTACTGTTTTCACAGACTTAGTTAAATATGGCATGGAAAATAAAACCCTGATTGCAAATTGGAACAAAACCCTAGGCTAAGGAGTCAAAGGCGTAATCAGCACAGGAAAGGAGGGTATCTGTGTCAGCACTGTCATTGGTCAGGACTATCTACGCTTGGGTGGGAAAGGATAGAAGAAAAAAGGGGAGATGCTGGGAGTGAACTTGCAGAGTTTTCCCAGACAGATGGAGAAACACTAAGGAAATACAAGTTTCCCTCCTTTTTGGTGCTAAGAATGGCTTCATTTCAGTATAGCAAATGATTTTAGCTGGTAATGTCAAATTTAGATGACAGCACCAGGGAGAAACAATTAACGAAATAAGCATGAAATTTATTCTATGAGATTTTTCTCCAGGCATGCATTACAAAATATAACACACAGAGCTTACATTATGTAATGAGAAACTATTCGTTGTAATTCCTGGCACTTACAGAGTAACTCCTTAGCTACTACTTCTGAGGAGCAGGACCACAAAATCCAGAAGTCACAAAATTAACTTGATTCACACCCAGACGAGCGCACATTTGCATTCCACATACAACCCAGCACACAGATGCTGCATCCAAGCTAATTTGATTTCTTAATACCACCCAGGCCCAGTACAGATCAGAGCAACAGGAGGCCAACACAGATTTCGCCATGTAAACAATGCCATGAAGTACCTAACTTATAACCTGAAATAGTTCAAATTTATTACACAGATGAAAAACTTTCCAGCAGGCGTTCAGCAAATGAGTAAGTATGAGTAGTGTTTGCATTGGGGCAGCTCAGCCCAGAGGAGGGGCACTTCCCAGCTCTGCAGTAAAACCTGTTTGGTCAGTGTGCGTGCGAAGGCGTGTGCTGCACATGGACACTGGGCTTCAGACAGACACTACCAAGGTGACTAGCACCGGGGCTCACCTCTGCTGAAGTTACACTGCTGGATTTCAAAACAGTCGTGGAAGTAAAAGCATGAAGGACTTGCCTTTGAGGAACCTCAAACCTGACGTACTGCTGATTAGGGATTTCAAGCCTTTCGAAAAAAATTAACATTTCTTATTCAGGATATTAAATGAGAGATTTGCAAACCTACTGAAAAAAAATGTTTTTTGGAAGTTTCTTAGGACAATTTTTGACACTTGGATATATCCAAAATCTTGCACACAAGAACCTACAATACTCTCACAGCACCCAAGAGAGCTCTCTTGGGTCTTTGCTGTGTCTGCCAGTCTTGCCTGAGTGAGAGCCCTGTTGCATGTGGGATATACCCACTTATGTAGGCACAGCCACACAGGACTGCAGAGCATGAGTAACCTGCCTGTCATTTTCCCAGAACTTCTTACAAAAATACAGCCAGTTTTCATGCTCTGATTTTCTGATGAAATAAATGGATTCAGTACATTCACTCACCCTTTTGATTTGAATACTTGGATGGCATAAAAAACTTCCAGCATCTTACATAACCCAATATGATCATATGATGTTGAGATCAACCCTATCCTACAAATTCGGGACACATCTGGACAAGAGTGGCAGGATAATACAATTTAAGGTTAAGACTACCATATGCTTCTTTTCAGGGCTCTGCAGTAATATATTCTGGAAGTGCACTGGCCTAGTTTAATAAGGAACTGGTGGATTAAAAAAAGCTTGTGTACACAGGATTGTTGGGTTTGTATCACATTCACTGTTTCTAAATAACATTTTTTCAAAAGCAAGTTAAGTCACTGAGGGAAATGATGATAGTAGTAAAAAAACAACAAAAAACACCCAAAAAAGAAAAATTCATGGAAAACATCACTTCTTTATACAAACCACACGTACTTGAATTATCTCAAACTATCAGAATTTTCCTTTTTAGGCTCACAATATCTGAAGGCAGTTTTTTTAAAAAGTCCCTCCTGGAAGCCTACGCAGGTCATGAGAAGGTCTACTTATAACAGAAGTGCCTTCCAAATTGTGGCTAGATTATCACTTTACAGGACACAAGTACTTTTATTACTGTGACATGCTCACGCTCTGTAAACTCTGATTAAGAGGCAGTCACAGATTACATCTGCAGGAAGAAACACCATAAAATGTAGGAAATTAACCCAAATCTCATCTGATCAAGGGAAAAGTTAGCATGTACAATGGAAAAGCCCTGAGTTTAAGTCAATCATGGAGAAAGACATGGGTTTAAAAATAACACCGTGAAGCACACATCTGTCACTGAGCAACACTGCTGTATATAAAGCTTTTCTGATGCTGTCTTGCTTAAAACCTTCATTTTGCCTAGAATTTGTTCTATGGCTACATTTACACCTTTTTTCCCAGAGTCCATTACAACTCCTGAATGCATGTTTATCTACTAGGAAACGAAAGCACTGGCTGACAGAAGAGCTTTGCTGTTCTGGTTAGACAAGATTGTCATTTGTCATGTTTTAGCAATGCAGTAAGAAAATTAGCCTTGCCTGCTCTCTGGTACAAAAAAAGTCACAGTTAAGGTCCTGGACAGAAACTGAGGAAAGGTCACTACAGTGTCTACGAAATGTCTATGAAGACTGTTCTGCATGAACTTTGCTAAATAAGTCTCTACCCCAATTCCACAGCCAAACCCAAAGAAATTACTATAATCTACATTTTGCATGCCTCGTTTAGCATACTTTTCCTGAACTACTTGCTTTCAGGACTCTGTCTGTATCAATACGTCCTGAGACTAGGATCAATGGGTAATGATGCCAAACTATCATAATTCCTACTTAGCTACTGAGAAATACCATTACCACGAACGTGGCAAAGACATCTTTTTCAAATGCTTGATGAAAATTGCTTCATGGCTGGGAAGAGGCACTGAAGCTGCAGAGTTACTGCAAGGATGCACAGGCAGGCGAGGGCCAGAGGACTGAAAATGCTATGTGGTAACAGGAGAGGAGAAGGACAACTCCAGACTTCTCAGGAGTCCCACTCTGCCACTACTTCCTCTGAGATGCAAATGAAATTGAGCCCCTCTCTACATCAAGATTATATATATACACACACATATATACACACACACACACATAATCAAAATTTATATCTCAAAATTTTGTCTAAATTCAGTGATAACACAATGCCTGAATTGTTTTCACATTTTTCTACGCTTCTCACTGGAGAGGTGAAAGTGAATACTAGAATATGTATTCACCCTGCATCTTGAGCTACTTCTACACTTTGAAGGTACATTATGTGCATCAAGGAAATGTGCTCCAATACACAGTACGTGAACCTTTCCTTTTCAATGTTCTGCTCTAAAAATTGTTTGAAACGGGGGAAAATACATTGCGTTCCACTATGCAAATAGCAACTCCCCTGTTTAATTATAGTGCACTTTGCTGAGAATTGCATCATGACTAGGATACTACTGAGAGGACAAACATTTAACCACTATTCTTAGTTTGTTAGAAAATTTTTCCCATATTACATAAACATGTCCACACCCACACTCGGGCTGCACCATCAATCTTTTAAGTGTTTTTACTTTAGTAAAGGAACAGTTATTTTTTATTTCAGTAGCTTTATTTTTATTAGCATTATGAAACAGGTAGTGAAGAAAGCTGAAGGAGAAAATTTAGTATTTTTTTGCCCTTGTTTTCACCACTGTTGCCTCAACTTTCTGTACTGACATGCTGATTAAAAAAAAAAATCCTTAAAACATTGGAACAGAAAATATCCTTAAACTTCAGAAAAAGAATTCACTTCTAAATGTGCATTGAACAGAAAAGAGTGTCAAGGACTTTCTCCTATTTCTATAAAATGAATAGGGGCACATCTCACAAAAGGAGAAACAGGATGTATTTCTAATTCACACATATTAACCAGAAGCACCAGAAACAAAACCTAGTAGATAATTGAAAATACCATCAAAACTTTACAAACTCTTCCATATGTTGGCCAGAAGTATGAACCATGCAGAATTCCTCTGAACAGATGCAGCCTTATAGAATTTTAATCCTAGACATATCTCTGTCAAGAGTCAGTCAACTCCGGGTAACCACATTTTAGCAAGTCACATTACAACAAGACACCTAAAAGCTAAGAATTAAACACTCAAAAAGCTAACCTTGGTATATTTATTTGCACTCCATATTCAAGTATCTGATTTTACCTCAGAATTCAGGGTTTTTTTTCTTGGGCTGGAGGGTACTAAAATACAGAATACAGATTCTGCTCCCAGTTGCTCTCCTACATGTTCAGTACTAAAGCAAAAAAATGTACAAATGCCATTAAGGATCAAGTGCCGGTCTTCCCAATCCAAACAGTTTTTTGTATATAAAAGTGATCACTCAGAAGAATTTATGTAACTGTGTGAACATTAAAAGGTTGGATCTTAATCTCCTTGAGAATCATCATCAATATGACAAAGCTTTCTTAGGGGACCAGGAAGGGGAGAAGATGAGGGCATGATATTTTAACTCTACAGAGTAGAAGAAAACCTTAATTTTCTTCCCAATACCTGCTCCACATTTGTACAATGAACAAATGGCCAAGTAAATGCAAATTCTAAAAATAATTTTTTTATCATAAAATAATACACTTGTTGCTTTTAATGATACAATGTTCAAAACTCATTGCTGTGGCTGTTTCTGAAAGCAATAAAATATTTTATTCCACAAATTAGGCTTTGCTTTGTTTGCATATGCAAGTGTTCATGCATATTTGGAACCTAATCACAGCGATAGTGCTTTTACACCTGCTGACTACCAATTCCTGCATGAAGTACCTTTTTGCCTGTTTTTTTGCTGTGACTAAATATATAAAGAAACTGGTAAAAATCCACCTCACTGAAGTCAATATCCATATCCATCACAATTTGGGTGCATATCAAAATGTTCAACAGATAAAAATAATACCACTGAGGACTGACACCCTGCTAATCAGTCTGCCGAGCAGTGACAGACACTGCCCTGTAACCCCAGGCCTCTCACCAGCCCCAAGCACTGCAGCCCATCAGATCTTTTGGTTGTCCCTAAAGGAGGAGGGAGGGCAGGGGCACTAAACAAAGATGTTTGCTTCCTACACCAAAAGAAAAGAGACAAGAAATTATGCTTCAGTGTTCAAGGATTCAGAAAGTCCTTCAAGAAACAAGCCTCATCAGATAAAACTTTACCTTTTAAACAGCCAGTTGGAGAAGGAATGACTTTGCATGTAATCAGATGTTAGCAACAGGTTATGTACAGTTCCTCTTATCTTTCACCTCATATGACTATTGCTTTGTCTTCACCAATAGTGGTTTGTTGAGGGACAGTAGTTTTAAAGACAAGACAAAATATGCAAGACTTAACACAGTATAAAATTCACAGATCTGCCAGGTAGGTACAGTCAATGTTGCACACCCCTTCTCGGGGTTGAGTTCATCTGTTTTAACCTTGTAAATAAAACAAATAGTTGTGTCCCCACTATGGTTTTTATAGCTTACATATCCTCATTATTTCACAATAAAAACATGTGCTTTTTTGAGCCAAGATATTTTGCCTACACAAGTACAGCACGCAGCAAAGAGCGGCTGCCACTGCAGACACAGCACTTCCGAGGAAACCTGTGCTTTGCACAAACATTTTAGAAGTCACCCCTCACCCATGCCTCCGAGCTGCCCAAGTAAAACAAGCTATACTGGTAAAATAAACACATTTTGTCAATAATTACACTTGACTTTCTTCCAGTGCAGGTGTACTCTCAAAAACCTTCTTCATACCCCAACCAACAATGCCAGAAGACATTTGGAGCAGAGACAAGATGTACACGGGTAACACCCAACTTTTCCACCCAATGATTCATACGTTTCCTCCAGTGGCATGCCAGGCTCATACACCACAGAACCTACCCAACGCTTCCCTGAAAAGCCTGATTTACTGGGATTGCACAAATCAAAGGCACTGCACGTGCAGGGAATGATGCAGCCACCTACCTCCTGCTCAGGAGCCCGCAGAAGAAAGCAGCCAAAGTAGGGTGGCTGCCCTTGTCCAGAGCTCCTTTCCAGGGGCCCTTGGGGAAGCAGGGGCAATTAGGTGCCAACCACAGAATGAGCTACCAGACCCAGATGCTTAGAAACACTATATGCCAGTACACACAGCAACCAGAGCGGCAGGCTCTGGGGTCAGAACCAGCCTTCAGCTCTTGTCTGCCTTTCATCTAGTTACTGCTGTAGCGAACCCAAAGTTTAATCAGCCCAAAGCACACTTTCCAGAAAGGCATCTGGTTTCAACTCATGTATCTGACAAGGAAGAAAAATTACAGAGCAAAATAACAGATTTGTTTCAATGGCAGATCACATCCATTGTTAAAGCGCACATCCTTTGAATATTTCAAATCTCCTAATTTTAACATCCATTTATGTTTCCAATTATGATTGTCATCCTTTCTCTGCTAGATTATAGCTTCCTTCTTCCCCTTTTCTTTAAACTTCATTAGTTAGCTATTATATTCATCTCTTGATGATGGAAGCCTATTCAACCTAAGGCGACTGAAGGCCCACACCAAGACCTTAAACCATCTTGTCCGGGAGCTGCTTTATGCTGATGATGCCGCCCTTGTCGCCCACACAGAAGTAGCTCTGCAGTATTTAACATCCTGCTTTGCAGAAGTTGCTGATCTTTTTGGGCTGAAAGTCTGCTTAAAGAAGACTGAAGTTCTCTATCAACCTGCACCTCGGGAAGTCTTCCATCATCCCCATATCACCATTGGCGAATCAGAGCTCAAATCAGTCCAGCAGTTTAATTACCTGGGAAGCATCATCTCCTTGGACGGTGAGATTGACGGAGAGATTGACTGCAGGTTAGCAAAGGCATACAGTGCTTTCGGAAAGCTTCATAAAAGAGTTTGGCGTAATAAACACTTGAAGAAAAGTACAAAGATCAGTGTTTACAGAGCCATAGTGCTGTCTACTCTCTTATATGGATCTGAATCATGGGTCATCTACTGTCACCACCTGCGACTCCTAGAACACTTCCATCAACGCTGCCTCCGTACAATCCTAAACATCCAATGGTCAGATTATGTGACCAATACATCTGTTCTAGAACAGGCAGCAGTCACAAGCATTGAGGCCATGTTGATGAGAACACAGCTGCGCTGGGCAGGGCACGTCTCCAGGATGAAGGACCAACCACCGCCTCCCTAAGATCTTGCTCTATGGTGAACTTGCCACCGGCTGCCGCAAGAGAGGAGCCCCGAAGAGGAGATACAAGGACTCCCTGAAACAACATCTCAGCCTTGGCCATATTGATCAACAGAACTGGTCTACTCTGGCCTCCAATCGGGAGGCCTGGAGACACACCATCTATAACACTGCTGTTTCCTTTGAGAACGCACACAGGATCACTCTCGAGGAGAAAAGACAACGCAGAAAGAATCGTGTCTTGCAGAATTTACCACCTAAGGAGTCTTTCTGCCGTGCCTTTTGCAATCGGACGTGTCTATCTCGTATTGGTCTTTTTAGCCACCAGCACATCTCTAACAAATGTGGGTAGAGCCCTTCCCAAATCTTCATTTGTGAAGCCCAGCCATGATGATATCCATCTCTTGACCTCATGAATAACTAAAAAAAAAATCTCTTTATGCCTAATTACTAGAAATTTTTTCCGGTCTTTAAATACTGCAGGTCTTTTCTATCTTCCTAATTTAGAAGGTACCCAAGTGCCTACTCAAGACAGTGCAAGCACGACTGCTCAGAAGATCTGAAGCTGTCCTAAAATCTTTATAGGGATGAACAAGCATACAGAACTCCATCTGGATCTCCATTTCCCAACAAATTAAAAGACCTGTTGCAAGGTTAGAACATTTGAGTTTCTAACATTTAGAAATTCAGATAATATTTGCATCCCAAGTCAACAGAAAGAATGCTAGTTCTCATTATTTCAGCAAGGAAAGAAAAATCTATTAAATCATTAATTTACTTATATTATCCAGACAGAAGAGATATAAATATAATATAACCCTTGTGATATAAATATTTAATCAGCTTAGTAACAACTAGGATCATTTCATCCCACATGGATTGTGCTACCTTTGATTAAAAACCTCAAGGAGAAAAAAAAAGACGAAGCTTGTTTTTCTTGTAATCCATTCTTTTTCACTTTCTCACCCACAACCATGGGGAGGGAAGCCACAGCACAGCCATTCAAAATTAGGTTGTAGGAAGCAAATGGAGACCACGTGGCAAAAACGTTATGTCCTCTTCCACATAAAATTAGCTCCTTATCATTGTGTTGCTTCCACTGTAATCCTTGAATACCCTTGAGCAAAGAGCAGTTATCGATTCGAGCCAAATTATCTGACCCAAGGGACCATGTGGAAAGGAACAGGGAACATGATACAGCCTAAAACTTGAATGAGTACATCTTATCATCTGCTAATATGACTATTAGTGTGGAAAGCCACTCAGTTCTACTTTATGCCCGCTGTCTCCAATGCCTTCCTTATTCTCCCCTCTTATACTCAGAAAGGGCAAATGCCTTCTTCCATCCTTTACAAGGAACGTACTAAGAGAGCAGCAATGAAAGACTCCAAAATAAGTTGTGCCCTCCGATTCCTTCAATACTGTCCTTCATCTCACTTTAACAATGCTACTTTTAATGTACAGAACTCAGAACTGAGCTTGCTGAAAAACATGACCCACCCTCACCCTCTCCATTAACGCACTCCATATACTCAAGGATCATTGGGTTGCTTGATGGATGAGAATCCCAGGGCTTAACAGATTGCCATTATGCAAGTCAGAACTTGAAGACATTTCCCAACTTCAACATGTTACATCTCTACTAGAAGTGAAAGCTGAAGTTTACCTTCTTTGGGGCTTCATTTACTGCCTTATTTCTAATTCCAGATAATCAGCTTCCAACAAAACTTGAAAGCCCATGCACTCTTACCATGCAACAAAGGAAGTCAGATTGTCCTCCTGTACTTAGACATCTGCTTTTGTACCACAACTTCTATTAGCAGATTGTTGCTTAAGAGAAACAGACTGGCAATGAGAAACAGCTCAGCAGCTTGGCATTTGTTCTACTTGTGTAACCCTTCACAAACAGCCTTCCATTTCCATGAAGGCAACAAACATCTGCTCTGTGCACATACAAATATTAAATAAACCAAAAGCTGCAATGCTGTTCAAAAATAGGCTGAATGGATAGAAAGAAACAAAGCCACATTGATATTTTCATACTCTAGAACTTCTGGGCGAAATTCTTTAATTTCTAAAAACCGATTTAGAATAAACTAATATTTAAATAGTTCTTAAGCAGTCAACAAATAAAGGTCTATTAACAATGGTCTTCACTAGTCTACCAATGCAAAACACCACTAGGATCTTTTGAAGCCCTTTGAGAGCATCTTTTAGTGACACAGCTAAGCCACTCTATCAGGTAGCTTCTTCAGAGAGGATTATTCCCTTTCAATGCTCCCCGACCAAGCCAACTGGAAATGGTGCATTTGCCTTTTCTGCCAGTTTAACCCTGTGATGCAGCTCACCATGAGGCAATTTCAAAGTCACTGGATATGCAAGAGAAACAGCAGAACCCAGCTAGGGAAAGGAAGTCCCTTTCAAGGGAGGTTTGCCACTGCAGTGACTTGGCTGCACTGTTGAACAGCAGCATGTTTACACTGAGAGCTTCACACATGCACGTGCAAAGAACAGCACCCGACATGGGAAACTATGTTTGTTCCCATAAATGAGAGTGATAAGACTATAAACAGAGCAAAATAACACATAGCTACTTGTTCCATTGTCCCATGCTGCCAGGACGTGGTGCTAAGTACTGCTGTAAGAGGAAGTCAGACATGCTCCAGAACACAGGAAAACACTTGGAGGGACAGGAGACTCAGACTTAAAACTGGAGAGGTACAACCCAAGTGGAGCTGTTCAGCGCACATTCGCATGTCAGACAGCTGTCTGAGAAAACAGCTCACCATGGCTGAAGACTATCAAAAGACAGTCTCCTCACAGATATGCAGTTTTCTTGCCACCCTTTGAAGGATGATTCTACATAGTAACAATAAAGAAAATCAAGCCTGAGCATCATGTCTGAATCTTGAAGCATATGAAGCTTGAAGTATGTATTTGGGACAAATAGGGAATTACATTCCTAAGTAGGAGATGAAGTATGCTCTTAAACACTTTGTTTATAAATATTTTTTTAATCCTCAGAGACTTGTCTGTTTTGAAATTGCATTGCCATATTCCAATATTTACTTATGGGGGAGAAGACAAATTACAACTATTTTTCAAGAACATGACAATGAAAATATTTAACCTGTATTGCAAAATAGTTTGTAACACAGAAACTGCCTCATCATTACCATAGTTACTTATGTTATAGAGCAGATTTACTATTTATATTTATCATATTTACTATCAGATTTACTATTGATAAACTATTCTGTGCATACAGAAGTGGAAATTCACACTTTTTATTTCTTATTGAGAGTGCCATGGTAGCCAAGTTGAGAACTTATTAAGCTATCTAGATTTTCAATACTTGTGAAAATATCAAAAGCTCAATTTATTTATTTAGTCCACTACATTTCTCCAAAACAGTAAGAGAAACTGTCCCTCCCACCATATGTTCTTCAGAATTCCTGTAGTTGGAGTATGCACTGATGGACAGAGCAAAAGCAGCAAACTTACACACAATGTTAACTCCTTTTCAGAGTATAACAGAGAAAAGGGAACTGATAATTCTAAACTGTGTTCTGAAAACCCCAGAACCTTACTTTTAGTTCTGAACCGTTTTTAGGAGAGCTGTTAGTTATTCATAGGACTTCTCTAATACACTACTACTTTGCCCTGTAATTCCACTATTGATCACATACTATGTTATTGACTACAAAGTTCTCAAACAAAGAGCAAAGGTACAGTTTTTTTCCTTAAAAGGAGAGCATAAAGAGGAGACATGAACTCTGACTTGGTCAAGTCGCCTCTATGAAAGTAAAATTTATTTTTGTAATCTGTAGCAGTGGAGTTGACTTTAAAGCAATGTGGTCCCAATTTGTACTATTTTAAATCAGGATGTTCAAATATGAATAATGTTCAAAATTTTAGACAGGAAGAGGCCAAAGGGGCTACTGTTCATATAATCATGGAATGGAATTGGAATAGCTGTAAAAATCTAAACTAATAGACTGAGTATTGGAGCAACATGACTGCCACACTTACACAGACATCCCTCCAAGCCAAAAGAAAAATCACTTGTTGCTACCCTGTACACTTTTTCTGGTGCTACGAATTTATTAGGATTGCACTCAGAAAGGGCTACAATTACTTTCTAAGTGGTTTAAGCTACATGTTCCCTCCCTGCCACTGTATCCTCTCTTTCTTGCAAAACTCACTCTTCAAAGCTTAGTAGTCAGGGACAAAAACTAATCCATAAAACCAAAAAAAAAAACAAAAAAACAAAAAAACAAACCAAAAAACAAACAAACAAACAAACAAACAACAAAAACCGGGATTTGGGAAGAAATCCTGCAAGGAAAGGGAGAAGATAACGGCCAGTTTCTCTCTCTGCCACAGTTCTACAGGTAAATCCCAATGGGCCCAGCTGTGCAACACGAGGCTGTTTCACCAGGGCTGAGCCAAGGACCTCACTGGAGGCTGGAGCTCTCCACAGGCTCTCGCTCCGGCTGGCAGCTGGTGCGGGCACACAGTCACTGCCTGTCTTTTGTTTTTCAGAACAAGGAGAAAACACATTTTTCCCCTCCCTTGTCTGGGAAACAGGAAACAGATTCTTATAAAGACTCTCCCACATACAGACTGGGCAGGAAAAAGGTGGAGTTTGGCAACATTAAGATTTGTTCTTCAAATGCAGACCAGTAATTATTCTAAGGTAAGCGACAGGATGGCTGGGCTTACTAATGTTTACTCACCCTGATGCTGCTGTTTTCAAACGTATTTATATTTCATGCAGACTTACTCATAAATGTAAAAATCAGTTATTTTTACCTGAGTTTTCAGGTGGTTAGACCCTCGCACAGACTTTATTTACCTTTACAGAAATGTAACTAGTGCAAATAAATACGTCTTTTTCAATATCTGTACAAGTCAATCCATTCTTAAGCGCCTTATAAAGTGACTAGACATTTTTATCCATGTTTTATAAATGAGACTATACTGTTTCAAGTGCAGAATATAGCTCCCCAGAGCACAGGAAAAGTTCTACACCTCCACTTCAGAAACCAAAAGCTAGTACCATTATTGTCTTTACCTCAGGGGGAAAAAAAATTCATTAGGAGAGAAACGTATGTGGGCTTTCTAGGAAGGTCAGCCACTTGATAACTAACTTGTATGTGTGAAAGGACAGATACTGTTGATCCTACATATTCCAGGAGCACGTACTAAAAACTAGTAACAGGAAGAGAATTAGCATGAACAGCAGGAAGGTTCTTCACTGAAAAGAATCCTGAGATGCTGTTTTGACACTACTTGTTATGAGCTACCCCAAAAAAAAAAAATCCTAAAATAGCTTGATTGCATCACACATGAAGTTAGATATGTTATCCACCTTCACAGAAAGCACCTAACATCCAGACTGCTTTGTATTAGAGCACTAATCTGGATGGGAAGCAATCTCTCTTCAAAAGTCACATTCCAACGACTGTGAAATGAATTTTTTTAGTGAAAAAATGAAATGAACCTGCAAAAAATCTGATTGCTTTCAGTTCCTGCATAGCAACCTTAGCTTGTGCTTGTCGAGGTCATACTGAACAGTCTTTTAGAGCTTGGGAAAAAAAAGATTTTTTTAATAATCTTAAGTGCAGTGTCTTAAGCATATTTAAAAAAAGGCATTTAACGCCATAAAAATATTTAAATATGTAGTCAATGTAATTGCTCTTCAGAGTGTTCTGTGAGCAATCACTCATTACAAAAATGCTCTAAACAAGCTCCATGAAATCAAATTATAATGAAAAAATGATTAAATTCCCCTCAGAAAACTGCCTTGTTACCGTACCTAGAATACACCCATAATTAAAACTGACTGGGAAAGCAAAGACTTGTCTTCAAAAGTAATACGTTGAACACCTTTGAGTAATGTAGCTGCATGACTGCCATGGAATAAAGCTCCCAAGCCAATAAACCAGGCACGCAGAGTCAGCGTGGTGCCACCAGCTACCTCACATTCAGCATGAGCATCTTCCCTGCCAACACATGATGCTTCCTCACCTTTAACATCCATGGGCATCAGTGCTGTTCTCTCCCACACAGAGTAAATCGAAGAACTCACATTTTCTTCTAGCTAAGCCAGTAGCACTAAATAAAGTGATGGTTTATGCTGCATTGTTGGCAGGACAGAGATTTGGGAATTAGAGATTTTTCAAAATCGTTAACAGGTCTTGCTTTTTCCTTTCTTAGCTTTAGAGTGGACCATAGTCAAGAGTTCTCTCAAGACAGCTGTGAGGAAGGAAACTTCAATTTACATCATCATTATTGTAGGTATAGTTTGACAGTGGGCACAGGAAGAAAACATGCTCCCATTTTATTTCAGTGGAAAGCCTATTTTCACTGAAAAAATGCTATTTAAATGGCTACGTTTAATGCATTTATTCAGTATGCTTTCACAGTAAGAATTCATTAAAAAGCTCTAGTCCTCAGAACATCTTAGGGGGAAGAAGCAGAAATAAACTGTCCATTGCATATCAAGCTACTGAGTAACTAGTGTAAAAGTTCACAGTTAATTTACTGCCCCCTAGTTATGATTAATGAGCTATAAATTGGCCTGTTAATAGTTCAGTTGTAAAACAAATAAATTATATGGCTACTTTTAGTGGGCACTTCTCACCCTGTGCATATACAACCTTCATTATAATCCCTGACCACACTGCCCACTCCACAAAGCAATCTACTAGGAGGGAGGGAGGGAGAGAGAGGGAAGGAGGGAGTTGGCAGAAAAGGTGCCAAAAAACCCCTCCAAAACAGTTAAACCTCTGAAATGTTTTGTTGTTCCCTTTTCTGGCCCCAGATCGTTCATGAAACAACATCTTTGTAATAGTCAAATCTTAATATGAGCACTTATCACCACCCAAGGTTCTGTGTAAGAGTAAGGATGACAGTTTTCTCGAATTTGTGTCACAACATTGTTTTGTATCAAGAGGCGAGACATTTCCACTAAGTAAGGATATAGGCTATGGTGGGAAGAAAAAAAGATTAGAAAAAAAAAAAAGAGAGAGAGAAGAATACGCACACACAAGACCTGCAACAGCACAGCCTGGAGTTCTGAATTAAATCTCTGCTTCTGGTAGAGACTAATAAAATATCTGTGAAGATATAGTCTTATGGGTTGTTCTTTGATTTAGGTATTTCCAAAGGGTGGGAGACTAACTGATCAGGCCAGTTTTAAGAGTATGTATTAAAATGCGCATAATTCTGTGTCACAGCCTGAGTCTTACTTCTTAATTACTTTTTCACATTAAAAAAAAGAAAAAAAAGACTTTTCTGACTAAAATATCATCTGACAGAAACTACTGCAGTTTCAGAATTACATTACAAAATTATTCTATACTACGTGCTCCACTGATATGTGTAACTGGTTGACCAAGAGGTTACCCCCCCAAAAAATTTGATATTTAATGTGAATACTTATTTTCTGTAAGTCATCTGCAGCATTCACCATGAAGAAGGCCCAGTTCCAAATCCATATTTGGGAATAGCTCTATTAATATAACAACGATGACTCACAGTGCAAGTTCTAATGAAATCTTCTATTTAGAAGCATTACATTTATAATACTTTCCCCATATAAGGTTTACAGTTTAAGCCTTTACACATACATTGTTAATGAATATAAAAATGTCTAAAGTACTTTTGAATGCTCACACGTGCAAAAAAAGTTTCAAAGAAAACACATGTGAGATCATAAATCTTGTGTTGTAGGAAAAATGCTATGTGAACAGCTACGCTGAATATAAAGGGCAAGAGAATCATAGAACGGTTTGGCTTGGAAAGGACCTTAAAGATCACCTAGTTCCATCCCCCTGCCATGGGCTGGGACACCTTTCACGAGACCAGGTTACTTAGAGCTCCATCCAACCTGACCGTGAACACTTCCAGGGATGGGTCATCCACAACTTCTCTGTGCAACCTGTTCCAGTGCCTTACAGTACAGAATTTCTTCCTAATATCTAACTTAAATTTCTTCCTAATATCTAACCTAAATTTCCCTCTTTCAGTTTGAACCTATTACTCCTTTTCCTATCATTACAGTTCCTGATGAAGAGTCCCTTTCCAGCTTCCCTGTAGGCTCCCTTCAGATACTGGAAGTTTGCTATGAAGTCTCCACACAACCTTCTCCAGGCTAAACAGACCCAACTTCCTCAGCCTGAGTACTTTAAATAGTTTAAAAAGAACCAATACCCGCAACTCACTATAAAAGAAACAACATTCCTGAAGGTGGAGATAGAGCCTTGTGTTCACTGTCACTCTCCTCCAACTTCTGATGGGTCCATACATCTCTCCATAGTTCCTACAGGAGAGCCGACAGTAAAGACTCTTTTCAGGCAGAGCACAGGGAAGAGTACAGCAGCCAGAACCTGCAGTAAAGAACATCCCCAGCAGAGAGGAGCAGCAGTGGTCAGAAACAGCCAGCAGCCCTTTCTGCGTGTGAGAAATGGTGCTGGACTGAAATCCTGTCCCAACCATTCGGCCATGTCACTGTGCAGTAATGGGATGGTAAATACGGGATGCAGGGGAGTGGAGTGAGAGACCTGGAGAAAGTATTTTATAAAGGAAACTTCTGCTGTGTATAGAATGAGAGCATTTGCCACATTTTGCTTGTCCTTGGGCACTGTTCTCCCTCTGTACACATCCAGCAGTTAGAGCAGCCTCAGATCTCAGTCTTCATCCAAACACTACTGAAACATCATCCCTGCATACACTGCAGTAACCCTCCTCTTCCAAAAAAAGAACAAAATAAGGCCATTTTAATGACATGTGAGAAGCCACCTCACTTTGTAACTGAAGTACGTGAATGAAAATCACTGTCAGTTTCAGGAAGTGGAAGAGTGAACCTGTAACTAAGTTACAAATGAGCAGAGGGCTGGCTACAGCTGACAAGAAAGTACTAAGATACCTCCAGTGAGGCAGAGGTCAGCCAGCAGTGCTGGTATTTTGCATCTTAGCTTACATTTTCTGATACCATAAAGCATCTAAAGATGACTCTCCAAAACTGGATCCCCAATCCAACAAAAACTGAAGTGGATAATCTACATTTTTGGCCCTAATCTGACAAATCTGCGCTGTGCTTTCCAAGGATAACTGTCTGTATTGCTACCCTTAGATTTCCCCTTTTTTCATGACAGAAAGTATGGTAATTTGGGAGGACTGTAAAGCAGTTCAAACAGCTGCTTCTCCTCAGATAAGATATTTGGGTGCTCATACTACCTCTGTCTGCCAGATGAGCTATTTCAACAGGCTTTCATGAACCGTTTGTCACATCCTTCAAAGCCATTTTTCCTGCAGTTGCAATGAGACTTAATAAAAAAGCCTTCTGAAGCAGGCTTACTATGCTCTTTCCTATTTCTACTTTTTTGGGCAAAACAAACATAAGATACTACTTTTTCTCCTCGGCTTGCTTTGCGTCAGCACAAGACGGAAGCACACAAGAAAAATAAATTCTTTTTCAATTTCAGTGCTTGGCTCAAAATCAAAAGTCATTAGTTTAAAGCAGTGGCTTGGAGAAGAGGAAACATCTTGGGGCCAACAATATTTTATCAGAGTCAGTTGAGCATCCATTAATCATTAAGATATTCCTAAGTATTTTGTCCCTGTCCAACTTGAATTTGTTTCAAGGCATGAGTTAGTTCTGACTGTGATTATATATAATCACCTTCATGTACACACAGAACCAAGATTAATGCAGCAGAACTCAAAGAGCATTTGCAGAAGGGCCCAGGGCTGCACTGAGCAGAAGGAAAATGTCAAACTATTCCAACTCTAAGGTGAAACACCAATGTCACAAGTCAAACACAAACTTTTCAAGAAAATTGAGCAAGTGCTCCTCAGCAGCACAGGCACTGAGATGCTGAGCTGCAAACACTGCATTTTCAAAGCTTTCACCCCTGCCAGATTTCTGAATGCACAATCTAGCTACATTCCTCTGGCACTTACAAATGTCCCAGGAAAACATGCCACACAGCAGTTGTTCAGCAGTGCAGTCAAGTAGGGCCATGACAAGAAGATAAAAATTCTTTAATTAACACTTAAACATTGTAGTTTGTGCTACATATTTGTTCCATCACGATGGGGGTTTGGGATAGCCACTATGCAGGAGTTGCAGAGATTATTGCTTAAACAGCTGTCTTCAGACAGCTGTCAAGTTTTTAACCTGCACTGGTTTGGAAAACATTGCAGACCAAGTGTAGGTTGCATGGCCTTGTCAAAATTGCCACAACAAGCAGAAGAGAATCATGTGTTTCTCTGACTAGGGCCTTTGGAAAGCCCAATTTAGGTGCAATTTTACCTAGTACACTGTCAGTATATCCTACGATATTTGAAGGAAGGTCAGCAAGTTCCCAGCTGTCCAGTGGAGGTCTTCACTTCTGCAATTCATAACCTACTTACCACTGCAGCAAAGCTTTCCTGCAGAGGGCATGGTCACTGTGAAGGTACACCAGAAGAGCATGGTTCTGTCTGCATCACTACAAAGGTTTTAGGAATGCATAGGCCCATACATTATGATTCCAAAAGGCACAGGAAGCTTAGATCACATCACTGAAGCTCAAGTTGCATATTTGTTTCGGGTGCATTGAGGTCATATCTTGCGAAATGCATGCTTGGATTTACACCCTTCCTTAAACTTAAGTCATTAGGAGAAAAAGAGGAAATAGATGTGTAATAAACAATATTTGTTATTTGACACCCTACCAGCATGCAAAGACTTCTACTATCACTAATTCCAAATGGTAAATGGACAAAAGGAAAGAAAAAACAGCAACTGCAAAGAGAAAAAAATTATGCTGAAATGATTACAGTGCCAGTGCATTTTTCACTGCCACTGTGTCACAACACAGCACCATGCAAATAAAGGAATATCTCCCAAGCTAGGATGATCTTCAAAAGAAATCGTTTATAAAAAGAAACTTTGCAATGCAAAGAAATATAATCAGCACACTGCAGGTTAGCACACAACAGCAAAGCAGACTTAACGACACCGTCAAAGAGATGCTGGCAGGTAAGATTTCTGCTCCTTGTCTCAGGAAGATAAGGTGCTTCTTCTAACTCAGTGTCCTCTGACGAATCTCAGCACCATATCCCTCTGTCTCCACAGACGTGTAACCAATACCCACTTCAAAAAGCAAGAGTGAACATGCCCATGTCCAGTGTGACCTGCTCAAAGAATAGCCATAAATCACTGTTTCTAAGTGAAACTCTGGATTTCAGTTGTGTTTCCAGTTTATGTTTGTTCAGTTCTTATGTGAGTGTCAACTGAGGTGCGATAGAACAGCAGAAAGGCAAGGGAGGGGGAGCTTTTTGCTGGTATTAGTTTTGAAACTATTTTCAAGCATCTTAGCTCCCTTTGTATTCTTCCTCCTCCTTCATGAGTTTAAAAGTGCAATTAGGGCCTGACCAAAACATACACAGAGAAAAAACTAATTATTGTGATGACTTTTGCTACAGTGCTGTCTTTACAAGCAAAACCAAAAGGAAGAATCAAGATTTTCCTGAAAATTGGATCTGAAGTTTTGGGGAGTACTGCAAGGTGTCAAAGACAGAACTATTGAAAAGTGAGCATCTTTTGTATAAACATGTAAGGGACTTCACATAAAGCCTGTACCCTAGAGTTCTGCTGTTTTCTTCATTGTTTTTGTGTGGGTTTGTTTGTTTGGGGTTTTTTTTGTTATTTTACATCAGAGAAGCTCAAAGCTTTCATGCACTATACTGTAAGGGGGAATCCCATGCTATGTCCCCTCCATATGCAGGTACCTGATGCAGTATTTGCCCTACAACATTCCACCCCAATGAGCTCCCCTCTCCTCAAGTGACCTACACAACAGGTTGCTGCTCCACCTGACAAGTGGAACACCATGTCCCAAACAAAAACCCCTAAAGATCAAAACGAGCCTTTCTGCTGACATGGCAGAAGTTTAGGCTAAACAGGAAAACATACTTGAAGCTCTTTTTCCATTACCTTGCATTATTAAACCATCTAGGCAAGAGATAAACATAAAAGGAATTTCTTTAATTAGATAAATTCACTCCTCAGCATCTGTTGTTTAATAAAGCAAAGCACATCAGCATGTTAGAATCAGATAATATTTGAGTCTCCCACAAACTCACAGCTGAAGCTCCTTTTTCATGCAAGCATTTGGGTGCCACTGGTTTTGCTCACTGTAATACAACACTTCCAGTTAAATGCTTGCTGTAAAATGTAATGCCAGGTATGCACAGGGCCACAACAAGTGAAATTCCTTAAAATGATTATGCAGCATCTTGCAAGTTAGAACAAGGCAGAACAGATGTACAGGGTGATCTTGTACAATGTATTTCCCTGAAGTTCTATACCATCCATTCATTTTTAATAAACCTCAAATCAATTAAAGATTGTGCTTCTTGTAACTAAAATCTAAATTCCTTTAACACAAGCAATATCCATTACCTTTTGCTTTTCAGCACCATTTCTTAATTAACTCTCTAATATAATCTCTCAAAGGGTCAAAAACCTCTGCAAAAAAAGCCAAGTTAATGATAATATATTCTTAGCCTCTATCTACTACAAACTCAATCCCATTGAGGGACAAATTCATCTCAAAGCTTAAAATCAGATACTCTAAGATAGTAACTTCCCATTATGTTTGATCTTGTATCCAGTCAGCTAGTGGAATTTTCATTACAGTTATTAAAAAAAAACATTAAGGATATGCCAGGAAGATGTTAGCACCTGTCTACTCTGACATTAAGAAAACCTAATCCAAATAAAATTTTAGAATTTTAAAAAAAAATCAGTTTTAAACATGTGTTGGCAAAGCAAAGGACCCTTCTAAGCAGCATTGTGCAGACCAGCACAGTCCAGCCGAATAACACTGCCAAGTATTCCCAACCTGATCCCCTTGCACTGCTCTCTGCCTCTCCTGTGCAGAGATTGCCAGTCAAACCCATGGTCCATGGCACAGTTAAAGCACCTAGGCACTGGGGGGTGAGTCTGCAGCTATAATCTGAAATACACCTGGGCTTTTCAGGAACAGAGCACTAAAGGCAACTGCCCCATGAGGCACTTAGCACAGTGCTTACTCATTACAGAAGGTTAAAAGCAGCACCAAAGTAAAGGGACACCCTAAGACTAACAACTGTCTTCAGTTGTCAAGTTACCAGCCAAGCTCAAATAAACAGTTAGGACCGAGCTGTGAAAGTACAAATCCTCTTCAGATCAGGTATGCTGTGCTAAGAAATAAAACTTACATCGTATGAAAACACACAAGAATCTGCTTTAGTAAAAATCAAATGCAATTATTAAAAAAAAAAACTTCACCTGAAAATTTTCTATTTTCAATTATTACAACAAGATTCCTTAAACAAGGAATATCTAGGCAGTTATCTTCTTTCCACTAATGATATATTCTCTGTGGCAGAGAAGATTCAACAGCAGAGAGAAAGAAAATCAATATTTTTAAAACCACAAAGCTAGTAAAGTAACTCGGACTAGATTTTACTACTTGAAACTACTTAAGCTAATTTTTCATACTGACTAAATTTACAGTAAATTGTATTCCATGTCGGGGAGCATCACATTAAATGAGTTTAGCTCTTGTTTGTACCAAAAGCTGGCAAATGTTTAAAATCATTACCACAGGCACCTCTTTGGGAATTACACAGTTCCTAATGTTTCAAGATTTTACTGAGTAGATCCACCTCATTTTAACATACAGACAACTCTAACCGGCCCCCACCAAACGCACATACTATAAAAGCAAATCTAGCAAAATGCAGAAGAAAACAAGCTAAATAAGCTGCGTATTTCATACACTGTGATCCTCTGCTGTTTTTGAGACAAAAGACATGGCCATTATTTCATGTACCCTGTTACTAGAAAGGAAAATAAAGGCTTCTGTTTTCACGTGGTTTTAATGATGAAGATTCAAAAGAGGATGCAGGCTCTTTCTTACCCATTCAGCGTGTATGAACCATTCCTCTTGAGTCTCATACTTGCTGATAAGAATCTTAGGAAAAAGTCCAGAATGAGGTGGTTTGTCCTCTGCCACCCCAGAATACAGGCACCTGTTTGGTGGTTGCGCTTTTTGTTCACCAGGGGATCTCTTTCCTGTTTCCCTGAGTCATCAGTGAGGAACAATGTGAAACCGCCACCAAAGTCACTTAGCAGGAAGCCCAGAGGAAACTGCCTGCAGCCAAACAAGAGTCTGGAGGTGTAATATCTCCCCAACGAATCTTTGACAAAATCTTGGAGCCCACTAAGGAAAAGCAGCAAAAACTCACAGAGGAGGTTCTATAAAATACCTGAACTTCTCCCTGCACGTGCAAGAATAAATCTTGTAGAAAGCTGTACTTTATCGGTGAGCTGCTCTTCTAAATAGCCAGAAAGCAGCTTCAGATCTATTCCCTCCTTCTCACCAGCCCTGCTGCGACTATCACTTAAGTATTTAGCACTACCCTCAGCACAAGGCAACTAAACAAGAAGCCCTAAATAACAAATACTCAGACTGTTTTGGGTTTTTTTTCCTCCCCCCAATATCAAGTTAAAAATTACACATGTGGAAAGGGACACACAATTAGTGGTTAAAAGGTTTATTTTCCTTGTAGTAGGTTAAAAACAGGCAAACAAGTCACGCTTGAATGCTGCAGAGAAAAATATCCTCTAGCAGTCCAGTCCTGGGCAGGCTGCCCTGCATAAATCACAGCATTGGACTGCCTCCGAGAAGACTGTTTTCCTCCCTTTTCTGTTCACCCTCCCGTTCCCTGATAGCTGTGAACCAAACAGCTGCACAGCTTAATGTCTGGACTAGAGGGGTGAATCTACCACACAAAGCAAAAATTACTCCAGATAACTGTTGATCATTTACTGTCTGTGAGCAAATCGACACTGACTTGAGTAATAAATCACATGAAAAGCGTTTTTATCAATGGATGTTGAAATGACTGTCACTTGTGGCCTAGGTGAAACTATTTTAGGATAATGGGAAAACTGCACACTAGACAAATATAAAGATTAAATATTCACTACCTAAAAAGACAGAAGCAATTGGTAGGGTCCTATGGAACTCTGGCCTGAGTACATTATTCTTATTTGAATGGTTAAAATGTCTAAAGACTATATGTTTGTCAAGCTGAATTTTCATTTTAGCAGTTATAGAAATAATTTAACAATTATAGAAAAACAGCCTAAAAAATGGGAGAATGGTTTAATTTCTTTCCAGGTGCCCAAGATTATACATTTAGGTGTAATCAAGCATACCTATATAGGGACTGAATAGATCATAAATGTTGAAAGGAAAAAGTTACAATTAATTACAGGCTGAAGAAATCAACATCATACTATTGATAAAAGGCAGTGAGACTGAGCTGTAGAAATATGCTGCATCTACAAGACAGAGAGCAATTCTCAGCATCTATCAGGCCTCATCTGAAGCACCATGCCCAATCCGTGGCACCCTAGTTGAAGACAGATGTAGAATTAGCTGGAGCCCAGAGAGCACCAAGAATATTTTTCATCTCACAGATGCAAAAGCTGAGGGAAGAAAACAAGATAACACTTCCAAGAATTTAGAACACTGCTGTAAAGAGAAAGGAAACAAAATATTCTTCCTTCTCTGTCCATCACAAAGGGACTTAAATTAAACAAGAATCAAACCAGGTTAGTATTGTCTTGCTTGTGGAGGGGCATGCGTTTGGTTCTTAAGTACAGGAAGAGACTCCAGAGTCCCTGTTACTGCAGGCCCTTGAGATGATCTTGCTCCAGGATCTGGAGACCAACTAGGTGTCTCTCACCCCTACCTTTCTATGATTTGCTCCCAGTACTAGCTGGCAGAAAAAAATGAAAACTGCGCCATGTAACCACATGAGACAAACTAGCTCAAGTCACCAGGCTACAGCATGCTTTAGAATTTCCTCCTCAGAATAAGTTATACTGGCCAAGACTCCACATAGGTCCAATCCATTACAAGGACAGTGGTAGCATCGCTCTGGTTTTATCATATACATCATGGGAAAGAATCATACCTCGTGTTCTTCTCAACCATCAACTTTACAAAGATCTACCGATGTACTGGCTGGCACCAGGGCCTAATTCTTCCAGGTGCTATGGTCAGGCCCTGCTGTCCCTCAGGAGCTGGTAAAGATTCATTACGGTCATAGAAGAGCTAGAAGTTAGGTCCCTGCAGGCAGCTACTTACAAGCACTGGATAAAGAGCAAACACATTCCTGGAAGCTCATCAAAGAAAACTAGGATGATTTATTTGGTTAATAATTTAGGGAATAAAAAATAAGCTAATAAATAAAAAATGTTAGGTAAAGATAATTTCTAAATGCTCTGCAAACCCATCTCAAATGAAAACTTGAACTCAGTTTTCTTCTCAGAGGCCAAGATTTCTGGAGAGGTCATCTTAAACCCAGGCTCAGAGTAAATCTGGTGTGTTTTTAGTTTTACTTGAAATAAAAGATGCCTCTGACAGTATAATTGAATCATATGTGACATGGCTTTTTTGGGCATCTACTAATTTGCATTGGAAACACACCAGCAATATGGGACACAGGAGCTGTCATGAGGTGCTGTTTGATGGCTGTTAGTTAATATCAATTGACTACTATTCTAAACTAGAGAATCACAATTTTTGTAATTTTAAAAAAAGCAGCCCTTCCCACAGCTTTTTAAAGCTCCTTTCTGGCTACAAAATTTAAGTGATGTTCCCATGGATTTTCTGAGCTCTTTGGTTTTGATGGCTACCTAATTTTTTAAAAATTAATTTCAGCATTCTGCGGCTGTAGGCAGCTGCTGGTTTTTTCCAAACACTACTTCTGCAGAAAGACATCGATGCTTTTTTTCTTTTTCACTCCCCCATGCTCTTTTAGGATTACAGCAGCACAAGGGTATGTGTTCTTTAACATCTCCATCTGAAAACTATTATAGGAAACCAGCAACTAAATATAAACTGTCCAATCAGAGCCAGAGTCAGCCACATTGATGCTGGGATCCCAAAATGCTATCATGGACAAAAGAACTTACCACAGAAACACAGCTAAAGCCTACTTGCCAACACAACTGCTTCAGAAACAATGAATTCCTGCTTCAGAGAGGTCTTCTGGAGAAACGTGTTTTGTTAACAAAGATAAAAAGCCCCTTACTTTTAGTCAACATGAAAATAAAGATGATAAACTCGCTGAAGCAGGCAACTCTACAGTGAGGCAATGTGCTATACACATTATCTTCTACAGTATTTTCAGTCAACTGCACCTAAAGAAATTCTTTTCTCCCCACTCTCCCTACACGTAGGCATTCCAGAGAGCACACACAAGCTGAATCATCCTCACTGTGGTAAAGACACATGGGAGGAGGAAAAACATCTTTATGTCTCCTTAAGATCCCTTCTGACAAATAAAGCATTCTTACAGTCCACTTTTCTTTTATTCCCTTTCCCAAGCAGAATCCATAAACTTCAGCATGGATTATTTGTTCCCAGGCTAAACATTCATCCAATTACTGCTCTGCTTCCAAAGGAAATTTCAACAGGACCATTTGGCCCAGTTATTCTGGACTTTAGCTCAAAGAGCAGTTCTTTAGATAACAGAAATTAGTATGGATGATTTACCATTTTCAACCATCTCCCAGATACTCTATGCTTTGAAAACAGCATTAAAAGATCTATTTCAATTACTATTTAAAAAATCCCTTTTAATAAGGAAACTTACATTTTAAGTAAAAAGCTGGGTACAGCAGAGAATAGCCAGTCCTCTACTACTTGGAAAAACTTACAGTACACTCACAGCCTAATTATTCATCCAGGAGGAGCTTTGCATATGAATGAAACATCTTTCTACATCTAAAAAGAAACACTCACTAGCAACTTCAGTTCTCCACATCTGGCCAGGAAAGAGAGGAGACAGAGTGCCCATATGTACCCTATTTTCCAGAGCCAGGGTTTTCACAAGTGTTAAAAAGTTACTTCTACAGCATTTAGTGTTACTTTATACATGTATCCTTGACCCATTCCCTCCAATGTTTTTGAAAAATCTACTTGAGTTTGTCTATTTGACTACCGAAGAGAACAATTCACTCTTTCTTTTGGAAAATACCCACTAACCTAAGGCTTAACCTTGTTTTCTACTGTCTTGCATCATAACTTGCCCTTATGGGCTGGCCAAGTTAATCCCCAAGATAATCAATGAAAGACTGAGTTGTTGCAAGAAACAAATTTGAGGCTACTTTCCTGGTCTGACCCAAACAGTGGGTCAGTCAGGTTCACTTCTACCTAACTACTTAGCTAATCCAGGCTTAAACACTGATAAGTAGAGGAACAAAGACCTTACAGGTCAATATCAATTGTTGCTCTATAAGGAATGAAGAAGCAAAAGAGGTGAAGGAGAACAGGAAAACTGACTCTAAGACACAGCTGGATGTAAATGTTTTCCCCAAATTCTGCTAATTCATTTGGCGCATGAAGACAGCGCTGCCTCAGCTCAGAGTTGAAGGGATTTCTCTGCCAGAGCTGTAAAGAAATCCCATTTCAGTGAGGGTTTTGGCTTAGTATCGAAAATAAAGAAAAAACCCTGTGTGGGGACACAATGGTCAACATACAAAAGAAAGCCATAACACATTTCCTACAGTCAAACAGAAAGCCTTAACAGGGGAGAAGTCTTTAATTTGCTTTTTAGAGGATTGATTTGCTTTTTTTTTTTTTAATAATGAATACAACAGCCAATCCTGATTTAAGGCAAAGATGACAGTGGCACTGAAAGGGTTATTGCAAGCACTTTATAATAAGCAAAACAGGACAG
Organism: Manacus candei; assembly: GCF_025592945.1. Taxonomy (NCBI): domain Eukaryota; kingdom Metazoa; phylum Chordata; class Aves; order Passeriformes; family Pipridae; genus Manacus; species Manacus candei. Next base: position 4,278,737 of record NW_026138108.1, read on the forward strand.
TGTTGGAGAAAGTTACAGAACTGAAATAACAGAACAGCAATCCGCCTGGAAACGGAAAAGGGTGGGTGAGCAGTTTCTACCGGACCAGGGCAAAAGCCAGGGTTTATAAATTTAGAAAAAATACACACCCACATAAAACTTCTCAAGTAAGAGGATAGGGGAGAAGGGGAAAAAAAAGAAAGGAAAAAAATACACACACCATTTTACAAGGCTTTTATATAAATTTTGCCTAATCATTCTTAATGGACATCTGCCCATGGCTCAATACAGGAAAGACCAAGCTTTCAGTATGTGCCAAACTGTCTGAGACCTCTGGCACTCTGCCTGCTGCGAACCCCTACTTGGGGCAGTTTCCTGGAGGTAGGCTTGGAGCGAATGAACAGATCCCTCTTTGGAAGGGCTGTCCAAAAGAGTTAATGTAATGTAGTTCAGTATTGGACCTCACAGCGCTCAAGTGCATTCTTTTCGACTTATTTTAAATGATTTTTAGGTTTTAGAAAGAGAAGCAGCTAGGCAGAAATTAATAATTAATTTTGGCGTTAAAGAGAGGTCCTTACACAGGGTTAACAAAAGTACTGTGGCAAAATTAACGTTTCAGTGGGAAGTGAAAGTTGCCCTGCTTCCCACAGATGGGCACTAAGACCAGCTACGTGGACAACAGGTATTTATGTAACTGTGGCAAACAGCTGTAGAGCTTGAAGATCCCTATTCAGATCAGGCCCCAAAACTCTCTCCATCTCAAAGGAAGGCTCATAAAGTAACATAAAAAATAGTAAGAGAATATTGATGTTCTTGGCAAGAGTATCAAGCAGGTAATTTAGAGCAGGCACTGCCCCTTCAGCCCAAGAACAGGAAACAACTGTATGAATTACCAACATGCTCCACCCAACAAGTCCCAGCCGGTATAAAAGTCTCTGCTGCAAAATTTAGCTAATGATACAACCCAGGAGAACTCTGGTAGTACCACAGAGGGAGAACAGGAGAGAAATTTCTGAGAAAGACTTCAGCTAAAATTAAACACTATTGGGCACATACAAATCCCTGAAGCCTACAAAACAAAAAAGTAGTTAAGTTTTCTACTGCACAAGTGGCTTCTTTTCTCTTTTCCTTTTTTTTTTTTTTTAATTTAGCCAAGTGGTCTCACCCTAAGGTGCTAAAAGCTATAAGCAATTTTTCAACTTACAAAAAAGTTTAAAACTACATTGATTTTGTTAATAATGAAACAGTACCCTGATTCCAATACAGAAACCTGGTATCCTACAAGTAAAACTTGTTATAAAGAACCCTTAACAAAGAAAAGGAAAATTCTTTAAATACTTTTAAAAGGCTCATACAAATTATCATCCTGCATTTGTAGAGTCACTTATCAGACATGCTTTTTGCCTTACCTTCAGAAAGAAGCAAATTCACTATCTCAAAACAAATAAATACAGTATTATTTTGGCAGATTATTCTGTTCTTCTAAATTAATGCACATAATGAAACAGCTTCTCTGAAATGAAGTGCAAAGTGAAAAATACTGTGCATGTCAGTGGCAAAGGCAGCAACATAAATCATTTGAACATAGGATTTTTAAGGTGATCCTAGCAAAGCCCTTGCCAAATTTGACTTCAGTTGCTGTTATTCACATTTTTCCAAGATCCTAAATGTTCAACAAAAAGTCTTTGTAGACAAATCCCAGACATAAAGCCTTGTCATCCATCCTTCAAAGAATGGCAAGAATACTTCGCCCCAGTCAGAGTCTGGACCTCACATTTGAGAATATCAGAACATTAACTAGCATTTACATAGCACTTTTGGAAATTTTAATAGAGCTTTGGAAAAAAAAACCTCAATCCCTGCAACCTGTGTCGGTGATTGTTACAGTCATTACAGTGGAAAAACCCAGGAGGAAATGGTTATAAAGTGGAGCAGATAAAAGGAAACCACTTGGAAACAGAATCAAAAAGTCAGTGCTGTTTCTGTCTTTCCCCATTACTGAGGATAAGACACACAGGGCACCATCTGCACTGGTTGTTTTCACTTTCTAAGGCAGAGCAGCAAATGTGAATTAAAACTAATAATGCTAGAATACTGGACTTTCAATATCAGATCCCTGGTACTTATAAAATACTCCCTGATTCTTAAAGCAGTTTAAGGCCAGGAATGAAGGATCTGCTACATCTATCAGCTAGCTTATGTCTTCCACTTCGGCATCTCTTTTCCCAAAGTGTAAAATAGCAATAACAACACTTCAGGAAGCACTTGGACAGTCAGGATCTAAGATGATGCAAAGTCTAGGGTTTAATGGGATGAAGTGACTCATAAAAGGCCAAGAATCAAATGAAAGAATAACATAATTCAGAAATCCTCAGCTCTCAATTCAAACCTCACTGCTTAGGCCTCCTGCCTTTCCAAACACTTCTTACATGAGAGAAGCTGCATTTCACTCCTGAATAACTGGTCTTCATTCTGTCATCTGTGAGCACACACACATACCTTCTCTAAAGATTTTTGTTGAACACGGAGCTCAGCTCTCAAGGCAATATGGTAGACAAAGACTGGCTTCTTACTTTATATGCTACCATTCTCAAGTCAAAAAACTACAATAAAAAAATTGTATACCTGCCACTAAATTTCATCCAAGCTTTGTCCAACTACTGCTTGGTCCCATTTCTGGTTTTACAGACTTCCACTGAGAAGTAGTCCCTCAAGCTTATGCAATGGGAAAACCTGCAATCCAAGGCAATTCCTAACTCCTTACTTTTACATTGTATTGCATCCCTGTATGCAGTCTTATGCAATCGAAGTGTTCAGCCTAGAAAACTGATCTTAAATGCCTTCAGCGATATGAGAGTATACTTCTTCAGTAGCAACAGATGATCTGGGAGAACATAGCAAATAATCCTATTTTGAGAATAAAACATTAATTCAACCTTAAAAGCAGAATTTCCAAACTTCCCCTGGAATTCTTATCCTTTTAGTGTGCCATTATGTAGAAGAAGGACAATGTAAGGAGAACGAGTAAACTTGCTGTGAGGACCCAGGTTAGATGAGAACCAGTTTTTGGTTGAAAACTGAATAATCAAGACGTGATTCAATTTCAATTTTAAAAACTTAAGATAATATTTATTCCCAACAGATAGGCAAAAGAAAGCCCGTATAGAAAATTAAGAAGGGCAATTCTCCTTACATGTTGTTCTGGAATATCTACTATTTATCTAATGTTTTGTTATTGTTGCTGTTGTTATTTACTTTTTTATTGTGCTTGGATTTTTAGTGCAAGTTCATGTAATTTTGCTTAAAGTCACAAAGCTACAGTAATCAAAGCAGTCTTGTCTGCAATGCTCTGAACAGGACTCAAGCAAAAACTACACTAATTAGAATGCAATTTTCAAAGGTCAATTACCACATCATTAGCCAAGCCATTTACATCTCAGCAATGTGGAATATTCTCCGGTTTTAGACAGTGGAATGGGACAAAAATGGATTAAATTGCTTAGGGTCAAATAGTACAGTGTGTTGATGAGTAAGAGTTTAAACTCCAGTAGCTTGAGTAGCTCATAATGGGCCATTTTCACACTATGCCCTTGTCCCTCTGACACCATCTTCTGTCAGATGCTTAAAGAGATAGGGCAAGCATATCTTCCAAGCAATGTTAACATCCACTTGCACTGTGAGTAAATCTAATTTCTTTACCTTAACAAAAAACAAAGGACCAATTAGCAAAAAAATGCCTGGCTGTATGTCCACAGTCACATAATTTAAAAGTAAAAGCATAAAGAACAATCAGCACCTGTAACCACCCTGTCTAGAAGCAAAATAAAACAAACAAATAAAACACAAGACACAGTACAGGTTGTCCTAAAACTGTTTCTAGTTCAATAACCAAACCTTTAAAAAGTATATCGTCAGAGCAACTTTTCAGGGATATCACCGGGGTAATAAAATAAGCATGGGTTTTCCCCTCTGGATTTTAGATATGTACTGCGTGGTACATATTCAAAAATATGTCCATTAAAGTGATTTTGGGCGCTCAATGTCAAGCAAGTCAAGTTTCCAAACACATCAGTCAGTTCCAGACTGGGGCCTTGCTGCACACGCGGATTGTAAAGGTGCAGTTTCAGGAGGATACACGCAGGCACCTTTACAATGGCACTTGCCCAGCCTAGACAAGCAAGCGAGGCAAAGACACTGCTGGGTTCAGCTCCAGGGCAGGACAGAAGGAAACCCCTAGTAACCGGAAATCTTTCTGCCTCCAGCGGAGCTGGCAGTTCTTCCCCTACCCATCCAGCTTTCTCCTTATTCGTAATTTGCAGCCATACTCACTCCATGACTGTATTTAACCTTTATATCATACTCGCTTTCACATCAAGCTCCTGCACCAGCACAGCAACCTTCAGTTTTTCAGGTGCTCATATGACAACTGGAAGGGCCTATGAAAAAATAGTACAAAGCAAACTTAACCATGCATGGTTTCTCCAGCTTTGACCTGCCTTTCACTTCAACCTTTTCAATCTTTTTTCCAGATACTCCAAATCTCAACAAAAATCTTCATCATGCTTTAACTCCACACACCACTTACAAGTCAACTTGCACACTAACCCCATTTCTTATTTTAGAACCTGAGAGAGATCGTCATTCAGAAAGTCACTCCTATTATTCCTTCTGACAACTAATTCAATTAATAATTATGGCCCATTGATATATATGATCAGACTCTCCATATCCTAGTATAATATTAGGTTATTTGCTTGTTTAGAAACAAAAAAACCCTCACTACACTGATAGAAAGTAAAACAAAGGTCAACTCAGAGCAGTGGAAGCTAGAAAGGGATGTTATAATCCTTCTGCTGTTAACCTTTAAAAACATATCTATTTGAAGTTTAGGTGACAGAAAGCTTCATTCTTCATAAGTGGTAAAAAACCTGAGGCTCTTCAGTTTTGTATGAAGCATTACCAGGGCACAAGTCAGTTTTGGTCCTATACCAGACATAACCGTTCTTATAAAGCTTTGTTGCAGGTTGTTTGTATTTTATTTCTCTTTTTTTTTCCCCCAACATTTTTTTACTCACTTCTGTAAAAATATACACATCAAATAATTAGGATCACCAAGTGAGATGCCTTATCTCTACCTCTGAAGACGCAAGTGCCAAATAAATGACCATGCAAGCCCCTCCAAAACACTATGTGCCAGTGACTTTGTCTCACCCCTTTATTGTCTCTGCCCCTTCCAGTTCCCCCATCCCCTAAAGAGCAGTTGATATTTTAGTCTCGTGACCCAGCCTAAGGAACATCACTGCAACACTTGAACACTTGCTAATACAGGTCACCAATTTTTATTAACCAAAATAATTTCAAGTCCACACACACAGAATCAATCTTACTGCCAAGGCCATCTTTTCCTTCGCTTTCACTCCCACTGCACACGTTTTGGTGTACTCAGGCAAAACCCAGTTGGCTCCCTTCTGCAGTAACCTTGTTACTGCAGAGGTTCCATGACAACCAAAAGACAGTTCATACTATGGGTCACCGTAAAGCAATAATGTGCTGTACTGAATATGTGTGTGTGTTTGCATGAATCTTTTTACATAAAATCCCACCTTTCACCTGCAGGAATTTTAACGAAATTCCATCATCGTGCTCTCCAAAAATTCTATGACAAATTTGACAAACCCCACCCAAGTGCAACAGCAAGTGCTTTAAGAGGAAAAATGACTGAAGTAAGTTTTGACTAAGCATATTAGAAACAATTATTTGTCAATCTTTAAGCTATGTTTTGTCCTTCTCTATAGACAAAGAGTCAATTTAAATGGTCTTCTTTTTTTTTTTTTTTTTTTTTGTGACAGAAAGGTGTAAAAAAACCTGCCATGAACTCAACAAGCTTCTGAAGAAGACAGGTTTTTTAAATTTTTTTTCTTTTGAGCCTGGCTCCAAAAAAATTACACTAAATCACTTGTCTGCTCTTTCCTCACACCTAAAGAAAGATCTGCCCTATCCATGTTGCTATACTGCACTATGCTACAATTACATATGCCAGAATCCAAGAAATACCTGAAGTTACTGCTGCGGAAGTGTCCCACAGAAACCTAAAATCATGGCATTTACAACACAAGATATGCACAACATAAAATACTTTCAGCAAAGAATCAGCAACGACTCATGTAAACACTGGCGAGCTACTGAAATTCCTTTTCTGGCAAGCTGCTGCTCTAAGGAAGGACTATGGACATAGGGGGGAAAGTCTGCAAATGCAAAGAACATGCCACATTCAAACTTAGCAAAGTATCCAGTTTACCAGTATTCAATCCTAAAACATATAAGGATTTTGGATTTATCTTTTTTTTTATTTTAAACAATCATATGAAAATTAATGAGCTGGCACATGGATCATATTATCCATTATTAATTTTTTTCCCCTCAAGAAAAAGATGCATTTAAACCTATAAATTGGTATTTCACTTTGCAACACTATGCAGCTGTACTCTGTGCTATGGAGTTGGAAATACATACTGCAGCTGGAGAAACACATAACCTGAGCACAGATACCCTGCACCTCCCTAATTACAGATTCAAATGGTAACTGTGTGTGGAGCCTCTAGAATAATTACAGTTCTTACTGATACACTGTAAGTGATGATATACTGAGTAATTTAGAGAGAAACAAAAATAAGACAAGCCTTATAGCAGTAAGGATGTTGCTGTGGAAGGACCTACTTTTTCCATTACAAGAAGTTTATAATATTCATCTGGTTTTCAAATTTGGAGTTATTAATCAATATGTAAATTGGAATTTCTAGACTAAGATTTCTGTTGGTCTTTCAGCTACATAATCCTACCAGCAAAGTGTGTTAAAACATCAGGTTAACAGGCTTATTTGCTGAACAAGTACAGTGAGGAACTTGAAAACTTCTGTTAATTCACTGACATGATCTTCATTCCAAACTTGCATATTCTACTCTTAGGTCTCATGCTCTAATTGCCCCATTAATTTTCAATCAAATAATAAACTACCTGCAGTGATTTCACCAAGAAAGCTGCCAACACACTTAGCTGATAAAATAACTGCTTTGGGAATCTCCTCTCTTACCCAGAAAAGACTTTTAGCTACAGCTCGGCTCTAGTAGGCCAGGGAGTGTTGACACAATGCACATTCCACTGCCAAGGTCAGTAATAAGAAACACATCACCACTTTCACATGGGATATACAATAAACATTTGAGGATATTTTCATTTTTTATTTTTCAGAAGTCTTAAGTGAAGGAAAATAATTCAGTTATGCATAGCATGTAACTTTCCCCAGAAAGTCTGAGCCTTCTGAGAGCATCCTTTAGAGGATAATGGCCCTGAAATCTGTGAAGAGATGTTTATTGTGTGCATTGAAAAGCACAGTAATAGGAAGGAGCTGCTTCACGACCACATTCTTTGAAACATCTTGAGAAATGAAAATTTACCTCGTTTCAACTTAATACTCACAGGCCAGCACACAAAGCAAAACCATTTTCAGTTATCTGGCTGGTTACCATTAAAATGCGCAATAGGTGATGCAAAGAATTCTCACTCTAAGGTTTCTCTGGAGGTTTAACAGGCTCTCATAGGAAGAAAAGATGGGTGATATGATTAGCTGACATTTCCATTCTGAGAAGAATAGAAAGACTGTGCCATCCTCAGAAAGGCAGAATATTATTCTCTATTACAACACTTATTAAAGCACACTAAAGGAATAAAATATCTTAGCTCAGTGGCTTTAGTACATGAGAAAAATAATTCAGGGGAACATAGCCCAGTCATATCATCATCTCACCTGACTGCAACAGACCCCACCAAACACCACACTGAAGTAACTCACAGCTTCATGACAACAACCAAGATAAAATTTAAGACTGGCTGGCACAATTTTATCTTTCTACAAACCCTTCTGATTTCAAAATCTCTAATATGCCAAGAGCCACAAATTTAAGTGACCCTTTGTACAAGGGAAAAAGATCCAAATCACTCAGGTGAACTCCCGTAACAGACAACTAAGATGCCCTCACATATGCCAAGCAGTAAATGGAGGGGTGCTTAGGCTTCTAAGGAAAGGCTGTTCACCTTCCAATACAGCACAGCAGCTCCCCTTATCTGCCCCTCACCCTTACCAGCACTGTGACCCACAGAGCAGCTCCCCTCCTCCAACCCTCCTAGTCTCAGACGCTTCCTGTCTCCAGTGGCATTTATTTTCAGCCCTCAAGATTCCTTTCTATACGTTCCAGGAACCCTCTAGCCATCCTCTGTCCAGATGGCAGACTACAGATGAAGGGAACAGGGTCTTGGAGAGTCTTTTCTTGGCCTGCTTCTCAGCAGCCCGCTGGAACTTAGAGGCAGGCTGAGTCCTGCACAGACAAGGCTCTGTTGCACTGGGAAAGCCCTTCAATCCCTCTCCACAGTTTTCCTCAATGCCCTCTTTGTCTTCAGACAAATTTGTCTTAAACCTTTTAACGGCCTCTGCTTTCCAGGGGCATGCTTTATACAATCTACTCCCTACAGAAAGCCAATAAAAGGGCAAAGGAAAGGGATCTTAAGCAATGCTCTAACAGACAACCAGAGCCTCAGGTTTTACTACAAACAAAGCAGATGCTACTTTGACAAGTAGATGCAAAATAAAAAGGTAGGTGATAGGTTTGAGTCCTGTTGATCCCTGTCATCTTCAGGAGATGTTCTGAAATGTGACAAACACAAGTTTATGTACTTGATTTCACTAAGGACCATCACCCTACAATGAACTATTTTCAAACTATGACTCTCCCAGATCACTAGTCCTTATCTCTGAGACAACAGAACCAGATTATTCTGTAATCACAAAGACCAATACAGTTTCATCACCAACACTATACATTCATGTACAAGCTTGAGGGAATGACTGACATCTTTTATTTGAGAAAGTAAAAATTTCACCAAAATAAAAATAAAAAGAAAAATTTAAATTTTTCTCTTTGTTTCCAACTGAAGCTTCACTGAACAGTTTCATAAGTTTAGTAAGATCTGTTCAGGATTCCTTTAACTCTATTAATATCAAAGGCAATGACATTACTTGATTTATTATATATATAATGAAATAATACTTCCAAGAGCCAAGAGGGTTTAAAACTGAAATAAAGCTGCATGCTTCAGAGTATAATGTATTTAGGCATAAACTATTCTAAAATCAAATGCAGTAAGCAAAGCCAATTCCCCATTTAAAGACTGGGGCTATCAGGAAGACTGTAATGCAGCTCTTGGCTAGAACGATTACTTTAGGAAATGAACTGCAAGGGAAAGAACAAATTGCAGAACTTCAGCGAAACTCAACTAGAGTAGAAAGGGAGAAGTTACAGAGAAGCTACAGCAGCACAGAAAATTTCCCAATTTCAGAAAGGATCTTAAAAATTCAGCCCCTGAAAGGAAACGATCAGGAAAGTGGTGGGGAAAATCAGGCAAAATGCATCTTTGTCTTTTTGAAGGTAAATTAAAAAAAAAAAAGCATCTTCCTTGGTGGGTGTTGTGGTTTAACCCCAGCCAGCAACCAAGCATCACACAGCCACTCGCTCACTCCCCCACCAGTGGGACTGGGGAGAGAACTGGAAGGGTAAAAGCCGGAAAACTCAGGGGTTGAGATAACAACAGTTTATTAGCGAAAGCAAAAGCTGCGCACACAAGCAAAGAAAAACAAGGAATTCCTTCACTGCTTCCCATGGGCAGACAGGTGTTCAGCCATCTCCAGGACAGCAGGGCCTCATCACGCCTAATGGTGACTTGGGAAGACAAACACCTTAACTCCAAACGTCCCCCCCTTTCTCCTTCTCCCCCCCCAGCTTTACATCCTGAGCATGTCACACAGTGTGGGATATCCCTTTGGTCAGTTTGGGCCCCCTGGCTCAGCTGTGTCTCCTCCCAATGTCTTGTGTACCCCCAACTTCCTTGCCAGTGTGGCAATACGAAATGAAGAAGCAGCCTTGGCTCTGTGTAAGTCCTGCTCAGCAATAACAGAAACATCTCTATATTATCAGCCCAGTGTTCAGCACAAATCCAAAACCACAGCCCCATACCAGCCACTGTGAAGAAAGTTAACTCTCTCCCCAGTCAAAACCAGGACAGTGGGAAAAGCAACACAATCTAGAAGCACTGCAGTGCCATTATCACACTGGTGATGGCATTTTTTTTCAGTCAAGTTCTTGTTTTTTAGGTTTACCACTCATTTTAGAAGGAAGTTCACCATGTCCTTCTGTTGCTTTCATCATTTACATGTCATAATACTGCCTGTGAGGTGATTTCTTTAGTTTCACTTTGACAAAAACAAAAAGAATCATACAAGAACTATCTTGAAGAAAAAAAATCACCACTCCTTTCTAGGAAAGTTTGAAAACTAAATGTTATAAATAAGCTGCATGATATAGCCTGACCAGATTTCTATCATGTATGTTTTTATCTTCCTTAGCATTTGTACATTATTAGAAAACAACCCTTTTTAGAGATATGCATAAAAACTCCTAACTAACCTCAAAATTGTTCAAATCCTTTTCAGTAACTCCTTTCATTTAAGAGGTGTGATTTGCTTGTTAGGATAATATACTAAGTACATGATGATATCCATAGCACCTCCCACAGACATTTAGGATTGTCTAATTGAGATTTATCTGCTCTTATGAAATATCCACTGTGTGATTTACAGTCATTTACTCTGTAATAGCTGTAGCTGATGAACTGGTTTTAATTTCCTGTTTTCTCTCTTCCCTTCTTTAGTTTCTCAGCAGATGAAAAAAGGTGCAGCTTCATCAGAAATTATTTAAATTCAATATATACATCCATAATCATTGTTTGGCTACCACTAGAACATGACCTACATCAACTTAAAATCTGACCTAGAAATTATATTTAAAACTGAAATCAGTTATAGTCCCACAAACCTTACCTAATATGAGCTACATCAGACATAGCTGGAGTGAACCAGGTACTAAAATCACAGAAAATTAAGTCCATCAGCTACAGAGTCAATGCAACATAAGAGGACACAGTAAACTATCCCCATAATGATCCAAAACTCTCACCCCTTGCCTCTGGAAAGACAGTTTCTCTTAAGTCAATGGTTTATTAACTAGACACTGAGACGAAAGCCAGAGAATTGTGAGGATGGTTTACAGATAGTAGACCAAAATCCAGCAAGTGTGGTATGACACATCTGGCCTCTCATCTGAAGCCATGTCATCAGATTACACCCTTGGCCTAAGCTTTCATACCAACCTTTCCCTTGTTGACTCCCTGGCCAGCAGCTGCCTGAAAAACTTTACAGGAGTAAGAGTGTGAAATGAAAAAAAAAAGTATAATCCTTTTAAAACTCATACAACTAGTCATGCTCTGAAGAAAACCTAGAAAAAAACCCCCAGAATTTAAATACCCAAAGAAGGCCCAGGTAGCTGAGGGAAAGTAGAGAAAACAGTGACTGCCCTGACACCTGGGAAGACAATCATCTATCAGGATACACCCATGGAGCAAAATAACAAATATGAATGAACACATATTATGATTAATGGAGATGATGACTGCTTTAGTTGTGAATTTCTAGATGTTGTTGCTTTTAAAGTAGGATGGGAAGTGCACATGCCTGGTCCAATAGTTACAGCTAAGCTGTAATAGCCTTAGGGGCAAGTAAATAGACAAATAATTTTGCACTGACTATTTTTGGCAAGATAGGAGGAAATAAAAGAGTTTGCTGTATTGGAATCTAAGCATTACTTCCACGTACCTGTTTTCAATTCTGGTTTTAAAGCTACAATCAGTCTAGCATTTAATGTGCAATGACCATTCTCCTTTAATCTCAGCATCTTGGAACTCAGCAGAAAAAACTCTAATAGCAACTGTATCACAGCCCAGGACAAGAGTGCAAGAAGAGCAGGAACAAAAGGATAAAGTTCATATTGCTAATCTCTCAGTTTTGTGAGCATCTAGGTCCACCAGGAACATGAAAATAATGCAAGATAATCATACAGAAGATAGGACACCAACCCTATGGACTAGTAAAGTTGAAAAAAACAGATGCTGAAGCCACAGGCAACTATATTATAGCATCCATCCTCCCAGTAATGACATTTTCCACTATCATCCTAAAAACTCATTTTATCTCCCTTCTCTCTTTGTAAGCTGCACAGGGATTTTTCACACTAATTTGACACTAAATAAATGGCTCCACTGGATTTCTTTCCCATTCTATTCTGAAAATAGGACTTACAGTGAAAAGGGACCATAAGGGAATCCAACTAAATAGTCACCAACTGCCTATACCATTCTCTAAGGATGGTTAAGCCACATTTAGCCCCTTTTCCTTGTGTATTCTCTGGAAGCATCTGGTTTAGGCTGCTATTTTGACATCTTCATACCAAAGTTTGTTTAAATAAAGCAACTACAAGCTTTTGGCTAATAAGTGATAAGAAAATCTTTTCTCTGAGTTGACTGTATTCTATTACCAGAGGAATGTCTCTAAACTGTCTCCTTGGGATGTTTTTGTCAATAGGGCATTGGCTCATGTAATATAAAAAAGTGAGTATTTACCCCTAGTAAATATACCCTCAACATCCTTGGCTTTATTACCTCTACTCACCCTGAAACACCCTGTCAAAATCACTGTTTCTATGAATAGAAAATGAGTAATTCTTTATCCAACTCCACAGACAGCCATTGGAGTGTAGAACTGATTGCTATAGAACCACTCGCTGTTACAAAACTATGGATTATGCAAAAGCTTGCATCTACAATATTTTTAAGCGATTAATACTGCTGCTCTTCTCAGAAAAGAAAGGTATTTTCTGCTATTGCTAAGAAAGAGAAGGGGTGGAATACTTAGAATCCTTGGAAACTGGACATTTACACTGGGAGAAGCGGTGGGAAAGAAGGGCAAGAATTCCTGCCCATAAACAACCACACGTCAAGTAATACCTGGGGAAAAAAAACCAAAATGTCACGATTTCAAGCTCACTCCATCACCCTACTCATGTTAATTAATTTTTTCACAAGTCAAATGTCTGTTCTGAGGTTGCGGCTCAGAAATCAAACCCAACATTATATTACAAAGTAGGGCTCTTCTTCAAATTGTCCAAATGGCCCCTCACATCCTCCATATGAACAAATATATCTGCTCAGTCAGTGTCAAATGAACATACTAAATGACAAGGACACCTAAAAAAAAGAAGTGGAACCAAGAGAAAAAAATAATTAGACAGTTCTTAACATGTCAAGACTGCGACAGCATCTGCAGAAAACTGAAGCTTAAACTTGGGTCTGCAGCAAGATCCAGCAAGATGCAAAAGAGTTACAGAATAGTTCAGCCACTGGCCTACACAAAGTCTAGAAATCAGTTCCAGTCACTCTGTCCATAGAGGCTCTTAACTCACTGTAATTAGGCATAAAGTACATCTGGTTTTTATTGCATTTGCCATATGCTATTTTCTGCGTCTAAAACTGGAAAGGACCATCAGATAGAGCTCTAACAGCATTAGAAAGGGAGAAAGTAGATTCCTGACATGCAGTTTCTGTTTCAAGTTCTTAAGGGTCTCAGTTCTTAACCTAGGGAGACTTCTGAACTACAGAATGAAAAATCATAACCAATTTCTCATCTCTTGCATACTAACACACCACCTGCAAAGAATTAAATAAACAACAGAATTTACTGTGAAAAAATGTTTCACAACTTCAACTGCAACTCAAGTCAAGCACAGAGTGACAAGACAGACCCTGTAGAAAGTACTAATAAAGTCTCTTGGTCTAAATACATTGAGAGTAACATAGTTTACAGAAGACAGGTAAGAGGGAAAGAGCACTTGTAACAAGTGTTCAGTAAACTGCTTGTCCTTAAGGTTTGTTTCATACAAAGACATGTGGCAAAAATAGATAACTAACATTTGTTACCAGAAAAGGTTAGTTCAAGGCAGGAAAGCTGGAAAAGAAAGACACTCGAGGTTTTGGTTTCTCCCTCTCTGCTGTTACCCCCCCATCCACTTCTCCTTCCCCTTCTCCAGCTAAACTCTTTCCCAGCTTCTGTATGCACAGTACCAGCTCATGTCCACACATGTCTGTGCTAGTTAATGTATAAAATTGTCTTACCAGCAGCAGCGCAGTGAGCAGATGATGAATTCCATTCCAACAAAATTACCAGCAGGGGATTTCCGACAAGATGGCAATGGAGTAAAACACAGTTCAGATGCTCAAAGAAACATGGGAAGCCCAAGATAACTGATTACTGAAACACAGCCTGAAACACCAGTAGAGCTTTTCCAGAATTCAGCAAGATGCAACTTCTGGCAGGCAGAGTGCAAAACAGAAAAAGGTACTCCTCTAGAGAAAGGGCATACAAAGCTCATACTTGAAAAGACAGCTGCACAAAAGAAAGAAATAGGCTTTCTGCCTTTTTTAAAATCTATCACAATAGCTGTTATCTAAAGTTTCCTCCTCTTCTCTTAGGGTAGGACTGCTTAAAGTAAAAAAAAAAAAATCTCCTCCCAATAAATGAAGACTTAGCAAGTATTTTGATAATGCTTTTCTCTATCTAGTTCTGCCTACCTTTCAAGTCAGTTTGGAAGCAAAGAAACAGTAATACCAAAATAATAAATAAGTAATGAGAACTATTTTTTCCAATCCTTCCTTTTCTCTTTCACAACATTAATTCCAGTGACTCAGACATATTAAAGAGTCCAAAATATCTCTCGAGTCTGCTGCTTTTTCTGAAACTTACTTGCTTTCTTGAAAAGCATTGAAACAGTCATTTTATACCTGTTTTATGAGATTGCATAAACTCCTGAGATTTCATAAACTCCATTCATCCTTCTGCTTATTAGTCAAGAGGGAAAAATTCCCAGCAGCAGAGCCTTAAAGCTCCACCTTGTGGAAGATGCCTAGAATATTCCAATAGGTTCCAGGGGCAAAGGACTTCAAACCGAGCTTACAATGTTTGATATTGATATGTTTGATATTGACACTTTGTCATCAGTCACACTAAGATAACCTCTTAAATGCATTCTACCCCAGCAGAAAAACAAGTAGTGGGAGATTACCAATAAAATGAAAATAAATGGCCACACCTTGAGTCCTGTGTCCAGTTCTGGGCCCCTCACTTCAAAAAAGACATTGAGGTGTTGGAGGGAAGGGCAACAAAACTGGTGAAGGGCTAGAGAGCTAAGTCTTATGAGGAGTGGATGAGGGATATGGGGATGTTTAGCCTGGAGAAAAGGAGGCTCAGGAGTGACCTTGCTGCTCTCTAAGACCACCTGAAAGAAGGTTGCAGCCAGGTGGGAGTTGGCCTCCCAGGTAGCAGGTGACAGGATGAGAGAACAGCCTCAAGCTGCACAAGGAGGGGTTCTGGTGAGACATTAGGAAGAATTTCTTCATGGAAAGGGCTGTTAGGCATTGGAATGGGCTGCCCAGGGAAGTGGAGTCACCATCCCTGGAGGTGTTCAAGGAATGATTGGATGTGGCATTAAGTGCTGCGGTTTAGTTGACAAGATGGTCATCAGACAAAGGTTGTATTCATTGATCTTGGAAGTCTTTTCAGACCTGAATGATTCTATGAAAAGTTGTTTTATTTTGTGGTAATGGAATAATTATTCTGCATTGAATCAGCTGATAGCAAATGCAGTAGTCCAGAGGAGACATTGCTTTCATCTCATTTGGTGGTTCCTGTGCACTAGGCTTACTCTCTTTGTAAGCAGGAAAACAGGGAATCACAGACAGATTCATCTGGATGAGGAGCAGACAACCAAGGAATACAGCAACTCTACCATCAAGAATGGATAAGTGACTAACAGAACTTCATCTTGTGATACCAGATTGACTGTAATTTCACACAGGTATTCCAAAAGCTAGTCACAATCCTCCTCCAGCCACTTATTACAAACTCACTCAACTGAATGTCCACATTCAGCCATTCCTAAAAGCTTGCACTGAGATCAGCTTGGCCCCCACACACTGCTGTCTATGACTGTGCAGCCTGGGGACATTAAAGCCAACTGAGCCAGTACTGCCCTCTGCTGAAAGAGCCTGCACGGGAAAAACAGCAACTTCTGCATCACATACGTACCTCGTTTTTCCTGCTTCCCTTTAAGCCTTTACGATATCCAGGGTTTGGTCTTACCGTGGTTTTTTTGTGTTGCTTCTTCCCCACGAGGGCTACAAAGATGTTTCCAAGTTTATATACTTGGAACATGTAACACCATGCCAGCACATATAGACTCCAGAAACCAAAACGCTGCTGCACTAAAGCACTACAGACACAGCTCATGTTTTTAGCAATGTAAGAAGAAATAGATTAAAAAAAAATTTAAAAAAAACCCCTACAGTACAGCAGTCATACGACAGTGTCGTGAGATGTTCTTTTCTACAGTAAACCCAAGATACTTAAAGAACACATATCCATGTCCATTCGATACTTGGAATTCATAAAACTATCATAATTAATAACTGATTACTAACAGTAATCACCTCACTTTCTCTGATTTAACCTTGCAATATTTCTATTTTCAGTCAATTGCTTCACTGAGACTTAGACATTCATAACACTCTGAAAGTCTGAATACTGACTGAAATACTGTACCCAATCTGAAAGTGCAGTGCTTTTAGCAACACAGACAAAATTTGGCTGAACGATACATTTGCTTGGAACACTAAGGAGCACAAAGTTTAAACTGGTTGAATGCACGGTACCTGAACATGTAGAAAAAAAATGTAAACGTGCCACTCAAAACAGAGGAAAGTGCATCACTTCAGAAGCACAATCACCTTTCTGACACGCACGAGCTGGACCAGTCAGATCTCAGCCCCGCATCCCCCGCTGGCAGCTGTTGCCAGAAGATTTTCAAAGTCACTGTGAGGACATTGTAAGCACTTAAACAAGTGCCCATAGCTGGAGGCTGACTCCATCCTCTCTAAATCATGCAGAACACCCGAGCTCAGCACAGAGCACCTCCCCAGAGCTGCAGAGGGAGCCCGCTGCCTGCTCAGTCCCCTGCCCCGGAAAGGCAGGACCGTCATGTCACTCACCGCAACCCACAGGCCGGTCTCAGTTTCATTTCTCAGCAATGATCATATCGGAAAAAAATAAAAAGCGATTACTCAGCTGACAAGGGGAAGATTGTCTGACCTGTTGCCGCATGGTACCCTTCGAATCTGTATGTTAAAAAGAGGTGCTTGTTTTAAATTACACTCAATATTTTACTCTTCCTGTTCTCTGAGCTCCAACTCTGAATGACCTGTCACTTTACACAAAGCTTCTGTGGAGAATAGGCTCTCTCTTTTAAATAAAATAACACACCCTAGGTTGTTCAGATAATATCCTGGTTGCCTCCTTTAGTTAAAAAAAAAAAAAAAAGCAGCCTTTTACAGCATGAAAAATGTTCACAGCCTCCATGAAGTCCTCTGTAATTTTCACTGTTGATGGTTGTTACCAGAAAAAGAGCACAGATACAGCAGAACAAAACATTTAATTTATTAATAGATTTTAAAACCAACAGAAGAGCTTAAATATACTCGAGCACATAACCTGAAACAATTTACTTCACCTTTACCCACTGTAGTCTTTTAGATAAAACTATCAAGTCTTTATGTAAAAAAACAAACAAAGAATTCACTCACACAGTCTTTATTCCAAAATGCAGAAGTGTATTTGAACTTTTTAGTTCATGGAGTAGAACCAAAATTGCTAATAATAAAAGGACAGAAGGCTAAAAACCTGTTTGTGTATTAACAATGTTGGAGACCTTAAAAAAATGGCATTTCAAAGAAAAAGTACCTGTTGTCACTGGCATGTGAAAATCCTTTGTGTAAATTATACTTTGGCTATTACTTTTCATGAAATCAAAGCTTAATCTAAAATTGACACCTACATAAAAGTTTCAAAGCCACTGTTCTCACTCTGGTCCCCATATGAACCTATTAAAAAGGTTACTCAAACTATCATTTTTTACTGAATAATCTCCTTTGCCCCCTACAGTGCTTCAGCTACACTTCTGCACACATCTCGGACGCAGTGGTTTGGATTAGTTTACTTGGAGCACTAGTCACTGCATTCAGGAGTAGACAGAACCAGTTTAACTTATGTAACCTCATCACCACACAACTGAAGGAACACACTGAAGCTGAGAAAAGATGCACCTTTTGTAAACTGGTTGTAGGTTTGGGGTTTTTTGAGGAAAGGCTATATATACACTTCAAAAAAAGAGATGCAGCCAAATTCTTCCTCAACAGTAGAAGCAACAACACACCTAGCCTAGTCCAAGTCAGTCTTGTTGAGATAAAACTATATCATGTTTCTAGCAATTTCTTCCACAGAAATCAAAAGTGTCACAGCTCGATTATCTCTCTGAAAGCCCCAGTGCTGCCACATCACTTTGCCATTTCTGCTTGGCAGACCACTGTGCTTTATCATTCTCTTACTTCACCTGCCACAGGCTTAGTTTCTTTGGTGGGGAGATACTGTGCCTGCTGAACCACTCAAGTCTGCAAGCATGAGAAAAGCATCCATCGCATCAAAGGGCTAGCAGGAACTCACATATAATTTTTTTTTAATCCACAACTTCAGTTAAATTTATCATCCTACAGAGTAAAAATTCATTACATTCCAAAGATCCCTTCAATGAACCACAGGACAGACCTGTCTGTCCACAGAAGCATATTCCAAATGCACTTTTCAGCACATCCTCTCCATTGTGAATAGTTAAAACAGCAAAACTTCATAAAAAATAAGCCTGGACTCAGACTGCCCAGCTGTGTTAGAGAACTACATGCAAATGGTGTGATTACAGGAAGAGTGTTCTAGGCAGATAATTCACCCAGAGTACAAGAACTGCGCAGAAAGCTCAGAACCATGAGAAATTCACGCCTGTTTCACCTCACAATAATAAAATGAGACAAGTTTATTCATCTCCACCTTTCGCAGAAATTACAACCCATAAAGGGTGAGGGCATGGAACAAAATGCATCAATTTGCCATCATGATGCCCTCTGACAGCAATGCACGTACCATGACCTTTAATCCATGTAGGCCTGTTCTGCACATTTGAAAGGAAGTCAACTTAGAAGTGTGGTCTGCAAGGACAGATTACATAAGACTTATTGACAAGTATTTCTATGCGTTACATTATTTTTATATCTTTAGTAACCAAAGACTTCAAATAATTCTGTTGCCAGTACCTGACTGATATTCCTGGCCTGAGGTTTCATGCCAGCTACAGTTATGCTTATGGTGTCTGCAGCTCTCAACTACAAAAAAAGGAGGAAGACCGTGCCATTCCAGCAAAGGAGGGTAAGCAGTTAAAAAACCTGACCCCTTGTTTGTAATACTGTGACAACACTTGATGACTACAATTTAAAATAGTCAATCGGAACAAGCTTCCTAAATAAAAGGATCTGGACAAAATACTAACTGGGAGTTTCAGTCACTTCCTGGGAAAGTAATAATCATGCAATACACAGAAATTATAATAAAAGTAACGAAGGGTATTTCTTAATTTATGATATAAGAACATACATAAAGAAAACATTTTTGTTTTTAATTAGCATGCTCGCTCTGACCTTTGAGATCTTTTTTATAAAGCTTGAGGAGACCAACATACTCTGGAATGTTGTCCTTGTCCGATGCTAGAGAAGATTTATAGCACATGCAGTTGAACAGGCAGACTAGTTCATGTTTTGTACTTTCACACCTATATTGATAAAATAACTAAAGGCAGACAAAGAAGAGCTGACAGCAAACTTAGTTTCCTTTTAAAGAAAAGTAAAACCATGTTTTTATTCTCTGAGTAAAACTGTTGAGAAAGACATCAACACACACAAAAAAGGTAAACATGTGGTCTGCAATGAATATGAAAAACAATGTTCAGTCTCTCTTCTAAATGCACATTTATATTATTTCCTGCATTATGTACAGCATTGCACACAGGGAAGCACCTGCACTCTGGAAATTCAGCTTCTCCTTGCTGCTTTTCATCCTAATGTTACATAATGGACCAGCTTTTATACTGTGAGTGCCATTCTTGTCTTTAGTCTCTGCTTTAGAGAGTTCTGTTTTTTCTACAGTAACCTGAACCACAAGATCAGTATCTCATCATAAAACCTTTTGTGTCGAGCTAATTGGCAACGTCAGCATTATATCCTTAACAGATGACGTAATCCATCTTATTCTGCACTGAAAATACAGGACTCCTCAGTTACCTTCAAATATGTGATTTTAAACATACTGCAGTTATCAAAGGCAAACACACACCCTTTGGGTTGCTGGGAACCAGGACTGTTCTAGTTTGCCTGGTTTAATACAGGATATACACACCTGCAGTAGAGCACAATGACAGGAAAATCAAGTTGATTTTCAGAAAGTGTTCTTTTCTCTGATAAAAAATACCCAGATACAACAAGCTATTTTCACCTATGGTTCCCCCCGCTTCCCCGCATGGCTAAAGTATATTTCATTCTGGAAATTATTTGAGTGATCGTTACAACCACCCAAAAAACCCCAGTGTCAGCCAGCAAGGTTGAGCTAATTAAATCTGGCACGCCGTACTCTTTTCGGAAAGCTCTCTCACTGACCAGCTGACCAGCACACTAATCCTTCTCATCCACAGATATGAAAAAAGCACTTTTCAAAACAGGTACTTTCCAAAGCACTTCTCCTATGTATCATGTACAGTGTACAAAGCCACACCCCCACAAAAGCACAGAGGTCAAAGGCAGAAGAGAAATTGTCTTCACTTCTCCTTGCACCTTAACTAAATGTCTCACATACTGGCCTCAAAATCACCCTTCAACCCTACAGTAAAGTTCATCAAGGTCCTAGATGTTAGTTTAAAAAAAAAATATCATACATGCAAAATTAAAAGTTGAAAAAGAAACTAACATTGAATAAATAGAAAAAACACTCACTAAAGCCATTGTAAAGATATTATAAAACAAATATTGAACAAATAAACATGATTAACATTTTAATAGCCACCGTCAAAATGACAATATATAAAATACATTCAGTAACATTTCATCAATTTGCTTTGTAAATCCATAGTGCAGGAGTCAAATACAATCATTTATCATGGAGTCTTACTTGGCACATCATTAAGCACAACCCAAAATCTAGTAATTAGTTAAAATTAGTCTGGAAGTTTCAGAAAGGAATTTAAGAAACCATCTTCCCTCCAGCACACCACATACATCCTGAGCTTTTTCCCCAATAAAACTAACCCCTTCACATTTAGGTTTTCTCCCTCTCTTGCCTAGAGACCTATAACAGGGATATATCACCACTATGTTAAAGGTCCCCCATGACTGTTTTCTTTCTCCCAACTTACAGAGCCCCTTTACTTACATGCTAAATACTTAGTTTACTGTGGAAGTTTTTCCCAATGGCGTGAATTGTATTTTAAAGACATATTCTAGCACTAATGCATTTCGTGGGAAAGTAATTGACTTGAGGTAAAATACAGAGACAAGTAGCATATTCAGTCATTATCACTGTTGTTCTGACTTCCAGGTTAATAAAAATCTGACCATGATTCACGCAGCACAAAGAGGTATATTAGTTCACATCTCAAGAGACTTATCTGAGCCTAACGTAACTTTTTTCAGTTGTGCAACAGAGCTGCAATTTAGTCAGCCCCTTCACACAGCCACAAAAACTAATGCAGGAAGTCCTCCACTTCCTCTCATTCTCATTACACTTCCAGAATTATACTTGCGATACAAGCAGCATCATCCCTCATGTAAACATGTATCTTCTTGATTTGCTTGAGGCACAACATTCCTTGGGAAATATGCCAGTAAGAGACCCAAAGCACAACACCCTCCATCTCTCCTCTGTGTATGCCTGGGACACACAATACCCACCTCCCAAGGTCGTTATGAATACCATTTATAACTTGCTAAGCTTAAGAAGCTCCCTGCACTGCTGTCAGTTTAGGGCAGCAGCTTAAACACAGCACAGCAGCGAGAGAAGAGTTTCCCCTTCACAGAGGTCTTGGTTCTCCAACAGAATGTGAATCTCACAGTCTGATGAGAAGCACCCTGTACATCAAGTGGTATTCTTACTTGACAGCAGAAAGACGGTTTTAAATAAAAAAACTGAAGCCTAGTTCATCAACAGGTCAGGAAGAGATGAATTAATATTTCAGATCCTTAATATTAGTGGTGGCCTTCCTCTTAAATAATGTTCAGTCCCAAATCACTTCTTTAAATACTGGAATTTTTCAAATAATTATCTTCTTGGAGACTGCAAAAACTGTTTGTGAAGATGCAGTAGTCCACAGCAGAGGGAAATCATCCTTGAAAATGCTCAGTCATGAACAACACATTTAAATCATGTATTATCTAACAGGCAAATGCATTGCAGATTTAAAAGTTGAGAGTGAAGGTAAGAAGGTTTTTAATGAAAATCAGGGTACTATGTTTTCCGACCACAACTAAACACAAGTGCCAAACTAATTTTAAATAGTTTCTTGTCTTCTCAGACAAGCCATCTCAACCACTATGGAAAAATTATTAGTGAAAAATGTGTCCATTTGTTATCATGTTACCACAGTAAAGCAACAATAAGAAACTCAAAACCTGAGCAACAAAGTAGATGGAAATCTAAGCTGAAGCCACAGGACCTGAGTGTCACATTTCCTTCCCTCTGACTCAGGTCTGGAGATACCCTAAGCAAAAAAAACTCAGGATGTACCAGGATGCCTCTCTGACAAACCTGCTGCATCACTGCCTTTTTCAGAGGCTCCCTTGAAAATGTAGTGCAAGGAGATTTATCAACCCTGAAAAGTCAAGTACTCAAAATACTGTTTAGAGTTCTCAACTGTAAATGCTGCCAGAACTCATTCTGCTTATTGTAATGCCAGCTGTATCTTAAATTCCTGATAGCGTTTCACAGATAACTTAGAAACAAAATACAACAGTAGCTTTATTGCCAACTCTTGTTTACTTTTTAAAATATATAAACAAGCCAATTGAATTGAAATCATTATGTTTCAAAACACCATCCTCACTATCACTTATTTTATGGGCTACAATAGTACAGTTATTTCTTATTATCCAGTTAATCAAAATATAAGCATTTTTGACAGTGTTGTTTAGGAAAAAGAAGAAGTAATTTTTGCTATTTCAGGGAAAATATTCCATTTATAAAATACAATTCTTCAGAAACCCACATAAATACATCTGTATGGTACAGAAATGTCAAGCTTGTTTCTTCAAATGGTTTGCTGTTAATTTTTTCATTTAGCTAGAATCTAGAGTTCCAGGATTCGTCACCACTCTGCACAATGCTGTTCCTGCAAATTAGGTTATTACCCAAGCAAAAAATTCTCTGTTAGACTGAAGAGTGTGAAATGTACACAGAATTAAAAAAAAATATTTTAAACATATTTTTCATGTGGTTTGCAAGATTCTTTCTAGCAGATGAAAACTAAGTTATTTTCCTGACTACTGCTCCTTCTTCAGGCCTGGGGCAGTGCTGCTACAACAGTAAATGCAGGTTATCAGCCATCCCTTAGGTGCTGTGCTAATAATCTCTGTAGAACCAACACCCACAAAGTTCCTCCAAAATCAACAAGTGAGAGCAAAGCTCATGTAGATAACTATTGTCCATACTGACCAACTGAAAACAAACTGCAACCAATGTAGTCCAATCTTGCACTGGGGAGGGAAGACACACTGAAATTCAACTACAGTCTGCAGCTACCAGTAGCAACACTTCCCTAACATTCAAGGTGTGCTGCATCTTCTGGTACCAAAGCCTCTGTTGATACAAAAGTCATCCTGAAGAAAAAAATAAACAAAAAATTACATTTGTCCCTCAGCCTATCTAGATATTTATCATATTTACCAATGTTCCAGTCTTCTTACCAGCTTAATAAGACGCAGACTAAATATCTCAAGGATATAACCATATGTGAGTTTTCAAAAATTAATTTTATCAGCAGATTTCTGTGAGTTATCTGAAAGTTACCATTTTAAAAATGGAAAGTGAAAGACAAAGGAGCTGGAGAGATGTATCTGAAGTCACCTGGCATGCTAATGGCCAAATTAAAAATAAAAATCCAGCTATGTTAGAGTCCTAAACAAGCCCTCTGTAATGATAGCAAGAAAACTTGAAATACAGTTAGTCACATCAAGAGTAGCTTAATTTCTAAGAAAAGTATTTCATTCCATGTTCACCAGCATTTCTTAGTAAATTCTCCTAGCAAATATTTATAACAATACGGACACAGCAGAATTCTCTCCCTTACCCAATCTGGAAATACAAGGGGACTTAATTGCAAGGAGCAAGTTTAGAGATATTTTATCATCCTCATCAGAAATGGTTCTTCGAGAACTCAGTGAAGGTGGAGAGCTACATAACTTTTCACCTTCATGTCTGTGTGATAGGTTATGGAACAAGTTCATCATAACCAAATGCAGACTGTATTTTCTGCCACCTATGCGATGCCTGCTTTACACCTGATTCAGGCTCTATAACCATGAATTCAACAACTACCAGGTGTTTGTTGTTTTTTTGTTTGTTTGGGTTTTTTTGTTATGCTGAACAAAGTAGTTATATACCATCCAATAGTCTATAAAATACTTTATTACTTTTTCTTAGTCAGTATTTCCACAACAACAGATTGCTGGGGTTCTGGTCCGCATCGTTTCCTACTCTGCAAATCCCCAGTCACTTGCAGTCAGAGAGTGCTCTGGCACCAACAGTGTTCTCCATTTCTCTTTCATAGTACTGGTCCTGGTGCATTACAATACCTAAAGGCAACCAAGGAGTCACTGGGGATGGGGGGGCTGGAAGAGCATACATTAGCAGCAGTGAAAAGCACGGAATCCTTCTCTTTTAGCAATATTACTCTACATCTCACCTTCTCATTTCTTGATCTGAGGATTTAGCAGCTTCAGAAATTACTGTGGAGACTGCATATGTTTTGAATATGAACTATTTCCTTTTTTTTCTATTCTCAGTTATTTAAGAACAGGGTTTAAAGAGGCAACCTGCACTTTCATATTTGAGGTTATTTTGTTACTTCTCATTTTACACTTATAAGAAAGCCCTGATGGAAATGCTGTTGTGAAATACTCCCTCTTTCATTTATTCACATGAACAAGTTATTTCAAGAACTTAGACCATCAGTTTGCAAAAAAAAAAAGAACTAGTAAACTTTATTATGCAAGACATTTTTTAAAACTGGGGCATATTTTGGATCAGCCTAAGTTGTCTCAAATACATGTGGTACTTGTGCACAAACACTTCCCAGTCCTTAACTAAATGGGATATCATGTGCCCTCATACATTTGCTCTTCTTTCGTAGTAACTGCAGCACTGCATGTTGGTACATTCGTGTTTATGGATAGTACGTTGCTCTATTTATTTTACCCTTAAAAGGAAAGTTCAGGGATTTTCCAGTGCTGAGAAATACATTGCTAAATTGACACACAAAGAGCTGAAAAACCTCTATTCCTTGAGGATAACCCTTAAGTAATCAGACAGCACCCCTGGCACTGGTCTTCCATGGCCTGCTGGATGAAGCTTGCACAAGTGGCAGCAGCAGCTTCACCTGCTCAGTGGGTGCCACCCCCACTTGGAGCTGTCTGCTACTGTGTCCACAACCATCCCGTCCTGCCCAAAAAAGGGAGCTCAGAGAATATCTCCTCCTGGAAGGCCTTGGTAGAGTAGGTGCACAGATGTTCCTCCAAGTAACTCAGGCAAGGAAAACTGTTTCATCATCGAGAAGAACTGCTAAACTAAACAGAACCTAAAATTAATTAGTTAACAGAATCCACAGCATCACAATTATAAATCCTGGTGAAGAACTCTGGCTAACAAAGAAATAGCAATTCACAACACAACGTACAGTGTACTCTCAAGTTTCTCTCTCGAGCTTGACTCAGCAGGCCAAGGGATGCTGAGAACAGTGGGAAAAGCTACATGGCTTGTTACAACAGGGATTGCTGTCCTTTTGGAGTGGCTAATGTAATCCTTTCTCTCTAATTGTAGTTAGCAGGAAGGCGATATTCGAATAAGCGGCTCCGGGCAGTACATTTCTTTTATAATTATCATCCAGCATTGATTTGTTTTTGGTAATTGTTTTTGGACATTTTAGAACAACAGACATTATGAAATATACACAGATTAAAAAAAATGAAAGACAGTTTTTCATCAGACAGCCAAGTACATGTTTATCTGGTACTGCAAGTAATTTGTCCTCTTGTTTGTATTTGAAAGCAATGTTAAACTGAGGGAAAAACATTTCATAGTAAATTAGAAATGCCAACATTAGCATGGAATGTGTACCATTAAACCATGTTCGTGGAAAAGTGAAGCAAACTGATCTGTACAACCATCTTGTGAAGGTCTGTAAAACGCTATAAGCAGGAATTTAAGAGCTGTAGGTTGAAGTATAAACCCTGAAAAAGCAATACACCAAATCTTACAATGCACTGCTGGTTTTGGAGTTCTTTGCTGCATTTTCATCTTCAGCGTGAAAATAATGCAGAGGTAACTGCCATGCACTCACCTGCACATAAAAATGCTCCGGTGCAACACAAACTTTTTGAAAAAGTCCATCTTGCAATACTCAAACTTGGCTCAAACTCTGGTAGGCCAACAAAAGACACTCATCCAACAGCTGCTGGCTGTTCTCATCACAAGGAAATACCTCCAGTTAGCAGTTGTGTTCTTTCACAGCTGCATAATCCCCATGAATTCACACAGCAGGCCACAGTGCAAACTTGCAAGCCCAAGAATACTGGAGTTTCGCCCTTCCCTCTGCACTCCTGTGGTGGGGACATGCAGATGGCAGGTACCTGCACACTGGGTGCTTCCGGGTTTCACAAGGCTGTCGATGGCTGTGAGGTGGCACTGGCCTTCAACTGCCATTGGCCTCAAGGAGACAATCTGATCTCTGCTTTGTTATTCTAATATACGGATTTGCATAGCATTCTTGAAATATTTTGTGTAAACAGACCACTTGGACTTAAGTTTTCTAAACAGCACTGTCCTCCCCATCATTAAATGCTTAGTGGAAACCATACTCCAGCTTTTTTACTTCTATCAGTTGTGACGAACGATTTCTTACCAAACATCAGGAAGCACTGAACCACCCAGCCTGTGCTCCACAGTGCAAAGACTTCACTGTAGAATTAAGTAAAATAGTTTTCCATGTTCTAAAATTATTTCATCCCACAAACATTAGCTATTCCTTCTCCGCATTCTAAAACAATACGTGACACTAATCACAGATTTTGCCTACTAAACAGTTACAAAGCTTCGTTATCACATCCTTCAATTAAGAATAGGGTGTTCTACTTCCCTAATGGTGTCAGATTTTGCCTGATAAATAACTACAAAGCATCATTATTGCATCCTTTAGTTAAGGTTATAGTCTTTTGCTTCCTTAATGGTGACTGACCAAACAATAGGTAAGCTACAGGAAAAGAGCACCATTCCTCTCTCATGCTACCTGCAGATGTGATTAGTGGTAAGCTGTTATGGTAGCCAGTGCTACAGACAAACTGCAAGATAAGCTCAGATGAGTACCTGGTCTTGCAAGAACCAGCACATTTCTTTTGCAGTCAGTCTTAATATATAAAATACTCAGAACCCAGTTCAGAGCCTGAGAGCACAAGTTTCTGCAAGAGTACTACAAGGTGTATTTGCTTTTGTTTTATCAGGAGTCAGTATTGATCATCACAACTATATATATATATATATATATACAACCAGCAGTCTCAAATGTTCCTGAACAACAGTAGTAGTATTTGCAACACGGGAAGCATTATGTCACCATTTTTGAAAGCAGAAGGCCAATATTTTGCTGAGAACCAGAAGCGGGGAATACAGAAAAATTACTGTCTTCAGGTGATGACTGTTCAGATGGAGATACTGGGACTTTCTTAGTGGCAAGGTACCCCAAAAAGAAAAGATATTATCCTTAAGATGAAGATCCTAGTAATGTTTGTATGATGGAAGAATTCAGCTTCTCCTGAGCGAAGTCTTGTGTAATTTTTGGAAGCACAGAAAAACAGTTCTAATTGACGATGTACTATTTTTTAAAGTTTGCTTCAGTTCCAATTAAATCACAAGTGGCAAGGCTGAAAGCATGGTATTTTCTGCTCTGCTGGGGTGGCTGGGGTCCAGGCCATCTGCGTGGAATGCACGGCAGGACATTCCACCCTTCCGCCAGCATAGCCAGCGGTGCCAGCCGCTCCTGCAACCCGCAGAGGGGACAGGGAGGGATCTTCTTTTGTTTTCCTTATTTGTTTATTTGCTTTACTCTGGCAGCAGGCAAAGGGCTCGTCTCTTGCCAAGTTCATTACTATTGTAAAATGTTCCCAATTACACTGACTAAAGCGCTACAGTGAAGAGGGGAAAAAAAAATTTCGAGTTTACAATGAAACTACAGGACTTTATAAGCCTTGATTTTAGAAAACAGGTGAGAGCTGGATGTAGCATCTCTCTCCTAAGTGCTCAATCCACACACATCACTTGTTCAAAATATTTCTTTCAAATTTTTCAATGAAGTTTTTTGTTAAAGAATCACCCAAGTGCTATCAGCCTCTTCATTTAGTGATCTTCTACTTCCAAAACTTCTAAGTTTTGTGTTTAGATCTGGGACTATTCGGCCATATGTACCATATTCCTTACTGTTTTCTAAAATTACAATCAGTTTGTTATTATCAACATGAAAAGGTATGTTTGTATCTTTCTGGCCCCATTAACTCTCTTCCTCATCTCACAGAGTTCTTGTCCCCCACTCACTGAGTGCAGACACAAATTGTTGGTGCAGCATCTCTCAGTCTCCTAAAGATGACAAACTAACCAAGTAGCAATATTCTGGTAGTGGCAGAACTGATTCAGGAAAATCCCATCCTCCTTTTCCTCAGTGGCACCACAGCCTAAATCAGCCTTTTCATATGACTCTGCTCTGAGGGAGTGAAAAATGCTACTTAAAAGCTTACAATACAAGATTAAGACCTCCAGTTGTATAACTCTGGACACCAAGTTGACTCACAGCCATACTCTCACATGCACTCACATACACGGAACAACTTCTTACTCATGTACAGCACAGCTGTTCTATGCCTCCTCTGCAATTCAAATGTTGCATGTTTTCCTTTGAAGAGATTTTATTTACTGACTTGTCTCTTATGTCTAATTTACAATTCCAAAATATATCTATCATTCTCCCACTTCTCAAATCAGTTGGTACTATATCTGCTGGTCCTAAGCTGCAAAAGACAAGGGACCTTCTTCTCCAAGAAAGAAGAATCCATTCCGGTGTAATACCCAGAAGTTCTCTAAGCACAGCAAGAGATGGTACAGAACTACACTCTGACATGCAGGAGCAAGGCTGTCCCGCCCAAGATAAGGATAATCAATCAGAATATGGTACTTGTTTGAAAGGCATTATTCTCAAGTCCCTTCTGTTCAGTTGGAGAGCTAAGTAAGCATTTGCTTCATATATTAAAAATAGGTAGAAGACCTGAGCATGGCAATAACTTTATTACAGACTACAAGAATGCTGAAGATGCTACAAAACCCCTCTCAGTTCCTCCAAATACATGAAGTTCCAACAGCCAAGAATTAATCACAAAAATCTTCCACTGCTCTTTCACTATGAAAAAATCACGGTTACACTTTAATACAAAAGGAAGTAGTAAGTTCAGCAAATGCTTACTGTCAATGCTGAATCAATATAAGCTTAGGAAAAGGAATGAGAGGAGAAGCAGGAGAGTAGGAATAGCATTAAAAGCAAACACTCATCCACCACTTTCTGAAGTTAAACAAAAGGCACCAAAACTAACTGAGCTGCTGCAGGCCCCCTGCCCAGCTCGTACCTGCCACGCAGCTCCTGCCCACAAAACACCACAAGGCTGGACAAGAACATTTTGAAGACCAAAGGTTACCCTTCCATGAGATGTTCCCGCATTTCTCAGTGGGAAAGGAACAAGAAAATGGAACGCTGTCTAAATCTGTTTACCTAAAATAAGCCACCCCTGCTTCGACACTCCCTCCCTACCCCGAGGGATTTAAGAAGCATGCACTGCCATGATCTGACAAGATCCAATAAACCGGACAGCCTCCCTCTCGCCTGCACAAGGACACAGCTGCTCTGATGCCTCATCTAGGCCTTGTGTGTCCAACAGCTCAGCCAGATCTTTATTTCAGTAGGAAGTATTACACACTCCTCTAATCAAGGCTGCAATTAGACCCACATGCAGATAACCAAATCCTGAAGGCTTCTTCTGACACAAAAAGATTAGTAGAGCTTGTGTTTTTTCACTGTCCCTTTCCAGCTCCTATCTCTCTTACAGTAGCTCTGCTAAAACTTGGTACACTTCCC
Organism: Manacus candei; assembly: GCF_025592945.1. Taxonomy (NCBI): domain Eukaryota; kingdom Metazoa; phylum Chordata; class Aves; order Passeriformes; family Pipridae; genus Manacus; species Manacus candei. The sequence continues at coordinate 4,309,066 of NW_026138108.1, forward strand.
AAGCAAAACTGTCACCAGCTAATCTCTAAAAGCCACCAGCACACTCCCCCCTCCCCCCAAATGGATCCATCCACAGAACAAAACCAGCTGCTCCTGATAAACCTACATGGCTGCATTTCACAATACTCTGGAGACCTCTAAAGCACTGTGCCTGAGCACAGCATGCTTGGTCCTGTAACAAGTGTATTAACACATGGCCTCTTACATCCTGGAAGCACAAATATTACTGTGGAAAAGTGCACAAAATCAGAAATTTTAAGCGTGAACTGAGTCACAAGGAATGTACTCTGAACAGCTAGGTAACTTTAGGGTGAACAAAATTAGTCATCTTCAGTGAGTCACACAAAACAAAGTACAATTTGCAAAGATATCAAATTAAGAGCATTCTGTTGTAATTGATTTTAGTCAAGAACTTCATGTCATTTCATATTAAAGACATATTTTTTGATTTGTAAGTACACGTTAGATTTTTACATAACAAAACATCTGGCTGGGAGCATGTGGCAATAGACAGTATGTGATGCATATCCCACTTCCTAACTTCCTTTGGTCCCCTGGCCAGCACAAGTTGGCCATCTGTGACACTAAGAGAGGGAGGACATTTATCATTATTCTTCTATAATCACCTGTTCAATAAACAGGATTTCAGACCTAACAGCTGCATCCAGCAATGGGCAACATGTTTTATCTAAGTCAGTCCTTAAATTTGAGCTTTTAACTGGCTATTACCATAGAGGGTGACAGAACACAAAAGAAACGATACAGACTGTGAGTCCAATTTGCTTTCACTTGCTGAAGCAAAGCAACTTGCATATAAAAGACAGACAGTCTAATTTTAGCAGAAAATAAGCTGATGTACAAACTATTCTTCAAATAATGGTAATCACATTAGAAAGGGTAAACCTCAGGTAAAGACTACCACGGAAAGCGTGCTAAAGCATCTGTTGAAGCATATCAACCAAATTAGCATAACCTCCCATAAAATCAAACAGTCTTTATAAACCACCACCACAAACCCTCATGAGATCTGCAGCAGTTAAACAGCATACCCAGCAAGCCTACATGCAGCTTGTTTCTGCAGTTGCCCTGGCTCCTCTATTCCTCTGCTTACCAAGGCAGCTTGACTTTGCCACCCTAACTTTGATATCAGATTTGAAGTTACTTTTCCCCCACCAAACAGAAGCATATTCTGTCATAGTGACATTTCTGGATTCACACTTGTAGCAAATGAGAACAACAACTTCATAGACATTTGAACAATTATTTATTTTTCAGAGGACATATTCCTTAAATGAAAGTGGATTATTTTAGCCTGTTTTATAGGAAAAAAGTTTCATCTTGTCTAGTACATAACTAGTTTCAAAACTAGTACATAACCAGTTCCACAAATACATCAAGCCAGCAAACTGTCACTACCACCACTGGAGTTGATCACGGTTCCCTCTCCATCACTCTGGTCTCTCAGTCTTCCCTCTGTGCCTCTCCCTGTGCAGAGGTACTTGTGCAGCAGTACAGTGAATTGGATAAGGAACTGATCCCAGCTGAACCTAAATGCTGTTTTCTTTCCATTAGCTTTAGCCTGCATCACTAGCGGGATCCAATTCCTAAGCACTCAAGCACTTGAGTTGGCAAAGAGAAGGGAATAAACAACTCAAGCAGTGAGAAGAGGGCACTTCTCACAGCAGTCCCATTGGCCCAAAATGGCATAAAATACATAGTCTTTGTGTGATAAGTTTTTTGTTACAGGATACTGTAGTGCTTTTATAAAGACCTGTTCCTCCTTGTAAAAGTATATTTAAAGTTTTTTACACGGAAAATCCTCAAGGTTGCCTTTACACATTCTTCAGTCATTGCTTCAATTTCAGTTGTTTCAGGTTTTTTCTCTCTTCTGGAGGGAAAGTAAAGTATATGTATTAGGAAATAATGCAAGGTGTAGTGAGCAGAACAGGGTACCAAATGAGATACTTATGCCAAGTCTAAAAAAAATTAGGAAGTTCTACAGCTCTTCTCATCTCTTTTCTCACCTTTTACAGAAGAGACGGTTTTCAAAACAGAGGAAGAATCACAGTAGAAGTGACTGGGCACAACTCCTGGTGTAGCCAGAGATCATGGGCTGAGGCTCTTCCAGCCCGTGGCTGTGGCTATCACAGACCTAGTGGTACCAACATTGCTGGATGGCACATTATTGCAACTGACAAAACAAATATATGCTTGTTTTGTCCGAAGGGGAAAATTCTCCTCCTCCTCAAAGTGATCCACCCCATTTCCTGCTTCTCAATGCTATAAAAGCAATTTAATGGTTTTACATTTTCAACTCCACATTTGAGAATTCCACGTTTACCTCCTCCAGTCTCAGTCATGAGGAGCAGCAACACATTTGTTAGACTGCTCTTCTTCTACCCAGCTGCATGGATACTAGGAGAGGGAAAAGCCCTGTACACAAGACATATTTTTATTGATGTTGATTTTATGCCATAATTTTATACTTTTCATACTTCAGTGTGCTAATGTTTTGTTCAAAATAAATCTCAATGATATAAAATGAGCTAAACCTAGCATTTAGCTTTCCAAGTAGTACTTGCACATTCTGCATTTTGATACATATGCTAATACCTACTAATTAGAATCATAACAAAGACTTTAAAGACAGGAATTAGGGAGAGGAATTTTCCAAACCAACATTTATTCGTTATATGACAAAACAAACATTAGAACCATTTCTTCTGTATAATGATGCAAAATATTCTCACAATAGGAGAATTGGGGAAGAATTCTAATACGACAATCAATTAATAAAATGAAACAAAAACCTACATGCTATAAATTTGCCATTTCCTTATGTTCAGCCTCAAACACTGCTAAAATAAAAAATTACTATGCATATTTTTGCATACCTCAAAAAACCAGGAGATATCATGGTTTCTGTGTGGTACGCAATTTCTAGGTATTAGAAATTAGTTACAAACACCATGTATGCGTTTGTTGGATGTTGTATGTGTTATGGATGTAATGTGAAACCCACTGCAGTATTATGGTTAAATTCTCTGTACCTGTAGCAAAAATTATTCTTATTGTTTTACAGCACTTAAAGGACGGGGAAAGCTTCTGTGCTCATACAGTCTTTTACAAAGATGAAGGCATATTTTACTTTTTATCTACATTAGCTGAAGAGGTTGTTTCCCAGAAGCTTACAAAAGAAGACAAAGCAGTATGATTTCACTGAATGGGAAGATCCTAATCAGTACCTTGTATTAGCAATTTAATACCAAAGACCACTGATAGAGAGCTAGAGGTTAAAATCCATCATCTTCCTAGTAAAACTCCTTTGATCCATTCTAAAAGCTCCTGCTTTGGTAATAAAAGTAGAATTCCATCTACCATTCTGCTTTTATATTAAACCCATAAGCAAAATCATATGAATGTATTTCCAGTGAGCATACCCTCAAAAGTATTTCAGCATGACAGGGAAAAGCTGTTACACTATTAGAATTGCAAATTATGTCACCTTTCAGCAAGTGACCAGCAACAGGGCACTCAGAAGTGCTTGGCAATAGAAGGCGGCTTGTTTTCACAGTAGTTAACGCTTACTTTACGGCTAATCCATCTCAACTTTGTAGGCTTGCTTACCTCAGCAATCTGCACATTTGAAATAAATAAAGCAGTAGGAAGGGAGAAGTTTATATTCCTGTCTCAGGCTGCTGCTTTCGGTATTTGTGCAAGTTCATCGGTGGCTACACTATTCCATAATGACAGCGTGAACATTCAAAACTGCTACCAGATTACCTTTTTCTTAATATGTACCCTAAGAAAAAACAAACAAACAAAAAACCAACAACAACAACAACAACAACAAAACCAACCAAACCCTGAACCACAATTTACACTACTTAGATATCTTCAGTATATAAAATACTATGCAGAAAACTACAAGTCCATCCGTTACTTAAAACAACCTTGCCAGCTGAACACCCTTGTTAAAACTCTTATACCATTTGTGCACTTCTACCCTTAGCAGTCACCATCTTGGTCAGACACACAGGAGATCCTTGGAACCACATTCTCCGCAGGAGCGCAACGCTAAAGGAAATAACACAATTCGAAAACAGGATGTGCATAAGAGGTTTTTCTGCGTGCACATTCCCAACCTACATCTGCAAAGAATATTTGGGCAAGGGGAGAACAGACTCAAGCCCAGGGCTTTATTTAACCAGTAAACAAATAAACAGCAATAAGAGGACAGAACAAGATTATGCTCCGAATACTCTTGTCTAACCGGAAGGCAAAGCCAAGAAGCCCTGCAGGAAACACAGGCTATGTAATAGCCAATAAAGACCAAAGGAGAGATAATTTGCTTATCAAATTATATTTGCAACATTGTAATTACGAGTTGCGATAAACAAAGTCCCAAGTTTCTATAAGTTCCAAATAATAATTTCATTTGGTGTTTGTCTTGACTACCTCATGCATATTGATTGTATCATATACCTGTATATTCTGTGAGTTTTTGGCAAAATGTTTAATGAGAAGTTTTCTCATAACTGAAGCTGAGAGTTATCTCTACAACTAGTCATAGTTCATGTATTCTTAGATGAACAGGCGCCTAAAGATTTAAAGTTCCATTATATTTACAGCTAAGGTTAAAAGAGCTATCTCTGCAGCCAGTCCTAATTCATGTACTCTTGGACGAGTAGGCGCCTAAAGACTTAAAGTTGTACTATATTTCATCCTTAGGATAGTGAGAAGGTTTAGGCCTTTTGACCTTGAGAGGGTCTGTTTTGTTTCATTGTGGGGGTGTAGTTAAGTTTTAGAATCTATTTAGTCTGTTTTTAATGTAGTCACCCATTTGCTTCACGAATCACAATTATTTATATATATCACACAAACCATAATGTTATGTTACCATAATTAGTGATATTTTGTTATGTTATGTAAGAAGAAAAAGAACTGAAAAAGAGAACAGAACTCTCTTCCAGTGGCAAGACAGCACATGCGCAGAAAAAGCTGACTACATCAAAAGGATGAAGTGAACAGAGCCGAGCTTGTCTCCTAGCAACAAGATACGCATGCGTAAAGCCTCTTGGCAACAAGAACAGAGCCTGCGCAGATAAACCTGATGAACAAAGGAGGGGATTTTAAAGGAGATAAGCAGCTCCAAACCTATAAAAGGCAGACTGAAAATTATTGAAGTGTGCCTTAGATGAGCAAGGAAAGCTCACTAAGACACCCAGCGCTGTTTTGCTTATTTGATTTTTATATAAATCTATAATAAAACTTTTTACTACGATATTTGAGCCTAGTGCCGATTTTACTTATAACAATTTTGGTGCCGTGACTCGGATCAGGGTTCCTGGGCGGCGGAACTGCTACCCGGGACGGGTACCCCCGTCCTTGTTTTTTGGACGGTCCTGGGGAGAGGTTCCGCAGCACAGACTCTGAAATTCCGACCGAGAAGATTTAGAAAAAGCAAATAAGCAAATAAAATTACTGCAGTTCCCTGTAATTCTTATGCATAAGCCCGGGCGAAGACTAACTCCAGGAAAAAGTGAGTAGTGAAACCTCTTCAGTCGGGAGGGACCGTTCGACAAGAGTTCAACGGAGACTTACTCCGGGGGGAGTAAGTGTTTTACTCCAAGAGAGAGTAAAAGTACCAGGTGCCGCTCGGTTTGGGAAGGGACCGTCCAGCGAGGAGTTGGATGAAGACTTATCCAGGAGAGGTAAGTATTTGCGTACCCCTCTCGGTGGGGAGGGAATCCCGGAGTGCGAGGGATTGAGAAGTCCAGCAGGACAAGTGATTGAGACCTCCCGGTAGTGCAGTTCTGGTATTTCCAGAAGAGACAAATCACGAAAGGAGGGAAGCGACTGAGGTGAATTTGTGTGTGAAAGCATTCTGGAAGATGGGACAGAAGAAAAGTAAATCTTCTACTCCCATGGGTGGCTGTGAATTAGTGCAGGACAGCCCTAAGAGTGAAGAAAAACCCAAAGGGAGGGGTGAAATGGGGGATCATAAGGAGAAGCTGCAAGATACCCCACAGGAGAAGAAAAAACTAGAGAATGAGTTTGTGGTGGGGTTACCAACTATACCCCCGGATAGTCCTTTAGGAGTTATGATCAAGTATTGGAATGATTATCCCTCTAGAGAAGGAAAATCGAGGGAGAAGATGGTGCATTATTGTATGGAAGTATGGGGAGGAAAGCAAATCAGACAGGATTATTTGTTTTGGCCGGTGTATGGTTCATTTGAAGATTGGATATGTCAGGCTTTGAATTTGTATGTGAATGGCAAAAGACCATTTTGTGCAGAGGAATGTGAGTATGCTAGCCTATGGATAGAAGTGGATACTAGAATCTCTCTCTCCCCGTTAAGTGAAGAGAAAGGACAGAAGACGGCTTATGACCTAAAAGAGTTTCAAAAAATACCCCCCCCATATGTCCTGCCTTGGCCTATGCCCAGGGGGTCACCTCCGTATGGTGCTGTAATTCAGAATGATCACAAGAGTGTATTCACTCCCACAGCTCCAGCAAAATCATCCCTCTCCCCTATTGAAACTGAGGGAGCCACCCTGTCAGTGGCTGCTGGAGTGAGAAATCAGCAAACACCCTATCCACCCCCCCCTCAGGAAGCGCAGCAGTCAGCAGCTCCTGAAACACAGAGTCCTAACATAATATCCCCAATGACTCCACAGTCCATGCAAACAGAGCATTGTTCTTCAGGAATAGTCTCTTTATCCACGAACACGTCACAGTTGTACCCCTTAAGAGAGACTACAATGGGGGGAGGAAGAAATCAAGGGGATAGGATAGGGTTTATATCAGTTCCCTTGAATTCAGGAGATGTTAGAGCATTTAAGAAAGAGATGGGAAATCTCTTAGAGGATCCTTTGGGAGTGGCTGAGAGGTTTGACCAGTTTTTAGGTCCTAATATATATACTTGGGAGGAAATACAGTCAATTTTAGGAATATTATTTACTGTGGAAGAACGGGGAATGATTAGAAAAGCGGGAATGAAAGGTTGGGATCAAAGGCACCGGCAGGGTCCAGCTGCAGATGTTAAATGGCCTTTAGAAAACCCTAATTGGAACCATAATGAGCCAAATCATAGAAGAAATATGAATGATCTGAGAGAAATAATTGTCGAGGGGATAAAGGAATCTGTCCCTAGAGGGCAGAATGTTACAAAGGCTTTCAGTGAATATCAAAGGAAAGAGGAAAGCCCAACTGAATGGTTAGAGAGACTTAGAAGGACTTTCCAGCTTTATTCTGGTATGGATCCAGGTGATGGAATGGGACAGCAAGTGCTTAAGATGCGGTTTGTGAGTGGAGCATGGGCAGATATTAAAAAGAAGCTGGAAGACATAGATGATTGGCAGTGTAAGGAAATGGATGAATTGTTGAGGATTGCGCAGAAAGTATATGTGCGGAGGGAGGAAGAGAGTCAAAAGGAACGAGAGGAGAGACAGGAAAAATTACAGAAGAGAGAGGAAGAAAGGCAGAAAAGACAAGAAGAAATGCAGAGGAAGCAGACAAGAATTTTAGTGGCAGCTATAAAAGGAGGACAAAGAGGGGATAGAGAACGGAGACGGAAGACCCCTTGTGGACCTAATAAACGTGAACCCTTTAGAGAACGTGTGCAGTTAGACTTAAGTGAAATAGAGTGTTACTACTGTGGGCAGAAAGGACACATAAAAAGAAATTGCAGGAAGAGATTGCAAGATGAACAGATTTACCAAGAGGAATAGGGGAGTCAGGGGCTCTATTTGCTGGGGACCCAGAAGAATACAGAGCCCTTGATAAAACTTAAAATAGGTCCCCAGCAACAAGAACTTGAGTTCCTAGTGGATTCAGGGGCAGAAAGATCGACAGTTCAAAAGTTACCTTGGGGTTGCACGACTTCCTCAGACACAATCCAAGTTGTAGGGGCCAAGGGAGAACCATTTAAGGTGCCCCTCATAAAAGATGTGGAAATAGAAGCCCAGAATAAATATGCATTAGGAACATTTCTATTAGTTCCTGAGGCTGAGTATAATCTGTTAGGGAGAGATTTAATAATAGAATTGGGAATAAATTTAGAAGTGAAAGATCAAAAATTACAAGTCCAAATATATGCCCTTACGGCGGAGGACGAAAAAAAAATAAATCCTGAGGTGTGGTTTACTCCTGATTCTGTGGGAAAGCTAGATATAAAACCATTTGAGGTCTCAATTCGAAATCCAGAAGAACCAATAAGAGTGAAACAATATCCCATCCCATATAAAGGAAGAGTTGGACTTAAACCGACCATAGAAAGACTTTTAACACAAGGATTATTAGAACCATGTAAGTCACCTCATAATACTCCCATTTTGCCGGTAAGGAAATCTGACGGATCATATCGTCTGGTGCAGGATTTAAGGGAAGTAAACAAACGGACAATTACCCGGTACCCTGTAGTCGCTAATCCTTATACTTTACTAAACCAACTCTCACCTGACCATAAGTGGTATAGTGTGATCGACCTGAAAGATGCATTTTGGACTTGTCCTCTGAAAGAAGAGAGTAGAGACTATTTTGCTTTTGAATGGGAAGATCCTGACTCACATAGGAAACAACAACTTAGATGGACTGTTCTACCTCAGGGATTTACAGAATCCCCTAATTTGTTTGGACAAGCCTTAGGACAATTATTAGAGTCTTTTGAACCTCGCCGGGGTACGGTTTTGATTCAATATGTTGATGATTTGTTAGTTGCCGGAGAAAAGTTAGAAGATGTCAGAGATGAAAGCATTAGACTTCTGAATTTCTTAAGTTTAAAAGGTTTGAAAGTGTCAAAGTCCAAATTGCAATTTACAGAGGAAGAAGTTAAGTATTTAGGACATTGGTTGAGCAAGGGACATAAGAAATTAGATCCTGATCGAGTAAATGGAATTCTGTCACTATCTGTACCCAGGAGCAAAAGACAGGTTAGACAACTTCTGGGCCTATTTGGGTATTGTAGGCAATGGATTGAAAATTACAGTAGTAAAGTCAAATTTTTGTATGAAAAATTAACCAAGGAGGGGCTAGTAAAGTGGAGTGATGAGGATGAACAGCACTTAGAAAAATTGAAGGAGGATTTAGTAAATGCACCTGTGTTAAGTCTGCCAGACAATCGGAAACCTTTTTATCTATTTGTAAATACAGAAAATGGTACAGCATATGGAGTCCTAACCCAGACCTGGGCCGGACAGAGGAAACCGGTAGGGTACTATTCAAAATTGCTGGATCCAGTAAGTAGAGGTTGGCCCACCTGTTTGCAATGTGTAGTTGCTACAGCTCTGTTAGTTGAAGAAGCTATAAAGGTGACTTTTGGAGGAAAATTAAAAGTATTTACTCCCCATAATATAAGAGGAGTATTACAACAGAGGGCTGAGAAATGGTTGACTGATAGTCGACTATTAAAATATGAAAGTATCCTATTGCACTCCCCGGATCTGGAGTTAGAGATGACACATGTGCAAAATCCAGCTCAATTTTTATATGGAGAACCTAAAGAAGATCTAGGACATGACTGTTTACAGGTAATAAATCTTCAAACAAAGATTAGGGAGGATTTAGAAGAAGAAGAACTGAGTTCGGGAGAGAAAATATACATCGATGGTTCTTCTAGGGTGGTTAATGGGAATCGAAAGTCAGGATATGCAGTGATAGATGGAGAAAATTTTCAGGTCAGAGAATCTGGACCCTTAGATAAGACATGGTCAGCCCAAGCTTGTGAGTTATATGCACTGTTGAGAGCGTTACAATTATTAGATGGAAAAGCAGGCACTATCTTCACAGACTCTAAGTATGCATTTGGAGTAGTTCACACCTTCGGCAAGATATGGGAAGAGAGAGGATTGATTAATACCCAGGGTAAAGGACTTGTTCATGAAACTCTAATACGAGAAATCTTAAAAGCTTTGAGAAAGCCAAAGCAGATTGCAATAGTACATATTAAAGGGCATCAGAAAGGGTTAAAAGCTACTGTTAGGGGCAACAATTTAGCAGATGAGGAAGCAAAGAAAGCAGCTTTATTAGTAATGGCAAGTTCAGAACCAGAAGATAGAAATGTCCTGAAAAGTTTTAGTGATCAAGAGAAAAAGAAACTGCAGCAATCTGGAGCGAAAGAAGAAAATAATAAATGGTTATTAGCAGATGGTCGAGAAGTACTTCCAAAAGGGCTTGCTCAGAGAATAATGAAGAAATTACATGAGACAACCCACTGGGGAATACAGGCATTAGTGGATCAGTTTGAAAACAAGTTTGCCTGTGTGGGAGTTTATGGAATAGCAAAGAAAATTTTAGAAGGGTGTTTAACCTGTCAGAGGGTAAACAAAAGGCAATTGAGAGAACGAGTACAAGGGGGACGAGAAATAGCTAAGAGACCTTTTGAGAAAGTACAGACAGATTTTACTGAATTACCTAAAGTAGGCAGGTATCGCCACCTACTGGTGTTAGTGGACCATCTCACCCACTTTGTAGAAGCCTTTCCGGTAGCCCGATGTACAGCCAAAACAGTGATTAAGATTTTATTAGAAGAAATTATTCCAAGGTATGGTGCTGTGGCAATAGTAGATTCGGACAGGGGACCACACTTTACTTCTAAAATAATTAAAGAAACAACAGAACTTTTTGGAACCAAATGGGAGTACCATACTCCTTGGCATCCACAGAGCTCTGGTAAAGTAGAAAGAATGAATGGAGAAATAAAGAAGCAATTGACTAAATTAATGATAGAAACTAAAATGAATTGGGTAAAGTGTTTGCCATTGGCCTTATTATATATACGGACCCAACCACGTACCGACACAGGAATCTCACCATTTGAAATGCTGTATGGGATGCCATATGATTTTGGAATCCCGATTGAAAATCCCAAGGTGGAAGATACCCTCTTGAGGGAATATATAATTGAGTTAATGAAAAGGAGACAGGAATTGAGGAAAAAAGGATTAGTAACTCAGAGACCCCCGTTGGATATGGCAATACACAGAATTCAACCTGGAGACAGGGTATTAATTAAAACATGGAAAGAGTCTTCATTAACGCCTCGTTGGGAAGGACCCTTTGTTGTTCTTCTTACCACAGATACAGCCATTCGTACCGCTGAAAGAGGATGGACTCACGCATCTCGGGTTAAGGGGCCAGTCAACACTCCTGAATGGACTGTAACTCCTCAGCCTGGGAATCTCCGAATGACGTTCAGAAAAACTGGACTGGTAAATGAATAACCCTGAACGAGACTGGGACCCAGCCCAGCCTATACTCCTGGTCTGAAGTACCTCGAGACCTAACCTTAATAAGGGTTCGGTATAGACATTGATAAGTGGGCTAATCCTCTACCAGGCTGGGGAAAGTGGATATACCAAATTGCTGAAAAAGGTAAAACTTTTCCTCATTGTTGTGATCTTGAGACTGAAATTACTTTGCCAGAAAGACCTGCACAGAAGATACCCTGTATAAAACACCCAGTTTCAAGACCCCGGAGCTGGGTCAGTTGTAAATGTACATTATATGGTATAGAGTGATATTGTACAGCAGTAGGCAGGACACCCATCGTACGAATTGCCGAGAGTTCTTTGTTGCTTCTGATGAGAAACTGAATGTTTAGAAATTGATAAGTTATTCTGTAGATAGGAGTAGTTGGTACCAGAGAACTGGGAAGTCCATGATAAAATATTTTCTAATTTTGGTACAAAACTCTAGAACAGTGTGCCGTTAAAATTGCCTAGAAAACAGAGTTCACAACCAACCAACTTTTAGAAAACATATGGATCTAGAGAAATAAAGGAAAAGGTCACAAGAACCTATCAAGAGCCCATATTCTCCTGAAGAATATTGACTGCTGCCGAGAAGATATAGAACCCCGTTGCTCCCAGCAAAGGAGTAGACGGAGGAGGCAGAGCAATAATACAGTGGAGAACAGATATGGGAAATTATATATGGATTGTAGTATTTTTGTGGCAGCTTTCCCCAAGCAGGGAAAGCCCACATCGGCCGTACAAGTGGACTCTGAACAGATGGAGTGATCTAAAAACAGTTAGGACTAATCTTACTGTAGGATCTCCCAGTTTCTCTGCTACACTGTGTCAAATAGCTCCTGTACCACATTGTTCAAATTTGAAACCTTATTATCTCTGTCCTGCATCTAATCCAGGGAAAGGATATTGTAACTACCCTGATCAATATTATTGTGCACACTGGGACTGTGCCACTATTGCTTCCGCCTGGACCCCTAATTCTCAAGATAAATATCTAACGACAACATGGGGACCACCTGGCTGTAAACCTTCACAATTTGTTTTGTCTAGAGGATCGAAGAGGTATAGCGATTGTAAGTATATTACCATCCAGGTACTGCAACCAGAAGACCCAGGATGGTTGATAGGAAGAACTTGGGGAATCAGATACTGGGAAGCTGGCACAGACAGGGGAGGGCTAATATTCATAAAAAAACAAGAAATCACCCACCGCCCTCTGGCAGTAGGACCCAATAAAGTAATAAAGAGAAAAGAGGATAATTTGAATCAGAAAGAGAGTAGAAAAAGACACACCTCCACAGTTTCAACTGCCCCGACTGTAAGTTTTAATGACTCTAGTAGAATCTCAACCTACACTAAGGTACATGAGAAAACAGAACCGTTGTTAAAATTGATGCAAGCGGCCTATAACACACTTAACCACACCGACTCTAACTTAACTAACTCCTGTTGGTTGTGTTATGACATCAAACCTCCATTCTATGAGGGGATAGCTCTGAACACCTCAGTTACGATATCCAATCAGGGCAACCCTACGCAATGTAATTGGGGGAAAAACAAATAGGAATCACTCTCCAGCAGGTGAGAGGACAAGGAGTGTGCATAGGAAATGTACCTCCAACGAAAAGAAACTTATGCAGCTATACCCTCAAGAAACTTGATAAAACCAAGAAATGGGTTATACCTAGCAAAGAAGGATGGTGGATATGCTCCAAGACGGGGGTCACTCCCTGCTTGTCTTTACGAATATTTAATGAAAATAAAGACTTTTGTGTTCAAATAACAATAATACCCCGAATTCTTTATCATTCGAAGGAATTGGTTCTTGACCAATGGGATGATAATAAACACAGGATACAAAAGAGGGAACCATTTACTGCCATAACTATCGCCATGCTCCTTGGGCTGGGAGCGGCGGGAACGGCAACAGGAATTGCATCCCTCATTGAACAAAATAAAGGGATTACATCTCTAAGAGCAGCAGTTGATGAAGACTTAGTGAGAATCGAAAAATCAATATCATACTTAGAGAAGTCTCTTACTTCACTTTCTGAAGTAGTCCTACAGAATAGGAGAGGATTAGACTTATTATTCTTACAACAAGGGGGGCTATGTGTTGCATTAGGAGAAGAATGTTGCTTTTATGCAGATCATTCAGGGGTAGTTCGTGAATCTATGACTAAATTACGTGAAGGAATTCTTCAAAGGAAAAGAGAAAGAGAGACTCAACAAAACTGGTTTGAATCATGGTTTCACAAATCACCCTGGTTAACTACTTTAATTTCTACCCTAATAGGCCCCCTAATAATGTTGTTAATTACTTTGACATTTGGTCCTTGTATTTTGAATAAATTTGTAACTTTTGTTAAAGGTAGGATTGAAACAGTACAACTTATGGTAATGAGACAGCCATATTCCGAATCGAGCGAAGAAACATCTAAAGCTGAACCATTTCCTACCTTGAGTGCAGCCCGAGAAGCTGTAATAAGGTTTGATAAGCAAATTAATGATAAATAGAAGAGGGGGAAATTGTAATAGCCAATAAAGACCAAAGGAGAGATAATTTGCTTATCAAATTATATTTGCAACATTGTAATTACGAGTTGCGATAAACAAAGTCCCAAGTTTCTATAAGTTCCAAATAATAATTTCATTTGGTGTTTGTCTTGACTACCTCATGCATATTGATTGTATCATATACCTGTATATTCTGTGAGTTTTTGGCAAAATGTTTAATGAGAAGTTTTCTCATAACTGAAGCTGAGAGTTATCTCTACAACTAGTCATAGTTCATGTATTCTTAGATGAACAGGCGCCTAAAGATTTAAAGTTCCATTATATTTACAGCTAAGGTTAAAAGAGCTATCTCTGCAGCCAGTCCTAATTCATGTACTCTTGGACGAGTAGGCGCCTAAAGACTTAAAGTTGTACTATATTTCATCCTTAGGATAGTGAGAAGGTTTAGGCCTTTTGACCTTGAGAGGGTCTGTTTTGTTTCATTGTGGGGGTGTAGTTAAGTTTTAGAATCTATTTAGTCTGTTTTTAATGTAGTCACCCATTTGCTTCACGAATCACAATTATTTATATATATCACACAAACCATAATGTTATGTTACCATAATTAGTGATATTTTGTTATGTTATGTAAGAAGAAAAAGAACTGAAAAAGAGAACAGAACTCTCTTCCAGTGGCAAGACAGCACATGCGCAGAAAAAGCTGACTACATCAAAAGGATGAAGTGAACAGAGCCGAGCTTGTCTCCTAGCAACAAGATACGCATGCGTAAAGCCTCTTGGCAACAAGAACAGAGCCTGCGCAGATAAACCTGATGAACAAAGGAGGGGATTTTAAAGGAGATAAGCAGCTCCAAACCTATAAAAGGCAGACTGAAAATTATTGAAGTGTGCCTTAGATGAGCAAGGAAAGCTCACTAAGACACCCAGCGCTGTTTTGCTTATTTGATTTTTATATAAATCTATAATAAAACTTTTTACTACGATATTTGAGCCTAGTGCCGATTTTACTTATAACAGGCTAGAAGCAAACTGTCTTATTTCCTATTGCTTCTACGTTTAAAAACATCCCCAGTATGCATAAATCAAGATGTCATTGGCAGTGAAAACAGAAGCCCAGCTTAACTCCATAGCTACAAGGCTCTGTTAATCCCTCTCTAACATTCTCACTAAGGTCCCCAGCTTTCTTTTGTTCTCATAATATCAAGCAATGACAAAGAAGTTATGACAATGACACAGAAGAAATTTGTATTCACTTGTCAGATACTGGTAAAAATATCTCCCTCAAAGGCACAGTATTGAGAATTAAAGCAAGTAGAGGCTACTGTGGCATACAGACAATCATTTCCATTTTTGAACATGGATTTATTGACAGCAGCATCCAAAACACTGAGAATAGTCACACCTGCAGTCTAACATGGATCAACATAAAGTATCAAAGTCATTACTTGTTGGGGTTTTTTTAAGACAATCAGTCTTCAGAAACATTCATAGTTCATGCATATGTCAGCTCTGTTTATTATTACTGCAAGGTGTAGCAAGAGGAATGCTGTCTTCTGTAAACATGCTGGAGGGAGAAACTGGAGCAATAGAAAGAAGTGGTTCTGCCCTACAAAAAGGGAACCTCCTGCTTTTACACAGCCATGTTAAAAATTCAGATAGCTTTTCTTTGGACAGGCTGTAACATACTGAAGTCTACCAGGGTGGTTACAAACATGTTGCTGCCACAGTGCATCTGAGGGAGCAGGCACTGCATGTTAAACTTTCCTTTGTTTCCCTTCCACTCCCAGATGTGAACTATTTTCAAAATTATCTAAAGTATTTATCAGCAACTTCTTCACCGACTTGTTTTGGTAAAAGCTATATCTTCTAGAGGAAAAAGGGCAAAGGAGACAGTACTGATAAAATCTGCCCACTTTTTCATAATAAAGGCTCACAAGAGCTGCTATAGCCTCATTTGCTCCCTTGGCATGGGATGAGGTCATCCTTTTGATGATACAGGACTTAATCTTCTCCAACATATTTTGGAGAATGCAATACCTGAATGAGTCAAGTTCTACTGTATCTTAAAGGAAATGGAATCTCACCAGGAAGCACTGAGTTACAAGACTCAAATGTTGGACACTGTCAAACGTACTTTATTTATCTTTTGAACTGAGTTAGCTAAACCAATGCTAATTCTCATGAAATATACATGGACAATAACCTGTACACAATATTTTTGTAACAATTTGATTTAAAACCTACTAAAGGAAGCCAGGGAAGAGCAGTGGGTTTTCAAAAGCCTAAAGTGTAAACAGTTCCAAGGAATATAAAAGGGTCATTTCCAGTCACTACACAAACCTGATTTATTCTCAGCATGATACCAACAAATCAGAGGTAGTATTCAACTGATCAGCTGTTTTTACTGGCTTGGTTAAATATTACTCCTTGCAGTACCCATCAGAATCATATCTTCTTCTTCTACATACTTAGCATTTGCATGTCTCCTGATCAAGACTTTTCTCCTCTATTTATACTACATAAATAAATCTAGGATTATTAAGCCAGTGTCTACTAACCATAGAACTTTAGAAATGCAAAATGTATTTAGAACACATACTGAGATCTCTCTTGTGCACACACAAACACCAAAAAAGCCCACCAACAACGAAAGTACTCACCTAAGGAGAAAAAGAAATTATTCTATCACAAATCCTCACCCCAAGCATTCTGTCAGAAGAAATTTCAATTCAGCATTTACATAATTTTAAATGGCAACTACATTTAGGGAAAGCACCTTCAATTCATGATCTTTTTGTTTCCTATTTCCAGACACTATAGTAATTCCTACTGAATTACTGACTATAATTAGCAAACTGTGACTTAACGTTATTATATTGCACTATTTTGTTTTAGTCACAACAAAACTACCAGACTGAAAACAACTCTTCAGATTGTGACAAAAGTTTACATAAACTTAAAAAACTTAAGCTCAGAATAGCTAAGAGGAATAAGCAAGTTTCAAGCATTTAAACTGTTCAGGAAGCACTACAGATTCAAGAAGACCAAGGCCAATGTACGATGTGGCATCTCTGAAAACACATCCCCAATTCAAGCAGACTTTTTGAGAAAAACCTATCATAAAAAAAAGAAAAAGCAAGTATAGATTAGAGAAACAACAGGAGATCAATAATACAACTCATATATAGAGCCAAGTGGTCTTGTTTCCAAATTTACATTCTATTCTTTACGATGTTAAAACAGACTCCCCCTTAATTCCTACCTTTTTCTGGGGAAGAAAGAAAAAAGGTGGTGTATTTTCACCTCTAGAAAACTGGAAATAAAAGAAAGAGCACCACCATGATTCAGTATCAATATCCTGGGATACTTTAAAGTCCACAGAATTTCAAATCTTCTCCCCAGCAACCAATTCCATCTTTTCCCCTCATTATCATTGCATTATCAAGATCATTAAAAGTTACTAGAAGGATTAACATATATCTAATGACAGTCACAGTCCCAAAGGTGACATTTCAACAATAGGGAACAGTAAATACCAGAAAGAGAGTGACTTCTGTCATCCTTCAGAACCACATACCACCGTTCAGGGCTTCTAAACAAATGGAAGAATGAAACATGCTAAGAAGACAGGTGATTTCATGAATAATAAATCTGAAAAAAATCACCTTCCTCAAAAAAGTATTAATTTAAAACAATGAAAAAAGATATATCAATTTCTTAATCTTTCTGTAAGACACATCTTGGAGGCAAAAATGCACAAACAGCTCAAATGGACAAAAAATTACGAGGAAAAGCACTCCATTAACTTCCATTCCTAAAGTTTTCCAAACTCAGAACTGAATCACCAGCTAAAACATTCGCTACTTTCGCAAGAAGAAACAGATATCGGAAATGAGTGCTACAAGAGGTATTTTAGGAGGGAGTTATATTTTTGTCCAACTGTAACAATCAGATTTTTGTGAAGTCTTTCAACTTCCTGTACATTGAAAGGGGAGGTATTTGCAAACAAAAGATTAAGCTTTACTGTGCTGTTAAGCAAATACCTTCTGGATATCTACCTCTGCATCACAGGACTATCATAATGTGAAACAAAAGCCTACCAAGACCAATATTCCATTTCTGATAATGGCCAACACTGAAATGATTCAGAAGACTCCATAAATCTCTGAAAATGCAACTAATTGCCCAACACCATATCCCAAGAGGAATTCCTTCCCGACTCTGACTGTTCAGCTTTGATGAATGGACTGAAAACCAATATTATCCTAGCTGGTACCCTTGCTAAAGTGGTTAATCTTTACAGAACCATATTACTGACCTTAGTGAATCATGCAATTTAAATCCTCAGCTCAACTATGGGCTGTATACAAAAATTCTTCCCATTTATTAGTATTCCAACCTTCTATTGTTATGCAATACACCAAAATTGTGCTTTATCGTCAAATATGCTGGCAAGTCAAGTGTCTTTCAACCCACTTTTGCCTTATACTCCCCTCATTTTTGAACTTGATGTTATTTTTCCATATGATGAAGCAGAAAAAGTATTTATTGAAACCTAGTTAATCTGAAGTTTTTCTGGATTTGATTTTGTAACAAAAGCACATTGGAGAATTCATTCTTTCAAGGTCTGAGACAGTGTCTGCTGTGATACCCATATTGTCATTTTACAACTAAACTCCAAAAAAATGGTGCAAGAAAAGCAAATCCAAAATGAGATTAAAAAGTAGTTAGTAGCTCACTGTCACTCTAAAATAATATTTGTTTTAGGAACCATGAGTTAATGAGTAGCCCATGGCTATATGATAACCATTGTCTCCTTAGGAGATTAGACTCCTTTTTGGACAGGTTTATCTCACAGTATTTTTACTTCATGTCCTGTGCACTCCACCCACATCACTAGTCTCCAGGGATCTTAGGGAAACAAGCAATGGGGAGAGTTCATGTAAGCAAGAACGTTATTACTTTCACTGGGAACATGGATACAATTTGGATTAGTTATTCCCACAGTTGTTTGGTCCTGTCTCTCTCCTTTTTTTTTGCATGTAAGAAGTCCTTACACTTGGTCATATACCAGCAAAAGCATTAGGGGACAGTTGATTTTACTTAGATTCTTAGAGAAACTTTATATTTGCAACATCTCTTAGTAATTATATGGTATTTTTCATCCCAAACATCCCAAAGCTAGGATGCTCCATCCCTCTTATTTTAGTTAATACTGACCAAATCTACTGCATTGTTTGGTCAGCAATATCAAACAGGTGAAATTAACTTTCTCTCCATCTAGCTACTGGAACTCTGTGTGCCATTTTTAAAAAGCATAAGATTAAGGATAGTGGATTGCAGAATTCAGTGGAATAGGGAAAATATAGGTGCATCTTCCCATTTCACTTTGCTAAGAACAAGAAGCTCTGGGTAGATTTGGTTTGCACACAGAGTCTGGCTCCCCCATTACAACAGCCTTTGACCTTCTCCAAGCCTCAGGTACTGTTTTATAGTTCAGATGAACCTGACAGATATCTAGCTTGACTTCTGGAGCACTTGATCGACACAGTAAGAACAGCAAACATGGAGCAGTTACTAAACTTGGGTTTCAAAGGTAACAGCAGAGGACACAACTTTGCACAGAGCTGCACATTTCAGCCCAACCATATTTCATTTTCCATCACACTATCAAATCAAGGCCTCCAGGAAGCAAAGGTTCTTTCCCACTCAGGTTCTGTGTAGTCCACAAAGGGTGCACTGATCTGGTAGTTACATCATGCAGAAGACATCAGTGTTTCTCTGTGTTAGCCCTTGAGATTGGTCAGCACTCTCTGTTGGCCTAACTTGTGATACCATCAAATTGCACACACTGATTTTTGGCATAACTAGGACTAGAACCTTTGTCTGTAAAGTCACAGACCCAAACAAACCCCACGCACCCCTTATTATAAATATGTGCCATGTCCGCAGGTAGAAGAAAATATTACATACAAACCATGGGACAAGAACAATCAGCAAAGGGATCAGAGGGCAGCAATAATGTTTGCAGCCACAGGCAGCTGAGAAGTCCCCACAGACATCAACACAGTGCACTGTGATACCTGGTTAGTGCTCTGCAGGCCTCTGCTTGCTAAATGGGAATGTGTGACGCACCAGGCCACAGACATTTATCTGGATGAACAATAAATTACTCCTTTAGGTCAGGCATGTACTGGAATTCCCCCAGATCCAAGTTCTTCAGGCATTTGTTTTGACAGCTACAGCTCAATTACCAACAGTGATTGTACATAAGATACTATTGTGTGCAGTATTTTATAAAAATATCAAGGTCTTAGTAATAATGGAAAATAATTATAATTCCTTTATTAAATCCAGAGAGGAAATGATGATGTATGTGCTAGCAAAGTTTTATTACATGTATAAACACCATCCTTATTCCTATATTTCCTTTCTCTTTGTTCAAATTCTGCTTATTCAAACAACAAGGCTGTTCTTGACACTGGGGACCATCAGCCTGGTGATCTCTCTCATGTACTCTCAGGTTTGTTTTCCAAAATATTTTCTTCTTTCCTTTTTTTTTTTTTTAAACTGTTTGTCATAGCAAGAGTGCTTTTACACACAGGAGGTCAAATACAGTTAAAGGAGTGAATTTGAATTGTATCTGTTAAAACACATTAAAACCTTCATGGAAGTTGTCATTCAGAAGTTAAGCAACCTCCACGTTAGCTCAATTCGTGATGCCCACAAATATTTAACACCCTTTTATTTTACATTTTTGGCTTGGCTCAGAAATACTGTGGATAGACACACCTAAACAAGTAGAACCAATGTGCTGAAATTTGTCTGTCTTTACAATAAAGTTATGTCTTTCTCAAGAAATTCTTAACAACTTTATTCTATAATAAAAAAGAGCCCATGTTTCAGAATAAAGTGTTTAAACATGGAAATTTAATAGATTTATTAGGCAAGAGTATTTATAATTTTATTTAATTACAAAAAGGATTACATTCATTTCTACTGGAAAAAAAAAACAACAACAAACCAACAAAAAAACAACGCAACAAGTGATTTTATCCAGCAAGATAGTGGATTATACTATGTGTTTCATGAACTGCAGAAAATACTTCTTCATTAACAAGACTAATTTCCAGTATTCTCAGCCAGTCAAACAGTGAAAATTAGTAAGTTCTCAAGTACCCAAAATTTGACTTAAACAGAAACATTGATTCTACTAACAATGAGAAAATGCAAGTCTGTGAACATGTAAATAATATCTTGCCCATTTGAAAAGTTATACCACATATAGCAACAGCTGCCTACATTTCAGTGGATGACTGGGCACATTCTGCCTGAAACAAACATGGAAAACCACTTATAAGCACTTAAAAAAACAAAACAAAAAACACCACCTTATTACAGTAGAGTGTGAAAACAGAAAGCCCTCCCCTTTAAAAGGCAAACTAACCACATTGCCTATCAAAACTTGCAGCTAAATGCCTAAATGCTTGTGCACTACAACCATTAACCCGCCATCTCCCCTTTCTTGGATGAGTTTTCATAGCACTTTACTCCACCTGCTCAAGCCTCAACAAGCTCAAGTGAGTCAGGCCAGTACCTTCATATTCATCAGGGTGGGGCAAGGGAGACAACCTCAGTGTACAGACACTCTGGGGTTATAAGAATGCAAATCACCAAAGTCAGCATTTTGAATAGCATCAAAGCTAAAACTTATGCTACACCAGACCACATGGTAAAAGCCTATCATATGCCTAATAAGAAACATTCATAAATACATCCAAAACCCCCTGAAATTTCACAGTAGCCTTCAACAATTGCTCATCACAACGACACCACAATAATCAAGTGAAGAAGGGACACAAGAAAAACAACTGCTGTTAGATGCCCATCTAGGAATACTGAGAAAACAGCACTCCTTAATGTCCAACAAGTCAGGCAGCAGAAGGGTATCCAACAGAGAGACCCTTGGCCTTACAAGATTAAGGCTAGAATTGAATAAAAAAAACAGCTACAGTCATTAGGCTGAAGCATCCCCTTCACTATTTCTTCTGTTCACCTCTTACCAGTCAGACTTCTCTCAAACCTCAAAAGTCAGCTACTTCAAAAAAAATGGCACTATCTGGCTACAACAAAAAGGAGACACAGACAAGATCCAAACTGCAGGTTAGCACAGACACCCCAATCAGAAATTACAAGTGAAACAAAAAGGCTGGCTCATGGAAAAAAGTAAGACAACTTTGGAAGAGATTAGGGATATCTGAGGATCTGGATACCCTGACCAGAACCAGCAAATGCTCCCATTTCTAATCTCTTTCCTTTCCTAGAAGAGCTTCAGATAACCTTAAATAGCAAGACCAGTGCCCAAATATGGCTTTTTTGAATGCAGGCTGGTCAGCTCCTGAAAAAAAGATATCAGTCCCCTGTTAAACCTGCAGGCAAGATTTATCCGGCTGACCTGGAGCTGTAGTACTTAACATGGCTTTTGTTCAAGACTGTCTATTAACATAAACAAGAGATACAAGGATGCCCAGAAGCTTTTCCTTTCTTTCCCAAGTATATCTGTTGGTCTAATAGAAGTTATTAGCCCTCACTACAAACTTGACTCTTCTTATATCTGATGGAAAGCAGTCACACACTGACACTTTATTAGACATGACAACCATGAAGATTACAGACAGGAGTTCCAGCAACACCTGGATATCATCAGAGAGAAGACTGACTAAAAAAGCTATTTATCATTTATTACACCTGACACAAACTTGAAACCAGAGAATTAATTCTGCAATCTGAGCCCATCCACAAAGTAGACACCTCCTCGTAAAAAAACATCTCTATCCAGTTTTGCATAACCTGTTCAGAAGAAACAACTCCATGCTGGTTTATGAAGAACCATGCAAAAGAACAAGTTCTCTAAATTAAGAAATTCTAGATTGAAGTTTGCAAAAGGAAGCAGTTAAAAAAAAAAAAAAAAATCAGGCTCAAGTCTATGCAACCTGTTTCACACAAATTCTGTACTTAATGTATAAATACTAGAAGAGTTCTCAGGTAAAAGTCCCAAGCATTTACACATTGCAGTGTAGAAAAGGGACAGCAGTGATCCAGTCACTGAACACTGACTGTAAAAATATTCAAGGAACACCTTTGTAACCTGAGGAGTGAAGAAAGGGAGGGGGAAAAAATTACAAAAGCATGCAGATATATTCCGAAGAGCTCGACTTACCAGACCTGGATCATTTAAAGGTAGTTTTCTGCATGCTTAGATTCTGGTTTAGTGGTTTTACTCTTTCAGTGCTCAGAGTAAGAAGGAATTTGATCTATGACAGTCATTCCTGTCGTGATTCCAGTTTGATTTCTGATGTTTTTCAGAAAATTGTATCTCTACTCTGGTTGTGGGTTTCTGGGGGGTTTTTTGTGTGCGTGTACGTGCATGTTCAATGCTCTTTTTCCACAATCAGGAACAGAGGTTGGTGGATTGTGTGAAACACACCCCGACCAGTTTCTCTTGGCTGGCAGAATAAAAGGAAACTAACTTTTGAGAAAACTGCCATTTTTCCCCCGCTCCAAATGCTAAAATTCTAGGACTGCTCTTCAGCTATTTAGTTATACTTATCATTCCAGGTGCAAAATTAAATTATTTGAAATTATTGCACACTGTCTCAGGAGCAGGGAGGCTCCTAGACCCCAACTGTTAGAAGTGTCAGAACAAAGCCATGAAGCAACAGTTCTTCCTTAAGTAGTCTCACTGATGTAACAGTCTACAGTACTATTATAAACACCACAGTTGCAAAATAAATTTAAATAATCAGATTTATTAATTTCATGTCCAGTGAAGGACACAGTTTAATTATTTTTTTTTGTAATTGCAGTACAAGATGAGTGGAAAGCCTGATAGGAAGGACTTTTAATAAATTGAACCTAGCAAGCAAATTTCACAACCTTATCACCAATTGTAAAAGGCTAAACACAGGTTAAAAATAATGGACAATAATGTATTACTTCAGTAGTATTCCTCTAGCAGAAACCCACATTAGAGTTGTTTAACAGGTTAGCAGTGATCGCAGGATATGCAGATCTGACAACACTGAGTTCAAACTTGTATACGCAGCTATCTAAAAATTGCAGTCTCTTATTAATTTTACTCTTTCAAGTATGCTTTCTCTGGGCCCACATCCAGCAGATGTAACAGATGGAAACTGCCAGTACAATATGGTGAAGTTATGTAGGCCGACCAGGTTTCCCGAAAGCTCTCTTGAATCAGACTGCTGGATTCAACCAGGCACCCAAAACACCATCAACCTTCACATTCATGCCATGACAGAGCCAGCACTTTTCTCAGGTAGATGAAACATGATTTACAGCAAATTATAAAGTCTGAGCTATTCATAAATATCCAGTTCATGATGACTATATTTATAGTTTAGCCATAAACTGAATGTAACAACACGGTGGGACAGCAACTGTGGCAATGCTCTGACGCCACTCCCTGCCCTAGAACAGCAGCCCAGTCATGGCATCTCCTGCTTTCACATATTCTGCAGCTCTTCCCAACGTTCAAGCAGAAGGATATATCATCACAAGATAGATCGCTAATTATTTGCAGAGTAATTAGCACTAATAATCACATTACTACATGATTAGATTAAATTGATTTTAGTCCTTGCTGCCACCAAAATGAGCATTCCCTAAGCTTTATGCTCTCACCAACACCACAGGGCTATTAACGTTATTCATGTAGCTACACAAACAGGCTGCAGGAACTCATTTAGCTGAAAACAACCTGAGGAGAGGAAACAAGGCAGAAGAAAAAAAAAGGATTTGTTTTCATTCAGATGAGCATCTTAACCTAGCAGCCTTCCTGAATCCTGATGCTACTGCAAAGCAGCAGAGGGTAACATGCAGAGACATGCGAGAAAAGAGTACTACTACACTTTTAGAATGTTCAACTCTTTTTCTAAAAGCAAAGTAATAGTTCATTTTACTTTTGAGACCTTAAGATTGATCTACTCTTCTTGCCCCTCAGTAAAATTCTTGTTGGAAAAAGAACACTACTACTAAGAACAAACCAGTATTCAGGACTATTGTACTCACCACAGGAAAGCAACTGACTGATACAAATTCTGTGGCTTGCTAAAGTAACACAGTTTCAAAATGCAGAATTTGTTTGGCATTTTCTCCGAGAAATCAATAATTAACTACACCAGGACACTTCAGGGAGCAAGGCTCTGCAGTAATTTTTTAATTTGTTTTGCATTAAAGCAGAAGAGCTTTAGCAGTGACCATCTCAGTAATACAACAGAGCACTTTCTAAGCCAGGCAGACATAAGGGAACAACGCAACTGAAAAATTTCAATTGCTCCCATACCATCTTGTACAGTAGACTCCTTTTCTACAACTCTAATAGCTCTTGAAACACACATTTCAAACTAACATCACCTTTCCACAACTACACTAATGAATATTACAAGTTAATATTTAACGGAGATATTCTTTTACCTGCAGACAATGTTATACTAGTTGTTTTCACAGTTAACTTCTGGTTCAGCAGAGGTACTGCTCATGTGTGCTAAGGGTATGAGGTAATATTGAAGTCTCATCACAACAGAGTGCAAGTGGCTCACAGACAGACCTGGATTTATCTGGGGAGGGCAACCTGGGACCCCACAGGTAATGTTACACCTATAAATAGAAGCAAGTAAGGAGCATATGAATATTTCCTGCCCAATGGGACTGTACATGTCTGGTTTACCAGTTCCAAGTTATTTTCAGCTACCTCAAAGTGGGGAAAACGGCATGTGAAGCCAAGAATCTGCAGGGAATGTAACGCAAGGGAAACACCTGTTGTGAGGTCAGATAAAAAACAGAACAAATATACCCACCATGCAAGCTGTGAAAGGTGAGAGGTTGCAGCAGTTTCTAAAGGGAAGACAGCCTTATAAAGGCAGGAGACTTTCTTCACTGGAGATAACTAAAGAGAAGAAAGGGGAAAGCATTCCTTATGGAGCTGAAGAAATTCCAGTGTTACTCCTTTCTTTCTTTCAATAGAAATATTTGCTATAATTAGGAAGTTTTGAATGGTACCCAGAATAAAAATCATTAGCTACTTCTTCTATAAAGGTCTGCTAGGCAAAGACAGGTTCAACTGTATTATGCACCAGCCAAGCTGACAGATAAGTATGCTGCATGATTGCTCACTGTTCCCACTACAAGATGCACTCCTTACAATTAATGGACTTGATGATCTCTATGGGTCCCTTTCAGCTTGAGATATTCTATGATAATGCACCCCATTCAAAAGTAACAAAAGTTTAGTCTAACAGGTGACAATTAGCATACTGGATTTTTACTGACTCAGAACTAGAACACTGGTGTGCTTTTTCCACACCTAGTCCTTAGCTGTTCTAGCTCAAGGTTAGGACTTCTCTGCCTAACAGTATTACTCATATTTCACCATAGCCTATCTTGAACTGGACAGTGTCTTAAGGCCCTATGAGGAAATTCCTTAAAAATCCTTCCATAAATGCAGAATGGAAGACAACAAAACAGCAGTATGTGTTACTTTTCTTCTAGCATTCAAAATTACCCCAGGGATAATGTGGTTAAATCCTATATCCAAAACAAGTGAAAAAACTGCCAGCTGTAATTTAAGTCCCTGAAAGGTATAGAAGGCTCTGAGAAAGGAGTGGACACTGCAGCTAACAAACGGGGTTTTTTATTTGTGAGAAAGCTTCCCTTTCCGTAAGCTAAGGGCATTTCTTCTCACCTCTCACTTGAACGCCTCCGAGCACAAGAAAAACTCTGCCCCCTCAAGAAGTGAAATGTTACCTTTAAACTCTTCAATGAGGACTATTTTCTGTGGAATGTATACCAGTATTCTCTCTGCATTAGAGGTCTGTGTTATTCCAGGATCAGTGTAAGCATCTCTCTCAGTTTCAAACAGCACAGTCTATTGACCTACTAAACCACAAAGTTTATAGTACAGATGTAGTCCAAATAATCATTGCATTTAACAGGTAGTTGTAGGTAAAATATTTTGTTTCTCTCTTCCCTTTTTACATAACAGTTCACAAAAAACACTACAGTACTCGGCCCTCCTCTATTATGAAAAAAGGCATTACAGCATCAGACATCACTGTTAAAGACTAAAAATAACTGACACCATGTCAGGTTTACTAGCATCATTAATGTTTTACTCCTTTTCAACTATGAATTTTAAAACAAGTTAAAAAAGCAAGTTTCATAACTGAAGGAACAATGCCTGTCTTTGTTACTACTTTGAACTTCAAGAGCAGATCAATGCTATTTGTAACACAAAAGTTTGGAATCACTTCCAAAGAGGGTAATATAGATCTCTGGCAATTAAGCAACTCTGATCTCTAGTCAAAATTGCACTGAAAATGTATCCTATGCAAAACAAAAAAGCTCAAAAAAATTAAATTTAAAAAAGAATTTAAAAATTAAAATTAAAAAAAAAATTTAATGGAGAGAACATACTGAAGAAACCATAGTCTTTCACCAATATTGGTATTAATACCACATTCAGTGGAAGGGTAAAAGATATTAATCAATCACAGAAAAGACTTTGGCGCTAAACTAAGCACTGTAACAGGCCAGCAGCTCATTCTTTTCAGCTTTCTTCCTTCAGACTTGACTGGATTTTGAAGCACTTGACTGAACAGAAGGCAGCACCCAGAGAAATTTTGCTGTGTGACCACGTAAGCCTGTAGCTGTTTGTTAATCCGTAATAAATTCACTATTGTTTGTAAGACTCAGCCTCCGGTTTTTTTGTATATTAAGCTCTCTGAGGCGATCAGAGACACTTGGGCTGCTGCTCTACGTCCTATGGCTAGAATTTACCCTTCCCCCCGCCTTTCCAAGGGGCCACAAGCGGAGGAATAAAGCAGACCTCACTCTAAATCGCCTATCAGATAAATGCAACACGAGCTCGAAGGGTGGAGATCTAGGACAGAAGCAACTGTTACTGCTGCCTAATATAACACACTTGCACTTGAAGGATAATTTCTCAGTAATACAAAGTTAAAACACAGAGGGTGTTTCTCACACCAAAGGTAAAGGCAGCACAATGGATAACATGAGACATACAAGGTGAGTATGGAAAGTGCATGAAAAGCTGAAACTGCAGACCAGCACGTTAGCAAAGCAGTTTAGGAATCAGGAAGAAGATCACAGTGGTTTTATTAGTGGTGACATTCTGGAAAGAGTAACACCACTAAGAAACAGATCAACACAATTCATCTGCCAGAGGCGTTGACAGAAACCGGTGTGTTACTGGGAGAGACCTGTTCTCCCATTTTCTGCAGGTTTTTCTTCAGCCCTGCCCTTCTCACACCAGAGACCCAAACAGCTGAAGTTTCCACTGCGAGAAAGGCTGAACAAGTGACATTACCCAAACTTCTGCCTGGGCAGACAAATGTCCTCAGTTTCTGTCTCAAACAGCAAGAAGGATGTTTGCATCCACAACCTAGTTGCTAACAGCAGCTCTAACTTGGACAGAATAAGAAAGGGTCTCTTGGGCCTTCTAGCCTTTCCCCCTTCAAAATACCAACCTTCACCCTTCCTGCCATAATCACACACAAACACCGGCCCCTGTAGAACTCCCAAGGTTTTAAAGGAGAAAACATTAAGAGCATCAGTGGGACAATACTGGGTTTGGTCAGGCAAGGAACATACCAGGAAATAGCTGAGAATGGGCGAGTAATGCACAAATGATTCAGGATCCACTGCCATTACAACAGGGAAACCAGGCAAGTCTTTTTCCACATATGGAGGGACCCACCCACCCTGGGAAAAAAAGTATAGAACAAATGCCAATTTTTTTGTAGCAACTTCAAAAAGCCCAAAATACTTTTCACAAGAAAACCATCACAACATACTGAGAGTTTGGCTAAAGTAAACCTTGATTCTTCTCTGCTTTACAACATAATTCACACAAAATAAGTACAGCTGTTGTAGTGAGGCACTTTGAGTCTTGTCTAAGTCCTGTGTTTGATGTCTTTTTGTAATTACAGTGGCACTTTTTGACACTCCGGCGTTTACTTTTACAAAATCACCATAAGTGACTACCTGCACTTTAAAGTTGCTCTGAAACAAATCAAAATAAGCTCAGCATTTCTATTTTCACAGAGACCTTCTAATAATAGAGTGCAGCCCTCTGACTTACAAGACACAAGGCTTGCAGTACATGGCACATAGACCTCTTCACATGCCACAAATACTGCACTTCCGCTGCTCAGCCTGCTGGAGGAAAACCCAGCCATCGGTATCTACCCCCCAGATACTCAGCATTCCCTCAGTCAGAGCGAGTGAAGGGTCAAGACTCACAAGAAAACATAACTCGGATTGACAACTGGCTCAAGAGTCAGACATCCAGTGTGAAGGTAAGTAACAAGTGCTGCACTTCCACCAGCAAACAGACCAGCTGCAGACAAAGGGCAACACACACACGAGTGATCCTTCTAAATACACCACATCCAGCAACTGCGACAAAATAGTTCACATTGTATTCCAGGCACGTCAGCATTAGAAAAGGAGGTAACCTAGATGGTAAAAATCACGTTCAGGAGCCGGACCGAACTGCTGTAAAGAGGAAACTAAGGGCAGCAAGTTATCACTGCAACACTACTTTGCTGAAGCATAAACCTACTGCTCATGCGATTTGGAAGCATAATTATTCACAGTTCACCTGAGTGCAGGTCGCCAGCACAATTCATGCAAGAAGTAACAGAGAATATCTTGCTTGGAATACTGGTAGCACATCAGGTCACTCCCATCAACTGCATCTCCCTCTCCTGCACTGTGGTTTCCAGACCTAAAACCAGCAGCAAAGCGCTTTCTACCTTCTGTCTGTGTGTAATTAGCACTATTAATCCCAGGCTATCCGAGCCCCCTGGCGTGGCTCTGATTTGGCGTTAATCTCTGCCGAGGTCTCTTCTTCCTCCCCACAGAAAGCCATTTAAACCTTGGCACGCCGTTCGGTTTAAAGTGATGTTCTGTCGCAGAGGGATTAGCCCCACACTGCACGGGTGGGGAGCACAGCGAGCTGCCACACCTGGCCTGCCCATACCCGCAGAAAAGGAACGAAAAGTTACTTTTCCAGAGAGCCATCGCTCGGGACAAGGCGAGGGCTCCCGTGCAGCCCTTCCTGCCCCCGGGCGCAGGCGGCTGCACCCGGAGACGCCCGGCTCCGAGCTCCAGCCGCCCTCCCGTCCCCGCCAGCACGAACTGATTAGTCATTTGCGCCGCCCGCGGGGCTCGGGCCGCCCGGGAGCGGGGCCGCCACGGCCCGGAGAGCTCCGGAGGGAGCGACGGGGGGGCCCCACTCACCCCATGAGCCAGTCCATGGCTGGGTCCCGCCGCGCCGGGAAGCTCCCGCGGCCGCCGACTCGCTGCTCACCGCCCGCTCATGTGGGCCGGGGCCGCCGCGGGCTCCTCCCGCGCTCGGTGTGTCCGCGGGTCCCCCTCCCGGCCGGTCCGTCGGTCGGTCGGTCCGTCGGTCCCTCCCCGGGCGCGGGCGGGGCAGCCCCGGGTGCCCCCCCCGGGCGGACACTCGCGCACCGCCGCGGCCGGAAGTAAACACACCGCGCGGCGCAACCCGGAAGCGGCCCCTCGACGCCCCGCCCCCTGCGCGGGGCACGCCGGGAGTTGTATTCCGGGCGCGCCTGGCGGCGCTGAGGGGACCGAGGGGAGTGGGATTTTCGAGGGCTCTCCGGGATGGGGACTCCCAGTGTCACTCGTCCCCCTCCGCGGAGGTTTCACTGTCCGCGCCTCAGCGGCTCAGTTTCCCTGAGGGCAGCCCCGACGAGATCACACCTCTAGGCAGAACGTGTTAATTGGAGAAGGTGGTGAGAGCCTACCTGGTGCTCCCACAGGCCCGCAGGCACTGACCCACGGCCGTCGTGCGCGGAGGCCGCTGTCCTCTAGTGTCTTCGGCAACCCGAGGTTGTCCCAGAGCCGTAGGAGTGGGACACAGGCTGGACACCTCCGTCAGCAGCCTTGTCCCTTATGCTACAGAAGCACAGAAGCAATTAAGATGGAAAATACCTCCGAGATCATCGAGTCCAACCTGTGACCAAACACCACCCTGTCAACCAGACCACGGCACTCAGTGCCACGTCCAGTCTTTCCTTAAACACCTTCAGGGATGGTGACTCCACCACCTCCCTGGGCAGCCCATTCCAATGTCTAATCGTCCTTTCTGTGAAGAGATTCCTCCTAATGTGCAATCTAAACCTTCCCCGGTGCAGCTTGAGACTATGTCGTCTTGTCCTGTCTCTAGCTGTCTGTTGAAGGTTGCACTTTTTGCTACAGAATGTCCTCTTTGACTCAAAATCCTTCCACTCTCTGTTCCTCTAGTTGCAAAAATGACCAGACAGCTACCAGAGGGACAATACTTATTCCCAGGCAGCCCAACACCGCAGCTCTTTGAGATTTAAACAACTCTAATTGTTTTAAAGGTAAATCCTATCCATGCAGATCATTGAGGTGCAGCATTTCCAGAGGCTCTGTGAAACCGATGTCCTCCTGACCGACTTCCCAGATCAGTAGCACCTGCTCAGGTGGAGATGTTTGCAGAGGCAGAGCTGGGGTGATTGCATACTTTGGGCACTGTATTAATTATGTGTTATGGGAGAGTAATGGTTACTTCATTGGACTCCCTGCAGTCACCAGCTTTCTGAGGGAAGGACCTTCTTTCAAAGACTGTTTGAGCCATCACCTTCCTCCTCTGCCCTGCTTCCTCCACCCTGCCATGCTGGGGGCTCCAAACATCTCCCCAGCCCTGTGGTCCTCTGCATGTGAGTGTCCCCAGGGCCCCTCATCCCACAGGCACCCACTTGTGGCCATACTTGTTCAGGGAGGGTGAGTCAGTCCACCACGCTGACTCTGATGATAGTTCCAACAAAGCAGTGTTATCCTGGGGCTACTACTGCACTGCAAGGGGGTGTTAGGGTCTGAATTAATAATAATGTGTCTTGATCGTGGTTGTTTTGTATCTCTCTGTCTTGAGGAAAGGCCCTAGAGTTATTTTGTATTAAAAACGTATTGCGCTGTAGTTTTTGGAACAGACCTTCCTCTGTAATCTGCTGGGGATCCCTTTGCACAATATGTAACTGCTTTATTTTGCCATTCTCCTACAACTAGACTTCAGCCTGAGAATTTTCTGGGTATACGGCAGTGTAATATAAGAAATGGAAGGCCATAACTGGAAAATGTATGTTGTCTGTGTTCAAATGGAGCATTTATCTTTAACACCTGCATTTTATCTTTGAATCGTTTATACTTTGACTTATCTTTGCATTTAGAAAATGTAGCAGAGGAAAGGAAAGAGGTCTTGCAGCAAAACTGCACATCTTTACTGAGTGACTGGGACAAGGATATTTTGCAATGTTTAAAATACCAGATCAAACCACCTGCAGAAAATAACTATCCTTTATGCAGACACTTGATCCAGTCATTGTCTGCAAACATTTGAGAACAGATGTCCCTCATCTGAATTATGTTTTCTTGTTGCCTGTTGTTAGGAGTATTTTTAGCAGGGCGTTAGAGGATGAGCTCCGTCCAAATTTATTGTGTGATACACTGTACCAGGAGTAGGGTGTTTAGTCACATGACACATGTTTAAAGGAGGGATGACTTCTGATACAATGAGTTTGTCATGTCAGACTAGCTGTTTTCCTACTGGTTGTATCGAGGAAAATATACGGCAACTGGCACTAGGAGAATTACTGGTGCAAAAGAAAACTCGGACAAGGAACATCTATTTCATTAATCTTTTGTATCACACTTTCCAGTGGCACAAGGCATTTATCTATATCTCACCTAAGGTGATTATTTTGTAATTTTTTTTTCCACTGACGTTACACTTACTTTTTTTTCTTCTTCTCCCCTCAGCCACTGGATACCGCAGAAGTCTGTCTGGCAGACCAAGCATTTCACATTCATCCTGGTTCAGTCAGGTCCCTCTGTGAGCAGCTCTGAAGAGCAAAGGATGTGCCAGTCCCAGAGCAGTCTCCAGTGCAACTTCACTTCTGTGTCTACACCCTCTATAAAGTGCATCACAGCGATTATTCATTTGATAATAGCAAGCCTGGCAGGCTGTGGGGCTCTTTCGTGCTAAGCCCTATGCACATGCACAAAGAAAGGCTGCTCCTTGTTCAGGGCAACAGGCTTTTGAGACCCTGTAGGACATGAATATAAGGTGCTTAACAAGAGATAGTCCTTGGCATACAGATGTGTTAGGAAGTGCAGAGGATAGGGGAGGTTTATGATGCCCGACGTTGGAGGGTTTTGCATCAACTCTTCCCTGGATTACTGTCCCACAGCTTACTTGTGTCTGACAGGATTTAAAATGCAAGACTATTGACAGTCTAGGCAGAAGGTGCACCCTGAGGGCTTGCAGGATCTGGACTGTAGGGCTTTTGGCCTGCGGTGCATTCACTCGCTCCTCTCCTCCTCGTTCTGCCACCCATATCCCCTACCCTGGCTAGCACAAGAGGAGCCAAAAAAGTGCATGCCCTGCTCCTCCTGGCCTCCAGGTATAGGGTGGCTTTGTTGCCAGGTGTTCCTTAACAGCACCAGAGCTCTTTAGAAACTAATGGGAGGCTGGAGGGGATCCACGCAGACCAGACCACAGGAGCTGGGACAGACAAACATTCTCACATGAGGATTTGGTAGCCATGTAAAGTTCTGCAGAGCTCATTGTAAAAGCCAAGGTACAAGACAGCATGGACCTGAGGGCTGTCCTCATCTATCAGAGGGCTCTGTTATGTCCCATAAGCCCTGAAGAAAGACACTGCAGTCCCCAGACTGGCTCAGCACTGGCTGAGGATTGCCTTGGAATTGCAAGTGTGAACATTTACTTCCTTATTTTTCTCCCACGGTTCTCATGACTAGATCTGTGCAAAACAGGACATCTGATAGCTGCACAGACGATGTCTGCCATATATACCTGATTTTCATCTCGGCTTTAGTCGGCTTGCTTTGCCTGTCTCATGATAAAGCAGTGCCGCAGAGGGCAAGCAGCTATGAGGAAGTAGTCAAGGCACCAGTCTCTCTGCTGCTCTGTCCCTTTACTGCTTCAGATTTAATTGTCATTACCTCCTGCAGTGGCAAAAGTGCAGTACACAGGTGGGCAAACACTGCCTTGCATGGCCAAGCACTAAGGAGTGTGAGTGAACTTTGCTCCCTTATTGGCTTTATCGCCTCAGAAGCACCTGTCCCTCCCTCACCACCGAATATTGGTGTGGGGCCAGGCAGCTCATATCTGATAACTTGACATCAGCTCTGCATGTTTCCTCTTCTCTCCTTGTGGTAGTGCTGAAGGAACGGAGGAAAGAAAGCATTGCTCAGGGCTGTATGAGTTTTCCATCTCTTGATTTGAGGCAGTGTCATTCCCATGGAACTCATCTTACCCTGGGCAGCTGAGAGGCCTCAGCAGGCAGAGATGTGAACTCCTTTGCCGACCTGAGGCATTTCCAGTGGGTGACAGAGAAGCAGAGCAGGTGATGGCTGCCCTGACACAGAGGGGGTGTGACATTTTTCAGCAAGCTGCAAATCTGCTGCTCTGATCTGGTGCTTCAGCAACAGGAGGAGATACACCCTATGCAGGGTATCTCCAGGAGATGTGGCAGACTGATGGGCTTGGGATCAAAATGGTTCTATTTGTGAAGCTCTGAATGTGGGACTGGCTCTTTAAGTCAAAAACATCCACATACTCCTTCTCTGAGACAAAACGTCTTTGTCCCTGTGCATGAAATATATTATGGTTCAAATTCCTGCAGAGTCATTAGAAAAAGCAAAGTGCATGAGTCTGACAGCGTGGGCCTGCCTGCAACCCTGAATGTGATTATTAATCATGCTGGATATTAATAACAACATCTCTTCTTGGTTGGAACATTTGATTTTTTTATAAATAAACACTGTGAGTGGTTATAAATATTGATTTCTGCCAGTAATAGTAAGATGTTTTAGATATAGTCTTCCAAAAAGACAATCAATCCTGCTGAGGACCAGACTGGAAAAAATAAATGGCATTTTGGGTCCTGAACTAGCTGGGAAATATGGCTTTTTTTCAGATGTCTGAGAGAGGGCTGAAGCTTCAGGGAGGAGGGCTGAAAAATCTATCCTTGGTGGTCTGTGTTTCCAGAGATGCTGACAAAAGTTCAATCTCTCTCTCCCAGTCACAAAACAGAAGTATTAGGCATTTCCTCTTTTAGACAACTTGTGAGTGGTTGTTAAAACACAAGACTGGTGGTGACTTGGTTTTATTTTTCCCCCCACTAATTAGGTATTACTGAGCAATGCCTGCCTTAAACCTCAGTTTCCACATCTGGAAAATGAAAAAACCCACTTCCCTCTGCATTAAGTCTTGTGGGAAATGATGTGTAAATGCTGATTGCTTAGGAGTGCTAACAATTAGGTAGATTTCCCTGTTCCTCCAAGTGGGGCATACAAAAATTATGGTAAAGTGAATTGAACAGTAGCCAAGAGAGTCTTAGTTTCAGCTGGGAAGCTTAGGAAATGCAGATGGACACTCATGGGGTCGGTATGCCTGGGCTGACTTGCATGTGTCAGAGATCTGTAAGGCAGATGAGTGTGGGTTTCCTTTTGCCCCTGTGCTGGCAACACCTTGTCATTGTAGACAAGCTGTAACCAAACTGACACTCCCATGTTGCCTGACCAATACCAGCCAATTTGAATGGCCCCTTGGAAAGGGGAAGTAGGAACTTCCAACACACCAGCTGTGTTGTAGTTGGTGCTGCTTTTCTTTACTGGTAAGCTCTTCCCTGAGTGTATCTTAACTCACTGCCTGTGTTGGAGTGGAGAAAAGGGCACAGGGTGAAAAGTATTTTTAAGCTTAGAGAGGGATGTCCACTGTGTGGTTGGGTGGTAGGCTACCTATAAGCAAAAGATGTTGCATGTAACTGAAAGCCAGGGCTTGTCCATCCCCACTGGTTTTGCAGGAAAATGGAGAAAGTGCCAGAAATTCTTTGCATTATTTTCCTAATGCTGCATCTCTCTTCTAGATGGCAAAACTCCCCCTGGGCCTCCACCTCTAAAAAACCCAGCAGGCTGCAAAGAGCCTGCAAGACTTTTTTAGAGTCCTAGGTGCTTTTAACCACTCCTTGACATTATTTGCAAAGGCAAGGAACAACTATCTGGCATGTCTTGTCCTCTGGTACAACTACACACGTGCAGCAGTTCACCACATAACCTCCAAAGTGCCCTGAGAGCCTGTGTCACCTCTCCTGCAGAGCAAGGAGATGGGCACCCCACCTGCACACGCTTCTCATGGAAGGTGAGAGTTTGCCCCCATAGCCAAATGCCCACATGGAAGCAGCCCTGGATTTGTAAGTCACGGGATGATGGTCAGACTCGTGGCGGGATCGCCCCCAGGGGGTTGCTTTGCGGGTCCTGCACGCCCAGCTCGGAGCGACTTGTGAGCCCTCGACCTGCTTAGGTAAGGTGGTTGCGAGGGAGCGGTGGGCAGGGTCCGCCCGGCCGCCCTGTGACCCCTCTCCCGCTGAGGTGGACATCAGGACGGGGGCTCAGCATCTCGTAGGCATTGTCCAGCCCCGTGCGGGGTTGGTGCCTGCAGTACAAATGAGGCCTCCAATGGCTGCATTAAAGTGTTCCCAGCCCCCACCGATTACAAAGGGTGCCTGGCAGAACAGGAGTCTGTTTGTCTGCTGTGCTCTGCGCAAACAGTCGCTTCTGTAAATACATCTCACATGAGCAATTAGCCCCGACAATAAAGAGGTCCCGTCTCTGCCTAACCGTTCGGGGAACCTGCTCTTCACCGGGCACCGAGAGCGGCTCAAACAGCTAGATCTACCCCGCCTTCCCTGGGAGACCACAGGTCTGGGTCAGCAACGCATCCCCTCTTTTCTGCTTCAGCCGTCTTGGCTGGATCTCGGTGCCTCGGTGCGACATGTGTGATGTGACAGCTCTCAAAACAGCCCCCGGATGATAACTGAGCACCCAGCAGCGTGGGGCTGCTCAGGGAGGGGGCACACATTGCTCTTCAGCTCCTGTGACACCCTGGGTGCAGGGACAAGTTATTTTAAGGGTGCAGGAAATATTATGCTGTGAAATTGAAGCTGGCTCCCACTGTGCTTGGAAACCACCCAGCCCGGTTCAGCAGCCATTCTTATCGCTGACTAAATGTACTTGTAATTATTTCTCCTCTCCCTCCTTCCTCACGTTGCTAGCATTTTTCTCCTCTTTCATCTTGCACAATTAAATCTGAAAACCAACCCAGGAAGAGTACTGATCAGTTATTATTCATGCATATTTGCAATGCCAGGTAGAGGCCTCAGCTGGACAGCAGGGCTGTCCGTGCCAGGCTCTGGTCAGAGCAAAAATCCACAAAGAGAATTATTAGAATCAAAGCCCTGGAAGTCCTGGCCCCACATCTGGAGGGGAGATGTCAAATGTGATGAACATATTGCAGGCAATGTGCCTTGATGCACAAGCCTGTTCTCTTTACAGTGCACTCTGTGCTAGAAGAGAAAAGGGGAAGGGGGAAGAGGCAGGGAGAGGTGGAAGTGAGATGGTCACTCCCAAGCATTGGACAACCTGCTGCCTGATGTCTAACTGTCCTGTGTTCCACATCACTGTTGCGGAGGGAAAGGGAGCTTTTGCTAACATTGCTGTTATCTTTCGTTTCCAGCCCTGATGCATGAATACAGTTCATCTTCTCCAAAACTTTCCATCAGTAAACACATCTTTTTTGGGGTGCAGAAATTGAAGCTGAAGTGTTCCTATACTGCTATCCTTGTTCCTACGCTGATATCACTGGAGTCCAGCTCCAAGAAGACAGACTTGTGCAAAAAAACCTCCAGAAGAAACAGAGATGCTTGTTAATGTATTTGGGAACAGCTGAATATATAGTATATCAGTATTTGTGTATCAGTATTTGTAACTGAGCAATAAGGCTCTATTCCCTGTCTGTGAGGTGAAGCAAGAAGCCAGTGCGATCCCTGGTGCCAGCCTGCTGTCCTCCACATCCTAAGAAGACTCAATGGCACCATCTGATGGCTGAGGGGAAATATTCATATTCGTGAATATTCATTCATTCAAAGCTATTCCCAATCAGTAACAGGGTTTCTAGGTGCAGATAGATTAGTGGTCTTTCAAGGAGGCTTTGGGAGGGATTCAGGAGTGTTGAGAGGTGACATGGTTTGGCCTGCGTGGGGAGAAAGCTACCCTCTTCCTCGCTTGGCTCCTCCAGTGCTGACACAGGAGAAGCAGCAGCACTTCAGAGTAGGTATGTGGAAAATGGGTGTGACAGCCAATTTGCAGGGCACAATCACAAAAATGTAAGCTCACTGCTGAGGCTCCGCAAAACCAGCTCAGAGCAGAGTGCAGTGTGCCAGAATTGGTGTGCTGGTAGAAACAAAATAATACCCGTGCCAAAGCAGCCCGGACAAGGCAAGGCTGAGCTTTTGCTGGAGCTGACGGGGAGGATTTGGGGTGCATAGATGGCCCTGTTAGTGCAGGTGGTTCAGACCAATGAGGATTTGTTTGGTAAGTGCATTCTATTGATTTTTCTATGTATAGGAAGTGTTGATTTCTCCAGCAAAGGCTGTAAATGAAGGTCGGGTTTATTCCATGTCTACTTTGCAGTATTAGCAATGGAAGGTGACCTGTCCTCTTTCTCCTCTGACTCTGACAACTGCAAGGGAAGTAAGTACAAGGAGTTAGCTAAATTTTGCCCCCCCCCCCCCCCCCCCCGTAACCTGCTATTATGTGAAATCCAGGAGGATAGAGTGATGGGTAGGAAACCTTCACCCAGGGCAATTTCCTCAGATTTGTTGGGATACAATGGTGCTATGAATGAGTCATCACTTAAAACAGATACCACCGTTTGTTACCTCAGGACCATGATTTGTGTACATGGAGCCAGCTGAAACAACTCCTTGGAGTTTGTCTTCGTGAGAATACAGAAGTACACCCACTAGTCTTTTCATGGGATCAGGCCTGTACTCCAAGCTGAGCATCCTATCTGCAAAACTGGGGCTGCATGAGCAGTTTTAAAGGAAGAGATGAAAACCTCTGTGCTGGGCACAGTGGGGATTTTGCTGAGTGGAGGTTTCCTCAGAGCATCCACAGGCTCCAAGGCTCTATTGTCCAGAAAACACACCCAAAAATGAGGGACTTCTCTCTGCTTGTCCTAATCCGTCTCCAGGGAAAACCACAGCCACTACCAAATCCCTCCCAGGTCTGTGATGGGGGCTGTAGCAAGGTGTGAGTTTTCCTCCATCTGCAAGTGGTCACTCCTTCCCACACACTGCCAGCCTCAGCTCGCCTGGCCAGGGCACTGGGTGGTTGTTGGTCTGCCCATTTTTTAATCCGGCTCAAAGGGTGGAGCTGATAGATGCAAGGGAGGGCTTGATCTCAATCTGCTTCTGGCAGCCAGCACTAGTGCTAATGTTTGCAATCGCTCATTAGTCATTTATGGAGTGCACCCAGGCACCTGAAAGTCTTCCTGGGGATGTGGGGAGAGTGAGGGAACTCATAAGGGGCTGGGCAGCAAGTTGTTTGCTTCATACCTAGGAAAGAAGCCCAGAGCAGATGATGTGATTTCTGGCTGTAGCTCCACCAGTCTTGTTCGATGCCCCAGCTGCTCAATGTGAATCCTCACCATGCCAAGTGGTTGCTTGGGCAAGGTGAACCTAAGCAGGTGGGAAAAGCGGCCTGAGGGGTGCAGGATTGTCCTTCAGGGGTAGCAGGATGCTGCCGAGTTGATCATTACCCTGAGTAAGAGTAAGACTTACCTGCTTGTGCCATCAGGGTGCAGTCACCTGTTAACCAGCTGATGCAAGTCATGCTGGCAGCTCTGAAACATGGGAAAGGATGGAGAGGACACTTCCATGGACACAGCCCCTTCAAAAAGTCCATGCCAATGATGAGCAAAGACCACGTAGGGTGGGTTCCCATGCAAGGCACCAAGCTTCCCCTCCCTTAACCTGTAATCCTAACCTTGAGGAAAATGTCCTCCCCTTCCTCCGCTGAGGAAGACTCAGAGGATGAATAAAGCACACAGTCAACCAAAGCAAACAGGTGGTTCTGGCCTGGACAAATCCCTGGTCCTCTCACTGCAGTCCTGGCTTCTTTTCCCTTAACTCCCAGTTTCAAGGTCCCTCAGAAAAGCATTCCTGGAGGTTGCAGAGAAGAAACAAGGAGAGGAGAGGCAAAGAGGTTTCCTGAAACCAAAGGCCTTAGGTGGATGTGTAAGAGGCATGGATCAATAGCTGCACTTCTGAGAGCCTCCAGACTCCCTGGATCAGTGATAATAGCAGGCTGAGCTCATTGCTAATAGCTTTGGTGGGTGTGAGAGCCAAGGGCAACCCCTCTGCTTCTAAGAAAGCTTTGATTCTGTCCCTGTGGCTCTGTCAGCAGCACTGCCTGGTGCAGGAGAAGCAGGAGGATTCTTTTTCATTACTTCTCTGTGCATGGACCCTTTTTTTGGTGAGGAGGGATATCAAGGCTTGGTCTTTGGCTGGTGCTATCAAATGCACAGTAGAGCTGGTGAAACTGCAGAGGTTATCAGAGCTAAATGACTCCCTGCTGTGATCTGGGTTATCTTGCTGACTGTAACCCCTTTAATCCACTCTGATATAAAAATACCCCAAGGAAGGATGATTCCCCTGCACAAGAAGGTTATTTCTCTTCCTAAGAGATCTCCATACTCCCTCTGCTGCTCTGCCAGGCATCTGATTACCTGGCTTTGAAGTGGTGAAAGGGACATGCCTGTGGGGCTGGCGTGAAACCAATAGCCGTTTGGAGTCCATGGCCAGGGCCGGGTGCAGAAGGCACCTAAGCCTCAGCTTTTCCTCTTCACTGACTGTTCCTGCTTTGCCTGGCAGAGTTTGCCTCCCCCACGCAAGCCTTGAACCCAGTGCTGCAGTATGGAGAACCAGGGGAATGTGCTTAATAGGATTTTCAGAGGAATACCAAATTTTCCTTTTTCCCCCCCTAGGATTCCAGATAAACAAACTCATCAGGGCTGAAAGCATGTCAGGAGCTCTGAGTGACCCAGAGGACTAATTATGGGGCCAAAGGGGAAGAGGTGAGGGCAGAAAGTTCAGTCATCCAAATGCATCCCACTGTGCTGGCTCAGTGACATTACAGCCTCAGCTACAGCCCTCACAGGCACCACTTAGTCAACCAGTGCCTTCACCTTGGTGGAAATCGCATTTCTTCCATCTATGACTTGTTTGTACCCTCCATGCCCTGCTCTCAGCATGGTGCTGAGGGCTGAACCCACAACTGTGTGGGCTTACCCTGCAGCAGGGATAAACACCACAAAGACCCTGGTGCCTGAGTGTTTTCTCAGGGGCTGCATGAACAAAATATCCTGGTAATCTCTGCTAGTCTGTCCCAGAGTTTTGTAGCAAGTGAGAGTCAGCCATGCCAGGTACTTGTGGGGAGCATCTCCTCCACATCTTGGCTGTTGTCCCTAATGGATGGCCTGGGCAGCAATTAACAGGGAAAGCAGAGCAGAGAGAGGCAGCTCTGGCAGCACTTTGACTTTATGATGTACTTTTGCTTGGCATCAGCAAGATCTGAGGAATGTCTCTGGTGGGGGAAGGTTAACGCTGCTGGGCTGTAGATGAGGCAGTCTGGCCCTTGCTCAGAGCACCACCAAGTCTGCTGGATGGTGGCTGGATGGAGGCTCCTGCAGCCCAAGTGCATCGTCACAGCACTGTGCACAGGGGATGCCAGGGCAAAGCCAAAGCCAAGCCTTGAAGACAGGCTGAAGGGAGCAGCGTTCCTGCTCACCCCAAAACGATGGGCTGAGCCAGAGAGGATTGCTGCTGAGTGTCTCGGAGCTCCTGATGTTGAGGACTGTACATGTGTGTCACAGATGGCACATGGAATCTGTAAGGCCACTTGTCACTGACCTCTCTTGCTGATGAATAAGACAGGCTGGGGTGTGAAGAAGTTTTGGTGTGCAGAGCAGGATCTCCTAGAAGTGGACTGTAGCATCTTTTACAGCCACCTGCCCACAGCCTAACACTTGGTGGCTTGAGTTTGCCAGTGCTCCAAGTCAAATGGTCCTCAGTGGGTTCAGACTCGAACCACATGGTTCAGGTGGCACGTGGTTCAAGCAGGACACGTGGCACTTAGGAGCACACGGAGCCCTTCCCTTCTCAGTACCATGTGTGGCCTGGAAATGAGATGGAGCTGGACACTGTGAACACCAGAGCTGATATGTCCTTCCCAGCCAGGCTGCAGAAGGACATGTTGCTTGCAGAGACACTGAACCACCATTGCCTTGCTTTAATGCAGTAGTTTGTACCTATAGGGTGCAAAGGATTTCAAAGCTGAAGCACAGAGTGGGCACCTGCCTGTCCTCAAGTCACACAGCCTGATGGGGCCAAAGCCAGGCTGGGGACTCCTGGCCCTCTGTGGGCTGTTGCCTTGCCCTCCGGACTTCTATCCTGCATCAGTCCAGGATGTTAGAAGCCGTTTGCCTTTATTCCTCTTTCCTCCTCCTCCTTCTTCTCCTCCTCCTTCTCTGTGTACCAAACACCTGCAGCGGTGTTTCTGCAAGCTTGCAGAAAGGGGTTTATCCAGCATCGAGTATCATCTCGAGCTCTCCTGAAGGATAAGAAACGAGGGTAAACTTCCTTTCCTATGTCCTGATGTTGCGCAGACAGAACTGCCATGGGTTTTAGGCTCCCGAGGCGCCGGGAGCTGCCAGTAGAGGCTGCTCTCTCGCCTCGATGCGGGCCGGGGCTGCGGGGCTCTGCAGGGCCAGCCAGCTCACTGCACTTCCTGATGGCACATGTCAGGGACTTCCCTCCAGTCCGGCTCAGAGCCCATCTCTGCGGCAGGTGACAGGGAAACGCATCCCACAAAGCTCTGGTTTGAGCCACTGATGCCCCCGTTGCCTCCTCCAGCATGGACTGGCTTTGCTGTGTCCCCAACTGCCAAGGTTGCCACCCACTGCTTGGCAGCCTTTGGCTGTGTGATGGATGTTGTGGGGTGGCAGTGGGGTCTGTGAGACAGGACCAAATGAGGCAGGTTGGTCCTGCTCTCCTACATCATGATGCCCAGCCCGATGGCCCCAGGGGTCGTTATTGAAAGGAGGTCAGGAGGAAGCACACAAATACGTGTTTACCAGGGCATGCAGGGCTTTCATTTCCAGCCCACAGGCCAATGTCCAGGCTCTTGCTTCTGTCCTGCACCCCTGGCTACTGTCAGCCTTAACTGAGCTTAATACAGCAGAGCTGGGGACACCATCTCTTCTGAGGCATGAGCCCCTTGGTCCGCTTTGCAGGGCTTTGTGGCAAGGCACTGGGAGCCCACTCATCCAGGATGGATGGAAAGGCCCCCCTGGGATTAGCAGTGCAGGATCAGACCCTCAGCATCTGTTATGTGAAGACCCAGGGCAGGGTGGTGAGAAGTGCCACAGGCACAGCCCAAATCCAGACCAGCTGCTCGCTTCCATGCAGAGTGGATCTATCTACACCCAACATGCAATTGTGCAAGACGCAAATCAGACTTGGCTTGGGATACCCCAAGTGTGCACAGAGGCTTCTCTCAGGTAGCCCTCCTGGTGCTGCTGAAGCTTAATGAAACATCTTGGAGTGGAGTACTGGGCTCCCTGATGACAGCAGGGTTGAAGAGTGATGCTACGAAGCAGCAGGTTGGAAAAGCTGGAAGAGAAGCCCAAAGAACAGCAAAAGCGGGAGACTTTGGGGCTGAAGTAGCAGTAGGAGAATAAAATGCCATTCTGACACGTCCTTCAACTTTGCTGCCAGCGCCACGCTTGCCATATCCCAAGCAACCATCCCCTCTGTGGCAAGGCAGGGGAGGAGCTGTGTCCTCTCCCAGCAGTGGCAGCGCTGTCATGGCAGTGCCTTGCAGACACAGATGTGCCCTGGTCAGGATGCAGCTCTGTTCCCAGCATG
The DNA here is from genome assembly GCF_025592945.1 of Manacus candei. NCBI lineage: Eukaryota > Metazoa > Chordata > Aves > Passeriformes > Pipridae > Manacus > Manacus candei. The sequence goes on from NW_026138108.1 coordinate 4,352,777, forward strand.
ACTGGCTGTGACTCAGAGAATGCCTCAAGGGAGCAAACCAGATGAGGAAGATGCTGCCTTTTTGTTGTTTGGAAATGAAGCCTCTTTTTTACATGGAAGCCTGTTTTAATTTGCCAAGGCGCTTTGCAGACACTGCAGCACACACTGGACAGTGAGACACTGCAGAGAGGAAGGAGAGCTGCAATTAACGTGGGCTGGGGACAAGAAAGGAGCAGCTGGGTCATGCCGTGGGCATCTGAGGGGCCAGCTGGATTTGGGCACAGAATCAACACACATGGTTTCTGGAGGAGAGAATTTTTGTTTGCATGCTTACCCTGGTGCCATGAAATGCGATTTTAGGAGATATTGTTTTTTTACCCTGATCCTGCTGATGTAGCTCAAGGCAGTGAGTAGGAGCAATATGAGGGGCTGCCAGTGTGATCTATAGGGGTTGCAACATTTTGGGTCAGGGCACACATATTAAGTGGTAAATCCACAGCAGGGTAACTACCTCTCTTTGTGGATGGTGGCTTTATTAAAAAGAAATAAATAAAACATCTTTAAAGAAGAGACACAAACCCCATCCTTGGGGCAGTGCAGACAGATGAGTAATGGGGCCCTTTGAGTAAGTGCCTGCCTGGCCAGCTCTGAGTCACTGAGCAAACAGCACCAGCCTGGAGCCAGCAGCAGGGCTATTCTTAGCTGCTTTCCTGTCAGGAGATGCTGCTGAGGGAGAGGAGGAAGGTTAGGGGGTGTCAGTGGGTGAAAACATTTGTTTTCCACCTATAAAGACCCCAAAGCCAGCCTGAGGCTTGGTTGCAGTAACCCAGACTGGAGACAGCAAGTGTGAGGATGAGGAGGGTGACCACTGCTGTGCAGGGAACTCAGGCCAAGGTTCTCAGAGAGTTAAGGAAGGTAAAAGACACAGCTGGGGAGACAAGCGCTCCTCTGCTGTGCACATTGCCCAGAGGTACCTGGAGGTTCCCAGTCCTGGGGACACTGGACAGCACAGACTAAGCATCACCCTCACCTGTCCCCTAATGCATCCCCCCTTTCCACCTGCCCAGCAGGATACCATTTTGAGCTTCCAAGAACCACCTCCTCTGAGGCAGCCTGACATCCCTGCTGCAGATGGGGTTGCATCAGCAGGGAAGGGAGGTGGCAGAGGGTGTTGCAAAGGCCTGGACTCAGTTGTACTTTGGCTCCTTCTAAATAAAGCATCTCCAGTCATACTGGCTCAAGCTGCTGGCTCAGCCCAGAAGCCTGGAAAACTAAATGACATCATCTGGGTACCGCTGACAGACGGTATTTCCACTCAGACACAGAGTGCCTGGGTTTCAGCTGAGGAGTGTGACTAGGGAGAACTGAAGGTGTTATGGAACCCCCTAAAACTGCCCTTTCTTCCTGCAAAGGACCCAGGCAGGCAGTTCACCCACATTTTGGTCTCTGTTCTCACCCAGGACATCCTAAACTAGACCCTCTGCACCCCAGGAGGGACCCCAGCAGAATTTCAGCTCTCTAAGCCAGCCTTTCTCCAATGCCACATGGCTGAGACAAGCCCAGGGACCATCCCATCATCTTTCTGCCATGCTTCCAGTGGTGCTCTGGCCACAGCTGTGGGGGCTGCTCTCCCAGTGGCTGAAGGATGGTGAGATCTACATGACTGCAGGCTTGGGGCTGGATTTCCAGAAGAGGGGGTCGTGTGTGGGAATTTTGTGACTCACTGCATGAGCACACCAAACCAATACGCTCATAAGCCTTGTCAGCACCTAATGCCATGGACAGTGTTTGGACAATGCTCTCAGGTACATGGTGTGATTCTTAGGGTGTCCTGCATAGGGCCAGGAGTTGGACTTGATGATCCTGATGAGTCCCTTTCAACTCAGCATATTCTATAATTCTATGATCTCACCACCTTTTGAAGTGACATTGTGCAGGGGAAGGTAAGCTGTGATACAAAGCATCCGCATCTCTCTGGCATTCTGCAGGTGAGGACCTGCAAGAGGATCAAAATTACCCTGTCAGTTGTGGAATTATAGTCTGGTGGCATAGGAGAAGGTTTAGGGGGTAGGATTTCTCTCAAACACACTTGTTCAGCTCCAACTCTGCTTTCCTGGGTGGCCTTTGGCAAATAACCTGCCATCTTTGCTCCAGGTTTCCTATTTGTACAAAGTGGGACAAGAGGGATTATCCTCTGATTTCCAGAGCTCTCTGGACTTGACTAGAGCTGATCCCCATTTGCAAGGGTACATGGAAAAGGAAAAGTCAAGCCCAATAACAATAATTACTTTTCTCCCTCCCATGGGTGTTGTAAGGATTAGCTCATATTTAGCAAAACTCTCTGTAAGTGCTAAACATTATTAATGGTTTTGGATTGCTCCAGGAGTGAATGTGGCTTTCCAGGGAGTGACGGGGTTTTTCCCTTCACTGGCACGAAGCTGCAGTGAATTCATCACAGCCCAAGGTAAGCAGAATCCTATTTCTGTTAGGCTCAGAGTGTAGAGGAGTGTCTGCAGCACAAGCAGTCCTCACCTTGTTTTCCATCAGCGTTGGAGAGGTGAAGCTGACCCCTTCTTGCATTAATGCACAACCAACAGGTCTCTGGAGGAACATGCATCCCATGGAGAGTCCCTGAGTGTGGTGCCTTAGTAAGGACTCATCTCCTAGACATGCAATGAAGTGGGGTCAAGCTGGGAGGGGCCATGCCTGCAGCATTACCTGAAAACCACCCAGCAGCTGGGGCCAGAGACAAGGTCACAGCCCCAGCACGGCTCAGGGTACAGGTTTGAGTGTCCTGGCTCTAGTAGGGGCACATGGATGGGGGTCAATTCATGCCCCTGAGCGCCTTCAGGGTCCTAACACACAGCAACTCTGTGCACCAGGCGTGTTTATTCTCCTGCAAAGTGTGGAAAAGCAATGTACATCATCTAATGCCTCAAAGCCTGTGGGAGATGATAGATTCTCTTTTCTAGGCTCTGGTGCTGGAAAAAGATCCCATGTCTTCTCAGGAGAGGAAACTGGCTTATGACTGGCTCAGCCCCTGTCCGACTGCTCCAGCAAATGTCCCTCCTGGGGACCCCCAGCTCTCTGGGCAGGGGTGCAGGATGCCGAAGCTCATCCAGCTGCCAGACCCTGTCACCCTGCCTCTCCACCCTGAGGAGACGGGGCTGACTTTTTGTGACCCCTTCTCCCCGTGCTGACTCAGCCATGCCCCCACGGTGGGTGGCCGTAGCCTGGGGTGGGACAGCATGAAGGTAAAGGCAATATAGACTGGCAAGTTTTCAAAGAGGCCACAAGCTAAATAAATAGCCAGCAGCCTATTTCAGTGGCTGCTATATTTAGCTCAAGGAACATTTATTTATAGGCTTGGCAGCCATTCTGAGTCAATAAAAGCCAGAGAGCTGGAAAAAGGACGATTCTGGGTTTCTTGTTGCAGTAATGGTTTCTGCTGTGCAAACCACAAGGAGCAAGAGGAGAGGCAGCCTCAGCACTGGGGCAGGGGGAGGAGGCCGTGCCAGCTGCACACCCAGGGATGACTCTGCCAGGGGACAGAGCCTCTGCATACTTGTAGCCCCAGCCCCAGCTAAAAGCAGGCACCCTGCAGCTTTAACTGGGTTCCCTCCCACGTGGGTGCTACTGCCAGTCTCCTGGCCCAGAGGGCATTTCTCTCTAGAACACAAGGGGATTGAGTTGTGCCTGTGGAAGTAGCTGCCCAAGATGTCAGCTCTGGGGACTCAGCCGCAGCATCTTCTCCGGGGCAGCAGGTTTGGAAAAACTAAGCCAGGAGCACGTAAATGGGGAGGGAGATGGGAGCAGTGCTAATGTTTCTGTAATAAATAATTGTCCCTTCCCATGTCATGCATGGCAACAAGTAGTTGAGAGAGGAGGACATGCAAACAGCCTCTATGAAGCTGCCGATGGTGTCAGTCGCACAGGAGGCTGAAGCTTCACGCTGGGCAGTGTCATTTCTACTCCAGCAGCAGCTGATGGCAGTAGTTTCAAGAGGTTTTACAAAAGACTCAGCAATTGCAGCTGGATGAGGGGAGTGGATTTATAAAAGACCAGGGGATTTAGCCCAGCCTGTGGAAAGCAGCTGTGGGGATGGATGTCCCTTCTGCGTCTAAGTCAATAAGTGCTGAGGCTTTCTGGAGCCAGAACTGCAGGGAGCCTGCTCACACCTTCTCCTCCCTCCAAAGAAAACCTGCTGCAGGGGGGAGCGGGGAAGTGCCTCCACCAGCTTCCACTTGAGGACAGCCAAAATGGGGCTGCTGGTTGGCCAGGATGGCTCACTTGGCCATGGGGGGTTGGGGAATGTTTACACGGTTTAGCTGCAGTGCGCAGCAAACATGCAGCTACACGCTGCCATCGTGTCAGGAGGAAGGGGGGAACAGAACATAGCTGGGAAGAAAAATAATAACAATAATGGTAATAGTAGTAATAACAAGAATAATGTCAATGCAAACACTCCATGCCTTTGTGCTCTTTAGCTCAGCATTCCCTGATTCTGTACCATTCCCTACACTCATGTATACCCATCCAGAGCAGGACTTGGCCAGCCCTTTCCACTAGAATGGGGATGCTCTACAGCTTCAGAGACACAATGGACCCTCAGAAGTCCCTAGAGTGGCCGTTTGCAGTCTGAGAGCCCATGAATGCCCCAATTAATTTTTATGCCCCTACTCTCTCAGCCATGAGTCTTACTCCTGCTTTGAATTAGCCCAGCTGCAGCTTTCAGCTGCCGGGCCCTATACATAGATACAGGTCTGGCTGTGTCCAGGCCTGGCTCTGTGTCCAGCTCTCCACCAGCTCTGGCCCTCATCAGTGCAGCCAAAGGTCCATCTCCCTCCCCAGACCCCCAAAGAGGATTCTCCAGCCCCATCCTGAGAAAGTCTGACCCTCATAAACCAAGGCTGACACCAGCTGTTAAAACACCTATTTGGGTATTTATTACAACACGTTGTTCCAAAATACAAAAGAAAGGAAAAGAAAGTAGAGGGTAGAAAAGCACTGCTGTTTACAGCCTCTGGTAATAAATAAATAAAGACGAGGCAGGGGCAGGGTGTCTCCCCGGGTCCGATGCCGGTGCTGGCCGAATGGACAGCGAGGAAGGGAGCGTGGTGGGGCTGATGGCCAGACCCTCTCTTCCCTGCTTGGGAGTCCCCAAGTACACCCTGGTACACCAGGGTGCATGCAGACCCCTCTCTGTGTTGTGCTTGCTGAAGAAGGGTCTGATCCTGCAGGGATGAAGGTGGGAGAGGAGGCTCAGTTCCAGCACGGTCTGAACCTGCCTGCTCCCTCCCTGTCCACGGCTGCCCCAAAGGCAGGTGAGGTAGGAAGGGTGATGCTGGACCAGGACCCCAAGAGGGGTCTACCAGGGTCCCCTGAGAGAGGGGTGAGACCTGAGCTCTCTCCTCTCCATTGTGGTCTCAGAGCAACCTTGGAAATGTGTTCAGCACAGCGTGATGAGAAGGACCCCAACCCATGACAAAGCAAAGTCATGACAGAGACAAGAAACTGTGCCTGGGCCACTTGGAGAAGGCCAGAGTTAAACCCCACAAATTTAAATGACTCTTCATGGGGCTGGTGGAGTACAGAGAGTGTTTCGTACCACAGTGCAGACAGGGTTCCTCTTCCCTTCCCCTGGTGTCTCCTCCTCCACCTTACAGTCACCTGGAAACCTCTGGGTTGTACAAGGAGCACAGGCAATGGGTGCAAAAAACCATTTTGCAGACTCTGTCTGCTTACAACACCCCAATTTATCAGCGTTGGATAAAAGCCGTATCAAGTCCCACGTTGGGAGCCATCCCTTTTCTAAATCCCTCCAGGTACCAGAGGCCACTCACATGTCTCCCTGCTGCTCTGCCACTGAGCTTGCTCTAGCACTGGCCACATGTCCTCCCCAGGCTGTACTGTCCCTGGGCAGGGGAGCTGACTGGCACGAGGAGGACACTCAAGCCAAGAAAGCCCAGGACACTCGGCTAAAGCAGCGTGCCCAGGCTCAGCTGAGCAGGGCAGCTTTGCAGGTCACCTGTGATACCAGAGCAAGAAGCCCCTGTGGGTGAAAGTGCAGCCTGTAGGTGCAGCCAGCTGAAGAAGGTGAGATGACCCACAACCTGGAGGGAGCTGACTCCATGATCTGGATGCCTGGACAATGCCCCTTAAAGCTATTACAAAAGCTTTAAGCTTTTGCTATTTAATTTTCCGTGGTTTATGCCAGTAGGTTCCCGCCTCTTGCATCAACGAGCAGGCACCTGTATGGGGGAGAGGAGCTGCAGGAAGGGAAGGGAAGAGTTAAGAGAACAGATCTGCTCCAGGTTTGGGTGCCTTAATATCCTTAGGAAGCACCTTCCTCCAGCTCCTCTGACAAGGGTTTGCCTTTTGAGGCTTGGGGCAGTCAGGAGCTGTGCAGAGTGCAGCCACAGCTGGGCTGTGGGGAGCAGAGAGAAGGTGTGATGGGGCCTTGCTTTTATTCACAACAGAGAAACAAAGAGCAACATACAAAGAGTAAGAAGCAAAAAGGTACAGAATCATAACCATAATAATCATCATAATAATAATAATCATAAATACTCAAATCTATCATTCATAGATTGCAATGACAACACTGATAGCTTATTATCATTAGTATTAAGGATGGGAGGGTAAAGGGGACAGCAAAAGGGGATTCTGGGGGGCATTGTCTCCTAAGGGGCAGATGTAAAGGGGATGGATGTCCAAAGAAACAAGCAGACAAATAGAAGGGCTGGGAAAGCAGCGGGGGCTGGGGATGCTGCTGCTGCTGAGGCCAGGGACGAGCCTGCTCTGACCCAAGCCTCTGGCTCAGTGTTGCCAACCTAATCACTGCCCTCCTGCCAGCTTCTCTCAGCCCCTGCAAAAGGCAGCCGGGAAGGTGTCTGGGATGCTTAGCCCTGGGGATAGGCTGGAAGGAAAGGTGCAATGTCCTTTCTAGTCCTAAGGAGAGCTGTAGTTTGCTCAATCCTTCATGTCATGGAAAGCTCATCCACTCATTGCCTCTGCTGTTGGACACTCAACAGCTTTGTTGGTTCCTCCCTTGAAAGCAGCGACCTTTCCTCTCCCCTGCTCGCACTTTGCCACTGTAGATCCCTACAAATGAATGCACTCTTATCAGACCAGCATGGAAAGGTGATGTTTGGTTCCACCGAGGCTTTGGGTTGGGTCATCTGGCTGTGAGAGCCTATAAAAAGACTTGGCTGACAGATGATGGGGAGGATTACCAGCCAGCACATCCATCCTCATGACAACTCACAGCTCTCTGATTCATGGACAAAGTGGTCTAAGACAGAGTTTGATCTAAAAAAATAATTTAAGTTAATTGCAAGCCACTCAGTGACCCTGATGGCTTTGGGTCAGCACTGGCAGGAGACACTCAGGCAGGGCTGCTCCAGCAAGGCTTATTTTCTGGATATAGATTTCAAATATTGTATATGTGAGGGCTTCTAGTGCACATGCCCAATGTAAAGGAGAGGGATAAATGCAAAGTACATCAAAATAAAGCTACAGAGGTGGATCATTAATGTCTATTGGCATTCATGATCTACTAATCTTAAAATATACTTATCTTTGTTCTGGTTTCAGAGGAGAGAGGAGTCTATAGTGCCTAACACCTCAAGCATGTCTGAGGAGCATCCAGGTGATGGCAGAGTGGAGATGACAAAAAGCAAACCACATATCTGCCTCCTTGCAGATATTCAGGGTATCATTTACAACATGCACCCTCTCCTTCCTGACTTGCTCCATCTGCTTTTTTGAGCTTGTAACACAGTGTCAGCTAACAGGATGAATCACCAGAGAGCTTGTCTCATGTCCCCACCTGGCTGTGCTGACCTGCTGTCCTCTTTCTATTAAATCCCTTGGGAAGACATTTAGCCCCCTCTGCATTGCTCAAAGCTACACCTAGCCAGCTCCTGCCAGCAACTTGCCTGACCTGAGCTCAGTTAGTCCATGCTGGCACCAACCCTGGAGGGCTACAGAATGGGCAGGAACTGAGTCCTATGGAGCAGAGATCAGCAGACAATGACCACTGGCATGCTGGGGAAGAGATGTTGTCACTGAGGCAGCAGAAGGGGAAGAGGGACCAGGAGGCAGGTGACACTAACACTATGCCCGGTGGGTGGGCTACCAGGAGGATGAAGCCTTTTAACCCTCCCTCCTTGGACTTGACATCAATGCCTACTTAGGAGACCCTGCTGCAAGAGGAGCTCCTGAAATAGCTGCCTGACTCATGGGATGGACCCAAATGCCTTTTGAAATATAAAAAGGGAGCCTAGAAAATAGTGTCATCACCCTTTCATAATCAGAAGGGAGCAATGTTCAGGTTGGCAACACTGAGCAGGTTTGAGGTGGTTGTTGGAGGCAAAGATGGGTGGTGGTAGGCTTTTGAGGACTGACTGAGATCTCTCACCCTCATCAAAAGTGATGTGGGGAGAGAGGCAGGTGGTCCTTGGCTCTCCAGCCACCCCCATCCCTCCCCACCACACCTCAGGGAACCAGGCAGGAGCATGTGGGGGTCCCCAGCATCTCACCAAACAGCTCCATGGAAAACCAGAAAAACCAAAGCCAGCCCGAAGAGAGTGAGGAGTCTCCAGGGAGACTTGCCTCAACTGCAAACACAGAGGTGGTTGAGGAAGCAATGAGCTGAAGTGAGCAGCCCCTCCTTGCATGATTGCAGCTTCTCACGCCTCTGCTTTGTGTTCAGTTTTAAACCTGAGATCATTTGGTTTTGTCACGGGTAGTTTGATTTAAAGATAGAAACGAATGACACGAGGAGGAACAAGGGAAAGGGAGAGAAACCATGTGGACCCAGAAAAGAAAACAAACCAACACTCCAAGGATGACACAGGACACAGACATGCACAAACACAGACCCCTGAGGTATTAGCTTTGCAAACTAGTGCGAGAAGGGAGAAAGCAAAGACAGCCACAGGGAAAGATGTGCTTTGCAGTGGAGGCAGCTCAGTGCCTCCAGCTTCAGAAAGCAGCTTCTCAGCAATCCTGACATTGGGGTTTGGGGGCAGGAGCCTGGCTTCCCACCAGATGGGAGGAAGCAGCCAACCACCTCTGAAAATAAGTCAGTTGTGCCCTGCCATGTGCTTGCAGAGCTTTGTGTCTGGACAGCATATCATCTGCTGGAAAGAGGGGAGCCAGCGTGGAGGGGAACAGGACCAGGGGAGCCCCAGCGCCTGTAAACACACCCCCCTTGAGTTTCTCAGATGTGAAACAAAGGATGCAGGAAAGCCTGAAAAACCAGTGCTTCCAAAGGGAAAGCAGTGCCCGTGGCTCCCAAGCAAGGTGGCTGAGGTGAGGGGGAGCTGAGGGGCTGGAGCACGCAGGCAACACACCTCCCAACAAGAAATCCCAACTACCACTAGCCTCCCTGCCTCCACTGTGGCACCTTCCAATGCCTTCCCCAGGCAGCTGGAAATGACACCTTGCAGCCTTCTATCCATTTCAGGTGACTCCCTCCTCGCCCACTCCAGTGAGGATGGGCAGCCCAAGGGAGGGGAGGGGAGCGAGGCATGGCTGGGATGGAGTGACGACCAGGATGGGGACAATGTATGGGATGGGATGATGCCTAGGATGGCAGTAATAGATGGAGATGAGGAGAAGCAAACAGAGACCAAGGTCTGAAGAAGAGGCAGCAGCTTCCAGAAGAGTTTTCTGGCTCAGTTTGTGTTGTAAGAAGGTTGTATGGTCTGCTTGTTTACTTGTTCATTTCTAGAAAAAGTGTCCAAAAGAGTCTCCTGTCCCCTTGTTGGTGTGCCCAGAGGGAAGGGGGGAAATCTATGTCTTGGATATGAACTACAGAAGGAGCCACAGGCCTCGGATATTGCTTAGAAACTCGTATTTCAGATTTAAATACCATACACAGTAAAAATAGAGCTGAAAGTACCGCCCCACATTGTCTGCAAATCATTGCCAGAATGAACAGCTTCAATAAATTAAAAACAAAACAAAAAAATTGAAATATTATTTACGTATCAATAAAAATCGCAGTAAAACCATTTACCTTTTCTTTCGTGTGTGTGTTTTCGGGTTTTTTTTTCTTTATATTATATATAATATATATTTATATATGTATAGGGCTGCTTCAGTGCAGCATTTTTAGGATACTTAGCCAGAGAAACACAAGGGAGCATGCTTAGTGCACCAGGTCGCCAGGAAGGGGCAGTTGTGGTCCCCCCTCCAAATGCTGTGCCCCATCCCCACAGCCAAAATTGCCACCCCTGTCTCTTCCCACTTGAGTTTTATGCCCAAACTTTGAGTGCAGGTCTCTGAGGGCTGGGACCCCCTGCGGATGGGAGGGAAGGACCGAGGTGAGTGCAGAAGGGAGGGACGCTAAGCATCCGCCATTATGTTTCCCGACTTTGGAAAGACTCATCCACCTTTGCTTCGGTTTCAGCGCTTGCGCTCCCGAAAATGCACGCGCAAGTATAAATACACCCCCCACCCCACCACCCCCCTCCCCTGTCCCCCCAGCTTAAATATCCCCCCGCCCTGTCCCCAACCCATCTCTCCAGGTGCCCCAGGTGAGTGTCAGGACACCTCGATGATCTCCATGCTGCCTGAAAAGCTGGACTGTTTGCTGATTTTGCCCAGCTCTTCACGAGCCCTGCCCTCAGACATGGTCTCCTCGAATTCCATCTGGCAGCTCCTCCGCTTGAATTGCTTCTCAGCGCCGGCCTCCTCATGCCAGCTGTGCCGCCCGTCCCGCGGCTCGGCCCGTGCCTTGTCCCTCAGTCTGATCTCACAGCCGCCCGCCACCCCGCCGCAGCCGAACGGCGGCGGATACGGGCCAGTGCTGGGAAACAGGCTCCCGCCGCTGCCGCCGGCACCACCAGAGTCCTTGCCAAAGTACCAGCCAGCCTCGCCGGAGGGAGTGCTGGGGGACTCCAGGTGCACCCCACTCCAGGCAGCAGTGGCGGTGGTGGTGCCGGGTGTGGTGGGCGGCTGGCCGAGCCGTGGTGGCAGCCCGTCCTCAGCGCCGGGGCTCTTGCGTGTGGCGCAGGTCCCGCCAACGTTGAGGCTGAGCCCGTGGGCTGGCGAGCCCGCCGGGTGCCGGTGCTTCCGCCGCTGCCTCACCTTGGCCTCCAGCAGGAGCTCAGGCCCCGCTGGCCGGTCAGGGCTCTCTGCCCCTGGGGAGAAGGGGCTGAGACTGCCAGGGCCCGAGGGGCTGTCCAGCTTGCAGAGTTTGGGGGCTTCCCCGGGTCCAGGGGGTCCAGGGGGGTCCTGCCGCAGGCTGGGAGAGTAGGCAGACTTGATGTCCAGGGAGAAGGAGCGTTTCAGGCGGTTGGTGTCCTGGATGCGCTCGGAGGAGAGGTGCAAGCCATTGAGCCCCTGCTGCAGGGTGGTGGGCGACAGGACCTTTGGAGTCCCACCCTGCGACTCGGGGTCACTGTGGGGGGACACCGAGCTGGTGCTTCTCGGCATGTCCTCGGCCTTCTCTGAGGTAGGTGTTAGGGGATGCCGGCTGCCCTCAGCCACCTCTGCTGGGTCCTGCTGGGCATCCCCCTCGCCCCGGTCTCCCTTTGTCTTTAGGGCCTTCAGGAGCTTCAGGCTCCTTTCATACTCCAGGAGCTGGCCCAGGAAGTTGAAGTTGGGCGAGATGGACGGGCGACGGTCCTTAACAAACCTGCCGAGAAACACAGACAGCCCCAGTTGGTGCTTGGTCATTCAGTAGGTCACCCCTACTCTCTCAGCCTCTTTGGGGAGAAAAGGCACTGTCCAGAACCTTCTGACCAGACCCTCCAAAGAAAGAGGTCTTGGGGAACCATGGGGCCTCGGGATGCCCCAGGATCAGAGCTGGGACTGCCTCCCCACCCCCTTCTACCGCTCCCCACCATTCCTTGTTATGTGCACTTTATGAGAGGAGGTTTGGTTTGGTTTTTACTGGGACTCAGCCAAGGCAAGATGGAGGTTGAAGGAGCCCTGACCCTGTCCTTCTGGGCTCAGCCTGCTTTCCTTCCCTGGAGTGAAGCATACCGGCATAACCGCCCCTGCCCTCAGGGGAAAACTCACCTGTAAGCATCGTCTGATGACATACCCATGGTCTTCATGATGTAGGCAATGGCGATGGTGGCTGACCGGGAGATCCCAGCCAAGCAGTGCACAATCACCTGGCAGCTGGACACCTTGGCTTTGTCTGGAGTACAGTAGAGGAAACAGAGAACAGAGACGGTGAGCAAAGTGACTCTATCCTCCCTCCCCAACCCTCAGCTCCTTTGTATGAAAGGACAACGGTTGCTGGGAGGAAGACCATGGAGGACAGGATAACAGTTCAGGTTGTGAAGGCTGAGAACCAGAGGGTCTGCAACCCTTGTAAGAAAAGCTCACCAATGAATTCAATGGACTTGTCCAGCCAGGGAAGCAGCTTCTCACAGTAGTTGTCATTGACAGGAATGCGCATGAAGTGACTATCACAGATGAAGTCTGGCTTGGGACAGGAGTTGCTGGCGTTTAGGACATAGCTTATCCCGTTCTGCGTCATCAAATCCTGGTGGGAAACAAGCCATCAAGTGATCAGCTGAGTTCAGCCAGCACCAAGTGCTGAAGATCTGTCTTGCCATGCACACTCCCTGCCTTTTCCCATCCCAATATTTTCTCCTGTGGGTCTCCTACTGCTGCCTTGGCCTAGTTGATGATAATACAGCAGACACCAGCTGAGAAGGTTGTGTCTATCTAGATGACACAGGTTTGAACCTCAGCAGATCTTTATTTTGGTCCAAGTAAAAGTAAGCAAATACACCTGGAAGGGGGTTTCAGAGGGGAAAAACCAAGAACCCCAGTATGAGAGGAATAGGAAGATACAAGAATGGAAATTAGCAAAATCTCTGGCTGAAGGCTGTGAAAGTATCAGCTGAGGGAGAGAGAAGACATTCCACCAACAGAGTGGAGTTAATCATTGGTAGCACCCTACGTTAGCCAAAGTGGCCAGAAGATGCTCTATCCACAGGTAACAGAGCAAGGTCGGGTGCAGAGACCACGCATGGGCAATGCTTCTCTCTTCTCCAGCACGTGGCCACATTGTGGGGATGGCAGAAAACATAGTTCCAAAAGATAAACAAAACCCTCCAAATAGGTGGGGAGGGAAGGAAAACATCAATATCCCTGCCTGGCATTGGCTCCTCAGGATTTCAGCACCAGGATTTTGGCCCTGGCTCTCCATCGGCTGGTTCCTGCCCGCCCCAGCAGGCTCGATGGAGCCAGCCGAGCTTCCAGGCTTACATTCTTGGCATTTTTCTCTTTCATTTTCTTCTACTCCCTGTATATAATTTCTCTCTCCCTCCTTTCTGTCTCCAACACCCCTCTGGTGTTGTGGTCCCTCTTCCTACTTGCCTGCCCTGGATGAGGACGCCTGGCTGGCTCCCTCATGCCCATGGTAGGCAGATGCCTGGAAGCAATTTAACAGCAATTAGTCTTTCTTTCTTCTCATCATTATTTTTCCTTTAAACAAAATTCCTTCCCTAGCATGACATCATAACACAGCCCTTCCGACACCTTTAAAAGGGCATTGTTCCTCTTTTCTCCTCTCTCATCACAGCAAAGCTTTGCTCATTTTTGGGCCTCCTGAATAAGCCCCTGTCCCTGGCCAGAGACGCCCATCCCCATGCTGCTTTGGCTGAATACCCCAGCTTGCTCCTACTCCCTCTGGCTCCCAAGGGAATCACAGGATTGCTGAAATTGGTGTTATCTGGCAGCCTGGCTGGTAAGGCAGGTGGGTGCAAAGCTGGCTCCTGTCCCACATCTCCCTCCAGCTGCGGTAACTCCCCCTCCAAGCCCACATTTTTTCCTGGAGGACATGCTCCTCCTGCCTCTGAGTTTGCTACAGGCACTTGGGAAGAGTTTGATCACCCCAGAGCTCATCAGTGTAAGACAACTCTTCCTGTGACCACCCTCCTCAGTTCTGCCATGCTCTGCACTCCCTTCCTTCAGCCTCACGGTAGGCTCCAACTGACCACACATGGGCTTCCCACTGGGCAGGAGAGGAGTCTTTAATACCTTCACCCCTCTGCATGGCTGAGGTCCCAGATGGGACAGGGCAGACGTGTCCCTTTGACAGAGCTGTACCTTGTTTAGGACGTCCTTCTGGGAGCCCAGGTAGAGATGTGGCAGGATACGCGTGGGGCCGACGTTGGCCACAGGCAAGCATGGCTGGGAGATGCTCATCGGCAGAATGGCAGCTGGTTTCCCTTCGCAGAGCCCCGGGAAGCAGGACGAGAAGGTGGCAAAACCTCCTGTGGAGAAAATGGGGACACTGAGCTCATTACAGCAAGGCTGAGACCATCAGTACCCGGCACCCCAAGACCCAGGCTGGACACAAAGTGGTGATAACCCCGCTGCACTGAGAACAGAGCCTCGAGGAGCAAAAAGCCAGCAGCCACTGCTAATCAGTGCAGATACATTGTGATGACTGTGACATACACATGGAAAAAGGAATGGAGATCCAGCTTTGATTTTTCCTGCACATAGCATCCCTCACCCTCTCCAATGAAGTTGGCTCTTTGCAACTCCATTCAGACAAATAACAAGAAGAGAAAGTCCTTTTCTTGTCTGCCTATTATTCTGAGGACAGCCAGGGTCACTTTTTAATAGCAAAATCCATCAGGGCAGGGTGATGACAAGCAAGCCCACCAAGGTGCAAAGCTCCCTGGGTTGGGGAGGTCAGCCCAAACCTTGCTCCATTAGCTACACTTACACATTGTGGTTTCTGAGAGATGCCCTCTCTGCCCTGCCCTGCTGAGCCCATGATTTCTACCATGTTGAACCACAGGCATCACAGTACCTGCAGGCCATTGCTGTTTTTCATGCTCTGACCTTACTTAATGTGACAGCAAGCAGCACCCAGTTTACTGCACCAAGCTGCTGGGCAGTCGCATCCAGCTTGAGCATCTTGAAGCCCAGTGCTGAGAGAAAACCCCCAGCTGAGGTTCCAGTAGGTGGCATGTGGCAGCCAGAGCTACTGTTATGGTGTCTGGTATGGTCAAAAGCCTGAAAGCCAGCCGCCAGCTCAAGAGGAAAGAGCACTTAAGCAGGGCAGCAAGCCTGCATGGTGGGCAGCTTGGGGAGCTGGAAAACCCCCAGTGCTGTCACATGTCCTGCACGGTTGCATAAGACCAGTGGTGATCCTGATTTGCTCTCATTCACTGATCCCGTACTCCAGGGCAGAGCCAGGTCTGGCTAGCAGTGGCCTAACCTCACTCCCTTCCAGCTGAGGACATCTGGGTGGCAGCTTCATGCAACGGAGGGGACTTTGAGTCATATCTGCCTCAAGCCTCCCTTGAGGTTTTCCCAGTCATGTGAATGAGCAGATGCAGCCTGACATCACCCAAAGGGCAGAGAGGACTTTGGGGCTTGACCGCCTTTGACTGTCAGAAGGACCAGGATGCCCCCACAAGATCCTTTTGAAAATCCAAGCCTCTGGACTCAGCACCATGGGAAGCCGTGTCCCATCTCCACTGCTAGACAAGACCTTTTAATGAGACAGTCTCTGTCCCCTTTAAAAGCAGGGCAGCCTTGGCATATTCTCCATTTACCTTCTCCAGCATCTTGGCAGCATTTCTGCTGATCTTCCTGGAGCACCTTTCTGCCTACTGCTGTGGCACCCAGGCTCTGGTGAGGTATGACTGGTGCTGCAGAAAACCCATCTGACATGTGTGTGAGATGAAGGTGATGGAGAAGCCAGAGCAGTGCACAAAATCATGCTCACACAACCTGGGAACATCCAAGGTCCTCCACCATCCTCTATCTCAGCACCTCCAGGTGTCAGCTCCCAGTGGCCCAAGAGAAAAGTGTCCTTCGACAAATCTCTCTCCTCCCCTCTCTTATGCTTTCCTGGCTGGCAGCTAACACAGCTCCTGGCTTCAAAACCCAGTCAAACCAGCATGAGTAGAGTTAAAGTACCTTATCTTTTTCAGCACTTCCTTTTCTCTGGCTCTCTCTGAAATGACATCACCTCTCAACTGGGACATTAAATCAGAGAAAAAGCAGGAGGCCCAGCACAGGTGCAGCATAGCTCTGGTTACTGCTCATCCCTGTGCTGTGTCCCCATTGCCAAGACACATCAATCACTAGCCAGAGCTCTGTGTGGACACGTGCGACCTCCCTGCTTTGCCCTGTGCTTGAGCACACACTACTGATGCCTTGGGGAAGTGTTTGCTTCAGTTGCCGTCCCGGGAAGCCTGCAGCACTTGGATTTGTGTGGGGCACAGATCTGACCCCTGGGCTTGCGCAAAACAGCATGGGAATTTTTCTTAACGAACATTTTTGGGGAGCACAGTGCACACAAGTGCAGCCCCAGGGATCCACAGGTCTCCAGCCTCTGTGCTCACTTGCATTCATCGAGAGCTGCCCAGGGCAGTGTATGGGTTTGTATGACTCTAAGGTGATCTCACAGTTCAAGCAGGTCGGGGCATGCTGCTCTCTCCCCCTTGCCCACCTCTGCCAGCACTCACCCAGCTGCAGATCCTCTGCCAGCCCTGCCTGGGGAAGTCCAGGCAGGAGTTGAGGGGGTTGTGAAGCAGGTAGGGATGTTTGCAAGAGGGTGGCAGCAGCACTCCCGGCTGCAGTGCCTACCCAGGCAGACTGCCACAACCGCAGGATGCCAGCACCTGAAATGATGCCCACAGTTCACCTCGCTTCTCCTAAGCAAAGCCTCAACCCTGAGTCCGGGAGCCCGGGCGTGCTCCCAGCCTGCCTGTCCTCATTTCCCCCATACTTGCAGCTGCTGAGGGCAGCCTGGGCTTGGGGGAAACCCTAGAGATGGAGCCGGGTACCCGACACCATCCCAACATCACCCCACCCTGCATTGGCTGCTCCAGCATGCCTTTCATTTTCAGAAAGCAAAGCAGCTCTTCAAAACAATCCCAAAGGCAGCATTTGTCCCTGGTTGGGCTCCAGCTGATACCTGGGCTTTCCCCACTCTATGTCGCAGGCCATGGATCCCAGATTTTGCTGGGAGAGAGCAGCAGAGCCCAGTGAGGTGAGGAGCCAGGGTAGCACTGGATCTTTCTAGCCTTTCCTTTTTTATTCACAGTGCTGGTGCCAGGAGTGTCCTTTCTCTTGGCATGTGTGGAATTACAGGAAGGATTTGTATCTGTCATGGAGTGGGTGTTTGGGGATCTCTGGTTTCTTCTTGATGCTCCCCTCTAGCCTGGTGAGGGCTTGCTGGGGAGGAGCTAGTCCTCGTGCAGCACATCCCAGTGAACCACTCATGACTCCAGCACTCCTGAGGGCTCTCAAAACCATTCCCTAGAAAAAACAGTGTCTTCCTGCCCACTCCAATTACCGGAGGCAGAAAGGGGTGCCCAGGAGGAGAAGTAGGAACCAGAAGAGAAGGAAACCAGAACAGAAGTGGGGATGCCTTCATTGCTCCTGCTTAAGATGGAGGAAGGAAGACCCAAGAACCAGCATCAGGCACGTTCTGTGAGGGCTACGAGGTGAAAATCATCCTCCAGGTTCTGAGGAGTTCATTCAGCCATGCCCCCAGAGACAAAAACCTTGAGTGATGTCAAGCTCATGGTGGAAAAACTGCACAACTTCTCCCCCATCCCCATCTTTACCAGGCTCTCACCTCTGCACATTTTCCAGCTGAACATCTATGATAATCTCCCAGTGAAACTGGATTTACTGGGAGAACAGATGCTGCAGAGGGAAGGCAGACTGCCTGGGAATCCTTCCTGAGCCCATTCATTAGCCCAGGAGGAAGATGCCAGTAGCATCTTTGAAGAGGTTCCTGTGGTACCAGCACTGCTGCAACTGTTGGGAAGCCCTGTGACTTCTCCCCCTGAGCAGCAAACAGCACAGTGGGGATGCCCTTTGCCAGTCTCTCTTTGCACCACTGTGTGTGTACGGCCCTGAGATGGCCGTAATCAAAATGAACAAAAAGCCCCGGCGCTGGCACTGGGCTGACGGACACGGAAGGAGATCAGAAGGCTGAAGGACGGAGATGTTGGACTGCTGAGCTGGGACCTTGATGCACCTGGGGACCCCCCTCCACTGCTCTGGCTGTCACCTTCAGGTGGTCTCTGAGGACATCTAATTCATGGTTGGGTCACTGACAATATCTCAGGCAAAATCTATCACTTGCAAGTTGAGCTGTTCCCTTCTCTGCCAAGGCTGGGCAGCAGTGATGATGCAAGGAAGGTGACAAAGTCCTGGCTAGAGACAGGGATGTGGTGTGGCATTGTTTTCCTTCTGGTGGTAAGCCCCAGCTTTAGGGATTTGCAATCCATTAAGCTGCATGAGATGTTAGGGAAGATGTTGCTGGCGATAAAAGGAAGGTGTGGGACACATGAAGCAAGGATATCCCAGCTCCCTGCTGCTCCCTATGTCCCTCCCTGCACCAAGGCTGTCTTTCTAGGCTGGAGGTGTAAAGTGGAGATGGGGTTTGAAAACCCTCTCATCTTGCTCTGATGGCTGTAGACTGCCCGTTCATCTCCAGCTCCATGGACTCACCACCTCCTTCAGAGTCCTGTGAAACAACCCAACAGCTCTGGCCTTGACACTGTGCCCCTCTGATGGCAAGAGGCTGCAAAAGGGCTGCCCAGGGCACCTGCCTCACCCCAAAACTGCTCTTCAGGAGAGTCACGTGTCTCTTGAACACCCCCAACCCCATAAGTCTCCTAAATATCCCCCAAGAGACACACCAAGCAGCAGGGGCATGTCCTGTTTGCCAGCCTCCCATGTGCATCATGGGCTCAAAGGCTCCTCATCAAGAAACAGGGAAGAAGAGGTGACATGTCACTCTGCTGTGCCATCAGTTTGTGGCAGCAAGGAGGAGGGGAACAGGCACAGTCAGAGCTGCAAACCCTTTCTGGGCCAGCAGCTGCCGCACCCCACTCCTCACTCCCAGCTCTCACACCGGGAACTGGCAGGAGACCGACAGGGGTATTAAAGAGGTGGTTTACAGCCCACCCTCATTGCTCCTATAATGAGTGTTAAAGAGCAGCAGCCAGAGCTGTTCAGAGACCGGTTCCCTGTGCAGCTGCTGGAGCTTCTGTGGCAGACCGCAGCTCCACCACCGGGTTTTGCGCCTGTGCGCGTGCTGGAGACCCTCTGCCCCGCTAAAGCTCCTGGTGGCTGAGGGGGCTGAGAGAGGCCAGGCTCTGCCCAGCTCTCATTAAAATGCCTGTGGTGGCTGAGAGCTGCTGCCAGGGCGGCACGTGGCAAGGAGCAGTGGGGCATGCAAGTGAGCACGCGCCTCGGCTTGCTGCTGGAGCAGCCGCCACGCCAGCATGGCTCCCTCACTGCTGTGCTGTCTTTGTGGCCGAAATGCTGCCTGGATGCCCCCTCTTTATCACCCCAGCCTCCAGGGGACATGCTGCTCTCAGCACCCTGACACATCCATCCCCAAGTGTTAAACCACCTTGCTGGATGGAGGTACAGAAAAAAATGACAAGAGCCGGGGGGACCTGCAAAACCCCAGCCCTCATTTGTATCATGCTCAGCCTTCTTATGGCAATGAGCCTGAGTGTTTGATTGAGCATCTCTGTGGCAGGTTGATGGACAGAAATTGGAGGGGCCAGGCACGCTGCACGCCAACCTCCAGAGCTGCTGGGATAATCCTTCTTTTAAAAACGCTATTTCCCTGGCTCTTGTGCTGGGTGGGACCCTGTTGGTGCCGGTAGCTAAGCTGGGTGGCGTGATGAAACACCGATTACTGCCATCCTTACTCACTGTGCTGCAGGAAGTTCTGGGGCTTTGTCAGCATTTCCTGCTGCCTAGGACGTTTCTGAATATTCCCCCTGCCTCCATCCTCACTGTTTCCCTCTCAACACTGTAGTCCTCTTTGATTTTCCCTATCCCTGCCAGTGATGCCTGATACAGACACAGCCCATTTGCTTGCATGTCATCCTTCCCACATGCCTGGTGAAATCCTGGTGCTCTGTAGCCTGGCCAACTTGCCCTCTCCTGGCTGATGCTCTTATACTTCCATCCATCTCAGTGCATTGGAGAGACATGTGCAGTGTTCAGCTAGTCCCTTATTCTCCCCCCCACTCCCCTGCCCAGGTTTCACCATCCCCTCACTTGGCACCAAATTTCATCACCCCACTGCTGGCTCCGTTTTTTTCTTTTTTTTTTTTTTTTTTTCTCTCCAGGCAGTAGGGATGAGAAAGCCGATGAATCAGCCCTATTATGGATTCATATGCATTCCCTGTTTCCCCAACGGTCACCCCAAACAGCCTCTGCCCATCTGCTACTACACCGCACTGCTGCCTCCCAACCTGCGCCAGCCCCCCCATGCTTTGCAGGCTGGTCCCAGACCCCGCTCCTATTCTCCCAAAGGAGCGGAAAATATCCTTAAAAAAAAGAAAAAGCAGTAGAAAGGAAGCCCTCCGCCCACACAACCATGAATACACTCCTCGAGTCGGGCTTGATTTTCCTCTGGTGACTGTGCCTGCTTTGGACCAGCCTCACTGGTTCTAAGTAAAGAAAAATGTGTCATTTCCAGGAGTGACTTATTACTAATGACACCATCACTGGGTTATGTGCTTCATGCCACAAAAACCTGTCAAGCACTTTTAGCAGCCTCCCATTTTAAGTGGTGATGGAGGGGAAGTTTCTTGATTCAACCCTTCGGTAATCTAGGTCATCCCAGGCTCGGCATGTTTTTAGGATGCACCAGTTAATATCCCCTTCCTCCACTTGCCCTTCGCCCTGGCACTGGGGAGTGGAAACACTGCAAACTCCCTTTCTACAAGAAACCACTCGAAGATGGGCAGGCAGCGCAGCGCTAGTGGAGCGAAATGGCTCCGGCGGGCAGCTGCCTGGGTGCGGGCAGCAGCGCAGCGCCCTGAGCCGATGGCTCCTTCTTCTCCCCGCCGTCCTCGCCCGTCCTTTCCCCGCGCACTGCCCTCTGCCCGGGGCGCGGTGCCCTTCCCCCCCCGCAACCCGGCGCCCGAAGGAGCAGAGATGCTGGCGGCAGATCCTACCCTGGCTCCCTCAGCTTTCCTCCTTCCCTTCTCCGCTCCATCCACGCTCTCCTCAAGCTTGCCTGCACGGCGAAGGGTTCAGGGAGCGGTCCCCCCTGGCCAGGCAGTCTCATCGGCTCCCGCACCTGGTGGGAAAGCTGCCTAACGCTGGGCCCGCTGCAGATGCTCCTGCCCGCTGCAGGCAGCCTCTCACCTGCCTGAAGGAGCTGCCTTCTTCTGTGCAGCTCCTGTGCCAGCCCGGCCGCCTCCGCCAGCGCTGCACCCATCGCCCCTGGCTGGCGACCGGCCACCGGTCCGCTCCGCGCCCCTCCGCACGCTCCCCGTTCGCGTCCATCTCCCCGCTCGCCAGCCGCCCGCGCTCTTTGTACCGCCAGCACCGCGCTCCGCTCCCCGCTGGCCGCTCGGCAAAGGCGATCTCCGGCCCCCGGGCAAAGCAGGGCTCCGGCGGCGCAGCCCTCTCTTCCCGCTCCGTCCCCATCGGAAGGAAAGGCGCCAGGCCGGCTGACAAACCTCTCTTGTCCCTGCTCTCCTTCATCCTCCGCACCCTTATTTTCAGCTTCATCTGCCCCTCGCGCATGTCTGTCCAGAACTGGTCCTCGGAGGGAGCAATCATTACATCCACGGGCATCCAGGCAGCTGGGCTGCGGCTCGCGGGGACACCTCTCACCGTCGCCAAACAACAGCTGGCGGGCAAACAAAATACTAAAAAAACCAAAAAAGCGCCCCTGCGGCAGAGCAACGCCAGCCTCCCCCCGGCTTCAGCCTTCAGGCTGAAAAAATAAAAAGCATTAAAAAAAACCCGTGCGGGGTAGGGGGACCCGGCGTAGCCCCCTCTCCCCGTCCGCCCCCCTCTTCGCCGCCTGCTCCAGCACGAGTGAGCTCAGCCCGGGAGCAGCCGCCCCATCCGCCGCCGCGCTCGCTGCGCGCCCGTACCGCGCTCATAGCTAACGGGTCAGGCATGCGGCCGCATTCCTTACTCAGCACACAGACACGCAGCACAACGCCGGGCTGACATATGCTTCGCTCCCTGCTTAAAGGAGCAACCGCGATTTTCTCGCCCGCCCAAAGCCCCCCGCAGCGAGCAGCCGCGGCAGGAGATGGATCGCTGCACCACGCCGGGGTTTGGCCTCGCGCAGTTAATACGGGAACAGGAATGTGGTGGGAGGAAGCTCGTGCCCACACCTCGTTTTAGCACCTGCCAGGGCGGTGCATGATGAAACCCCCGCGATGACGGGGGGGGGGATGCAGCACCGCTCTCCATCCCTGCTCCCTGCTGTCCCCTTGTCCGGTGAGGGCACCCCACGGCTGCTCCTGGCGGGACAACGGGCATCCCTTGGGTGATGTTTAACTCTGAACCCCAGCGTCAAGAAGGGCAATGCCTCAACAGGGAAACAGCCACAAAAGATTAAATAACTTCTTCGGGGTTCTCTGCTGCAGGGCAGAGCTGGGGACCAGACAGCAGGTCTCTAACCACCAGCTCATCTTTCCCCTTAATGTCTCCACTGAGAGCATCACCCAGGAGGGATGCTCATCCTGGAGTGGTTTCAAACAGCTGGAGATGAATGGGTCTCAACAGCTGGCAGGAAAAGAGGCTGGCACTGGGCTGCTCACACCTGTGCATGGCTGTGTCAGATGGAGTTATCTGCCTGTTCCCAGTGAAGCAGGACCTGGTCTGGAGGAGATGTACCCTCTCTGAAAGCCTTCTCACATGCAAAACTCCAGCAAGAGGGGACATGTAGGAATGGGCTTTCCTAGTCCTACTGGGGTCTATCCATCAGTAGTGGCTTCTGAAGTGCGTGAGGTTGATGTGTTTTCTTCTTTGCATTTGTCCTGGGCGAGAAAATTACTTGTCCCTCTGCTTCCAAAGCACATGACTCCTTAATACATCTCCACACAGCTCCTTACGAGTTTATTGGTCTGAGCTCAGGCCTCCAGAAAATCATTCATGATTATAGTAAGTGGAGGAGGGAGGGGAGGGGTGCATGTATTGTGCCTTTGAAAATCTGAAGCTTTATGGGCTGAAAAACCCCAGGCTGAGCCATATGTGAGTGACTTCAGTGTTTTTCCTTTGAATGACATCACATGAGATGAGGTCATTGGCATTAACTAAGTGCTGTCTCCTCCCCCCCATCCCGAGCGGAGCCAGCCTCCTAACGAGCCTTGTTGTTGTAACAAATATGGTTTGATTATTATCAGATGTGGGTCAGAGGTTGGATAAAATTCAAAGCGTGCTCCAACTAGGCTGGAAGAGAGTGGAGCAGCCTTCCCCCATGAGCCATGCTCAGGAAGTGGTTACCACAGCAGGTCTCCAGGGTATCTGTGGTCCCCCACATTTGCCACCCCTGTCACTACAAGGGAGGGCACATAATGCTGGTGACCAGTGTCTTTCAGCAATGGAGGTGCCTCCACATCCCACCACCACTGTGCCAGCAGTGCTCTACCTGTGCTGGTGGGTGATTCAGCTGTGACTCGCTCCAGTGGCTGTGGTTGGGGGTCTACTGGGGTGGACCTAACGACTCTATTGGAGTCACTAGGTCGTGCAGGGGCAGTGGCTGGCTGGACACACTGTGCCAGAAGAGGGGGATGCTGCATGAAGCATGTGGTGAATTAGGGGGTGGAATTCTCAACCTGCCCCTGACCCAGAAGTGCAAAATTCTGCATTTGCCTCCCCTTGCTGCCCTCTGGTTGCCCAGCTTCCTCAGGCTTGCAAGAGCCCTGGGCACAAATTATTTTGGTAATGCCAGGTTCCTTCAGGATGTGTTTGGACTGAGTTTTCAGTTCAGGGCTACTGGTAGCCCCAGGTAGGAAGCTGGGCATGACACCACAAAGTAGACTTCAATGAAGAAGGTTCACCAGTGTCCCACATCCCTCTGATCCTCAGCAAAAGACAAGTGAGCACAAGTAGTCAGCAACCCTCTTCCTCCACCAGTGAGAAGTCCAGCCACATGGAGATGCCACCTGCAGCTGCCATTCCCCAGGCAGCATCCTCCTCCCTGCTCTTTCTCCATTTTCTTCACCCCTTTGCCAGGGCCAGGATAGGGGTTGGCACCTAGTTCTAGGGCAGGGGGCATCTGGCACATAAAGAGATGAAAGGCAATGTCCATAGTGCAGGAGTACGTTGCACATATCAGCTGCTGCCCCTTTGCCCCTTTTCACAGGTGCTCCTCCTGGCCAGGCTGTCACCCATCCTGCCTCCAGCCCCTATTTAGTAGACAGAGGTCTACTAAATCACCCAGGGAGAGATGCCCAGTCTGGTGGGCCCCACTTCACTCTCATTGCCACAGCACCCCCTGAAAAACATCTGCTGCAATGGCTTGGAGAGACTCATGTAACCCGCCTGCAAGGGCACAGAGCAGAATGAGTCCCTGTTCAGCACCTACACACCCTGTCATGACAGCACCTATAGCCTGTCACGAGCCCAGCTGGGCAGCGGCCAGCGATTCCTCTCCCCACCCAGCACTGGGACCTTATAATAATTGCCAGTGATGACCTTTTGTAAGCATGCAGCGCAGGCCCAGGGAAAGGGGGAGGTGGATGAGGGGAGGCAAGTTTCTCAAAAGGAAGGAAACTGTAACTGGGCAGTGACTCCTGCCCATCAGGATCTCTTACCGGGGAAGTTGCCTTCCTTCTGTCGACTTTCCAGAAATGAGAAATGAAATTACATGGCAGTATTGTAAGTCATAGCATCCAGAGAGCTGCTCTTCCCTAAGCCCCTTCTCCTCTGTCCCCCGCTGCCTTTGACCCTTTTGCTTGCCTTTTCTGGGTCCAATGGTTAAAAACGCAGCCAGAGGGGGAGGGGAAGCTCCTCAGGGTAATTATAGAATCGGGAAAACAAGTTGTCTGACGACAGCAGTTGCTAAACAGGGAGGTTTAGAGCATAGGTCTGGAATACAATCAGCCTTGCACATACATGACCTGGCTTAACCCTTCCCAGAGATGCAGTCACTGGTCCCTCCGGGGCTGAAAGCCTCCCAGGCATCTCCTGGTTGTGGTTGAGGGTGAGAAGGGGGCACCTTACTCCGCCTCCATGCTTTGGACTGTGGAGACTAGGAGCACTCCCTAGGGCACCTGCTGGGCTGGGTGTCTGAAGTTGGATGCCAGCACCCACTAGAGGGGGGCTAGAGGGCAAGAAAACACACTGCTGCCCAGGCTAAAGTGGTCCCAGATGGCTTTGCCGTAGGAAAGAAAGCAACTCCTCCAGGGATGTTTTGCATGAGAGGGAGGGAGGTTTGGAGAGTTACCTAAAGCTCCAGGATTGTAAAAATCACAAACCTTTGTGTTATCATTTGTTTTTTTAAAAAACACCTCTCCCACTAGGCTGGTACCAGTGTCCTACCTCCAGTCCTCTGGACAGTCAAAAGGAAAACATCACCACAGGTAATCCCCCTGCACTCCACCACCTACAGCCTGAAGAAAAGCTGGGGGTAACCCCCTCCACACCCCTTCTTACTCTTTTTCCATTCCCGACTATCATGTGGGCAGTTTGTAGATGAAGAACAACCAGAAGCTCCAGTCACATTATTTGCAAAGCTCGTTCTTCAAAACTCCCAAATCTGGGAGAAGCAAGAAATTGAGAGTCCCACATGAGCACTTTTTCCTGTCTCATCCCACCCCTGTGCCCACCTCATTCATATCCATACTCCTGCCAGCTGAAGATCTGCTTCTTTTGGTTCATCACAGTATGGTATGGGATGGAGGCGTCCACAGGTGGACAGAAGTGCTTGCTGGAGGTTCAGAGACAGTAATTAGACTTTAAAGGAAAACCTTGCAGGTATATCTGATGGATTCATGCCAAGTCCACCAGTGCTCTTGGATATTACAGCCTGAGGGTACCTGAAATAGCCTTAATGCTTGACATACATGTGCATCTTCAGGCCCATATACTGAGCAGAGGTTCTGCTGGAGTCAGAGGACAAAATCCACCAGCTAGTGCATTCTGCACGTGCTGTGTCCCCAGTAGACACACTCACACACCAAAGTCAAGAGATGAAACTGTGATGCTTTCCAGAGTGGCAATGAGGACGGTGACCATCAAATAGCCTGTGCAGCTGGGTCCTGCTTCCCCACTCCCACCAGAGAGCTTGTGACTGTCAACCTGAGTGTCAGTTTGGGGTATTTTCTTTCTTAGGTTTTAGGTTATTTTTTTTCCTTGCAATGGGTTTGTAAAGACACCTCAGTTCTGATTCTGGATCTTACCAAGCTTTTAGCTTCAGCTTCTGCCATGACAAGCTTTGCAGATTCATTTGTATTTTTCCTGCCTTTCAGATGTACATGCTGCCTCCAGGCCCTGAGACTCAGACTGAAGGCAAGCCCCCTCTTTTCTGCACTACCTATGTGCTGCTTTCACACCTGCCGAGCTTGACTTTTTTCATTCATCTTTTTTTTTTTTTTTAAATTAAAATCATCTGTCCCTGAGTCCCTGTTTCTAAAATAATTCCAGCCAGTGCTTCAGTGCTGAACCCACTCATGCCTGGGCAGCCCAAGTCAGCTCCTGCAATGGAAATCCCCTTTTCTTTTTCACTACTTCATTTTGCCTGCTCTGAAGTCACCTGTCTTAGGTAGATTCCCCCAAAATCCCCCAAATTTCACTGAAGTCACCTGTCTTACGTCGATTCCCCCAAAATCTCCCAAATTTCAGCCCCCTCCAGATCACTGCTGCCATGCAACTACAATTCTCTCCAGCCATGCCTGATGGCCATGGCACCGCTGGGCTAGAAAGGACCTGGGTCATGGCCAGCGCTGCCGAGGCCAGCCCGCTCGCTGAGGAGGAGGATGGCGAGCGGAGGGCTGGGAGGGATTTGTCGCTGATGATATTGTTACATTCTTTCCGAATCCTGGGAGTAAACAGACGCTCCAAATTTAGAAAGAACAGGACTGGAAAATTTAAACATTCCTTGAAGAATTGGTACAAAAGCGGGGGGAGGGGGGCACTGAAGATGATCTCACACACACTCCCGAGCCAGATGAAAAGCTCATGACTCGAGTTCAGAAAGCAATTGAGGGGCCTGTTTCAGGTCGGAGCACGATATTGCAATGGTAAAGCTCCCCCAGCACACGGAACCACAGTGAAAAGAGTCTCTGTCGTGCAAGGGGGGTCCCAACCCCAGCAGCCTAGGCTGTGGGGACCACTGCCACTGGTCACACTTCCACCCTGGTTTCTAATCGATGTGGAACATGGCTTCAAATGCAGGAGAGCAGAGCCCAGCGCTCAGCCGAAGGACCAGAAGTAGGGACAGGATGGGTGCCTGAGCATCATCTGGATGAGCATCCCAAGCCCTCAGCTGTTGCTTTTAGGCACAGAACAGGAGTAAAAGAAAATCTCCACAGTGCCCACTGCAGCTGGACAAATGGAGAGGAGCTGGTGAAGCTCAGCACCCAGCAGCTCAGCACCACTGCACGGATCTGGCCAGGCTCCCATACAAGAGCCGGCATGCGGGAGCTATCAGGGAGCAATGGAGCCAGACTGCTGCTGCTGCTTCATAAGCAGATAATGGCTGTTAATAAAAACCAAGCAGGAGATTGCAAAGGGGAAGAAGAAAGGGGGGAGGAAAAAAGCAAAGTTAAAAAAAAAGGAAAAAAAAAAAAAAAGAAAAAATAGCAAAAAAAAAAAGGCAAAAAAAGCAAGGGTTTGTGCTGAAGTAAACAAAGGTTAAAGAACAGTCAGGCTCCTGCAGGAATAGCAGAGCTGGGCTGGGAGGGAGGGGGCATTACGTAATGCAGGAAAAATGTTGGCTCCATTCAGTTTTCCACCACTTCATGTGATGTCAGGAAAACCATATAAATCAACAGTCTTTCTGCTCCCACGGATGGAGGGCAGCAAGCAGCACTATTTATACTTACACAATTAAAAAAAAAAAAAGGGAAAAAAGAAGAGAAGCTGATGATTTCCAAGACTGGGAATAATTGACTCAGATTCTTCCTTCCCAGCCGCTGGAATCACTGCTCTGGGCTGTTAACCCTTAAGGAGTCCCTGGCACCAGTCCTGCCACCCCCAGCTCCCCTGTCCTCACCCATCATCCTCCATCAGCTGCTTCAAGGGTCAGAAGGTCGCTGGTCTAGAGGTGAGCAAGAAAGGCCAAGGGTGGTGTTTACATGAGGTGGGGACATGGAGGCTGGATGGACTCTGGCATCTGCTGGGGCTGAGAGTTGGGGAGCACAGAGGGGCTGTGCAGGGCTGCCATGCTGAATTGGGGACCCTCAGGACAGGGTTCCCTGAGGTGATGGCATCCACTGAGGGACAGGCTGAGATTTCAGCAGCTCTTGCCAACCTGCTGGGGTCACAAGCCACCCCCAGCTAGAGGCATGGAATGGGTTGGGGCAGGACAAGGTGCTTGAGCCCAGAGTGGACAGACCAAGGGGTTAAACCTCACCAGGGCAAAGGGGCAGAACCAGGCACCCCCACACACATCCTGCCCCAGACTTCCCAAGCCCTCCAGAGCTGCCTCTAAAACAGCCCGTTGCTGCCCACACTGCAGGCAGGAGGAAGCTGTGCCTGTCGGCAAGTGCGCCCAGCCTCCCCCGGAGCTCTGCGCAGCCACTTCTAGTCAGGATTTCCATGTAAAGCACCACCGCCATGACCCAGTGTTCTACATTTCAGTTCCAGTTTTTTCCACCTGCTGGTGGCCCGCGTTCCACATGAGGTGGTGGCCCTGCGGCGCTTTTAATTTGGGAGGTTTGAGCTTTGCTTGGTGCCTAGCACAGCCACACTCCTGCTTGGGGGTCTGGGCTCCTGCAGCCCAGCGCAATGGAAGTGGCCACCCTGAGGATGGAGGATGCGTGTTCCCAAGCAGGGAGCAGCAGTTTGCTAGCAGGGAGTTTGGTGGTGGTGATGCTGATGGCCGAGGGGGTGGCATGCTGCCAGTGCTCACCCAGCACAGGGTATGCTGGGCATGTGGCTGGGGTGCACTGGTACTTCAAAGGTCCCACCAGGCAGAAACAGTCTCTGGGGCTTTCAGGGCCACCTCACCCATCCCTGTTCTGGCTCCAGGAGGACTTGGGGTGGGGGTTTGCAGCCACCGTACAGCATGGCCCGCTGCCCAGCCCTGGGAAGATGGCAGTGGGTTACGGGTGCCAAGGTCATGCCGCCAAAGCCGTTCCCTGACCCATCCCCATGACTAAGCATGTTCCTTCCCAGACGCAACCAAATCGACCTTTTCCTTCTCCTGCACCATGCACCAAGCTGTGCCCTTGTTTATGCCACAATGACCTTGAAACCACAGGCACGGCTGCTGGGGCAGGCCAGGGGCTGCCAGGCTGCCATAGCAAGCTCATGGCAGCATCCTCCAGCACTGACCTCAGCTGAGCTCCTGCAACCCAGGCCACATTAATTAGCTTTAATGTGATTTCATGTAGTCCCTGCCTTCTTTTGAAAGCCTTGAACCAGTGGGTTTATTCCCGCTGTTTCTCTGCTCTGTTCTCCCCATCACAATGCAGCTACTCTAATTCATCAGCACTTACCCCTGCCTTGCATGGGCAAGGCTCCCTGAATGCCCGTTGTTTGTGCTACCTTCCCCATCACAACTACCCCTTCCCAGGGTCTGTTACCCTGCTGGACTGTGAGTCCCAAAGCAGTACCCAGTTGCCACAGGACGAGGACAGGCTTAAGGGACAGAGATGATTCCCATCTCTGTGTTTTTGCTATTGTTTAGGAACCTGGTTGAGCTCAGTGGGACTGAGGGGCTGCAAGGGGCAGTGCCTGCCCACCCCTCCATGGGTAGAAAGCTCAGAGGTAGGCAGCCAACCAGGCAGACATCCAACTGTCCCAGACATGGGGAATTAAAGACAGCTTTAGCTCTCCCTTAGGCAGTTTGCTGCCTCTCTCTCCTCCTCTCTGATGGGTCAGACCTTTTCATTCATCAGTCGCCTGCCTCACATTTTGCACTGCAGAAGGGCTGTAATTAGGGCAGCACGTGCCTCCTCCTGCCTGCACACTTGTGCCTGGAGAGCATCATCTTCAGCAGACCCTGACTCACTCAGTGATGACCCTCTGCCCCTCTCCTCCTTCCCCTTCTTCCCACCACACACACATGGATTTCTCCTCCTGCCCTCCTTTTGACAGCAACAAGAGGGAACAAAGTGCTTGAATGGGGTCGGGTCCTTGGAACATTTACCAGGGATGAAGCAACCCAGGGATGGGAGAACAAAGGGCAGCTTTCGGATGGCTGGATCCATGCCACCACAACTCCACCATACCCTCCTCTTTCATTCACCCTGGCCGGTGGGTGCAGTGGAGGGGAGATGGACAGTGCAAGGAACGAAGGCATGGGGAGGACCCAGTGATGCCAACGTGTGTCGAGCCTCCTCAGTCTGCACACAGGGCTGCCTTCCTCCACCACAGCAGCTGGTGGCCAGGAAAGCAGGTGTACATTGACGTGAACAGCCACAGCTCTGTAGCTCCAGGCTAAGGGCACGAGTGTCAGATGAAGCCGTAATCCAGGGCTCCTACCTGTGAGGATGGAGACACTGTGGAAACAGCTGTCCAACTTGCCCAGGAGGATGGAGAGGAAGCTGTCGGCGGCCAAGCCGGTCACGTCCCGCGTGCTCTGGTCATAGACCACCACGTCCTGGTGCTCTTCTGCCTCCACCTGCAGGGGAGCAGTGAAAAACAGGGATCAGAGAAACAGGCTGAGCACTGAGGATGGTGCTGTCCACACCACCATGGGAAGCGATGATAAATTTAGTGGTTGCACAAGCAGAAAACTCCAGCTCCACACCATCTCCATTTGCTCACCAGCCAGCCTGGGACTCTAATCCACAGCTACAAAGGAGTGTGTCAGCACAGATGTCCATTGGAGCAGCCCCACCAACTGCAAGCACTTTTGAGCATCTTACCCAAAATAGGGTCACTCCTCCCCATTGCCCACCCTCAGTTAGCTGTTACTTACTGCATCCTAGAAATTGATGCAACTTCTTTCACCACCTCCTCCCCAGCCAACCTTTGCCCTCAGATACTCCTCTGCAGCCTGGCTGGTGTCAGAGGGGAGTGGTTCTGCAGGCAGGGGTGCTCCCAGCGCAGCCCTTGTGCTGCGGCTGGAATCAGTACAACTGGAACAACAGCTCCTCAGGACTCAGGCTGGAGACACCATGCCCAGCACAGTAACACCTCTGTAGGCATTACCACTCTGGAAGCTCACTCCAAACCTGCAGATCACCCCTAAGGGCTGAAAGAGGGCAAATATCTTCTTTCATTTGGTGAATGTTCAGGGAGCATTAAAAGAAGATAAAAGTCCTCACAGAGGCACGGCTCAGCACATCTGCTGAGTAGCTGGGTGCATGGCATGCGCCTGGCTTGAGAGCACCTGCCCTCCCAGCCGGCGGGGTAAGACACATTCATCACGTCTTGGGAGGAGGGGTAGGCAGTGGCAGGCAGGGAAGGAAGGAATGTGCCTGCAAGCTGCTCTCTTCTCCAGCTAGTGTTGGAGCTGCCCATTGCCCACCCCCTGCCCAGCCCTCTCCAAAATCTCTTCAAAAGACCTCTTGAACAAGCTACCACTCACATACGCCTGTCTCCTTTTGCTGTCTCACTGCCTAGCCCTCACTGCCTAGCCCTATCTTACCACCAGAGCAGATTCACTCAGGGTTGCTGTTGCTATTAATGCTGCTTTCACACCCTCCTGCAGGTGCTTCCCTGCTCGGCAACGTGAGCACCATCCAAATAAACCTGCAGGGCGCACTGATTTAGCTGAGCTCATCACATCTCTGCACCGCAGCAGAAGGACTGCCCCGCACCAACAGAAATCCCCATCGGGGCACCACGCTCTGCTCAGCACTGGGAAGGGAGGGGGCTCAAAGGACCCACCTGTCCCCAGCCTGGCACCAGGCACTGGAGAGAAAAACTGTCCCCAGCAGGATGACAGGAGGGATCAAAAGGCAGGATGAGAGGAAAGAGAAAAAGACACAGGAATTTTAAAATAAGACACTGAAAAGTGACTGAAGCCACCCGGGATAAGTCAGATGAGGATGTACTCCAGCATCTTTTCCTTAGCCATCCCTGAATCAGCACTTTTGTGGGAGGTCATCTCAAGCACAGCTGGAGGAACACATGGTGATTGACAAGCCTGTTTGGAGCTGGGAGCCCATCAATCCTTAAGAGGGCCGCTATCTCTTCAAGTCCTCCTAATGCATCCCAAAGACGCAGTTCCCAGCCTGAAGCCCCATGCCAGCACAAACATCTTCCTGAAAAGCATGGTGAGGCAGGGACTGATCTGTGGTGGGGCAGGGGCTTATCCTGGCTGCACAGTCCAGGCTGAGGCGGCTACAGGAGAGATACCAGCTCTGGCCGAGCAGAGTTATTCCACAATAGGATTTAGTGTTCCCTCCACACGGGGAGGCTTTGTTTGGGCCATTACTACAGGGTTGCTGAGCGACGGCAGAGATGTGTGACACGGTTTACATCTTATTAAAGTTATAAGGTTTCACTCAATGTAAATGCCAAACAAGTGCTGGCCTCGCATGGCCTGGCTGCAAAATAAATATGTGGCTTGCTGGGACAAGGATGTCAGTAGGATGGTCCTGACGAGCACACAAGGAGCCTGCACTGGTATCCTGGCTCCTCATCACAAAGAGAAATGGACAAAGATGTTTAATCAGGTCCATGGGTCTTCTATTAGTCTCATGCTCTCCTGATATACCCCATCTCTGGTCTTAAATGTAGGGAGGTTAAAAACTAACAGGGCCAGAAGAGGAGCTGAAGAGATACTCTGTGCTAGATTCCTGCCTCTGCCAGGTGTTGACATAGGGCAGGGGCAAAGCTGACAACAGAGCATCCTTCTGAGGAGCAGCACCTCCATGGTGGGAGCTCTCCCAAGGGGTTGCCGTAATCCCAAGACTGCTGAAGTAACCCAACCTCAGGCATCACCCTCCAGGCAAGGTCCCCACATCCAGCCAGCAAGGGACAGTGGGGCCAAGATGCAGCAAGTCTTTTGGCTCCAAGTAGATATTGAGTGGGACTTGCAAACTCATGCCTGCCTTTGAAAAGTTGCTGGCCCACTCCACTGCTGGAGGTGCCCCAGAGCAGCTCCCCAGGGACAAACCTCCTCCCTGCTAACATCTCAGCCAGAGGCACATGGCCAGCCTGGAGCAGGGACCACCCAGCCAACAACTCCAACCAAACCCCGGCTGAGATCATCCATTCATTGTCTTTGTGCTCCCCATTACCCTCTCCAGCTCTGTCCAAAGGTAACTTCCCTATGGACATTAGTCCCCGGCACTGGGTGCTTCAACACAGCCCAGGTCCCTGCTTCGCCTCTCCCTGGCTGCCAAGCAGGGATAATGATGCTCTACAGGTGATCCAGGTTAAGATAAGAGCCAGCTATTATTATTATCCCAATTACTACTGACATCTCAGCCACATATTGTTTCAAAACACAGTGAATCACCCCACTGAAATAACAGGGCTTCCATCAACATAAAGAGCAGCCAGGCACACAGCTCGAAAATAAGCCCCGGCTTTCCCTCAAGCAAAACAGCTGCTTGCAGAGCCATGCTCCTAATGCAAATAAATCAATATTCCCATCGCCCGAAGAGACCCACGTCTTGCCTCAAACTGAGGCTATAGCTGCTCTGGAGATAGCTCCATTTCAGGAAGTGAGAAACCGTCTAGAAGTGGACTTTCCAGGGGGATCTTGAAGAAGGAAAATTTTCAACATTTCCCTACAGAAATGCTAGT
Source organism: Manacus candei (assembly GCF_025592945.1). NCBI lineage: Eukaryota > Metazoa > Chordata > Aves > Passeriformes > Pipridae > Manacus > Manacus candei. The sequence continues at coordinate 4,386,371 of NW_026138108.1, forward strand.
GAAAACCCCAAGTGGGAATTTTTCTATAACCTCCACTCTCCAAACTGCACCGAGGAGTCGAATGATTCCAGTTGTTATTGGAATTTATTATTGTGAGAGTTTATTATTGTCAGTATTGGGAGAAGGGTTAAAAAACAACCAGAGCAGTATGTTGGTACCATTTTTGTGTGGAGGGAAACTACTGCTAACTGGGAGATGAATTGCTGCTGCAGTATTTGCCAGCTCAAGCACCATGGGAAGATGGTCCACACCAGGAGCTCGAGGAGCAGTAGCTCAGCTATGGCAGCTATAGCTGCCTTAATTGTAGTATCACAGGCACATTTAATTAAAATAAAGAAAGGGCTTTTTAATGTCTCCATTTCTTCTTTCCTCCCAAATGGTCCTTTCCTTTCCTTGCACCAAAAAAGCCAGGAGCTGCTGTTATCCCACAGCATCACCCCAAACTGCAGCCCCCAGAAGCATTGTTAATGGTACCCTTCCTTAGCAGCAATAAAGAAAAGAGGAGAGTAAGTCCTGGGAAAAGCAGATTAGACAAATGCTCTCATCCCCCCTGCCAGCACGCAGGCGGGAGCAGCTGAGTTGGCAGTGGGGTTTGCCCAAATGCTTTGCCCCTGCCTCCTTCCCTAAAAGGTCATCACCACCCTGAGAAACACCGAGGCAGGATGTGCAGGTTCAACTCTCTTTGCCCAGGGCAGGAGAGGAGGAGTGGGACAAGGCTAGGGCTCGGGGCTGCCCTTTGGCTGCCCGGGCAGCTCCGCGTCGCTGCCAGCCGCCTTTGTCTCGGCAGCCCCGGCCGGCCGGGAGCAGGAAACAGGAGGAGGGCGGGAGGCCCGTCAGGAGGAATAATGGGGCCGGACAATCGCGCCACTGATGTCACCCTTCCTGCCATCTGCTCCCAACGCAGGCTGTGCCCCCCGCCCGCCCCCGTCGGCCCCCCCGCTTCGGCCCACTGCCCCCACTAGCCCCGGTGCGCGGAGCCCGGGGCAGAGCAGGGCTGGGGGGTGTTGGCCAGCGATGGCAGTGGAGGCAGGGAAATGACACAAGGTATTGGAGGTCTAAACCAGCTTTCAGCGGCCCCTTCTGAGGAGGGTCTGTGCACGTCGAAGCAGCAGACCATATTGATTTCTGTGGGTCCCAAAACCATGACCCCAGTGGCTGAAATGGGAAGAGAAGTTCATGCAAACACACAAATGCATGCACATAAAGGCTTGGATACCCCGAGTCACAGCTACCACTCCTGCTTTATGCCAGATGAGAATACAAAATGATCCCCTCCCACCGTGGTTCTCCTCTCCAGCTTCCCAGGACAAGTGGCTTAACCTCTCAAGGGTGTCCTGAAGCTTAATTAATTCCTGTGCTGCGTGTGCTGGGAGAGCCAACATGCAAGCGGTGAGCATGGCAGGGGCTGTGCAGAGTGGCACACTCTGCCTCCTCCCGTGGATGTGCCAGGAGGGATTTAAGCCGTATCGAAAAGAAAGGAAAAAAGGAAAAACCCATGAATTGAAAACGGTGGCATCGCCTCTCCTCTGTCTCCCTGTCATCCCTGATTATAATCATGTCCCGAGCCAGTACGTGAACCATTATGATCCAGGAGCAGAAGGAGGTGATCCTTCCATGCTCCTTCCATGGGGACAGAGCAGGGAATGCCAGGAAGGACCAGCCAGCTCCTTTGGGAGCCACTGCTCCTCTGCAGCTGGAAAGCTGCGGATGGCATCAGTTGATGTTAACTCTTCCATGCTTCCCCCTTCCCTATCATCCTCCTCCTCTTCTTCCTCCCCCTTGCGCATCGCTTTTGCTGCCGCTGCTGCTGCCGCTCCACGTGACGGCGGCCACTGCAGAGGTGACCCTCGCCGGGAGGAGGGCGGCCGCACCGCTCTCCTCAGAGCTGGCGAAAAACTGATTATTCTGCTTTATTCTCCCGGGGATTTAAGAGCAGCTAAAGCCGTTCAGGAATCAGTCTCTGCAATCCCCTCCAAATCGCCCAGCCCAGAGCATCACCGAAGCAGATTGGCGCGAGGCTGGCCCCCCCGCGCTGCCAGTCCCCTTGATCCCGAAGGGGTGATGTCACCGGCAGCCAATGCGGGCAGCGGTGGCTTCTCGGGGTGGCGGGGGGGGGGACACGACGCAGATGGCTCCAGCTGGGCCGGGCATTTGATTAATCGCCTGAATTACCCTCGCTTTGCCATAAAATTACAAGGCAGGAGGGGGGGAACGGTAAGAGCGAACCGGCAGGAGGGCGGGCTGCGATGGTAAACCACCCTTTGGATGGTGAACCACCCTCCAGCTCGTCCCGCAGCCAGCGCGGTACCCACCGCCGCAGCTCTCCAGCAGCATCTCGGCACCCAGCGGCGCAGCCCTCCGGCAGCACCTCAGTGCAGAGCAGGGCCCAGCCCATGGCACCCTAGGGGGACCCGGCACTGTTCTGGTCGGGACTCCAGCCCAGCTCCGTGGCTTAGAGCCACCTCTATTATTTAGCCAGGAGCGATAGAGAGAGGAGCCTGGGAGAGATAATATGCCATGACACTGGATAAGAGCTTCTGGCGTCACAGGGGAGGAGGATTACATGTCCCTGAATGGAGTTAGAGATGACAGAGGGGAGGGGAAGAGTTTTTAGCAGGGGATTAAGCTTACAGCTCTGGGAAGGCTTTAGGGGGTTGTTTGCTGGCATAAGACAAGTCCTAAGGCCGATATACCTGTTAGACTTGCTTGTCCTGGAGCAGGGAGCCACGTCAGTGGGGCAGAGGCAACCAACAGGTCCCTGAGGACAGCCCTGTGGCCACATGAGCTCATGCTCCAGCTCTCCAAAGGGTGTCACAGAGATGGTGGCAGATACTGGGGTCAAGGGATGGAGGAGGAGGAGGATGCATGTATCAGGTGGCCCTTAGGCCAGCCTGAAGGCCACCATGGAAGAGGATGTGAGCATCCACTAGGAAAGGTGAGGGTCAGATCCTTTACCTTCATCTTGGAGGCAGGCTGGATGAGCTCCGTGATGGAGACCTTGTCCTGCTGGAGCCTCCTCTTAACGAGCTTGGAGCAGCAGATGTTGACGGAGCTGAGGACGTGCCAGGAGTTGTACTCCACGAAGGAGCGGCTGTCGATGACCAGGGTGCCCTCCGCTCCGTTCCTCAGGAGGCTGGCCAGCTTCTTGGGGTCCATCACCTTGCGTGGGAGCCTGTCCCCAGCCATAACGGGCCTGTCCCCTCTATGGCAAGTGGGGGGCAAGGGGTGGGAGGGCAGGGCAGGGACGCCAGCACCCGTCTCCCCAAAGGGGAATGAGCAAGGGGTAAAGGATGAGCAGGGCAGCTCCTGTCCTAGTGTCCCCACACTGTTAACACGCAGAGTGCCAACTCATTGTGCTGAACCTGGAAAGAGAAGAAGGAGATGACAACTGGTCAGCTGGGCAGGATGACATTTACCTTGGGCCAAGTCCCCAAGGGCTTGGCCTTCTGAAGATGTCTTCAGAAGAGCCTAAGAGTGTAACAATCCACACTTTCTAAATATGTTCTCCCAGCCTGAGGGCATCTGTGGCTCCAGAGCTGCCCAAACCAAAGGTTTTCTCTTTGTATTTAATAGCCCTCAGTGGAACTTTCTTCCATGAATTTGTCTAATTGCTTTTTGAGGCCATGTCGGCTTTTAATTTAACAGGCACAGTGGCCAGGGGCAGGGAGTAGAATAGTTTGTCAGCTACACTGAAGAAGTCCTTCCCCTGGTTTGCTCTAAATCTGCTAACTGATGGCTCCTCTGGGTGACCCTTACTACTTGCACCAGAAAAGGCCACATATGCCTGCTTCCTAATCACCTTCCCCACAGTTCTTACCACATCTAGACCTCATTTAGGAGCCTTGCAGGTCAAAGCATCTACAGAGCTGCCTCTTGCACAGATATCCTTTGCCACCCTGGCCAGCCACCCCATGCCATGTTTGAGAGGCAGGCACACTAGGGACCTGCACGGGGTAAGATGTCACCTCCTTTCCCTGTTCCCAGCCCAATGGCTCCTTGCACTCAATTTGCTTTTTCTGACCTCTGCCAAGCACAGAGCTAATGGTTTCACAGAAGCAGCTTAGCTCAGCTCTAAGGTTCTGCTGCTGCATGATAAAAGCCAGTTCAGGGCCCATCAGACACATCACCAAATCAGGTTTGCTCACTCATGTCCATCACTTCACACTGGATTTCACCTGCCTGTTTATCAGAGCCTGCTCATGGGTATCTTTGCCAGCTTGCCTCCTGGCAAGTCAAGAGAAGATGACCTCTCTTGGAAGACAAGAAGTCAAGTTGACCTTTACTCCCGTCTTCAAGGAACAGCCGAGGCATTAGGACAGAGGGCCTGGGAAGCTATACTCAGACTGAGATGGCCCCAAAGAGCCTACTGCTTTGCAGCATCTAACTTGTGCAGACTTAGAAAGGGGGTTCATATATGGGGGGATCCTGTATACAAATACACTGTGTTTCCATCTTAGGAGCTGAGAGGGGGTCGAGTCTGGTGCTCTCTGAACTGCTATCAGAAGAACAAGCTTCCTCCATGGGGAAGGACCCCACGGGGTCTGCAAGAGCAATAGGCACGCTGGGGAGCATTCAGCTCAAAGTGTCTTCTTAGATTTTAATGGAACACGTCATTGCAGGCATGTTTTAATGGTATTAGGTTTTAATGCCGCTGCAGTCATTCAGAAAATAAGCCTGGGTTACTACCAGGCTCCTCTTGTTCCTGCCAGACGGTGTTTTAGAGAGAACCCACAAGCTGTTTCGTGGAAGCTTTAATGCATCTGAATTAGGAGGACTATGAATAACGTGCCTGAAAAGGCCAGCGTAAAGACTTTCATTGACTTCTGCAAGATCAGGATTTGGTCCATAGACTAGAGGAGGCTTATGAGTCACCCTGATCCAAGTAAGCCAGAAGTTAGCTCCTACAGCTGAAGCCTCTGTAGTGTAGGCACCTACTGCAATGGTAGCTCAAGACACAAACCAGATGCTTGAGTTGGACACACTACTGGGTGACATGACAGGGACCTCAGTTACCAGTCACCAAACCTGGAGGACATAGCCAGCTTGTAGAAAAAGGATGGAAAGCCACAGAACATGAGGATGCAGATTTCAGCATTTGCTCTGGCTCATGACAGCATTAAAAGCCCAAACTTCCCTGCGCTACCAGGTCTGCCTCCCAAAGTAGCAGTAGATGTCCCAGGCTTCAGCCTAAGGATCCAAGCTCCCAGTACAAAGCCACGCTAGGACGTGCAATGCTTTTCTGCCCTTTGTCTCACACCCCTGCTGCCTCTGCCAATGTGTTAATACAAATTATGGGAGGGAAAAAATCCCCTAAAAGCTGCATTAGTGATGGCCCCTCCTGGCACAAAGCATTTTGGCAACCCTGCAGCACTATGGCATTGCTGTCACTGGCCCCACGTATCGTTCTGCGGCTCCTCGTGGCGACTCCAATTAGAGCTGCCCCCTCAGTGGGCGCCGGGCAGTCCCCCCACGGCAAGAACCCTGCTCCCCCCAGAACTCCTCAGGGGGCTTAAAAATTGAAACAGTTCTAATTAGGGGGTCTGAGGGGGAGCGAGGCTGGCTCCTGCTGGGATATGACACACCTCATTACGTCGCTACCGCCTTGCCAGAAGACCCCCTGCTGTACCTTGGCTATAGAGCCAGGGCACTCAGAAAGGATGCAAATTAGCCAGCTTTTCCCCTTCGTCTTCCTTTCACACCCCACTCTCCAAATCACTTTCTGCCTCCCTTCCCAATCAGGACACCAGGCTGTGAATTCCTTTTGGCTCTTACAATTACATCCAAGAAATAAAAAGGGAATAGAAAGAGTCGACTGACAAAAAAGACTGCGATAATACTGTGGCAGAGGGATGAGAGTGAAGGACTCAAGTGGGAAGAAGGAGTGAGCCAACATTGCACAGTTCCTCTGGAGATAACACGATATCCGATCTCCAGACAATGAGAAATGGGTAAACTTTGGGGGTCTCAGATGCAAACAGAGGGGTCTGGGAAAGAGAACAGATCCTGATTGCTTTACCACTCTGAGAGAAGTCCAAGCAGAAAAGGCCTGCATGAAGTTCTGGCAGATGACCAGAAGCCCGGGTGGAAGAGATTGGAGAAGACAGACAAGGTTTCCCAGGTCAGCCAATAGCCCCTCTCGTACAGAACAACCACTCCAGCATGCCCAGGTGGATCTAGTGGCAGACATGTGTGACACGTCAAACAGGTTCCACTCCCAGCTCCATCCAAGAGAGAGGGGGGAAGGAAGGGCAAGGATAGTCCGTTCTGCCTCTCCTTTCAGGAGCCTTTACAGAGGACAGAGTTGGCCAACTGAGTGCAGTCATAGGGAGCTGTAACCTTGGCGTTAGAACCAAGACTTCTCTGTGTATGTTCAGCCAGGTCAAAGGCAGACAAGCAACTTCTCTGGCAGCAACCATGGGACATTTTGAAGCCAGACTGAGGGGTGGTGAGTTCATTCCCAGCTAAGAGGTACTCCAGGTACCAGCAGAGGCTTTGAGACCTTCACAGTACCTTGCAGGCTGTATGTGAGATGGTCTCTCAGATGAGCTGTAACATTGCCCTGCCTGGGAAGACTACCAGAGAAGGAGGAAAGATCTCTTTATGCTTCTGCTCAGATGGCTCAGAAGGAAAACTGAAGGAAGAGGTACTACATGGAGCACTGCTAAAGTAAGAGATCTTCTCACCATAGTGAGAGGAGACCAGGGGAAAAGGTTAACCTGGAACCTAAATTAGGGTTTCAAAAACATAGCTGTGTGTCCTCACTTATCAGTTTATTAAAGCCATCTTAATCTTTTTGAGTGTTCCTGAAGAACACTCCCTTAATCCTTTAATCCCACCTCTCCCGGAGTGCCTGTAATGAGGAGATGGGCACACAGCTTAGCTGAATGGGGACAGCCAGCAGGAGAGGCCACACTGCAGCCGAGGGACAGAAAGACCTGCAGAGCTTAGCACAAGTGGGCCAACTGCCCACTCACAGGGACTCTGTCCCTGGTGTCCCCTCCACAAATGTGCATGTCAGGTGAGGGGTGCTGGGCACGAGTCATGAGTGTGACAGAGATACACACAGCAAGCCAGGCCAAGGGCAAACGTTCAACCTGGCTGTGACCATCTTCTGGGCAGGCCAGGCAAGAGAGCAAGAAAACCTGAAACACACCTCAGCCTGAGTCTATCCATGTGGCACGCCAGGCCACAGGAACTCTTCCCTGTGTCGGCCCAACACAGATCACCAAGTGGAGGTGACTTTCCTCAATTTCTCGTCTTGCACAAGGCCCCCAGCTGAGAAGGGAAGGGCACAGATTTGGTTTCTGTTTTACTGGAGACATCAGTTGGAAGAGCAGCAGGTCTCTGCATCAACCACAAACCTCACTAACCAGCATGCCCATTTCTTGCACCAAGCTAGCAGTTGTGCCCTGGAGATCTCTACCCTCCCCATGCAGTCCAGCTGAGGAGATGCTCCCCTCACTGTCCCAGGCAGGACAGCTCTGCTGTGGGAAGCAGCTCTGACTGCACAAACACATTTCCATCATGTGAGACTGGATCTACAGCACACTCTCTGTGATGGTCATTCCAGGAGCACACTCTTCTGGTGGTACCTCCATCTTGAGTTTACCAAGGGATAAGCACCTCAGGAAACACCTGCTCATTTGTCCCCAGTAATCTAAAAACAGTGATTCCCGAAGAACTGCCATCTCCACCAGGACCCAGTGGCAGTGAGCTAAGTGATCTGGCTTTTCCCCCTGCAGTCCATCTGGGGAAATATTTGTGCCTTCTGAGCCCTGCAGTGAGATGCTGCCTGGCCAGGGCTTCTTCATGCATCCAGGTCAGGTCTGCCACCAGCCCCAGGCTTACTGCTGGGACACTGGCAGGACCCCACCCAACCCCAGCTCTCCAGACACTTACTAAGATGTAAAACATGTCACTTTTTCCAATCCCCACACCCTTCTTTCTTCCCTATCCCCTCATTTCTTTCAAGTGCTTTGGTACTTCGCAAACTCCCCTTGGCAGGCTCACACTGTTTGAGGGATTCCTAAATCACAGGCCCATTACTAATTATTATTATTTTGCAGCAGCAATCAGGGACGTGGGGCTCATTAACAAGTTAGCACCTCTGGTTTCCCTGGAAACCTGCAGCTGCCAGGCAACGGCAGCTCTCCGGCCCGAGGCGATGCTACTGCAGTGCCTTCAGCTCTCTCCCAGAAAGATGCTCGGGTTCGGCACGGGCTGGTGAACCCAGCGTCGCCAACGGGATGGGGTTAGGAAACCACGATGTGTCCCCTGCTCTACCTCATCTTCAGGGAGCCTCAGCCCATCTTCCTGATCGTCTTCTGCCACTCACAGCATCATAAACTGCACAGTGGCTTCTCCCTCTCAGTGAGCCATGCAGGCTTTCTCCAAGGGGGAGGGATTTGGAGCACTAATGATGCCCCAGAGTAACAGTGGGACGAAATTGTCAGGTGCCTGCAGTAGCTGCTTTGGAGGTGATGTAACTGCTGACGATTCCTTAGCAGCTATTCAAGGTCCCTTTAAGAGGCAGCACAAAAGATTTCTCTGCTTGACGATGGAAAAATGGAGTGGGGCTTTTTCCTTTGCTCCTTAAAATAAGGCTGGGAAACACCGCTAACCACATACGCTAACTCCGACACAAAGCTTGCTTGTTCACCTTTTCCTGGTGAATCTCAAGGATGGGGAGGAACGACATCCCCTGAGACCCAGCAGTATTAAGATGTAGGGGAGATGGCAGTGGCTTTTCTGGTTGCAGTTAAGCAAAGTTAAGGTCTGCTGCCCTGCCTGAACCCCTGACACTCACCAGGTAGACAGAGGACTGCCCCACAGCCTCATCCACACTGATCTTACAACCCCATCTCGGCTCCCTGCACAAGGCAGGCATCCTCCCTCTGGGACAAGAGCCCCTGTGCTTGCCCCTCCGTGGAGGGAGCATTTTGGGAAGGGGGGAAAGGGCAGCCTTCCCATTGTCCCACAGCACATCACTGTGAGGCAGCCACTGCACCTTTGCCAGGGTTTCAGGCTTGCTGATCTCATTATTTTTTTAATTCTTTTTCTTTCTGCTCCTCCTTTCTATGCCGCAGTCTCCCTTCAATTCCCGTAGGCTGGAAGCAGCATGTGAGGGAGCCCTGCAAGGAGCTGCATGCACCCAAACAGCACCCACTTGTCTCCCTGCATCTCCCATTGCCCTCTGCACCTGCATGCCATGGTCCAGAAAGTGTTTCCCACCAGAGGACGTGGCTGTAGGGCCAGGACGTCCTTCAGCAAAGTGCCAGATGTTGCATTCACACCAGAGGAGGGATGTGGCAAGGAGGCACGTGGCAGTGCTGGCATGGGGGTGGTCAGCCTCGGGTATGCGGCTGGCGGTATGGGGCTGCTCACACTTGAACCACAGACAGGAACACAGGGATGAAAGGAAAGGGGACAAGTCATACCAAGCTGCAAGGGAGTCTTTCCCACGCACCCCTCACCCCACAAGGCAGGCTGGCTCTTCTGGTTGCAGTTAAACCCAAGCGAAGGGGTCCCTCATCCTCTCCTACCATCTGATCTCGTGCCAGCAGTTTTGGACAGGTTATGACTGCAAATCCAACTGCCTCCTAGTCAGCTTTCACCAAAGCAACCTGTGTGCAGTTAAGGATTTACAGACTGGCCACTCCCAGAAAAATTTCTGACTGCAGTCATGGTGGTCAGTCTGAAGATCTGGTCAGGAAGAGCCAACGGGGACAGGAGGGAAAGGAATTTAGCTGGAGTCTAGATGACAAGAGCAGTATCTCCTCCTCTTAGGCTTGTGCTTTTAACATGATTTATATGTTTTTCCCCTTCAGTATAAACACAAGCTTTCATTTTAAAGCCTACAAAAGCCGAGACCAAAGGTTATCCATGACCAGCCAGTCATTTAATCACTGCCTTTGCCCATGCTGAGGAGAGAGCTCCCAAGCATGCTGCTTTCTAATACCAAAGCTATCCCATTTCCATTTTCACGCTGCCAAGCTGAGAGCTGGCCACCCTCTCATCCCAGAGCTAAATGCACCTTCTGCTTTGAGCAGCTTGGCACATATCACAGAGGACATGTCATATCATGTTAGAGAAGGGAAATCTAGTCCTACTGATGCTTCAAGGGCCCTCATTGTCCACCACTTGGTATCCCCATCATTTGCTGCATGACTCCATGAGCCCAGAAGGCTTATCCTGGGGATAAGGTGCTTGTTTGCCCTTTTGCAACAAGAGCAGACAGAGGCAGCCAGCCCAGAAAGGTATGCACTCAGATACTTCCGCAGGGCTGGTCTGGCTCTCTTGTCCTAGGACACCAAACACCATAAATACCTGCTGGGTGCATTTGCAGTCTCTTGGAGAAAGGGTCTCCAGGACCTCCATGCTATTTTCCTGCTACACCTACACACCAAGTGAAAGAAAGAACAGGATTAAGCTGTGGTTCTTCAAGGCTGCAGATAAATAGGCCAGCATTTCACTTCTTAAGCACAGTCCCCACTGACATGAGCTTGTCCATCTCAGCAGAGCGCCAGAGACAGTCACAGGTGAGGTTGAGGCTGGTGAAGCAAGCACAGAGGCAGTCACTGCACCTGCCCAGTGCAGTGCCATTAGGCCCCCATATTTAAATGGTAAAAGGTTGTTGCCCTCTGTCAGCTTTCCCGCAGTTTCTGATGATAACCAGTGCAAACTGAGGTGCAGGTGCAGTTCCCAGCACAGGTTTCCAGTCAGCAGAAACCAATATCCACAGTTATGCCACCCCATGCCCACAAAACTCCGACTCTCCTTAGAAGATCCAGAATTCAACACAAATGCAAGGGGCTACACTGGTATTCCATGGGATGAGGCATTCCTCAGGGTAGTAAACACATTTTACAAGACTTTTCTGGCCTGGTTCAAGGCTTTCTGAATTTCCTATATACACACAATAGCCAAATTGCTCACAGGTTTGGGATGAATTAGAATGTGTCAGCTCAGGATCCACCTCTTACCACAACCCCAAGGAGGAGGCACCAGCTCAGAGTTTCAGAGGATTACCTTTATCTAGAAAAAACACACAAGACAGGCAAAGCCCAAGCTGATGTTCCTGCCCCACTCTCTCCTTTTCCCTTGGGCGCTGTGATTCATTACCAGCTGGTTTTGTTCTGCTAATCCGAGGTGACACAGGGGTCAAACAAAGTGTTTTAAAGGTCTTCCTCTATCCTTACCACCCTGGACAGGCAGATCAGCACATGCCCATTGACCACGCTGAGCCATGGCTTGCTGGTCATATGCCACAGCTGTTTGTGTATGAAAGCCCACCGCCTAGCCCCCTGACAGAGCTGGGTATTGCAGCATTTCGTAACACGGGTCTTCTCTCTTAATCCATATTATCACTGCTATCGTGGGTGGCAAACTAGATGAACTCATTTGCTGGAGGAAACAACCAGCAATATTCCCCTCACGAACTCCAGGCAGATGTTGAAGCATGATATATATGTATTTTAATCCCAGTTGCAAAAATCCCTCTCGAGATATATCATGACATCCACCCAGAGCTTAAGCATCCTCCAACTCATTGCTACACAGCAGGTCTCACTCAGCCCTGCTTCTGACCATGTAAGTGAAAGCACGAGTGATCACACCAAGTAAGCCTTGCCCCTTTAGCTGGTTGACCCCCAGCTAAGAGTAGGTCAGTCATCCTCACCTTCCCACCTGTCCTGCTGGACTCCAACAGAGCTCACTCTTATCTTTGTATCAGGTACTGCTGAATGAACCTTGCTCAGGTGCCAGACAAAGAGGCAGCCAAGCTCAAAGCAGAAGGGATTGCGAGGATGACACAGAATTAACAGGCATCAGCATTCAGCAAGCAAGCGGAGAACGCGGAGATCTATTTTTAATGGTACAATGAGAGCGCTTTACAAAAGGATGTGTCTGGGGAGATTCTGCCCAGTCAGAGATTTGCATTGGGGTTTTTTTGCAGTAGTCAGTGTGCAGGAGGCATTTTGTCTCTTCACCACCCCACATAGCAATTCAGAGGGCCCTGGCTCAGTTTTGGCTGGAGGCTCATTCCTTTGGGTCACCTTCCTGCCCTGCTGCATCCTTCTGACTTTCCACCAGAAGAGCTGAACATGAGGTAAGTCACAGGTAAGGCGTAAAGGACAGCTCCTGGCTTGCTTGGCTTCTGGGTCTCAGCCCTGCTGAGCTAGTACAGCTGCCAGGGACATCTCTGCAAGGTCCACCGACAGCAGCAAAGCAGTTAACATGGTTTTTCATGGGCTAGCTCAAGTCAGCAGTGCTGGCACCCTCTCTGCACCAGCCCTCCACTCAACAGCTTCAAGTGCCAAGCAAGACTCAGGCTGTGTCCGTCCGCTCCCCAGGCAGGGCTGCCAGCCAAGGCAGATGAAGATGGCATGAATAACTCCACTCAAGCTACAGCTCAAGGAGGACCAGGCTGCTATCGCGAGCTTGAGGGTTGTGAGAGGCAATGAAAAAACAATCAGATGATGTAGATACTTCTTGGTTGCTTCTTTTCAACAGTGCACCCCAGAGATGGATGGGCCCTCTTTATCTGGAGCAAAGATCACCTGGTGTTACCCAGGAGGGTCTGGACTTCAACAGATATGTGATTTATGCAGGCACAGATTTAACGTGTGGGAAGGTCTTGACTTGCTTGATGCAAAAAACCTGCAATCACCTAACAGACTGAAATTTCTCTCAGAGCTTCTGCTGCATCAGCTGAATTACCATGTGTTAGCTTTAGACAGCAGCACTCCTCAAAGAACTAAATCCCCTATTAAAAAGACGAAAAGAGGCGAGATGAAAAGCCGGGGATGCGGGCACACCGCGCATCCAAATGCCGGATGAGTAATGTGGGTTGACAGAGACGAACCGGAAAGACGCACTGCATCATTAGCAGGGCTGGAGGAGGTGGAGAGGAGGATGCCAGGGTCATGCTGTCACTGGAATCTCCATACAGGATCAAAGCAGTGGTCCACCTCATTCACATCCCCTCACCATCATTTCCTAATAACAGGTATTCTACAAAAGCCTGTGAGAAGCAAGACAGTGGGTACTTATGGACTAGTCATGCAATAATGTAGGTGTAAAGGGATCTCAGTTCATCTGGTCCAACCCCTCTCTCCCTTAAAGGAGAAGTAACATCAACACCAGAACAGGTTGTCTTGCCCTTCTGGTCACCAAATGACTTGTTCCCAGTCATCAGTGGACTCAAAAATAATGCTCCCCATAACTCAGGATGCAGAAATGCTATATAGAGAGCCACTTCTGCAAATTGCTAGAGGACCCTGAAGGGCTCTGGAGAAATTCCTGAAGAATACAAGGTCTCTGCCCCAAGAGAGGGCTTAGTTTAAAAAAAGTACAATCAAGGGAGACAAGTCATGAATGCACACCTCAGGAAACCATGATATAAACCTTTCTGCACACAGAAACAACAGGGAAAAAGGCATAAGAGGAGTGGGAAGAAAATAGGGAATCAAAGAAGGATTTCCAGCCCCAGATAGGTTGCTGGGATTCCCTTATTTTAAGTCAGTGCAAAATGCAACACTTATTTCAGCTTGATGTAACACAGTCCCTGTATTTCTGTCCTGTTATTGCTCCCCATTTGCACCAAGATACTCTGTGTACTGGACCAGTTTCCAGAGAGCACCTCCAGATTCTCCTCCAAACCCAGCCTGGGCTACCATTGCACCTGTCTTTTGAAACACTGATCCTTCCAAGGTACCATGCAAACAAGCACCACCTGTCACCCTGGCAAACTGGAAGTCCAGAGCAGCAAAATCAATGCTACAGAAGCTCTGGGCAAAGCAAAGGAAGAAACACCCTGCACACCAAGCTAGATTATTCTGTCCAGCTGGGTCTAGAAAACCTTAGAGAAAGAGCCAAACAGCAGAGAGACAGAGCAAGTCATCCTACAGCCAAATGAGCTTGCTCTGCATGAAACCAAAGGCTTGGAGCAGAAGGTCTACAAACATCTCTTGGAAGAGGAAGAGGTAAGAAGACCCTGTTTTCCTTTCCGTGACCTCAAGCTAAAAGGGAGACAAGGTGACCAAGGCACCTGCCATGGCCAGAGCTTGGCATGTTCCCCCACAGTCTCAGCTGCTGGCCCACTTCGGGCAAAGCAACTCTCCCGTGGGCATGAGATACACGCCATGGTCTCCCCCGCCATCAGGTGAGCAGGCAAACGCATTGCCAGGGTGCACTACACCACCCACTGTCCCTGAGGAAACCTGCACTACCACTAAACACACCACAAACTGTCTGGCTTTGACGGCAGCCCCTCATGCCATTAGTGCAGAGCATCTTGGCACGGTCAGTTTTTACCCCCTCTCACATTCTCCTGTCTGTGTTATAATCCTGCACACAAAGTACACCCAGATCTCCTGAGTAAGCTTGAGAAAATCTTGAGCAGAGAGCTTGTTTAGCTTCTTATCTGATGAATGCTCCCAGGCCACTCACCTCCCTTCCCCAAGCCTGCTGTAATTACGTCAGGTGCCTCCTTCCCACTGGCATCAGGCGGGACAGGTGTATCTTCAGAGAAGAAATGCAAAGCTTGAAAAACAGGTTTTAAAACCCAGAGGGCATGGGGATGCAGAGGAGCATTGAAGCTTTCCCCACAGGATGACTGCATTGCCGCTCTGGCTGCAGGAGCTTCTCTGCATAGCAGCAAGGGAAAGAGTGCGGCGAGACCCAGGGGCTGCGCTTAGGGGAGTGTGAGCACCCGGGCATGCCTGCAACCATCTCCCCCCTTAAAACTGCCACTGAACACATGGTGGAGGGGAGAAAGGCCTGCAAACTCTCCCAGCGCAACCTCTGGGAGAGAGCGGTCAGCATCCACAAGCTCCTTCTATTTATCACCTCCTTCTCTACTAGATTCGGTTTGCTGGAACTGTTTCAGTATGATGGCAGCGTCCTATGAGCCTGCATCATAAATCAAGGCTGCCAAGTGCTGGAGCACCTCCTTTTCCTTCTTCCATTCCTGACAGCGTTAACATGCTCTGCACCTGCCTGTGCCCAGGGCTTCAGGAGCCAAGCTGTGCACCAGAGAAACTAACCTCTGATTGCTAGGAACAGCCTTGATTAAAGGCAAGGAAGCAAATCCAAAGAGGAAAACCAACTATAACACACCCCCTATTCCTTAAAGCAGCTGGTGCAGAGGTAAGGGGTAGTAGGGACAGAGTGGGGACTTGCTCATATTCATGCTAAGAGAAGTCATTTCAGAAATCCAGAGACACAATGGGTTTCCAACCTTTGGGGAGTTTTTTGGGGGGAGGATAGGGCTGCACAGGAGAGAAGCTGGTTTTCTCTCATGTCCCAAGATCCAATTTGGCAACATGGGACAGGCACCACTGCTTAGTCCTACCCAGCCCTCAAGGGTGTTTTGGTAGTAATAGTGATGTTGCATTTAATATTAGGTGAATTTAAGCTCTCCAAAGGCAGGCTCCTCAGTGGCTTTCTCTGTGAGGTACCTGGCACCCAGCAAAAACACAGTCTGCAGACAAACATGGTGCAGTATTTGCAAGAATAAACTCCATGCAGTGCCCCAAGACAACGCTCCTAAGGACTGGCCATTTTGCTCAGCTCTCCCAAACTTAGCTGAGGCTAAATTTCAAACAGCAATGCTAGATCCAGGTTTTCCTTCCCTACTCCTTACCTTGTGTCTAGGCAGGGACAACTGAAAGCCACAGGAGGCAAATCTGTCGGGTTAAAAGACTTTGGTATGAGCTGCTGTCATCTCAGCTTGGAAACCTTCCGGTCTCAGGTTTGCACTTCTCAGTTGTGTTGCCAATGAGCTGAGGGCAGGAATTTCTGCCTACTGCCACTGCAAAGAGGCATTTGGGCATCCTTATGCTGCTTACACACCTGCCTGTCCACTCTGGTCCCAGCCATTCAGGTAGTCCTACACATCCAGGCTCTGCCACCGTGGCTGTGTCAGGAAAAACTGGGGACAAGACACCTGCAAGGTGCTTGCGGGCTCTATAAAATCCCAAATGCACTACGGCCAGAAGGGTTTTCTTGGGGCTACAGCTTATTTTGTTTTGGGAACTGTTACAAGCAAAACCAAATCAAGCGCAGGAATCCCCATCCAGACCCAAACCCCCAACAAACCTCTTCCGCAGAGGGAGACCTCCCGACATGGATGCCCTCCGACAGCATGAGCGCAGGGGCACACAGAGTCAAGGCCAAACCTATAAAGACCAATTCCCATGCACTAAGTCCTTCCAAAAACAAAGCTCTCCCACAGCCACGTTTGGGCGCTTAGGCAGCCGTGCCCTGAGCCCTTCACCTTAGCGCAGGAGGATGAGACAATGCAAGCAAGCGTTAAACACCGCTCCACGGGCAAGCTGCTTTCAAGGTTATCATGGCTCCTGCACCAACAGGCACAATCCTCAGCACTACCTGTTCAGGCTTCTTGGATATCCCACCCGTCTCCTGGGGGAAGGGGGTCTACCTTATCACCCCAAATTAGAGGGAAATGGAACCTCCGGCAACAATTCCCAATGTGTTCGTCATCGCTAGCTGCTTGGGATAGGGATGGTCTCTTCCACATATGCTTATGCAGTGCCCAGCTCTCACCAGGGAGCTGTCGATAACTACCGCAATATGAAGGATAAACGCATCCATGCCTAGAAAAATCCAAATATCCCTAACAGAACAGCACTGCACCGCGTTCTTCCTTCTAACGAAACCGCAAATTACTGACCTGTGCACAGAGCTCCCCCAATGCAAGCTGAAGCACTGACATCAGCTTTTGCTGTTGCTCAGGAATTTAATTCTGGGGGAGGAGAAAAGGGAGGGGGGAGCAGGAAGGAGAAGGAACTTATTTATCAATAAGGGAAATAACCAGGAATCTCTAAAAACAAACAACACTCAGCACATAAACCAACATTTATCACTATGTAATAATTGGGGGTGGGTGGGGGGTGATAAATCGTCCAGGCACATTAGGGGAGGTGGAAGGGATTATTTTAAACGGGCAGCTTAACTCATTAATCGCGAGCAGCGCCTTTGGAGCCGCAGCAGTGAAGTGTTGCATTAAAACCCCCGCTGCTGAACACATGCCGGCTTCGTTTAAACGCCAAGGACACAGGGCGACACTCCAACCTCTTTCATCATCAGAAAAACCACAGCGCTGTTAACACCGGCTCCTCAAACACCAGCCCTCAGCCCCGCCAGAAAACCCCTCCATCCGCGACCCCCGGCGCGGCAGGACAGCGGGTATTCCCCGGCGCTTCCCGAGCCCACTCCTCACCTGCACCACCGCCGCCCGGCAAGCGCGCACCGCGAAGGCAGGGTGGGATTTCCACCACCCCCCCGCTCCGAAAACAAGCGCAGCGCCCCCGATATGCGCGGCCGCGGATCGCCAGCTCCCCCCCTTCCCCACTCCCCGCGGTGGGGCTGCTCCCTCCCTAGCCCCAGCACTTCACACGCATCACTTTCCCTCGCACCGGAATAATTCCAGCCCCCCACTGCAAACGCGAAGCCCTGGATCTCGGCATACACACAGGCGCGTACATAGACCGGTACATGCTGTCCCACCGCCGCAGGGCGCGATGCCGGCTCCGCTCCGCACACGCGGGGAGCACCGCACCGCACCGCACCGCACCGCACCGCACCGCCCCCCTCCGCGCTCCTCCCGCCCGCCCTTCACCCCAACCCCGGGGCGCACGGACCCGTCCGTCCCGCTCGGGCTCCCCGCGGGGAGGGGCCGCACTGACCCGGCGCGGCGGGCGCGGGGCCGCCCCGCTCCGCTCCGCGGCCGTTCCGCCGGCGCGGCCGCTGCCGGCGCCGCAGGGCCCGCATGCCCCGGCGGGCGGGGGGGGGGCCCGCTCCGCGCTGCTCCGCGCTGCTCCGCGCCGCTCCGCGCGCCGCCGGGAATGCGCCGGCGATGAGGTCATGCCTTGGGAGCGGGGGGGGGCCGGGGGGGAAAAGGGAAAAAAAAAAAAATAAAAAAATAAGGGGGGGGAAGACAGCGTTGACGTCACCCGCAGCCAATCAGCGCGGGCGGCGCAGGGCAGGGTGACGTCAGCCCCGCGGGCGCGGAGCGAAGCGGAGGGTCTGGGAGACGGGATACCCCGCGTAGAGAGCGGCCTGGGCACCGCAGCGCTTTCTGGGGGTGACCCTCCCGGCCACTGAGGTCCCCGGGGGGTACCCCCAGAGCCGCGGCTGCTCCCGACAAAAGACGCACTGCCGTGTGTTTTTGGGTCATGGATGTTTCCCGGGCTGCCAGGCGCGGGTACGGTTGAGCCAGGAGCTCTCCCGCAGATGGAGCTGCCCCTGTCGGCTGCCAGCACCTTGCCCGCGGCTCGCCCGCCCGCCGGCGCTGCGCACCCCGAATACGCGGTGCTGAGCGTGGGGCAGCGGCGGGCCGCCGGGGCGCCCCACGGGGCTCGCTCGCTCTGGAGCGCCCAAGCTGGAGAAGAACAGACGTAAAGGCAGCGCGGTCTCGGGGAACGGCATGGCAAAGAGTGACCCAAAAGCTGTGCGTTCAGGAGGAGCCTGACCCACAGGTCGGCTCCTGGATGGATGGAATGGGCTCACCCCCATCCGGCTGCGATTTCACCAAAGAGCTGGGCAACTGTCCTGGCTACACAGCAGGGGGTTTTCTCTGTCCTTGGCCCTGGCCTGGCAGCTCCAGCTTAGAGAGGGATTAGGATTTAGAAGCTTACGTTTTGCTGGTGCTTAGGAAATGAAGGGAACCTTCCTCCCTGCTGATACAGATGCCGGATGTTTTAAAATTAACTCTCATCTCTCCAGACGTGCGGCCGGCAGCTTGTTCAAGAAGAATGTCAAGCTCCCACAGTAACTGTCGGCAAAATCTTTCCCAGAAATGTCATTTCTCATAAAGCACCAGAGGTATAAAACCCTTGGATGCTAAAAAGTCTTACTCTCCCCATTGCATAAGCAATGTTGAGTTCATGCCCTTCTCCTACCTCAGGAAATCAGCTCACCCAAAGCTGTCAGCAGGGAAACTTTTACAAAACCAGAGCTACTCTAGCTAAATGCATGGATTTCAGCCCAGTTACCATAACTGATGGCAAGATACTGGGGTAGGATGGGCACTCACTTCTCTAGCAGCTCTATAGCACTTGGTCCTGGTGGGAGCTGGAGCATACCTGACATGGCTGGAAGGAAGCCTTTCCTGCTGGTTTTCCTGCCCAGCTCCCTCCTTGCAGCCATGCAAAACACCCTAGATGGGGAAAATCTGAGAAAGGTATCTCTTGCTTCAGCTTCAGACTGTTTCCTCCCCTGCCCAACACTCCTTTTCAAGGGTAAAATAGAAAAAAAGAGGGGGAAAGGAATGAGTGTGAAAATCCCAAAGCTTCGTTGTAAAAGCTGTTATCTAGGCAGAGAGCCATGAGCTCACAAAGCCTGCTAAAGGAAGAGGATTTAAACAGTTTCTTTCCAGACCCCAGTTAAAATCAATGTTTCCAACCCTAGACCTGGCACATCACTGCCAGATGAGCATCCCAGATCAGCTGTCAGGTAGATTGCTCCCTGGCACGGTGCAAGGGAGGAGTGTGGGAAAGGAGATAGGAGAAGGATTCAGGCTTGCAGTAGGCAAGGGATGGGGAGATGGTGAGAAAGAGACAGGATGGAATGTCCTGAGGGACTGCCAGGCACCTGCCTTGGACTGTTCATTCCAACAACAGACCAAGCTGAGCTCCCTCTTGAGCCTTCATCCCTGGCAACCTCTCCTCAGCCACCCCATGGACCCCCTGCTGCATCCCTGAGTGATGAGAACACAGATTTGACCCACACAAAATCCCTATTGCCAGCAAATAGGAGGAGCTGCTTCAGCGGGGCTGGGTACCAGAGGGACACCGATTCTCACGACCAGCGGGAGAGGCTCCAGCCCAGGAGCTTGCATCTCTCCCACGCCCACTGCTTCTGTGCGAGGCGCTGCAGCCAAGCGCCTGGTGGGGAGAAACCAAAACAAATGATTCACTGCCGTTAAACTGCTCCCGGGATCACAGGGACCAGGAGCAGGCGGTGGCTGAGGCTTGCAAAACCTCACCTGCCTCCCCAAAGCTGGGAGCTAACACTATTTAGATTCCAATCCCACTCAGCCTGACATTCTGGCATTCAGGTGCAGACCCACTGCTATGTTGAAGTGGGCAGCCAGCCTGAGCGAGGACAGTGCTGTGAGCACACCTGGTCAGCTCTGGGTGGCTCAGCCATCCCTATTATCCCTATTTTCCCCAGGGGAAATCAAGCTGGGAGAGCCAGGGTAATGCTGTAATGGTCAGGCAGACAGAACAAAGCAGCCTCGTCTCTAAGCTCCATCTACCAGATGTGAATCTATTGTCTCAGCCCCAGGGCCATCACACCCCCCTCCCCACCAACCATCATGAGCTGAGCAAAAATTATGCAGCAAGTTGCTTATTGCTAAAGGAAAGTGCTTAATTTCAGGTAAATCCCTTAAAAAATAATTTGCCCCACTCAGGTTTTTCCTCTTTCCCAGATTTCAGGTGCATCCAAAGATGGGTTGCTCCCATCTATGTGTTTCAAATGCAAGTTACACTTGTACACGTAGTGGTTCTTGCTAAAATGTTTTCCAGGCCTCCAAACTGCCATGGCAGGCCAAGTGCAGAAAAGCGCAGCAGATTCTCCTGTATCCTGCAGGGATTAAAATCATAACCTGATCATGAAGGAAACTAAAACTAGGAAAAAGGAATCACTGCCAAACCAACTTTCTTATCCATCAAAAAGGAGAGATGTTTTGTCAACCTGCAATTTCTTTAAATGAGTGAATAGTCTTTTTTTAACCTATTCTGGTGTTCAGATGCAGTTCCTCAAAGCACCAGCTGAGCCAGGCTCCAGTCACCCTCCATCCAGCAGGGCTGGCTGTGGCACAGGACACTGTTCCCCCCTTTAGGGGGCATCGGCACCTCAAAACTGTGCTGATAGCTGAGACCAGAGTCAACCTTTGGGCTGACATGGCTCTGCTTCTACCACATGTGGTTGGTTCTGCCATGTGAGTGCCTCTCACCTTCACTGCAGTGTTCCAGAGTGGGGCGCAACATGATGCTGGAGGAAGGGGCTCACTAGGCTTTGTATTGTCCTGTTTTGTAAAGAAAGGTATTGGCTGTGGTGAACTCTCAATCCACCTTAGGAAGGGCATTGCTCCCCTCTTTCACACCTGCCCATGTTCTCCCCAGCTTTCTCCCTTCATGGCCGGGATGCAGCCCAGCACAGATCCCTAGTGGATCCCAGCACGCCACCTTCCTCCTGCCAAGCTCAAAATGGTGTCACTCAGTGAAGAAAGCTGACGTGCTTGAGCAGGCAGAAGGCACTTGCAGCATCACCAGGCAGGTGTGTTTCTCACACGGGGGCTTCCCCGGATCCATCTCCCGTTTCCCAGTAGAAGTGGCTCAGCACTCGAAGGGTGCTGAACCGCGCGTGCACCTCGCAAAAGCAGCCACAGCACAGTTAATCGCAGCAGTAGCAGGCTGGAGGGCTGCGTGCTGTGCCATTCAGCTCCACGCATGCTGCAGAAACATTCATTCTGTGGCTCTCACTGCGCCGCCAGGCGCTCCTGCCAGAGGGAAAAAGGAAAAATAACCCATCATGCATTGAATAAATTCCCTCTGATTCCCTCTGCCCTGGACATGTTGCAGAAAAGCTGGGCTGTAGCGTGGAGATGTGCCAAATGTGGGGCAAGGTTGCTGAGTGCTGGCACAATGGGTCAAAGTCAGGGGATGGGAGGGGTGGAGGAGCAAGACCTTTGCACTGGCACGAATCTATCCTGACAGAGGAGCCCATGCTGGCAGCGTCAGCTGAGCTGCACGGAGGTGTTACAGTAACTGTGCTCAGGTGCAGGAAGTGTACCTGCTCCTTCGCCCCCAGTGCTGAAACGGCGTGCTGTGTTGGCACACACTTGGGTTTGCTCTGGGCAGTGATGGTAGGCGAGTGGCTTAGGTGTGCCTAGAAGCTGTCCAGGGTCATATTCTCTTCTCTGGAGGCAGTGGGAGAGGGATAAGAGAGAGGACAGGGAAAGGGAATGAGGAGAGACACCAAATGGTTTTGTTTTAGTATATTCAAGTCTTAAAAAATAATCTCTGCCCAGTGCTCCCAGACAAGTGCTTTCTTCTCTGTATGTGAATTGGGGATGAGAAAAACATTACCCTGGGCCAGCAGGCAGCACAGAGCTAGGCTCTGTGAATGGGTCTGTCAGGTCCAGACCCTTTTTCTCTACCCTTGTGCTGGTTTTTGTTAGGCTGCTCACCAGTTGCTAGGTTTTTTTTGTTTTGCTTCAATCATTTTCACTGATGAGAGCATCTGCTGCCATCTGTGCCTCCCCCTCCTCCCACCGTCAGGGCCGCGGTCTGCCTGCAGAGCCAGGCACTCCTCACTGTCCAACCTGCCGCGCGTATCTGGGGATGGAGAGGAGGGAAGGGGCAGCTCCATCAGCGCCCTGCTCTTCCCCTGTATCTGCCAACCATACCTGACTGCTGCAATTGCACCAGTCACAGGATGCCCACAGTGCCAAGGTCCCAGAACCTGGTGGCGCTAAGCAAGGCTGCAGTTCCTCCTCTGAGAAGATATCAAGCCATGAGACAGTGCTGGAGGGGAAAACAGAGATGAGAGGGCTTTGGTAAGGTCACGCAGTACAGCAGCACGTGGCTGGAAAGGGAGGTGAGAGCTGCTACTTGCTGGACATGTGACTCTGCCTCCCGGCCCATGAAATGCCTGGGCAGCAGGGTTATGATGCTACAGCTCGGTGTCAGCTTTTGCTGGTGGCTTACACACCGTGCAGAAGAATAGGGGTTGCCATTTGCATCTCTCTCTCTCTGTTAATTTGGGTATCCAGGCTGAAGGCTGCTCTGGCCCTGACTCACCATGCTTTGCCTTCATGCCTGGCAGCTCACCCCTGACAAGGGAACTCGCAGATGCCAGGAGGCCAGGAGGTCCTTACCTGAATTAGCTCTATCTCACCATGTTTATTACTGCCAGCCCGTAGATAAAGGGGAGCTGTGGGGTCGCGTTTACCAACAAAACCCAAACCAGTTCTCCCCAGCCGGGATTCGAGGTGCTCTTGTCTGCAAACTGGTTCGGTGGCATTTGCGCAGGAGCGTCATCACTGAGCCGTGCGTGGCAGCCGGGGCAGAGGCGCGGGTGAGCTCTGAGCCTTGCGTAAGCGCCGCGGGCTTTGCTCACACGCGCTGCTTGGCCCGCAGCCACCTTCCCCTGCCAGCGTGGAGGGTGAATGTGTAACAGCGCCCGGGACCTCGCCTGACGCACGCGCCCCGGCTGGCACGAAGGGGCACATCCCTGCGGGAGGCTGGGGACCCGCTCCTGGCTGGTTTTAGGGCTCAGGAGCCACCCTCACCCCACAACTGCTCCTTGCACAAGCCAGCGCTTGCCCTGTGTAGGGACTCGCAACTCTCCGGGGGTGAGGCTCGGGGCGGGGAGTCCCCGAGGAGCGTGGATGGACCTCTGCTCCCTCCAAGGGGCGAGGGCCCGGAGCCTCCAGGCCCGCCCCGTGGCCGCGGAGATGGGCGGTGCGCTGCCGGCTGCGGTGGAGCGGTGTGAGGGGGCCCTCTGCCTGCCTCCCGCAGCAGGGCAGCTCCAGCTTGGAGAGGAGACGTCCCCCTCTCTACCTCCGTGACCTCCTCCTAGGTGCTGGGCCTGCCATCAGGGTACCCGCGAAGCCATTTCATCGCCAGCCTGAACGAGCCCCGTCCCCCAGCATTTCCTCCCCAGACGAGGGTGCCCCTCACCAGACTCGGTGACCTTTCTCCAGTCTCATTCCAAACGCTTTTCAGCTACCAGGGGCAAAAAACAGCGGTAGTGTTTTAGGCAGAACTGTACAATGTCACCTAAAAGGGAACAATGGCTCCCCTCCTTCCCCATACCTCCCCTCGAGCTAAAGAAAAAGCAAAAAGCAATCCTCATCAAGCTGTCAGGCTCAGTTTCCCGCAGGAATACAATTGAATCTCTATATGGCAACGTGACCGTCAGTTCTTTCCCATATGAAAAGATGCTTCTCAAGCTGCGTTCGGCTGTTCCGCTCTTCCACCCCCTCCTCTCAGTTTTCCTTCCCGCCGCTGAATGCAACAGAGGCTGCGGCTTCACAGCCAAAAAAAGGTGCGATTTGGAGAGTGTGGTGCGACGTTGTGAGTGGCAGAAGTGAAAAGGCAGAGAAGCAACTCTTGAAAGCCTGCCTTCTGCTGCGGCGGGTGTCAGCCTTGGCAAAACCTGAACTTCCAGAATTTTCTTGCAAAATTAAAAAAAAGAAAAGCAATTAGAGGACCTGTCGGATTTGGCTGCTGCTTTTCTTTCCCTTGTTCCCTCAAAATGAAAAAAAAAAGTTCTTTCTTTCACTTAACAGCACAGTTGGTGCAATCTGGGATGTACTTGCCTGACAGTATATGGGAACGCAGTTTTGCTGTCTCAGTTTGGGGTTCCGTGACACTGACAAGATGAAATGAATGCTGAATACCTTGATGCTGCTGCACTTGGAACACTCTTGCATGAATAAATTACTTTTTTTTTTTCTGCTAAGCAAGCTTGGAAAAATTTATGTGTCCCTCTCATTTTCCCCATTTTGGGGGTGCTTTCCTCCTGCTGTGAGTTTGGAGGAGTCCATTAAAATGAAGGGGGGGGGACACTAAGAGAGAGGAAGGCAAAGTGCAGGGGCTTTGCTGCCCCCCAGCCCTGAGCTGCAGATGAAGCCGAGGTGAGGGCTGTGGTGGAGCTGAGCATCTGCCTGGGGTCAGTCATCCCTTCCTCCAGCCACAGGGTTACTGCATCCTTCTCTGCTGCTCTGTTCTTGTTTGAGGCAGGTCCAGGTGGACCTACAACCTGCCACAGCACAGTGATTTCACCTCCTACAACATGGCAACAAATAATAAATATGATGATTAATAATATTAGCCCTCCCTCTCCATCCCTTATGGTTTATACATGCAAAAATGCTGCAGAGTCAGTTCAGTATTCCCCGTGGTTCATTAAACCAGCATCCATATTCCCACAGATAAGGTGGTCCATCAGGGGAAGGGATGATAGTAGCTCATTTGTCACACTTGTTAAATGTAGAAAAGGCTGGCTTTGGGTCACTTCCAGTTTTGTATCAGCTCTGCCTTAATCTGAGCAGCCTCGTGCCTGCATGCCAAGCAGGGCAGCTCTCTCCTGTGTAGCATGGGAGATGGGAACAGTGGTGTTGTCCCCACAAGGTTTCACAGAGTTGGGCGAGGGTCTCTGAGTGCAAAAGCATTTGCAACATGGCTCCAGCGAGTCCCAGCTCATAGAAAGGAACACACTCCTTATTCCAAGAGGTGCCAGGCACATTGGTTCCACAGCGATCTAAGCCTTTGGTCGCCCTGTCTGAGTTATCCCCCAGGCTGCAACATGAGTAATTTTGTCTGTACCCTCTTTGGAGGCATTGCCATCATGGCAGGACACCTCCTTACTCTGCCTGAGACAAGGACTGGATATAGCCTCTAGGTATACCAGGATGGAAATGCTGATGGCTATGACTGCTCAGGTCTTGCTTCAGGGAAGGGAGCGAGAAGCATGCAAGAGAGGTTGGGAAGAGTCTTGACCTCTGGATGAATGATCATAGAGCAGTTCATGGCTGAGATACTTCCAGGGCAACACGTACTTTGTTGCAAAACAGCCCCTTGATCTGCTCTGGTGTGGAAATACTCTCCAGCGAGTGTGGAACAGGCAGGACTGCAGGTCTTTCTGCTCATAAGTCCTCCCATAAATGAAGGCCAGGCTGGGATTAAGGTGGGGAGACCTGAGAGGGAAGGAGGTGACATCTCATGAGGCTTTCAGGGAAGCATCCTCATGGTCTGCCCCCACACCTCGCTATGGCACATCCCTCACTGAGCACAGCCCAGAGACAGCCTGATTTAACCATGCACTCAGCAGATGATGAAGTGTCCCATGACAGCCTGTCTACTCTGCCTCTCTCTTGCTTCATCTTCACTTTCCTGGTGGGTGCAAAGGTGGGTGGCGTTGCCTTTTCCCAGTTCCATGGCAGTGACTGGTGCCCCTTGGCATGAGGTCATCTTGCAGCTGGAAAAAGATGAGGCAGCTGTGGCATATGAGATGACTTTGAAGGGTCAGAGGGGCTGAAAAGCTGTATTTTAGTCCTGGTCTAGCCATTTATTTGTGGTGTTTTCAAATCAGGGCATGTTGATTTGCAGCCCCACAGGCAGCCTCTGGCAGCTATCAGGAAGGGCTCTGAGCTCCTGCCTCGTTCAGTGGCAAATGCACTTCATCTCTGAATCTGGCTCTTGGTAATGACCCTGGGAAGTGCTGCAGTAGCAGCATGTTCAGACTGTGGCAATTTATTTCTCTCTTCAACGTTGGTCCAAGCAGGAGAGGGGTGACCTGCCCACTTGGCTGCCTTTGTCTGCTTGCCATTGATCTTCCACCACAGGAGTGACTAAGGTGTCTGCTCTCAAATCTGGATTTGCACTCTCCTTCATGGCTGCATGTGGCCCTGACCTGCAGCAGCATCCCTCGCTCCTGCTTTAAATCTCTCCCAAGCAGCTGCTGGTGACATTAGCATTTTCTCTTGCCAGCCCATAGAGACCACGAGCCCAGCCCTCGTAAGGAAGGAATTAACCCATCAGCATCACATATCAGAGGTATCTCTTTATTGACTGTTCACAGAAATACAGTAGCACTCCACTTAGGTGGCTTAGGTGAATTCTCCAGGAGGTGCCCTCCTTCTCAGCACTGCTGGGAGATCCCAAGGAGAAACCTGCCCTTTAATACTTCGGGGCTTCTCTAGAGGCTTTGGAGCTCCCCAGTATGAATTTCCTAACACCCTCAGCTCTCCAGGGTTGGGAGTTGTTTGAACCAGTGGATGAAATTCAAGAGAATAAAAGGAAAAGAAATCCCCTTAAGCTGGGGGATGGTGGGGAGGTCTGAACACACCTGATATGTTATGAGACAACCCTGCCTTGGTCCCCGTCCATCACTGCATGTGTCTCCAGCTTCACAGGATTCCCCTGCTCACAGAGCTCAGCTGTCTGCCACTAAATGTGTGTCGCTCTGGGCTTTCCACACTCTTTTCACACAGCTTGTTGGCCATAAAATAAATATTTCTTGGTCTATTTTTGTCCCTGTACATGTGCAAGAGTGAAACCCTTTCCTATAGCAGTTCACGTACCATTTTGGGGCAGGAAGGGTATGCTCGGTTGATAAACTAATATAACTTTTATTTACGTACTTTTTTTTCTTTCTTTTTTGCAATCAAGGTGTAGTGGGTTTTTTTGCGTGTCCTTGCTACAAGAAACAACTGCAGACACTTCTGGCATAGAGGCATTTTGGCGGCGGCCGCTGCTGTTGGCCTCACTCTAGTAGTCAGTGAGAGGGTATCGCAGGAAGATGAAGATAAGGATGATACAGAAGGTGGCAAGGGCTGAGCTGGTGATGTTAAAAAGCCGGGCTGTCTTGGCATCTTCAACTGCTCCATTTAAGTCATTGAGGAGTTTCTTATCCCGGACCTGAGACAAAAAATAATTAAATAAAGTAATTGTATTATGTATGAAAGATATAACTTGTTGGCTAAATGCAAACCCAGTGCACCTGTACATGGTTATATGTACAGCAGGTGAGGGCTGGGCTGTGCCTCTTTGTATTTGAATACTTGGGGTGCCATAAAACACCGTGGTGAGGTTTGCACTCTGCCTCTGCTATGGATTGAGCTTGTGAAGCCAAGTACTCTGGGCTGGAAATTTCTGGGAGCGGAGAAGACCTGGAAGAGTGACCCATTGCTGTTGCCAAGCAGGCAAACCAGGTCCCTGTGGTCCCCAGAGTGCGTCAGTATAATTTTGAGCCTGAGGGTCCACAGGGGAACTGAGATGCCGTTGTGCATCCCAGGCACACTGGCACTAAAGCACAGTGCCTGCTGTGCTGCAACCCCCTGGCCCTGCGGCACCAGGCTTTGGCTCACCCAACCCACAATGAGGAGACTGGCTGTTGTTCCAGCGTGCATCCCTGTGCCTCCATCTGCACTGAGGGGCTGAGCAGGTGAAGCCTGGCACGGCATCCTACTGCAGCTTCAGGGTGGCGCACAAGCCTCCAGCATATTAAGTAGTCCTGGGTTAATGAGTTCCTTTCCTTTTGCAGGTCTTATGCGGCTTGTGTAGCGTCTCTATTCTGACAGCACGGTCTGCTCCCTTCAATATCCTGCAGGCTGGGACTTTCATGGGCTTGCCTTGGGACAGCTCTGCAGTGCATGGCAATGACTGCACAGGTCCATGTCAGTGGCCTGTCCCCACCTCCTCCAGGCTGCCAGACAGTGCATGGCACTGCCAGGCAGTGATGCCACTGGCAGACAGCGACGGCATTACCAGGCAGCAGATGACACTGCCGGGCAGCAGATGGCACTGCAAGGCAGCAGATGGCACTGCCAGGTAGTGATGGCATTACCAGGCAGCACATGGCACGGCCAGGCAGCAGAAGGCATAGCCAGGAAGTGCATGGCACTATATGGCAACGATGGCATTGCAAGGCAGCAGATGGCACAGCCAGGCAGCAATGCCACCAGCAGGCAGGGATGGCACTATGAGGCAGTGGATGGCACAGCCAGGCAGCTGATGGCACTGTCCACCAGTAGCAGCTCTGCAGTTTGATCCCAGCAGATGAGGCACCAGGCTCCATCCCTTCCTAGCAGGGATGTGTCCCTGTCCCCAAGCTGCCCCCTCAGCCAGCACTCAGCAGACTCAGGCAGCTGGAGCCACAAGGATGAAAGAACCAGGAGACTTGACCCCTCATCCCTTTTCCATATCCAAGCCCAGGGTCTGGCAGGGCCTGCCCCACTGCTCGTTCTTGGGTGGGGGCTGTGTGCCCTTCACAGCCTGTCTTGCTCCCGGCAGTGAAAGCCCTGCTGGGCGCTGCCAGTTGGACACTAGATGTTGGTGGCAAGATTCAAAAACCAGCACCACAGTCATACCAAGGAATATTAAAAGGCTTTTATCGACCAGGAGCTTTCTGAAAAGACTCTGTGATGGATTCAGACCACGTCTTACAGACTTTTTCTCTCTTATTCCTGCAGTGCTTACGCATGGGACTGTCCTGAAAGCCTTCTGCAAGCTGCTGGATATAGGAAAGGGTTGCTGAACCCCTCATTCCCCTGGAATGATGCTGGTTCACGGGGCCTCCAAAACCACCTCTCAGACCCTCAAGAAACGTTCCTCTCTTCTGTCGCACCAGTGAGGACCTCTCTGCAAAGGCAACTCCTGATCTTCATTAATCCCGGACTGTGGGCAGGGAGGCTGCCGTTGGCACGAGGCCCACAGGACGTGGTGCTGGCAGGCACATGGGCAAGAATGAGAGCTCTGTTTTCATTCTCATATTAAATCTTATGGTGCCATGCCCTCGGCCTCTGATGTGCCTCACTCCTGGGAGCCTGCAGCTGGAGCTGGTGCCAGCCACCCATCATTTCACTTCTGAGTGCTCAGCTTACCATCCTTCTGGGATCAAAAGAGAGGACAGTCACAAAACTGCATGTGGCTCTGTGGCATGCTCTGCTGGAGCTCTCAGCAGTGGAGATGATCTCTGGGAAGACAGCAAGCCGGCAGCATGGGAGCCCACATGCCTTTTTGTGTCAGCTCAATGTCCGGGATGACTCACATCTGAAATTATTCAGTAAGTTTAGCATCCTCCCAGAATTGCCTGGACTCAGCAGCGCCAGGCATCTGGCACCTTCTCATCCACTGGTGAGAAGCAAGAGGTCCTTGCAACCAGAGCCCCAGGGGTGCTGGATTCAGGCCAGAAATCCTGCCTGCTGCTCCCATCAGACTCTCTGAAGCTCTCACACGCTTCCTTCTTCCCAGGGATGGGGCTGCCTCAGGCAAAACCTACATGGAGCAAATGCCTTTTGCCCCTTCCTCCGCTGTAACCCAGCCACTGCTGGGAGAATTTGCTCTCTGCCGCAGGTGAGGCAGCGTTTGCCATCAGCGTTTACCGGGCAGACAGAGGTTTCTCCAGCAGACTGGCATGGCCGGCACACCGAGCTCTGCAACCCTCCTGTAGCCAAGCCGTTTTAGCTTTGTGGGGCCGGTTCTTCTTGGCCCCAGGAGCTCTCTCCTACTCCTTGTCTCATGTTCCCCCTGTCCCTGGGGTGCCCTGCCACCCTAATTTCCATGCCCAGCCTTCTCCCAGTGCTCCAAGCAGCCTCTCCCAGTAGTGTCTCCCACCTCCCACCAGCTCACTCTTGGGACCAGTGCTTTAACAACACACTTCAGCAGCACCTCTTCTTGACTTTCCTGTGGCTCTCCCTTTGGCCCTGCTCCAGTCTTGCTGCTGCTGCTAAGCGTCTGTAGTGAGGGGTGCCTGGGGCTGCCCTCTCCCCCATGCCACCATTTCCTCACAGTTCCTTTTTTTGTCCCTTCCAATTCTTCTCTTTTTGGTTTTTTGGGCCCAAACAATGGTAGGATGGCTGCCTTTGACTCCTACCTAAGGGCACCCAATGGCCTCCTCTCCCTGCACCTCCAGATGGTTCCATCTACCCACTCCTACCAACACGGAATGCAGTTCCCCCTGCATTCCCCATCTCCAGCAGCCCCCTGCTCTTTCCCTTCCCTACCTCTACCCTGGGTCTTCTCTGGCTGTTCCGGCCTTGGCTGTCTGGAATCCCCATCCTCACTGATTCCTTGGTCCCCTTCCCCTCCTCCATTAGTACTTTCCTGTGCGCCTACAGCTTCAATGGTCTCCCTCATGCAAATCATCCCTGATTGTCCATTATAATTTATATTGCAGCAGAGCCTCTAACTGCCAGACAAGTGCAAGGGCCCCTGTGGCACACAAGTGCGATGAAAAGGAGTTTCTCCTTACAAACCACTCACAGCTTCAGCCTCCCACATCTCTCCAGGGCAGCATCATCTCCTTTTGCATGGCCTTGCACCCTCAGGTGCTTCCAGATGTCTCCCTTTAAAGTCCTGCTGTGGTAACTGAGCTGGGCTATGGAGGAGCTCTCCCAGAGAGCAGACAAGTGCTTCAGCTCCTTCCCTGCTTTGTCCTTAAGGAGATGCTGGCGTTTTTATCATAGCCTAGCCTCAGCTTTTCCTGTTTTCATGCTCCTGTGGCCACCATCATCATAATGTGCTGACAGCTGGTGCACGAGCTTCTGGGAGCCCTGGAAGCTGCTTCCTTCCATAGCCAATGAGATGAGGCATGGTCAGGGACAGGTCCTCAAGGTCACAGACTGAACCCTCACCCCAGACCCAGGTTGTGTGTTTCCTTAGTCACAGACCCTTATCATCACTTTAACCTCATCTTGCCTAAAATTAGATGGGGATTTTTGGCCCTGCTTTGCACTAAGATGACTGGTGTGTGAGGATAATTACTTCTGCTGACTATGGGGTTTCCCTGGGCACCCCAAAGCTCTGTGTGGTGGCCTCTTTGGAGATCCCACCCCGGACAAGGCAGGGCTCGCCTCTGATACAGGTTGACAAGTTATACAGTTTCTTTCTTCTTCCATGCCTGTCCTCACATGAAACAAATACAGCTTTTGTGCTGTAATGTGCAAACCTTTCTCCTCTCCTCTCCCACGGGAAAAAGGCGGTGATGGCCTTTCCATTCATCCATGGTTGACTGTCACCTCCCTGCTGCTCACCTTGTCCTCCAGCATCTCCATTTTACCACATCCTCCCATACCTCCAGTGTGCCAGTGCACACTGATCACCACCCTCTGCCCTTTCTTTCCTTGGGGTTTTGCCTTCTGCTTCCTCTCCAAGTGCTGCTCTTGGTTGCTACATACCCTTCCCCAGTAGTCACCTCCCTTCTCTCTGCCCTGGGGCTTGGACCCTCTCATTTTTAGGAGCAGGAAACTTGCTGCTCTAGTAAAAAGTGCTGCCTCAGCTTGCAGAAGAAGACCAATGGTTTGTTGATAATGAGTCTAATGAGGCTGTATTTAAGGCAGCCTGGCAGTCCACAGCTTGTTGTCAGTAAACCCATTTCTATGCAGAGCTCTGTGTCCCTACACATAAGGAGCTCTGGAGGGGATCCTTGGATTTATTTGCTCTGTGAATTGCTCAAGAGCTCTCCAGCCCACATACCTCCACCACACCGGCACTGGCATCATGGGACTGTCACCCCAGCATTTCACCCACCTCCATAAACTCCTGCTCCTCCCGAAAAGCAGGATGAGAGGCTGCCTGAGAGGTTGGGTGCGGCAGCTTCTCTGCTTCTCAGGGTAAATAAATAGCTAGGGATTTGTGCTGGTCTGCTTCCACTCGAAACAGGAAAGATCAACAAGTGGCAAGAGGGGAAGGCAAACAGTCGTGCCAAGAGCTGTGTGCTAAGGGCTGGGCAGAAAGCCGGCAAGAGAGCTCGACATATTTTGGTGACCTCAAGGGACAGGAAAATTCTGCAAGCAACATTGTGGGCTGCTGGTGGGCCTTAAAAAGCCAGCAGGGCGTCTTGGCATCTTCATCTCTATACAGCCACAGAGAAGCATCTGTACCACGGCTCATCTCAGACCCCAGCTCCTCTGATCTACCGCCTCACGGCATAATGGGTACTGAGAAGGACTTGGCTCACCCCAGCAGTCTCCAGAGACAGACCTTCTAATGACTGAAGTGAGATCTCCTGCCACCAGGCACTGATGCATCATTTATTACTGCTTGGAGCTGGGAAGGAGGGAGGGAGGGAGGGAGCTGCTGAATATCAGGCCATGACATTTGCTTCTGATCAAAACCAACTGAATCCAAAGTGTTGCTGTTGGAGTGATCATCACATCTGTGCTGAGCTGGGGTTAAGGTTACTTTAGGGTTTCTAACTTCCCTGGTCCTGCTGTTGATCTCTTCTTCCCCAGCACCACCCCCCCCACACACACACAGTTAGATGTGAGTGCCTTGCTTGCACTCTGTGAGGCTGACCTTGAGAAGCCTAAGGTGCTAGAAATGACCCCTAGAGGGATACATGAGTTGGTGTGACACCATTACAGCTCAGCAAGCTGTGGCTGCTGAGGATCTGGCCTGCTATTGGTGTAAATGAAGATGAGGCAGGCAGTCATACTCTTGTTCAGAGTGCTTGGCTGGGATGTCTGTCACAC
This sequence comes from Manacus candei, assembly GCF_025592945.1. NCBI lineage: Eukaryota > Metazoa > Chordata > Aves > Passeriformes > Pipridae > Manacus > Manacus candei. The sequence goes on from NW_026138108.1 coordinate 4,419,384, forward strand.
AGAGGACTTGGCTTAGATGTCACAGTCTCTGCCCTCACCTGACTTCATGTGTTTCTTTCTTCATAAATTCTTTGGTGCTGGGGTAGTGGTTTTTGGCATTTTTTAGTAAATGGTCATCATCATGAAATAGCATTTTCCTGCAGAAAGAAATCTATAAGGCTGTAATTCTCATGCAAAAGGCCAGGCAGACAAGCCTGCTTTCCCACATGTGGCTGAAACCAATAAAATAGGGCATGGGGAAGGAGATAGCTTTAAGGTAATATTCAAGTGTACCAAGCATATATCTGGCTTCCAGTGTGGGCATTATGCTGCTGAAACCAGTGGAAATACTAGGGTGTGCTCAGATATATACTGAAACATCTCATGGACTTGGGATACAAAGTATGTACTGCTTTATTAACAGTATGAATCTGTCAAAAGCAGATGACCTTCATGACAGGGAACTGAAAATGCTATTTCTGATAATGCAAACAAGAATTCCTGAGGTTGCTAGATGTTTCAGTTATTTAAAGGAAATCTAAAAAGTGTAGCCCAGGAACCGCTTAATGGCATCAGTGCACTGATGGTCCTTCAGCCAGGAAATCTTTGCTCCACTGGCTGAGGGCTCTGCTGGGCTCAGGAAGAGGAAGGTGCCACTCCACTCTTCTCACTCCTGCAGCACATTAGTCAGTCTCTTCAGAGCACAGACATCCTAGAAAGGGTGGGACTTAAGTATCTACTGCTCAATTGTCCTTACATTTAATTGCAGAGGAACAAGAGAAGTCTGTTTAAAGGGACATCTGTCCTTAGGGCATTTTTTGCTCCTACTTTCTCTGAACTTCCTGGGAGAAACATTATTGACAGTAAAAGAGATGAAAACATGCTTCAGGAGAAATAACCCTGACATCCAGCCAGGCTAAGATGTTGTGAAGGTCTCTGCAGTAGCTGTGAGTGAGTATTCTGCCTTTCTGAACATCAGTCTTCCCCACAACAGACCTGCTACTGCCCCAGCATTCTTGTTGCCTCTTATCACCCATCCCCATTGCCTCTCATTGCCCATCCCAACAGCAGCTCGTGAGAGCACTCAGCATCCCTTCAGTCACTTGCTCGCTCTGTCCTCTGCCTCTGAGGAACATTTTGTTTCTATTTTCCCCTTGCCACAGAGTCACAGCCACTGGGGATCTCCAAGATCAGAGCAGAGTTATTTCTACCCGGTCATCATTACCTCTTTTTGGGTACCGTGGTTACATCTGACCAGCTACTGCCCCCTCAGTCCAAAAGCCAAGGCTGGTTTTTGACAGCCATCTTCTATTTTCCTTTCCCTAATTTGGAGTAAATTTGCCTTTTCACCTTCCTTCACTACTGCTTTTTTTTTTCATGATGGAGTTTCTGTCCTCTAGATCTTTGCAGACAGATGCTGGGCCCACGCCTCTGCTCTGTTGCAGGCCTCGGGTTACTTCTGGGCTTTGACCTTCCTTCTACCTCATGTCAGGGACAGTGAAGGGTCCAGCCTCTAAAAACTTTACAGGTGGCAGACCCTGCTTTGTCCTGTCTGCTGGGGAAGGGTCAGCCTTGACCTCGAGCTCTCCTGCCCCACTGCTGCAGCGGCAAGGGACCACATCTACCCAGATGCTCATTTGTAGCCTCTTCTATGTGAAAGATGTCCATCATTAAAGGCAAATACGGATGAGAAACGGCTTAAAAAATAAGGAGGAAATGAGTTTGTTCCCTTGCTGGCTAAAGGAGAGGGAAGTGTTAAGGGACTCCCTCCACCTGCTTGTGTTAGGCTGCTACTGACTGGATTTGCCCTTTGGTCAATCCTGCTTTTGGTGATGCTTCGCCCTGGCATGATTTAGGTTATTAAATGCCTCACCCAGGCAGCAGTGATGCCTCCTGCATGGGCAGTGGATGGGTGCTCATCTCCCATTTTGGGCAAGGGGAAACGGAGGCAGACACCATAGTGCCGGTGCTGAGTGAGCCCAGGACACAGGTCCCCAAGCCTTTCCGATGGAAACCCTGACAGGGTTGGGAGCAGCCTCCTTGCAGTGCTGGGTGCTCGCAGTCCAGCTCAGGGGAGCTGGATGGGGTTAATTGATCTGCTTCTGTGATGAAGCCCGTCTGCGCCTGGCCTTCCTCTAAATGCTGCCTGCCAAAACAAATCAGCTAGCTTCTCTCCAGGCCACCCAGCCGCCCCGGGCTCTCTGCACATCCATTCAGTTAGTTTTGCATCTGGCAGGCAGGGAAGGGGAGGGCAGCCCAAACCCCTCACTCCTGGCAGCTGCCAAGGGGCTGCCTGTTTGTTGGGCACCATCCCTGCCAAGTTGCTCTCCCCTGCAGCTACCAGGAATAATAACCTGGTCCCATTCCCATCATGGGCTGTGCTCCACGCCATCACGCTCTGCAACAACACAGCTCTGTATTGCCCCGGCCCCAATGCTGTGGGAAGCCCCCTGCACTCTCTTCCACCTCCTCATTCCCATGATGCTGGCAGGTCGTCAGGGCTCGCTCTGGGATTTACAGGGCTTGGGGTGGGGAAAGCTGGCCAGCAGCTCCGGTTTTAATTAGGGAGAGGGCAAGAAAGAAACAGGCAGGATTGCCCCGGACCTTGTCAGCTGCTTCCCCCCTGCAACTTGCCAGGAGATGGCTGATCCTGATCAGCTGCTTCTTACTGCTTCTGCCTGACCATCCAGTGCTGCTGGGTCCTATCCTGATGATCTCTAACAGACAGGACCCCGAATAAATGACCTAGTGCCACTGTGTCTGTGGGTGCAGCACAAGCCAAGCCAACCCCGTGTTGCCTGCCTGTCACGCTGCCGCTGTGGTACAGAGGAGCCTCTGAGGGTACTTGGAGCAAGTCAAAGCACCTCTTACCCACCTGAAGTAACATCCCAGGCTCCAAAACACACCTCGGCTCTTCCCATCCCCATCCCCATTGGCTGCAACCTCTCATTTGGGTAGCAAAGATGTGTTTCACATCAGGCACAACCCCCAAACGCTTCCCCCCTCTCCGGTCACCCCTTACCCCGTGCCTTGTGCTCAGTACTCACTTTCAATGAATAGGCCAAGGCGATGAAGCCAAGGCAGCAGAAGTTGAGGTATACAAAGTTGAAGATGGACCAGAGATAGTAGTCGTTCACCTCGGTGGTGTCGGGGTAGATTTCGATGACAGTGGTAGGGTTGGTCATCGTCTTCTTCTCCACCGAGTGCTTGCACGGGACCGCCGGCCGCAGGCTGTCCCCTTTGCAGCTCTTGCTCTCCATGAGATAAACGGCAGAAGAAGGAGACAGGACAGGCGAAGCTTGCCGGAGAGCTGGGGGCTTGGCGATGCAGGCGAAGCAGCCCTGTGGGGGACCCTGGGGGGGTCTCGGGGTCCAGGCCACCCCCTCAAAGGGGCATGGCGGGCCCAGCGGGGGGTCCTGTGTCCTCTCCGTGGTGGCTGCCGCGGCGTCACCGCGCTCTGCCCTGGCAAAGCGAAAGCACCCCCGTGAAAAATGGGGGCGAGGGGATGGAAAGGCCAGGTGAGGGGGAAGGAGAAGAAAAAGGGGGGAAGGAGCAGAAAAGGACAGACGTGGGGGGAAGGCAGGAGAGAGAGAGGGACCGGGAGACAGAGGAGAGAGCGGGGAGAGGAGTGAGGGAGTGGGCAGAGAGGAGAGAGGGAGGAGAGTAGGGCAGGCAGGAGGGGGAGGAGGGAGCACCGCTACACCCGGGGACCACGACGCCGCCGCCTCGGCGCGGAGCTGCCGCCGGCCCCGGCCCCGCGGCGAGGGCAGAGACGCGGACAGCGGCAGGACCATCCCTCCCTCTCTTCCAGGTCCTCCCCCCTCCGCTGCCCGCTGTCCTGCGTGACCCGAGCCCGAGTCACCAGTAGGGAAATATTTTTTTTTTTTTCCCCAGAAAAAGGAGACAAATAAAAGCAGAAAGAAACACTTGGGAGGCGCCGGGGGGCTGCGGGGGAGTTGCCAGCCCGACTGCGCTGCAGCCACCCGCAGCCCTCCCTGCTCGCCTGTCTGTCTGTCGGTCTGACTGTCGGGGCCTTCTCCTCTCTGTCCCATGCCGGGATGGGAGCGGGTGGCTCGGCTGCGGGCGGAACGGGTCTCCCGGTGCGGCAGAGCAACCCGCCCCTGCGCCCTCCCTCCGTCTCTCCTGGGGAAAGTGGGTATTTTGGGGGGGATTTTTTTTTTCCCTGAGTCCTAGTCCCTGCGGGATTCCAAATGGGGTTGCATTTCCCGGTTCCTTCTACCTGCCAGCAGGTTCCGCCCCCCCCATCCTCTACCTCCCCCCCCTTTTTTTTTTTTTTGAGAATATTGTGGCCGGAGAGGAGGAGGGGAAGAGGAGATCTAGACAGAGGATGGGGAAAGGGATATTGGAAGAGGTTCCCCTCCACCCTAGCTTTGCAAATAGGAGAAACTAGTCCACCTCTGACTGCCCGTCCGTCCGTCCATCCGTCTCCTCCGAAGGCATCAGGAGGAGCGAGGGATACTCACAAGGAGGGATGCGGGGAGTCGCTGCATATCCGGCTCAGCACTGCCTCCGGCTCGGCTTCCTCGGCGCTGGAGTTGCGGGAGGAGGAGAGGGCGGGGGGGGGCACCCATGGACTAGGGGCGGGCAGGGGGCGGAGGGGGGCACCCATGGGCTCGCGATGGGCAGAGGGGGAGTTAGGGAATGGGAAGGTCAACCTGCAGCCCCCTCCCTCCCCCCGAACATGCTTCACGCAGGAGAGCTCCTCCGCGTCTCAGCCCTTCTCCTCGTGTCCCCCCCACTGGGACGTCACCTCCTGCTTGGAGCATCCTGGTAGCGCCCCGCTGGAGAGGGGCATCTCCTGGGCCTCGGTCGAGCGGCTTCCCCGAGCATCAGAAGGGGATGGTCGGCCCGAGCATCACCCACAGAAACCTTTGCAGAGGGGACTCGCTGCAACCTTGTTTGTGGGTTCACTTCCACGAACCTGGGTGAAAAACTGAAGCAAGTGTGGCAGGAGTGCGTGGGGACAACTGGAATTAACAAGGGGAGGTGGTGGCGATGCAATGCTGTGGGGAAAAAAGGGCTCTGGTCATGGGAAGACGAATGGAAAGGGAATAAAACCATAAAACCTGAGTGGGGGGCAATAAATCCTTCTAACACTGAGCAAATCCCAGCGCAGACAGGGGTGGGAGCAGCCGGGCAGCAAAATGCAGAGCATGCGGCTGCTTTAGGGGAGGGAGGTGGGGTTGTCACAAAGGATGGTCAAGACTAGGAGAATTTGGCCATGCCCAGGCTTAGCACAGCATCAGGGAAATGCTTGCTGCCTCCCATTGCTAGCGCTCTGGGAGCTGCTTGGAATCCCAATTCTAGGGTGCTGCGGTAGCATCCCCCCAGGGATGTGATGGAGAGCAGCCGGCGCCGCGCAGGGACAGCTTGCAGGTCATTCGGGAGGATGCAGCTGTGGCACAGGGAGGGTGAGGACATGAAGACACCCTGTGTCACCCCACAGTGATAGAGCCCAGCCTGGCGCAGGTGGCCTTGGGGCAGCAGCCAGCTCAGCTGTGGTGCTGGGGAAGGATAGCAGAGAAATCCCCAGGGTACTGGAAGTAGGGTGGGTAAAATAAAAGTTTGTGTGAGCAGAAACTGCAGGGGAAGGGAAATCCTCTGGAAATGCCTTAAGCCTACCCACAAAGTGCTGAGCTAAGAAATAAGGATGGTAATTCATTTGGCTGTTCACAGGCAGGTTTAGCACCAGCATAGGGGCACCCATCCCGTGCTCATCCCTGTGGGTTGGTATGAGGTGGGGGAACTTCTTGTGCATCCACAGCTCTCTGAGGCTGGAGGGGGTCCAGTTTCCACAAGACCAGTTTATCCTTCTGAAGGTGCCTACATTAGTTAAAACAAGTTCAGAATTTATTGCTGCTGGAATGGCATTGGGTTCTGCTAAAGTGAAAATGGTTTTATTAGGGCTACGACTGCCTGTGATGAGATTCAGGACTCTCTCCAAGAAGCTGCTGAGAAACAGAAACAGTGCTGGGGTGAAAGCGATGTTCCTGTGGGATTAGGAGGTTTGCAGGAGAGGCAGAGCCATAGGCAGCTGTCGTCAGCTTTTCTGGATGACTTGGACAAACCCAGGCAACCTGCAACCGTGCAGAGTATCCTTCCTGCAGGCTCAGGAGGAACAATGAAACCCCTTGGATGCAGAATGCTGCCTTCCATGGGAGCTACTGAGGAGTCTGCTATTCATTTGTCTGGGGAAAGTTGTGTAGGTAGAGCTTCTCCTCTTAATGTCAGGCTGAGATGGAGGGTGAGCAGAGAAAAAGGTCAAAGGGGGTCTGGAGCAGGCAAGAGGAGGCAGCAGGGTGGTGTAGAGGAATGTGAGATCAACAGAGGTGGACACATTCTCTGGTATGAATAAGACTGAAAGGTCAGGGAGGTTGGATGGCTGCTTTTTCTCTTCTCTGGGTACCAGGTCATCCCTACAGTTTGCAGAGCACTTTTTGGTCTTTGGGTGGGTGATTCATCATCTTTCTCCATGTCAACTGCAAGCGGTGAGAGGTTTATTATGTGAATCAAAACAGCATATAGGCAGCATCACCAGTTCAAAAACCATTCATGTGACCCTTCAAAATAAGGAAACTGGAATAAAAAATAATGACACAAGGAATAAACCCCCACAACATTCTGTATTATATTAACCCTCCTTCAATTTTCTGGGGTCTTTAAAGGTCATGCATGCAAGTCCTCAACCATATGGTCTAGGACTACTTTTCTTTCAAATAAAAGGTGAGTATGAATAATTGCCTGCATTACTATGGCATCAAGGCTGGCATTCCCTGGTGCTAAGCATAGGACAAACAGAACGGAAAGATGTTTCCTGCCCCAAAGCAATTCTCCTGTAATCGTGTTACAGACATGTCGGCTGTAGCATAACCAAGCACTGTAAGACCCGTGAGAAAGTCTTGCATCTCAAATCCTACTCAAGTGCTTCAGAAAACCATTAGCAGAACCTGACCCTGGTTGTTTCTTTTCCACAGCCTCCTGAATTACCCCTATAAAATTCCTCAATAGGTTGATAAGTTCCATAAGCAGTAAGGTGGCCTGAGACTCAGAGGGGTAAATCTCATCTTCTCACTCTCCCTTGATCTCTGTCTCCCGTTCTCTGAGCTTTCAGTCTGCACTCTGCTTCTCTTCCCTCCCAAAGAAACCTAAAAATAAATAAATCCAAGAAAGAGCGGAAAAAGGAAAAGCCACCAGCCCCCAAAACAACGTGTTTAGTCATTCATGATGAATAAAAATAGTTTCCCAAATGAACAAATTGCTGAGCCAACCAGATGAACAAGTCAACTCCATAAACAAGGTTCTCGTGTTAGTGGGCTTTTGGTAAAGCCCTGAGCAGAGTTGCTTGGAGAAGGATCAGGCTCATGAAGACAGCCCTGAGGGTCAGGCCAAGCATCCTGCTACTCAAGGGTATTTGTAATGAAAAATTTTATCTTCTTTGCATCAGTGGAGACATTTAATAAAGAGTGAGTTATCAAATTGCCATGTGCACCAAGTTCTGCAGAGATGGTGCAGTAAACGGGGGCGGGGCTGGTGTAAACCTGAGGATTTGCTGGTCAAGATACTGTGGGGCTGCATGCAGGCTGCTCCTGGGGTGGGGTGTGCTCTGCTCCCTGCTGAAAAAACATGGGTGGGCAATTCTGGCTCTTGGCTTCTCCAGCTCTTGGCCAAGATCAAGCCTGTGATTGTTCCCAGTGAGATGTAATGCTCAGTACCCACAATATGACTGAAGGCTTAGACACAATCCCCCCAGCGCCCAGAAACAGCGCCCTTGTATTCCTGTCAATAAATATTTGGCAGCGGATGACTTGTTCTCCCCTTGGGCTATTGAGGAACGGTGGGTTGCATGATTGGTTTTCAGGACCTAGCTAGCCCTTTTGGGTTAAATCCATCTCTTTAACGCAGGAGAACAGATGATTTGGGTATTTAGGCATCCTAGGGGAACAGAGGCTCGGGATGTGCTCGTGGGGAAATCAGCTAAGCTCTCTGTTGCTTAGATCTGTGCTCAGAAGATGGGATGGGACTTGGCTGCATCATCTTGCTTATGTAGATGATGCTTTTTTCAAAGTAGGGATTAGCTCTTATCTTCCACCTGGCACATGGGGCCTTTATTCTGCATCAGAGTCTCCAGCTCCCATACAGCAGTGCTAGGACTAAAAATTACACAGCCAGGCAAGAAGGGTGGATTTTTCCTGCATTGGGAAAAAAACCCCATACCATGTTCTTCGTCACTGGGTTCTGGGACTTCCCCAGATTTTACACCTTTTTAGGCCAGACTTAGAAACTGAAGTTCTACTTTGGCTGCTACAGGACCACTCTACATCCTAAGTCAAGCAGGAGCTTGTTCTAACTGGCCCAGAAGACCAGGGGACAGCCTGAGTTCCCTGTTGGTGGACTACCCTTGGCAATGCTCAGCTAGGGAGGTGAGGCCCCAGAAGGCCATAGGCTAGCAAGGATGCTAGAAGTGCCTGCTGCCCTGGTGGCGCTGGGTCAGGCAGGTGACACTGTTATGTCACCCTGCAAAGGCTGGGTTGTTTTAATCCACTGAACAAGACAAATCCAACAGGCTCCCAGCATGTTCCCTTATCAGAGAGAAGGGAAGGAGCCCTTCTGAAACATGCATGAGTCCACTCAAGTGGGAGACCAGATGTCCAGGGACAACAGGCTGGGGAGACACAGTCTCTGGACACTGACAAAGAGACTGGCATCTCAAACTGCTTAATGAAAGACCATTCTCAGAGTTAAGGGGGAAAATACTGTTATTTTATTTTCAATTTTCTATGAAGAGACAATAATTCTGACAGCAAATTAATTAAAAAACCCCAGTCACACGATTACAGAGTTTGGTTTAAAAATGCAAATAAAAGAACAAGGGGAGGAGACCCACTCAGGAAACACTGCAGTGAACTGGTCCTCCAGCCTATCCTGTCACTCAGGGCATAGCTCTGGACCACGCTCTTTCCCCAGGCAGCAGCCTCCTGCCCGCCTGCCGACCGCCACCAGCCCGGCCTGGAGTCACCACAGAGGTACAATACAGACGGCCTAAGGCACCACACACCCAGCACAGCCACGGCCCAATGGCTGGGTCTGGGGCTGTGCTGCATGTCCTGCTTAAATCTGATGCTGCAGACATTCAAAGCCCACTGCCAGGTCCACGTCAAGCCTCCCCCTCACATCAGGTCTGATCAGCGGGTACCTGAGAGGCCATCTTGCCACACTGAAGAAATCCTGCGGCTGGGAAACGATGTAGCAGGACTTGGAGAAGCTTTGGGCAGTTAACTGGTGAGAAACTGAGAATCTCTGGAGAGATGCTGAGTATCTGCTGAGTTTGGAGTACCTATTGAAGATTTTTTTTTTTTCTTTTGGTAACATGCTACTGTTCTCTGGCCAGTCTGCAACAGATGTTCTTTGGTGTTCAGACACAGGGTTCCAGATGAAGATTATGACCAGGCAGAAAAAAAAACTTTGGGAGCAGCATTTGTCACATCTGGGGATACAGGAGACAATGTCCCTAGTGTGCCCATGTCTGTCCCAGTCTCCACGTCAAATGCCTCCAAGGCAAGGCACAGTTATAATGCCAGACTTATCAGCTGCAGCACACAGGGACAGGGGACCTGCAGGCTCTGTGCTCCCACCACTCACCTCAGGACTTCTTCCCCACCTGTGCCTCTGATGCTCATGGTGAATTCAGTACTGGGCATGATGTATATGCACTTCACCAAGCAAAACCATCTATTCACTCACTGCCCAAAGACCTTTCTTGGAAAATTCCTTGGCCCCACCAGTACTGCTGGCAGGATTATCAGTGAATTTTGGGTAGTCAGGATTTTGCTGTCTGTTTAGCCTTGTCTGGGGTCATGGCTGTTGCTGATCTGGTCCTGTTGCCACACTCAGCTTTGCCCCTCACCTGCTGCCACTCCCTAACTTTAGGACCTGATCCAGCACACTGGGAAAATGAAGAGAGCCTTTTACTCCTAGCACAGGGGCTGGGATTCTTGGCAGGCTCTTTTCTGCTTCCCGGTACTGCTTAGAACTCACTTTATCATCCTCCCAGCTTCACCAGTGTTTGCCTACTGACGCCAGCCCAGTGAAGCAAGTGGCTCCATAAGTGCAGGTCTCAGCTCTCTGGGAGGATCTGTGAGCACAGCTAAATCAGCTACAACCTCTCCAAAGCAGGATTGTGCCTCGCTCCATCTGCAACACAGGGTGGACATGAACAGAACTCACCAGCACTAGTAAAGCAGAAAGCAGGTACAGAGGGTGTTAAAAGCAAATCCAAGTCCAGCAGCTGCCAGAGCACGCTCCTGCCCAGGAGCCTTGCTGGCTCTGCCAACTGTCTCTTGGGTTTTGTGCAGTTTGAAAATGCTGTGAATCATGTTTCCAAAAGTTCTTACGTGACTGACAAACAGGTACAGATTTTATCAGTATGATTTCAGCTTGTAGGTCACTTAGTTGCTTTAGGAAACATTATTCTCAACTCACTGGTTGTGGATGACGCTAGGAAGAATTGCTTTTTGGGGAACCTGGGAGAAGTTCACCAAACTTCAGAGAACTTGTGTCACATAACTTTGCTCAGCAGAAGGCTGAATTCATGGCCCTGAATTCAAATAACCGCTATTAAAACCTATCTTGACCCCCTTAATAATCACACTGCCCAGGAAGTCCCACTGGCTAGAGATCCCCTACAAATCCTTGCCCCGTTAGGTCAGGCACATGGACACCATGCCTGCCAGCTCTCTCACTAGTGCCATCCATAAACAAAACACACCACAAGAGCTCTTGAGCTCTGAAACTCATCTCTTGGGCACGCTACCATGATTCCCCCATTGCTCCAGCCCAGGACATGCTCTCCTAGGACCAAGCCAGCACAAACCCTTGAGAAATGACCTACTGGTCACTGCCTCAACCTGTTGGGGAGGGGTCATAAAGACAGATTCTCCCCCATCGTCCACTCCCCCACTTCATGAGTGAAAAAACAAGAAATAATGTGCTGTACAGCTTTCCCTATCCCTCTCCCCCAGCACAGAAGCTCAAACCCAAGAGCAGCAGCACAGCCTCTCTGCAGGAACAGAGGTACCAGGGGCTGGCTCCAGCCAGCTGCCCCTCCCCAAGGAAAGACACCAGTGCTGGGAGAGGTGAGAGGGCCTCACTCAGCTCTGAGAATCATTCTGAAAAAGAACTACTGGAAGACTGAGCAGTAAAGCAAGGGACTACTCCAGTTGGAGTTGTCAGCTAGAGACCTCTCAGCACCACTTACTCAATGGAGTGGAAAAAGTAGCTAGCAGGGCACTAATGACTATTTTCCATGTAATTTTAAATCTAGTTCCATTTCTTTTTTTTTTTTTCCCATTCCACTCACTGGGTTTCTAATACTGGTAACCTTTCTCTACAGCTCCCGTGTGTGTGTGTGTGTGTGTGTGTGTGTAAGTGTGTGTGTGGTAGAGGCAGTGGGGGTCATGTGTTTAGGCACTTTTGGCAAAGCCAACAGAGTTGTTATCACGGTCAAAGACAGTGTAGTAGGGACCAATGAAGACATCTCCCAGGATCCAGAGTGGGCCCCCAGGGGGTGGGATGTCCAGGCCTGAAAAGCCACTCATGCACACGGTCTGTCCTCCTGAAGAAACCTAGATAGAAGAGCAAGAGCTTCAATCTGAGCAGGCTGTTCCCTTCCCTCAACCTTGCAGGCTTGGCAAGAACACCTGCAAGGATGGCTTTGCTTCAGCCTCTCCCAGCCTGAGATCCAAGATTGCAAAAGTAACTCGCAGCCTGCGGCTCCTATGGCTCCAAACCCAGCTCTCCCTCCCTTAAGCACTAAAGCATCGAGTAAAGCTGCACGTGACCATAAACCTCCCAGCCCACACAGCTCTGAATTAGAGACATTGGTGAAAGTGTCCGCAAGATGGTCCTTGCAAGTTGATTCTGATGGCTTAAACAACAGGGCTTCTGCTATGACAAGACTGGCCTCATGGCACCACAATCCAGCAGGAAAGAGCTAAATGTTTGTATAAGGTGATGCAACAGCCTGCCACCCCTTCCTCTCCCATCCTACCATCCCTCATGAGAATTATGCATGGGGTCTCATCCCTGAGAGACTTTGGTGAGGTTGCCTGCGTCCATCATCTGTGCCACCACCCCAACACACCAATCTTTCAGACTTTTTCCCAAGGACCAGAACTGCTTTGGTTGCTCTTGTGTTTTGGATTTCATGGCTGAGGTTTGAGCAGCAGAGGCAAAAGTCAGGCCTTGGGGGAGAAGCATAAGTCTGGCAAAAGCTGCCTGGACATACCTGGAGGATATACTGCTCTCCTGTGAGATCGTAGGGCTTCCCTCCTAGTGTTATTGTGATGATAGGCAGTGTTGGCACTTTATCACAGGGGACCAGGTACTGAAATGGCAACAATAAAGGCTTTAGATGGGAGCTCCCACGCTCTCTCAGGAAAGGGCACAGTCTTTCTTGGGCACAGTCATATCTTTGCTGTGGCTTTCCCCAAACCCAGCTCATCTCGGGGTACAGGAGAAGCTTGAGCTGGGTTAAGTAGGCTGCTCCTTGCCTAGGGCTGCAAGTTGAGGGGCCAGAGGACATTATGGATAGAGATGGAGCCAAAGAATGTTGGATTCAGCTTTTGGCTCTGCTGAGCCCCAGGGTGCAACAGCCGATGTGGCACAGCTGGGGGTCTTTACCACAGGAGAGGCAGCTGTGGCTCAATACAGCCTACAGACATACATAGGGACTCAAGATGTAATGAACAGATAAAGCCAGTTCCATTAACACTGGCAAGTCCTGGGGATGATGGCAGGCCTAAGCCAGCTGTTGCTGCAGCATGGGGTCTCTGACACTGCAGAAATGCCTTCCAAGTGCTCATGGCTCTGTGATTTGTGAGGGGTTTCAGAGCAGGGCATTTTTTCTAGAGGGCCTTTATAATCCATGTTCTTCCACAATTTCAGGGAGGAGAGGTAACCTTGTGAGATTAGCTCTGATGGTTAAAAACTCTGCAGCAAAGGGTTGTCATTTGCAGTAAATATACTTGTATTAAAGCGTCTCTGGACTCACATTAATGTGAATCCTTGGCCTTGGCCGCAACTCAGACCCCTTCTCTTCCACCTCCCAGAGATGGGTGGCAGAGGTGACCCAAAGTCTCCAAAAGTTCATGGGACCCAGGCCTTCTACCATGAGCATGAGCAGGGTGGTGAATGGTACCCAGGGTCAAAAGATGAAGGAGTCCCTGCTGTGCCAGAGACTTTTCCAGGAGCACAGGCTGGGAATGGAGATCAAAGGGAGCAGAAGACTTGCATCTCAACAAGCATCTGGGTTCAAAGTAGGGTGTAAGAGCAGATGCTATGGTGGCCATAGATACCTACATTGTCAGTCTGGCCTCACCTCGCCTTTGATGAGTGGTTTTGCACCGATGGCTTTCTGTATCTGCTTCACTTCTGTTTTAGGGCCAGTGATGAGTGAGGTTCCCGTGTCCACAATGGCCTCGCAGCCTCCATCGCACACAGTTGTCCCGTTGCCAACCTGCAACCTGGGGAGAGATGCCCAGGCAGAAGACAATCCTTAGAGGCCTTCCACTGAAGGCTGCAGGAAGCAGCAGGCAAAGAGTTGATGGCTGAGCCCAGGAAGTACACAGGCACACAAGGGAGACCTGTGACAGACACCCAGGAAGGACAGATGCCCAGAAATACTGATGCAGCACCAACTCAGTGCACAGACCCCCTGGCTCCCTGTCATTCCCTCATGATTGAGCAGGTGCCTTGAGGTGTTGCTGCATTTCTGCAGAGAGTCTGGACCACTTCCTGCGCACCGTGCCTGCTACCCACACTCCAGAACAAGCACCGCAGCTGATGGACAAGGGAGCGGGCTAAGGGCAATGCATTATGGACTTGTATGGCTTGTGCTACCACAAAAACCAAAGGGTTAAAGGGGTGGTGTAACAACCGTGGGCAAGGGAAGGGTTCCTGTACAAAGAAGAGGCATGACAGGAGCTGCTTGGCTTCCTCACCCGCATCACATTTCACAGCAGTGCAGACAAACAAAGCCTTCCAGCCAAGGGTCTGCCACACTCTGCCAACGCAGCAGGGCTGGGGGAAAACGAGAACTAAAACCCTGCGCTGGGGAGGGATGCGATTCCCAGCAAAAAGGACACACTCTGATCACAGGCCACTTTTAAGTTCCCATCACGTGGGAAAGCTCAGAATAGACCGCGAGGCTGGCGGACGGCAGCTCAGCCTGCTCTCCTCCCCTCTGCCTCCAACAATGCGCGCTGATTGCTGCGCCGTGCCCTTCAGTCAAGGGCTGGCTTCCTGCGGCCTCATCCTGCTCCTCTGGAGCTGTCTGCAAGTGAGCCAGGCAGCTCAGGCCTTGCTAAAAGCTGAGCAAAACTGGGGTTTAACACATGAGGTTCGCCCTGCCTGCAAGGAGGACACACTGGTGTTTTTCCCCCACTTTGCAGGGACGCAGTAGGTGTTTTTAAGGGTCAAGCCATAAAAAAAAAGGAACAGATTTTGAAGAACACCTCCTTATGGCTTCTGCCTCTCCTCCCAGCGACAAACAACCCAGGTTGGGATTTTAATCTGCTTTTTTTGGTGTGGATGTGTTGCAGGGATAGAGATGATTCCTTCTGGGGGGATCTCAGCCCCGCCCCAGGCATGTGCTGTCTGCACACGTGACCACACGAATGTAGTCTGGTGGAGAGGGGAACTTACGAGTCCATGTGGATCTGCCAGTAAGCCTTGCGCGTGACATTCATCCAGTTGAACTCGCCGGTGTAATACTTGGGATCGGTCCCTCCCAGGAGCAGCTCACCACCGGGCTGAGCACTGGGGTCTCTGAAAAACAACACCCAAACCTGTGAACATCAGAGGTAGGGTGAGAAAAGCCCCCTTAATGTGACTCCAAAATACATGCTGGGATGCTTGGGAGTGAAGCACAGCCTTAGCAGCACTGGAGATGGACAACTTACATTGAGCTGTGTTATGTCAACAGAAGGACAGATACTGTGAGATAGACTGGGCTGGGGAAACGGGAATATTTTGGTCTAAAGCATCCTGAAGCTTTTCCCCTAGTGCTTTCTCACAGACACCTGATGAAACTCGTGGCAGAGAAGGCGGATGGCAAAGGGAAATTGAGCACTGACACAAGGATCCCCCAAATATCTGCTTGTAAAAAGTGCCTGTGCAGGGCTGGACAAGGCTGATGCAGGGTTAGGTTATCTGCACTTGACGCTGTGCCAACCAGCAGCCTTGGAGTGAATTCTCAAGGTTACCATCAGATAGAAGCTCACTGCCAAGCAGATGGGAAGAAATATGGTGATGGGGGAGGGCTGGTGCTTGAACAGCCAGCAGCAGCTCTCTCTGCCCTCCCCACTCCTGACGTGCTACTTTTTGAGCTGAAGTAGTTCAGAGTCCCTGCTGCAGTGACAGGAGGGTGATGGGGTGTCCTGGGGGGAGCAGCAGTGGGTGGGAAGGTGCTAAAAGCTGCAGATTATTTCCCAGGGGCTGAGAGAGAACATTAGCCCCATCATTAGTGAAGACTGGTGGGGGGCACACTTGCCTGGGGGGTGGCCATGTGGCTTAGGGATTTTAGCAGCAGACTGGGGCAGTGTTTACCCCTCTAAAGGGGACTGCACAAGCAGCGTGCAATTTCATGATCGCAGTCCTGTTTATTTTTTTTTCTCTTCCCTCTGGAATCATCTTTTCTCTTCATCTGTTAAAAAAAACTGGTTGCAGATCTACCCAGATTTTTATCAGTAAAATAGCTGCATTTCTACTTCCCTTCTTGTTACTCCAAAGCAGTAAACAGAAGAGATTTTGGCCTGACTGCTCCTGCAAGCAGAACTTGCTGAAGCTTACCCAACTAGGAAGTGCTGCCCAGAGTGTAAAATAGCAGATGACAAAAGGTACTATTGGGAGACAGAGAAGAGCCCTCTTGGCTTGCCCTCACAATGAGAGGGCAAGAGGAGTACTGCCAAATCCACCAAATCCAACACTACCTGTTCAGGTAGAAAGAGAACACATTTTTCTCGATCAGCTTCTGTTTCATGATGTTATCAAAGAAAGGGACGACCTGGTCCACAGAGATCCTTGGGAATGCCATGCCCAGGATGCCGTCAAACTTGGCAGCGATGAATGTCATGCCTGGCTGCTTCACGGCCTCCCCAAAGGTCTGATGCTTGATTTTCAAGTTACCGAGCTGTGGGGAGATGGGGAAGGAAGGGAAAAGCAGACTGTAAAGAAAACTGACACAGGGGACCAGGGTGGTAATGGTATCTCACTGAACACAGGCTGTAGTGTGTCCCTCAGTGTGCTGCCACACTCCTGCTTGATTTCACTGTTGCACTTGTAGGCAGCTGCCAAAAACAGATACCCCAGTACCACCCTTGTCAGGGGAAGAGACAGGCAACTCTGGCTGCACAGTAGAACCTCCTGAGTCCCTGCAAGGCTCAGCACACCTTTAAGGGCAGGAGCCTTCCTTTGCTCTTCGCCCACCTCACTCAGCCCTTTTAGCCTTTTCCTGGGTCCCAGCACTGGCCATGCCATTCTGCAGCTCCTCCTCTTTGCACAGAGGGATCCATATCGCTTTGCCCCCCCTACATCCCTTCCCCTATCACCTACTTCATCATTTCCTCCCAGTCTGAAAAGCTCTTGTGCTGCATCTTTAATCCTCTTCCCCACCCTGGACATCTTCTAAGTCATCTCTGTATCCTGCCTCCTGGTGTGCTGCACCCATCAGCGGTTGGGAGCACAAATCCCTCTCACCTCTGCCCATAACCCCTATGATCTCCTCTACATAAGAAATATCCCCAGGATATTGCTGCATCTCTTGTAAGAGCCACCACCCTGCAGAGACCTCCCGTGGCAGGAAGAAGACCAGCCAAGAAAGCGAGGTTGAGCCCAAAGCACAAAAATAGCAAGTGGAGTACTGAGAATTCAAAGGTCACCGCTTTTGCCAGCCATGAGAAGGACTGGCATTCCCTACTGGAAAGCTGAAACGACTTGCAAGGGCAGATCCCCGGAAAGAAGATTGCAGAAAGCAGGACAGCTCTGCTGATGAGGAGCAGAATGCATCTGCTGGCTCCTGGCTCGAGCAGTTCAGGAGGTTTGTGAGTTTCTGGCTGACCACAGGCAATTTTAGCATCCATGCTAGGACAATTTCAGCCTCTCAGCCTGCAGCCGGCAGCCCTGTAGTGAACCAGGCTGGACTGACAAGCTGGCCTCTCCTACCTGATGGCAGATAACGATCCCTGTAAATTACTAATATACCCTCAGGGCTAGACACTGCAAGGCTGGGATGGCAGCGCTGCCTTTAATGGTATTGGAGGATTGCACTAGGAAAGGGTGATCGAGCCTTACAAAAGCTGAAAGCCACAGGGCAGGATGTGGGGTGAAAGAGTACAGCAATGCATCCGCTGGCTGGCACGTGGCAAATGCTCCAGTTGTTTGCTGCAGGTTTACAAAAGCCACCACTCGGCAGGGCTGGTCCTGCAGCAGCTCAGAAAGTTCAATAAAGCTTCCACTTAAAAGAAAGTAAAATGCAATGGATTGATAACACTGAGCACCAGATTTGTTTGGGTATTGCCCTGTTTGCACATCCCAAGGGAGAGGCAGGTATCTGCCCAGTCACAGGGTCTCAGCAGACCTGCCTGCGCTTGGTCCTCAGCAGGACAGAAATCCAAGACCATCTATAGCAGAGCACTGCTGCCAGGTGACAGATCTTGGTCTCTGTCGCTCTCCTGGCTCTTGCCCAGACACAGAGCAATCGGAAATCACGATCAGTGGATGGCTGTGTAGTGGCTGCCCTCCAGGACTTTGCAGACAGGTGTTGGCACCCCACAGCTCATCTGACCTCCTTGTTAGGGGCCTCAGGTAGTGGGCAAGTGCTGGATGGCAAAGGCAGACTTATGAGATGAGGGCCTCTGTGGCACAGCTTGGCACCAGGGCTCAGGGTGCAGAGGCACAGGGGAGAGGCAAGGAAGGGCATCTCCTGTGTGGTGTATCTGCACTGCAGTCATGGGAGAGACCTCACGCCCCATGGCCAGCAAATTCCCTCTGCTGTCCTTGAAGGACATCCCAAGGTCAGGCTGCAATAAAGGGATGAGATGCCTGAGCAGCAGAGGGTGGCTGCCTGAACCTGCTGCTCTTGGGAGAGCAAGCAGCTCTGGACAGTGTGGTGCTACAGCGCATTGCTCCTCCACAGAAGGAGAGAGGACGTTTCATGCGAGCTCATCACCCTCTCAAAAAGAAATTCAGGACTGAGGGACTCTGGACTACCTGACAATCAACACCTTTTGGTGAGATATCTGGAGCCAAGTAGGTCACACTGAACACTATTTCCAATGCCTATATTGCCAGACTGCACCTGACTGGGAGTTTGCCTATGGCATGCTGTGAATCAGAGGACACATCTTAGTGTCCAAGCTGAAGTTCCCCAACCCTCTGAGCTGCCCTTGCTCCTGCGTACTACAAGCCTGACACTGCTCAGCTACACACGGCAGGTTTCTCTTGTTTCTGCGCAGACAGAAACCAAGTGCTACAAGCTGTGCTGTTTGCCAAGAGCCATCCCCACTTCCCAAACAAACTCAGGCACAAAATCCTCACTCTGAGCTGCCAGGAAGTGGAGAGCTAATTAGCAAGCAGGCATTAGGGTGACAATTACTAACCAAAAAAAGATAAAATGCTGCAATTTTCCTTCTGATTCACTTCAGCCCCTGCATTAAAGCTGGAAAGCGCCTAAATCAGCCCACACTTTCTAAGGACAGTATAGTTTGCTGTTTGCAAACTTTGTTGCCTCTTTGGATGCATTGTAGAGCCAAAGGCTGGTGCTTCCAGGCTAGACTGAGATTTTCATGCAATAAGGATGAGCTAAAGAATGCACCTTGTCTGAGTCACATGCCTTAGGCTTCTCTTGGATATTTTTCTTTTGATTCTTATGAAATTGGTAAGCCAATACTTTTCAGCTGAACCTACACAGAAATGTCCAAATCCCTAGATTTATGTACTTAATTCAAAACTTCTGCTTTGTCTTTCCCCCCCTGCAAAGCAAACATATGCTCTTAACCCTGCCAGGAGAGTGAGTAATCTGAGAGTACATGCACCATTGAGGTTCAGCAGCTGGCAAACTCTTACAAGCATCTGGACCTGGGAGGGAGAAAGCTATGAAAGGCACCTGCCCTTCACAAGACAGAAAGCTCAGCCTTTGCTCACTGAAAAGGAAACTCTGAGAAGCAACCACCAAAACCCCAGCTAATTCAAGCTGGGGAACCTCCCCCCAGGGTGTTACCCAGCCTTTGCAAACATGAGCACCGGTTCTTGACACGAGACCAGGATGGGGCAGTCAAGAGACAACTTCTGGCCTGTGTTTGGGAAGCTGCCCATGTGGACATCCACTAATGTGTGGATACTGTCCAGGAACAAGCTGGGCACCACCAGCAGCCTGTGCAGTGGTGCTGGCACGTGCTTGGGCTGAGAAGTTTCTACAGTCATGAGGAAGAGGGTTGAAGAGATGGTCAGAAACCATGTTTGCAGGGCACCATGCATGCAGTCCCTGCTCCCAGCCTGCTGACTTGCAGATTAATACCTTCCCCCTTGTCTGCCTGCCATGGTCATTGTCACCTCCACAGTCATAATCACCATATCATTTCAAAGCACTTGGAAACACAGCACTGAAGCATGCTCTATATGAGCAGGACACTCAAGGAGGGAGACCTGTTGAAGTCAAACACCTTCAAGTACTCTACCAAACGGAGTCTGGGGCAGCTCGGGGCAAGGGTGGCTGTAACTCACCGTGACTACGTCCTCGCTGAGGAACCCAGTAAGGCTCCCTGTCCCATAGTGGATGGAAAATGAGGTGCCATTCTTCACGTAAGTGCTGGATTTAGAGGAGTCGTACTTGTGGTGCAGCACTGCAGTCAGGAAGGGGGACACAGGGGGACACACAGCATTAGTTCTCCTTGATACCTACAGTTCCCCGATACCTAACCCTACACCACCCAGCTTATCCGGACAAATGGACACTCAGTGATGTGAAGGTGGGCCTGAACCCAGCATTTACCAAGCCCAGACTGCTTAACAAAGCATTTCCAATGTCTGGGGAATTAGGTGGGCAGATCCAATTCAGGCTGTTAAATCGGATTTGGCCACTGGTTATTAAAAGCCTAGCAGTTATCTGGCTGGTGTGACAGGGTGCGTTAGCAGAGCAAAACATGTACCCCTCCATGTCCTGGAGAACTAGGGTGGCTTCAAATGCAGCCTGCTCTGGGCATGAGCATTTTCTCCTCATGGACTTACCTGTTTGTTTTACTAAGACTACTTGAAATTTTTTTTTTTTTTTGTAGAGAGAGGGCTCAAAATATTCTTTTATTTGCAGAGGAGAAGGGTTTTCCCCTAGTCTAAGCTACTTTTCCTCTTGGATGGATTGGGAGCTGTAAGATGTCTGTGGTTTTACGGCCAGGCAGATTCCTCCTCCACAGACTCCTCCCAAGTCACGAGTTGGCCAGTGCAGCTCCATGACTGCTTGCTGAGCAGAGCAGATGCTGGCTGAGGACCAGCTGAGCCGTACAGAAACCAACATTCTAGACGGGGCTTTCCCTGGCTAGGCTGTCTGGGTCCCAGTTTGGTTCCCAGTCTGGCAGGAGGTTAAAATCCTTGTATACTCATAAAATGAGCCCTTTGGTCCGAGCACCTCACAAGCCACTGCCTTGAGAAACCTTCTCCCTGCTACACATCAGGAACCCCCAAGACAGACCAGGTCTGGACCTCCCTACCTGTATCCTAAATCTCATTTCACACATGCAAAAAGGATATCTGTCTCCTCTCTGGGCACTACAGGGCCATAGAAGAAGTCAAAATTTCCACCCTACTCCCAATGAGCACTGTGGAATGCCTTTCATGGTTGCATCTGTTGACTCCACAGGTTTCTCCACTCTGCTTAAGCAGCACAGCTGGTGGCTTTTAAATGACATTTTGCCATAGCCAGGTTTGACACCTTCGGCTGCGGAGGTTTATTGCATAGGAATGCCACAGAGCAAAAAAAACTTGTAGTCCCTAAGATGTTCTCATCTCATTGTGCCTACCTGGCTCTTGTTAATTATAACTCCATAAACATGCATGCACATGCTCTGTGCAGCAATAAACCAGAAACTAGGACAGTTTGTATCAGATCTGGCAAGAGGCTGACTTAAAAAAAGTCAGCCTTGCGCAATGGGTAACAGCAGCATTGGTCTATAATCTGGGGAGAAACATCACAACCTACGATGCTGCTCCTCTGCTGCAGTGCCAAAGCTGTTGGAGAAGATTTGGCCTGTGTGTGGATGACTTGGAAGGGGAAAAAAAAACCCAGGAAGGGACTAATGAAGGATGAGTGCAGGAGGCTGGAATTGTGTTTCCAGTTCTAACCCTAAAGAGCCCATCAGCCTCTGGCAAGCCCTTTCACGTTGCTGCCTCAGTTTCTCCTCTTGCAAAGCAAGGATCTGCATTTTGCAGGGAAGATGTTGAGCAGTTCTTGGCACCTGTAAACACTTACTGCAGGCGATGTCCATTATGGAACAGTGCACAGATGGCACCCAGAGGTTGGAGGAGCCAGTGTCAAAGATCACAGTGAAATTCTGAGGGGGGGTCCCGATGCCGATTTCGCCGAAATACTGGGCCTGCAAAGGAGGTGAAGGAAGCCATGAGCAGAGGGAGCTGGCTAAAAGCAGGGATTAAAGACCAAAAATCTCTTAGGGTTGAATAGGGGATCAGCTTCTTATCTAGACACTCCCCCCCTCTTGTTTTTGGCACTGATGGGCTCCCAGCCTTTGTTCTTTGGAAGGGAGGCTCCCCTTCAGTGTTCACAACTCATTACAGTGGGTGTGAAAAGGATAAATCCGGGACAACTGGGATGGGTGTGTGCGGGGGAGGGCATCTGGGACACGGAAACAGGGAAGAAGAGAAGAGGGAAGGTCTGCAGGCTAGCATGAAGTTCACTATAAGGAAGAGAAAAAAGATGGAAGGAAGCCAAGCAAAACACCTGCATTATTGAAAAGCTGAAACTGGCTGGGAAGCAGCTTTGCTGGTGGGTTCACAAAGGAGCTGTGGGTTGCAGCGAGCAGCAGCTCTGCCCACCACAGGTGAGGTACAGCTGCCGGGGCTTTTGGCGCTTGCTGGTGAGTTCCCAGGGTGGGGAGGAATAAACAATTGCTCAGCCATGGGACCTGCAAGACTGGAGGAGTGGTGGGAGCAAAGGGCATCAACAGCGCCACCAGAGGTGGATTTAGGCCTGCAGGGTGAAAGTCTGGGAGATGTCCCTTTGGCACAGGTATTTGACTGCACCTCTGATGGGACTGGAAAAAACCTGAATGGCTGAGCTGTTTGCAAGGCATCCCTCTACCTGCGGAGGACAGGATGAACGGGGAATAACAGGCAGGTCCCCTTTTTGGGGCCTATTTTTATGGACCTATTTTATCCCAGTCCTACCGAACAGGCAGAGGGCTGTGTCATGCCTGGTGAGCAGCTGGATCAGAGTCCTGGAGAGAAGGCTGCTAGTAAGGAAAGTCAGCCAGTAGCCTTTCCAAACCCCCCATGCACTTCATTAAGGTGCAGGGAGAAAACAGGATTATCAAAGCTGTTTACCTCCTGTGCACTTAGTTTGCAAGTAATTAACAATCCTTTGCAATTAGCCAAAATGGGGAGGCAGCACTTGTTTTTCAGTGTTTCCGTAATTATTGCTGGGGCTTGAAAATCAACCCCCCGTACAGGGGCCCTGTACCTCACATACACAGACCCACAAAGGGTCCCAGGGCCAGCATGGAACATAGGAGGCAGTCAAGGGCAGGTTGAGCCTTTTGACCCAAGAGTTCCTCCAGCGGCAGGAGCCTTTTCAGCCAGGCCGGGAGGGACCCAAAGGTTCCTTATCTCCCACCACAGGTTGTGCTGGTGGCCCTATGACAAGGGAGAACAGTCCTTCCCTAAAGCAGTCTGAGTTGTGGTTGCAAGAGACAACACCGTGACACAACCGCTAGTGCCCTGGCTTTCAACACCACCAACTGAAACAGCGGTGGCCCTTCCCAGCACAGGACGGTGCTGACTGGGTGACAAGAGCTCCTGGAGAAGGGAAGCAGGGGGAAATATCCTGAATTAATGCCCAGATATCTGGAGCTAGCTTTATTCTGACAGCCAGTGCTCACATCTTACTCTGCCAAGAGTGGTGAAGGTACCCAGTGAGGCACCCAGAAATAGTAAACCCCACATGTGTCTGGCAGCTGGGCAAGGGCAAACTTCACGCCCTTTATCTCGCTTCTCTTTTCACCACCATGAAGGTCCCCTTGCTCCCTAAGTTGCTGAGAGAAAATTGGAGGTGCAGGGTGGCTTTTCCCAAGGCAGTACAGAATATGAAGAATAGTGAGAGGAAGGGTCCTGCATCCCCAGTCCTGTAACAAGCTGGCTCCCAGTCTGAGCCTTCTTCCTCTACCCCGTGCTCACTCTTTTATGCCCCAACACCTCAAGGAGTGGAGCATGATTTTTATGCCCCTGTCTTGCCAAAAGTATTACCCAAATGGGCTAGGAAGGACTGCAAGTGAGCAGGCCCCTATTTACAGTCCTTAATTACTGACAAAGGGGAAAGGAAATAGGTCACAAACTGAAATGCTCTTGCTTGGGTGGCAGAGAGTTGTTTGCTGTTGTCATTATTATTATAATTATTAGTATTAGTATTTTTGGTTTAGTAACGATGGGAAGCACCTTTTGACACCCACCCACTAAGCCATGGAGGTGCATGAATCTGTCCTATAAGACCAACATCTCTCCCTCCTTTACCTTCCCAGCTGTGGTGGGACAGTGAGGCTGGCAAGTCCCACCACGCCCTTGGGATGGGTACCCCCAGAAGTAGCTGCTGCCCGACACTGTGCTGGGGTCCACTGCAGTGAGGGGGTGGTTGGCAGGGGGTTGTTACTCACATCCATGTAGTTCTTCAAAATCTCTGGAGTGGGCTCCTTATTGGCAAAGCCCAGCTTGAACTTGAGGACCTGGGTGAGGGCATTCACATCTGGGATCTCGCTGCCCACCTCATTCAAAATCCGCCGCATGGAGGCGAACTTGGTCAGGGGGATCCTGTGTGGGGAAGGCAAACACCCACCTGTTAAACAGGTGTGTGTAAAGGAAGGGGGGCCCGTAGAGGGGGGGCAGCAGGGCTCCACTGAAAACAGGGGACAGGCCAGCACGAGGTGGATGAGGTTTGGGCTCCTGCCAGCATCCCGGGCTGGACCCCCACACTGTGCTGAGTGCTTTTCCCAAAGCCAGGAGGAGTAGAGAGAAGAGAGGGGTGGGGGTGACTGCCAAAGGTCACCAGGTGTAGCGGAAGCTGGAGCGAGGCCCCTCCATGAGGAGGGAGAGCTTCAGCCCTTAAACCCCCATGGGGGGGGGTCCCAGACCTTCCCCCGCACCGTGTGGGAGTGCTGCCAGAAAAGCCCGCAGGCCAAGGCTGCAGCAGCACCGGGGGCGCCTGTCTCATGTCCCCCGCTCCACCCGGGCGGCTCAGCAGCCCCCGAGGAACGCCCATGCCTCACCTGATGAGGGCGGCGGAGGACCCGGCCAGGGCGAGCAGCAAGAGGAGGCCGCGGGGCCCCATGGCGGCAATGGCGCTGGCGGCGGCGGTGACGGCGGTCAGAGGCTGGAGGGTCCCGACGCTGAGAGGCCGCGACGCCGCTCCCGGGCTGCCGTCCCTGTTTTTGTAGGCACGGTGGCCCCTCTCCAGGGATTTCTCGAGTCAGCTGACGGTCTAAAATTGCAACGGGAGGCGTCACGTGAGGGCGGGCCGGGGCGGGGCGGGGAGCGGGACCGGGGGCGCCGCCTCACGGCCCCCCCCGGGCTGACCCCCGGCGCCTCGGGCCGTGACTCAGCCCCCGCGAAACGGGAATAAACAGCATGAAATCAGTCACGAGGGGCCCGCCCGGCCCCGCGCGCTCCTTCTGCCCTGACTTTAACTTCCCTTTCTTGGGTGGTTTTTTGTTCTTTCCAGGTTTTCCGACCTTTTTTCGCCCCCCCGCAGAGTGGTGTGAGGGGACGCACTCCCCAGCCGGCGGCCCCCGAAGCCCCGCGGAGCGCAGGGCCCTCCCGAGCCGGGCATGGCGAGGCCTAGGCTGCTCTCGGACCTCGGTCACTCACCAGGGGGGTTTCATTCTGCTCCTCCCACCCCGGGGGTCCGTGGCAGCCCCCCAAGCCCCGTGCTTCTCCCTGGCCACAGGACACCTCCAGTTTGGGGGGACTCATCCCTCCAAGCTGGGGGTTTCTGAGGAAGATGGGCATGTAACTTGGCCACAGCTTTTTTTTGGGGTGGCACTGGAGGGGTGGCAAGCCATATGTGCCACCCCTCAGAATGCACTGTGGCAGTGCCGGGAGGGCACTGACCACCAGCACGCTGCGGTCAATCCCCCCCTCCCCCATTTGCAGGGCTGAGCATCAGGGATCACCGGGATGGGCTCTTTGCCCCCACCGGGTATCACGGCAGGGCTTACAGGTGCCACGGTGCTGGCTTGGGAGAGCTCATCTCTGCCCAGTTTGCCCCAACCGAGCTTTTACAGAACCACGAGACCCAGCGGAAAAACAATATAAATGAAACCGGATTTACAGACATTTTTCCTTCCAAGTCCTGAGGGCTAGGGGCGCTTTTTTTTTCTGCTTCTGCTTGTGTGCAGTCTTGGGGACAGGAGAGCAGCAGCCTGTGGAATGAGCTGGGCACTGCTGGAGTGGGGGACCCCTGGCTTCGTGGTGAGGTCCCTGTCCCTCTCCTGTCACCTTCACGTTCATGCAACTTCTGGAAAATTGCTGGGTCATGTTGCCGGCACCTCACTTGCACCATCTCCTTCCCACACGCTGTCCCTGAGCTTTTTCCATCCACCCATGGCCTCACAAAGGATCCTTGCATCCCTGGGTCCATGCCTGCCACTCCCCAAGTGAGGTCCATGCCAGTTGTTTTGAGGGGACATTTCTGCCCTGGGCTATCTCTTGTCCCACTAGTTCTCCAAATTGCCATGCCGCAGCCAAGCTGGTGGGTATCAGGAATCCTGCTGCCTCCCCGTGGGGACATGGTTCCCCATTGGGATGAGATTTTCTGGAATGATGGCCAAAGGCATTGGTTGAACCTGGTGGGTCCCGTTACTTCGGCCAGCACCTGCTTCCCTCCTGCCCCTGCGGGCGTGTGGTCAAGGCGAGTGCCACTGACCATGAGTCAGCAAAACCCGGCGCCCTCTTGGCCCCACAGCACTGTGTGACTCAGCAAAACCCCGTGTGGTTCTTTTGGGCAAGGGGCCAAGGCATAGTGGGTCCCCAGCATCTGGAGCCTGACTGCAGAGGCATTGTTGCTGCTGCTGTGGGCTCCAGCTTGCGGGTCTCCTCTTGTCCCCCTGGGTACTGGCAGCCCTGTGCTGAGTGGCCGCAGGCAGGAGTGGGTCAGATATAAACTAACCCAAGTGTGGTCCCACCCAAACAAATCCACCCTCCTCAAGGGCTCTAGACCCCTTTGCAAATGCGCTTTGCAGACAAAAGGGATAGTCCTGACACCAGGCCCAGGGCTCCCCTTCACCCCTTACAGGCTTTTGTGGAGCTCATGGTGGAGCCCTCCTCCCTGCTCTTTGAAGTGGCTGGGAAACCATAGCTGGCCAGGCAACGCCGCCTGAGCCCCAGGCTGGAGCACCTCCAGCAGCTCCTCCTCAAGGGTTTCCAGTTTGGCCAGTCTCTGCCAGAATCCTGTGGCTATGGAGTTGGGTTCCAGCATGCAGGTGAGGATGGCATGCCCTGTACCATCACATATTGTAGAACAAAGTCTTTCAGCAGAGTTAAGAAGTCTGGACCCATCTGTGTCTGTTTTGTTAATTCCAAGAGATTTAAAGGCAAGCTTTGCTGTTAGCAAAGCTGTTATGAACGAGCCTTTGCTTGAGCTTCATGGTAACAGGGCTTGTGTCTTCATCCAGAGCTGCTCTCATACCAGTGCAAGAGGGTTGCTGCTTTTAGATGGGCTGCTCCAAGTGACTTATGTGTCCATAGCACCAGTGAGGCCAGACACTTCCCAATGGTTTATTGGGAAAAAGTGAGGATGAGGCTGTATCAGGGAGTGTTACAATACTAATTGTCTCCTGGGTGCTTGCAGGATGGGAAGGGACTGGGGGGCTTATCCCCCAGAGTGTTTAATCTGGCTCTGGCTCTTGGCACCAGTGGTTTTGGAGCTTACACTGCTGTGCCTGTTTGCTGGGGGAGTGGTGGCTCCAGCAAGGAGTCAGGATTTCTGCATTTGGGCTCCCTCAGCACCTCTGTGGAATGTTTGCCCTGATGTCAAAGCCTTGAGAGGTACAGTGGGTATGTTTAAACAGGAGCTGGGAGCACGTCTGAGTATTTATAGGCTGGGACTGTGAGAGTTTATCTTAACAAGATAAACTGGCACGAGCCTGGGATCAGGGTTTTTTACACATTTTTCCTTATTCGTGGAGCAAGATGGAGTGCCATGGCTGAGGCGTCTAAAGAACGCAGAGATGTGTGAGAGACAGCTGAGGGATCCATCCCTCCTCACTCCTATTTTTGTCACAGTGGATGAACCCCTTTCCTTGCTCGTCTGTCTCCCTGGCCCCCTGCATCCCCCCCTGGCTCCAGGCGGTGAACCAGAGCACTGTCCCCTGCAGCCACAGCTGTGGGTGTGGGGCGACGCGCCCCTGGGAGCTGGCCATGCTTTCGCAACCTTGATCCCTGCTTGAGAGGATTCCCAGGGAGAGGGGGGTCAAATGACTCAGCTCCAGAGGCTCCAGCTGGGAACAGAACCCCAGCCCCAACTCTGGGAGATTGGGGTCTCCTTTGTCAAGTGACACCAGGGTGTCCCACCTGCCCTTTGCCACATGGGCAGGGACCTGATGCAGCTTAGTTTATAATCATAGAATCCTTTAGGCTGGAAAAGACCCTCAAGATCATTGAGTTCAACCATTAACCCAGCACTGCCAAGTCCACCACTAAACCCTCAGCACCACATTTACATTGCTTTTAAATCCCTCTAAGGATGGTGGTTCTACCACTTCCCGTTCCAATACCTGAACACCTTTTCAGGGCAGAAATTTTTCCAGTATCCAGTGTAAAGCTCCCCCCCCACATCTAGAGTCTGTTTCCTCTCATCCTGTTACCTGCTACCTGGAAAAAGAGGACAACCCCCACAACCCCCTTTCAGGTAGTTGTAAAGAGCAATGACGTCTCACCTGAGCTTCCGTTTTGCTGAACACCCCCAGCTCCCTCAGCTGCTCCTCGTAGGACTTGTGCTCCAGACCAGCTCCACTGCCCTTCTCTGAACACGCTCCAGCAGCTCAATGTCTTTCTTGCAGTGAGGGGCTCAGAACTGGACACAGGACCCGAGGTGTGGCCTCACCAGTGCTGAGTACAGAGGGAATATCCCTGCCGTAGCCCTGCTGGCCACACTAGTTTTGATACAGGCCAGGATGCCATTGGTTTTCTTGGCCACTTGGACACACTGCCAGCTCATATTCAGTTTCAAACACCTTATTTTTGGGGGGCTCCATTTGCAGTCTGACAACATTTTGTCAGGGATGCTACGGTGGCCTGTTTGTCCTTACATATAGCTGTGTGTTTGCCTTCACCCTTTCCTCCATGATTTTTTTCTATATTTATTTATCGTAATGGTAGCCAATGCCCTGAGCTGCAGTGACCTAAAGGGCAAGGAAGCTTCCATTCAGAAATGCAGATTATTTTTTTTTTTTGCCAAGCTGCAGGTGAGATGTTTAGAGGACAAATGTCTTCAAGTTCAAAAAAATGCATTTCTGATTTCGAAGCTTGTTGCTAAAAGAGAAGACTACTCCTCTGTCTGAGCTGAGCAGAGCCACAAGCCTGGGCAAGTCTGGTTTCAAACAGCCTGACTCCGACTCAAGGTGCTGGTGCCAGTGTGAAGGTGCTGGATGCAGCTCATTAGCAGAGCCTGATTCACCATCCCTGGGATTCTGAATGTATTAGTGGTAACTTTTTCCTGGCACGGTGCCAAGACCTCGCCCACTCCCAACACCATTTCCTAAACTGATGTACAATTCACAAGGTGAGGGTGCGTTTTCCAGTGGCACTGGCACATCCCAAATTACACCCTCTTTCTGGGTGACACCCACAAAAGTAAACCTGAAGGTGGTTTAGTAGTAGCTCCGTCTGATGGGAAACCTGGGAGCAGGGGAGGGTTTGCACTGAGCGCAACGAAGTGACTCATGCAGGCCCTGATGGTTGTGTCCCATCTGTGTAGGCGCTGGGGAAGATGTCCTTGGCATCATGGGTTGGGGCAATCCTCGATCCATTGGTGCCGACTGACTAGGGCTGGTTTGGAGGCAGCTGGCCAGCAGCCTGCTTAAATGTGTTTTGGCTGCCAGCATGGGCTGCAGTGACCTTGGGGAGATGCTAAGTGGAGTTGCAAAAGGCTTAGGCTGGGTGGTAATTGTTCCCTTGGTCTCTCTCATGCTGCAAAAACCCTTGTCCTGGTGGCAGGTGAGGACGGCTCACTGGTGGCTGGGTGACACAACTGGGTGTCACGACAGGCAGGGATCCTGAGAATGGCTCCATCCCCATCAGGGCCATTTGCAGCAGCCTTTGAGCACGAAGTGCTTTCACCCCAGTGGACTTCTCCATCAGATCCTGCTCTTCCAGCCTTTCCCATCTAGCTATTGAAAAAAACCAGAAAGCATTTATGTGGCAAAATACTTACGGTCTTTAAGCCTGTGAGCTGCCCTGGTGTTTTCACTAAGGTTTACTTGCACACCACCTTGCCTCAGTGGGCTGCTGCCAAACTCGGCATTGCCTGTCCCTGTGTCCCAGGCACTCTGTGGCCCTGCCCAAATCCTTGCCACCCCCGCACCACCTGCCCGCTCCTGACCCTGCTCGGCATTAGATGTCCTTCGTCATCCCCTGGCCCATCCTTCTGCATGGCTGGTGACACACCTGGGACCCACCTTGGGGAGGAGGGGACCTGCCTCTCCCTGGCTGCTAGCCCTGTCTGCTCCTCGGGGCAGGGATCTCGTGTTGTTTGCCTCACCCGAGTTATTTTGCAGCAGGCTGAAATTGCCAGAGACAGGCAACAACAATCCTGGTAGACACTGGCAGCAGGCAGCGTGACCGGCGGCTGACGGGATGGTAAGTGGCAATGATGGTATTGATTCATCCCCACCCACGCCAGGATGTGATGGGGAGCACAGGGACCCAACTCACCTTGTCACCTCCTTGAGCAATCCCTGCTGCAGTCCCCATGTGAGCCCAGCTTGGGGTGGGGGGGTATTGGCTTGCTAGTGGGGTTTCCACACATGATGAAGAGAATTGTCTCCAGTCACATCCAAGCACACCATCCATCTCATTTTCTTAGCCAGCACTAGATGTCATTTATTTTCTTTAATTTCCAGGAGAAGCTGCCTCAAGAAGGCCATCATTTGTGCAATCATGTCTCCTCAAAGTGACAAAACACTGAAGCAATTGAGACTTCTGATCCTGGGAGGAGTGTGGGCTCAGGAAGACGAGGGTCAACACCCCATTGCAACCCAAGGATCGGCTTAAAGTTGCAATGTGTTTTCTTGGATTGGGAGCAATCACCTTCCACTGGTAATTTGGTGAATCAATCTGGACCTCCTGGGGCAGTTTCTGCTGGGTCAATATGCCCACATAAGCTCTGAATTTAATTGATTGTCACCTTTCTCCCAAGCTCCATCTTCACATGCCACCACAGCCATTATATCCAGTGTGACTGCCTGCGGTTAAGATTTTGAACCCAGGTTTAAGCACGTCAGCAAACAGAATCTGTGGCTTTGCACACCCTCTCTCTGACCTCCTGCACACAAAACACCCTGTTAATAATTTTTTGCAGTGTGGGATGTGGCATCTCAGCCTCTCTGGCTAACAACCCCTGAGTGTTTCCCAAGGAGCACTGCCACCAGGGTGACTTAGGGTTAGGGTTATGGTCAAAAATGTGAAGATGCTTTGCTCCGTGCTTGTGGCCAAAGATGCTTGTTGGTTATGGGTGGAGGGAGGTGTGGGAACATCCCTGACAGACACTGCAGCTGTGCCCAGGTCTGCAGCCTCCAGCATCCTCTCCTGCTGCAGCCAGAAGTCAATGAAGCTGAACAGTTCGGACACTGCCACTGCAGATGTCTGTTAGCAGATAAATACCCACCAATCTTCCCTCCCTGCACTACCACCATTTCATAAAACCCTTTCTCTCCCTTAGTGCTGGGTTGTTTTGTTTTTAGCATTGCAACTCTGAATTGACTGGTGAAGTGAGTGGGGGATTAAGGGCATGGTCCTGGGCAAAGGTCTCCTGTGAACTCCTCGGGGCCAGGCAGCTGCAGTCTCTGATCCCTGGGGTCACATGCCCCACCCCGAAACAAGGGCCACTTGTTTGACATCGCTGGCAGCACTGGGCTTGGGAGAGGAGGCAGCTGGTCTGCTTGTGGCTGAGCAGAGGAGGACATTGCCCGCTTACCTCTCTGGACTGGGAGGGTGTCTTGGGGGTGTCCCAAGCAGTGCCAGAGGGGTACACCTGGACACCAGGCAGCTTTGGCTGGGGTTGAAGGGGTTTGTTGGAAAGCAATGGTCAGAATCAAGTCCAGGTCCTCAGAGTCCACTTTTCACTCCCTTGCACTTCTTTTACTGGAGTGGGAAGGTGTGAAACCCAGCAGGGTTCAAAGGGAGCCTGTACCTGATGGTGACACAGGTGCTCCTGCCTTGCCCTAGCCGCCAAAACATGAGATGGATATGAGAGAAATATGTCACAACCAGCCCCAGCACCTAAACCCTCTTTGGGCTGCAGTAGCAAGAGACCCTTGGGCATCAGCAACCCCTTGAAGGAGGGAGATCAAGATGCCTTAGAAAGCCAAAACCTAAGGAGCATCCTAAGCATTAATGAACTTATTACAGACACCTCTAAGACAGAAACAGCAAGTCTGTCTGTGCAGCGGGGCATGAAGCTGCATCAGTCCTTTCTGGAGGGTGTTTCTGATGCTCCATCTTCAGAGCAGGGCAATAAGGGCAGTTTTGATGCTACACATTTGAGCCAAGGCCTGAAGCAGCTGCACTTGGCCCTATATGATGCAACCCTACAAGCCTTGAGTTTCCTTCCTTTTTTTCCTATTTTGGGCACGTTTTGCCCTGTCATTCCCCACTGTGCTGACAGTGCTGGAGGGAGGCATGTGGCACTTTCCCCCTGCCTCAGCATCCCACGCACTGCGATGGCTCACGTGGGCCTGTTCCCACCACTCTTGACTCAGCTGATTTCCTCTTGCCCAAGGCATTGACCAAGCTCCTGCTGGCTCTGTCCAGGCCTCGGCAAATGTGATGGATTGGAGTGGGGGAGGATGTCGAGGACCACCGTCACCCCCACCGCTGGCTCTGTGCCCCCACCACCAGTTGCCACCGAAGCAGCCGGCTGTGCACGGTGAGCGGGGCTGGAGGTGGGCGCTTGGATCACTGCATGGAGCCTGGTGGTGTCTGACCTGCATGAATGTGGGACGAACATCTGTACCTGCTTACCGGTCGTGTTTTGAGCATCCTGTAATTAATGTTTGCTCAGCTGACGGCTGCTTAGCATTATTAGCAGATGATGAGTAGCTGATGTTGTTGATGTTGCTACCTTGAAACATCTAATTTCAGCATCTAGACTGAGCAAAAGGGCAGGGGGCCAGACTCCTGGTGCCAAGACTCTGCCAGGCTTTGCTGCTTTGGAGGTGGCTTCCTATTAAAACCTTGCACACAGGCATCCCTGCCCTCCCTTAGCCACAACAGTAGGGACAGGACCTGCGCTGGCAGCATGGTGGGGCCAGCAGCACTCTTTGCTGGGCCGAGGTGTGCAGAGTCCCCAAGCCCAAGGTAGCAGGAGTGAGCCTGGGGACACAGACGCAAGACGACATTCAGAAGCTTAATCCAAAGCCCATTGAAAGTTTATTTTGTATTTAACCCATCTTGATGAACATGTGTAACACCTAATAAATAACTGAATGTCTGTTAAGGAGCACTGAGTTATCCCACCCCTCCTCCCACACTGCTGAACACAGGCACGAGGAACAAGCACTCACAATGGGATGCTTGTTTATTTATTTATTGGGTGGGAAAAGCATTGAAAAGAGAGCAACACTTCTGAAGCCTTTAAAAAAATTACTGATTATGCTGAGATTAAAAAAACGAAGCCAGTATTGTCTTTATCTCCTCAGTCCATAATCCCACTGCCACCTGAGCAGCCAGTTTGGTTTTTTTTACGAGGCAGTTCTGGAGAGCTGACAGGGATGTGAGGTGCCATGTCCCCAGGCAGCACAGTGGCCCCTAGTGGCGACTCACATACAGCCCTGGGGTAAGAAACCTGCAACGGAACCTTGGGGGGCTGCTTGTTGCCAAGGAAAATTAGGAGCAGAGTCCAAATTGCCAGAGGAGAGGCTCCCCTGCATGGGGTGTGCCATGATGCCAGAGAGAGAACTGAGCACACCCACGAACCCCATCAGCAGGGAGCAGTTGCTCCCGAGACCTCCACCCACACCCTCCATACACAGCTCTGGAGGCCCACTTAAGCTTGGCCACGGCACCCAGTCCTGCCCTGGCCCCTTCGGTGGCTGGTCTGCAGCCCTGGCTCCTGCATGGCTTGTGCTGCAGGCAGCCCATCTCCACTGCCCTCTCCTGGTAGGACATCGGAGCTATGTGGCAGCTCTGTCTCTTGGATGGACCTCAGTGCTGGGTTGCAGCTTGTCCCTGTCCTGGAGCTCCTGGAGCTGAGTGTCCTACAGGTCTGTGTCTCCTAAGAGCACTCTGTGAGCAGCCTGCATGCCTAAGGAAAACTGACTTGTGCTATAATCTCTTTTATAAGGGGTAATAATTTAATAAGGGCTTTCTTTCTTCAACCTGTTCACCCATTTCTAAAAGGTTTGTAGGTCCTTTACAGTTTTGAAATCTTTCTCTTCTAAGTTTGGATGGAGCTGCCTGAAGGACTTGCTAGCAAATCAGTGTCCTCAGGAAACCAAGCTGAGTGTGTCTGTGAGGCAGGGTCTTGAGGGCTCCCTTTAGGCAGAGAACCTGGGAATAAACCATAGAATCATAGAATGGCCTGGGTTGGAAAGGACCTTAAAGATCATCCAGTTCCAAATCCCCTTGTGAGGGTAGGGGGGGACACCTTTCACTAGATCAGACCCAGAGCTCCACCCAACCTGGTCTTGAACACTGCCAGGGATGAGGCATCTACACCTTCCTTGGGCAACCTGTTCCAGTGCCTCACAGCCCACATAGTAAAGAATTTTTTCCTAATATCTAATCTAAACCTATGCTCAGTTTGAAACCATTACCCCTTGTCCTGTCCCTCCAGGCCCTTGTAAACAGAATCTCTCCATCTTTCTTGTAGGCCCCTTCAGGTACCGGAAGGCCACAGTTAGGTCACCCTGAAGCCTTTTCCAGGCTGAACAAACCCAGTTCTCTCAGCCTTTCCTCGTAGGAGAGCTGTTTCATCCCTCTACTCATCTTGATGGCCCTTCTCTGGACTCGCCTCAACAGGCTGATGTCCTTTCTGTGCTGCTCCATCTTGGAGACTGTCTGAGAACAGCCAAAGATACCATTTTCAGTTCATGCTTCCTTTAGCTCATGTGTGTGGCATTAGCTTCACTTAATTCTTTGAGAGAAGTCCCCAGGTCCTACCGGGCAGGTAGGTGTAGTCCTCAGTGTCACAGCAAAGGTGTCTTTCTCTCCTAGAGCAGTTGCATCTTTTTGCTTTATCCTAAGACCTAAAGGACCTCATATCAGGAGCAGAAATGAGCATTAAGTTTTGCATGGGAGTCCACGCTCTTGTCCCCTTTTCCTGAGATTTACTTGCTGCATGTCAGGAAATCTCTCCTTCTCCACCAGAAGGTTTTCCTCCAACTGACCCAGTCCCCTGTGTGGCTGGGGGGGAGGACTGCAGGCCTGCAGCCCATCAGTAGCAGGAGGGGACCCAGGCAGAGGGCACACCGACATTTTGAGCCCCTTGGATGTTATGAAGCCCATCGTCAAAGAAGATGTGGGGCTGGATCTGGGCGAGGATGGGGCCCTTGGGAGCCCCATCCATGAAGAAAGCCTCATCGATGGCCAGGCCCCATTCCCGGAGCGTCTTGATGGCTCGGATGCCCATGTCCCGGCCGCTGCGCGCAGTCACCAGGTAGGTGCGGATGGGGGATTTTTCCTGGCTGAACTTCCTGCGCATCTTCCCCAGGTGCACGGCAAAACTCTTCAGGGGACCCTGGAAGCACAGCAAGACAGTTGGGAGTGGGTGAAAAATAAGGAGACATCTACTCTGCCTGTACAAGCTACTTGTTCCTCTTCCAGGGTTCCTCAGGGCTCTGCAGAGCACAGCAATGCCTGTGGGCTGCAGGACTGGGCAGTCTGGGACTGGTGCGGTGCACTGGGGTGCTTGGGAGGAAGGTGAGCCTTGTGGTGCTCATCCTAATCCCAAAGTGACCAGGAAAGTACATCTCAGTGACCAGTGCCTCTGGGTCTGAGTCCTGCAAGTGGTCACATCCTACAAAAGGTGATGTTGAGGATAACCACAACCCTGGATATTTGGGAGCTGATGCTCACTTATAGGAGAAAACAGGCCAGATCCATTTCCAGGGGGACTCCAAATCAGGCCCACACCAGGGACTGAATGGTGGATGCCTAGGGAATTTGTAAGGATTTGCACTTTTTTGGCTGCTCATGGCAAAGCCCAAGTGGCAGTGATGGCAGAGCCTGTGGGTGCCCAAGGAAGGGAGGTGGCATGCTCACCTCTCCCATGGGCACGGCCTCCATCGCCTGCTCGTACCGCACTGCCCCCTCCAGCCCGTGCTCCTGGAAGATCTGGTCTGTCTCGTCGGAGAAGAGCACGGCATCCCCGTCAAACACCACGCGGAGTGGGGTGCTGGGGGCCTGCACCTCTTGCTGGAAAATGAGCGCTGCTGAGACCCCTGTGAGACAGAGCAAGGTGGGGGTCAGGAAGGACACGCCCCCCAGGGGCAGCTCGTGCATGGCAAGCTCTTCCCCACACATCTGCTGCAGCCCCATCCCACACCACCATGTCAGGATCTCCAAGCCATGGAGCCTTCTGTGGGAGTCAGCCCAGCCTTTCCAGGGCTGTGTTATGCCTCCATGGGGATGGATAAGGAAGTGCTGCTGATCAGAGACCAAGGGATCTCTGCTAAGAGATGGTGTGTGGTTGTCAAGGCATGAGCAGCCCTCCTCCTGATGCTCGCTCACCCTGCCAAGCCTGGCTTTAATGTTCAGATTTAGCTCTGTGCTGTGAATAACACAGACTGGCATCTCCATTGATTGGGGTAATTGGCTTAATTTGGCTTAATTCCTACAAGCTGCACCCTGCCCACCCTCATCCATGGATCCAGGTCTCCAGATGGGGGACACCTGTCAGAGCAATGATGCTCTCAAGGAGGCTCCAGGAATGTCCTGTGTAGACAAGGAAAGTCCAGGCTGCAGATGTCTTGCTCCTGACCTTGAAGAACGTGGCCAGCTGATGTGCTCATACCCAAGTGAATTAATAAGAAGGCAATTAACCCCATTAGAGCTGTGGGGAGACTGCACTCCCTCCCATCTAGGTCAAACGTGCTTTCATCTATCTCTGAGCACACAGTAACTCTGTATGTACCAAGGCAGCAAATTTCTATGGCATCCTCACAAAGCCCTGGAAATCACTGATGCACTCTCATTGATCCAGGGAGCAGCCATGGCATTGCATCTCTGGTTAAAAAAGCTTAAATGTCAGGCAGGGTATGACCAGCCCATGGCAGAGCATGACCAGCCCATGGCAGAGCTATGGCAAGAACGATGCATCAAGCACTCAGTGACTTGTGAAGGCATCTGAGCAACCCTGGTGTGTTTGCAGGCTACTGGTAAAAGGACAGAAGAGGAGATTGAAATGTTCAGGACTGTACTGATATTCAATGCCATCCACCCCTTGTCCCTGTGAAACCTTGGGTCTGGCGCTGCCTCTTGGTATTGGGCTACTTGGGAAAAGTGTGGTGTGTTTGGGGACGTGGGATGGAGAGGAGAACACACCTCTCTGGAGGGCATTGCACACATCTGTCCTGTCAGCTGAGAGGAAGAGCTTGACCCCGTGGGACTTCAGGTACTGTGTGGAGTCCTCATCGCTGACAAAGCAGAACTTGGAGATCTCCAGGCCTTCAGGTCAGGGAATGTGAGAAAAGTCTGTTAT
Organism: Manacus candei; assembly: GCF_025592945.1. Classification (NCBI taxonomy): domain Eukaryota; kingdom Metazoa; phylum Chordata; class Aves; order Passeriformes; family Pipridae; genus Manacus; species Manacus candei. Next base: position 4,456,564 of record NW_026138108.1, read on the forward strand.
GGATCAACATCCTCCTCACAGCCCCCCAGTCCCTCCCTGGGTTTGGCATGCTTTGCTGCAGGAGCTCAGGGCAATGGATTTCCCAGTGCTGTGTGGGGAACCTGCCCATGTTCTGGCTGCATCTTCTTGTTCTATTGCTCCTACAAAACTGTGGAGTGCGGTTAAATATTCCCTCCATCCCTCCTTAAATGAGCATTCCTCATGACAGCACTCTGGGATTTAGGGGTCTTTTATAAAGAACTGGGTTTTATCAGTAGCTGACTGAGGATGTCCAGGCTGTGCAAAATGCTACCAGACCTCCTGGTGGTGCGAAGGATATGGCTGGAGGGAGCTGGGCTCTGCCAAGGAGCCTGCGCCCTGGGTGTGCTCCAGCACCCTGGGCAAGCAGCATGGGGCTGGCAGGAATTGAGCTTGTTTCCAAGAGAACCCCTTCCCCTTGATTCCCCTGGCTCTCCATCTGCCACTGATGATCCACTGTGGTGCCTTATCTGTTTCACAGCCGCCCGGGGGAAGCAGGCACCCCCGGGGATGGGTCTCTCTTACCGTAGTGCTTGGCGCTGTTGATGATGCGCGCTCCGCTCTCTGGGCTGTTGTTGGAGAGCACCAGGATGTCAAAGAGGTCCTTCTCTGCTGGGTTGCTCTCCAGCATCTTCTTGTTCACATACTGCACTGCCTGTGAGGACGAGATGGGACTCTTTTGGAGAGGCATGACTGCAGTGGCTTTGCGGGGGCTCTTCTGCAGTTGAGTTTAGTGGTTTGTGCTGTGTCAGCTATGGCAAAGCTGACATGTTATGGACAGTCAGACGGAGCAACCATCCTGCAAAACCCATCGTTAGGGAAGCAGGGAGCAGGATACCTCACCATGGGAGAGATGGACTGATGAGGAGCACAGGTCTTTATGCCCTGCCATGAGGCCAAGAGGCCAGGCCAGGGCCTGCACCCTGTGATGATGGGAGCTGACACTTACAGCTGAGAAAGCTGAGCTTTCACCCCATCCTGCAAGTGTCTGCATGTGCCACCAGCCAGGTGTGGGGCTCACCTGGATGAAGGCAAAGGCTGTGCCTGGTGGGAGGGGCTTGTCCTGGTTGGCCTGCTGGTGCCTTGTGTACTCCTCCTTGCCCTTCTCCAGGTAGAGTTTGTGCTCCTTCTCCAAGTTGAAGATGGCTCTGGTGGTCACAGCAATGACCAGTGCCTTGCTGGGATCTTTCTGCAGGACAGGGAGGAAAGAGGAGTCAGGGGACAGCAAAGAAGGAACTCATGGAGGTGGGGTGAGCAGGGGGAACAGGGCTCCACCGACCAGAGTGGTGGGGTTGGGTGTTGGAAGTACCACCCATGTGTCACAGTTCCTGATGCCAGAGGTACGAAGCCCAATCTTCATCTTCAGGACACCAAGGATGGGGCTGGCAGTTGTGAAACCCTAACCTGTCTGGTAAGTCCCACATCCTCCAAGGACAGCTCATACAGAGGGGATTGCTTCATAATTTTGCAGTTTGTGGGCACAGTACAGCCATGGTTTGTGCTGAGCTGGGCACTGCTGGGTTTCTCTGCACATGCTGGTGGTTTTACCCTTTGTGTCTGTTCTGGACAGTCTAATAAAGTTTCTGTGTACGTACAGAAGCTGCTGCTTTCTCCCTGGCCACTCCAAAATTTAAGTGTGAGCAAAGGTACCTGCCCTTTCCATACAACTGGAGGTTCAGCCCTGCAACTTCTTTCCATGTGGAAATCACATGGACCTCCCTGGGACCAGATGCTCAGCAGCCCTGAGACAGGCCACTTCTGATAAAACCTAGGCACAAGCAATTGAGGCCACCAGAGCTCTGGGTTGCAATTGAGGCCACCACAGCTCTGGGTTGCAGTGTGTCCTCTCCTGTGGCGGCATTTCAAAACTTGGTTTAGAAATACCGGATGTGTGTTTTGTAATGAACAACCTTTTACCTGTTTCACATTGGTGTTTATGACTGTGCTTTCAGGCTCTGCCATCTTCAGTTTTCAGCTTCTAAGAGAAAATATAAAATGAAACTGACAGGTTATAATATAGCCAATCTACAGAAGGGGAAGAGTGGAAAGGAGACAGGGGACATCCTACCCACCAAGTGGAGCAGCCCAAATGAACTTGCTTCTGCTGGCAGCAGCTCTGCTCCCAGAAAAACTGTTCTAATAGTTCCAATTAAATATGATGGAAAAGTGGCTTTTCAAACACAGATCATTGCTTTATTTTTATTTATCTCAAAGAGTACTTTTCTTTGAGTGGAACTGCTGAAAGCTGTTGTGAAGCTATTTTCCCAGCAAAATAAGGCTGTCTTTAAAAGACAAAATAGATCAGATCTTATGGGTAGGTTTCTAGTTCACATCCTTATTGCCTTTTTTGCTACTTTTGCTCGAATGGTGAATTTGCATCTACAAATGAATGAGTTCACTGCATGAGAACATCATTTGCAGCTGTAAAAGGCCAGAGTAAGTAGAGATGCGTGGTGAGGGCTTGAGTGCAGGCTGGGACTGGGGCTGGTCTGCCCCTCCACAGCCCTGTGAGCCAGCCAGGCCGTACACTGAAGGTCTCAGTGCTACTCCAGGTCTGGCAGATGAAAATCTTCGGGGAGGTACATGGGTCTGCCTGTGAGGGCAACTGAATCATAATCCCATTTATTTTTGTACACCCAGGTCCTGTGGTTTCTGTAACCACCATGCTGTGCACTCCACTTCTATGCACTAGTCAGTGCTAAAAGTGGACCTTTAGGATTCAGCCTGTGGGATGGGAGCTGTTCCCATTCCCACCAAGGGGGATCCCATGGGGGTTATTTCCATCCAGTAGCTCCGGATGGAAACACTGCAGGGTTTCTCTGGAGAGCAGAGGAAGAATGACTGCTCTACATGGATTGCTGGGAATGGCAAGGGGGTTAAAACTTCATTTACCAGTTCATGCCCTACCTGCTTACTGGGCTGGGGGTTGTGCAAGCATAGACCAAAGCCAGCATGCAGTGTGAAGTGCAAGTCAGGGTCTTCAGGGAGACCTTTCTTTTGTTCCAATGTCCTTTAATTGATTTTTGTTATTCAGGGACTGCAAAGCGTTGCCTGGGCTGGTAGGCAATACACTTGTCTGAGAGCCAGAGCCTTGCCATGGGGAGCTCCGGGCTTGCATGTGCACCCCCTGACTGCCTCTGGGGTGGAGAGTCCTGCGGCAGGGCTGCTCCCCCAGCCAGGGGTGCGTGGAAAGCCAGGAGATATTGAGCATCTCTCTGCTTCCTCCATCCCATACCCCATTCTGGGAAGGGGTCTCCTCCCAGGGACCAGGGCAGAGGGTGGCAACCACCACCCTAGACGAGCAGGGAGAAGCTTTCCTCTGACAGAATCTCAGCCAAGTACTTTTCTGAAAGTCAAAATTTAATGCAAGGAGGCAAAGGAGCTGAGCAGCCCTTCCTGGTGGGAGAACCCACCTTCTAATGTCTGTTCTTTCAAGCGCTGCAAACCAAGCCTGACTTCTCCTTTCCACTCCCTGCCCCTAATGCCCACAAGTGCAGTTCGCACACCGGCGGGTGCTGCTGGTCCCCGCAGCTGCGAAGCGGGGGGCAGATGTTACCCCCCCTAGACACAGACAGGATTTTGTCAGAGAGAAAAGCCCAAACTCACCCCGAGCGCTGCCTCTGCTCCGCAGCACAGCCTGTCCAGCGGCAGCATCCCAGCTCTGCCCAAGACGCCGCTGTTTATATTTCCCCCTCCCCGCGCTGGCAGGAAGCAGGCAGGAGCCAGGATGGGGTGCAGCTCCGCTTCCCGGCGTGCTGGGATTTGTAGGCAGCCAGGTGGTTGGCGTCGTGCCCGGGCCAGACTGCATTTCCCAGCTGGCGTTGCACGGGCGGATCGTGGTCACCCGGGCCTGGTCAGGGACACAGCCGCGGGCAAGCCGGGGAGGCGGCTCAGCCCTATTCCAGCTTCTGGAGCTCCCTCGGAGCTTGTGCTCAGTGGCCGCGCACTGCCCACAAGCGCTGCCGCGGTATCTATTTCTGTAGCCGGAGTATTAATAGCATGCCTCTAGACCTCTCCTTTCCCAGTCTCTGAATACACAGTGGTTGTAGTTTTGACCAAAAATATAGGGGTACCTGCACCAGAGTGGCTCGCAGCAGTTGCAGGGATGCAGGGAGCAGAGGGTTGTGCAGAGTGTGGCAGGGTGCAGAGGGAGCTTACCATATTTACAATTTTCCTGTAATGTTTTTGGATCCCTTTTCCCTTCTTTTCTGAAAGCTGTCTCTCAGATAGTGCCCTGAGCAGGGGTGATTTTTGGGCTAGGATCTTGCTTTTCTGGGTAGCTGTGTGGTACCCAGCCCTGTGAGGCTCATGGTGCTGGATTATTTCAACACCCCCTTTCTCTGCAAGAGTGTGATTGGCCATGGGGAGGGGGGAGAAGGAGGTAGGGGGACAGGGTGGAAAGGAGAAGGGGAAAGGAGCTGACATGACCTGCTGCCATCCTGCAGCTTTTCCCTTGCCCAGCTAGGCCATGTCCCTGCCCCAGTGCTGGAAAAAGGCCCAGTGCAGCAGCCTGCCCAGCCTGGCTCCTGCCAAAGGAGACCAAACCCACCTGCACTAAGGCAGCTGTCTCCCTGTATGGCACCAGGTTATCACCAGTATCACCAAATCTCCTCTGAAAATGTGGGAGGCCTCTGGGGTCCTGTGCACTTGGCTTCACTGAGATCATAGAATCAGAGAATGGTTTGGGTTGCAAGGAGTCTTAAAGTTCCAACCCCTACATCATGGGCACTGATGCCACATACTAGATCAGGTTGCTTAGGGCTTCATTCAACCTGGCCTTGAACTCTTCTGGGGATGGGTCTCTGGAAAACCTGTTCCAGTGTCTCACTACCCTCTGAGTAAAGAATTTCTTCCTAAGGTCTAAATCTCTTATCTTTTAATTGTCTTTAGCAAACAGCCTGTTGAAAAGACTGCTGATATACTCAGCTTTTAGCATGCTTATGCAGACCCTCTTTCCCTGACTGATTTTATTGGACATATTCCCTTTTCCCCCATCCCCATAATGCATTTCCCCTGTGCATCCTCTAGGCCTGCCAGTTTAGAGCAAAAAGTCCCCCCCGACGTTTGCTGCAGCATCATTCCTGCAGCATCTCCTGCTCCTGGAGGTGATGCTTCTCTGAGCAGCAGGAGTGCAGGGCACTTGTGAGTAGGGTTGTGGTTTGGATGGCTGAGGGGCAACCCCAGCCCCTGTCCCATGGCTAGGCACCTGCTATGGCAATGCCTTGGTGGTCATGTGAAAATCTGGCAGGACCGGTGAGCCAGGGTTGTGGGGCAGAGCTGGGACAGGTCTGGTTTCCGGGACATCTCCTCCCACGACTACGTCAGCCATCAGGCACTGGCAGTATTGCTTCCCGCTTCTGACACCACACCAAATTTACGTGGTGATAAGGCAGGTTTTGGGCAGACTTTGCTGAACTGGCAGCAAGGGAAGAACTTTACAAGCATAAATTTAATGCAACAGGGATGCCCGTGAAATTGCTCCTGGCTATGTGCCTAGTGCTGCACTCGTTGGCACTTGGGGGATGAAGCCACTCAAGCAGTATTCCCTTACCCTGTCTGTCCTCCCTGATGTGTTGGAGCAGAGCATTCCTGTTCATCCCCACTGCCGCACACATTTCCAAGGCCCTCACGTGGTGCATGCCCTGTGGGCCAGGGAGCTGGGCTCTCCAAGTACAGAGCTCACCAGGAATGGATACAGTACTGCACCCATCCCATTGCAAGTGTCCATTCCCTTGTGCTAAGTGCCTGCAGCCACACAGTCCAGCCCAGCAGGGATAACTTGGAGAAGTGAATTTCCCAGTGCACAGAGCTGGGCAAGGATGCCCATCAACTTCTCACAGGTAGGAGGGCAGGTTTTGCTTCCTGGTCCAGCAGGGAGTTCCCTACTGGCTTTTCGCCTGCATGAACACTGCTTGGGTCAGCGGTGAGGTGGGGCTGACGGAGCTGCTGAGGCCACCCGGTTCCTGAGCTGGCAAAGCAGACTTTCCTGTTTTGGCTGTGCAGTGCAGTCACCATCCCTTCTGCACCCTCGGCTCCACGCCCAGTGGGGTCCCATCTCACCCCACAGCATGTCCCTGCCACGCATGGTGGCTTGACCTGGATCCTGCACAGCAGGGAAGGGAGACTGAAGCTGAGAAAGACACTTGTTGGTAAGTCTGGATTTGGGAACTCAGTCAGGACAGGGTGGGAGCAAGAATCAGGATTCTCCCAGCCCCTTTTCCAGGAGTACGGATGCTCAACAGTCCCTGCAGACTGCCCACTGAAGCTATGCTGCCTCTCCCAGACTGCAGCAAGGCTGTAACTATCATTCCCAAAATGGTGGCTCAGATAATTCTGCAGGGCTGGGATGAGTTTTTTTTAAACAGGGCTAATGTTAGACTAATGTGGGGGTCTGGTGGCAGGCAAGAAGTACTGAGACAACTAATTCTGAGCTGGGTGGGTGCCTGCTCGGCTGAAACTGCAGGCACCTGAAACTGCTGAAACCTCTTAAATACCTGAGCAGAGCTTCAAGTGTCCAATGGCACAGATGTCCCAGGTGGTACTGGACAAGTCACTTAACCTGCACCTCATTGTCCCAGCAATGATGCCACAGGGATGACAGCAATTCCCATGTCTCTCCAACCCTATGCCCACATGCAGCAAAGCTCACTGCTGGAAAAATAAAAGGCTCTTTCTGGCTTTGCAGGCTCAGCAGAGGGAAGTGCAGATGTGATTTCTCCCCAGGAGAACCCCATGCAAGGAGCACCTTGGAATGGGCAGAACGTGGGCAGAGTGCAGGCAGGGTGAGGTGGTGTTGACTGCTTGAGCAGGGACCCACGGGGACACAGGGCAGGAGGCTGGGGCTGCCAAGGCAAACAGGCACATACCTGCCAGCCTTGCTCATGGCACTGAGGCTGGGTGCCACCCTTGCCGTGGTGGCTGCAGACGCTCTCACCAGGCAGCCTGGCTCCTGGCACATCTCTCCTGCTGACGCAAAAGGAATTTCGCTATGAGGAAGCACTAATGCTAGAATAAGAGCTTTGCCATGGGGAGAGCAGTGCTGTAAAACCACCCTGCTTTAAATTTGAAGCCTTTCCTTATGCCGTGTCAACGTTGCCATGTGCATGGGTCAGGATCACAGCAAGTTTCCAAACCGCTGTGACCCCAGCATGGTGGTGCCACTGCCACTGGCAGCGAGGGCAGCAGCCCTGCTGCAAGCCCAGGAGCCAACCATCCTGCCCCTCAGCCCTGTGAGAGAGAGGAAAATAGCCAAAAAGAGGTGTTAGCTAGTGATGAGGCTTTCCTGGAGCTGAGCAAACCCTTCAGCTCATGCTGCCTGGCCAGGGAGGAGTCAGCACAAAAGAGGTCTTGGTTTTGTCCCCTACAGACAGGTGACTCCTCTTCTCAAAAAAAACACCAGAAAACTCCCTAATCCATCCCCTTGATCTCTCTCCTTTCAGAAGGCAGACTTGCAGGGATATGAACGAGAAGGCTGTATGCGAAGGGCTGGCTGGCACAGAGCCCTCCCTGCCCGCGGCTCCCTCCTGCTCCATTTCACAGCTCATTGCCAATGTGGCCAAGCCCTAACCGCTTACCCTGGGCTCTGTATTTTAATTGTGTTTGCTCTCGTTAGAGCCCTGGGCCACGGGCAGCACAGGTGCTACTGGAAAGGAAATCCCCACCCTGTTAATTTTGCCTGTGTCCCCAGGTCACACCAGCCATGGCAGTGGCAGCCAGGATAGTCAGGACTACGACCTCCCCACATGCCAGCATTACCACCACGGCTTGGCCAGGCTTCTTGGACAGCTGGCTTAGCCGGATCCCATGTGAGTACAGCAGCTCTTGCCCTACTCTCAGGCAGCGTTATCTGGTGGGGCTCCTGGACTCTGAGGCTATGAGGCTCTGAGGACTCTGAGGCTCTCTCCCTCCAAATCCCTTTTCCTAGTGGGGTCCTTCAGGGTGGGGATGCTGCAGAGTGGTACCACGCTGCTCCAGGAGTGCAGGGCATCCTTGCTGCTCATTTGGGGAATGGTCTCCAGCTGCAGCCTCCCTGAATGGGGACTGTCCAGGAATATAGGGGCAATTTTGAAAGTACAACTCCTTAATGCTGAAGCATCAGGAAGGGGTTTAAATGCACTCCATATGTATTGCTTGGTTTTAACTGTTCTGTCCAATTCCATTCCTTGAACATCACACCAGTACCCAAATGGGCGCTCATCACCGTGGCTGTGGCAGGGGCCATTCTCCTCCTCCTCTTCCTTATCTGCATCATCAGGTGCTGCTGTGGCAAGAAAAAGCCCAAGAAGAAGGAGAGAATCAGCTTGTGCCCTGTCAGCAACTCAACCACAGCCAGCCTCGTGCGTCCTGCTTTCCCCTCAGTCCCACCTCCCTTCTCCCTGAGAGGTTTGCTGCTGCACTTCCCAGTTCCAGGGATTGTGGGAGCACGGCATGGCGGGGACATGGCTGAACACATCCTGAGGGTAGTGTTGCTCTCTTCCACAGGTCCAGCCTGAGATGGAGGACCTGGAGCGAGGAGTGGAGCAGATGCGTCGAGGAAAGCTGCAGTACTCCCTGGAGTACAACTTCCGCACACAGGAGGTGGGGATGTTTGTGGCCATGGCACAGCAGGGAAACAGCTTTGCTCTTGCATGATCCCTTTTTGCTGTCCACTGAGGTGGGCCCAGGTTTCCACCTGGCTGCAGCCTGCCAGCTCTCATGCCCACATGGTGTGAAGGCGTCCTCACTGTTGCACTCGCTTCCCACTGAGCCCTCAATTGTCTGACCCTGTCCTCCTCCACCCGGTGACCTTGTGCATCACTCCTTTCAAGCTGAAAGTCGGTGTGAAGCAGGCAGTTGAGCTAAAGGCCATGGACAGTGGAGGCACATCCGATCCATATGTGATCGTCTACCTGACATCTGATATGAAGAAGAGATACGAGACCAAGGTTTACCGCAAGACCCTGAACCCCGTCTTCAACGAGAGCTTTACTTTCCAGGTAGAAAACTACAGCCAATGATGGCTTTTGGGTCCCATCAAGAGTGTTGTTGCATAGGCACTGCTCCCTGGGCAAAAACCTCTCCAGGCAGGGAGATGCTTGTGCAAGCAGGATGGGGAAGAGTCAGAGAGAAATATCTGTTATTGCATTGTTACTGCCACATCCCATGGGGAAGGGCTGCCACTGAGGAGTAAATCCTGGCTTTTGGGTCCTCCCCTGTAGGTACCCCAGGCAGAGGTGCCTGAATGCACACTGGTGATGCAGATTTATGACTTCAACCGCTTTGCCAAGCATGACATCATTGGTGAGGTCCGGCTGCCCCTGGCCAGTGTCAACCTGCAGCACGTTATCGAGCAGTGGAGTGAACTGGCGGCGGCCAGTAAAGTGGAGGTCAGTCCTGTTGGGTGGGAAACTCTGCCAGGAGGGATGCACTGTTGCTTCACTTGCCACCACCCCAAGAAGCAGGCCCTTAGGGGCAAGCACAAGAGTGGGGGAGACTCGGGAAACCTGGGGCCTGGTGTCATAACCCCAGGCAAGCTGGGTCCTCTGCCTGCTACTAATTGCTGGCATCACTCCATCAGGAAGAGCAGCTGGGTGAGATCTGCTTCTCACTGCGCTATGTTCCCAACACTGGCAAGCTGACGGTGCTCATCCTGGAAGCCAGGAAGCTGAAGCGAATGGACTCTCATGGACTCTCAGGTCAGCTGGGGCTGCTGTGCTCAGATCTTCCTACTCCTGCCCAGGCTTCAATGATGGTACCAAGAGCTGCAAAGCCTTGAAAGCTCTTGGTGTTAAGACCTGCTTCCTGCTGCCACCACCCTACCCAGACTTTGTCTGACTCCCAGCCCTCCCAGCACAGATACTCTAGCTTTGTGCAGAGCTGGAGATATCTTCCAGGAGATGTTATGGCTGGATTGTACAGGAAGCTTGTGGCAGGAGGAGGTGAGCTCTGGGGTGGCTGGCTCACCATGAGGAGTGACAAGTAGATGCCATGCTCTGCTTGGGAATGGCTCAGGGAACCTGTTTTGTGGCTGAGCTCCTCAGTCAAAAATTATCACTTGTGCCAGCTGTGTCCTCTCTCTCCTCAGATCCTTTTGTCAAGGTGCATCTCATCCTGAACAGGAAGAAATGGAAGAAGAAGAAGACAAGTGTGAAGAAAAACACCTTAAGCCCTTACTTCAATGAGGTGTTTGTTTTTGAGGTGCCTTTCAATCAGATCCAGGTGGGTTTCCCTGCAGCGCCCAGGGCTGAGCAGGTCCCCACTGCAGCAAGACCCCTCCCACTGACCCTCTTTTTTGTGTCCCCCCCAGAATGTGGATGTGGTCATCTCCGTCTGGGATCACGACAAAGTGACCAAGAATGAGCCCATCGGCAAACTCTTCCTGGGCTGTCGAGCCACAGGCAACCAGCTGCGGCACTGGTCTGACATGCTGTCCAACCCACGCCGGCCTCTCGCCCAGTGGCACAGCCTGCAGCCCCCCGATGTGGTTGACAAAGCCCTGGGACTGAAGTCTCACCTCAAGCTGCCCCTGGCCTCCAGATAGTGGAGGTCTCCTTCTCCACCCATGGAGCAGGATGGTGGGCTTGTGGAGGAGAGAGGGGCTTCTGCTCGGCAACATCTTGGTCCCAGCTCAGTGTCAGCAAAGAGGGGACTGGGACTCCTTTTGGCTAAGAGATGATCTGGCTGCTGGTGCAGTTCATGCCCTGTGTAATGCCTGGGGTGGGGCAGCTTGGTATCCCAGGGCAATGCTGGACATGGAGCAGAGGATGCTAGAGGAGATGGCATGGGCACAGGAGCCAGCTCACCTCAACTGCTCATGGGCCGGGGGCAAAAAATACACAGAGCTTCAGGCTCATGCAAAAACACTGAGTCCATTGACATTTATAAAGCAGAGGATTAACATTATGGTGGCATGGGTGGGAAATTTCTTTGGTTGTGAATAATTTGACAAGAGGTGTGTTCTTGGAAAGGTTTTATGTGTCCTGTGAAGGCTTTTAAACAAGACCAAGATGTTGAAGCACCTAAGAGGCTTGAGAGGAGAGAAAGAGTAGAGGTTGGTGAGGAAGGTGTTGGAGACAGAGGACTACGTCTCCAGCAGAGAGCTCTTTAGTGCCTCTGCTTTAAGCGTCCTCTGTGTCCTGGCTAGAGGCTAAATGAGGCAGCAAAATCACGCACTGATTGTCCACGTGGCTTCACTCTTAGCTCATTCCCAGCCCATGATGATTTGTGCACTCTAAGATGTCAGTCAGGCTATGGGACTCATCAGTGAGCATCCTCATGGACCACACAGATGAGGATGCACAATGTCAGCTCCATTCGCCCCACACAGTCCTACAGTAGTGGCACAGCAAGGTTTGCACCTCTGGCACCTGGAGGTGCTGCCAGGGTGGAGGGGCTGAGGCTCTTGCTTTCATAGTGTGATCACACTACCCTAATAAGTCTGGGTTGCAGCCCTCGCGTCACTCCTGGGCAGGTTTCGTGTGATCTGGAAGGTTTTTGTAGCCACGTTCCTGCCCTGCCCTGCTTTGTGGGGGCAGGGTGGGGGCTACATAAGTAAAGATCACTCCTAGGAGGATGAGGGCATCAGAGCTTTGCCTCTACATGCCCTTGATTACACTACAGTTAGGGGTGGCTCAAGAGCAGCTCCTCTGAGCCATCTGCAGGAGGAAGCTCCTTGGATTGGGCTAGAGGAGGAGGGAATTGCTTTTGCTCTAAAATACTTCTGCTACAAAGCAGCCACAGCACACACAAGATCTGAATTTTGGCCCAAAAGACAAAGGTCCTTTTCACCACAGGGAGCTGCAGGCACAGTGCTAATAGCTATTGCATGGACTGTGGAGGGGAGAGAGCCCAGTGCATTAATGAAAAGCCATTAATATTAAAGAGCGGTTAATCTGCGATTACCCAGAGCTCCACGGAGCGACTATCCAAGAGTTAAACAAACACGAAGCTGAAGAAGATTATGAAAACTCTTGATAGAGATTAATGACCTGATCTTAACCATAAAAACCTGCTGTGTCTGCTCCATGATAAATATTCTCCAGGCTTCACTGTGGCCGTGAGGAGGGAAGAAATGGCAGGGTGGTTTTGAGATGACTAACAAGTGAAGTGTGGCTTCTGCTGGGGAAACAGCATCTGCTGGCAGCCGCTAATGAGATGGAGGAGGAAATCAGTCTCCTGAGAAAGACTTGTAAAGGGATGTTTTAAAGCCTCAGCCTTCAGTCTCAGCCTAGAACAGGCTGTGCAGAAGGGAACGTCTCTGAATTGGGTTTGGGGTCCAAAATTTATTGCGAGGCTGGTTTTTGGTGATGCTATGTGATGATTTAGAGCCATGCAGGACCCAGAAAGGCTTTTGGAGGTGTTTGGAACAGGCATTTGTGTGTGCATGTGTTTATGTGTGTGTGTGTATTTTCTGGTTCCCCTATTTTGAAGTCAAAGCCTTGGGGTTCACTGCATAATTTATGGGGCTGGGCATAAAAGCATGTGCATTTTACTCCCAAAACAGATGCAGTTGAAGAATGTACAGGGACATCACCTCCTTGAGAAACATTACCCCCTGTACCAGTGCCTGCCCCTTCTCTCTCCAGCTTTGGCCCTGCTCAGTGCCTGAACTGAGTGAGCAGAGCTGGTGAGGCAAGCCCGTGGTGCTTTTAGGGGGAAGGCCAGGGAACCCGGAAGCGAGCACCCAGCTGGACTGGCTCCGGGCAGCCTGGAGTGAGCCTTGGTGCAGTAAAACTCAGCAATCTGAGTTGTTTGTTCAGGAGGGAGAGGCGAGCATGTGGGGATGTTCTCCACCTAGCTCCAGTTTTTAATGCACCGCCGAGGCTGCTTTTTCCCTCCGTCATCGCTTTTCCTTCTCAATATGCCTTGTGCGTTTACAGCAAGGCTTTGAGCACTCTCATCCTCTGGCAGGATCCTCTTAGTATCTGCTGGCAGCTGTTTGAAGCAGGGCTGGTGGATCTGGGCTTCATTTCATGGCTAATTTCACCCAAAATGAACACAGCCTGCTTGGGAGCCTGTTCACAGGAAGGCAAACAGCCCTGTCTTGTCTGCAAGCCGTCTCCTTTTCACCTCCCTGTGGCCTCAGCAAGGCTGGTTGTCCCTCATTCACCAAGGCCAGATGTCTGACTATCTTCTACCTGACCAATGCTGCTCGTGCACCTGGAGAGTGGAAGATGCAACAGAAAGAAAAGTTAAAGGAGGGGGAAACCAACCCCTCCTCAGCTTGTGTCTGTGCTGGATTCCCATGTCTGCATCTAGGGGGCAGGGCAGGTACATGCTCTGAGCTGCGTGTCTCTGTCTCTGGTCTGTGACCCTTGTTAGAGCCTCACCAGCCCAGATTTCTTCTCCTGGAGATGGAGAGTGTTTGCAAGAAGGGGAGAAGGAAGCAAGAGAGAAACCACGGGCATAGAGCCAGCTGGTAGCCAACTGGTGGCTGGAAGCTGGGGGTGTCTGAGTGGCTTTTTCCAGGAGGCAGGAGCCAGCCTTTGGCTGACCCTGCACCTCAAGGGCAAAGAGGGTTTTGCTGGTGGGTTAAGGGGGACAAAAGCAGGTATCCAAAGCCAGTCTGCATGGTGCAAGGTGCCCAGGTAGTGGGTGTGGATTTTGTCACTCTGCACTTAATTAGAAGCTTTGCAGGTCGGTGTCAAAGTGAAAAGCAGGGCTCGGGCCAAGCAGAGGTCTATTAAAGGAGACAAGAAGTACTGAAAATTGAGATGTTTGCTATTAAGATTCATAATCTCAATTATTTACATCTAGATCCAAGACTTCTGACCTCCAGAAGTTGCTCCCAAAGTGAATTATTCCCATATTCAGTGATTTTTATGGTATTTGTCCCTGCACTTTAAGAAATCAAATGGGAGAGCTGCACAAGGAGAAGGCTGAGCCTCATATGTGCTTGCAACCAGTCGTCTGCCGTGAGATAAAAATGATTACAGGCTGTCATCATTCGGCCTGGGTATGGACTGGCTGTCCTCCAGCCTCAGATTTCTTGGCTAGTCTTAGAGTTTTTAGAGCTGGAGAGTATCTAAGCTCTTCACACTAGGAGCAAGCATGCCTGTTTTACAAATATGCCTTAGCTAGCATCTTTCTACCTTGCAATTTTGTGGGCAAAATGGGTGCTTTGTCCTGCATGGGTTTTATTTTTTAAAAGCTCTAGCTCCTGGATTTGTGGGGTCTTGTGCAGGTTTGCAGGTTTTTTCTTTCAAAGCATGTTTGTGGTTGTTTGTGTGCTTGTGTAAATATATGAGGAAGCCTCTCAGCTCAATATCCAGAAGCGAAGTGGGAGGGTGGCTGGCTTTTGATTGAGGCCCTTGCAAAGGAGCGGGGCCCTGGCAGCCACTGGCCATGCCATGAGCCCGAGGTTTTCCGTGGGAGGCTGGTGATGTGAGATGGGGAGGTTTGCAAGCTGGATGGGGGGAAGGCCAGCACCCCTCAGCTGGCACAGTCAGTGGTACAGTCAGGGGGCAGCTGCTGGCCCCCGGCCCCCTGCCCTTGCCTACAGAAAAGCACTGCAGCAGCGAGGGGAAACCGGTGAAGGGTCCTGCACAACACAGGGCAGGAGAGATAGCTGCCATCAGCCAAGGGGTGTCTGGGAAACTGTGGTAGGAAAGAGGGCACTGGGAAGGGGTGCTGGGAAACCCTCCCTGATTGGCATTGATGGCAAAGGGGTGGAGATTGAGAGGTCATGCCTGGGTGCTGGGGTCTCCAGGGTCTCGCATGGGAGGGAGAGAGTGGAGGCTTTGTGCTGCAGCCAGGAGCAGGGTGGGGGAAAGGAGAGCGGGAGGAAGGCTGTGGGATGGTGTGCTGCTGCCTTTCTGGGTGATTGCTTCCTCCTCTGCCCCATCCGAGTCTGCTGTGGATGTTACTCTCAGTTTCTGAGAGAGATGCAAGGAGCCCTGTCCCTATTCCTATCCTTATCCCTAGTCCCCTTTCCTTACTGCCTTTTTCCTAGTCTTTCCTCTCCCTTTATCCTGCTTGCTTTTTCCAGCTCCTCTTCCCTGCCCTGACTGCTTCTGGGTCTGTTATATCTAGGACTGTTCCTGCCCCAGGTTGGGCTTGTTTTACTTCTGTATATGAAGATATTTTTAGGACCACTTTACATCTCAGTGCACCTTGCCCTGCCATGGGCAGGAAGGGAGGAGAGTCTTCCTCATGGGGTTAGAAGCTTCCTGCCCCAAACAGTCCAGTCCGAGGACCAGGAATGATAATGGATGTGTGGAGGTGCTTCCCGAAGTTCCATTTGAACTTTATGGGCAGACCTGGTAAAAACAGACCTCCCATTTCTCCATACTTCAAGCATAGGCAGGATGGAGCCCAGGGAGAAGCAGCACAAGGATTTCATAGCTTTTATGCTGCCAGGCAAAAAGTGCTCCCCAAAGAAATTCAGCATTATGGGTGAGTGGGTACCCACCAGTGATGACTTGTTGCATGTCAACAAGATGGGAGTTTCTTGACCAGCCCTGCTGACTTCACACAGAGGTGATGAAACCCCTGCAGGCACTTATTGCCATTCAATTTGAGCAGAAACAAGAATGAAGTATGTTAGCAAGAGGAGTTCAACTGAGCTTGAAAAGAGGCCTTGGCCTGCAAACAACCCAACCCATATCTTATGTCCTGTGAGCAGCATCTGGGAAGATGGTAGGTTTGCAAACAAGTGTTTCATCACCCTGACATCACCCAGACATTGCAGATGTCCCTGTCTGAGCCCAAAAAGCCCCTCTGTAGGAAATGGGCACTTCGAGCTGTGAATCAGTCATCGTTCCCTTAGGAAGAGAAACATTGTACCCTTGGAAGAGCCGGTGAAGCTCATTGCCTGTGAAGACAAGGAGAGGTTCGTCTAGGGTGGAGACCTGCCCAGCTGGCATCTGGTTTGGCCCTAGATAGAGAGCATTTTCCTCTTAACTTATATAAAAGACAGAGCAGTTTAGACATAGAAGCCTGAATTTTGGCATGAAGGGTGTCACTTAAGACAGCCCAGTTAAAACACTTGGCCTTGGTGTTTACTCTGGAAGGGACAAGGGGTGTGTTCACATCTACAAAGGCCTCCACTGAAGGATTCTCTGCTTTGGATGCACTCATCCCACACCACCCCTGACTTTTGCACATGTGCTAAACTCAGGTCTGGCTGCATAGGGGAAAATTCATGTCTCAGATACCCCCTGAATTAAGCATCTAGGGGTGTTCTTGAAAGATGCTCATTGGGGTTAGGTGTTGAGTTTTCCTGGCTCAGCCCCCTTGTACTCTGAGCTCATCCCCTCCCTTCCCAAGCCTGACTGAGAAGCACCTTCCAGAAGACCTTCCAGAGGCCCATCCTCTTGCAGCTGTCTTCTCCCATGGCTCTCTGTGTTGTCCAGGTAGGTGAGGCTGCCAAGGGTCTTTGCAGCTGACATCTTTTTTGAAAAATTAGGTGTCTGGGATCACACAGCATTTACAAAAAGCCAGTGTGTTGAAATAGATAAATTCCGGAGGATTGTTCCTTGCATGGCTACTGGTTTGTAGGGTAATTTCTGACCTTGGGGAGAGAAGAGCTTTGTGATTTATTACTGTTTCTCTTGAGCTCTATGGCCACTTTTTTTTTTTTTTTAACTAATACCATATTCTTGCTGCTGCTTTGTTTTGGCACAGAGAGCCTGAAAGACCTTTCAAGAGCAGGGACATGTTTCAGCCATACTCATTTGAGCACACAGAAGTCTCAGTTTGTTCTCCAGACATGTTCTGGGTCATGTCCTAATCTTAACCAGGCTTTGAGGATGCACATACAGATGAAGGATTGTGATCAGGTGTCGGGTCACTTCGGTAATGCTATCCAGGGGCAAGCTTGGTGGTAATTCCACAGGGATCACCTCCTGGACACATCAACTGCTGAAAGCCTGAGCATGCACCAGCACTGGGCAGACGTGTTCACTTTCCAGAGAGCTGCCAACTCAGCCTGGGGTCATGGAGAAAGGGCCACGCTGTGGCAGAGTCCAAAACTTCTGGCCCTGGGCAGAAGTGGGAAAAGCTTCTGAGAGGAGTGAGCTGTGTGCCCAGGGCTGAGCTGGGATGCAAGTGATCCTAACCCTGGCTACAAACACAAACTCTCCATCGCTGGAGACTGAAGCCCCTGTGTGCTACTATGGTCAGAAGGGGCTTCATCCCGAGGCATTTTCTGGTTTTTGCCCTCTCCCTGAAGCTGCTCTTCCCCCCTTTGTGTTTTCAGTTTGAAATGCTGTCCTTCCTCCAGGCTCCAGTTTGCAGTGAGTTGCAAACACTTCCAGCAGCACCAAAGAGTGTCCCTCTGAAATGGAAGGGATCATTAAAATGCCTTGTTTCTCTTCAAGGCCAGTGCTTATGCTGAAAGTATCCCTATGTTAGTACTTATGGGTGTCCATATGGAGTGATTCTGTTCCTTGTCCAAACTTGGTGATGATAAAAGTGAAGTGCATGGAGAGAAGGGTGGCAATGTGGTGTCTGTAGTCCTGCAACTTGCCAGGATACCCTAGTCACTCTGCTTAGCATCATCAGCAGGAGGGAACAATTGCTCCAGCACCCCAGTGCTGGCAGAGTAGTCTGCAGGTCCAGGCAAGCCTTTATGGTATGTCTGTACCTGTCCCAGGGCAAGAGGATGGCTGGTTATGTGCAAGGTCTCCAGGACCTCTAGTGTCTCTAAGTGCTGCTCTGGGCAAAGCCAGCTACCAGCTCATGTCTCCTTGCATGTGCAGCTGGAGAGATGAGTTTCCGTAGTATCATCAGTCCTTTCCTTTATTTTTTTTTTACAGGTGGAAGAGACTGAGAGCAGAGGGGTCCCTGGTGCAGGCCCACAGATCCAATCCCACCCCTGCTCCTCCCCTGCTTTGTTCAGCAGACTCCCCTTCAAGACCAAGCTTTCCAGTCACTTCTCCCTCTCTTGCCACTGCTGTGGGGCTCTGAGTCTGATTCCAGCCCCCTTCCACATGCCAGCTCCAAGAAATCCCTCAGGGGGAGCTGGAAGAAAAACCCATATCCCAAGGAGTCCACTGGTCAGAAACCTGCACATTGCCCCTTCACAGGACCTGTTATCACTCAGATAACTGACTGCATCTACTTGGGGAACCTCAATTTCATCTACAGTGGGCAAGTGCTGAGCATGAACAGCACTGGCAGCATCACTGACCTGCCTAGTGACCACAGCCTGAGTGGCATCCCCTACATCTGCCCCAGGGAGGGTTTAGATCATGCCTCAAGGTTGACATCTGGGCTCTGCTCCATGGGGATCGTCTTCCCTCTATCTGGCCTCATGGGATGGTGAAAGTCTTCTGGGAATGATGGACCATACCTGTGGTGCATTCCTCTAGCTCAGGTGAAGAGGAATGAGGGAAGGGAACAAGGTCAGCTGCCCCACATGAAGATACCCAAGTGTGAACATTGCATCCATTGCTGGCCCCTGTGTAAAACTCTCACACCTCATACTCACAGAGCCGAGCACCTCTCCGAAGGACTTGCCTGGAGCCTTCTTATGTCTTCCTTGAATTTTTCTGCAAGGAACTTGTTTATTCATCACTCAAACATTTACATAATTCCTTTGGAAAAGCCCTCTGTCTTTCTTAATGTTAACCATAGCTTCTAACTTTGGCACATTTCTGTTTTTCCGTTCTTCCTGGTCCTCACTGGGTTTCTTCCTCATGACATTTGGGTCTAGTGCCTCTCTGTTTCTGGGAGATCTGCCCTACAGCTTAACCTCTGTGCAAGGCAGCTCCATGGAAAGGCTTATGGAGACTTGGAGGCTCGACCTTCTGCTCATCCTATTACCATACCTCACTATCCACTCCTTCTGTATCCTAATAACACATCTGTTGGCCAAAATTTTGCTTATGGGACTTCTTTTTTTGAACTTCTTTATTCAACTATTTCAGGCCAACACTTCCCTATCACAAGGTGATAATCAAACCCTTGAACTCTGAGCAGATCTCATTTGCTGTGCTGCATGCCTGGACTCCAGGGGGTCCAGGAAGCCTTCATCTCACGGGGCTGAAAGGAAACTGCTTGGCTGTGGGGAATTTTTGAGTGGAGAACTCCCCCAGTTTTGATTCCTCCACCAAGAGCTGAGCTACTCTCTGGAGGAATGATGGGCCAGCACTGGCCAGAATGTGTGCAGCTGCAATGTTGCAGCGGGACAAATGCTGAGTGGGCCCAGCCTAGCCCACGCTAGGGCTTTCTCCCTCCTCCACATGCTACCAGGGCAAGCCCCTGCAAGACACCAGCTCATCCCAAGGACTTGCTTTTCCTTCACAGGCATCTGTGCATCTGTCCTTCACTTGCACAGTGCTAAGACTGGTGGAACAGGAAGCCTTCAGCAGCTGATTTGCCACTATCTATATAATGTCTGGGAGGCAGCTGCAATATATTGTCAGGGCCATGGCTGAATCAGCCTAAAAAACCCTGGCTAGAAGAGGAGGGAATGCCTGGGCTGGAGGAGAAGGGCAGGAGCTGTTTGGGTCCCTGTCTCCATGGGATCCCCTACACACACGCACTACATGCGCTGTGACCAGGGCTGGGGAATATTTCCAGCTACATTTCCACCTGTTTCTCCTTCAGATCCATGGAGATGTGGGTCTGGGTCATCCAATGGAGGGGATTACCTTTTTTGCTGGCAGCATTGGGCTGTTCCCCCATGCTCTGCTGCCTCTCCCCAGCCCCTTGGTGGCTGTGAGCCTTGAAGCTGCCACTACATAGCTTGCTTTTAAAAAAACCTGAGTTGTGTGGAAATATTCACACAGGGAGGAGCTGCAAATATTTCCCACGTGAGGGAAATAAGTGAGATTAAAAGAGCATGCTAATGATGGATGGCTCATTAAGGGATTGTTCTTGCACATGCTGTCGGCAGTGGATTTTTGGGGTGCAGGCTCTTTCTTCCTTTCTGAAGGGCAGAGCTGCTCACAAGCCCTTGGAGGTGAACTGAGCCATGCCTTTGTCTATAGAAAAGCCACTCTGTGTCTCTAAGGACAAATTTTTATTAGAGGCCTTGCAGAAGGATGGCTGTGTGCAGGGAGCTGGTGCTCCAAACAATCTTGAAGCCATATCTATTGTGACTGCTTGGTGGTAGGAGGAGGGAGAAGTCCCTTCTTGGCACTTCTGAGGAAAAACACCTCTCTAGCTCCTCCAGGGTGCCTCTGCTTGCCCACCCTATGGGTAGAAGATGTTCTCCTTCTCCCCACTCCTCCGTCCCTGGGGGCTCTCCCTCTCCTCCAGGGTTGCCTGACTGTCCTTCCAGCCAAGGGAGGTGCACAAGGGACTCTTGCACATCATTGGTCTGAGAAGGTCTCCATGCCCTTAAAGAGAAGGTGGATTTTCTGCTGAGCCACCCGAGACGCCCTTTTATACCTCCTTATTCAGCCAGCTGCCTGCGGCTCGTCTGTCCATTCCGTCCAGCCCGCAGGACTCTGATTTTCTCCTCCAGACTTGGGTGAGCCTTTCTGCATATCTCTTAATGACCCAGCTTGCTCTTAGGGGGTGATGGGGAAGCAGATTTACTCACCTGAGTATTAGGCATATAAATACCAGGTGGAGGGGCTGACCTGCTGGGAGAAACAGGGGTGCTAGTAAAACATGCTCTATCCTTTGCCTGTTAGAGAGGTCTGCACATTGGAAAGTCTCCCTCTGTCTGTTCCAGTGAGCTTCTTTCTTTTTGGTTTCATGCCTTCCCCTCCGTTGGTTGGTTCTGCTCTCAGCTTGACTGGCGAGGGCAAGCAGAGCCACAGGCTCCCTAGCGCTGACTTCTCTGGGGCCACAGGACTCGGGATCCTTGCCTGCGGTAACTCGGCAATAACTCCCTATTTACACCCCGTCCTGCAGCTCCCTACCTGGTCCTTGCAGCGCCTTCCTCCCCAAAAACACCTTTGAACAGGGACCGACATCCAAATTTATGGTGTCCTCCCCCAGAAACAGACGATTTAAAGCCCACAGGGCAGGCAGCGAGCTGCAGCCTGGCGTTGTCCGCTTGCTTCCTCGGCGTCGCTGCCGCCGAAGTGGGTGCATGTGCGCGGGGCAGGGATGGGAGTAAAAATAGCCGGCGTTCCTCGGCCGCCCCGTCCCTCAGCTGTAGCTCAGCCACCTGCGGTGGCTTGTGCTTCGCATCGCTCCGAGCTCCCTGAGTCACGGGGCTGGCACCGGGGAAAGGCTGCGTCCGAGGAGACAGCTGCAGCTCCTTCTGCAGCTCCCTGGCCATTTTTAGAAGCACTTTTCCCCCCCCTCCTCCCTAAAGTAATGTGATGGGCCTGCACATTTTCCAGGATAAAGTTTCCTTGGCCCTGCAAGCTGTGCCTCCTGCCTCGGGCATGAGCCCCTGTTAACACTTTCACCTCCCAACAGAGCCTCCCAGGTTTGCAGACACCTGCATTTTGGGGGCTTGTCTGCTCTGCAAAGGACTAGCTCAGTTTGGGCTTGGCTGACACTCCTGCATCATTCCATTAGGAGATGCAAGCAGGAGATACTGCTCTGCTAGAAAAGTAAAATTTTATTTATGGTGGAGATAACTTACAGCAAAACAAAGGTGGTTTTCCATCTCTTCTCTAATATGTTGAGTCGTACCTGTAAAATTTCCATTTAAGGCAAATGCAAGGAATTATCTGGGGAAACTCTTTGAGCCTTTACCAAGTCAACCACAACTTCCAACCCCACTTCATGTCACCTGTGCTGAGGTTGCTGCAACAGGCTCCCCTGCCCCACACAGTGGGTATGTGTACTGGCAGCAGCATCCTCTGAGGTCCTTCCTTGCTACCTGGGGTCACTGCCAACCCTTTGCAGGCTTTGGGGTATTTCTTGGCCTCACTTGGTCTCTTACAGAAGTCCCCTGACGCTGAGATTTGTGTTTCTATGAGGAGGCACGTGTTTGGCTCTTGTCTACAAACTGCAGCCTAGTTCCCTATATGATGAAAATTTGGTGAAGTTGGGAAACAAGAACAAGCCTGTTCCTCTTTTTATTTTCTAGAGGATTCTTGCTTTGTTTTTAAAACCCAAGAAAGTGACAACCAGCATGAGTAATTATGAACTTTTTTTCTTGGTTTTCATTTCAGGCTCACAACCATCTAAACCAAGATGTCTGAGTAAGTTCCCATTTTTCTGTCTCTAATATATTGTTGGCATTTAAAAACTTTTGTTCAACTGCCAACGTTTTATGTTTGTTAAGATTCCTCTGCTTGTTTCCAATTAGGATCCTAACTGACTGCCTTTTTTCTCCTTTCCCTTTTCTCTTCCTTCCTTTACTTGTCCATCTGCTTTTCCTGAACAGTGAAGAGGTAAGTGTGTCTTGCTGGGGTTTTTCCTTCAGTGATGCTCGTGGCATCAGTTCTGGCTTCACCATTCCTCCTTAGGAAAATCAGCTGCTCTATGTGTGTGTGGGAAGAATGGTTCATGGCAAGGCTTTCTTGCCGACTCCTTCTGGTAAACATGGGAAGGAGAAGAAAAATCCCTTTTGAAAGAGTTTTCTTTCCTCCTGACTTGGAGTTAGATGCTTTTTTCCCTCCATTCCTGCTTCCTCAGCCGGCCACGAGATGGTGCTGGGAAGGCAGTGGTCCAGAGCGACCTCTCCTCCATCGTCCATCCACCGTTCAGCCCTTGGCCTAGCATCCTCTCTTCCTTCCCCACATCTAGCATTTCATTGTCTACCTGCTGAGCACTGCCAAATCGCTTCTCAAAGGCAATCCAGGGAGACCTGGATCCAGGGGAGCGTGAGCAGGGTGGAGGTTGCATTCTTAGCAAGTTTTCCCTGGCTTCTGGCAGAGTCAGGTGGGGCTGGAGGTAGCTGGAGAAATGCAGGGGAGGGTGTGGGAGGATTGTTCATGGCTCTGTCACTCCACATTTCCTCTTAGGAAATTGCTCCATCCTTCATCTCTACTTGGCACCTCCCCATATGTCTGAAACACCACAAGCTCAAGCTTGTTCTCACTGAGAGAAAAGAGTATGTCAGGGACACATACAAACTCCACAATATGGTGCTGGTGTCCAACAGGTGCTTTTATTCCCCATCAAACCCAGAGCTTCCAGAAAAGGCTGTGAGGAGACTCTTTGCTATGGTACCAGTTTTCAGATGAGGAATAAGCCCTGGGCTAACAGCACTCAAGGCGCCCGATTATCCTCTGGTTAATGGTGTGCTGCATCTCTGAGCTGGGTGCCTTTCCTCTGCAGAGCCCTCCAGCCCTGTCAGGAGGGCCTTGGCACCATTTGCATATGAAAGACATGTCAGATTTTATTATATTTTGCTCTGCACATCCTTATCCACTTCCCCCTCTATGCAGCACAGACTCACACCCAAGTGCTGCTTTCTGCTCCCCACCCCTCAGCATATCAGATGTGGTGTGTTTGTCCTGTGCCAGCCCAACTCAGCCTTGCCTGGTCTTCTGGGCAACATGCTGAGAAAACAGCTGAAATGCAGAAGTTGTGGCTTCTTTTATAAATTCCTGTTGTTGCTGTTTCAGCACATGACAGGTATAGAAAAGAAACCTGTAGTCGTGTCTGTCCTCCAGCTGTGATAAACACACCCTTCAGCATCTCCCGCACTGGGTCTTTTCAGCTCCAAGAAATTACACAGCCTTCATGTTTTCACCTGCCTGCCTGTCCTTCTCACTAGGGTGTCGGGGCATGTGCCATGGACCGCTCAGAAAGACATCCCACAGCTCCTTAGCACCCAGAGACACTGGGGCCATGAGCTTGAGCGCAAAGTAAAACACGTGTCTGAGTGAAAAGGAAATTAAAGAAAAGGCTAAAAGTCCCAAGAAAGCAAGTTTGAAGTTATATTTTATATGCATATTTTTGAGTTCATCACCCTTGTTATCTTTTCCTGACGCACTTTGTAGGTTTTAGCTTCCTGAGGCTGGTAAAGCTTGATTGAGCAGGGAGACTCTTCTTTGAGTGCCACTGGTTTGGAGACCAACTGTGTGTCAAGCTCCTGGCTGGAGCAGCTCCCTGGCAGGGCTGCAGGTCCTTAGTGGACTGTGGCATTGCATGGGGAAGGGCAATGGAAAGGGGAATGGGCACCTGATGACCTGCTTCTCACTTGTTTCTTCCACTTGCAGAAAAAGAGGAGGGCAGCCACTGCCCGTCGGCAGCACCTGAAGGTATGTGGCACTGCTGTGGCTGTGCAATGTATGTCCCGACCACCCCATCTCCCATCCCAAGCCACTCAGCTCTCAGCACTCCCTCTCCTAGAAGAAGCCATAATGCACAATGTGGGGACCTCCCACCCCACTCTTTACTGTGTCCCCACCACTCTCTCTTGCTTCGAGATGGTGGTATTGACAGGAACACCCCAAGCTGCCTCTCCATCAGGGCTCCCACTCCCTTGTTGAGCCCCCTTCCCTCTTTCCTTGACTCCACCCTGCACTGACCATTCTCCTGCTGCCTTCCAGAGTGCTATGCTCCAGCTTGCTGTCACTGAAATAGAGAAAGAAGCAGCTGCTAAAGAAGTGGAAAAGCAAAACTATCTGGCAGAGCATTGCCCTCCCCTGTCACTCCCAGGATCCCTGCAGGAACTTCAGGTAAATACTCCTTTAACCCTTTCACAGTGCTGGAGCAGAAAAGATTTGACTCCATCAGTCAGCCTGGTGGATCTAGACTGACCTTCCCATCTTGACACTCTTCTCACCTGTGGTGCCCTGAAGCTGGATGGATGTGGAACTGGCTTGAGAGGCAGGTGGGGTCTCTCTGCAAAAATGTGTTTCTGATGATGTATTGAGGTAGCATTTGTGTGAAGACAGTAGCATGGAGATTAGGACAAGCCACCCTTTGCCAGCTGGTCTCGACCCCACCTAGTCTTCTGGATTGAGATCTTTCAGAGCCAGAGCTATCAGGAGGGAGGAATCATGTGTGTGGGTCCAGAAGTCAATACCCCTCCCTGCTTTCCCCCCAGGAGCTGTGCAAAAAGCTTCATGCCAAGATAGACTCAGTGGATGAGGAGAGGTATGACACAGAAGTGAAGCTACAGAAGACTAACAAGGAGGTGAGTTTCCCCTGGAGCCATCCTTCAGGGAGTCTCTAGCCCATTCTTCATGCCTCCCAGCGCTGCTTGGGTCCATCTCATGAAACCCATGCCCTGCTATATCTCTGCCCCTCTCATTTCATCCCCCCTCAGCTGGAAGACTTGAATCAGAAACTCTTTGACCTGCGTGGCAAGTTCAAGAGGCCGCCCCTGCGCAGAGTGCGCATGTCGGCTGATGCGATGCTGCGGGCTCTGCTGGGCTCCAAGCACAAGGTCTGCATGGACCTCCGAGCCAACCTGAAGCAAGTGAAGAAGGAG
The DNA here is from genome assembly GCF_025592945.1 of Manacus candei. Lineage (NCBI taxonomy): Eukaryota > Metazoa > Chordata > Aves > Passeriformes > Pipridae > Manacus > Manacus candei. The sequence continues at coordinate 4,481,807 of NW_026138108.1, forward strand.
GACACCGAGAAGGTACTCCTTCCCTCTCCCCTATGCCCGTAGCAGGAGTTGGCCCCCATTCTTCAGGGCTCACACCTCCCTGTGTGATAGACAGGGATGAGAGTGAGTGTTTCTCCATAATGTTCTTCCTGCTCAGTATTTCCTCCTCTGGCACCCGTGATGTTGAAACAGGAGGGTGTAGTCCAAAAAGATGTATAGCATGGGTGGAACTGGGTTCCTCTAGCTGATATGGGGGTTTCCATGGGTGGACAGGTGAGGGGCCCTGCTCAGGTGGGCTCTTACACTGGGGGGGCACCACTCACACCAACCTGACCATCCCTCCCTCAGGAGAAGGATCTTCGTGATGTCGGTGACTGGAGAAAGAACATTGAGGAGAAGTCCGGCATGGAGGGCAGAAAGAAGATGTTCGAGGCTGGCGAGAACTAAGCACCTGCCTCTCCACACCTGTCCTCCTCTCCCTGCTGTCCCTGCTGCCCGCCGGGCTCAGGGGCACTGACCGGGTGCCATTTCTCTCTAGTTTTGTGAAGAGCTGCGTCGTGGCAGCAGTGATGTAAATAAAGCTTTGGTGGGAGAGGTGGGTGTTGCCTGCCTGGGTGGCCAGACCCTGACTCATGACATGGTGCCAGCAGGGTCTGCCCCTCCAGTGGGGTTCCTGGTAGAGTTGGGGAGGCTTTGACAGGGACTGTGCTGTGGGGAGGGGAACCTCTCTGCTGTTGGTCCCCCTCCAAAGCTGGGAATGCTCATGGCCTTCCCCAGTGGCGAAGAGACAAAAAGATAATGGTCCAAGCCTCAGGAGGTGTTGCAGAACCTCAACCCATGATGGCATCAACAGGAAGCTGTGGGGAAGAAGCAAAGCCCAGAAGGGAGGAGAGGGGTGACAGCTGCAGGGCAGAAGCAAATCCTTCAGCTCCAGTGGGCTTTGAGAGAGGCAAATTTAAGACAACCTTGACAGCACCTGTGGCAGCACCCCAGGACTGGTGCAGTGTAGAGCGCTGTGGTTTAGAGATGATGGCTATCACCAGAGTGGCATGGGCAGCTGGGGGAGCAGTGCCTCTCCTGCCACAGTGGGGATGTCCATGCCCCCTGCTTTCCTTTTGGGTTAGCCCAGAACTTCCAAATTCCTAGCTGCCAACAAGTAAAACCTTAAGTCAGTCTCAATGGTTTTTTAAAAAAAAGCACAAACAAAAGAAACCCCCAAATTCACCTTCCCTCTGCCCTCTCCCATCCCCCCAAACCCTCAGACCATGAAGTTTCCGGCACAGCTCACTTCTGCTGAGCACAGGAAAAGCGAAACGGCGGCAGCACCCTTGTGCTGGAGCTGTCCGTGCGGCCGCCGCGCCAGCCAGGAGGGAAGATGTCAGACTCGGAGGGGTGCCAGGAGGGTGCAGAAGGTGTGAGCCAAGTGGCAGATGAATCCCCTGGGGAGAGCGAGAGGTGAGGCTTGGGGACACCACACCTGCCTTCCAGTCCCGGGATACTGGGAGGCTGGGAAACGGGGGAGGGCAACGGTGGGCAAGGAGGATGCGCGACCAAAACAGTGATGACCCACAAGGCTGGAATGGGTCAGATGTTCCATCAGGCTTTTGAAAAGCTTCTCCAGGTAGGGAGAGACTTAGATTTTTCTAAAGCTCTCATCCCCTTTGAACTTCAAAGTCCCTGGGAGGGGGTTGATCAAGTGGGGAAAGACAGCTTCAGAAGCAGGCAAGCTCAGTGAGCATCTGGTGACCTGGATCTGCTCCACAGCCAAAATCAGACCCATCTCTAAGACCAATGGGTGGAGATCAGCTGCATCCTCTGCTTGCTGGGCACATCTGATTTCTTGCTGTGTGCCCTATGTCTCTAGCCAAATTAACCTGGCAGTATTTCAGGCTAGCTGCTGTAAGGTTATACATCTCCCTATGCCTCTGCTCTGCTTTATAGCTTTATCAGCAGAGACTGTAAAATTTGGGATCTGTTTGCTCCAACGCAGGCAGCTTTCCATGGGCGTTAAAAGAAGACAGATCAGCGGCAGAGACCACATCTGTCTGTGGTGGAGGCAGACAGAGATAAACTCAACCAAGGTGCATCACCCAGAAGTACTCAGACTTGGACTGGATTCAGGCTGAGCATCCAGTGAGCTTAGGGGGTTGCCTGATTTTTTCACCTCCAGCTTCAAAGCTTGCATTAGCATTTCTCCCCAAGGCTTCTGAGAGCCAGCACAGTTAATGTTGACAGGGGAAAAAAACTCTTGAGTGACAATGAGAGGAGAAAGGTGTGTCATCTCCTGTCATTAGTGGTTGCACTAAGTGTTTAGGCTGACACTTGACAGCAATTAGCCTTGGCTGAAGATTTGACTGGAAACTTCAAAAGGTGCTGGAAGACTCTGTGCATGACTTTCTGCTGAAACAAAGGAAAGCCTTGGTTTCTGGGGGAGCACAGGGGTTTCCTCAGCACTGGAATCTACACAATTCCCAGCATTGCTCCAGCGTGGCTTTGCCTCTCTTGCAGGCTCAGCTCACCTTGCAGTAGCAAGGAGCAGGTGCCGTGCGTGGCCCAAGGCAATCAAACTTTCCTGCTCCCCTCTTGCTGCAGTTGCTACAGGTGCTGGTATGTTGATGGAAGCAGGGCCACCGCTGGGGTCTGCTGGTGGAGCAGGGTCAGCTTGTTCCCTTTTCTGTTTCCTGCTGGAGTTCCTACTAAATAAGAGGCTGTCTGGAGGAGTCTGTTCTGTAGCACTCAGACCCTTACAGCCTTTAGAAACATGTTTAAAAAGAGTATATGTGATCAGTGACAGCAGCGTGGTGCATCCCTTCCTCTCTAGCTGTGTGTGTTTTAGAATCTTAATGAAATTTCTTAATGAAACTTGATGACAAATGTAGTGAGCAAAAATAAGTTCCTCTTTGTTTTAAAAATCAGGAAAATTACATTTCCTCCCAATTTGTGTAATAGTTTCATGTGCAGCTCTAAATTTCTCCTGTTTTTACTTGTGCTATTTAAACACTTCCTAGGTGATTACCAGTCCCCAAATGGAGGAAGGAAGTGTTTACTTGCTGTTTGGTGCTACATTTTCTCACCCTGTGGCTAACTCAGCTCTCTCTGATCTCCTCTCCTTGATGAAAAAGCTTTTTTCAAGCTGACCTGTGTATGGATGGAGTCAGGACAATGCTTCTAAGACAGCCTAAAGCATGATGGAGGTGTGAGCAGTGAGTCTTGCGATAGAGCTGCCAGGAAAGTAAATCCCAAGGCTCCTGGGTGTAAATGCACAGTGGGAGGTGTTGGCAGAAAAGTATAGGTGCTTGTCTATTTAACTGTCCAGTGTATATAGAAGAGGAGCTTGCATTAGAAAATGTCCTAGAAATCTTAATTTGAACATAGCCCACTTTGTTTCCCCATACAAATTGGGACATGCTGGCTAAGTCCTGCTGATGCCAGTGCAACACTACTTAAACCAGACTGGTGTTACATTCTCTTCCATGAACTGGAATTGCTGTATTAGGAAACTGCTGCTGTGTGAGCCTTCCCAAGTAAGCGAGAAGCTGGAGGGAGCTCTGGGGAGGTGGCTGCTTGGGTTGTCCTGCCTTGACAGTGGGAGGCTGGGAGCCCAGCATGCAATGGATCTGTTACTCAGAGCTCTCTCCATAAAACTCTGGAGGCTTCAGGTAGCCTCTGACCTTGGTTCCTACACCCATAGCAGTGCACATCCCCACAGCTTGGGCTGTGCTCTGCAGGATATCTGCACCTGAGAGGCAGCATGGCTCATGTGGCAGGTTTCTCTTTCCTGTGGGGTCTGAGATGAGACTGGCTTTTCCCAAATTTCCCATCTCCTTCCTTCTGGGGTTTCCCACCCCACGAGCTGTAGGGAGCCCTTGGCGGCCCATGTATGGTCACTGCCTGGGGAGAGGCTCTGCTGTGCCAGCAAGCCCCAGACGTTTCCTTGCCCTGTCTGTCCCCAGCTGTCTTGAATTCTCCAGATCCTTAGAGGACTCTCAAGGGTCTTTGCTAAAATGACTGCTGTTGCTAAGTATATCCATGGTTGGAAGGAGGTTGTCTGGGAAAACTGATACTTGGAGAGTCTTTGGACCCCTCAGTGCACTAGATTCCTTGGGGGTGGGATGGAGGGATGGCTGATCCCTGCTCAGGAGTAACTGGTCACAGTTTGACCCAGCTGGGCTCATTAAAGTGGAAAAATAGTAGGGAAATAAACAGGGGAGGACCAGATGGATTATTTAATGAGACTGGGTTATACTTATGGTTTCCAAATTGGATATAGGTGGTCTGGCAGCGGCATTAGGGGTAAAGAACTGTCTCTAATTATAGGAGGTATCAGGTGCCTTCACTGCCCTTTTCTCCTTGGGGGTAAAAAAATAAATTAAGCCTGGCATGCCTTGCCTTGCCTTGCCTCTGAGCTTATTTTGCTATGTAAAGCTATGGGTTTGGAGGAGTGTGTGTTAAAGCAAGGGATTGCCCAGGAGCCTTCATTTGAATTTTACTTTCTTTTTTTTTTTTTTTTTAACTCAGAAGACTCTCTGCTGGCTTGAAGGCTGGCTGTTTTAAAACTCTTGGTGTGAAGTCTGGCTCTGAAGCTTGTGGGAATCCCTTGCCCTGGATTTTGTAGGGTGAACTTACTTCAGAGGGTTTAGAGTTTTTCCCAAAATCTGAAAACTGTTCTGCTTGCAGTAACTGGAGGGGCTGGTGGTGTGGCAGGAAGTGCTTAACCTTGGCATGCCCTGGGGATCCTGGGCCCCTCTGCTCTGACCCTCACTGACCTTGCTAATCCAGCCCGGCTGATGCTCTGCCTGCATCCCCTCTTTGCATCCATCACCCCTGTGACCCATGTGACCCCCCAGCTGTGGGTTTGCACAGTGGCTGAGCTGGCTCCTTTCTGCATTGGTGCTCTCCCCAGAGCTGGGCTTGCTCCTAACTAGGCACTCACCCAGCCTGGCTGCTGCCTCTGCCGGGATACTGACTGGCATCTGGAGAGACCACCTGGCCAGGAGGTGCTCCAAGACCTCACTGGTGCCGTGTTTTTGTAGGAACAGCTTTTTCTTTGAAGGGGGTGGGAGTTCTGACCCAAATAAAGTTGTTGCCCAGGCTCCAGAAGGCGTTGGTGTGACCACCTGGCTCCTGGGACTGTAATCTGACTCTGACTGACTGCAGACCAGCAGTGGCCCTCAGGGGCTCAGAGGAAAGGCCGCAAGGATTTGATGCCCTCCCCTCGTCCTCTCCATGCAGCCCTCCTGCTACAGTCCAGCTATGCAAACCTGCCTGGGAGGGATGGTGCTCACCCCAGCTTGCACAGCAGCTTTGACCTCCTGTAGCCACAGTTTCTGTTCCCTTAATATGTCCAACAAACTCCTAATCAGGCTGAGCCTTTGGGCTGACTGACGAGGTGCTTTGGCATCCTTTGAAGCCAAATGCACAGGGAATGGATTCTCATAGGGTTGTTCTGTTCTGAAGTCCTTCATAAGGACAAACCTTGAGGATGTACATCAATGCAAGGAAGACACGGGTCTATATTTTTATGATAGGGACTCAGGGGCCTCTTTGCCCAGGTTTTGTTCTGGATCATGGTCATCTGGTATATGAGTAAAAAAATATGTCCTAGGAGGTGCTGCACATTCTGGGAAGGCAGCTGTCCTGCATGGCATGACTTTGGTATGATCAGTACTAGAGGAGCATCTCCAGTGCCCAACCAAGGTCAGAGTGTCACCATGATGAGTGCTTTGTGGCTGTCCTGATGGCCTACTGCCTCAGGGAAAAGAGGACAGGTTAACTCTACTGCAAGGCTGGACAGTTGAGATGTTTAGGAAGGGATGCCCTAACTGTAGAACTTGCCCACTATATATTTACTACCCTAGAGAGTTTCCTATTGGACCTGTATGACATCTGCCAGGCCTTGGCAGCTGTCTTAGGTAACCCAAGGCATCATCAGTGGTGCTTGACACCCATGTTTAGGCACCTGAATTGCTCCCTAATTTCCCAGTATCATCTAGGAAGCAAAGGCCATAGCCCTGCTCTTCTGAGGTTTGGCCAGGTATCTTGCAGTCCTCAGACTGTCTGCATGTTCCACAGAGGCTCAGTCACGAGTGGGTTAACCAGCCCTGCTTGGAGCCCATGTATGTTTTCCTTGCCAGTGTATCCATCCTAACACGCACCAGATGTGTGAGGCAGCCGTTGGACTGTCTTAATCCCAGGTTTCAGCACTCAGAGTTGTCTTTCTCACGGGCAGGTCTGCAGTGGCTTCCACTCCTGCAGCCCACATCATCTGCAGGAGAACTTGCAGCAAGGCAGGGCAAAATATTTTCTGTTATTTTCTTCTTTAAACAAGTCCCTCCTGGGATGGGCTGCTGCAGCAGAGCTGATGCTGACAGCTCCATCTTCAGTCATATGAGGGGAGTGTCAAATGCAGGAACTACTTGAGTTCACCCTGTCTCAGAGGAGCAATGCATCCACCACAGCCTGGTGCATCTGGTAACTGTCCAAGGGATACCCAAGTAAAGAAGAAGAAGCATGAGGAAACCCAGCTGGCTTTATTAATGAATGGATATGGCAGTCACTGGGCTTCTGTTAGCTTGATTGGTGACTTGCACCCAATGATCTGAAAACTTGGGGCCATCTGGGGGCAACTGATTGGAGATGTACAAGATTTGGTTTAGTTGAATCTCAGTTTATTTGGATTTCTCTTGCTATTGCACAGATGTGTAGACCCAAATGTTTTTGCCAGTGTACATCAGCACCATCGCTCTTCCTGCCATAAAGCAGTGCCAGTTTGCATCAGCTGGAGGTCTTCGGTTCTTTCCCTTACACATTCATTTTGAAAACAGATTGCTAGGGATTAATTCTGCATTACCAAGGAGCCTCTCCCCCAGGAAGGCTCTAGGTATCTGTTGCTTGCTGCAGCTGAGCAGACAGTATGTGTAACGCCTTTTATCAAGTCCTTGCCAGATAGTTTGGAAAATATGATCTCTTCTACTGTGCTTGTGCATGCTTGTGCTTTTCTGCTGCAGAAGCATTTTCCTTTCCAGTGCAAGCTTGCTTTGGAGCTATTAGCATTGACAAACCCTGAACTATTGACAGACCCCAAGCAATCACTGCTGCCAGCTATTTGGGAGGGGCAAAGTTCTCCTCCAATAAAATTGGTGACAATAATAATTTCCTCTTAAAATAAGTGCCTCCTTGCAGTTGTCACGTAGCTTCCCATAACATGAGCTGACAGCATTGTGCCCGAGCTGAGCTGTCTTGAAGGGCAGACTAATGAGATAGACTATGCTCCCCTGCTCTGGTGGGACTTCTCCTTCCTTAGGGTGGCATTTGTCTCTTCTGCTGCATCTCCATGCCAGTTACCACCTTCCTGCACACAGCCTTAGCTGCCCTGTGTGCAGAAAGGCTCATCTCAGCTTTTTGTTGGGCCCCACTTGATGGAGCCATGTGTCTTCAAGCTTTTTGGATACATGATGATACTTTTGCAGGCCTTTTCAAAACAGCTTCTGTCTTCTGCCCAGCTTAGAGAGGGAGGCATGGATGGATATTGGCAAGGTGATATTAGATGCCTTTCCCCAGCACAAGGAGGGACTTAAAGTGAGGGTGTAGCTTGGAAGCAGGAACTGTCAAACAGTGCTTGGGAGTTCCTTCTTATCCACTTAGTCTACTCTGACTCCAGCTAAAGTAACCAGCCCAGCAGTGTAAAGCAAATTGCTAAAACTGCTTGTATTGCACAACATCAGGGCCTCAAAACAGCTGTAGATGAGCTAATAAGTTTATATTGGGCAGAAGCTGTATTTTGCTTCTTGAAAGCTGTGTGGTCAGCTGAGCAGCATGGCTTGACAGGGCTGCACTTGTGCAGGGGTACTGTCCTACAAGCCTATCAACAAAATGTGGTGCTTGGCTTTGGATGATGCTTAAACACGTCACACAGATGCCACTTGGTGAAGGAAGGTGGTGCCTCTGTTATAGGTTATGCCCCTCTCAAACTCAACGTGGGAGATGTCTGAAGGTGTCTTCAGCTGCCCAGTTCCCATCTAATCCAGCTAGTCAAATCAAAGACCGCTCCATTTATTTTGAATAGACATTCAAAATTCAAATTCATTCAGCAGTTTTCCAAACCTTGGTGAGCAGAGACCAGTGACAAGGCAATGTGATGCTATAAGAAGGCCTTTTTTAGGCATTTCCTACAGTGTCTGCTGGGGAAAGACAACCACTTGGCAGCAGTTGCCTATAGCTTATCCATCCTGGCTGGAGTCCTTTGTCCTGCTTCTTGGCCCTGCAGTGGAGAAGCATCCTAAAGAGATGGAGTCTGTCTCCTCAGGGCCAATAGTTCTCCTCTTGTCCTGTAATGACCCTCCTACATAGGATGGGAGTGTCTTATCTGCAGTCATTGTTTTGTCTTCCTGTCTCTTTCCCAATGGCTTTGTTGATTTAACCTAATATATAGATATGGGGCACAGTATCAGTAATGACTCTGGCTTAACATGCTGGACCAGCTGCACTCCTCCAGGGCTTGGCTGAATCACTTGGCCCTGGCTTCGGTCTGGAAACTGGGATGGTGGCTCACTGCAGTGGCTCAGGTAATATCTCACTATTTGCATAGCACTTAGCACAACAGGGGCTCAGATATCCTTTAACTATGCTGGGCTACCCAGTTAATGCTTCTCTCCTTCTCCTGTTTTTAAAATCCATCCTTTGTACTGGTTTGTATGACCCCTGGAACAAAAGCCTCTTCTCTTACAATGCTTGTAAGCTTGTATCTTCCCCTCTCACTGATAAATGAAGCAAACTCTTGGGATTTTAGGTTTATGGATATACCCATTAAGTTCCCCAGAGAGAGTCCCTTTTCCATACTGTGTAAGGCTGAGAGGTAGCAGTGGGGTAGAGGAAGAAGGATGTTCCTTCTAGATCCAGCTTCTGATTCCCTCTCATTTCTGCCTCTTTGGATGTCTTCGGAAGAAAGTCATTGTTGATCCCATGCCAAATATTTCAGACTTAGTATGACACAGTGTTTGTTGGCTCTTTTGACCCAGCCCACAATTATACATGTTCTTCATGGTGCTCCTCTGAGTGCGCAGGCCTGGCAAAAGCTCTGAGCCAAGACAGCTCCTGCCTACGGCCCCCCCTCCCTGAACACCCATGGGTCATGTGCTGGCTTGGGAATATCCTCTCCTGACTCGTGGCCAGGGCAGAGGAGGGCTTGCTAGGGAGCATCATTGGGCCTGCACTCCTTCCCCTGCACCCTGAGCTAATTGCACAGGCAAGGTGCCCTGCCCTCCTGGCAGCACACTTCTGGAGCTTGTAATGAGCTGTTCTGGTGTGAAGGAGACAACGTGCTGCTTTTGGCTGCTAGATGTGCTCTTTCCTTGGGATTATCTCTGACTGCCTGTTTTGGTCTCTGGTTGCCCAAAAGTGAGTGCTGGCAGAGTAAGCTGGACTGAGTTAAGTGAGAATTTGGAGTGAAGGTAAGGTGGGCAAACCCTATCCATCAGGTTAATGTATAAACCACACCATCTATGCACCTGATGTACCAAATGGTGTGCCCCTTTCCCTGCTTTCAAGAGCAGGGGTTCCTGAAGGGCTGGGCAAATGCTGATGTCTGCTGGGCTGGTTCAAAGTGGGGGTTGCATGTGCATGGTGAAGAGAGGCTGGTGAGATGTTAGGAGAGGGAGAGAGGTTTGTGATGGCAGAGGGAAAGATGCCTCACTTAAAAGACAAACTGGACACTCCCCCATCTACTCCATTGTCCTAGAGGGGCTGCTGGTGGAAGCACAGGGTCTCCAGCTGAGACAGGGCTCTGTGTCCTTGCTGAAGATGTGAGGCTGTTCCTGCAAGAACATCTTCTCAGGGTGAGATCCCCACTGACATGCAGGCATGGGCCTCTGGAAACCATGCTGGCAGATGAAGGCAATCGTAAGAGACTGGCCCTCACAGTGACTGTACCTGGGGCTTATGCTGACAGTGCATCCCAGCAATATTGGAAAGAATTGCTTGGGCTGCATTTCCTACAGGACTAGAGTATTTTTGTTTCTTTTTTTTTTTCTTTTCTAGACCATGTGTGAGCCTTCAACTGATTTTGCAACTAGTCCTACATAGCAGAATGATTGTGTAATTAATGGGAACTGGTGCGGCCCTATCTCTCTCTGGGACTCCTGCTCTCTTTCCCACAGTGATGGGACAGACTCATTCTCTCTCTTAGCATCTCACCTTCTCTGCTTCCCCTGCTGCTGGGAAGAGCTTTGGGAAACTCTTCAGTGCCATGCAATGTGTTCCTGGGTGCTCCAGCCATCCCAGGTCCTGCAGCGGTGTGCATTTTTGCTGCAGAGATTTATGGTGGTTCTCCTAGCTCAAACTGTGCCAAAAAATAACAGATGAATCAATTCTTTGTTTTTCTTCCTGTGTCCACTGTACTCCTACTCGCTTCCTGCTGGGACTAGGAGGTTTGTTTCTGTGAAAGGATATGAGCAGCTGTGGGACTGATGCTGACCTTACTGTTCTTGGATACATGGTGTGACTCAGACTGATGCACGTGGCCTCAGCAGTGAGAGAGAGGAGAGGGGACTGAAGGCACATCTGTACTGCAAGATGATGGTGTGGGATTTCTCCTGCACTGCTCTTTCTCTTTCACAGCCTTTGTGCCTTCAAATAATAGTTTTAAATGGTCCCTGCCCCATGGAGATGGAGACAGTGACTCTGTCCATGTGTAACTTGGTGTACAGTTCCTTCCCTTCTTGCAAGCTGTGGGTCCTGCTCTGCTCTCCATTCCCTGTTGTACTGCAGGACCCTGCTGACGCTGGAGGAAGGATGAGTTCTCTTGTTATACCTTGTATCCTTCTCAAAGATTAAAGCCAGGGAGAAGGGCAGGAAGCCTTTCCCAGAGGTCGAGTAGCCCAGACATCTTGCAAGATTTTTCTAGGTGGAGTTCAGTACCGGGAATGTCTCTCCCTGGGAGCAACACAGAGCTCAGCCTGTTGCAATTAAGGGACCTCTTTTCTAACTGCTTCACTTCTGGTGTTTCCAAATTATCTTAACATCTTAGACCAGTAAGAGCTAATGTCATGACCTCTCTCTGGTCCTGGATTTCATCATCCAAGCATGGGTTTTGTCAGCCCTATTCATTGAAAGCCCTATCTCTGAGAGGCAGTCAGGCCTGGAATTGGGGTGGAAGTCTGCCGAGTGCTTGCAAGACAAAGAGCTCATGCTGGCATCCTCAAGGAGACAAACCAAGGTGTGGAGCCAAGGCTCTCTTGCTGGGGGAATCAACAGCTTTTCCCTCTGCCCATTTAAATGGAGGATTTCGCCTCTGGTAGGTAGCGGTGTACCCTTGCCTCTTTCCCTCTCCACACCTAGCAGGCTCCTGCCTTCTCCTGGTGACAGTGGCTGCATTCCTCCTTGCCCCTCCTCACCTCCCTGGGGATCACCTGGCATCTCTGCCTGAAGTAAGTGCCTGCTGTGATTTCATTCAGCCCCTCATTGTTGCTAGCCCATGGCTGGTAGCTATGTCTCTGCCTGCCAGGGCTCCTTCAAGTTGCATCCTTGTCTGGCTTGGACCATGGGAGTCACTGGCAGGTTTGGGCTGATTCTCTCCAAAAAGAAAACCCTGTAGGTGCACACTTCATTTCAGCTCTGGCCAATTGTGGTGAAGTCAATAGGAATGTTCACATGCTTAAACCTAATTACTTCTGCAAGCACTTGCACGGCTGGGACAAGCTCTTTTTTGGCAACAGAGAGCTTTTGTGGTGTATCTCTTGCATCTTCTCACCAAATTTAGAAAGAAAAATATGTAGTGTGATATTGTCTGAGCAGCCCACAGAGTAAGGGCAGCATCAATGTCCGTGCTTTGTTGTTTTTGTTGTTCATAATCACTTAGGTGATGCTTAGTAAATACCTGCACAAAAAAAATAAGCTGTTTTAAAATGAAAAGACAGTGGAAAGACACTTCCTTATTTTATTTGAGACTTCTGGGTGTATTTCATGGGCAACTTCCCCATTTCAGCTTATCAGGTGTCAAAAAACACTTCTGAAGAAGTGATTGAAAGGAAATGTGTAAATGAGATGAGAGGGACTGAAAGAAGAAAGAAGGTAAGGGTCTAAGCAGGGTGATTCCACAATAACTGCTTCTATATTGGAGACATCCAGACGAATATTCCCGCGTACCTTGGGGAACATGGGCAGGCCATGCCAGGAGCACCATAATGTGCAACTATAAGGCAGGGCTGGAACTTGCTAGGTACAAGTCCAGGCACCTGTTGGTTTGGCATGGCAAAAGATGTTTTCCCCTCAGAAAAAGCACATGTGGATGCAGGGTAAGGAAGAAGACTTCCCCCCCCAATCCCTGCCCCGATAGCACTCCCATGATGAACATGAATCTGAATGCATGGCAGATGGGCATTTTGTTTTAGCAGGTGGCAATGTTAGTCTTTCATCAAACACTCACACACTTCTTTAATCTCCTGAAATATCAGTGTTTCATGGAGGCAAGCCAGATTTTTTTTTCCCTTGCCCTATTTGATGGCTGGGAAAACAGGCATGGGAGAGTTGGTCACCTGGGCAGGTGAAGGGGAAGTCTAAGAGCAGAAGCAGGATGTATGCTGCTTGCCTCTCTGAGGATTCCCCCAAAGTACAAATGCTATCTCCATCACAGGAGAACATTTTTCTCTGGTATGGCATTTCCCAGCACAAGGCCCCTTTCGTATTAATCTGACTCTTGGTTCACCTTTGGGTGTGCGGGGACTGTTGGGAGGTGAAACCTTCATGCAAGACTTCTGCTGTGAATGGACTAGGAGTAATTTACAGCCCGCCTAGTGCAAGTTGCCAACCTGGATTTCTGTTCCCTAGTTGCTTTGTGTAATCAGGAAAACAGTAGTAAAGGTAGAGGGGGGGGGAATAAAAAAAGAAAGATGGGGGCGGGGGGGATTGAATAGGATAAGGAGGGAGAGAAGAGAGTTAAAGCGAGAAAAGAATCCCTCTCGCAGGGGAGCGGGGAGCGCCGGGCTTTGTGCTGCGGGGCCCGCCGGCGGCTGCGCTCGCAGAGATTCTCCCGTGACACTTCCACGAGGCAGAGGGGGAGGAGGAGGAGGAGGTAGAGGTGGAGGAGACAAGCCGGGGGTGTGGAGCAGGGGGGGCTAGCAGAAACAAAAGGAAACCAGCTGCAGAACTTCCTGAAGGCGGAGAGGGGGCCGCGGGAGCGCGCAGTGCCGGGCGGCTGCCTGCGGCGCTGGGGAGGGGGCGGCAGCGGGACCCTGCCCGCCGCGCCTGTGGCCACCATGACCAGCGCGATCCTGAGGAGAAACTCCAGCAAGCAGGGCCTGCAGAACCTCATCAGGTGAGCACCCACCTGCCCGCGGGGGACCCGCTCCAGGCTCCCGCTGGCGCTGCCCGCGCCGAGGGGCGCGGGTGGGGGGGCGTCGGGTAGGGAAAGGGGGAGTGTGTGTCGCAACGACCATCTTCGTGTCCCTTTAAATCGTGTGAATTTCGTCCTCATCCTGATTTTCCAGCAGACTCAATGCATTGGAAGGAAGGATAATAGAAACCCCCCCCCGCCCCTCCTCCCCAAAAGCTGTATGAGAAAAGCAGATTTGAACTTACTGATGGTTTTTCCAGGAGCTCCCAACTGAAATAACTGAGCACAACTGTACTGTGACACTCACCTGAGCGGCTGGTTTCGCCCCATCCGCTCTCCGTGCAAGGGATGTCTCAGTACGTGTCTTTTTTGTGTCCCCTGAGCGCTGAATGGTCCTGCCTAGAAAAAGGATTTTTCTTTTTTTTCCCTGTAGGAACTGTACGTTGTGCACGCTGTGATGTGCGTTTTCAATTCAGAGATCAGTGAAGGGCTGGATCCTCCCACGGCTGCAAGCTGACACTGTTCTTTTTTTGATTTAATTGATCACAATAGCGCTTTGAACCTTTCTCTTAGAGTCTAATTGCCAGGGCAGGGAGGTGGATGGCTCAGTTGGGTTTATTCCCATTTGTCAGCCGGGGCTGAGCTGGGGAGGATGGCTACATTGTCTGCTGGCTCTGGGATTCCCTACCATGCGGTCAATCTGCTCTTCCCTGCGAGCTGGAAATGCTGCTTTCCTCTGCGGGTCTGGACAATGGTGGTGTGCCATGCTGATGGCTCTGACTGGACAGAAGAGAGGCACTTCTCACTTCTTTATATTAATTGAGCAGCTGGGTGAGAGGTGGAATTAGGGAGTGCTGGACTCACATTCTGCATCTTGGGTATCTCTTGGCTCCCTTGTCCTCACTGTGCCTGCTGGTCTCCAGCATAGAGGTGGAGGATGTCAAAGTGGGGTTTATTTTGACAGGCGTTTTCCAGTCAATTTGGGATCTCCTTGACTAGTGTTGCAGCCTCTAAACCTCACCTCTCAAATGAGTTTCCCACCTTGGAAGGGAAACAGGCTCCTACAGCCATCCAGTCCCTGCCACCTTCTCCTGTTCTAGACCCAGGGCAGTCGGCACAAAAGCTCCCACTGGTTCCACAGGCCCCTGGGTGGAAAGCGGGCAGGAGGAGCTGACTCCTCTCTATTCATCTCCTGTTTGTCCTGTTGGACTCTTTCCCTGGTCTCAGCCCGGAGGGACTGGGATCTCAGTTACACATCCCTGTTTCAGAAAAGGGCTTGGTCAGGGGCTCCTGAGGGGTAAGGAAATCTCTTTGTGGGTGTGCAGAAGGCAGAGATGGGCTCAGATTTGGGGCCAGCTGGTATTGAGGAGGGTCAGGCAAATGAACTGCTCACAGCTGAGTGGCAATTTATTTTGCAGGGTGGCAGATGGGGGAGAGCAGGGGGAAGCATGTCTGCCTCATGCAAAGAAAAGGGGCGTCCAAAGAACTGTCCTCAACACAGCCCAAGTCAGAGGTGTTTTCCTGTCCTTAATGATGTTTCCAAGTTCATCCTGCTGTGCATAAGGGACTTTTCGTGTCCCAGAGACTCAGAGGGGCTTTTACAAGGTGACATTTGTGCTGAGCGGGGTTTATTACACTTAATCTGGCTGAGGTTTGGCTTTGTGGCTGTGTTTTCCAGTCCTGCTTACAGAAAAGGAAGGGAGTGGGGTGTGGGTGTGAGGGATTTCCATGGTTTACACACAGATAGCCTCGCTCATGTTCACAGGATTCAACAGCAGAATGGGCAGGTCTGCTCCATACACAGCATAGTTTGTTTTGCAGTTGTATTTTCTCCCGGAGCAGTTTCCCTGCTAAGAACGACTGTGGGGCTGGCTCTGCAAGCCTTACCACCTTGGCTGCAGGAACAAGCTGCTTCAGTCAGTGAATGGCTTGAGGCTTCTGGCTTGAAGATATATTGCTGTCAAGATTGCTGTGCTCTGCTTTTGTCTGTCCCAAGGTGATTGCAGGCAGAGTGGTTACAGTGCGTAGGTCCTGGGCTCATCTGATGTGTCCAAGACCTGGAGCACAAGAGTGAAAACGGCTGCTCAGAGCCATGTTTGCAAGCACTTGGGATTTCGATGTGGTGTCAAGCTTTACCTGGCTGCTCCTGCTGCAGGTCGTCAGCGGGGATAACCAGGGAATTACCTTCCCTGAGCATGGCTCAGCTAAGGGAGCTATTTGTCAGCTGTCCAACAGCTGCGTTCAGAGTTCCTGAGCTGAAACCAGTGTAAAAGTCTTGTGGATTTTGGGTTGAAGAGCTGAGTTCCAATGCTTTAAGCATCCTGTCTTGTGCTTGATACAAACTCCCAGCATTTCAGACAAAGGGGACCATGCCCATGTGCTGAGCATCACCCAAGCATTGGTCCCAGGAGCCTGATTTGCATGAAAAGGCTTTTCCACTGACTGCTGACAGGTTTAGTGCATGCTGTGCTTGGAAGTGGTTTGATGTGCTTTGGAGCACCGGACCATGTTGGAGACACCTTCAGGCTGAAGTGCTGAGCTAGCACTCTGGAAAACGTCTTTCCCCTCTGCCCAGCCTGGAGGTGGATTGGAAAAATTAGCCTTCCTTCTTCCTCACTGAAGAAGGTGCTCTGCAGAAGGTGCAGGCAGGAACGTTCCATTTACATCTGAAAAGTTGGAGACTGAAAAGAGCCCAGAGTTATGCCTTGCAACTGCAGAGCAGGAGTGGCTGAATAATTACCTGGGAAAGGCATGAGAAGAATGGACAATTGCAGGGCTATCTACCTCCACTCCCCTTATCCGGCATAGTTTCTCTATCAGGGTATCACTTGGGAAAGATTTCTCCCTTTGTAGCATGATGATCCCTTGCACACCCACAAGACTCCAAACATGAGCTGCTTTATCTTGTTATCGAAGTCTCTTTTCTCCTTATCCATTTAATGAATTCCTATAAATAAGATAGGGATCCAGTGCCTCTTATGTCGATTCATTCAGTTCATTATCTGCTCCTGCTGGAATTTTATTCTCCCCCTGTTTATCGAGCCTCAAGTGTTTCACAAAAGAATATGGCTGTTTAATTAACCTACAAATCAGCCTCTCTGTAAATCAGCTGTGCCGCTCCTTGAAACCAGATTTTTGGGCCTCCTGGTTGACATTGCTCCCACTAAGTGCTGCGGTGTCTTGCTGCAGTTGTGTCCTCATAGCTGGGCTGTCGATGCCTGGCTGGAGTGTGCAGCTGTGGGGTGAAGTGTGCATGCAGATGGATGTGAGTTAGAAGGAGTACTGCTCCTGTCTTGGCTGCTTTGTTTTTTATGCAGCGTGTGGGTGAACCTTGGGTACCATTCGGAAGTGAGCTGTGATTTGTTCTTGGGGGGAAAAAGGACAGTTTTCTTGCACACTGCTTGTATGCTTCCTAGGACAATGGGGACATGGTCCAGAACAGGGGCTCCAGAGCATGGCTGCTGCACAGGCAACAAATAAATGAGTGTCTCTAATTATAAGTCAGAAAATTGAATCACATGATAGAGCTAATTATTTACTCTATAGGATGGGACTTTTGCTTTATCTTCTGTGAAGCCATTAACATGGGAAGCCAAACTGTGAGATCTGAAATGAATCTTGCATGCCTTTGCGTTTTGGCCTGCCATACATGATGAGATGTTTTCCACCTCCAGCTGATGCCAACACTCATGTCCTGGCACCCATGAGGCAGCTGCATGGCTCCTTCTTTCTCCCTACAGCTCGGTACTGCGTTGTCCAGCAATGCTCTTGGCAATGCTTGGAGTTCCTCAACATTAGGGGTAGCTTTAAAATTTTCTGAACTCCTTGAATTTTGGTGTATGTCATGAGTGTAATATTTAGTTGGATCAGGATATGGGGGCTCTCCCCAGCTCTGTGGGATACCTTCCTTTCTGCCTGCATGCGATGTTTCCTGAAGCTTGCCAGGATGTTTCTCAGCAGGGAAGATGCTACTCCAGTATTTCTGTCTTGACCTCCTGAGTGCTGAGCTGGGAACAAGGAGCTGGAAGCACTTGGGAGGGCTGGATAGTGCTTTGACGGGGAAGAACATTTTTTTTTTTTTGGGGGGTGATTGACATGGTCTGGGCACTGTTGGTTGTTTGGGAGATAACTACTCTGGGGGCTATTGCAGCATTGCTTTAGTCCACCTCTCTGGCTTGTGGATAGGTATGGGTAACGAGGAATTCTTGCTCTGAAGAAGTGAGGCAGCTCTTTAGGGGAGATGGGAAAAATGAACGTGCAGGAACGAGCCCCTAGCAGAGCTGTTGCATGGGGAGAGGAGGGAGGGATGCTGGCGTAGGACAGGGGGACACAGGACCTTCATCAATGGGATTCATACTTTGCAATACTGCCTCAAATGTTGCATGAGGAGCCTATGGTCCCTGCAGGGCTTGCCCACCACAGTGCTCCCTTTCCCAAATCCTCCCTATTTTGACGTTTTTATTAGTCGCCTTTATTTTTGTTATCCTTCTGTGTCCCATGACCACGGCCAGGGCAGAACTAGTGAACACCTTTGCAAACCCTGTGAGTGGGGAGCGGGTGGGAAGGGAGACATGACCAGATGCTGCTGGCAGGGAGGAGCAACCAGGAGAGCTCTTTGGCTACACTGATCGCCCAGTGTTGCTGGGGCATGCCTGGGGGATTTCCACATCCTGGTGAGGCTTCACTGGTGCCAGCTGCTTGCAGAGCAATGCCACCACATTTTGCAAGTCGGGAGGGACCTGGTGATTTGCAACCCAGCTGAGCTGTGGGGCAGGGTGAGGGTAAGGGGCTAAGCCAGTGTGTGGTGGGTAGCCCCTCCCTGGGTGCCTCATGGGATGCCCACGCTCTGCTTTCACTCTGCAGACAGCAGCTCATCATTCTCTCTCCAATTGCCGCAGCTCATCTGTCCCCTCTGAGTATCCTGTGGATCCATTCCCATATTTTCCCAGCCCTGGGGCTTGTTTTTTTCAGAACTCCACCTACCATTGACCTTTCCCAGAAAGCAGCTGATGGGGTTTGTTTGCTTTTAACCTGGCTTGACTTTGATTTTTTTACCTGCTCTTAAGCAATTGGATATTTAGGGCCTGAACTTTGAGCCCATGGAAATTTTGGGGAGCTGTAGTGAGCCTCTGAGCCCCTCAGGGTTGCAAACACTGGTTATCCGCATCCTCTGATGGAGTGGAGAAGGAACACCACATGTATCTGAGCATGGTTCAGTAGAGAGTGCACTGGATGGAGAAGCTGAGGTCTGAGGCTTTGGAGCTGGGATGGTGTGTAAATGGTGTTTAAGAACTAATTCTCAGCTTCCAGATTGTTTTTTTTCTCTTTTTTCCCCGTTCTCCTACCATTTCTAACTCTGTTGATGGAGCACCAAACAGTCATCAAACATCAGCAACATGGTCCTTCAGCTCTATTGTGGGCAGAGGGCAGCTGGGGCTGCTGCATGCCTCTGTCCCATGGCAAGAGGCTGGGGTGCAAAGACCCTTTTTCCTCATGAAAACTTGCTACCTTAGCACAGTGGGGGCCGAGGGCTTGCTGCTGACTCCGGTTCCTGTTGCAGCACAACTCCTCAGCAGTGGCCATAAACGAAGCCTCAACTCTCCCAGGGAGCGGAGCAGCGTGTTCTCACGGCCTCCCTTGCTGCCTCCTGCCACTGCTCAGACTGAAAACTCCCTCCTGCTGTTGGGGAGACTGTGTTGTCCCAGGGACTGCAAAATGAGTGACTCGTAGCCAAGCCAGCGGTGCTATAAAAAGCACCAAGCTGATATGAATCTTACTCTTAATTCTGGCTTGAAGCAGTGGTAAAGCTATTGCTCACCTTCCTAGGCTCGGGCTTGTTTTCCAGCATGAGTGTATCAAGGATGCTGGCTGACTGTAGCTAAGGCACAGAGACTGTGGAGGCTTGTTTCCCTCTGAGAGAGGGAAAAAATAAAATACTAAAGCTGGGTAAGGTAGTCTGTACCTCTTTGACAAATCTATTTTCCCCTCCGGCATGCTTCTCCCTTGCAAAAACAGAGCCCAGACTTCCTGCTTTTTAGAAAAAAAATCCAATTTTTTGAACCTTAGGGCTGAGATGGAGAGACCGTGAGAAAGAGCCATAGTTTGAGGTTGTACACAGCACCAATTTCTCACACCTACAGAATACAGTGGAGTGCTGGGAGGGCTCAGACTCCAGCCCTTTCCTCCCCCTTGCCAAATTCCTGACCGGTGATGTTAATACATTACTGCACCAGCCTATCTCTGCGCTAAGGACCCACAGTCCTGGGAGTGCAATTCATCATCCTGTAAGGGATTCATTTGGATTCTGTCTGCCCTCATTAAAACCAATAATAAGAAAAAGAAACAGTTGTTCCCATTGGTTGCCTTGTGCCTCTGTGTGTGGCTGTGCGTCACCTATGGTGTCTGGAAGCATGGAACATCCCCTGTACCTTTTTGGAGCCAGTGTCCTGTGAGTGGCAGGAGGGGACAGATGAAGCTTGTGATGAAGGACCAGCCCTGCCTGCATCCCTCCTTCAGGGTCTGCTCCTGCCATTTGCCACCAGCTTTCTCAAATGTGTCTTGTTTTGCTTGTGGAAGCAGTAAATTACCGTCAGAGTCTTTCCCTGCCCGACATGCCACAGAGACAGGTCAGTCTTTGCAGAGAATTTAATGAAGGCTAGACCAGGCAGAGTTTTATACCTGGTGTGTGTGGATGCATGGCTGCACATCTGCACATCCTTCTCTGGGCAGAAATGGGATGTGTTTTTTTGGAGAAAATCCAAGATCCATTTTAAAAAAAATAAGAGTTGCTTTTATTTTTAAAAGAGAGATAGCTCCGTGCCGTGCTGAATGTGGTTTTTCTTCCATTTCTGCTTGATAAAAGTTTGGGCTGTATCATATTCTGTTCAGATGCCTTGGTGTGTCCTTATCGCTTCCAGGGTGCTGCATTTCCACACCCCCAGCTCCAGTGGATGATGGGGATGGGCTCTGCGGTCGCCCCTGGGTGTGAAGCAGCTTTATCCTGCTGTTCACATCTTGAAGGTGACCTGTGATCTATAAGCGAAATGGGGAGACGTGGCTGAGACTGTGCAGCTACGTGTGGGGTGGGGAAGCTTGGTATGAGAAAAAGGCTAAGGGTGAAGCATGTAGATGTATTTTTTCCTCTCCCCCCGCCCCCCTTCTTATCCAAACTCTGTAGCCTGGACTCTGAATGGAGCAATGCAGCTGAGGAATTACATGAATGTATGGGAGGGAGAGGCTTGTGCAGTATCTGTGGCTGCCTTTGACTGACACGCTGCTGTTTCAGAGCTGGGATAACTCTCCTGAGGCTAGGCTGAAATAAACTCCAGCCTGTGACATAATACTTTTTGATTTTATTTCTTTTCCTAGTCTCCCTATATCATACCGCTATCCACACCCCTTTCCTTATTCAGTGGGATGATGACCCAGCTGTAGTCTTTCCTATCCAGTCACATTACTCCTAAGTATTGGAAACGCATCCTTGAGGAAGTGTGACTCTTGGTTGTTGTCTGATATGGTGATGGCTGTACCACAGATGCTTTATCAGCCCACGTTCCCTGGTGTCACGGAGCCCAGTCTTGGTCGCTGGCGTTCAGCAGCAGCCTGTTAGCATAGAGTTAATCTGGGGGTCAAGATGCCAGCTGGACTTCTGCTCCATTCCTTATGTCTTCCTGGTGGCCTTGGACAAGACATAGGGACAGGATTCTGAAGGTGTCATGATAGGTGGAGGTAAACCTGGGTTTCAGAGAGATCTTCAGAAAGGGCTGAGCGGCTGAACTCTGATGCCCAAAACTGGTGCCTGTGGTGTGAGGCATCGCCTGGGACACTGCTTTGAGCATGGCAAATGTGATTTGCAGGGATGGAGAGAAACTGAGCCATGGCAGCATGACTGTACATTGCATGCAAGTGTCCTCAGCCATGACTTCTGTTGTGGCGTGACACCAGTGGTCCTGAGTGGCATGAACGGAGGCATTATCTGGGTATTCCAGCATACTTGACTCAGTCACACAGATCCATTATATGCCATTTATAAGAGATTAATAAGTGATTAATTTGTTGGCAGAAGGTCAAGTGGGTGAGGAAGGCGTTAGATTGTAGCCTTCTGAGAGTGTCCTCCTCCATTTCATGTGGCAGGGTGAGTTGCACGTCTCCGTACCCCTGCCAGTTGTCAGGGCCCTTTAGAAATGTGTGATAAATGCAATATTAAATAAAGCCTGGCAGCTCTGCTCAGCAGCAGGATGAACTTGTTGACAGTCCTAGTCCATATTCTGCACTGATATTGTATCTGGCACTGTGACAAGGCAAGCAGGCTGTGGTGGATTGCATGGAAGGGGAAGGTCCCATGCATCAGTTTCTGGCATCTTTCTTTCCCCTACTCTCAACAGAGCAGCCAACGGGACGGCTGCCGGGGGAAGTAGGGCTGTTAGTCCCAGTTCATCTCTAATTCATGCAGCCCCATCACTTGCAGGTGATTCTTTCAGTGGTGATGGACACTGTTTTATTCACAGGTGGTGGGGCAATGTATCTTCTGGGAAACACCAGCTGTCATGCCAGGGCTGCATGTGGCTCCTCCTAAATCCTGTTCCTGAAACCTTTTCCCTCGTGAACCCTGGCTCTGGGGGCAACCTACCCAACAGACCCAGCAACCAAAGTCAACACTCTCCTGGCCTGATAACCCAGCGAGCTCAGGAGACAGGAATGTCCAGTGTGTGGGTAGAGGGTTCTTGAGTTTTTCTGGCACAGGTCTGCAAAGCCCAAAGCCTCTGGGAGGCATTTGATTTTCCTTTCTGGAATTAGCTTTAGTGCTGAAGGTTGGGTTTGGGCCAGCAAAGCTTCCTTTGAGCTGTCAACCATGCAAAAGACTCCTTGAGTCTGCAGAGTTTCCCTTAAACACAGCTCATCTGGTGCCAGAAATTTCCCTTGCCTGAATATTGTAATCTCCTCTAGTGCTGGTGAGGAATTGCCCAATGGAAACGTGACCTTTCCAGCAATGCTGGCTTGTCTAGAGCTGGTGTTTGTGGCCATGTGGAACAGTGAGGCCAGGGCTTGGTTGCCTGTAATGCTGTTCTGCAAAAAGAGGTGTTTTGTAGTGCAAACAGAAAGAAAACCCCTCCTTTGGCTGGGGGTCCAGAGGGAGGTGAAGTCAAGAGCTGGATCTGAAATGGGCAGCTGGCCCCAAACAGAGCAGAAGCCTGAGCATCCCAAACGCTTGGCAAGCAGTGACTATGTGGCCAAAGCTGAACCAGGGTGCTTTCAGTTCATCTTTAGACCTGCTGGATCTCCTCACCTCCTCAGGAAGAGTTAAGTCCCTTCCACAAAGTGTGTTTGCCTCAACCATGACCTTTCAAAAGCTGTTGGCAGAGTTGTAGGGACTGTGTAAGAGAAATGACCCAGTCTTGTGATGAGGTCTTGCTGGAGCAAGTCTTGCTGCAGCTCCAGGCTGCTGGGGCCACGAAGAGGTCTCTCTACCCTTCCTCATCCCTTCTCCAGTCACCCTAAAGTTTGTGTGAGGGGTTGAATTTCCTTTCACATTGCATGAAAATCCCTCTATATAGGGGTTTTATAAAGGTAAGTGGCTGGATGCCGGAATGTAGCACACTCATCTTGCAATTCTTCAAGCTTCAAGTTGTCTTGCTTTCCATTTCCCTATCCTGTGATGGGTGAAATGAAGTTGAGAGCTCTTGGTCCCACTGGCAGCTATGAGTCTGCTTCTTCTCCAAACCTCCCCAGACTGAGATCAACCTGGGAAAGTGCTGGCTGGGGGTGAAAGCAGAGATATGTGGGATCTGCCTCATCCTGAAGCACTGGGTAATTATTTCTAGAAGTGGGAAAGACGGTTGTGAAATATCACTGTGGGCCGAGCACGTTGAGCTGCTGAATGCAATTGTGAACAATTAGAGCAAACGGAAAACCATGGCCCCTTCTTAGAAAATGGAACCGTTTGGAAATTAAATCTTTCCAGCTTTTTGCTTCGAAAGGCAATTTAACAGCTGACCCCCTGCTCACACTTGTGATTGTCCAAATTGGAATGGCACATTTGTCTGGGGTCCAACAAACCCCTGTAGCTGACCCAAACACAAAAACAAATGCAAGGCTTAGTTTGTAATTTGCTTGTGTTTTTTGTTTTGTTTTGGTTTGTTTGTTTTTCACTAAAGACAAATATTTGTGCTGCTAGGTCAGTCAAAAAGTAATCATCCTTTTTCCTCTGCTTGTCAGTGTGATTACTGAACCCCAAAGCATCACTTATTAAACCTCACTCCACTACCAGCCTGTTTGAGCATGAGAGAGAGCTCAGAATCTGCAAACAAACTGGTTTTAGGTGTTTGCTGGAGAGTGCTGGTATTCCTGAAGGCAGAGTGAGTGGGGGCTTGGTGGGGGCTTTATCTGCAGCCCTTACTGCTGAGCAGAGGCATGGTGCTCCCAGCATTTCAGCCCCACCGGGATGCTCAGTGTGTCTGAGCCACATCCCAGCACAGTGGTGGACAACCTGGAAGCTGGGTTGCTCTGTGGCAAAGGGAGATGGGAAAGTTATTTCCCTGCTTTTGCAGAAAAATCCTTCTCCCCAAAACAGTCGCCCCCAGCTCTGTCCTCAGCTTGTTTGAAGGATGCAGGGACAGAATAGCGAGCCGGTGAGGTCATGGGGAGAGAGTTAGTCACATCCAACTGGGAAAGGGAGAGGGCTGCCAACCAACGTTGCTCTCAGTGTGGAAAGCTCATATGCTTCAGAGGGTACCCCCCTCCAAGCTCCCCTGGGCACCCTGGGCAAGCAGGGAGGGTTCGTGCAGCACTGCCTCTGCAGCAGCTTCCCAAGGAGCTGTAGGAGGGGGTGAAGGATTTTAATTGAAATCTAACTTGTTCTGGCATAAACATGGACCTTGCTTCTTGTAACTGGGGCGATATGGGAGAGAGGGGGTTAACAGCCTTTCTGAATTGGAGACTATCTGGAGCTGTCGCACAAGGGAGGGAGATCATGGCAGAGTTTAATGAATGACTTCATTTATATATTAAAAAAAAAAACAACAACACGGTGGCTTCCTGCCAGGCCCACAGACAAGGGTTTCTATGGGAACCTGAGGAAAAATAATAAATAGGAGTGTGGGATGAGTAGGGAAGGGAGGAGGGGAGCCCAGGCTGTGGTCTAGGTCCACGTTGTTCCCCATGGAGAACAAGGTGGCAAGGGGCGATGAGGGAGTAAAAGGGGAAAGAGCTGAATTTGCTGCTTGCAAAAAGACCCCACCCAAAATAAGGCAGGCAGTAACTACACGCAGTGGAGCATTTTCTTGGGCTAGTCCTGGGATTTGCTTTTTTCCCTGTTCCCCCATGGGCACAGCAGGGATGGGAAACTTTTTTACATCGGGCTCCACATCCTGGCTCTGCTGCCTTGGGGCAGGTGGGAGTTCAAGAGGGCAGTGATTTAGGGTCATCCCCAGCTTCCTGACTGGCCAGTGGTGGGACCACTGTGGAAAGGGATGCTGCTGGGGCTAAGCTCGACAGTCCTGCTGCCACTGCAGAGTAAAATAGGCTCCGAGGGAGTCTCCCTGGAAAGGCTACCAAGGTTCATAATGCAATTAGAAAGGCCAAATTTTTCCTGAACAAAATCTATCGATTAATCCCAATGGGCTTTTTTTCCTCCCATTGCTGGGAGAGGGAGGTATCTGTCCTGAACCTCAAATGAAAACAGCATGTTAGTGAGACCCTTGGTGAAGTGAGGCCCTTTCACATGGTTGCTAGTCCAGACTATGGGCAAACCCAGGCAGGCAGGCAGAGTGGCACATCTGGGGGCAGCTGAAACCTGTTCCTCATTCACTCAAACTGGGCTGAAACAAGTCTCAACTAAGGCATTTCTGGTTTTTTTTCCCTTTTCCTTTCCACAAGCTCTTTGCCCCCATCTGAACTATGTTGCACTGTATCTCCTATTGAGCAGGTTCATCCCATGGGGACTGCTGTCCTCAGGGCATGCCTGAGGAGGGGAAGTTCATGTTGGGCTGGATCCTGCTGCTGGTGGGAGATCGCCTTCCTGACTCCCATGTGTATGCCTTGCCTCAAGAGCATTTCTGTAAATAGGTTTGCAAACACCAGGGGAAACAGCCTTCATGGTCTGTTTTGGACGTGGCTGAGCCGGGGTGAGTGGGGTGAGGAAGCATCTGCCCCAGCATCAGCCCCAGATACCATGAGTCAGACCTGGCCAGCTCCAGCTGCCATCACAGGCCCTTTGGGTGAGTGGTGACCATCCCATGGCAGCATGTCCCTTTCTGCCTGCGGCTCAGCTGGTGCTGCCAGTGGTGGAGCAGGAGCTGATCCCATGTGGAGAGTGACTGGACTGGCATTATCACCAGAGGAGGAATGTGGCATTGCTTCCTTGGGGATGGAAGAGGCCATTCTGCTGACAGAGGCATTATTATTCAGCAGCTGATATGTCTGGGGGAAGCCAAGGCAGGTTTTGCTTCTCTGCAGGGGTGGAAGAAAGCTGGGCTGGGCAGAGCAGGACATAGCTGCTGCCCTCCAGCACTTGGCCTCCTGGTCAGGCAGGAGCAGCTCAACTGCTTGAGGAAACTCACCCCCAGCATGCAGATCTTTCCTACCCTGGGCCAAAGCTTGAGATGGGGATGTTAGATATCTTGCAGCACTGCAAGACCCTTTACAAACCCTTCCTGGGGTGCAAAGCTGTTTTTGCAGGGAATGGTGCTTCCCAGTGGGCTTCCAGCGCGCAGGAAGGTGGCTGGTCTGGAAGGAAGGGGATATGCACGACACCTTCCTTGGAGAGATTTCCAGGCTTTTCTCCACCCCTCTCCTAGTCTATGTGTCCCACCTTATCCTTGCACATCCATCAGTCCAGTATGGAGCTCTGCTGATGGAGGTGAGGATGCCACTTTGAAGGGCTCCGCTCATGATGGGAGCACTCCTCTGCAGAAGCCTCCTGTTTTTCGGGGGGAGCCCAGATACCTCAGAGGGTTATTACTGGGTTTCACAGGCACTGCCTGATGGCATTAAGGGTGAGTTTTCCCTCTTTCTTGGCAGGCTGACAGCACAGTGGAGCGTGGAAGATGAAGAGGAGGCGGCAAGAGAGCGGCGGCGGCGGGAGCGGGAGAAGCAGCTGAGATCCCAGGCAGAAGAGGGCTTGAATGGGACTGTCTCCTGCTCGGAGAGTGCGAGTCCAGCACAGGAAAACCAGTAAGAAATACCCACAGATAAATCCTTCAGCAACACACTTTCTCCTTGCAGCAAACCCCTCCTGCATGCACAGCGCGTGTGTCTAAGTTGTTTGAGGTGGCTTGAGGAGATGGGGAAGTTCTCTAATAGGTTTAGGTTGGGGATCTAGCCCACACCAGCAGAAAAACTTATTTGGGCAGAAAAACACAGAAGCCATGCTTTGCTCTTTTTATTTTGGCTGGAGGCTGGGTGTTTTACGGCCCTGAGTGTTTACACTGGGACAGCTTGGGCAAGGCTGAGCTCTGGCAGGGAGTCCTCATTGCCAGTGATTTCAGTGCCTGGTTAAATTTCAACTTGTGAATCATCCTACACCGAAAGCAATGGAGGTTCCTGATACATGCAAAAACGGACACGTACCTGAGGATGTGATGCACAACCCTGAGCAGATCACAGTGCTGGTGCCTGAGCAAGCAGTCACCTATCCTGGCTGGGCTCCCCACTCCTCCCTTGGAGGATGCTGCCCTGGCACTGGGAGCATGAGCATCCCCCAACCTGGTGCAGTTCACAGTTCTGAGGGTTAAAACTAACTTTGTGCTTTAATGGGGCAGGTCCTAAATGGAAGTAGCTCAGGAGGCATTTATGGAGATGCTGAGTTATCTACTGTCAAAGAGGAAACACCTGGAGAAGGGATAGGATGACATCCCCAGCATCCCACCACAGCATCCTACCACAGCCTCCCCATGTCCATGGTTCAGAAGCCCAGATGCCGTGGCAGCACTGGGACTAGCACAAAAACCAGTCTGCTCTCTGAGTTGTCAAACTCTCGTCTCAAAGACCTCAGTCTTCCCACTATTTATGTGTTCAACTTATTTCTAAATATATTGAACACAATGGAAAAGTTATATGGGATTATAGTCAGAGAGAAGCAACAGTTTCATTTTATTGGAAAAATAGCAAAAGTTATTTATAAAAATCTATTCTTTTTCCATTAAAAGTTTTTTTTTTTCTTAGATACTTTCAAAATTATGCAGGACTTCTGTTTTTTTTCCCTTTTTTTTTTTGTCTGAAAGCATTGCAGAGCACCTTCACAATCTTTTGTGGAAATACACACGGTGATATTCTGCAGACAAAACCACTGCAGTATGCTCTAAAAGCAAACAGAAGATCTGGACAGTAATAATAATCACTGGCTTTTCCAAACCCCCCTTCACGTCAGAGCTGGAAAATAATTTGTAAAGGTCTTTGAAACAGCAGACAGGATCTCTGGTCTCTGCTTTGCTGGGAGATGCTGTGAGCAGCCTCAGGCCCAGAGCAGTGTGCAGCAGCCCCAGTAACCCAGCTTGCAGGCTCCAGTCCCATTGGCATGGGCACAGACACGCTGCAGATCTCATAGGACCATTGGTGTTACCCAGATTTAATTGAGTGCTTAAGCAGGCAATGACAAGAAGAACTCGTAAAATGAAGGGTTTTGGTCCCTGCTCCGTGATGCTTAAGCTTGCTGGGCCAGGCTCAACCAAAAGGATGTTTCTTCTTCTCTGGCCATTCCCTGGTCTTGTTTATCACTGCTGACAGCCACCTGGGCTTGCTCATGTGGCCGGGGTCAGCCCTGGCTGTTAATCTTCTGAAAAGCTTTGTTCTCTCTTGTGTAAATAGTGGCCCCTCCTTCCCTTGGCTCTTCCCATGCCGGGACTTACGCTGTTGCTCCTGTTAGTTCAAACCAACCCTTGGCATTTCCTTGCACCAAATGGACAGAGTGAATCTCCTTTTCTTCCTTCTCCCCACTAAAGAAAACCAGAAGTAGCATGCAAACCAGCAGGTTTGCAGGAAAGACAGGCGTGTCCTTGGGAGCCAGAGGGATGGACATCAGCTAAAGTGGTGGCGTTGGGGCTGTGCTGGCTTGATGCTTCTCCTGGGGTTGTGTTTGCAGAGGGGCACAGGGGAGCAACCAGTTTTCTAAGAGCATTCAGGCAGTCTCCCTTGCTCCCTGGGAGTTTTTCTGGTAGCCCAAACATAGATTTGTGACCAGGGCCACGAATACTGGAATGATTCTGCCTTGTACACCATCAGCACTCCAGCTTGCCTGAAGCCCTGACCAGTGACTCAGCAGATTTATTGTCCTGTCCTGATTCCGCATCAAATTTTCTGGATGTTATCCTGGGGCATCCACAAGCGGCCACTACACACACAGCAGAAAATAACCCAGCCCAGGCTGCAGTGTCCTAGACCTATGTAGCATCGTTGCTTGGCAGTCCAGGGGGATGCTGAGGCATGGCAGGAGCTGGGCTGTGCTCAATCTTGTGGCTTGAGCAGCCATTTTCATTGTGCACTCCCTGCTTCTCTCCCTGGTGAGAGCACATACGTTTTGTAAATCCTTGGCTCCTGCAGTCAGTTCAATATAAGACTCCCAGATCTTGGAGAATTACTTCATGTTTCAAGCCACTGGGGTCATGGAGGAGGCTGTGTATCTCCTGGCATCTCCTAAGAGCTCAGAAAGGCAAAAAAAAGACTTGCCCACATTTACTACATATTTTGGACCTCTGGGTTCTAAACTAATCTCCAAGTTGCACATCCTAATTCCCATTCCCAGGCAATGTGATCGCCTTGAGTCCCAAAAACCATCTCCTCAGGCCGATGCTTGCAACGTGATGCTTTCCCACCCAAGACCCCTCACTGGGAGGTGAGTCTTCTTGGAAACACAAGGAAAGAAGTAGGAAAAACCCAATAGTCCCTGTGCAAGGCCAGCCCACATCTGGTGCTGACAGCTGTGCACCCCGGGAGGGCTGTGGCTCCGCACAGCAGCAGGATATGCACAGGCGGGGAGCTGGAGTCATGCAAGTGCATGTGCCTGGCTTAAAGCTGTATGGGAACGTGAGGATCCAGTGTCCTAATCTTTGGATCTTCATGCTTTCCTGTTCTAGCAAGCTGTTCAGGCCACCTCCTGCTGATGTCTTATCTCTGGGGCTGCCTACAAGCACAGGACAAGCAGCAGCTGAGTTTGAAACACCTCTGGTGCGAACAAGCTAGGGCCAGCGTCAGTGCAGATGAAAACCATGGACTTTTTGTTTCTGATGTGCTGCTTGCCTTTGCCTGCATATGGCCCCAGAGACAAGCAGCAAGTGGGGTGCTCCTCCTGGAGATACGGAACTGCTGCTTCTTCCTCTCCATCATGCAATAATACCTCGAGAGACCCCCATTGTACAAGACGGCAAAGGCATCTTCCCTGTAACACAGGATAAGGCTTCAAATGGGATTTAGGAGCAGCCAGAGGAAAGAAGATGGAATAGCTGAAGGAGAGAAGGACAGTGTCAGGCTGTGGCTCTTCCAGCCCAGGTTTAGGTCTTTTTGCATGCCTCTCATCCTAATTTTCCTTCTTGCTGTGTTTCAGCTATGACTTTAAGCCATCTGGGACTTCGGAGCTGGAGGAAGATGAGGGGTTCAGTGACTGGTCCCAGAAGTTGGAGCAGCGCAAACAGAGGTGGGTAGGACACAGATGAACCCAGGGGAGGGGTACCAATGAGCCCAGCAAAAGAAGTGTCCCTGAGGAGGGGTGACCAAACCGAGGTCAAGTCTAGCACGTGTAAGGATGAGGCCAGAGGCTTGAGCATCAACAGGACAGAACAGGCCCCACACCGCTGGAACAGATGCTCTCTCCTGCCCTTTGGGCTAGCTGGGGGGAATGGCCCAGGGATGGCCTCAGGCTTTGGGGATGTTTGGATTGAGCTTTGCACTCCAAGCAATGGCAGCCTGCCAGGACACCTGGGTTTGGAGGAGTGACAACAGCAGATTTAAGCCACCTGAGCTGTTGCAGGGGCTGAAACGACCTCTAACATAATCCAGGCCAGCCTAAAAAGCTGTTCTAAGTTATTGCTGCTTCCTGGCTCATGTCAGCATAGTGAGTGTTATGGCCCCAGCCCACCCTGTGCTTGACTCCTCTTTGAGCAGGGAAAAACAAGAACCAAAGAGCCCTGAGCAGTGCCTATGTGCCAGCTGTTTAGTTCCCATCTCCCATCACTCCCCTCCTGCTGAATGGAACCAAACTTCTGCCTTAACCGTTTCCCTTGGACAACATCTACCTGCTCATTAACTCTGTGACTCAGCTCTCTTAGCAGCTTGATTTTGTAGGGAATTTTTGACATAGCCTCTTCTTTACCCCAAAGAATTCTTTGCCCAGAGGGGTGGTGGATACCTCATCCTGGAAACATTCAGGGCTGGGTTGGATGGGGCTCTGAGCAACCTGATCTAATTGAAGATGTCCCTACTTACTGCAGAGGAGTTGGACTAGATGACCTTTAAAGGTCCCTTCCAACCCAAACTATTCTATGATTCTATGACTGAAAAAATGCTTAAGATTAATATTTACTGCTGAACAAATAAATAGAGCTCACAGTTTTGTTACTTTTTTTTTTCAAATGTCATGGCTAAACCACTCTGCAAGCTGTACCTTTGCAGCCCTGATCTCACAAGCACTGCTCAAGCACCTTGCCTCCAAGGAGCAGCATTGATTATAACATCTGTGGGAGCAATTAGGAATCATGTGCTTTTCAGCATGCTGCCTCTTTTTCCAGCCCCCCCTTGCAAAGAGTTTGCCTGGAGAGAAAGGCTACTGCTATTCCCTCCTTGGCTTTCAAAAGAGAATTAGCTGGAATTATCCTCTCCAGAAATTTCTCCTTGGGTTTTTATGTGATATTTGTGTTTATTCTGCAGCAGAATGGAAAGGTGCTGAGCAGGGAGGATGGTATTCATGGCAGGTGAAGCCCATCAGCAGGAGGCGGTCCTTTAAAAGCAGGGGCTGTAGCTGAATGGGCACTTGGCTAAAGGCTGGTTGATTGGAGGCAGCTAAAGGGGCTCAGATCCTGTGGGCCTGCTGGGAGCAGGCTTTTTGCAAAGGCTGGGCTTACTTCCTGGCAGGTGGCTGTGCCCTATAAAGTTCCTTCAGCAGCTTTGCCCTTGCTGACCTACCTCATCCAAAAGACAAGCTCAGAGTGTGGTGCGAGCACAGGTAGGCTGTGTGTCTGATTCCCCATGCTGAGACAACCAGTGCTGTGCTCAGGGTTTCCCAACTCCTCTCTCTCCTGCTTAGCTGAAGATGGAACAAACTCTGGGTTTTCATGTGAAGGTTGTTTAAGTGGTGGCTGTGAATGAGTGGATGGAGACAGCTACTCTCTGTTGAATGGAGTTAAAACATCTCCTGCATACCCTGAGGGCCTTGATGCTAAGACACATTTTCTTTTTGGTTCTGGTTCACTGCTTTGTGGTGGGAGATCCATGCTATCAGCTGCATGAAAGAAGATGTAGCTGTGCCAGCCTAGCTGCCCCTATACAAAATTGCTGTGGTCCAAAAGATGTTCTGTAGACTGCATTGTGTCTGCTGGCCCTAATTTTTAACATGAGCTGGTGCTTGAGCTGGAAGCATTACTGCCATCCTGGTGAAGAGCTGCTAGTTTCCTGGGCCTTCAGAGCCTGTTGACTTGTTATCCTCCCACCAACAGCCAAGCGAGCCAGAACATGCGTCATCTTTTTCCCCATGTGGTCAGTGTGGAGGGTTGGATGGTGGCTGACCTGTGAGCTGCCTTCCCAGCAGCAAGGGGGTGGGTGGAAAGGTCTTGCTTGAACTTGTTTTTGTGTTTTGGTACTGGCTGGTGAGGCAGAAGTGGTGAGTCAGCCTTGCCCTTTGGCAGCTGCCTGCTAGTCAGCTCTCTAGCCTTGCTCTCACAAGCCAGGTGATTTTCCAAGAAATGGGTGGGAGGAGAAAACTTTCCCCAGCCAGAGGACAGCTAGACGGCATGGTTGTGAGCCAGGGGTAGTTCTGGGGTTCTGTATTCCCACTGCCCCTGTGCCCAAAGGCATGGGCTGCTCTGCTTTTGCACAGTGATTGCATAAACATACTCCTAGGTCTCCTCTTGAAACCTCGGAGACCTGAAGGAATTCTGTTGTACAAACCTGATTGATTTTTTTTTTTTTTTTTTTTTTCCTGAACCCCTAAACCAAGGGGTAACCCCATCTGCTGTGGAACTCCTGTGTTTTGCTGGGCTATGAGATGAGGAATGTGAGTAGAGGTGTAATTTAGTCTAGTGAGCAAAACTGGGGCTTGGGATCAAGTGTAGATATAGCGCTGCTTGCGAAGCACTGTGTCTTGCAAATGAAAAGCCTCCAGGTTTTTCATTCAAGGCTGTGCAGCCTTGCCCTGCAGTTTAGTTTCAACTAGAGAAAAGGGGAATCTTGAGAAGCATGTCCATGTGTTGTTGGTTGGATCCTCCTCCAGCAAAAGACTGTTAACATGGAAGATGAGTTTAGGCAGAGAAGGGTTGTGTTTGGTGCCCCACATTGAATTGATGCTGGGAATTGTGGGGACAGCATCCGATCTGTGTCCTGGGTGCAGGACCGCAGGACATGCTGGTTCACCTGGGATTTTAACTGTAGCCAAGCACGGAATTGAGCCAACACCACATCATGGTGGCAGTGGTCTGAGCAGCTGCCCTCTGCCAGGGGTCTGAGCAGAGGGCAGCTCTCTGCTTTCCCGTGGGTCTTGCCCATCGTGATGCTGGTAATGTGCAGATACCTTCAGCTCTGCCACAGCTCTTAGCTGAGCTGAGTCTTGGACATTTGAAGTGTGGGAGTATGACATGACTGCTGTTACATCTGAGTGCCTGTTATGTTGGGCTGTGAGCCCTGGTGTAGAATACCCAACAAACTGTAGGCTTGGGGAAGTGGTAAAACTGGATTTCTAGAGGTCTGAGGTACCTGATGGTGTCTGTAGGCCTATAATGATGTGTTTTTCTTCTTTGATCTCTTCCCCACCTCTAGGTCTCCACGACAGTCTTATGAAGAAGAGGATGG
Source organism: Manacus candei (assembly GCF_025592945.1). NCBI lineage: Eukaryota > Metazoa > Chordata > Aves > Passeriformes > Pipridae > Manacus > Manacus candei. Next base: position 4,515,099 of record NW_026138108.1, read on the forward strand.
TGGTGTGAGGGAAGCAGAAGGCAAACTGGAGCAGCTTCAGCTGGATCGGGAAAGCCCGGAGGAGATCCGGGAGGAGAATGCGGTTATCAAAGAGGAAGAAAGGTTGTGTCAGGAGGAAGAACAGGCCCAAGAGCAGGAGGAAGGGGAGCAAACCAAGCAAGAGGTGGGATCAGGAGGAGCTGACTTTCTTTCTTCCAGAGGACTGGTGGGAGAACTGGTACAGGGGCTGCTCTCCCGGATCTTAGTTCACCATTGCTGCTTATGCTGCTGGGTGCTGAGCCATTAGAGGGTTAGATATGCTTTTGTGGTGTAACTTGGGGCTTGTGCTACTCTTACCTATGTGCCTTCTTGGAGTCACTGCAGGCAGGCTCTGCCCTTTTGTGAGGGTGGTGTGTTTGCTGCCAGAGTTTGTGGTGGTTTTGCCATGTCCCTGCAATATTGAGGGGGAAAGCTACTTCTGTGGTTTTCAGGGCAGTGAATAGTTTTAAAGGAGAACTCAAATCTAAATTGTACTGCTTGTTTTTCTCTCACCAGCCTTTGTCACATTTTTGTAGCACTTTGTCTTGATAGATCTCTTAGTCTTGTGTTGCTCCCAACTGAGGTTTTCTTTCATTGCTCTGATAATTTCTGTTTAAGGAGAGACAGAGACAAAGCTGGAACTTGAGTGGTGTGCAAGTCCATTAGGGTGGCTGAGCTTTAAATGTCATTTGTTCTAAATGGATTTTAATTGAGGATTTTGTCTGAGGCTGGTATGATTTTTGCATCTGAACTGTGTGTGACTCTTCCAGCCCTTCATTCTAAGGGCAGCTTCTCTCTCTCTCCTTGTGGCCTCTGAATGAGAAATTCATGGTTTCTTATCTCAGTCGAGTAAGAAGTCTGTATTAACTGGCACAAGGACTCCTATTCATACCATTTGGGAACCTTGAACCTGCAAAATTTGTGATTTCTGCCCTCCCTTCCAAATGATACATGAGCTTCTTCCTGAATGTTTCCAAATCAGATTATATGAACTCAAAGTTTCTGCACTTTCATGTTTGTTTAGTGAAAAGCAGGAAGCCTGGGAGACAGGAAAAATCACTGTTGTTGCATAATAAGCAGTTTGACCATCTCACTTCCTGGCTTGTTAATTTTCTGCACTCAGGAAAAGAAGAGAAGAAGAAATGAGGAAGAAGAAACACCGGAGAAACGCCAGAAGGCCCCAAGCCTTACCAACCTGGAAGAGGAGGAGCTGTGCTCTGACCACACTGCAGTGTGCTCCACGAAGGTTTGTGTTCTTGGGGCCCCTCTGGAGGCACAGCAACTATTGTAATAGAGCACCTAACTAATGATGAGGAGAATGATCCCAGCCTTATGGCAATGTGGGGTGTGAATCGTGTTATCTGTCCTGCTACAGGCTGGGACTAACCACTCGAGCAGTTTGCTTCATCTTCCATGGTTGTCCACCTTCTCTCCTCCTACTTTGCCTGTTTGAGCTGTTGAAGGCTGTAACAATCTCTGTGTTTGGCAATCACTGTGAAAGTCTGAAGTTCATTGAGGACTCCAGGGAATATTGTAATACTGAGAAAGATGTCTGTGCTTTCAACTTGTGAATTTGGTTAAAAGCTATACAAGAACTCAATCAGAAAATGAAATTTCCCTTCCAAAAAAAAAAAAACCACAAAAAGCCCCAGTAACTGAAACACTAGCATTTCTCTATCTTTCTTGGAGTAAAATGTATGACTTAAATTGTTTAAACAAACTGGAATTCCTGATCTCTGAAGCATCGTGTCCTTCCCAATCACATCTGTCTGCACTGATGCTCTTGTGAAGCTTCTGTTATTAGCGCCACCTGACTTGCACCTTGTGACTTACATTGCATTTCCTATAGATTCTCAGTTCTGTGCGAGTGCTTTTAAATACAATAGATACAGATAAGCGATTCTGCACTGAATGTTCTTTTGTCTTTGTAAGCCCTAAGCTTTTTGATTGTAGCAGTGAGGGAAACAGTGAGGAGTCTGTGTAGCCTGTTAATCTTCTGTTGGTATTATCTTTGTTTTTTTTTTGCATTTAGATCTGTGCTATTTGCTGCTTAGTCAGCATTTCCTGGCTAGGGATGATTGTTTGAGCACTTTTTTTCATCAGTAAATAGATTGCAAGAGGAAGGTTTCATCATCTACAACCATCAGATTCTTGCTCTTAATGGAGAAACCTTTTTTATAAAGGTTTTTAAATAGGTTTTTAAATTTTATAAACCTTTTTAAATAAAACGAGGGGAGACAGGGTGGGTTTGGATGCAGGCTATGTAAGGTTTGAAAAGTGGGGTGGGGGTAGCCAAAGCGTATTCCTGGAATGGGACTGGTGGGGAAATGTGGGAAACACTTTCAGCAACTTTTATGAAACTTCTGTCATTACAACCCCAAAACACACATAACTTCTTAACCTCAGCTTAACTGCTGCTGCTTGGATTAACCCAGGGAAAGGTTTTTAGAAATACAGTCTGTGTTTTATGATGATGATGTCAGAGCTCACCCCTACGCCAAGCTGGATGTAAAGCTGTTCAGGAAAAATCTGAACTTGGAATCTTTCCAAAGGAAGGATGATCTTTACACCCTAGCCAGCAGGGCTTTGTGACCACTAAGAACTAAACACGTTGACCACCAAGGTGTTTTGGCACAGGAAGCTCAACAGAAACCCTGCTTGTAGTGGAAAGACAAAAGCATCTGCAGTCAGCAGTGTGTTCCCTTGCCAGCTGTGGCTGGTGGAGGCTAGGTACACATCTGGGGTGGGCTGATGTTGGATTGCAGTGTGATTGGTTGGGGTGTCCAGGGCTCAGAGGGCCACCGTGGCCTGAGGGGCTGAATAGGTGTATGGTGGAAAGGGGGAAGCCTTGTACCAGTCCTGTTTTGTCCCAGGCTGCTTGTGAGCCACGAGCTTTGAGGTTGGCTGAGTAAACAACTGTGGTTTCTTTTGGCCTACAGAAAGTGCTTTGGACCAGAGAAATACACAACTCTTGCTGCAAGGAATTGCCATACAGGGTAGGGGGAGGTGGTCTCCAAATAGCATAGTGAAAGTTTGTTCCGACCTAGACTGTCATGCTGGGATATACTGTCACTTATAGCTTTTTCTAAGCCCCTCTAGAAAACCCCTGTTTAACCTGATGCTCATTTACAACCTTTCAGAAGCCCCTGTGGGTGGTTTGCGCCTCTCAAGGCTTTTTGCTATTGATATGTACTTGTGGTTGAGAAGCAGAGACATGGGCAGGGATCTGCCAGGTTGCCCTTTCAGGTTACTGTTATGCACCATGAGGTAGCAGCCTGCCCATCAATGAGCTGGATGGTCAGTCCAGTCTGAAGTCACGGCTCAGAGGCCAGCATCACTTCCTTTAACACCAAGGAAAGGAGTGAACTGGTAGCAGGCAGGCAGCCTGCCTGGCAGAAAGAGCTGGCTTATGGGCTTCTCTCGTGCTGCTGTGTTGGGACCCTGCAGAGTGGCTCTCCCCATGTCATCTCTATTAGCCAGGGTTGCACTGTTTAGTTGTTCTCTAATAGGCCTTCTGCTCTTTGGCACAGCCGGTAAATGTGTCCTCTATGTGACACTGTCTTGTCTTCTGTTTAGCTAGAATTTAGCACTGATTTCCTGAAAGCATCTTAAAAGGATCATTCAGTGCTGTTTTTTATCTGCTAACTTGGTAGGTGATGTTTCCTGTGGCACAGGCAGCAGTTTTACAGGGGGAGAAGGCTCCTTGTTACTTGGTTGCTGCTCCTTGACTCTGTGGGAGCTGGTGTTAAGAAAGCTTCCCCTTTGACTTCAAGGTGATTTTTCTCTCTGTATGATTGTTTTCTGGGGCATGAAAAAGTTGTGATGTTTAGCAACATTTGGGCTTTCCTTTCCTGCAGTGGTTGTGAAGTGCTTGCTTGCCTTCCTGTCTTGGCCAAAGAGTTATTGCACAGGAGCATCTGGTGCAAAACTCTTTCCTGATGGCTTGACATGAAGAGCTGCCTTGCAGGTGGCTCCATGTGCTGACTTGCCCTGTCTGTGTTCTTCTCTGGTCTAAGCTGATCTAACTCATGCCTGTGCTGCTCCCATGCTTGGCTTTTCTTCCATGTAGCTGGCAGTACCTCTATTTTCCCCCCTTGTCTTTCCACATTTGCCACTTTCCCTGTTGTGTCTGACCAGGGAATCAAGTGTCTGGGAGAAACTTGCTCCTGATCAGAGTGAGTAGAGAAAACGGTCTTGGTTGTTGCTTCAGCTGTCAGTTAAGCTGCACATTGTTGGTTTGCCCCTGAAACTGGTTGGGATTCTGCTCACCTGCCGTGGAAAGAAGGAGGAAAGGGAATGCTCACTGTCTCTCAGCAGCATGGGAACATGGGACTGAGCGAGGCATTTTTAACCAAAATACGGGTGAGGGATCAGTGAAAAGAAAATGGTCTTCTGGGGTGACTACATTCATCTGGGGTCCATAGAAAAAAGTAATATCTTTGTCTTTTTTTCTCCCACTTCAGATCACGGACAGAACTGAGTCGCTGAACCGCTCAATACAGAAAAGGTATTTCTAGGGTTGACCTCAGGGTAAAGCAGGTCACTGCAAATGGAGGATACCAGCAGGTCCTGCTGTGGGGAAGGGCAGAAGTGACAGGCTGCCTGTGGCCCCTGAAGTTCTTCCTTCTGCTTGAAGTGCTGGGGGAACACATTAATCCTTTTCTCTCCTCTGCTCTGCAGTAACAGCATAAAGAAGACTCAGCCTCCCCTCCCTGTGTCAAAGATTGATGACAGGCTGGAGCAGTACACACAGGCTATTGAGGTGGGCTGCTGTGTTGTCTCTGTCCCCACCCTCCAAGGAGCCCCCTTTCCTGGTGTTGCTCTCCTCCCGTGCCTCTTAGCTTTACCATCTGGGAGATGACAACTAAATTGTCTCCTCTGGATGGGAGTGCTGCTTGCTCCTGTCTGTATCTCCCTCCACAGCACAAAGTAGTCTTTTTTTTTTTTTTTTTTTTTTTTAGCAAGCTGTCCCATCCTTGTTTCCTTATGTTCCCTTCTAAAAGGATGGAAGTTTCTGACAGGAACTAGTTAGACTCTACAAGTCTCCTTTCATAGCCCCTCATCCCTGAGGACCTTTAATTACAGGGGTTAAAAAAAAAAAAGTAAAAGCACACTCTTTAATGGTGATGTGTCTCCATTTGTTTTCCAGACATCCACAAAGGCTCCAAAACCTGTCCGGCAGCCCTCTCTTGACCTTCCCACCACAAGCATGATGGTAGCCAGCACAAAAAGCCTCTGGGAGTCTGGGGAAGTCACAACTCAGTCTGCTGTGAAGCCCTCTGCTTGTAAGGTATGGCACGTGGAGGACTTGCCTTGCTTGTGCAGGAGGCGAGGGACTGGCCCCTGGGCACAATGTGCATTGCTCCTGTGTTAGCCTGTTGGTGTGGCTCGTTCATGGTGCCCAACACCTCCCAAGAGATTCAATCTCTTCTACCAGGTTGCGAGGCCTCTTACCTTGGAGATTCAATTTGTCTGTGTTAGGGTCCCCAGTTGTCCCTTGGTGGTGCAGCTGGGAAAGCCTCTGTGATGCTGGTTGAGGCTCCAACTTGAAATGGGAATAAAATTGGCTGGTGGGGAGAATGCATCTGTCTTCTGCAGGGGCTTGGGCTGAGCTCCAGTTGTTTGAGCACAAAGTTGATCTAGTACCAAGGTGATAAATCTTGTAAATTTGGAAAACGCATACAATATTATGTATTGCTCTAAATGACTTCACTTTCTGGTTGTTGTGATTGAGGCTGATTCTGTAACACATTGGTTGCAAATCTGTGTATATGTGAGCAAAATTCTTTCCACTCAAGAAGCTTTGATGGTAATGTGTCCTAAATAGTTAGCAAACTTAAGAAAATAAACATCATGGAACTGATTCAGACTCTCATTGAAGAGACTTAGAGGAAAACATAGGATATATACTGGGAACAGGAAGAAGTTTTCAAGATCATAGGTTTTAGCTGCAGCTGTTATAGGTCAGATGATGTGATATAAATAAAAAAGGAGGTCAGATGTGTGGGTTTGAAATGGACACGAACAGAGGCACGTACAGCAGCATTAGCAGTGAAGGGTAATGAGAACATCATCTTCTCAGGATATCGTGGCTGGAGACATCGTGAGTAAAAGAAGTCTTTGGGAACAGAAGGGCAATCCCAAACCTGAGAGCAATATCAAGGTGAGCTACTGTCTGTGAGTATTGAGAGCACTTGCTCTGCTGAAAAACACTTGGCTGGAGCACTTGGCTGGATTGGAGGTATTGAGAAGATGATGATGTTCTACAGGGACAAGGGCTACCTGTACCTATCAAAGCAATTGCATATCTAAGAGCTCTTCCTAACAGTGAAATACTATTGCTTCAGCCCTAGTGAAAATGGGGGCAAAAATTAGCTTTATATCCAGTAATGCTGTAAGGTCTCTTGAACAGCTTGTTCTCAGCCCATGAGCTGGGAGTCTCAGCCTTCTAGCTCCAATGGAACTGCAAATGTTGAGTTACTTTGCTCTTGTTATGTTTTTTAGTATTGCAAGTAAACAAAACATGCAAAACTAAGTGGAACTGAACCTAAGGCAGTATCAACATCTGCAGATGGATCTGGGATTTTGTGGGAATGTTTGTAGAAATGTCTTTTAAAATGCATCAAGGAGCAACTGCTCAAACTCTCCAGGCTGGGAGAGGAAAATCAAAGTATCTTGTCAGTTCCTGGCTTGGAGCTGCCAGTATATGGTAAATAAAACCAATTTTTGCCATGGGTAAAAGCAACCCTGGCTTGGGGGTCTGGGCTCTGAGGTGAGTCTTCCCTCACAATGCCTGGCATTGCATCTTCTCTTTCCTATTACACATCCTGTGCTTGCTGTGTTATCCTGTGCTTATAGAAAGTGATGATGGATCTGTGCAAAGAACTTGTGTGGAAGGGGCCAGAAGGGAGTACAGAGCAGGCTGTCTCCAAGACTTCTGGTATTAAAAACAACTGTATCATATACTCATCTGGCTTCAGTTATTTGATCTTGACTGTCTATTTAATGGAGAAAAATGCTGACTTTGGCTCTTTCTTTCTCTCCTGTTCAGTCCGTTCCTTCTGGCAAAAAGTATAAATTTGTTGCAACAGGCCATGGCCAGTACAAGAAGGCGTTGATAGATGACACTGCAGAGCAATAGTATGCCTGGAGAACTCATTAACCAGGTAGGTGGGATATGACCTTGCACTGTGTAACAAAGTCCTGGACTCTTCTGGCAGGATGTTGGGTTATTTCTGCCAGCTGCACTTTGGGTGAATTGGAAGGTCCTGTATGGGAACATCTGGAGCCTTGCTTCCTCTGGGCCTGACTGTCTGAGCTGGAACAGTGTGGGTACATAGCAGGGGTTTGTTTTTGCCTCTGACTTTCTGATACTGATAGGAAGCTGGATACCTGTGTTAGTTTAAACTTCAGGATAAGTCCCTTAGCTGCTGCTGTTTGGGTGAAGATGTGTTTGCCTTTGCTAGTTCAAAGGAACAGTCTCAATAAGCTCTCTTTTTTCATGCTCTCTTATGTCGCAAGGAGAAGTAGATATTTGGAGGTCATTCTGTCTGAGCATGGGGCTGATGTACTTCTGAAATTCAAGTGTTTCTGGGGTCTAATTCCCAGATTTACTGAATTAATTATGGGGAAAACTTTTCATGGCTCCAGTAGCCTCTTGGAACGAGTCGATAATAAGGTTGTAGCAGGGAGGATGTGAGCAGCTGTTGTGCTGGGTAGACCAACAGAGCAGAAAGAACTACTCTCTGATGTGCAGCAAGGGGAAGGCAGGGCTGGGTTACTGTGTCTGTGCTCTCTTGAAATAGCTTTTGGATCTCATGTTCCTATTGTGTTTGTGCTCCTAGACACCCTGCTGTTATCTTGAGTGGATGATAGTGGATTGCATCAATAAGGAAGAATAGTGTAGAGGGAGGTGATAACCAGTTGGATCCAACTGGGCAGCATCTGGCACAATGAGTGGAGAGGAAGTTGTTGAGGGTGAAAACAAGCTCATTCTCTCTTTTTGCTACTATAAAAAAGAAGCTTTATTTCTTAGCCAAGCTTATAAATAGCTCTGTCTGCTACAAAACACCTTTTGTTTCTGAATTCTTCTGGGACCTGTGTTCCTTCCCTTCCTTCCCCTCCCCCCCTTAAGGAGATGACTTCTGAGTGCAGCATATTGTTTTGTTTGTTTTGTTTTTTAGTGCCCATTTGGAGGAGAAGCCCTTTTGAGTGCTACTCTGAGAAGAGCAGCAGTACAAAACTCAAGGCTGCCCAGAGATATGTTTTTAGCCCACAGAATTTGTATCCTCAGCTTACTTCTCTGCCTGTGACTTTCAGAAACCTATTTTAAGGTCTCCTCTTTGATCAGTCTCCATTTTCCAGAAGTCTGTTTCAGTGTACCAAGTGGGAGCCTACTGAGCTTCAGTTCTTTATAGCAAACAGGTTTTGCTAGGTTGTCAGCAGGTTTGTTTGCCCTACCTGAGCTTCTCTAAGCAGCTCAAACGAAAGTGCCTTTGGCTCTGATCTTTGCCTTTCAAGAAAGGATGCTGGGCAGGGACTGTCACGGCATGTGCTCTAGGATCCACCCAGTACTCCAAACAGCTGTGGCACAACACTTGCACTGTGGGTTTGTTCAAAAGGAAGTTGGTTTTTTTTTTTTTTACTGTGAATAGCAAAATGACTGCAATAGCTGAAGGAGCTTGGTTTGTTTCTTTTCTTAGGTTTTTAGCTGGCTGTTTGGTACGCTGTGAGATCACTGCTCCCCAGCTCCTCCCCACCTCCTGAACTATGTTCATCCTTTTCTGTACTATTGGATCACTTTGTCCTTGCCTTCTTGCTCCCAAACCCTTCTGGATTACCCCTGTGTCACTTCCTTAACACCACCTTATCAACTTTCTAGTTGCTTAAGCACAGGTACAGTTTTTCTTCCTCCCCTTCCTTCCTGAGCTGCAGGACCTCAGTGCAGCCTTTGAAGCAAGAGGTTTTCTCTGAGTGGCAGTTTGGGCTCTTAGCCCTCTACCTGAGGCTGTTTGACATTGAAAAGAACCAAATTCTGTGCCCATTAACATCCCCCTTCCCTTGCTCAGCACAGCAGCTCAGACTGGGACATACTGCACTGACTTCCAATGCAGAGCCATTGGTGAAAATCTCTTGCTTACAAGACTCTGTCCTTTGTGATACTCTCATGTCAGAGTCTGTCTCTGCAGAACTTGCCATGCTTGCTGTGTGTCTCTGTCCTTTGCTTTTGGGGTAAAAGGGCTTAAACCATGCATCCAGACCTGCCTTCCTTTGCTTCCTTCCTCCTGTTTGGGGGAATCATTCTCGCCAATGGCATTTCTCCATCCTTCATCCCTGTGCAGTGGGGCTGGGTTTGTGGATGCAGCCTGGTTGAAAGCACAGCAGATGCAAAACATGTCAACCTTAGGTGAGAGTTGCTGGTTTGTTCTGGGTGGTTGTCCTTGCTTCAGGACAAAAGCTGGATTAAAGCACAATTGCTTCTTAAACCATCCTCTCTGGCCAGATTCACTTTGTCTCCCAAACGTAACTGATGTTGGCTGTTCTCCCTCGTGTTAATTCTATGGATCTCATGCATGCTGATTCCTAAGCATAGGCATCCATCCACTGTGCTTCAGTAAGGTGCTGTTTATTGCTCATCTTTATCTGCATTAGGCATTCCACATTTTACACAGCACTCTTTGATTTCTGTGTTTATGTTGCTGTGTGGATCTCTTTCTATAGCCAGTTCTCTCCCAGCAGTGTTAAATTATCCTGCAGAGGCTTACCTAGCATCCACTTGTGATTACTGGTGTGTTTCCAACCTACCTCTTTTCAGCTTTTTCTTGGAAAAGTGGTGGTGTGGGGGGGTTGGAGAAATCCTATCTTTAGATAATTGGGTTATCCTCTTTTTTTTTTTCCCCCCCGTTGAATAGGAAAGGCGTTACAAAATAGAGAAGATAAGACCAGCAAAGTGAAAACTTAAGTGAAGGTTTGATGATAACTGAGCTGCTCTTATAGCATCATTACAAAATTGGAAGACTTCAAAAAAGCAAAAGGGGTTCTTTGTTTTGTTTCCAAGTCTCTTCACAGTTTGGCTTGAGGAAATTTTGGTCAGTTCCATATCCTCTATACACAAAAAGAATATAAAGAGCTGTGTATGGAGTTTCCTATTTGGACTAAACATGGCAATCCTATATTAGCTGTGTAGGAACACCCTAGCCTATGACAAAGTCCCTTGTGAAACAGAAATAGCTGATCTCCCAGCTTTTAGGCTCATAAACCTGCTGGTAATGAAGTTGCAAAGGGTGACTAATACTTGAAAGCACAGCTGTCTCTTGGATGGGCAGAGCTGGGGACTTTCCTTTTAAATACCCTCTTTTTTTCAGGACATCAGGGACAAGCAGGTAGGCAAATACCATGATGTTCCTCTTGAAAATGAGACTACATGTGGTTAGCAGAGCCCCTAAAAAAACCAGTATCTTGTTAAATACACAGTTGGATACCAATGTGCTCAAGAAGGCTCGTTTAGTTGTGGAAACCATCATCTGTATTTGAGAAAACGATAAAATACGTAACAGAACTTGATTACTGAAATAGTCTTCTGTGCACTATGATTTAGTAGACTGACCTAGGAGGATGTCAAGTGATAATGCCTGTTTTGTTAGCCAGGGGAATTGCTTTGTGAGAGCGGGATATCTTGTGCTGTCCCTTGTCTGTGCTGGTGAAAGGATGAGTTTCTATTTTGTTCTCAGCAAATGGGTGAGGGGTGCACTTTCAGTGGAGGAGATAGAGAAGATAGCTCAAAATGTATGTACTCTCTTTGTGTGTGTTTTCTAAGACTCCCTAGAGATGTGGAGCAACCCAGATTCCTTCATATCTCATCTGCAACTGCTGCTGCTTCCAGGATCAAGATAGGTCTTAGATAAACACAACAAAACCCCTAAGATTCTATTATCCTTCTTTAAACTGGTCTTTTTCTACTGGCAACTTGTCACCTTCACTCTGTCCTTCCCCTCCGTTCCCTCTGGTACTGCATCCAGTGCTGCTTGTTGGCTCTGTTTAAAACAAGCGCATACCTGTTTTCCTGTGACCTGTGGATGTGGTATGTTATACACTTAAGCTTGTAAACATACGGAGAGTAGCCCTTAAAGCTGCAGCATGAGGCTGCTGGCTTTGAGGGGTTTTATTTAATTTCCTTGTTTTCCTTACACTTGGCTTCAATGGACAGTAAACCTGGTCCTAGGTGTTCTCTTGCTTGGGTGCCCTGTAGGAATCTCCAGAGGCATGGAGCTGCCTGGCTTCAGTTGGCTGACCATCCTGATGCTGTTCTGTTAAAGCTCTTGGTGTGCTCCTCAGCTGATTTGGGTCTAAACCGGCTCAGTTCAAACACCATGCTGATCTTTGTCATGGGTTTGGTAGCCAGTTCCTTCAGTTTCCGGGCGTCAAAACGTGGCTTATGCAGAAGGATGGGCAAGCGGCGGGGAAGAAAGACGTTTTCTTCCTTCCGTGACTTCTTCTCTTCTGCTTGCTGCTTTGTCTCCTTGTTGAGTGTCACCTGGTATAAAATAGCATCCCACATTTTCATGGCTCTTGATTTAAACAGCATGCAGTCTTGGTTGATGACTGCTTGAGCAGTGTCCTCTTTACTCCCTTCCTCCTGTTCCAGCTTTTCTGGCTTGGGCTCTGGGAAGCTGGGTGCTTCTGGCTGTACCATCAAGTGCTTCCTGAGGCGATGCCAGCCACTGGCACTGGTTCCAGATGGTCTTGCTGCTTTTACTGATGGTGGTGCTGGCTCAGCTTTGAGGGGAAGGCTGGTGTTGGGTAAGCTGGGGGTCAATTGACTTTGAATGATGTCTTCTGCCTTGGTGTCTGTGGAGGTGAACCCAGTACCATCAGCTTGTGCTGGCGTTGCTGTTGGTGGGCGTGCTTGCCTCCAGGGAGCACTGGATGTCGTTTGTTTTAGGATGTCTCTGTTTTCCTTGGGTAATTCAGAAGCTGTCTCTGATCCAGATATTTCAGTGTCACTTCCATGAGTTGTAGGCATATTACTGTGGGCATCAGAGGTGCTTGGCTTGGGTGAAGGGGCCTTGATGGACTCTTCAATAGGAACAGGCTTGGGAGCTTGATCAGGAGGTTCTGTGTCTGCAGCAGGAAGGAGGGGAGGTTCCAACAAGGGAAGTGTGGCGTTGCTGTCATCAAGTGAGGTGGGTATGTGCTCTGGAGATGGTTCAGAGCAGCTTGTTTGAGGTGCTGGGGAAGAAGGCCTTTTGTCTTCATGGCTTACGGTTCCTTGTGTCAGGTTCGATGTGGGAGTCTTAGCCCTTGGTGGCTTGACACTGTGGAAATAAGTGTTCACCTTGGTGACGTAGGTAACCTCTGGTGCCCTTTCTTTGCTGGAAGGAGGAGGCTGGGGGAAAACAGATGGGTCACATGGGGAGGGAAGGTGGGAGCCCATGTCTTCTGGCTGATGTGTAGTCTCGGGAGCCTCTGGTTTGTGTAGCAGGGGCATGGCTGAGGAGGTTGTGAGCAGGACATGTTCAGCAATGCGCCTCTGCTCAGTGACCTTCAGTGTGAAAGGCTTGCCCTTTCGGAAAGGGGAGGGGGCGCGGTGGTTGACGGGCCTGATGGAGATGTGAGTGGGCAGGCTGGTAGAGGGGGATGCTGTGGTTTCGGGGATCTCTGCTGGGGGAGTGCTTTCATCGTACTCCTCTTGGTCAGGGCTGGCCTCGTTCACAGGTGAGAGGCTGGACCGGAAGGACTTGGCTTGCTCTGAAGCGAAGACAGCATTCTTTTTGGCTGCCTTTTTCAGCAGCCGTTGGAGCCGCACGTTGTCCTTCCCAGGCTTTGGTAGGGTGGGAGGGGGAGAAAGGTGGTGGTGGATGGGAGCAGGCTGGATGGAGGATGATACTGTTATCAGCATTGTCATTTCCTGTGGAAAAAAAGAACAAAGTTCAGAGGTGGTGTGGGCTTAGCCCTGGTGGGCTAGGTTCTGAAGCATTCATACATAAGTCTTCCTCTCTCTAAAAGCTGTGAGTATGGAGGAAGTACTGCGGGAGAAGAGCATCAGTCTTGGTTTCCTTACTCTCCTGACATAACCTCAGCCAGTCTTGAGGGTGGGTGTGGCAGGGCAAGAGATGTACTGGGGGAAGCTGTATTGCCAAATCTGGAGCTCTTCCTCTCCTGGCATTAGCACAAAATCCAATAAGAGCTCTTTGGGACCCCAGACGTTCGTGTCTTGGCAAGTCCTAATGGGATTTGGAAGGAAACGTTGAGGGGAAACAAAGTGGGTCTGAAATCTTGAAGCTTTGAAACATCTCCAGAGGCACAAACCAGGAATGTTTCATGGCTTTCCAAATTTTGGTTATTAATACTCTGATACAATGTTACATACAACAGAACAGTCATAAACTACATGTGTCATCTGAGTCAAAGTCAACACTTGCCTTGATTGATTTCATCTGGCTGAAGACACCCCTGTGAAATGCAGGGCTTCTCAAAAGCTGCATTTATCAGTGAGAAAGTGCTTTGTCACAGCACTAACTTGGACTGATCTTTTCTTGCTGCATGGAGCACAGGGACAAATTTTGCCTCCTGCACTCCATTCTAGATAAAACCAAGTTTTCTCTTTCCCTTGGGAAGCTTTGCCACTGTCTTGCCTCTATCACTTACTATTCAGTGAAACAGAAGTGGCTTGTGGTCTGGGTCAGGTCTTATCTCCAATGGCAGTTGCAGCCCTTTGGCCAACACTGGGCTGCTCCTATGGGGAAGCATGGCTGCTTTTCCTGCTCTGCCGCTAACTCACCACCATCTCCTCTTCTTTCTGGTAAGCACTGGTCAGACTTCCTGACGATGGAGCTAAGGGTCTGTGTTGGGGATAGAAAGACAAAGCTGCTCTCAGTTCTCCCCTTTCTCTTCCTGAGCAAGATGGGGAGCACCAAACACTCAGCCTCTGACCTGCAATGACTTTTTTGGCAGCCACTAGAAAGAAATCTGACTCAATCCTGGCTCTTGCTCAGCACAGAGTTGCTGAGTTTTGCTATGAAATGAGACATAAATCACTGAACTCCATAGTCCCTGGTGGTGGATGCAACTGAGCATCCTGAAATAAGGAAGAGGAGGCTGGGGTGATGTCAGGCTTGCTCAGAGGGGCTATTTATTGCATGTGTTTTTCTTGGTTCCTGGTGGCTCCCAACCTGCTCTGGTTAGAATGGGTGTGTAGCATGATACCTACTGTGTGGGAAAGCTATCCTGAATCAAACTCTCAAAAGTGCAGAGCAGCTATTTGTGCTTCAGTGCCTGGTGTTAGCTTTGGGTTTGCAGTGCTGCTGTCAGCACTGGGCTGGGAAGGTGATCCAAACTGAGCAAGCAGGTGGTGTATCTGCCAAAACTCGTTGTGAATCAGCAGAGAAGGGTGACTCTTAAAAAAAAAAAAGGCAGCAGCAAATACAAGCACTTGAAGCTTTTGAACACTACATGCTATCTCTTCAAGATCAAGCCCTCACCGTGGTGGATGAGCTGAGCAGAGGCTGTGGTGGGCAGGGTCTGGGCAGTGTCTAGCAAGTGGTGCACTCAGTACAGGAAGGACATGGATCTATTGGAGCAAGTTCAGAGGAGGGCCACAGAAATGATCAGAGGGATAGAACACTCCTATGAGGATAAGCTGAGAGAGTTGGGGTTGTTCAACCTGGAGAAGAGAAGGCTCTGGGGAGACCTTATTGTGGCCTTTTAATATGTGAAAGAGACTTATAAGAAAGATAGGGACAGATTTTTAGTAGGGTATGTAGTAATAGGATAAAGGGTTACAGTTTTAAATTGAGATGTTTAAGACTAGATGTAAGGAAGAAGTTTTTTTTATGGTGAGGGTGGTGAAATACTGGAACAGGTTTCCCAGAGAGATGGTAGATGCCTCATCCATAGAAACATTCAAGGTCAGGTTGGATGGGGGTCTGAGTAGCCTGATCTAGTTGAAGATGTTCCTGCTCATTGTGTGGGCATTGGATGAGATGACCTTTAAAGGTCCTTTTCAACTAAAGGTCCTATTCAAACTATTCTGTGATTCTATGACTTATTTTGGCTGCAGGCATGAGAAACCTTCTGCAGTTTTGGTGAGGGGGCTTGGAGGGGATTTGTGCCAGCTGGGGGTGACAACTGTCAGACATTCCCAGTGTCTTATCAACTTCATGTTTTAGGCACAAGGCTGGGATTAGGATTTGCTTTGTTCTAAGAGCTACTCTTTGAAGCAAGTCTGCACTGTCCCCCAAAAAAGGCTGAGACCCCATTCTTCATCATATATCTGCTCTCCTTCCCAATTTCATGGATATTTTACATTCTTCTGGGTCAGAAAGCCAAAATGTCTGTTGGAGGGGTATGTACTTTTTTTTTTTTTGGTGCAATGCCACTCTGGCTCTGTTTGTGTAGGAGTTGCTAATTGCTTGCTGAGGTTTTTTGTGCTTTTTTTTAAATCTGCTGAAGGGGGGAGCAAGTACATGCATCTGATGGTAGGATTTACTGTGGAATGATTTAATCTGCTCCTGTTTAATGTGGTCCCATGGACAGCCTGTACTACAAGATAAGCTATAGTCTAGCAGCACTGTTAAACCAGATTTATAAGGTTGACCTGCTTCAGGCTTGTATTGGGAATACTAAAGAGGTAGGGCAGCAAACTTCCCAACCACTGATCAGCTCATTGACTGCTTTGCTTGTCCCATGGACTGCTGCACCCCAGAAAAATACAGCTTCCCACATGAGTCAGAGAATCCCTTGCCTGGGATTTGCTGCAAACTGCCAGATGCTATAGAGGAGGGCATGGGGATTCTTGACGTGGGAAGTTTAGATACAATATGCATGCACAAGGAAGGTTTTCCTTCTGTTCCCAAAGTTAGAGGCTGCTTTGTGCCCTATAACATCAAGATTTGTTCTCTTATAGTAGTCTGTGCTCTTGAAATCACTCTTGCTACTGTCTCAGCATCCCATCTGACTTGAAACCTGCTGTACTGTGGATCTTGGAGACCTTGTGGTGTGTAGTAACTTCCATGGCACATGACTGTATTGGAGTCTCTGTGCTTGACTAGTGAGGCAGAGAGATGCTAAGGGACAGCAAAAGGAAATCAGCTGTTAATTTATTTGCCTTCCCTGTCATGCTTGGCTTTGTTTGAGCCTCCTTCAGAGCTTTGTGTGCTCAGGAGAAATTCTGCAACAAGCAAGATTTGTCTTCCCCCCCCCCCCTTGTGTTTGCTTCATTATGTGGCAAAGGGACACTCAGGCTTGCTTTATTACCAGTGGAAAACTCATGGACAATGGGGGAAGTACTGCCTGAGAAAGTTGTGTGGGTTTGTGATAAACTGGAAGGAAATAAAGATAGAAGTCAAGAGGCTTTCAAAGGGTTAAGTTTCCTTGCTGGTGGTTGAGTGCCCATGGGTGGATGTGTGGTCACCCACACTTGGACCCCAACTGTTCTCCTGACTTCACTCCATCTGCAATCAGCCCCAAATCAGGATTAGTGGGGAGAGTGTCAGCATGCGAGAATCATTTATCAAGTGATGGAAAACTCATTTGTGTCCTGGAGTCCCTTGGCTGCACCAGCTGTCGTGCGTGGAGCAGATGGAGAGCTGCAGGAACCCAACACCGCTGCAGATGGTCCCAAACCGAGCTGTGGCTGCCAGGGGCTGTAGGAACATACTCCGCTTCAGTTGCTTTCTTGGGCTTGGGAGCAAACCTGCTAATCTCCTCCTTTTTGGAGTGGGAGACAGCTTGGCAGAAGTGCAGCTGTGACCTCTGCTGGGCATGCAGCCCTTGGCACCTGCTCTGCCATGAGCATGGACATTCCCAGAATGGTGGACTTGGACTGGGCTTTGTGAAAGTGGGTGGGAGAAAACCACCTGTAATTGCTAGACAAGATGCAGCCTGTGGTATTGCTCATGAGAGGTCAAATGGTATCCATAACCTTGTTATTTTCTTGTCTTGCAGCTGAGCTTGGTCCTGGCTCGATGCAACCCTCAATGCCACTATTTCCTCTGCTCCACAGAAGATAATTGAAGGATGTTTCTCTTCTGGCTGATGTCAGTCTGCTTTGGTACAGCCTGACTCCTCTTGGGGTGTGAATAATACCCCACACTGCCTTCAGATGGAAGAAAGGAACTATATCAGCTGGCAAAATCTATCTCTGTTTTAACCTTCTATGTGATTCTTTGGCTTTTTTTTTTTATCTCTCTCTGCTATGGAGATGGGAGGCTGTGGCTCTGTTCCCTCTCTTCTTAAGTGTTGGAAGAGAGTGATCTGCTGCCCTGCTGAGCAGGCAAGGCTTTTGCTATGTGATGATTTTCTCCTTTTGTGGCCCATGGTGGCAGAGAGGGAGCTCAACAGTAACCTGGTAAAAGAATTGGTGTTTGAAAGGAGGGCAATGGGCAGATTGTGAGTGTGAGAAAACTGCACAGAGAGTTTAAGGAGAGTGCAAGGACCACTTGTCACCCTGTTGGTGCCAGCTGTGGGTAAGGTCTTTCCCTGTTTACAATGCAGCCTCTGTCCCTCTACATCATCTGTTTTGAGGGACTTCCATCTGTTGGTTTCTCTGTGTACATCAAATCACTTTCAACTTTGTCCTGTTTTTTTTTTTTTTATTTTAGTTCCAAGATCATCCTTTAGTCACAGTTACATACCCATGCCAAAATGTTCCTGCCACTTTTCTGTCTCAACAATGGCAATAGCAGCTTTGTTTCAAATAGCTGCTACCTATAGAAGATGGGTTGGAGGTCTCCTTTCCCAGGCGTGAGGAGT
The DNA here is from genome assembly GCF_025592945.1 of Manacus candei. Lineage (NCBI taxonomy): Eukaryota > Metazoa > Chordata > Aves > Passeriformes > Pipridae > Manacus > Manacus candei. The sequence goes on from NW_026138108.1 coordinate 4,532,868, forward strand.
GCTGACCACTGGTATTATCTCCCTTCTCTGGGAAAGTGCAAATTAGCTCCTAGGGCTGTTTCTGAACTCTCCCACTCCTTCATACTTTGTGGTGTTAACATGTCCCCCATCCCCTCTTTAAAATTTTAATTCCTACTCTCTTCCATGTCAACATAATTTTGCAAGTTGTTTCTGCTCTCCTGGAGGGAGAACAGCTTGTCTCTCCTCCTGCATCAGTGTGCTTTCTGCTTAAATTTTGTGCCTCCTGAATTTTCCTTTTTTTGTAAGCATTTAATAAAATTTGAAGATGATGTTGTAATGATGGTAACTCTGAGAATTTTGTTTGTGTAGGAGTTTCTGCAGCAAAGCTGTCTTCCAAGACCTTGCAAGTCCCTGCTTGAGTGTAAGGTGGAGGAGAAGAAACATCAGGCTCAGTGGCAAGAGGAAAAGAAGCTTGACATATGCAGGAAAGGGGATTTCTGTGTTACTGCCCCATTTAGATACTTGTCATTTTGCTGCATTTTTCATGGGGGGTAATTGACTGTAAAACAGGAAGGAGTGGTGTTTGGGTGAGAGATGGAGCAGCATGTAGAGACTTCTAGGGCGTGGTCGGCTAGAAGCATAGAGCTTACCTCCCCAGGTAGCAGACCTGAGCAACATCACAGTCTTTATCCAAAATCACTGGTGATGTCAGCTTTGTTAAAAAAAAACCCCAAACAAACAACAAACCCTGTCTAACCTGCTTATCCAGCTTCAATAAGGTCAATATAGCTGTCTGTACTGAAACCCAGCACGCTAATGAGTTGATGACTCTATCTGGAACCATTTCATGAAAAGCCTTTTTATGGAGATGACCTTCCAAGTAATAACACTTTTACTACTTGTGGCAGTAAAGAGTTTCTGCTGTCCTTACCTATGCTTTCCTAGAGCGTTAGGAAGAAGAAAGTTTTCAGATGCCACTTGTTGCTCTTATCTTTCTGCTTATTGGTACCCTTGTCCTCTCCATCCTCTGCTTTAGCTCCTGGAGGTAGGAATTCAAGGAGTCTGTGTTCCTTACAGCACTGAGGAGCATGGACACCATCTGGCCCCATTTTCCCTTAAGCCCTTCCTCTGCCATGCTGGGATTTTCCAGTGAGGCTGGAGCAGCAGTAGTGTGTGGCATAGAGATATCCTGGCTTGAGCTGAAAACAGCACTACTTTGCACGTGTGCAAACTGGTTGCAGCAATTTTTCAACTCTGTTCTGTGGCTGACTGGAGGAAAAGATGGCTGGAAAGTTCTCCAGCTACTATTGCTGTGTCTTGCCAGTTTGAAGAGTGCAGACAAGGCCTTAGAGGCTGCTTCTGTGAGAGTCCTTCTCTAAGGAGGGTTAATTTGTGAAGTATGTTTTCTCCACTTAAAGCCCACGAGGACCTAGGTGTGGTTTCAATAAACAACCGCTGTAATTCAGGTTCTGGTCACAGCAGAGAAGTGAGCAGGTTATGGGAGACCAGAGCTCTCTAGTGGTGGTCAGGAACCAGGGAAAGACCTGGCTTGGAACAGATGTAGCTCTTTATGAGGTACTTATGTGTGCCAGGGGAAATGTTTCCACAGTTAAATTAACTTTATGATCTGCTGTTTCTCCTCCCAAAGCAACATGGTGTGCACATGGTGGTGGGAGTGGCAGAGGGGTTACTAGAATGGTGAAACCTCCCACCACCCCCACCCCAAAAAAAAATAAAAAAAGAAAAAAGAATGCTGCAGCCCAGGTATACTGGATATGCATCTTAGTATTTAAGAGGGGATGGAGACTCATTTCTCCCCTCAGCAGCAAACTGTAGGGACTTCAGTTGCTCCCTTCACAAGAAAACATGGCATTGGTGAAGTGTTTCTGCTTATCTCTTGCTGGAATGAAAAGCTCCCACAGGTGAATTTGCTGTGGAGAAACCACTGTGTGTGGTGTGAAGTTACACTGTGACCTTTGCAAAGCCCTCCTGCTTCCAACTCTTCTGCTTGTCGCTGGGACCTCTGCCCTCCTAGGAAGGGCTTCTGGGGACTCGCCCTGCTCATGTGAGCGACAGACAGCAGGCTGGTGCCCCTCTATAGTAGCAACCCTATGTCACTGCTCTGATCTTGAGGCACCCCTCAAGGTGTTGCTTCACTGCAGTTCCTTCTTTCTCCATCTTGGCTAGATTATGCAGAAGGGGAACATCCTTCCAGCATCTGCTCTGAAATAAATGTGGAGGGCTAAGGTAATACTGAAATGTGCTGCTTGTGGCAGGGTTCAGGGCTGCTTTTTTTTCCCAGCAGGGTTTAACAGATGGCTCTACATGAGTGTTTGCAAGATGGAATTGAAAAACATTGCAGTGCCTGTTTCCTGCAGGCCATAAACCAGTATTATTTAAACATAGGGAAAGCTTATCTGGTGGAAAACTCAAGTCTCTTTTGAATGTTATGTTTTTATGCAGCACTTGTTCTGCCTTGAGACTGGGGGCTGGACTTCATCTAGTAGTCTTTTCATGTATAAAATAATTATAGGCTCATATTTATGTCCATCCTTATGTATATGTACTCACTAATTAACAGATCTCTGCTTAACCCTTGCAGCTCTGCACTGGGCCTAGAGTGAAGCAATGAACACAAGAGTTTAGAATTTCCAAATGAGTTTGTTCCTTGAAATGTGTCTGCAGTTTCTGCTCTTTGAAAGAAAGGTCAGCCTCAGAGACACCTGAGCCTGAATGTCAGAGCTTTGCCTCCTGCCACAACCACCTTCAGGAAGGAAAATAAACAAGTTTAAAGAGCAGGGCAGCTATAAATAATGAGGTGGCAGCTGATATGCTGCTGAACAAGGTTCTGAGGTTGGCCTATTGGTAATTCTTGGCAGCTCAACACACTTTCCCTGATACTGCATTACATACATACATACATATGTACACATGTACGTATTTTAAAGCAGGTAAAGAATGAATCTCATGTTGATAGGAAGTGCAATTAGAGCTACCCTTTACTTCAGTAATGATGACCCATTACAAGGGTCCTGATAATGAGACAGACCTGAGGTGATTTTCCTGTGCTTTTGCATTGAGTCCCCTCGGGGTTTTGGTTGCAGTGGAATGATTTGATTTAGATCACAAATTTTCAGAAAGGTGTTTCATCTCTTCTTGTTAAGTAATGGTGGTTTAGCAATGCTAAAGACATGCATTCTTTGTTCTTCAAATAAGTAGAAAAAAGTATCATGGATTTGGGGCTTCTGAGGATGAGGGGAAGAATAGAGGGGGGGTTTGAAGCAAAGTAAGGGGGAGATACCATTGGGATTTATATGAGCAAGCACTCTAAAGCATGAAAGCAGCAAATTGCAAGTGTAATTACTCAATCAGAGGTGCTTGGTTGGGTAGGGAGGTCTTCCCCATGGTTGTGGAGAGAATGTGAGTGGTTACTGTGAACACCTTGACTGGTGTCCTGCCTTGCTCACCTCCCCTGGGGACACCCCAAAATAGCAGCTTCAGGCAACCTCCTCTGGGGACACCCCAAAACAGCAGCTTCAGGCATTGGTCCTGGCTCCCATTCTGTTGCTCAGTCTTCATTCTCACTGTCAGACTGTCTCATCCATTTGTGTGTAAATAGTCTGAGGGTGAGACCCAGGCCATGTCTTGAATGGTCAAGCCTGATCCCTTATCTTTGGAGACACATTTAGCCTAGATCTAGGGTGTCCAAGGATGGTCTCCTGAATCCCAGAGATTAGATGTCTAAAGCAGATGCAGCGAGCACATCTCCGAAAGCAAACAAGTGATGGAGAAACAATCTACCACAAAAATCAGAAATCAATATTGACTGAAGGAAAAAGAAATTCACTACTTACTGATGTGTAATTTGTTTCCATCTGAAATCATTTGCATGTTGGGTGCATCGTGTTACTCGGTCCAGTTTACAAAATTAACAGGTGATTGTTCCTTCAAGATCATGTCAGGTGCTGGTTTCTTGTGATTTTTAGAGCCCTGTAGGTAAGTTCAAAACACCAGATGGAAAAGTGTTCACAGTAGCCAGTAAGTACAAGCAGTTTCTAAAAAATAAATAAAGGGACTTTTTCAAAGCATGAAAATTTCCATCACCTAAAATTAGCATGAAGAAGGGCTATCGAGTAACACCACTGCATGCTCCTAACTTTGGCCCTGCAAAGTTCAGCATCTCAAGTACTGGAGAGGTGAAGGGCAGATGATGGTGATGTTGCCAGGACAGCTATTCTAGCAGAGTAGCTCCAGGCAATGAAACCAGTTGGAGGCTTTTCAAGTTGGCTGTCAGATTTACTGTTTTGCAGAAGTCAGGGTTGCTAAATGCAAATTTGGAGCTGTGCTTTGGTTGTTACCTTCCCAATAACAGAAGAAAGCAAATGCTGGCTCTGTCCCTGCTTGTTCCTGGTGAGGGACATGCTTATATGCAGGGAGTGCAAGTGCAGAAAATGCTGCACTGGGAGCAGAGGGGGTTTGGAGTTGATTAGTATGGTGAATTTTGGTCGAGGGCATTTGTGTGCAGTTTGACTCAAAGATCTGGACCAAGACTGCTTAAGTGAGCTGATAAGGATGGCCCCAATGCCTGCCTTTGTCCTGGATAACCTGTGAGTTACCCAGACACTATGCAGTTATTTACTGCCTCTTGGCCTTGGGAAATTTCATCCCTTTTTCCAGCTGACTTCCCAGGTTGGGCTTTGTTTTTTCACAGCCTTTCAGGAGCCTTTAAGTGTGGATGTGAAGGCAGCTGGGAGGTTAAATATACTCACGGGAAGATGGGGACACATAAGAGCACTTTCCTGGAGGTTTACAAAGCAACTTTACGGTCAGGTTAACCTTGGCCTGTTTCATATGGCTTTTGAGATGCTGGCGAGCTATACCACAAAACCAGCTCTGAAGGCAAATTCTTGCTGCTTCTCCAGTACCACACTGCTAAGCCTTGTTGCTCACTGACCCCCTGTGCTAATATATCTCTAATCTGACTTGGAGTTACTGTGTTTTGGATCAAGGTAGCAAAGCATTTCCTACATCCACGAGGGTTGTGGCACATCTGATGAGACCAGTTCTCATCAGGGATGTATATGCTGGTACTTCTGGGTTGGTGTTGGAGGTGAGCTCTCCATTTGCTTTGTCTCTCTCTGCCTCCCTCATGACTGATGAGCTCATGCCTGGCTCTGTAGGATATGCTGCTCCTTAGTGCAGTGCAGACCTGTGGAAGGATTGGGGATAGGTGCTTGATCCTTCATGCAAATACCCTAATGCAATTAAATCCTCTTTGACTGATGACTTCAACATCTCAAAACTGCTCTTGTCTTTTAGGAGTACTAGTGACTCTGTGTGTCTCCAGCACTGAAAATGTTGCTGGAAAAAACCCCAGACAGTAACAACCAGAGCCATCCCAACAGGAAACATAGAACCCCCATTATGAATAAGAATATTTCAAAAGATTTTAGAAATGCCCAGGGATACCTTGTACCCTGCTCTGCTGCTGTCACCACTGAAACCATGCATGTGTTTGCAGGATGCACTGTATGAACGATGCAAAAGGTGAGCTTATGTTTGCCTATGCTGAAGTAGGAAGTGTCCAGATCACTTCCTGTTTCTTATGAAAAGATATAGAGTTTCTGCTCTTACAGGCTAAGAGGAGATAAGATAGGAACAGATTTTCCTACCGAGTTTCACAGAAGGGATGACATACTCGAGTCCTCCACGGAAGTATTGATTGGTTCCCTCCCACCAGATGCAAGTAGGAGAAAAGCAGCAACAGGAAGATGGATGGAGACATGCATAGGTAATTTGGTCATTAATAAGAGAAAGCTTGGTTGTTGCCCTTTATTCTCCTTTTTATGCCCCTGAACCTTTGAGACATCATGAAGCCACCATCAGGAAAAGGTGTTGGCACCCTGAGGTTCCCCAGCCACCTTCCAAGATTCAGGTAGGTAAAACCACAACTTGGCAACTACAAATAGTAGTTTTGAGCAACTGCTGCAAGAGGTGCATCACTGGGCATGGTAAACACTGCACCAGGTCGCTTCTGGGAAAACAAGAGACAACCAAGGACAGAGATCTGAGCCCAAATGCCTTGCAGGTGGTATTAGAGGAACCGGGGGGGAAAGATGGTCTTTGCTCAGCCAATTTGAGTTGTTTCACATTCCTCAGGATCCTGTTGGCCCCAGTAAAATGACAATGGTCTGCTGATACTTAGAGGAGCTGACTATAAAGTTTAAGGCTATTTTGATCTCTGCTTGACTGGCTGCATAACCAGTCATTAGATTTTACCCAGGAACAGAAAATAATTAATTATGTATATATTCTGTCCTTTCCCTGAATGTACTTAGCCACTATCTGATCTGCCTTTTTATTGACAGCTATTTCAATTAACTTGGAAAGAGTGTTCAGTGAACATAGGGCATCTACAATAACCTTGAACTGCTGATTAAACCCCACTGCAGAATCCCTTTCTCTGGGGGAGGATAAAGAGAAGAAAGGGTGTGGGGAAACTGGATAAAAAAATTACTTTCCTCTCCCAAATGGCTTTTGTGATTCCCATTTCCCACCTGCCCTGAATCATGGTAAAATATTTATAACTGAGTGTCACAAAAGAGAAAAACACATCCCCACCCTTTCCCAGTCAGCTTAATCAACGCATTTTTCTGGATACGTCCAATTATTTCAAGGCTAATGCCTGTATAAGTGGACAAACATGCCAAAACCAGAATATCTGTATCATGCAAAAAAGTAAAACGTGTTGTTTTGAAAGCATTCAAATAACTTTGGAGAGGAAGGGGAATAAACATTCAGACTGTGAATGATGAAACAACTCAAGTAAAACACATTTTCCTTATAAATAAATTCACTTTGGATAACTCTAACCATTTTTCAATGACAGAAGGCGTCAGTGAAAGTTCCTCTGTAGCTCTACTGTGAAGGTGTAAGTGCAGTCATGGGCAAGATTGGCTGAGGAAGCATTTCAGGAGGTCCTCTTTCCTGACTTATGGGCCAAAGCAAGGTTTGCTTTGGAATTAGATCCATTTGTTCAGCATTGGAGAGTAGGTGGTGGATAGGCGTAGGCATTTATTTCAGAAATTGGATATCTCCTGGGTTGTGAAAGAGTACCTGTTTTATGGGAAGGATGTAGCTGATTTTATTTACAAACTCCGTAGTTTTTAATGAACGTGGGTAGGATTTCAGACTTCCAGGGCTGTAGAGGTTTTCAGATGAACTTTTCCAGTGCTTTTTCAGCTCACTGGCTGAGCATTATCCAGCCCTAAGAGGCAATGATCCATGAAAATGCTGCCCGCTGACTGGTGTGCACTGAGAATATGGAAAGGGTGTTTTGAGAAAAAAAACAGACCAAAACAAACAAAACACACACAAGTATTTGGCCAAAATGCCCATCTTTACGCAGTTTGTAAAATTATCATGCTAATGTGTGTGAATTGTATTTAAAGGCATCTCCCCCAGAGCACTGGCTGCTTCAATAGGTCAACCAGTAGCCAGAAAAGATTGGAAGGGCTGATTACAGCTTCTCTACAAGTGGCCCTGCAATGCAATAAATTCCTGTGGCCCATCTCAAATAACCAGTCTGGGTGTTCCTACCTACCAAGAAGAAATGTGACATTGGACTAGGTTACCTAGCAGATACTTGTCTAGATCTCTGCCCCAGCCTCCAGTTCTGTTCAAGGAGGAACACTGGTTTGCTGTATCCTCTCCCAGGTGGGGATGCTGTCACTGTAAAAGTATACCAGGCTCTGGCTTGAGGTCAGCAGGCAGATGGACTTTTCGTGATTTGAGACCCTGGTTCGTGTCTGTGACCTGCGTGTTTGTTCTTTGGCCTTGGTGCTGTCTCCTAACCTGGCACCTGGTGAGAGGGGTTTCTCCAATGACAGGTGCTTGCTGCACATCCACCTAACCAAATGGAATAGCTTTCAGTAGGTGTGCAGCCACAGCTGGGATCATCCCTCCCTCATCTTGTCCATGTGATCTGTAGGGACTGGGAGGCAGTTGGTGGTGGTTTGCTCACTCTCTAGGGTGTGGCTGCGCTGCGACAGTCCCGGTAACCTTGCTGCTGATGCGGGGGGAAGAGATGGTGTCAAGACAGCACAAAATATAAATCCTAGAGCAGGAGAATCAACAGTAAAGAGAGACAAAGCTGATGATGAAAATGTCACAGGTTGTGAACGAAATTGCTGTGTGATGGTATCAAGAGGTGAAATAAGGAGTTGACATAGGGAGGGTGTGAAAAGTACAAAGTATGCAACTAAGGCATGAAGCAAATGTTGGAGAGGATTATAATCACGTGCTGAAGGGGATAGAGAGACCCACAAAGGGAAGAAAGGACAAACATACATTGGGCTGTGTGGAATGAGCCTTGGTTGTGAACAAGGCGACAGCAGAGCAAAAGGAAGACGTGTGCATCAGACAAGCTCTCTTTCCAGAGAGATGGAGAAGGCACCCTCAGTCCCCCTGAGAAGAGGGAACCAGATCATGCTGGGACTGGAAAAAAGATGCATAACATGGACATTGAGTGCTCTTGACAGAAGCAGCCCATGGGATGCACAGATGTCTTTTGGGACAGTACTAAGCAGAAGTGCCATGCTCACAGGGGGTGGTGGTGGCGAAGACAGAGCACGGACATGATGTATGATGTAAAGATGAATGTTGTCTGGAGCAGTTGCCTGGCATGTCCAGGTGAGGAACTGAGCTGAGCACAAGAACTGAGAGGATACCGCAGGCTGTAATGTTTGCATCTCATCTATTTGAAAAGAGAGCTGTGGCAGAGAGAAGAGTCTGGTTACCTGTCCCTCCCATCACTTGTATCAATGTCACATTTGTGAAGATGCTTAGAACAAAATTGGAGTGATGTGGAGCGCTCCCCTACCAGTGTGCATGAGCAGCACTGCTGTAGTGGAGGCTGTGCAACCCTGCAAGATGCTCATGCTACCCCTGCCAAATATCTGGCAGCAGGTGAGCCAGATGGACCCACAGGAGCGTTCAGGCCCACACCTGCCGAGAGCCACCCTGGTGTAAGGCCAGGCTTCGCATTCACTTGTACACACACGGTTTCTTTTTAACTGATTGATCCAGTCCTTGGCACTGAGTCACGATGCCCCACCAGCAGCAGGAACAGCCTGTAACTGGCAGGCAGGCAAAGGAGACTGGTGAATGTCATTGCCAAACTGGGTCCACCACAAATATAAAAGGAGAAACAGCTGGGACACTCTCCCCCCATACGTCCCCACTCTGCTGCTAGTTTTCAAATACGGTATTTCTTGGAGATGTGCCCAGCTGGTGGAGCACCTGAGGAAAATTAGCCAGTGGAAGACACCACTTCTTTACTGGTTGGTGCTGAAAATGCAGCGTGAAAGCTGGCTTGCTGTGTTAGTGCTTTCAACAGATCTGGGGAGGGGGAGTGGAGGTGATGATACCAGGTCCGGCCCCGTGTTCCCACGCACACGCTGCTGGCAGCGCGGGGTGCCCTCCCCGCCTCCCCCACCCGGCAAACTCCCACATGAAGCGAGGGTGCTGAGGATGGATACAATGTCCCCCTCCCACCTGACAAGTAACAAAAGCATTGGCTGGAGCTGGGTTGCAGAAGGAGGCGAGGGAATAAGCTGCTGGCCAGCTGGAGAATGCAAGCTGGAGAAATTTTAGCTCGTGCATGTTACCTGGTGAATGGGAGGTTGCAGTGCTGTGCTCCCACTCCACAGCTTTAAAAACTTGTCTCTACATCCTCGGTAGGAACCCTTTCTTGCAAGCAGCAGGGAAAGAGTGGGCAGGAATCAATCTGTGACCTGGGCCAAAAATATCGTCTGCCCTGCAGCTCCCAAAGTTTTTCCTGTGCTCCTACGGGCTGGGAGAAAGGGGGTGCTGGAGCTGCCAGACACACTGGAGGGCACACACTGCATTGCTGGGGAACCCTGCCAAGGGGAGAGGGGCGGGAGGAAAGGGATGGGAAGCTGAAGCCTGTGAGATTTAGTGAAATGGAAACCATGAACTGGAGGGTTGTGCAAGACACTGCAATCCTCTGCTGGAATAGCCATGCAACTGTGGAGAGAGTTCAGGCAGCAAAACCACTCCAGGCACCCAGAGGATACTAGATGGGGTCCAGCCATCTGGGATTTGCTCTCTCTAAGAAATTCTTACTTAAATAATGCTTTCATATTATGCTAAGAAAGGCTCTGAGCATGGTGTGAGTCAACCAAGATCTTTTGCTGCGTTCCTGCTCTCCTACTTTTTGTTCCAGGTCTCCTCAAGCCTTGGTGTGTGGCAGAGCCCTGGTAGTCTTAGTGAGAGATGGGTGTGCACCGCACAGCACTTGCACCCCCCCCGCCCCCCCATGTGCTGTGTGCCTCTGACTTCTCACACGCCTGTGACTGCTGGTTTCAAAGAGCGCTGGACACGGAAGGTCCATGAACCTTCCTCAGGCTCACCCTGCAGTGCAGCTGAAACCGTTTGCATATGGAGGGGCAGCAGGGAAGAGCCCCTGCCCGGATGGGAGAGTGGAGGTTGCTGCTGAGTGTTGAGATTGCAAGAGCCAGGCTCTTGCAGGCTGGGTTTTAAGCAGTGACCATGCACCACGGAGCTGTGGGGCCCCACAATTTGTTCTGAAGTGCCTTTGCCTCAGATACCCCTCTTTGAGCTCTGCCTGCCTGGTGGGTTGTAAATATAGAAACATAAGCCCTGGAGTTTTTTTCTCCAAACATGTCCCTTCCATCTTAGCATCATCTGTGCAATTCCTCCAGCTGCTCCTATACATGGTATGACCTTTTTTTTCCCCTTCCCTTCCTTCCCCCTCCATCTCATCCCCCTCCCCGCCCCATCCCTGCTCCCTTCCCTTCCCTGGCCAGCATACGAGTCTGGGGCCAATCGGCTCTTTCAGAAGATCAAATGTCACTATAAGTTGAGAGCTGCATCACCTTGGGACGCTCGCAGATCCCAGGCTGCCCATCCCCTTCGACAGGAGCTTGGTGCTTCTCTCCACTCCTCCAGGTAAGTGGGATCCCTAGCAAGGTATGCTGCTGGGGGGTAACACTACAGAGGGGCTGAGCCTTGGTTTAAATAGAGAAAAATCAGGGGAGAGTTGGGGTCTCCCGGATCTGGGATCTGGCACAGGATCCTAAGGAAAAGGCACTTTTCCTTCCTGGCTTTGGTTGGGCATCACACAAATCTCATGTCATGTACGGAGATTTGGGTGCTCTGAACTCTCAAGGATTAGTAATGGGAGAACAGATGCTTTCAAAAGGAAGATGTAGGGCTCGAAATTAAGAGTTATCTCTTGGGACACTTGGGGGAAACTCCCTCCAGCAGCAGGAGGAAAGTGCTGACCTTCCCTCCCCTGTCACCCAGAGAAAGGGATGGCTGACACAGGAGGTAGCAGGGGCAGGACTGTTGAGGAGCTGCTGGCAGGTGAGGAGGGCTGTGGGGTGTGGGGCTAGAGGGAGATCTGAGAAACATAAATATGGTCATGGAAAACTGTCCTCTCCCACAGAAAAGAAGAAAATTGTGTGAGTCACCCACACTGGGTGGTCATGTCATTGAAGTGTGAAGGAGTTTGAAGCTGTGCATACAGGGAGCATACCATCATCACTCTGAACATGACCCTGTTTATGTTTCTCAGATCAGCTTCTTGCTGTTGGGTGGCAAGTATCCTACAAAGACAGGAGAGACACCAACACAGGTGACTCTGGTGCCAGCAATTTGTGCTGCTCATGTGGGGGAGCTCCAGTGAGGCTGTAGATGATCGCCAGGGCAGGCAGCCATCCCTCATAGGTACAAGACCCAGGAAGATCGTGGAGTCCCCACCCCCGGAGATGTTCAAGAGGTGTTTAATCTGGCTCTGGGTGATATGGTTGAGTGGCTTAGGGGTTAGAGCGATAGTACTGCTTTGATGGTTGGACTGGATGATCCTGTAGGTCTGTTCCAACCTTGATGACTCTAAGATCGGGGAAAGGGGGACATTAGCTAAGCATGGTCACTGGCTTTTTGCCCTCTATCTCAGCCTTGTTGTTCCTAGAAAACACTATGCAGGGAGATCAGGCAGATCATACCACCGTGAAGACAAGGATAAAGGGTACATCTTGGGACAGGGAGTTGGGATTTTCCTATGTGTCAGTGGACCCTGCAGCAGCGCTTGGGTCCCGTGACCCTGTTTCAGCATCAGTGCTGTGGCAGATGCTTCACCTTCCAGCCCCTTTCTGCTGGAAAGTACTGAGCAGTTCAGAAACAAAGAGAGGAGGCAGAGGGATGGAAGAAATATGTATTGAAAAAGGTATATGTGTATACTTCTTATAGAGAGAAGTATATTATTATATTTATATATTTACTAAATATATTATATATAACACCTATATCTTTTAATATAGATATGTATGTATATTAACAAATCCATGCAGTTGGTTTTCAATGGTTCCTGGTAGGAAAGTGTGTCCATGTGGTTCTTGGTGGATCATACTCCTAGTCCTTGCCTGATAGCTGTCCCTGCCAGGACCCATTGCCCATGCATGGCCTCTTTTGTCCTCTCCCCTTTCAAAATGGCTCCTGCTACCTTGCCTACCTTGTATGGCCTGGCTTGGGAGGGGATGATTGATGGGTGGGTTATTTCCAGGGATGGCTTGGAGGTGCAAGGCAGCCCATTCCCCCTCCCGGGTGCATTCTCAGCTGCTAAGAGGCTTCTTGGGATGTGCTGATTCTGCTCTTTCAGTCAAGGCCAGGAGCATTTGGGGCCAAAAGGGACGTGGCATTCCTGCCCACCTGGGGCTCATGAGGATTGGTGTGTTTGTCCTTCCAGCCATGACCTGCTTGGCTTGAATAAAATGCAGAAAATAACCTTTGCTTTCACCTTTAAGGGGTGGGAGCAGGTAGGAAGTTTTCTATCTGGTGAAACTTTCCTACATGTTTTGATTTCCTTCTAAAAGGTGGGCAGTATTAACTAATTGATTTTATTACATCTCTAAACCCAGTCTCAGACCAGAATCCGTTTTTCTGCCACTGTACAAACAAAGCCCAATTATTGCCTTAAGGTGCTAACAGCCTTAATCTTGGGCTGCGTTTGCTGTGTAAAAAGTAATTTCCACCGAAGGGTAATCCTGAGCCAGCTGGAGACTTTCCATTGCCTTCAGCAAACTCAATCCTAACTGCAAAAAATACTGCTCTTTACAGATTGCTTGCTTTATTGCCTTTTGGATGTTAATGTAGTTCAATTTTGTTGGCTGCTTTGATGACAGACCTACGTGGATAGTGCTGGGCATCAAAGAGCCTTCCTTGTCTCGTGTGGCTGTAGCTATGACGGTCTGTATTTTACCCCTGGCTTTAAGGGACCAGATGGCTTTTGAATGCCATGGAGCAGACAGACACCTTCTTTTTCTTGGAGCGAGACCTTTTTGGCTTTCCAGCCAGGGCAGTGGCAGTCAGCTACAGCCTTAAATGCCAACTCCTCCTGACAGAGCGACCAAACTTGGTTGAATGTTTGGCCCTTGCAAAGCTGAAATCTGCAATCTTCCCTTGGATTTTTTTGTCCCCCACCCCCTGCCCTAGCCTGTAGGGTTCCTGTGTCTGGCTCATCTTTGCACACAGTCTGCCTGCCAGTGCACTTGTTATTAATTCATTTTATCCAGAGCCAAGAAACCCCCTCAGGGTTGGGGTCTTATGGTGTCAGGGATGCTGGCATTCTCATTCTGTTTTTATAGCACACGGACAGATGCCATGCAAAATCCCATTCGCATTTGCAGCGCTTGGATTAACAAATATGGAAGGGTGTAGGGGAACAGCCAATGTGACAACCCTCAGCAAGATGTCCTTAGAGCTAAATTGGAGACTAGATGAGCTCATTCCAATAACTGCTAATGGAAAGCCTGATTGCAAAGACTCCCGTTGACTTCAATTGCCTTGGAAAGAACAGCATGGGCTGCGCTACGTGCCTACCGCACACTGAACAGACGCTCACTCTCTGTGTGCACACCCAGGGTTCTCGAGCTGATTTCTTCTCCACCATTGAGCAGTATTACTCTTCTTCTCCCTGGAATAACAGAGGAGTTTAGCCCAAAGCCCTTTAAAACTCCTCTTTTTTTCCCCCCTCGTACTGGAAAGAAGGAAATACACATTTATAAATTAAAGGCAGAATCCATGGGATGATTTGCCATTGCCCTGAGTCTTTACAGATCATGTATTTTAGAAGGAGCCAACATCTAGGCATTAGACAAGTTCCCTCCATAGGGTTTTGCCTGAAGAAACTCAGCTGTCCTGTTGCATAAACCAACATACTGTCAAGCATTATTTCTAATACCTTGAATAATTTTCGGAGGCTGAGATGAGACTGCTAACATGCTAGCCACTGTGCAGATAGCAAGTGGAACTCTTTGTCCTGAGGATTTGTTGATCTACATAGAAAAGACCAGGGGAGAGAGACCAGCAGTGCTGTAGCATTCAAGTAATTAACAGAAGCAGCAGCATGAATTGGTGCAAAAGAAAAGCCTTTTGCAGAGCTGAAATTCTTCCCATACACAAAATTCCCCACAGATTCCTTCTGCCTGCCTTTGGTCCCCAAAGTACTCCTTGGGATGGCTGTTGCACTTGAGCAGCGGACAATCACAGCCACCAAGTTAAAAGCAGCCTGTTGTCAAGAAATCACTGAACCCAAATTTCATATGTCCTAGCAGTAGGTTACCCTCCCGTTCTGCTTCTCAGGTCAGGTCATAACACAGCCACTGCTGGCACTACTTCCAATGCAACTCTGACTTTCAGAAAGAGGATAAATGAGGAACTAGAAGAAAAAAAATGCTGGCTGTTTATCTCTCATGGGGGTTTTAAATCCCATTGGTGTTAATGTATGGTGCCCAGGGTCATTGCTGGGGAATGGAGAGAATCCCTTATAGGGCAGGGTTGGAGCCTGTGGGATTACTGCCTTCCTCTGAAATAGAAAGCTACTGAGCTGCAGTTGTTCCTTTTGAACCTAAGTCAGCCCACCTGCTCCTTCAAGACATCTCTCATATATCAGCTGAATAATGAAGTCATGAAAGTCAGGGTTTGGGGCAGCAAAAAGAAGCCAGGCTTTCTAATTTAAGACTGACTGTGGATCTGGAGGAAGTCTTGGGGGGCCCTTTCCCACCTCCTCCCCTGGCCTCAGGGCAGTTGATGCTTTTAGAAAAGCCAGAGTGTTGTATTACATAGAAATGGTTATACCCATGTGAACTGCCTAACCAGGGATGTGGCTGGTTTTCATCTTAAACTAATCAACAGAATATTGTTCACTTGTATAAACCAGACACACTTCTGGGTGCTGACAAATAAGGACTCATCTCTCGGTATATTGGTAGTTTCAGTTATTCTTTTAGCTCTCACTAATGCTTTGGAGCTGGCACATTCCCACTTGTGGTAGCATAAAGTCAGGAAAAAATTCTCTGATCTTTCCGGAGCTATGGAAATGTCAGATGGGTGCAAGAGGACACTGGCCTGTGCCTGTCTCCCTCTGGAGGTTTTGTAATTTAAAGCCAGGTCCAGATTTCCTCCAGTCCCTGTGGGACACAGCTGAGTTGACGGGACATGTCTTTCCAGATGATGTTTTCCTCCTCCTCTCTCCTTGTCCTCTGACCTGGCTGGCAAAGATTTGTGCTTCTCCCAAAATGTCAGTGTTGGTGGGGGATTGGTTGCTGTGTGGGAAAGCAGGTGCCCGTCTTTTTTTGTCCTCAAATGTCAACCCATCTGCTTCTGCCTTGGAAATTTTTAGGAGGTACTCTCATTAATAACACTTTTTTTTTTCTTCTTTTCCTTTTTTGTCTAGAAACTCACTGCCAACATGTCTGATACCGAGGAAGTGTAAGTAGAGAGAAAGTTGTGTGTGTGCTCTTTGGCTCAACTTCCTCCATGCAGCGGAGCAAGGGCATCCCAGCAGAGAGTAGAGGCCGGGTGCTGCTCTGTGCACAACCTGAAGCCCCCCAAGGCACTGAGGAGGGGGCATCTTGACTTTGAGTGTGAAAGACCCATGGAAGTTCACCTGACTTCCTCCCTGTCCAACACAGGACATCCCCCAAACACCTCCACCCAGCTCAGCCTGCCCTCAGTGGCTGTGGCACTACCCCTGGAGGAGGGGGAATGAAATACACAGTGCAGTGGAGGAGCCCCTTTCTGCCTTGGTTTAACAAATCGAGAGTAATATGACCAAACCCTATGGGACCGTTTGACATTAATGCATCAGTAGGTACATAGGGGAGATTTAGAGCAGTCATGGGATCAGAGGAATCATGGACATGACAGTGGTCATTTAGTCCTCTCCTCTGCTAGGAGATAAGTTCAGCTCAACCTGTGTCGTTTTGCCCAGCTCTTAACATTTTTTTTCTAAAGATAAAATTTGGTGCCTTTTTTAAGCAATCACTGACTAACATGTCTTTCCTTTGGGATCTGGCCCCAGGGCTGCTCTGAGGCTTGGGTTTCATGCAAGGGGATGGTAGAGCAAGAGAAACTGGGAAGTGTGGGCAAGGAATGGGAACAGACCATGAGACTGGTGTAGCTACAGCCGTGGGAGAAACATTGAGCAGCATCTGTTTTATGCCAGATTTCTATTAGACAGCCCGAGGGTTCAGGGAGCCTGTAGCACATCTGGGTTGGCATGGGCCCTTGGCTGCAGGTTGGCTTGCCTGGCATGCTGGGGCTGAGGTCCACCTTTATCAGCCCCTGTATAGCACTCATGTGTGGGTATCACATTAGAGCCCTGGGGTGGAGGATTATTCCTGGATATGGATTCATATGCACCCTCAGAATCAGGAACACTATTTAAAATAAAACTCCAGCCGAGTCACTTTACCACTCTTAAAACCAAATATCTCCTGGAAGAGCAGAGAGAAGGGGGGAAAGAAGAAACAATAGACTTTAAACAATGCTACACTGTGTTGCTTCAGTATATGGTTTAAAGCTTGTTGACAATATGGAGTGGGACAAATATTTAACTAGTTTCAATATCCTTTTTTCCTCTCTCACAGGGAACAAGGAGAGGGTAAGTCTTATATCTGTCTCTAGTTGCTTCCATGCAAGCCTGCAGCATTGTCTGGCCGTGTCAGCTGGTACAGTTAGACAAATCTGAGGTTTATTTTTCTGTGCTTCTGTCTGTCTGACTGTCACCAGATTCTGGTGTTTTTACACTACCTGTAGCAGCCTGGCCGTGTTCTTGCTGGGGGCAGCCTGTGGGGTTTCAGCCCCACATTGATGCCCTGGTTGCAGGGGACGCCTCTAGTTTTTGTAGGGGCACTGCCATCTGCTGGCAATTTATTTTGAAGCTTGTGTATATGTAATATTTTCTGTTTTAAAATATAAATCCCCATAATATACACATGCAATATACATAGAAGCTTTTCTTATTCTCAGGGGCCCTCTCTGCTACCCTTTTCCTTCTAATGCGTATATAATCCTGAGTTCCCCTTGCCCAAGAAAAAAAATCAATGCTGTATCACCTTCCTCCCCTTTTTATGACTCCTCTTTTTTATTTTCAAAGTCATTTAATCTGTTACTTTACTTGCTGATTTGCAAGTGGCCTCTCAGGGACCATCTTGCCCGGCATCCCTGTGAGCACAAAGGGCTCTGCCGTGGGTAATGTCGTACCGATGTGTCAAGGCTGACGGTTCATTTGTCTGCTTTTTTTCCCCCCTCTCCCATTTCAATGCAGAGGAGTACGAAGAAGAAGGTAACAAAAAAAAGTGGAATGTAATTTATCTTTCTTTGAATCTTGGTCCTGCTTTTCCTTGTCTATACTTCACCCTTCTCTTTTGTGCTTGCTGCTAAAGGTGATCTGAAACACTTTATCGGTAAACCAGTTGGAAACAAAAAAATCATTCAAGTTGAGGCCATGACGTGCAGAGCCTTCACGTTATGGTGAAATGGAGTATTTGAATGAGCTGTTGGGGATGGTGAAAAAACTAGAGACTAACCTGCTCATAAACTCGGAACCTTTTAAAGCAGGGACTGGTGCAGAGCCCACACAACGTATCATCGGTGAAATCCTGCCATTTTCATTTTGACAGTGTCCACAGATTGAGTTTAAATTTTGAAATTGAAAAGAACAGGTTGTCTGGCTCCTGAGGAGAACCCAACAGGGCACTGCTGAGGACAGAAAAGGCAAGGCAGAGAACCAACTGGCAAAGATGAAGTTTTTTAACACACCTTTACTGGTAAAATGTGATTTGACAAGCTGTGAGAGACAGTGCTGATCTGGAAAGATGGAGCATGAAAACCCCTTCTCACCCAAGTTGTTTCACCTTTTGTAGGCAGCAGGGAGAAGAAGATTTTGGAGATGTATCACTATCTTTGCTGGGCACTTTAGACACACTGGCTTAAGTTCAGGCAAGTGTAGCTGCCAGTTGTCATCCTTCATTTTCCCAGGGTGTCTGGAACAGAGAGAAGGGCCAAACTCTTGGACTTTGTCCCAGGATCTGCCCTTAGTGTCTCAGACATCTTCTAAGGGGTCAAGAGCAAAACCCTATACTGGAGGTCGAATATTTGCATGTGGAGGGTATGAGACCAACTGAGAGAGAGAGACTTGCCTCTGTGTAGAAATGTCTCTTTTGGGAATTTATACACAGCTGGGTTTTGTATTTGGTTGGTTTTTTGTTTGTTTGTTTCTGGGGTTTTGTGTGTGTGGTTTTAGTGGTTTTGTTTGTTTTGATTGGTTGGTTGGTTGTTTTTGTCCTGGATTCCTACAACTTGCTGCAATGGACAAATTTCCATCAGTGGTGGTGGGAACAGTGACCATGTTAAGAGTAGTTCCTGCCATAAGGTACTGACATTCCTGGCATTGCTTCTGAAGGGATTGAGGGCTCAAAAAAAAAAAAAAAAAGAAAGAAAGAAAGAAAGAAAGAAAGAAAATATGGATTGTAGAGCTTCAGTCATCATAATGTTTCTCTAGTCCTGCATGGAGTGGCAGAGCCAGAGCCAGGAAGGTGAAGGTGTTATTCATGCTCCATCCTTCGTCTTGTCAAATGTCAAAAGAGCAAGCAAAGGGTGTTGTAACTACAGACAAACTTTCCTTAAAGGAAAAGCATTTCTTGCTTTTTTACTTTCTTCCCTAACTGTCTACTTTTTGGTTTCAAGAATTTCATGACTGATATGAAATTGATCGGCAGGTGCCTTCCAAGTTTTTTTTTTGTTTTGTTTTTTTTTTTTTTTTTTTTTTTTTTGTTTTGTTTTGGTTTTGTTTTTGTTTTTGTTTTTTGTTTTTTAATCTGCATGACTATCTTCTCTGAGGTGTATCTTCTCTATGCTCCTTACTTTTGCTTGACCTTTGTTTTCTCTTCCAAAGTCATCCATTTCATTTCCATATAACTTTTCTCCATCACTTTCTAACTACCTTTTTTTTTCTCCAGGCCTTAACTCACCTCAATACTAGTTTCTAACAGTTTTCTGTTTTCATTTTGCTGCTTGCTGTTGCTTCTTGTTCCATGACACTTGCCACCTGAAGCTCAGGGAGAAGGTATGTGACATGGCTTTTGATTTCTTTCTCTCTCAGTGTGGAGGAAGAATTTGTGTGCAGAAATCCAGAGCAAATGGTTCACACTCAGTGGCTGAGATTTGGTCTTGAGCCATAGACATCAATGCAATGATGGACATTGATGTCATTTATTGAGCTGGTAGGAAATGTGGCCTTTTTTTTTTGTTTAAAAAACCAAACCATTATATATATATATATGTATGTATGTATAAAAAAATGTATATAATATACACACACATATATTTTTATATACATATACGTGTATATACATGCATATATGTATGTGGAAAAAAATATATATGTATTTGTTTTCTTCTACCTTTTTTACTGAACTGCTTGACTCTTTTTTGGCACAGCAGTGTCAAGTCCTCTCTTTTCTCTCCAAAAGCTTAAATTTTTTAAAGGGAGGGGACACCTGCAAAGTTTATACTCATCTGTTAGAATTTGGGAATGAGTTTGTTTTAAATTTCAAAAATTGATTAATGTTGGTGAATTTTTTTCACCAACTGAGAAAAATATGTAAAGCAAAAGAAATACAGCAGTTTTATTTTTGATTAAAAAATTACCAAAAGCCAGTTTTAGGAAATTTTAGCCAGCTCTAATAAAGAATAAAATATTGGATGCCTTTTTATGTGGTTTTCACTTGTGGTCATATTCCCATATTTCAGTAACATTTATAACCCCATAATGTCCCCATAAAAATGTTATTTTTAATTCTCTCTCACCCTGTAATTCCATCATTGTGTATTCTTGCCCATAATGGCCTGGGAGCTTGGCAAACCTCAAGAATGTTCCAATAACATATTCCTTGTTTTAATTTTCTCCTCCCATTTCCTTTGCTGTTTGACGTTTCCCACCCACAGAAGAGGCTCAGGAAGAAGGTATGTGAAGCAGCACCTCAGCCCTGCTCGTTCCTGCAGCAGAGTTTGGTGCTGATGTGCACCTCGATTTTGCAAGGTGGTAGAAGAAAGCAAGAGGCAAGAGAAAGATGCTGTGACAAACTACCTGCAGGCAGAGGGCTTTTCTTGTCCCTTGCACAAGTTTCACTGAGGGTACCCCAAATCCTTGAGTATCTGTGCAGACACCTCTGCTCTGGTTTTTGGGGAGGGAGCAGCAGGGGAAATGTGGATATCATCCTTTCACCTAAGCCACAGCAGTCTCTAAGGCTGATTTTTAGCCCTGGGTATTTGTAACATGTGCCATGGAATAACTGAGGTCTGTCTAGAAAGGTTTCTATCAAGTGTCAACTGGTTTCTCCTATGTGGCCTGGCAGATCATGATCAAATGGATTTTGAAGTCAGAATCCATCTGTGGAAAATACGTGTGTAACCCTATGGTACATAGCACATATTCTATAATATGTCATATTATATATAGTATATTGTATATATTATAAGTTTATAAACTATAATATATAATATTATATATAATATAAACAGTATGGCATAATTATATGTACGTAGATGCTGGCAAGTAACCCCAGCTGGCTCCTCACATTCCATACAACATTAGCAAGGGGGGACAGACAGGGCAGAAGAGGGGCTGGAACAGAAACCCACCCTTTGCACTCGAGGGGTTTGGGATGTGGTGTTTCAGGTACAAGAAACCAAAGGATGTGTCGGTTCTGCATTTGCAAAGCTTCATGGTTTGGGCATATTTTAAACAGGGGTAAACCTGTTTATAGTGCCACGAGAGACCCACTCTGAGCAGTTTGCAGAGTTTTAACAGCATCCAAGTTCAGAAGGCTTTACATTTCTTGTATCTATGTGCGCTTTGGTCACCTGTCTCCATTTCATCATCCTCTGTTTCTCTATTTCATATCCTCTGTGGGTTTTTTTTAGACCCTCTTAAATTCACACATTCTTTAGTCTAACTGTTCTTGTTTTCCATCTCATTGCTTTTGCTTCCTGCCATGTCACACCTGATGAAGCTGCTCCGGCAGGTACGTGCCATTGCCTTCCAAGCTGCTCCCCGCCATCTCCTTGTTGGTGGTGGTGGGGATTCAAGGGTGGTGAAAGAGGAGCAGGACCCAGTTACTTTGCCTTATTGCTTCCCTTTGTCTTTGATTTCTACCTCACCTCTGTGACAGGTTCTCGCAGAGGCTCACACACAGGAATAGTCTCAGTCCAAGGGGTAACCTGGCCTCACTGCCCCTCCTGACCTGTGCAGAGCTCACCATAAAGCCAATCTGGGCAATGGCAGGAATTGTTCCTCCAAAACTGGAACTAGAGAGAAATTTCAGCATGTATTATTTGAGCTTACCGTGAGATTTCCCCTCTCTGATATGTCTTTGCCTCTTTCCTTCTCATGAAGGTGAAGTTGTTTCCCAACCACACATGCTGCAAATTCTTTCCCCTCCTGGCCATTAGCACATCCCTTACTAGGGTAAAACTTTTCCCTCTGAGCAGAGTTTTCAGCCTGTGTAGTGTCAGCTTATGTAACACTGTATTTCTCATAATGTTCCTTTCCATCCTGTCCTGTGGCTCTTCCCACCTAAAGAAGCTCATGAGGAAGGTATGTGACATGACTCCTGAATTGCCGTCTTTCAGAGTAAGCTCTGGTTTAGCCAGTAAGCCGTAAGATGGTAAAAGAAAACAGGAGTTAAAAATAGGCATATTAATATAGACTAAAACTTGCTACCATTTTGTTTTTTGTACTGTCTTCCTTCATGTTCTGTCTTGACATTGACTGCTGATGCTATGTGGTCATTGTTGCATGAAAAAGAAGCCTGAAAACTTCTGTGAAATGTAAACCTCTTAAAAGGATGAATGTTGAAAAGCCTTCACTCTGAGTTTGGTTGGGTCTCCCTGGGAGACTTATTTTGGACCATTCGTGGTGGGTCTGGCCTCCAGACGATGTGCAGATGTGCTCATGATTGGCTGACATTCTTACAGTAGCCTTTCCACATATTTTTCTCATCTTAAACCCTGTGGTATAAAGCAAATGGTGATAAATTTGATGTTTTAGCTTTGCAAATGATTAAAGATGGTTTTCTTGTTCATATAATGGAGTTTCTAGACCACTGTCTCATGGCAGTACTTACAGCCCCCGAAAACCTGCTGGCCTCAGGTTATAAATCCAAGTGTCAGGGTTGTGAAACAGCATGCTGCTCCGGGCTTTATGCAGGACTGCTGGAACGGGCGCATAGGACAAATGTCATCTGATACGGCTGCTTAAATCAGCTTTATGTTTTTAATATCTCAGATCATTTGTACCCTCACTTCCAGTACTGCTTTTCATATCCGTATTCATTTTATTTCCTTGCCACGTATTCTCGGTCTTTCCCTCCCCCTCCATTTTGCACAAGTGAAAAGTTGTTCTGATGTTTCTAACGCTCTCGTGTTCCTTTGCATTTTGCTCTGTGACTCTTCCCACACGCTAAAGCTCATGAGGAAGGTATGTGCCATGACTTGTGAATTCCTCTGTTTCTGTCTGGAGCGGTAACTCGCGCAGGAATTCTGGAGGTGGTTGAAGATGAGACGATGCAAAAATACCCTCTGCTGCTTTGCTCTTGTAGGATAAGCAGTGTGATGAGTAATAAGTACTAACTGCTGTTTGGAAACAATGTCTGAAGCACAGGCTGGGCATTGCTTATGTATTCCCCAGCACCTGATGTCTCTAACCAGGCTATTGGTATGGACACCAGTTGGTACAAGGAGAGTGTTTCCAAACCCATTTCCTTTGTGCCATACACCGGGGTTAGAGGTGGGACAGCTGTGTCCTGTGGCAATGCTGTGTCCCTCAGTTGGGTGCACCTCTTCCTCCTGTCCTCTCACCACTGTGCAGAGGCAGAACTCCCTTTTGCAGCAATGTATGGTGATGGGACTTGCACCTGAAGTCATAAGCAACAAGTGGCACCATGTCACACCTAGCTTTCTTTTGGACTAAGGATGGCACCGAGTGGCATCATTTTGGTTGCAGCATACTTGAGAAAAGGTGTAGTGTTTGCTTTTTCCATAACTGTTGGTATGTTTCTGGGTTAATGTGCATTATGCAAAAATGGGGGTGGCAGGGTTGCATTTTTACTTAATTTTATAAGCTGAATTTTAAAGTTCAGTTCTGGTAAGACAATATGTGTGATTAGCAAAATACAAGGTCATGCTTATTAAAGCATCAACCTGGCAGCCCAAACCCATTTACCTTTCAACTGCCCTTCTGCCTGCCTCTCTCTGCTTGCCCAGCTAGGCTTTCATCAAATGCTTTATCCTGCAGGTTGGAGAGCAGTAATATGCTCATACTTACCTTCCCACATCAGTATGCAGTCCTACACACCAGTGGTGAAATCCTGGGCACTAAGGAAATCAATGCCAGCTCCTGCGAGCCCATTGATTTCTGCAGTGGCTGGGATTTCTATGCACATGAATAAGAGCGGGTTGTTTATACCCTTCTTGCACATTCAGACCTATGGGTAATGGACTTGCTCTAAATACAATAATGTTTTGTCAACCAAAGGCTACCAGTGGCACTTGATTTATATAACGTTATGAATATATATGTATTAGTCATCTGCATCTTTAATATCCCAACAACCCTTTCCTTCCTCCACGATTTTCTAATTGCCATCAATATGTGCCCTCTGTTTCTCACTTATCTTATTAATGATTTTTATCCCTTTAACCCCTCCACCCTGGCTAAGAAAAGTCTAAGGTTTTTTAATAATCCTCTGTTTCTTGCTCTAATTCTCTTATCTTTTTTTACATCTCCTTCCCTGCTACTTCCCTTTTAAAGAAGTCCATGAACCAGGTATGTGACTTCTGAATTCCTCTGCGTCAATCTGAAGGGTTATTGTGTTCTGGAAATTCAATTCTGCTTGGCAATTTCACAATTGGGTCATGTGCTGAATTGGGACAAAATGGAAACTTTTCAACCAACCAACCAAAAAGAAAAAAAAAAAGAGAAAGACAAGAAAAAAAGGAGGAACGCCTTGTTTGACAGCTATTGAAAAATATGTTTTTTATTTAGTTAAAACATTATGTTCCAACTTTTTTTTCCCTCTTTCCTCTATGGAAGATTTCCAAATTTTGAAATGAAAATTCTATTTTAGAAGCTTGTGAAGCATTGCCTTTATGGATAATGTGGGGTATATATAGTGTAATGCAAGAACAAATCTGGAATGAGAGAGTGCCACCAGGCAAAAAGTGAAAAAGTTTTGTTCCGGAGATGTTAATATCTCTGCAACCTTTTATAGTTGTGAAACAGTTTCTATTTTTTTTAACCAAAATCTTATCTAAATCTATGTGAGTTCTGAAATATTGAAATTTAATTGAGCTATGATTTCTGTTGGAAAATGATAGCAGTAACTCTAATATTATACTCAGGAATTCAAAGATGGTGGAAATAAACATAAAAATTGAATATTAATGATAAACTGAAACTTGCAGCTTCCTTACACCTTCCACCAGTCATAATTTCCCCCACTCTGTGATGCATAATAATGAGGATAAAGCTAACTGCTGCATGAAAAATGTAATAACATTTTTTGAAGACAAACATCTCAATGTGTAAGTTGCAATAATAGCCACTGACCGGACTCAGAGTCATCTCACAGTGCTTATGGGAATGTTTTAATGTTTATTACCTGGAAAAACAGAAACTGAACTTGCAGCATCCTCTAAACTGTCCATGAAAATTATTCTGTGCCATTTGGAGTAGCATTATTAAAGCAGTCACATCTCAGCAGCCACTCACCCCAGCTATTTCACTCTGCTGTCCACAGAGGGAGACCAGCCTCTTAGTTCAGACCAGATCAATGCTTTTGCCAGGGTTGGTGAAAGCTACCTGATTGATTTTTACATGACTGAATACTTCAACATTCATCTGTGCACTGCTTCTTACATCTCTTCTGTTCTTGTCACTTCTTGTTTCACATCTTTCTCTTCTCCTTTTAACCATATTCATTCTTGTCTGTTAATCTGCACCTAAGATTTTGCTGACTTCGATTTGCACAAGTTAAAGGTCATTGCTTCCATCCCTGCTGCTTTGCCTGGCTCTGTACCTATTCTCCCTGATAGTTATCGAACTGCTACTCGTTACTCAGGTGTTGGTCTCTAGCTTTGACAGATGTATGAGCTTGAAATTTGTGAAAAACAGAAGGTATTAACATAGTCTGATAAACAATAAAGCCATACGTACACCCTCCCTAAGTCTTCCTTTCCCTCTATAACATAAAGCACGACAAAACCAAAAGTTTATAAAGACAATGTAAATATAACAAACTTAACAGAAAACTTTTATGTCAGGAGACAATCCTAGATTTTCATATAACTGCATGAAACTGCATTAGTTTCTCTGTTATTTATGCTGTCTTTACCTACCACATCATCTAAGTCACAACTTTGGCCTGCACAAGTTCAGTGTTGTTGCTGTTGTGGGGTTCTTGCTCTAATTCCTTTATTTTTCCTTGTTGACTCTTTCCATGTAACCAAGCGCATGTCTGTGACATCTAAATTCCTATGTATTAATCTGAAGCATTCCTGTACATAGGAATTTGAAGATGTTGAAGAAAACCAGAATCATGAAGAATCAATCCATTCTTAAGATTCCCTAAAATTTATTTTCCCTGTAAGAAAGTATATATATTGTTTGTAACTGAAAAGTCACCTTCTAAGAAGCTTAGAAGAAACTTTTCAGTGCCCCTGAAAACTCTTGGGGCTGTGACTACACCACAGCTGGGACAGAGGGCAGATACCTGAGCTGCAGAAACCTGAGCTGCTTCCACTCACAGGGAGTGGATTGCAGCAGGATCCTGGCACGCCGGCTCGAGCAGTTTCTAGTCCCTTGCAGCAGAGACCAGCTCTGTGTAGACACAAATATTTCCAGTTCTGCAGAGCTAAGCCCTGAATCTGCCAGCAGGGATTCTTAGATGGTGGAGCTTCAGATGCAGGCATAGAGATACATCCAAAGCAGCACCTTCTTGCAGTAATTCTCACATCCTCATGCTAGCACTGATAGTTAAAAGGGCATGTACATAGCTGAAATCTAGGTAACGCTACATGCTTGTAAAACTCTCTTCTCGGGTATGTTTTCTTTCAACTTTAAGGGTCACCGGTGTTACTGTACTTGCCCATGGTTTATATATTTGCATGATTTAAACTGTTGCAATTCATCAACATTCAAATTCCCTTTATCTTTTGTTTCTATGGCATCTCCTCCCTGTCTACTTCATATCCCACTGTAATTACTCTCCTTTTCTACTCTTATTAACAGTCTATCCCTATAACCTGGTCTGCAAATGATATTTCTTGAGCCTAGTCTTACCAAAGTTTGAGGTGATCCCCTCCTGAATAACTTATTTCTAATTCTTTTATCTTCCTTTCCTGTGTTTTTCCCCTGACACTTCCTACTAAATGAAGCCCCCCCTCCAGGTATGTGATTTAACTTCTAAACTCCCCAGTGTCTGTCTGCTGGGATGGTGTGTGTGAATGATGGTGGTGTGAATACAAGGTGACAGGGGATAACAACCTATTAGTTAATGATCGATTGTAACTTGCATGCCTTTGGGGTGGTTCTATTTTAGTTTAAAATATTTTTTCTCAGTAAAGCGTAATCAGCACCAAGGAGGAGGAAACTTACCCATTGCACGAAAATTTTACTAAAAACTAGGTGAACACATGTATGCTTGTGAAAGAGTAGCTCAGCAAAAACTGTCCTTGTGGCATGGGTTAGATTCTGCACTGTGATATGAGAATGAATGTTTCTTCCTATAGGGAAGGATTTATTTCAAATCTTGGGGCAGAATTTGGCCCATTGACTGTACACAGAAAATATAAATGCTCTGAGATTTTGTGTTATTTTTATGCCTGCTTTGCAAAATATTCAGTGGTTTGTGTGTATGACTGAAAAGCAAAATCTGCCCTGCAAACTCACGTTGCTGATCTATTCTTGTTTTGTCAAATCCCAGAAGAATGACATGTAGGCCTGCACAGACTTTTAATGAACGTTTTCTTCCTATGAAGTAATCCATTTGTAATTCTGCATTGCAAATGGATGTGAAGAACAGCAGTACATTTATATAGACATCAAAGTTTTCCTCAAGGAAGAAAATGGCCTGAGCCATAGATCTAGAAGGGAACTGATCTCCTTTGGAGGTTAGCTGAACGTTGATGATGAGTTATGGCAGGCATTTCAGCAGGTTTCTGAACCACACTGTATTTATTTCCAATGGCTGAAATACTGCTGCAGTAAAAGGTGAATCCAATAGCACCTTGAAAGTGATGACTATGTTCATGTGCATATTTCAAATCAAGGTAAACCTTGGTACACTGTGCTGTCAGGTTGTGCTTTATGTTATATTATGCTTAGAAGTGTTTTTTAAGCACTGCACTATTATCACAAATTTGCCTCTTTCACTTTTCCTGACTTGTGTCTTCTGTTTATATGTTATTTCAAATGTTATTATTTTACCTCAGGTTTACTTCTTAACTTGGTTCTTGGCTCCCCTTTTCCTCTCTGCCCCTCCTCCCCTTTGGCTCAAAAGCTCTTTTGGTGTGTGAAATAATAGGTTTCTCGTTCTCATTCTCTTGCTTTCCATCGCAACTTGTTCCATGACACTTCACACCTGAAGTTCATGAGCCAGGTATGTGACACGACTTCTGGTTTACTCCATCTAGTTGCAACACGAAAGTTCGTATGTGTGTGTCTGAGAGAGAGAGAACAGGAGTCCTGGGCTGGTAGAAGAGAACAAAACAAGAGAAACAAATATTAACCACAATGATTATTTGCAGCCCTCTTCTCCTTTAACCTCCATGCTTACTACTACTTTAACATTACAGCATCTTTAACTCCTGACAGTCTCTCCAGATACCTTTTCTCTCTCCCTTAATTCACTAATTCCTTTATTTTTTTCCCCCCTTCATGCATTCCCTGGTCTCTTTCTCAGGATTCCAAGAGCTTTAAATATCTGTTCTGTTTTTTTTTTTTTTCTATTTCCTGTCTTTCCATCACTGCTTGCACCATGACAACAGCAGAGGAAGCTCCTGAGGAAGGTATGTGATGTGCCTACAGACTCAACCTTCTTCTCTTTCAGTGCTGGGGAAACAGTGCTAAAAACACTGAACTCGTTCAAGAGCAAAGAGAGTAGGGGAGGGAAATGATCCTTCTGGATGGATTTGGATGAACATGGAGAAAAGGGCCGTATGTTTGCCAAATCAGGTCACCAAAAAGGTGTTTTTTTCTTCTTGTTCAATCTCCAGAGGGTCTAAGGTTCCCAGCATAGCAGGAAGGGAGTGGGGACAGTTGCTCTCAGAACAGTGCTGGTTGTGAATTGACTACTGTGCTTCTTCTCTTTTTCTTTTATCCTTCAACCTACAGCTGCTGAAGAAGGCGAATACAATGATGGTAGCTTAGTGTTGTCTTAGGACAACAAAGTCATCTTCCTAACATCTCACTTTCTTTTCTGTGTCTGTTTTTGTTCCTCACTTGAATTTAAACTCAGGAACTGGGCCAAAACATCTCTGCCGCAAAGAATCGCTCACTGTGCAGATCCAATCACCCTTGGGGGGTAACTAGTGTATTGAGAAACTTCTACATCCTCCTCAGGATAGTAGATGATGAAAATCAAACTCCAGAAGCTTGCTCTGGAGTTGTCTTTTAGCTGGAACCTGTTGTGTTATAGCTCTCATCAGCAAAACTTCTTCATCCCCAAAAAATTACGAAAGCATCTCTTAGATCATATGGCATACTTGAAAATGGAGCTGAGCCCTGCACAGACATGCCATCCTCACTCAGCCTGAGCAGATCATGGGCTCCAGGTCTGAATCTACAGAAATTTAAACTTCTGCCCAAGCCACACATTTAAAATTGTGCCAAACATCAAATGTGGATTAATTTATTCAGACGGGTGGGGCAGGCCATGGGCTTAAGATAGTCTGGTTGTAATACTTGGCTGAGTGGACGCTGGAGTACACATGTTAAAGGACCAAATCTAAATGTTTTGCTCTTGTATGTGGGCAAGATAACTTAGCCCCCCACTTGGACAGTTTAAATGTATAGAAAGACTGTCACAGAGTTTTAGAGGCCTTTGAAGTCAGTTCTGTTCTGATTGTCCCAGCCCCTAGAACACCCAGCCACCTGCTTTGAAAGACAAAACCCAACATCACTTGAAAACACTCTGAATTTTCTGTGCTACCTTGTTTTGTTTTGTTTTGTTTTGCTTTTGTATTTTTTTTTGTTCATTTGTTTTAATTTTCTTGCTTGCTTTTCAGGCTTTTTTTCTAATTTAGGGAAATACCCTGAGGACCTTCCTGAGTCCCTCTTTATCCTTCTTTTTTTCATTCTTTCCTTTTATTTTTAATAGCATATTGATTTTCTTTTTTTCCCAAGGACACAGTGTGAGTTAGATATGCTGCTTCTGAGAAGTGGAATTAAGGGAGGGTGTTAAGGGGTTTCTGAGTGAAGTAAAGACAGTTCAGAGGGATTCCCAGAGAAGGGGAGCACGTGTGAATATCTCATAGATTGGGAAGAAGAAAGCGGGGTGGTATTTATGGTGGTGTGTCCCCTCCCTCTGCTAGCCTTTTGGAAACCAGAAACTCAGAGATTCTCTAATCACCAGGGCAGTGAACTTGGATTTCCAGTGTCTCTTGCCTTCTTTTGGCAGGGTTGTATGTGGGGATTTTGTCTCAGCCCCATGGTTCATAGTCAGAATGACCAGAATGTCAAAATCCACCATAGGAACAGGAATTTGCTATGGCAATTCCTACTTGTCAACAAATTTTGGCCCAGTTCCTTGACTCTTGAAAGAAGGGGCATTTCAAAAAAATCCCATCCCTGGGCTGCTTTTGGTGCATACAGTATGGATCAATGCTGGGTCATGCATTGCAAAGGACAGATTTATTACTGTTTGCTTTTTAATAAAACATCCCCTTTTCTGGTTTTCTGGAGGTACCTTTAGGTATTCTAACTAGAATTCTTATTTCAAGAACAGCTAACCTTAATTTTTCTTTTTATTTTTACAATTGTTTGTTGGTTTAATGAAGCTTAAAGTGCTGATTCGGTGGGAGCTGAAACCAGTTTCACAGTTTTTGACAGACAGGTGTTGATCCTGGCAACCAAGGTCAACAAACAAAACCAGTCATTTCCTGTCTGCTTTCCCCCCCCCTTCTCTTTGAAGTGTTACTGACTGGCAGCTTTAAGCTAAACAGGAATGGTGATGAAAATTCTCTGTGTGTGTCAAGAAGGAAGGGAATCCTGTGTAAATAACATCCCTGATAGACTGGTTAATCATGATTACTTTTCCTCTCTCCAGGTAAAAGGCAATTTAACTAATGTGTTAAGAAGCTCACTGGCTATTTGAGAAGCAAAACAATTAAAAATATAACTGGAGAAATACAGAAGCATGCTAATGGTATTTTTCTTCAGGAGCAATTTGTGACTTCCTTTATAGTAGAGCGGCCTAAAATACTTTTCAAATTACTTGCTGTTTATTTTATTAGCTTCGCTCTGGCATCTAGAGGCCTCAGCTGAGATATGTTTTGGTAGGCGGAGTTCTTGCAGTAAATGAGAAAAGTCTACCCCCCCCAAAATGTCATTAATGAAATTTAAATGGGAAAGGGTTAGAGAAAGGAAAGGTTGATTTTTGATCTCTTTTACGCATCTCTCATGTATTTTCCTTTAATTATCTCAGTAATCCATTTCCAACCACTCTCTCAAATTTTTATTATCCAACAATCTGACAACTGATTTCCTCCACTAAATATTTTCCAGTGTAAGATTTTTGCTATTTTTTCCTCTTACAGTCATAGAATTGTAGAATATGCTGAGTTGGAAGGGATCCATTAGCATCACTGAGTCCAACTGCTGGCCCTGTGCAGGACACCCCAATGTTTCATTTTATTTTATTCTACTCTGTTCCATTTGCTATTCCATATTTCCTCCATCAGTCTCAAAATGCAAATAAGCATTTGAAACAATGTAATATCTTTCTGTAGTATGATATTGATAACAGGCCTCATGTACCCACTCCTGAGGAGGCTGTTTTTACTTTTACTTTACAAATCTGGTTAGTTTTTTTTTTTTTTTAAATCAGATTCAATAGGCTGTGAGCTTTTTTTCCTCAGTTCCTCCCACTGAGCCAACACAGGGAGAGTCTTGTACTGCAGAATCCATCAGCATCCCTGAAAGTTCGAATATAGTGTGTGGTTATGAAAGTCAACCTAGGTCTCTGAGAGAATGAGCCAGAAAAAACACATAGGTTTAATTTACTTCTGTTTGTGAGAATAACAGTGCTGAACTTGCTGGCATTACGCTGGAGTTAATAACTAAAGTTTAAAAAGCAGAGCAGGGATGGGAGCTGATCACAAGCACAAATATTAAGCAAGTAACTCATAAGACCAGCACATTTCTGAGAGCCAGGGAAAGGTCACTTGTTGCAAGGGAACAATTCTGACAGCCAGAGGACCCAAGGTGATAGTCTCTGTAATGGGTTAGCCTGCCTATCAGGGCATTATGCCTCTCCTGGAGATGAAAAGATCATTCCCATTGATGCCCATGGGAATTTTGCATGTACCTCAGCAGGAGAGGATGCTTGCTAAGAGAGGCCTTTACAAGCTGGGTTTGAGGAGCACCACACAGTGCAGAAGAATAAGCATCTTCCCATGGCACCAAGGTATCTCAGGGACATGTGCCTTAAGCTGTCTTGGAAGCCAATGAACCTGGAGAAAATGTGTGTCATAAAGATTTTTCCGTCCTGGCCTCCAAGTGAGGAATTTGAACTAAACTGGTAAAGCCTAGTTATCACTGAGATGACTGTGAATTCAGGTTGCCTTTAGCAAAAGAAGTGCCGATTGAAAAAGGCAACATTTTCTTCTATCCTCCAGCCCAGCTATCCTCCTTAGAGCTTTGGTTAGGATGGTTTGAGGAAAGTAATTTTGCATTTACACAAAACCATTGCTTTCCAGATGCTATATTTGAGACTTTTATACAGTCTCTTGATTCTTTTCTGCCAAATTCTGTTTCAAGGGTAAAAACAGATTCACTCCTAGCAAAAGGGGTGTGTGAGTGTGTGTATTTCTTTTGGAAGTGCTTGAGATTTAACCAGTTTCTCTGGGATGTTTCCCCTAAGATCATATTTCCCTTCCCTCCTTTTACTTTAACAGCTGGCGTGATCTCTGTTGTTTTAACTTTTTCCCTCTTTTTCCCTTCCTGTTTTGCTCCATCCTTCCAAATACAGAGGAGAAGCCCAGAATAAAGTAAGTAAGCAGGGAGTTTCAGAACCCTGGGATCATTTTTCTGGTCTAGCAGAAGCTCTTAGATTGTCTATTAGGCAAATGGCCACTTGAAGCCTTTATCCAGCTCTCCCTCATGCAACATCCATCTGTTCCTGCATGCCTTTCCAGGATGTCTGATTCTTTCAGAGGATGCCTTAGCAGCAATTACTGGTCTGGATCTTAAGACCAGTTCCTTGTATAATCAGACAGCTTGTGAACTGTCTGAGATACAGTGTTCTCACAGTACCCCAAAATACAGGCAGCTCAAGAGTAAATCCTCTCTGAGAGGCCACGGCTGGGAAACTACCTGTCCCTCCAGGATTGCTGACAGTAGGAAGGGTGGCAAATGTTGGGCTGGGCTGAGTTAAGCTTAACTAAAGCTTCCTATAAACCTTCTGGGTCTGGGCCCCAGCACCCTCCCTTCCCGCTCTGCCGGCTGCCCAGAACGGAGTGTGCAGCACTGTGCAGACGGCCTCACAGACCAACATCTTTCCATGTGGTAGGGAATGACCATAGGCTTTGGAAGTGTAAAGGGTTTTTGGGTGTAGCACCTGACCTGCATGGCCTTCCAGGAAGGACAGTGCTCCTTAGTACTATCCTGGAGTAGTTTGCCATTGATTTGCTGTTTCACCCCTCTGTATCTCCACCAACACTCCTACTTATCAGCATTGTTTCTGAGGGCAGGTCTGGTGAGGTCAGGACATGCTACTTAAAAAGCTGCCTGTTCTTTAAGATGAAAATCCTTCCTTTTTCTTTTATTTTCTTTTTGTTTTGTGTTCGACTCTCTGCAGACTAACTGCTCCTAAAATACCAGAGGGTGAGAAAGTAGATTTTGATGTAAGTATTCCTGAGACTGGCGGTGTTTGTCTGTACCCAATTCATACACATGTGTGCAAACCCACATAACTCCTTCTGTACTGGATGCTGCTGAGGATAAAGGCAAGGACCCCAAAGTATGGTTGCTTTGCCACTTGTTTTCAGTAAAAGGCTGCTCTCTGCTCCCTGAAGCTGTCTGGATGCATTCACTGATAATGTGACTCAGCTAAAATAATGTATTTCTTTTTTTTCCACCTTGAATAGTTGAAGCCAATATAAGAAGGAAAAAGCAAATGCTTTAGGAGATCTCAGATCCCTTGTCCCATCCTTGTAAATGGTTTGAAAGTTGCAGGCCTTCAACTATTGCTGAGAAAAACTAGCTAAAATTACAATAAAAAAAGAGAGATCCAAATACCTTCCTAGAAAGTTGATAGAAAATTGAAGAAGTTCTGGTGTTGAAAACCTCCACAGAAATATTTGCTTTGCCCAAAATGCAGGAATATTTTCTAAGTAAGATTCATATTCCAAAGCAAAGAGGAGGAAGCTAAGTATATGCAAAGATAGGTATGTAAGCAAAGCAAGGATAAAATACGGTATAGGGGAATGGGAGATTTGGATTCTTTACCCTTCTGGGCTTCTGACTGTCACCTGGAATGAGTCATTGATTGCACCAACAGCCTTTTAAGATAATCCTATAGATATCCATGGATATCTACAGACACTTTCTGCTTTTGTTTCTCTGTGTATATGCAGGGTGCTGGGAATGTCCAGGGCATATTCCTGGAGCAATATTGGCTTAATGCATTTTCCTGCTCTTCTAGGACATCCAAAAGAAAAGGCAGAACAAAGATCTGATTGAACTGCAGGCGTTGATTGACAGCCACTTTGAAGCCAGGAGAAAGGAAGAGGAAGAGCTTGTTGCCCTCAAGGAGAGAATTGTGAGTCCTTGAACTGCCATTTCCCTGTACTAGATTGAGAGATCATCTGTAGATGAGAAGCTCAATCCATTAGTCCACTGACAGACCTTGACTGAAAGCTGCACTGCCATATACAGAAGTGACTGCTCAAGTCACCATTTAATGGCCTTTTCCCACATCAGTCCCCTCTCAGCCTCTTTTTTTATATCTGGGAATTGTACATGAGACCCTTTTGCATGTTCTAGCAAGGGAGAAGGTGGCTCACTCTTTACAAAACTAAGCTCTTGGCAGTGGTGTGTAATAGTGGAGGCAGACAAAGCCACAGTGATGATCCAATGCCTCTCCCACTGTTTCTTGCAGGAGAAGCGCAGAGCTGAAAGAGCAGAGCAACAGAGAATCCGGGCTGAGAAGGAGAAGGAGCGTCAGGCAAGGCTTGCGGTAAGTGTCTTTGCTTCCCTCTCCTTGCCCCAACATCAAATTGGAGGAGATCTCTAGAGACAGGAAAAACTGCAGGTTCTGCCTGTCTCAGTCCAAAGATGAAATGACCACCCTCTTTAAAACAAGGGCAGAAAACAGGAGTTGCCAATTCTCATCAATATATTTCTCTGCTCACATTCCCCGCAGTGACGCTGGTTGCTGGGGAAGCTGGGAGTATCCCCTAGAGTAATCTGCTCTGTGTGTTGCACTCCACAGGAGGAAAAGGCACGGAGAGAGGAAGAAGATGCCAAGAGAAAAGCTGAGGATGATCTGAAGAAGAAGAAGGCTCTGTCCTCCATGGGTGCAAATTACAGCAGTTATCTGGCTAAGGTAAAAATCATGTATCAATGGATGAAACATAAAAACGTTAAATCATGGGGTTGGCTGGAAACAGGCTTTATTAGAATTGAGAAAACAGCCCAACTTTTCTTCTTTTGGATCCCCAGCAGCTTGTCTTACATGCTCTGTCGCTGAAATGGTTTCATTCAGGCTTAATTTCTGCAGTCTGATGTTAATTAATATTCTGAAAACAGGCTGATCAGAAGAGAGGAAAGAAGCAGACAGCTAGAGAGACAAAGAAGAAGATCCTGGCAGAGAGGCGCAAGCCCTTGAACATTGACCACCTTAGTGAAGACAAGCTGAGGTAACAAGCTTATCCTAATTTACTGAATGTAATCCATGCAACTTTGGTCTTACTGGAGTCTTCTCTAGTGACCAAATCAGGAAGAGGAGGGGGTCTTCCCTGAAATTCATCACAGGACATGGTGAAGTTGTGCCCTTCTTTGATGTGGAGAATGGAGGGGAAATGAGGATGTAAGGAAGTGTTGAAATGGATTGATAGCCATCTAGCCATGGTCCTGGCATAGCTCAGTTAGCTTCTCCTGCTAGTTAGGATTGGTCATTTACAGGACTAGCTTTGAGATTAGTTGAACAAGCCTACAGAATGGTATATGTAACATTCCCAGGGGTGAGTTAAAGCTGCTAAGGTATGAATATGGATCTCTATGAAGGCTGGAGGTTTGGAATCTGAGTATTCTGTGCAGAGCAGCCATCAGATGATAGTCTGGACTGCACATGTTGGAGTTTACACATGATTGAAAGATGAAGTTGGCTCACCTCAGCCCTGACACAGATAAGATTGCACAATGGCAGCTGCTCTACTTAATCTGAGTGACCTTCAGAGTCCTGCTTCCTTCTGGTCTGATTCCACTGGAGTCTTATCTTTCAGTAAGAGTTAGGGGGAAAATTAGGGGAATTATGCTAATGTGTGACACATGCAAGACTGCAAGTCTAAAAACTTTGCAGGTGAGAAGGCGGGAAAATGTGGCTTTGAAAATGGTGAGTAGCTTTCAGAGAACAGAAAGGGTTTACAGAAAGATGTGTGAACTGCATTAAATAAACTGTAAAAAGCCTGGTTACTAGTGATGTGAAAACCATGGAAAATATCTTATGTCATGTTTCTCCCATCTTCCTTTTCCCATAAACACACAGGGACAAGGCCAAGGAGCTATGGGACTGGTTATATCAGCTGGAGACTGAAAAATATGACTTTACAGAGCAGATCAAGAGGAAAAAATATGAGGTGAGTTGAGAGACCATTTTGCTAATGGCACTGGGTCCAAAATGTAAAAATCTCTGTAACTCCTCTGGCAAAAGCCATGTTGTGACATCATTTGGGTCTCCCAATGGAAAATAGACTCCCTGCCCTCTGCTGAAACACATTTGATTCATTCTTGTTTATCTATAAGTAACTGTGGCCTGAAAATTCAGTAACTCTCAATTCATTAATCTCCATTGCAAAGTAGTATTTTTACATCCATCCTTGATTTCAACGTTGAACGTTGTGAGTTTTATTCCATCCCAGACAGAATACCTGTGGGCTGAGCTCTCTGGAGTCACTGAAAACTGTCTCCAGACAGGAGCATCTGACTGAAGTGTCATACGGTAACAGGAAGTGGACATGTTTCCTTCACAAAGGCACTGGATAGGGCTGCACTCACCCACTTCAGGTTTCAGTGGCTGAGAAATCCTACCGGATCTCTCTCTGTCTCGCTCTCCTTTTAATTTCCAATCACACAGACACATGCTGACAGGGAGTGAGCAACACCAATGTAACTATCTCAATCTCTCTTAGATTTTAACAATGCGTTGCAGGCTGGAGGAGCTTTCCAAGTTGTAAGTACAATGAACTTGCCTGTGTAACAGCAGCAGCAAAGGCTACCAAATGCATGAGCCTGCCGCATGGTCAGAGGCCAGGTGCCAGATGGGAACTGGCGCTTGGCTCCAAGTGCAGAGAGAAAAGAGAAACTGGATCTGGTGTCTCTCCATTCACTTCCTTTTTCTCTCCCTTTCCATTTTTTGAGAAGATATAAAGTGGTAATTTAGAAAAGAGTCAAGAGTCCAACAGGGATGTGGCTGAAGAAGTGAGCATGGAACCCAATGCACATCTAAAATAATTCCCTATCCAAACCTCTGGTATTGTGTGCATGGGGTGTCACCCTGATGCACCTGGGATACACACAAGAAAGCTTAGGGATACCTGTGTAATAGCTTGGACTTCACAAAAAAGAATAGTATAGGGTTTAGAAAGCCTCTTTACCTTGTGGCACATGGTTATCCAGTTCCAAAGTATTGGAGAGGGCTAGCTTAAGGATAACAGGTCAAGTGGGTGTGGAAAAACAGGAAATAAGGCAGTGCCAGGGGATGGGTACATGATCTGGTAATGAAACCTCTGCATAAACAAAGAGAGAGGTGCCCACTGATGAAAATAACAAAAAATACAAAGAATGAGGAAAGCAGAAGGAAAATGCACAGCTAAGATGGGAGAAGAAAGTTGAAAGAACAAAGGGAAGATGATAGCAAGCAAAAAATGAGGAGAAAGGTAAGTGAAAATAGCAAAGAGAATGAAGGAAACACAAGCAAGGATGCAAAAGGGAGAGACAAAGGAAGGAACTGGGACACACAGAAATGGAGCCATTCTTTAGTGTCTGTTGCTCTTTGGTGCTTCATTGGAGAGTGAGTGTTATAGTCACAATCACAAGGTTATCGCTGAAGGTAAGTCTTGAGTCTTTTGAGTCAAACTGAAGACAACTGGTTCTCCTCCACACTCAGGAAAAATACCTGGTTGCAAAAAAAAAAAAAAAAATTAGACTGCTGAGGCAGATAATAAAACTTCCACGAGTAAGTACAAAAGCAGGTGATCTGTTGATCTGTCCTTCACTGTGTTCTTGGTAATGTTTCAGTCTCTTATTTTTTTTCTGTTTGCCATGGAAAGACATGAGCCAGGAAATACCAGCTGTTGGGACAACCTGAATGTATGACTTTTCTTTTTCTTCTTTTGCATGTGGGGAATGTCAAGTGCGACTTCAAATATTCAAATTTTGGGTCACTAGTTCTTGGACCTGCAGAGTCAGTGCAGAACTTAAAATTGCACCAAAAGCAGATGCAAAGTGTACATCTTGGCAAAGGCATTTTTCCAATTCAGGGAAAAGAAGTAGAACTCTGACTCAGTTCCAAATGAGAGGGTGAAGGGGCAAAAAAGGGCTCTCTATCACACCCTAGTCTTTTTGTGGGCTTTTCCAGTACCTGAGCTGGAAGAGTCTCAGGATTTCAGTAGCAAGTCTAGGCCTACCAACCAGGACTGAGATGCTAAGTCAGGCCGTAAGGTACTCATCCTGTGCAAGATAGGTGTTTGGTTTCCCATGCATCAGGTTGAAATATGCAGTTTACTCACAGCTAAACAGAGATGCTTCATCTGGTACGACAGACACTCTGAAGGCTTGCAGTCATCAACAGAGCTTGGGAAGGTCTTCACAGCCCCCACTTCAACCCTCTCCTCTCTTGTTCCTGAGACTCCCCTTGAATATTTTCTTCAGCCCCTTTAA
This sequence comes from Manacus candei, assembly GCF_025592945.1. Lineage (NCBI taxonomy): Eukaryota > Metazoa > Chordata > Aves > Passeriformes > Pipridae > Manacus > Manacus candei. Next base: position 4,571,596 of record NW_026138108.1, read on the forward strand.
AAGTCATCTCTTATCAGATGAATGGCTGGGAAGGTGGTGACTGCTGCAAGCTCTGAGCCTCCTGCTCTGCCAGCCCAGCAAAGATACTCCAGCAGAATGTGACACCCATCTTCCATTCTTGAGGTCCTCATCCAAAGACCATGGAAGCTCTTTGAGCTTACACACTTCCTAATGTGTAGGATTAAGGGAAAAGTGAGGAGGTGAGGTCACCACATGCAGATGATGGAGGCATCCATTTCCAGCTGGGCAGAACTCATTCTGGTTCATTCGCTTACAGTTTGACATGTGAGTTCATAGGATATTAGTTTGAATATGTAAAACTCTTCTAGTAAGGGTTAAAAATTCTAGCTCCTCTTTCCCTTGATGTGTGAAGCTGACTTGCAGATTTATTGCCAAGAAGAAACATTTCTCTCCTTCAACTGTGGGTGAGCTTTTATTTCAAAGGAAGTATTTATTCCTACTATAGGCACCTGATTCCAGCACTTCAGCAGGTAAAACTCCCCTCTCCTTGGGGGAAAAATGTTTCTTGATCTCTAAAAACGCTGGTCATATATGTTGTTTGCAGATTGTCACCCTCAGGAACCGGATTGATCAGGCCCAGAAGCAGTAAGTACTTATATCCCCTTCCTAGCTACTGGATTGGGGATATCTTCTCAGTGTTCAAATTAGTCACTTCAGCCTCAACACCGACATTTTCTTGTTGCAATGGAATGAGGCTAGAGATGGAAGGGCGACTTCCATCCTGCCTCACATTGAGAAAATGAAGGGGAAACTGAAGTGAATGTAACACCTAACAAGAAAAAAAACCCCATGTTTCTTCACACCCTGACTTCAAAATTGTCATCTGCTTATTGTTGGGTTTTTCAAACACCTGACCAAGGTGCTTTGAATACTTGAGGGAATACAACCCTGGTTTACAAAGGGTAAACAAGTGGTTGCTAAGATTACAAGGAATGGTGTGTAACAAGACTAACATCATGGGATTACTGTAGTGAGTTCTTTTCACTCATCATCTCTCTCCCACTTTCCTTCACTACAAGACTATTTCACTAGACTTTTTTGAGCTTTATATCTTTAACTATTCTAGGTATTTTTAATGAACTTATGAGAGACCAGGTGTAGACAAAGCCTGGGGGCTAGGACATAGAAAACTGACAACCACATAGAAGTAACTGCAGGGAAGAAAAAGAGGAGAGCTCTCCAGTGGTGGGATTTGATCTTCTCTGTGCTTCTGTATCTTAGCAAAGTCATGCCAGGAATGAAGCAGTGGTCTTTGGTGACATCTTTGAATGATAGGAGTGACCAGACACTACCTTCCCACTTCCCCAAGGCACCCTGCTTTAACAGATAAATGGAACACTGGGGGCTTGGTTGTCTGTGGATGCCAAATGTAATGCTTGACCTTCACGTGGTATTTTCTGTACAGAGCTGTAGGCTGATAAATCTCAGCAGAATGTGCAGCTGCAGAAGGATGCCCTGGTTTGGCTGGACATTGCTGCTCTTGAGAGGCACTACCACACCACCCACAACAGGCTACTGCATGCCTGCTCCCCCAAAGGACATGATACTCTCTCAGGACATCATTTGAAAAGGGTGCACTGAGAAGTCCACAGCTCATGAGATTTCTGTGTGCTTAAATTTCTATCCAGACTAGACACCATCATTCCAAAGCATTGCCTGCTAACGTGTTATACAAGGATTAAGTGAGTCTTTTGCTTCAGATGTTATTAAGGCTCCTTAAGCACAGTCTAAAGGTTAGGCATAACATCAAACATCACAGGTGCTTGTGGAGATAAAAGGACTCTGCCTTTGTTTGAGGAGTTATGCAGTTACTAAACTGGATTTTGAACCTTCAGAAAGACCGGCAAAAGGGACATTGAGATTAATTTAACATAAGCAGAAAAAGCATGCTCTCTCTCACATTAAAGGTAAATTTTTTCAACTAGACCAAGCCTATCTTGGTCAAAAGGTAAAGTATACACATGTGTATGTCTCTGTCACTGTGCTACATCCTTCGATAAATATGGCTGGTGCTCTTGAACCAATCCATGGGGCAGCACAACAAAAATCTCCCCAGATGTGACATCCCCATGTTTCTCTGCTCCTTGAGTAACCAGTGGTTCTGAAGAAGGCCTCCCTGTTGGTAGCAAGGCCCCACCACCTTGTGCTTGGCCCCCAACCCCATGCTCTTCTGTGTCAAAGAGCTGCCCCCAGTTTGCATGTGCTTTGGTTCAAGAAGCAGCCTCATCAGTGTGTGTGTAAGATGAAAAGGTTTGGGGGTGTGCCAAGCCCCATAAACCACGGTGCTCCTAACGGGAACTAGTGCAGAATCTAACTCAACTAACTTCACACCTAGCCCCATGCTGACTCCAGGTGTGTCTGCTTCTCAGTCAGAAGGTAAGTGGCTTGCATGTAGGATTGCCCTTCTGTGTGCAAGAAGATACTCTTGGAGAGGGTTTGCCTCAGGTGCTTTGAGTGGGGAGTTTAGCTGGACTGCTCCCACACACCATGAGCAAGACAGGGATACTGATTTGAGAGGAGGCCTAAAAAGTTGGTTGGATTTCTTTGGAGGCTCTTGCTTTCATGATATAAATGAGAAGCCGCTCTGCATTTGCTAAAGCAGAGCAGTTCTTAGTTGTATTTAAGTTAGTGCTCAGCTTTTTGCCTCTACTACTAGATGATTAGAGCATCTGGGGAATTTGATCAGAGCTTTTTGATACTGAGGAAATTTTTCCAAAAAGAGCTCTAAATCCTAAAATCCAGATCATAGCAGATTTGCATTCAGAAAAACATCAAGTCTGTGGTTGGACAGGCCTGTCATTTAGTTTGGAGACCACCTGGATTTCTGCCCTGATAATGCAGGAAATCTGGAAGGATCCACCTCTTTCAGGCATGCACATCCTGGTCTTTCACTTAGACCCCCAGGGGGAATCTCTTTCCACAGTATTTACAATATTTTTCTTAGGATGTGGTCTATGACGGGTGTGCCTAACCTGTTAGAAGTGAAAGCAGCTCAAACCTAATCTAATAGTCAGAAATGCAGAGTGGCTACAGAGCCCCACCACTTCCATCATACTGACATGTTTTTCTTTCTTTTTGTATTGTAGCAGCAAGAAGGCAGGAGCCAAGGGCAAGGTTGGCGGGCGCTGGAAGTAAAGAACCAGGCAGGATGGCCTTTAGTGGTGTGCTGAAACCTTGCTGGTCTCCTCTTTCTTCCTTCACCGATCACTTGTGTTCTCACGCCTCAATGATAACAAAAATCGCATCAGCCTGGATTGGCTATTGCTGCTGCTTTTCTTCTCTTTCTTCCTGGAGGGGTCTGGTGGCTTCCTCAAGGGGAAGCAGGTTCCCTGTGGAACTGAGATGACTCCTTGCTGGCATTTTCAATTCCTGCTGAACATGTCCCTTTATCCTCCTCATACCAGCCCTATGCTCTCCTGTAGATTGCTGTGTACAAATCTCTGGATTTTGTAAATAAAGCACAACCAGTACCTACTCCAATGACAGCCCTCTGGAGTGGCGTTTCATATTTTATCTACCACCATCCCATTTTTCAAGGATTTTGGAGTTGGTCCAAATCCTTATTTAATATCATTTGTTCTGGCTTTACAACTGAGAATGAGGCTCAGTATCTTCAACAGAGATCCAGGACTAGGGTCCTGTTTTACAGCCATCATACAGGCAGATACCAAAACCCGACTCTTCCGGGCGAGCTCATGATCTGGGTGCCAAATGTTGTTGAAATTGACTTGAAAGTTTGAGTGAATAAGTAAATCAGAGAACTGGGAATAAAGGGCAAAATGTCTAGAAGTGATAGTTTTCAGCACATACCTCTCCATAGATGCAGATGAATCACAGTGCAAAATAGAGTATGACACATTTGAATATTATATTAGAATATTTATTTGGGCCATTAACCTGCATACAATATTAAAGCCCAATACTGAAGTGTGAATTACTTGGTTAATTCAATGTAGATGTCAAAACACAAATGATTGTTACCAAATTTGAGATGCGAGCTATTCTGTAGGGCCTCTTGCCTTTGCCAACCCTTGAAATACCCTTCTGGAGGGAAGTCCACTAGGGGTGGTGGTTCTCCCCCATGGTTCTTCAGCCTGTTTCTGGTGCCTACATGTACATCACGGCTCTCTGTTGGCACATGCTGCGGCGTCATGGATTTGTAAGAGTGGTTTAGGTAAGAAGAGACCTTAGAGATCATCTAGTTCCAAACCCCCTGCCATGGACAGGGACACCTTTCACTAGACCAGGTTGCTCAGAGCCCCATCCAGCCTGGCCTTGAGCACTTCCAGGGATGAAGCATCCACAACTTCTCTGGGCAATCTGTTACAGTGTCTTACCACCCTCACAGTAAAGAATTTCTTCCTAATATCTAATCTAAACCTGTCCTCTTTCCATTTAAAAAGTTGCCCCTTGTCCTGTCATGACAGACCTTAGTATTATAAGCCACAATGAGGGCTTCCTGGAGCCTTTTCTTCTCTGGGTAGCACAAACCCAGCTCTCTCTGCCTGTCCTCTCATGGCAGGTGTTCCAGCCCTCCCAGCATCTCCACAGCCTCCTCTGGATGCTCTCCCACAGCTCCATGCTTGCTATGCTGAGGGCCCCCGGGCTGGACTGCACCACCACTGGGGTGTCACCAGTGCAAAGGACAGGAGGAAGTAGCTTGTCCTCCAGATCCCGTGGAATGCAGGTGGCACTGCTAAGTCCCACAGAGGTGACATTTTCACAGAATCACAGAATTGCTAGTGTTGGAAGAGACCTTTGGACATCATCTAGTCCAGCCCCCCTGCCAAAGCAGGGTTCCCTAGAGCAGGTGACACAGGAACATGTCCAGGTGGGTTTTGAATGACTCCAGAGAAGGAGACTCCACGATCTCCTTGGGCAGCCTGTTCCAGTGCTCTGCCACCCTCGATGTAAAAAGTTCTTCCTCATGTTGAGGTGAAACTTCTCGTGTTTTAGTTTATGGCCATTGCTGCTTGTCCTGTCACTGGGCACCACTGAAAAGAGTCTGGCACCATCCCCTTGGCACCCAACTTTAAGATATTCATACATATTAATGAGATCCCCTCTGTCTCTCGCAGTTTCTCTGCATAAGGGAGATGCTCCAGACCCCTCATCATCATTGTTGCCCTCCCCTAAACCCTCTCCAGTAGCTCCTCGTCTTTCTTGCACTGAGGAGCCCAGAACTGGACACAGTACTCCAGATGTGGCCTCTTGCAGACACTTCCCGCCACCTGCCCCGGCCTTGCGGCCCCTCTAGAGGACCCCCCTGGCCCCAAGGCTGTGTCCCGCTCCCCGTGGCGAAGGGTCGGACCCGCAGCTCGCACGGCCCCCCGCGCTCCTCCGCTCCAGCAGGGGGCGCAGCCGCCGCCGCCGGGAGCCGCTCTGGCGCCGCCGCTTCCAGCCGGGCTCGGCCATGGCGGCGCGCGCCAGGAGGGTCGTGTGAGCGGGACGGGACGGGCGGCGGTGGGATGCGCTGGGATGGGGTGGGATGGGATGGGGGGCCGGGGGGCCGGGCGGGCTCAGGCCGGGGCAGCGGGGTGTGGGGCCGGTCAGTGAGGCGGTCAGTGCGCGGCGCCGTGTCCCCGCAGGTACCCGCTGTTCCAGAGGGGCGGCCCGCAGCTGCGGATCTTCCGTCCCAACTTCTTCATGCTGGCGGTGCGGCCCGGCGTCCCGCAGCCCGAGGACACCGTCCAGTTCCGCGTCTCCATGGAGTGAGTGCGGGCACGGCAGCTGGTGGGAGGGCGGAGCGCCCCTGTGGGCAGCGGGAAGGGGCTTCTGCGCCGCGGAGACCTTGTGGAAGGCAGCGAGGGCACTCACTGTGCCGAGCCTTGCGTGGCTCCTCTCACCGAGGGTTGGCGAGGCTCAGCCTTCCCAGGGACGGGCTTAGAGGAAGGAAGTGCATGTGAATTTGATCCAGAGGAAGCAAGGTGATGTCCAGGTGTTTGTCAGGACTCTTCCAACCTGACCGGTCTGATTGCACACAGTAGAGCCCATAAGCCTGTGGCAGGTTCTGGTAATTCCAGAAACTGCTACTCAGAAGATAAAGAAAGGGCTCTCAGCTCAGGCAGTGAAAAAGCCTGTTGAACACAGAATATATCTGGCACTTTGACTGTTGAGGCTACAGAGGATAACATATTTACCAGTTGTTACAGTTTATGGATAATGAATTGCTGTAACAGTGTGTGATCTATGTTGAGTTTATACTTTTGTGCAGTAAAGCTACCCTGGTTAAAAGAAGAAGAAAACATATTTATTCCAGAGTATCAACCAGTCTCTGGTTTATTTTTTTAAAAATATTTACACTTTTTCTTCTTTCTTTCCCAAAATGTTTTTGCATTGCCTAGAATGACAAAAGTGGATATCAGGAATTACCTTGAAAGAATATACAATGTGCCGGTAGCTGCTGTGAGGACCAGGATACAGTATGGTAAGTGCAGTTGAGTAATCCAAAGGGGTAAATACAGCATCCTTGTGCAGCCAGAATGGACTTATAGCTATCAAAAGGTCTGTTAGATTTCAGCAAACTTTGGTTCCAGGGCTTAGCTGGTGACGTCAGTCAGCTGAGTTGTTTATTCATCCCTTCAGATGGATATGCACCACTTCATATTTGAATGCGTTGATTAAATTGTGATGTAAGTTTAGTTCTAAAAAGAAAAACCTTAATTTAAAAAACCTTATCATCCTGACAGTTATCTAGCTTGTGCTTTTGTAGTTGGTACTATTTCTCCTTGAAGACCAGTGGGTGTCTCCCTTCAGAAGGAACTGCTTCTTGTGTTTTGATACAATTAGTAATTAAACTTAATTTCAGCCATAGCCTTTTTAAAAAAATAATGTGAATTGAGATTACCTTGCATACACACAGAGGAGGTGTTATGATCTAACAAAAGGCAAAGTTTGTAGAGCAAAGAAAAATATTCGATTAGACCAGTAGATAATGGTCTAATATATTATGTGTTTGTAATGTAAGATTTAAAAAGAATAGGAAAAAAGAGCTGTAGTGGTAAAAAAATGGAGAATGAAAAAAAGCTTCAAAATAAGATTGTAAAACTCAGAACATATAAAAGAATAAAAAACCCTGGAAATACCATCTGTAATATGCTTATGTGCAAAACAGAATTAAGTAAAGTCTTAAACACCTAACACAAGTGATTTCAAACAGCACTGAAAAATAGTCATGCTTGTCCTTATAACCATTGTGTCCCTCTTTGCGAATTTTAGGTCATGGTAGAATGTATATAGTCAGGGATAAAAGAGTGTTAGAATATCTAATAATTTGAGAGGTTTAATGTCTGCCTAACATGCAGGGAATAAATTGTACTTCCCACTCAGTTGTGACCAGCATACTTGGAGAAGGTTGGGGTGCTTTGAACTGTTTGGATGTGGAGTATAATTTCCTGGTGTATAAACAGTATATCTAGCACATTAGCTGGGTAGGAAAAATTGTCAAGTTTAAAACTGTTTAGTGGTAATTTTCTCCTTGTCTTCCTGAAGCTGTTGATGTTGGGAGGACAGTTTACCACTCCTAGCCCCCTACTCAAGAGACTTAGCTTCTTGCTTCTTTGCAGACTTCGTGTGTGAGGTGAAGGCACAGTGGCTGTCAGCAGGCTGGTGATACTTCAGTTCCCTGCTTGTAAATAAGGAGAGTAGTGTTCCTCAGTTTCCTACGCTTTAGTAATTGTGATGCTATGCTGGTACTGAAGGAAGCATATTCCTCTTAACAATAAATCAGAACTAATGAAGTCCCCCCTTCAGCCTGGCCTTGCTTTGGAGAACTCAGAAATCCTGGGAAGTAAAAGGTGGGATTCTCTTCATTTCTACAGGTGCAAACAACAAGAGGAATCACAGGAATCAGAGAGAGAAGAAACCAGATTACAAGGTTGCCTATGTACAGCTGGTGAGTTAACACAGTTGCTCGTGAGGAAAGAGAAGGACTGTTAACCAGCCAAGCTAGAAGTAATGTCCAGTGAATTGTCCTGGTTGGCTGAATATTTCTGCCAATTCTTTAATAATGACAGTTTCTTTAATACATTCCAGAATATAAAGAGACTTAAATGACTCAGTCTGAAGATCAAATTCAAACAAGTGGTTAGTTTTCAAGTCCCGTATTGGTTTGAGGTCTGTGTGTAGGTTGTGGTCTGATGTCATATGGTGCTGCTTTGCCAGTGAGTTTCATGCTGACCCTGTACTCTGTGTGCTGGAAGGTTCATGACTTGTGTGGTTGATTGCTGAAACATCCAGTAAGTGAAAGAATATATTGTGAGGTTAGGGAACTTCTTATTAAAGGTTTCAGAGAAGACTAAGGCATATTCCTTGGAGAGCCTTTAGTCATGTCTAACAAGCATGCTTTGTGGCTGAACCAGCTTCTGAAACATGTGTTGTTTGCCCAGTGGAAAAGGAGCTTCGTGTGCTTCTAAGTTTCTTTCACAACAGGGGCATATTATAGTTTCGACTTCTCTTGGGCTTACCTGTCTTTACGCAAAAAAGGAGTGCAATCAGTGACAAAAAACCCCTTCACATACCAAAATTACATTAAAGGAATGCTACTTATGGTTGTGAAACCATAAGCTCAAAATTGCTGTTGACAACACAACCTCTGTGTTATTCCATCCTGGGGCAAGGATTCAGTGTTGTGGGAGCACCGTATGATCTTAAAGACCACCAAAGATTTCATGTGGCATTGGGGTCAAAGTCAAGATGCACAGACAATGGGAATTCTGATTTTTTTTTGTTTAATTTTGTGAAGTTTATATGTGTTTAGAAGTTTTTCTCTAAGCCTTTTTGAGAAAGGGAGTGGAAAGAAAAGTGAGGAGAGTCTGTTTTTCTAGACAGCCCTTACCTTTAAAAGAACAGTATGAATACAATGTTGCTAGAAAGTAACAGAGTTGTATTTAGATAAGGACTAAGGTTGATTTACTGTGCTGTAGTTAGAGGCAACCTTATCTCTGTGAGGATTTTGCATTACAATGGCTAAAAAGCACATTCTTTTTTCAAGGAAGAGTCTTTGCTTTGGTGGGCACATTCTCCCAACTGGATTGTCTGTGTTAGGTTTTTGTCTGCTAGAGATCTGGATTGTATGATTCATTAAGAGCACAGCTGAGGAATTGAAGGCCTGGAGTGAAGTTTTATCTCACAAGTTGCTTTCTCTGAGAGGTGTTCCTTAGCAGGTAATTACAGGCACTTTCCATTATCACAGCCTCCCGCTAGTGTCTTCTTTGCTTTTACAAACTCATTTCCCAAAACTGAAGTAGACACGGGTCTCTAGCAAACTGTAGTCAGTTCTCAAATTTTATTTAGTTGTATTTAATGCAGTCTTTTTTTTCTCTTGTCTACTGAGTTGAGGAGGAGGTAGTCTGCAACCCATGGATACTCGGGGGGACTGAGTGGGAAGCAGAATGCTGCTCCTCTGTGGAGCAAGTCGTTTATTTAAGGCAATACCTGTGTGCATTTCTTTCACATCAAACCTCTTGACCTAGGATAGTTGCCATTACCTTAAGGGTGGCTTGGCAGAGGAGCGGAGATGTACCCAAACTAGTTTGGTATTGAAGGCAGGTGCACAGCAGGATCTCTGGTCAGTCCTTCAGCCTCCCATTTTGTCTTCTGGGCAACTCATGTAGCCCTGTTGCACTTTGGCTGAGGACTGCTCTTAGTACATGGGGGCAGCCAGGAGTCCCTCACTGCACTGCCCTATGATATAGTTACCATAATAAGTTCTTAAGGCCATGTTTTCCATCCGTCCCATGAACAGGATCAGGGCACCACCTTTTGGTGTTGTATTTCATCTCAAGGGAGGGAATCCTGGCCATTTACTAAACTCTTGTCAGTGAAGCTTGGTCTGCTTGTTTCCTCACCTCATTCCTGGTCTATTTGCTCTTTCCTTTTTCTCTTTTGCTCTTTTTCTTTTCCTATTGTTGTTGTTTTCTGTTAATTCCTTTAACATTTAGGTTTGTCTGTCCCCCTTTTTCTTTTTTCCTCCCCCTTTTTCCTTTTGTTTGTAGCTTTTCATCACTAGCTCTCATGTCTCAGACAATGAGCTCCCAGTCCTGTGTTCACACTAGCTTTAAACAGTGGACGAAGCCAGAAACTCACTGTCATTTCTGAATCTGAAGGGTTTGCCTTCATTCTCATTCATGGTGTGATTCAGGCCGTAACAGGCCCCATGCAGTCCATTGTTAATATCTGCCTAATTTAGGAAAGTCTTTGGTAACCACTGTAAAATCCTTATTTTCATGACAATTAGTTTGCATCTGCCGTGAGTCAGAATAGCTGGGCTTTCCCACCATTTTTACCAGCTGTGTTTTCTCTCATTAATCCAGTTTGAAGTTAAAACTGCTTATGACTGGAAAAATATGGATGAGTTTTTGGTAGGTCTTGCATTGATCTTTCTGTTGCCCACTAGGTGGAAGTATTGCTCTTTCCAGTGTGACTTGGTGGCAGCTGTGGTGCAGTTTACCTGAATGAAACTGAGTATATTCTCATGACTAGTTATGTTTCCCTGCTTCATAAAGCATCGCCTTACGTATTCCAGCACATGATACATATCCATTAATTTACTTCAAGTGTCTCAAAGGTGGAAGGTGTATGAAGTCACAGTCAACATAGCCTTAGGTGTCAGACTAGTACCCCAGCTGTTCCACATGTAAGAATTGTTGTCCTTTCTTTTCCAAATACTATTTCTTGGAGATTCAGAGCTGTTTACTTTATTCTCAGGCGGTAACTGGACAAATATGTGATCTGTCCAAGCATAATATTTTCACACTAAAAAATACCTCAAATCATAGAAGGCTGTGGATCAACAATATCTTGCCATTCCAGAGCCTGCCTGCATGTTTTCCCCTTTTGGAATGCAGTGAGAAAGGTTTAAGTTAGAGACTTATGGCCTCAGATATCAAATGCTACTTTTCTACATAGTTTAATTTTTTAAATTAAAGCCAAAGCTATATATCTTTGCAGAGTAGATATGAAAAAATGTAATACAGCAACTTGTCTCCTTACTCCAATACAGCTATAATTGTGATAATGAAAAAAAAGAAGGAAAGAAAGAAAGCCAGGAGGAAACTTTACAGTTGCATTAACATCAGCAAAATTGAAAAAACCCGACAACATCCCCTCCTCCTCCTCCTCCTCCTTCAGTATTCTCACTGCTTTAGCTTAACAGGTGCTAGCACTCGTGGGACCACAACTGTAGACAAGCCTCTGGAATCCAGACCTATTTTTAATTAAACCTGTTTTGAGAAATCTAACAGAGATGGCTGTAAAAAGGAGTCTGACCTTGTCGACATTAGGACTAACACCTATTTAGCTGTTTGAATGATGGCACCAGTGGGAACATTTTTGCAAAAGCTTTCTCCTCAAACCCTGTTTAGAGCGTCCTGTACGTTCACAGTAATTAACCTATTTGCACATCAGATGTGAGAGCAGTTTTCTTTTGAATTCAGAGAAAACTTGGATGCTCCATGTGCAGTGTCATTCCTGAGTGGATTTTTGAAGTTGCTTTCTGGGCTGTTTTGCTATACATTTTAACATCAGACATTACCACCACAACAGTAGGAGAATTGTTCAAATGCACTGTATTATTAAACTTAGCTGCATTTGCTGCTACTGCTGGACTGAATTCCGTGCTGTTGGGAATCCAACTTTTTTTTTTATTTAATGATATTGTAAACATCACTTTTCTGCTAATTCTGAAGGACAGTAGTAAGTGCTTCAATTATCTAAATAACCAGAAGATCTCACAGCTGTTTACATGATCAGTGTTTGCTGCATCATTTCTGCACAGTAATATCTGTGCTGACCTTCCATTAATAAACTTTTCAAGGGACGCAAAGGTCAGAGAAGTATAAGCGAGTTTGTGCCGAGTTTGTGCCGGATAATCCTTCCAGCAATTTTGTGACGTGAGGCTCAGCAGTGGAAAGGCTAACACTTGACTTCATAGGCCCAATTATGGTCACTTAACCTCTCATTAAAAAATGAATGGAGGCAATTTGTACCACTCCATGTGATAACTCCTTAGACAGACTCTGAGAAGAAGGTGTGTTTTCACCCTTTCTAATGACAAAGGCTTGAAATCTAAAGGGAAAATCCATAATTGATGCTTAGGTCACTATTTATTGTGAAGGATGTTACTGGCATTTAACAAATGAATTCTCATGAGGCCTTGTGTATTTGGGTAATGCTGAATTGAGGATTAGAGTTGTGCAGGACAAGAAGTTTAATGCCTCCCATTTCTGTTATCTGAACACTGGACCACACATCTTACTTGTACATATCCTTAAAATTTGTAGGAAAGAGGGAGGTCTCTGTGAAGACCTTAAATTGAGAATAGCAATGCATAAAATCATCATATTGTCTTTATTTTTTTAGGTGTTTCAATACTGCCTCCCTGACTTACTTTGTTTGGGTTTTTGTTCCTTTTTTAGCACTGTAAGGCCTCCTTACATATAAGAGCCTGTGGTGGCAGAGCTTATCCTGACAGAATACCTGTGTATCACCTCACATTGGTGAAAAAGTTCTTTTGGTAGCAGTGCAGCACCTAGTTCCAAGACAGACTAAATTATCTGAGCAAAATTATTTTTTTTCCAGTGTCTGTCCTTTTTTACAGGATCTTCTCTTAGCACAGCTATACTGGGTAGAAAGGTGTGCTTGTTTTCTCCCCCTGTCTCTGTGCTTCTAACGAAGGTAATTATGCTGGCAGAAGTTCTAAAGTTCTAAAGCCCTAGCCTTTTTAGAGATTACTTCAGCTTGTGTGAATTCCAATAATTCAGCAATTAAAAGGATGACTGCGGATAAAGAGCTTGCGAAAGGTAAAACTGTAAACAAATGCAAGGTTTTTGAGTAAGCCAGAATTTTGCTTTCTGCTTGAGTACGCCAGCATTTCATGTTCCAGCAGTTTGCAAACCAGATAAACCCTCATGAACTTAGTAAAAATTGTTCACTTTATTCCAGTGAGGATTTTATTCTGAGGATGCATTTATCACGGGGTTGTCAAATGGTTGCCGTTACAGAAGGGAAAACTTTTACAAAGAAAAAGTGTAAGAAAAAGCAGCACTGTATAAAGAAGTGCCAATCCCTCTGTTCCTTTGGTAGGCATTTATTTTTGAGGATGTGGCATATGAGCTTGAACCTCGGTAGCCTCTGGCATCTTGTGGAGGATGCACTGAGTATAAATATGCCTGGACAGACTCACAGTCCTTTATGTAAGTTGATACCTTTTGGTATTTTTGAAATTTTGAAATACCCAAGATGCAGGCATCTTCTGAAAACTAGCTACTGAGCATGCACAACAGCTATTTTTCATACAGCTTTCATCGCTCCAGAGCCTTACAGTGCAGTATTACTGCAGAGTATTGTTACTTAAGATTTATCAACCTTCAGTTCTCAGGGTGTAATGTCTTGGCTGTTTCGAATCGTGTTTGGCTGCCAGCCAAAATCAGAATTTCTTCACAAAACAAGAGCTGGAAAGAACCAACTTGTCTCTGCTGATTTTGATTTATTAAAAGACTCCAGATACAGATTGACATTTTCAGCTCAATATTTGACTTTCACCAGCCTTGAAATGGGAACTCTGAGCACTTTGATAAACAGCTTAAAGGTTTGTCTGGTTTTGCTACAGACTCTGTGTGTATCTTTTTTGTTTTCTTCCCTCTTTTTAAAATAATAACTGTTTTGCAATGCTTAGTGAATTACCGTGGATGTTGTTAGTATGCTTTAGGGACAGCTTTCCTTCATTCTCCAGTGAGGGAAATGCATTGGTCCTGGAAGCATACCAGAATGAAAGTGCTCCATAACAAGAATAGTCCCTTACTACAGTGTTACCAATATAAATAGTTCTCAGATTTTCAGTGTAGGTGGTATGCCTACCATGTTAGCCTGAATTGTTTTCTGTCTTGTTTGACTAAAATGGCTTCCTCTTCAGGGCAGACAAGTCTTCAGTATTGGCCCTGTCTGTTCTATAGGTACCACAGGGCTGAGTGGCACTGTGTTAAAACACACTAGTTTTTGTAATATAAACAAATTCTTTCCCAAATGCTTCAGTGTGCTAAAATCTTGGGCAGTGCTTGGCCTCAAGGGTGTTTGTTGCTGATCCAGCTAAAGGAAGAGTTTCAGTAGGCTGCAGCTTTGGGATTGCTCAAGGACACTGAGGGGATTGCTCAAGGCCAGTTTCTGTGCCGTGAAATGGAACTATGCTTTAGTTGTCATAGGACAGCTATTAAAAGCATACCTGTTGGTAATTTAAAGGTACAAAAGAGTTGAAACCCCAGAGCGTACACCAGTGGAAAGGAAAACCTTGATATGTTCCAGTTGAGCTTGTCCAGGCTGGAATCAAGCTATGTACACAGCAGCTCCTTTGTTGTTTTTGTAGTATGGTCAGACTCTTAGGAAACCCCCAAGAAGTATGCACTACAAAAACAACCGGAGCATTGCTGGGTATGAGTTGGTATTTTGTAGATTCCAGTCTGGATAATCTCATCTGGGATAAGTCATGTTTTTTCTCTCCAAAGCGTATGCTTGAGGTTTAGATTTTTTTCGCACCTGTTATTTACCAGGTTGAATATATCTGAGTAAATGAAACATAGCACACATTCAGATGGGTCAGGGACGTGGTGACGGTTCTGTTGGATTTAATTATGCCATATTTCTGATCCCAAAATGCAGAGTAGGTAGCTGTGTTGTGGAAGGCTCCTTTCATGTCCTTTGTGGAACTGTTTAATAACTGGGCCTCTTGTTTGGTTATATTTATTGCACAAATATAAAGAATGGCTGATCTAAAAAAACCAAACCCACCTGTTTTGATCTGAAGCAATTAAAAGCTTTTCTTGAGAATTCTGTATGCAATATGCTGCCAAAGAAGTTAACGTATGGTAATGTTTGTAAGTATTTTGGAGAGTAATTTTAGAGTTATGAGTGATCAGTTGCAAGTTTTATTATGCAAGGGCCCATACAGAATGGAAGTGCCAATGATGTTGAATTTAATGAAGTTGTGCTTACCACTAAAAAGCAAGTAGGTAATGTTAATGGGATAGTACATTTCCACCCAATAATGATTTCCTGCTGTTAGATAAAAGCCAGAGACCAAGCAAATGTTTATTTTCCAAGTGGGAGACATAGATCTGATGATGATGTTTCACTAAATGACTTGTCTGTTAAGCAGAATGACAATGCAGATGTAATCACTTTAATCTCATTAGTGATATATTAGGCATATTGTTCTCACTGTTAATTGTTTTACACTGTAGTCTTTATGTCTGTTGATAAGAGACCTCTGATATCTGTTATTCTGTATGCCCACATTACACTCTACAATAACAGCTGCTAGGAATGTTCTGTCTTATCCTTAGCTAAGATCTAAACAACTGCAATCAGTTCTCATATCCTGAGTGTTAACATAACGAATGCCTGATCCACTGTGTGTTTTCCCAGTGGAGTTACTTTAACAAAATCATTTATTTTGCTTATCTTGCTTTTACTGTATGACTCACATATCATCTCTGAGCTGGTTCAAAGTCTTTGAAGAGGTGTCCATCTCCTGATCATTCATCTGTAAAAAAAAAGATGTCAGTGTCTTAAGAGCACACGAAAGAGGAGAGACTGCAAGTTAGCTTTTGGGGGGAAGGGATATACAAGTATCTTGGGGAGATGGGTGGAAGGAGATCTTGGGAGGTTACAAGGTACCGTTTTGCACTAGCTGAAACTTCAGGGTGGTCTTTCATTATAAGTATATGCATCATAGCTATTGCAGAAAGGCTGGAATGTCTCTCTGACCATTTTTTTCTCTTTAGGGCCAAGGACAAACCTTTCAGTTTCCCAACTTATTTCCAGAGAAAGAACAAGATACAGAAACTCGCTCTTTTGATGACTTCAGGAGTAAATATATGGAGAAAGAGAAGCAGAAGCAGGAAGGTGACCCCAGACGAGGTGGAGTCCCCGATTGGTTTGGACTTTGATGCAACAAGCCAGCTGCCTTCCTTTAGGCTCAGAGGGATTTTGATTAGCACAACTTGCACTCTTCCCTCCTTGTAATGACTGAATGTTTATTCTTGTTAGCGGGTCTTTTTTCCTGGCTATGTGTGCATGACTACAACAAAATGGCCCTGAAGAAATAAAAAGGTAAAATAAATCTGACTGCATCAGGACTTTTCTGTGAACTTGGACTTCCTGTGGACTGTTTCTAAAGTGTGGAATTCCTTCTTGTCATTTCTGACTTTGAGAGTATCGTGTTTACTTTCTTTCTGCTTCTGCAGGTTGTTCTGAGTAGAAATAGGAGGCATTTCATTTCCTAGGATGCGTGCAGTTTGCACTGAATAGAACGTATAAAAGTCAAGATAGGTTAGTCAGAGGTAAACATGGAAGTGTAGATAACTGGACTGTAGGCTCGGGACATAGGGTTCCCTTATTGTTAGTTGTTGTGTTATACTGTCCTGTGTATTGCCTTCCTTGCAGTGGTCCCTTCTTTCCTGGAGAAGTGTTATTGCAATCCTGTAACAGTTGTTTGGCATTTTGGGGACAGGATTTATAGGACAGGCTTATGATTGGGCACGTATGTGTTTGATCCCCAGAAGCATCAAGGAACAGACAAAGGTGGTGCCTGTCTCTGCTCGCTGTTGTGCAGTGCAGGTAGTTGCCTTCTGTGGCTGCCTGCCCTAGGAATGTTTACTGGATTGGTTGCGCTGGTATTCCTCCCCCTATCCTGGTATTCCTTCCCCTATCCGCAGCTACCTTGCAGTGCTGGCAAGGGTCCTGTGTGGACACAGTTGTACTGGCATAGAAGAGCTTCTACCAGTGTAGGCTGTTTTGTGCTGAGGAATAATAAAAAGACTCTTTTTGCTTTTTCTGGTATAACTCCCTCTACTTCCAAGTTGCTGATGCCAGTGCAGTGGTAGTACTTTTCAAGGCCTTCAGGGCTGCCACATTCAGTTTTTTCATTTCTTGACTCTGTGGCTCTTTCTCCTCAATCTGTTGAGGATATTTCCTCTTTTCCTTTGTCAAATAATGCGCTCTGCTGTTGTGTCAGGAACAATGGGAGAAAAGGAGGGCTAGGAAGGGTTTCACCACAGATGGAGAAGGATATTTCTGCAGACCGTTTGCTACAACACAGCATACACAGGGTTAAATGTATAGCTAATGTTTCCCTGGCTTTTGAATTCTGCCACTTGGAGCAATTGGCAGGGTAGTGAATGAGCCCATGCCTTCAGTGCTCCTACCCGGGTGCTCTCGTTTATTGTTCTGTGTCTGAACTTCTTGTTTGGACAGCTAGCAAGATGTTTACAAGGAAACAGCTGTTCTCCAGAGAGGCAATCCAAGTAGGATTTTACGCACCCCCTTCTGTTCATTAGTCACCTCTTTCCCCCTGCTACTTCCCTCCTGCACGACAGTCCATCTTCTGTGGTTTGTTGCTTACAACCCCAGTGACTCTCCCACCCTCCTCTTTGTCCACTTTCCAAGGGGGAATCCAAGGGGGGGGATCGTGTATGATCTAAGTTAGCCAGTGTTTAAACAGAGAGATGCTCTCAGAGAGGAGGGAGATAAGGGAGGATTTGCTACTCCCAGCCTGCCAGCAGACTTACAATAGTAGATGTGGAAAAATACTGACTTCACTGAAAACAGTTCATATGTTTGGCATATCTGCAAAGGCAACACTTCCAGAGTTTTGTAGTGACATGTGAAACTTCAGGTTAGATCAGGAGCTGGCCTGCAGTTTTAAAGTAGGATGGCTGAATTTGTCTGGGCTCAAGGGTCTCACCTCTGCTGTACCCAATCTCCCACTTCCCCCCTCCTTTTTTTAATACATTTTCTTACAGGGGCTGTTTTTCAAACTCACAGATCAGGATGGAGATGATCTATATTGGGACTGGGACTTTGTTCCTACAATATAATGTTATGGAGCCTGCTATTTTTTCTCCACTTTCCTTTGTGGTTACCTCCAATATAGGTAACTGTCTTTTTCACCATGGTGAAGATAAAAAGAACTGATCTAGTGCTGCCGTATGTCTTCCTAACTGGTTGGTCAGCCTTGAGCAAGCAAACAGTCAGGTATGTGATAGTTCTGGACAAATGAGGCTGTATTCCATGTGCTAGGTGTAACCATCAGCCTCTCTGTAAATGGTCCTCAGGAGACATTGGAGTCTCCAGCTTCTGTACTGGCACTGGGGACCCAAGCTGAGTGGAATTTATTTGCAGTCCCAGATATGCTCTAGGCTGAGTGAGTATCAGAAGCCCCTGTGTAGGGTTACCATGCTTTGCTATTCTTTGATTTCCCCATGGGTGATAAATTTCTAGCTCATGTTCAAGGCAGGTTTCTTTCTAGAAAGGCATAAAAGGGAAGAAACAGAGATAAAAATATACCCATATCTGTTATGAAGTTGCTGCAGCCAAATTCTGGCAGATACTCAAGCTGCTTAAGAGAGCAGTCATGGAATCACAGAAGGGTTTAAGTTGGAAGGGACCTAAAAGATCACCTGGTTCTAACCCCTGTCATGGGCAGAGACTCTTTCCTCAATGTTACCAGCTACCTCTAAAACAGTATTTGTGTGAAATTATGGAAAGATTAAAAAAAAGAAAAAGTCCCTGACCCAACATTATTTTGCTTAAATGCTCCTGATTGCCATGGAAGTGGGATTAAGAAGATCTGAAGTCCTTCCCAGTCCCTTGTTGATCAGTGGTTTTGAGGAAGTGCCAGTGATTATTATGATCTGGTATTTTAATGCTTCACAAATCCTATTCCCCAAGCTGTACAGGTGGGCTAAAAGATAACAGAGATGATACTTTAATACGAAGGCAGAGATTGTATCATGTACCAGAGTGAAGTACAGCACAGGAGTTGTGGAACTAGGACAGGCACTCAGAGGTTTTTCTGAGTTTTGTTCAATGTACTGTGCTCCTCCCAGCACATCTTGATGTTTGTTTTGGGTGATGTAATGGATCAGTAGATCCTATGAAGTCACATCTAGCCCTGCTGTCTGAGGTGTCGAGCTGTCCTTGGCTATGTCAGTGGCCCTACCTGTGGGCCAAGGATATGGATATACACGTGAATAACTTCTCCAAGGACCAAAGTAATGACTTGGTTGAAGAGACTGATGTTCACTGTGGTGCAGGAGAAGCCACGTCCTGCACTTGGCGCATGCAGCTCTGCAGCTGCCGGTTTCTCTGACGTGCGAGGGAGATGCTGAACACAACTTCTTTCCCCTCTGAACGTGTGCAACCCCCCAAAGAGAGGAATGTGGAACAGTTGGCAGATGTGCAGCTGACTGTGTTGGCCACTGGTGGAGAAAGGCTGTGATGAGTGCTATCCTGGCAATACCATCCAGCTATGATGAGTGCTGTCCCAGCAATACCAGGACACTTCAGAGGGAACACACAATTGCTTTTTTGTTTTACTTGTATTTTATTTTATTAGAAACAAACCCAAATTAATTACAGAGACAGTGAGATGACTATCTAAGTGACTCTCCCAACATTACAGCTTTGAAATAAGTTTTGTGTTGTAGATCATGCTCAGTTGGGTGCTAGGGACAGGTTCCTGCAGGTAACAAAATCACTGTGTCTCGTCACCACTTGTCACCCGAGCCTTGCTATGTGACCTCAAGAGGGTACAGCACAGCTGGTAAGTGGTTAGACACAAAGCTGTGGTAGCTTTATCTACTGTGTGTTACCCAAACTACAGAATCATAGAATGTTTGGGTTGGAAGGGACCTTCAAAATTACATCTAGTCCAACTCCCCTGCAATTAGCAGTGACATCTCCAACTAGATCAGGTTGCTCAGAGCCCTGCCCAACCTGACCTTGAATGTTTTTAGTGATGGGGCATCCACCTCCTCTCTGGGAGACCTATTCCAGTGTTTAACCATCTGCACTGTAAAAACCTTCTTCCTTATATCTAACCTACATCGACCCTCTTTTAGTTTGAAACCATTATCCTTTGTCCTATTGTAACAGACCCTGCTTCAAAATCCGTCCCCGTCTTTCTTATAGGCTCCCTTTCAGTAATGAAAGGGCACAATAAGGTCTTCATGGAGTCTTCTCTTTGCCAGGCTGAACAACCTTAAATCTCCCAGCCTTTCCTCACAGGAGAGGTGTTCCATCTCTCTCATCATCTTCATGCCCCTCCTCTGGACTCACTCTAACAGATCCATGTTCTTCCTGTGCTGGGGGCCCCAGAGCTGGATGCAGGACTCCAGGTGGAGTCTCCCTCGACCTGCTGGCCGTGCTGGTTTTGATGCAGCCGAGGACACATTTGGCTTTCTGGGCTACATGTGCACATTGCTGGCTCATATTGAGCCTTTCATCCAGCAGCACCCCTAAGTCCTTCTCCACTGTTCTCAGTCCCTTCATCCTCTAGCCTGTATTAATAAATACTATCCAACTAAGGGTTGCACTTGGCCTTGCTGAATCTCATGAAGTTCTCATGTGGCCCACTTCTTGAGCTTGTCTAGGTCTCTCTGAATGGCATCCCATCCCCTGGGTGTGTCAACTGCATCTCTCAGCTTGATGTTGTCTGCAAACTTGCTGTGGGTGCACTTGATCCCGCTGTTCATCTCACTGATGAAGATGTCAAACTAAACTGGTCCCAATATGGACCCCTGAGGGTCATCACCATGTTAAAGGTTAAGTGTAGCCTGCAATATCCGTGGCCAGTTTTACAGTCCTGTCCATCATTCCCTGTTTGTCAGGCTACTGGTGGTTAAAAGACAAAAGGCTAAATTGCAGGAAAGAAGTAAGTACGACCTTGTGGTGGATTCCAGAAAAGGTATATGCTAAACTGTTTAACAAATATCCTTGTTCTGGGCAAAGGGAAGTCAAGGTACAGGGAGGGTAGATGGCTCACCTTCATGGCTGAACACGCCTGAGAATGGGTAATCAGAGTTTCTGATATCTTCTCCCATACTAGGCCCCCCCCAAATTATGCATCAGGTGACAGAAAGATGTATTCAGTGATTTGATCCACTGTTGACCCACTGTCATTAGCAGTGCTGAACGAATCAATGAAGCAGTAGGAAAATTTTGCTTATTTTATCTAATGCTATCTTGCTGTGGAAAATGTCTTCATGGCTGGGGAATTCCTGCTCCATCTGGGTTATCCCAATTACATCAAAGTTGGGGTTTTTATTTCAGAAAAACTATTTTACTTATTTGAATTTTCAGGTTGTGGGACAGACTATTGCTTCTTCTGCTCCGGCCTGTTTGTGGAACGGCTTTTAGAGTGCGGTAAGGGTTGGATAGAGGACGTCTGCTTAGTGTATGTGCAACAGGGCAAGGTACACAAAGCAAGCACTATTTTTCCAGGAAGGACTGAAAGCTGTAAAACCGTTATCTTGACAATGCTGCTTTCTCCCAAAGTAGAGTTCAAGGACTGCTCAGAGTCCAATTTAAAACAGTTGTCTGAGAATGGCTTTCCAGGGTTACTTATATGCCAAGGCTCATAGGTACCATGTCTAAAAAGGAACATTGTGATAATCCCTTTTGATCTCCTGAATAACACAGACCATAAAATTTCGTGCTGTACTTTCTGTACGTAGGCCAGAAGCTTGCGGTGGAATGTTACCTGGAATAGATTTCAAGGGTTGAACTTGACAAGCATTGTAGGACCAAGTCAGTTTCCTTGAATAAACTGGCCCCAAACAGCATGAAAGCCACCAACATGTTGTCATTTGTCCTGTGAGTTTAGGTAAAGTGGTTGTAATGGGGAAAACTGAACGTTGTTGCTGCTTAGAAGTCGTGTTTGTAGAGAAGAGAGGTAATTTTTATAAATATTATTTTCTTTAAATGCAAAACGTTTTGGACTAGCTAAGATGACGTAGTGGCTGAGCCCTTTCTTTCAGAGTGATTTATGGCTGTTTAGACAGCATTTTGCTCTTTGTGTATAGTACGGCTTATCAAAGTGTGTGCTGCTGTTGTGGACACACCCAGCTTGCAGAATTCGGGAAATATATCACAGTCACTTGTTCCGTGGCTCGAGAACACAGTGATTAGGGCCTGATGCAAAACTAATTGGTTTTAATTACAAAATGGGACTAATTATCAGTCTCAGCCTTTCCCACCTTTAGCTATTAGAAAATGCTGCAAATAAAAAGTGATTAAAATTTTGGAAAATTTATGTAGTGCAGAATTAGGCACCACATTTTCTTCTGTGGTGACTGGGACTTTAGAGAGGTCACACATGGTATTCTAGGTAGGTAGGTCTTGCTTGGGATCTGGCCCTTAGTGCTATCTATGCTTCATTTCCAAAGTTCTTGGTTTGGGAGTCAGACCAGTGTCAGTGATTCAAGGCTTGAAAAACTTCCTTTCCTAAAAAAAAGGCTTGGGAAATCCCCTCTGTCAAATTGTAATTTAGAAGTATTTTGATTGTTGCCTATCTGTATGTACCTGGAAAAGAAAAATTTCTCAGAGGCAGAGAATAGTTTAGTGTAGCAAAACAAGTGAAATGAGCTGACTAGAAAGGGAATGGCTGTAGGGGTGGGCAGGTGATATCCTCCTAAGTGAAGGGAGAGGCCAGGGAATTGTTCTGGATCCCGTCTATGTGGTGCATTTCTTGTGAGCCTGCGCTGAAAACACAGAGCTGTTGAAGACCTCTTAGGTCATGTAGTCCATCTCCTCAAATGAAGAGAGCCTGCTGCAGACTGAGCCGTGCCAGCGCTTGCACACATGGCAAACCCAGTGTGTGGTGTGTCACAACAGCTGTCAAAGACTGGTCGTCATACCCAGAGTCTCTAAACATCCTGTTTATCCTTGCAAGGAGGAACACTTGATTGAAAGATAAATACAAAAAAAAAAAACAAAACAAAACAAAACCCAACCCCAAAACTGGTGCTAGGAACAACATTTGCCCTTGGGCTAACAAACCTGAAAACAAAAGAAAATAAACATAGGATCGAGGCAAACACATTTCCATACAAGTCCAGATTCTAAAAGGGATTTAGGAGCTAAGCTTGTTTTGGCGTGCTTGAAAAAGAAAAAGCCGTCTGGGTGCCAGGATTCTTAGGGCTCTGTATGTGTGTGTGTGCATCAGGGGAAGAGCACAGGGAAAGATGGGGTGACTGTGGTGATGTGATGGGAAAATGGAGGACATTGGAGCTGCCAGAAAGATTTATGCAGGGTCACCCTTGGGGTATAGTTTGTGCATTTTATTTTTTCTTTAATTAAACATGCCAGAAAAAAATATCTTCAAGTTGGCAGCGAGATTTTTTTTTTCTTCCCCCTCTGTTTGTTGTTCATTTGTTGCTGCACGGGAGGTCTGTTTACTTTGCTCAAGAGAATGAGGGACCCAAGAGACACTGCTCTGCATGCAAAGTTTTTATGGAAGGGTTAGAGGAAAAGAAGGAGAGGAACTTTCAAGCCTTTTGAAACAGAGGTGAAAGAGTTTGTGGGCTGTTTCTTTTGCTTCTTTGCCCAATGCATGTTGGGCCTGATGCTGCTACTGCTTGTGCAGGCATAGCTGGGCTCTGGACTTAAAGATGGGTCCTGCTGTTAAGGGCCAGTCAGGCAAATCTCTACAGAGTGAGTGTAAAGAGGCCTAATAAGCCCTAAAACTTGATGTTGAAACTCTGAGTAGCTGTCTAACACAATGGTGCCCCCTACTCTGCCCATGGGGTCTCTCCTGAAGGTTACTTTCAAACTGGAGTTGATGCTCCTCTCTCTTACCACCTCCCCATTGACTCTTGTGAATGGAGCTTGGGATTAATTCCTGAACGTGCCATTAAAATACTCTAATGGATGAGCCAATGCAGCCCTTCAGTCCAGGGATTTAGTGTTTTGAAGGGGACTTTTCCAGAACTGTGTGGCAGCCCACTGCTGCTGCTCTTTGTTGCTTTCGATGACTCAGTCAACTTCTGAATGCTTCAGTTTCTCCAGATGGGCTTAATAGTGATTGTGACCTGACTGGAGATGCAACAGAGGAGGGGAAGTGGAGATCTGTGTCGCTTTTTCTTGCTGACATCTCAGTGGATGAGGCAGCTTTGTCCAGCTGGTTCTTCCTCATGTCTTATGGTGCTGTAACAACTAGGAAAGGACAGTGGTGAGAAAACTAAGGGTGCTGCACAAACAGGGTGAATGTCTTTAGAGATGGGCACATGCCTGGGAATACCTTTTGCATGTGCATTCTTCTAGGTTATGGGCAGTGAGAGCAGTGGCACGTGGCAGGCAGTGAGCCTACTGCAGAATGAGGCAGGCCAAGGGAACAGCTAATTAAAGCAATGGGTAATTCCAGTGGAGCAGACTTTGGACTATGTGATGTTCTCTTCTGCCATTTGGAGTTTTCTTATCCTTTTTGACTGGTGAAAATAGGACAGGAACTGATGGGTCTGCCTATAACTTCAGTCTTGTGTTCAAAACCGTTATTTTCTAACCCAAGTTAGTTCTGTATTGCCCTAATGCATGGGAGAGCAGAGAAGTTTCAATTGGCAGAGGAAGTTGACTCCTTTTATGTCTATGTTCCCTGTTTTAATTGACAGGAAAGCTGCTCAGCAATCTTAGGACATCTTTCTGTGTTGTAAAGGTTCCCTTAAATACCGGGACACACCATGTTGTTTTGGCCACTTTGTCTCCAAGAGGAGGGGGAGTTTGGGAACCAGCTGTGATTGTAGTCAAGGAAACAGAAAAAGACCCTTTGTGCAAAGACATTGAAAAGCCTGTAAATATTAATTCTAGAGGATGGAGAAGTGAGAAGCAACATGATTAGAGAAGGACTATCCAAAAGTACCTCCCTTTTCAATATATGGGAGTGAGGACTGTCAGAGAAACAAAAAAAGAAGGCAAGATAGAAACTGACATAAAAATATTTTCCCTCAACACTGGGTTAGATTAGTGTTGTGCAATTCTTTGCCACAAAATATCAGGGCCAAGAACTTTGCTGGATGTAGACACACTCTGACTGTTTCTGTGGATAACCAAGATATCAGAAAGCTAGTGGTAATATTAAAAGAACAAGAGTTTTGGGAAGTTGTCAGTGCCACATGCGTCAAGGCACAAGCTGACTGCAGCAGACAGAGATGGGGATAGGAAGAGACTTACTTATTTCGGAAGTGAAATAGCCTGTGAGCTGTCTCTTGCAGGGTTTCTTTTTCTGACCTCTGGATCAGCCTTTGTTGTGTTGCAGAATCCCATCCGAGATGGAGCTTGGGACAGACAGCAAGTTTGGCAGCTGTCTCAGCTGCAGTACATCTAGTTGTGTGGTAGACCCTGTGGGAAAGTGGAGCACCTTCTGCATTCTTCAGCTGCCAGTTGTGAATGTCAAGATGCCCCCCTGCCCCCCAAAGAAAGCTCATTTCAGTGGCCTTGAAATCACTAATTGAACTTAACTTCCAAACTGTATTCAGTTGAGCTTGGATCAATTCCTCAATTCCTTAACATCTCTTTCTACTTTAATTTTGTGTCATAGAAATTATCTAGGGATGATCACTCTCCTCTGGATCCTGCTTGTCTTTCTGGCTAATATCTAGGGGCCCTTAGTGAAAAGTTCCCTTTCCAGTCCCTCTGTGGTGGAGTATGATACGCTACACAAAATATTAATATACTGAGGTTGAAGGCTGGTTTCATAATTTGCCTTTTTTTTTTTAATCACTCTTAGCTATCTGTGAAAAGTAGCAGAGGAGCTTTGAACACCTTAGCTGTAGAGCCATGCCGTGCAGTAACACCTCCTTAGTAAAAGAGCTGTTTTATTTTTATTGTATTTTGGTTTCACTGGATTCAATAACTATAAACAACCTCTGTGTGGAGCCTGTCTTGAAACTTGTGACCAGCTGGGTGAGGGGCCTTCATATCAATTTCAAGCCTGTGGAGAAGAGAGCATAACAGGTCCCTGACTGCTCCAGCCACTTCCTGCCTGCCAAGGAATGCTGGAAACAGAGGTCGTTATTGCACAAGTAATTAAAGGTTCATCAGCCCTACCTCTCTGATTGGTTAAGGTCATTGTAGTAAGGGACAAATACTCCTGCTTGCCCACTGTTATTTGTTTTCTGCTTGCTGTTTTTCTTGGCTTGAGAAGAGGAATTAGGAAGACTCTTGAGTAGGATCTGGGAGTACTGTGGTCTAATGCATTTGGCTGTGGCCCTGGATATGTTGTGGAACACTCTAGTACTGAGAAATTGTGTGTCTTCAGGGCCCCCTCTCTTCCCACTTCTCCCCCAGATCCAGACACCAGAGAGATGGTTCTCAAAAAGCAGGTCCATGTTGTCCCTGGCACAGGGTGTGTGAGGAAGCCAGGCTTGAGGAGGTCTGTAGAGCTGTGCCTCTGAATGGCCTCCTATCCTCACATTAGCAGATAGAGGGATTTTACTCCATATGAGCTGGACTCCAAAAATGTGAGATTGACTTATAGTGGGAGGGCTTCCTATGAATTTTCTTAAAGGGATTAATTTCTCTTTCTGCGGTTTGAACTCTGAAGTTCACATTTTTATATGTTTTCTCTCCATTATAGTATGAAAGAAATTACTTTCTTTGTCTTTTAAATAGACTGAGACTTACATATGAGCAGGGGCCTCTTGGAAAAAAAAAGTAAGTACCAAATATTGTGAGTCTTTGACAGAATCACAAGAGCAAGGCAGACTGAGCCACCCACCCTTTAGCCATCTGTCCCTTTGAGATCTGGAGAGTTTTTTATCTCTGAGGAGCATAGGCTACAGAGATGGGAAGTCATATTGCTGTCCCCCAGTTTTTCTTTCTGTGGATGTACAATCTTCACCACCACTACCAAAAATGAACCCCCATTGTGCTGAATCTCCTTGTGCTTCAACAGCAATGGAAGAAACACCTGAAAAGAAAGACAGGTGGCTTTTGGCCCTGTTGGTCCAGTAACATTGTGAATGAGCCTCATGGTATGGCTGGTACAGGGTGGCCATTTCCCTCCCTCCTAGGAGTGTTAAAGGGTATTGAGCTTGGACTGTGCTTGCTGCTTGCACCCCAGAGGCCTCCTTGTTGTTGAAGATGTTTTGCCCCAGAGAGCCTGGCTTCGTGGACTTGGCTGTAGCTCAGGAGCAGCTTGAAGGGCATATGTTGGGAAGGCAGATGGAGTGGTTGATGGAGATGATCTGCTGAAGAAGAGGAAGTGTGGAGTGAGAAGAGGAGTGATAAAAGGGCAGACACGTGGTTGACCCTGTTGGAGTTGAGGAGGGCAATAACTCATCTCAAAAGGAGCAAGAGGCCAGTGATGAAATTGCCTGGAGTAAGACACTGAGGCAAAAAAGGGTTGGTGCAATGATTAGGTCTGGCAAACCTGAGGTTATTCTGTGTGTGTGTCTGCGGAGGAGTTGAATAACTTCTTGGTCAGTCTGCAGAGACTGTCTAATCAATGGTCCTGTGCCAGTTGCAGCCCAGGATGCTCCAAGGTAACACTAACCCTGCTGCAGAGTGGAGGAGTGTCTCCAGAGGTCCCAGGGGCACTGCATCTTGACACATGAACGCAGCCCCCAGCGCGGCAGCCTTACAACAGACACTGCGTAATGGCCTGTTTTGAATTTGTATTTCATTTACCTCCCATATGGGATCAGTTTTTCCCTTTTCTTTATTTTTTTAATAGCGTTTTTCCTAGTCATAATAATCAGCTTTTCCCTGCCTTCTCCCCTTCATTTTTCACAGCTGGCTTTGATTGGTTTCAGTCCTGCAGATGCTCCTTCAAACCCAGAAGAAGGGGCAAAGGTTCTTTTCCTTTCAGTGTGAGGCAGACAGCCTTGCCGGAGGGGTGGGGGAGGCTGGCGCTCCTGGACTAGCCTACTCTTTACTGTGGCCCCAGCCGGCCTCTTGTGCATCTGGTGAGGTTTGCCAAATTGCGAGATAATTTCTCTGCCAAAGGCCTGGAGAAGATCACAAGTTGTTGATGGCGTGAATGCCCCTTCTCTTGCGCCGTTCAAAAACAACCACTCTTGCAAGCAAGAGGGGCAGGATCCCCAAATGCCTTGTGCTCGCAGGCTGTGAGTACAAAGGGCCAGAGTGCATCTGCAGAGAGTGTGCTGAGACTGACTCAGATTTCTGTGTCTGTGTGCCATCAGGCTTACGGCAACTGCAGCCCCACGTGCCTGACTGTGCGAGGTACGTCGTTCTCTGCACAGGGCATGATTAACCTGCATGACCCTGTGTCAGGCACCACCAAGAGGAACTGGTAAGCACACGTGTGAAAAGCACCCTGAGTGCATGAGTTGGCACGGGGAAAAAATAGTTATTGGATGGGCAGACAGATTTCCCTGATTTTTTTAGGGCATGAGTCAAACACAAATTGCATGGCAGAAAAGAGAAACTTCCCTTGGAGGCAACCTAATCCTCAACTGTCTGATGTGGGGTTCCTAGCAACTTCCTTCAAAGCAGCTTGTGCTGGTCACTGTCAGGATGGACGATTGAGTCGACAGTCACTCAGCCAATGTGTTATGGCTATTCCTGCATTCCAGGCACCATCCAAGAGAATGAGACATAGCATTGCACAAGACCAAAAGAAAGTAAATGTTTACAGGCACAACGCACATTTCAGCTTGTTACATGTTCCTGAGCAGTGAAAGAAATGAAACAATAATTAAAACAGGTCCCAAGTCTCAGTGTGTATCTTGGCTCACAGCACAGTCCTCTTGGAGCGCTGCCTCTGCCTCTCTCTGATCCCAGCCTGAGCAGTACCACTGGGCCGTTGCATCCAGGTCAAGGTCTTTCCAGTTACTCCAAGTACATCCCCTTTCTGAGAACTGCAAAAGCATTTTGGTGAGGTGGTTTTATGGCTTGTGACAGAGTTGGGTGCTTGATGTTTTCCCAGCACCCAGGCATGCTGGGATCTCCCAGGATGCTTGTCTAGGGTATCCAAAGTGTCAGTGTAGATGGATTTTGTAGATGGAAGTTATAGATGGATTTATTCACAAGGGAGAAGGGTGGAGAAAGTAGAAGAGCAAAACAGAGGTGGACATTTAAATAATTAGTTCCCTGAATTATCCCTTTTTAACGGTTTAGCTTGTCTTTGTGTGCCTTCAGGGAAGCAATTAGGGTGCCACAAGGCAGATGTAGTGAAGGGCTGTGTTGGCACACCTGACAGCTGTGCCATGAAGCAAGCATGCTCTCCTGCTGTGAGCACAAGGTTAGTCACAGCACAGCTGGAAAGTCATCACAGAATATGCTGAGTTGGAAGGGACCCACAAGGATCGTCAAGTCCAACTCCTGGCCCTGCACAAAACCATCCCCAAGAATCACACCGTGTGTCCGAGTGTTGTCCAAACGCTTCTTGAACTCTGTCAGGCTTGTGCTGTGACCATTTCCCTGGGGAGCCTGTTCCAGTGCCCAACCACCCTCTGGGTGAAAAGTCTTTTTCTGATATTCAACCTAAACCTCCCCTGACACAACTTCAAGCCATTCCCTTGGGTCCTGTCACTGGTCACCACAGTGAAGAGATCAGCGTCTGCCCCTCTTCTTCCCCTCACAAGGAAGCTGTAACTACAATGAGGTCTCCCCTCAGTCTCCTCTTCTCCAGGCTGAACAGACCAAGTGACCTCAGCTACTCCTCATACAGCTTCCCCTCAAGGCCCTTCACCATCTTCACTGCCCTCCTTTGGACACTCTTCAATAGCTTAATATCTTTCTTATACTGTGGTGCCCAAAACTGCACACAATATTCAAGGTGAGGCCACACAGTGCAGAGCAGAGTGGGACAATCCCCTCCCTCGACTGGCTGGAGATGCTTTGCCTGATGCCCCCAGGACACAGTTGGTGCTCCTGGCTGCCAGGGCACTGCTGACTCATATTCAACTTGCTGTTGACCAGGGCCCTCAGGTCCCTTTCCATGGCACTCCTTCCCAGCATCTCATTCCCCAGTCTGTATGTACATCCAGGTTGCCCCATTCCAGGTGCAGAATTCAGCACTTTCCATTGTTGAACTTCATAATGATTGGTGATTGCCCAGTCCTCTAATTTGTCGGGGTCTCTCTGCAGGGCCTCTCTGACTCTGAGGGAGTCAACAGCTCCTCCGAATATTGTGTCATCTGCAAACTTGCTTAGTGTCCCTTCCAGTCCTGCGTCCAAGTAATTTATGAAGATGTTGAAGAGCACAGGGCCTACGATGGAGCTCACTAGTCACAGGTTGCCCGTCTCCCTGCGGTGAGTCAGGTGGGTGGAGGAGTGAAGAGGGCCTCTGCTTTGGCTGCTCTGCCCCTCTTTTTCCAAAGAGAAAAGTAGAGGGCCATGTTGGGGGGAATTGCTTTGCACGAAAGGGTGAAGCAATGGAGTCTTTCTCTTTAGGACACAGAAATGGGAGGAGAGTGATGAGGTGACTGAAACACTCTCTCCCCAGAGTTGCTCTGTGTTTGATGGTACCTCCTCCTAAGCTGTGAAGTTCTTGTAGCATCATCTTGGCCTTTACACCAAGAGGAGAACTTATGTCACCCTGCAAGTTAGTCCTTGGCAAGGAGAAAGGCCTTTTTAGTAATGATCAGCCCACTGTGCACATGGCACAGAGAGACAGACTTCCATGCATGTGTTGCACTGGTCTTAGGCGTAGACTCAATATCCACATATGAGCAATAGCTCTACTGCTGACTCACTTGCATCACTTTTCTTGGTTCTCTCGCTTGAGCAGTGAGCTGGCCAGATATTATTCATTTTATTTGAAATAAGAACTGAGATGTCTACTGAAGGTATAAATGTCTATGCTTCCTATAATGAACAGATGAAGTCCAAAAAGCACACAGTAACTGTGCAACAGACTGTCTCTGAGAGCTCACCTACAGCACTGACTAGGGCCCATACATCAGGCAAGACAAACGTCCACAGCCATTGCTGAGTCTGCAAATAGATTGGATTTATTGTTTAGTTTGCCACATAAAGGATACTTTTAAGAGGTAGCAGCTGCATGGCCTCTTGTCTTATGTGACCGAGTTATTCAAAGACATAGTTGTTAGGGAGAAATGCTGTCTTTCCCATAAGGCAAGTTGCAACTTGCTTCTATGCAATGTTCTATTACAGCTTTTCTCCATCCTTGGGAGAACCAAGTTTGATTTTAGACTTACCAGACCATTCTGAAGGCAAATGACAACACCTGAATGAAGTCAGAGGAGGAAAAAAATAGCTCTTCAGTCACTATGTTAGAAAAAAATTATTTTGATTTAAGAATTTGATATTTGTGTCCATTCTACTCAGAAACTTGCCACCAGCTCTTCTAAGCTTTTGAATAGTTAAATCTCCTTGATCACTTGGATAGGGACTGTTATTGAAAATACAAAAAACCTGAGCACCATTATAAACACTCACTGTTGTACAGGATGTAGGGAGTCTAGCCTGGGAGTTAAGGTCCCTGACCTAATCCTGTCACCGATGATGGGAAGTTTCTGTGGATATAGTACACAGCAGAACAGATGGGCATGATGACATTTCTCTAGCTGAGAACTCTCAAAAATCTTCCTGTAAAGATTATCTGCTTTGGTCTTACTGGGGTAGTAAAGGCCCGTGTTTGTAAAGCGGAAGAGCCAGTTTTTCAGAAGTCTATTTTTTTACAGTGTGCTTGACACACAAGCCATAATTCTGGGATTCTGATTCCCTTGTTAAGTCCTCCTGCTTTTAAATTCTTGGAGCTAATTTTCATTGACAATAGGAACATTCCTTGAAAAATGCTGATGTAATGAAGTACGTGCTACTTGAGATTAAAAGATTTAGTCAGTGACTCCTTTGTGAAACTTTTGTGAAGTGTCTTAACGTTTTTATGTTTCTCCAACTGCCAACAAAATCTCATTGCACCACACAGTTTGCAACATTAGTCAGATTTTGACATGGGCTCACGCAAAAGGCAGTTTTCACAGTCAGGAATCATAAAATGTTAAAGAAATTGCCATTATTTGAAAACTAGACACAGTTCAGTGAAGCAGATGGACTTGCTAACAGTGACTTAGGAGGTCTGTAGCACAGCTGTGTTGACATGGATTATAGACAATCAAAATTGTATATAAAGTGCATGCCTTAGTTTTAGTTTTAAGCATATTGCTAACATTTAATGAACTGTGTAACCTTATATGGTTTATGTATTTTTGTACTGTAGCTGCAAGTTATGCTAAGGCCCTGACTAAACCTTCCCAGAAATCTGTATTGCTATTTGTAATGCAGGCACACAGACTGAGAGTGCCAATAAGCCTTTGATTGAATCTTGATTAATGTAAATACATTAAGCCTGTAGGTGCCATTCCAGCCCAGGGAGCTTCTTACAGCTTTTAACCATGTCCACATCAGAGTTAGAGCCCCTTTGCTTCAGATAATTTCCAAAGATCAATTGGAGAATGTTTGGACTTGCTTGTGAAGGATCAGGGATAGAGACATTTTCTGAAGCCCCTGGCTGGCTTGTTTGCAACACCATCCCAATAAAAATTAAGCCCTCAGACACAAACTTAGGAAAAGAAAGAAGAAAACAGAATTCTGATATATTTCACAACTGTAATCTCTGATCCCAGGAGACAGATTGGGTAAGAAACACTGATCTTTTTTACATATCTATCTGTCTGCAAAGTTTTCAGTTAATTCTCTTTTACTAGCCAGGTCTCCTGGGTTAGGTGAACAAGTTGTCCAATTGTTTCAGTGCATTGCTTTAACTGATTGGGTCCTTGTCTAAGCAACAGAGAGGGGTTGTAGTAGCACAGCACTTAACCAAGTGGAAAATGGAATGTGTGGTGGGAGGAGGAAGGCATCATGATGCGTGGTAAGTTGCAATGGGATCTAGATGCTGAGATGAATCAAAGCACTGAGTTCTTGTCCTGGCTCTGGTGCATGATAACATCTGGTGCCTTATCTGTTTTGGTGGCAAAACTTGCAGACTTTAGTTTGCCGAGAAATGTGCTGAACACGCATACATTCTTCTGTGTGTGGAATGGGACAGGGCAATTCCAGCATGGGGACCAGCTTCTTTCAAGGTAAGCCTTTGTGGGAATAACCTTCCTAATCTATGTTGCTGCCAATGCTTGCTAGGAATTCTGTCACTGAGCAAACAGTAACTGCAAAAGCATGTGATGAAAAAGGAGGAATAACTAAAAGGAAACATTCAGCAGCCTATGTCCTTCCTGATATGGTAATGCTCTTCAGTGTCTTCTCCTTCTAAATGGCTCCTTCAAAGTAAAGATGGCAGACATAATTGTGCAGGTTGGACCTATATACAAAATAAGTTGCTTATATCCCCTCCCACACCTTGCTCTCTAGAATCCATAGCTGATACTACTGCTTCTACTAGGAGTTTGCCCTTACTTACCATGAAGGGAAGGATTTTTATCTGTCATTCTCTGATTTTACCTGTGGACAATTCCACCTCTTAATGTCCTGTCTTGTAAGGCATTAATAGCAAAGAGAGTTTGTTTTTTCTCCTCCAGTCTTCCCTTCCATAAATCTTCGTTTTGTTTCAGCTGTCCTGCCCTATGTTGTTCAGCGCCTCTTAGAGCCCAGAAGCCAGGGAGAGCCTGCTTCACTGCTCAGCTTCTTAAGAATTGCAGAATAGGCTTGTGCAACACCAACCTCTCTATTTTTAATGGGACCTGTCCAAAGTATGCTTTCCTGTCATGATCTGGCCTAGCTGGATCATTGTTATACCTACTGATGTATTTTCTGTAACACCATTTTTCTTCTGTTTTCTATGATTTACTGTATGTTTCTTTACTTTCTTTTTCTTTTTTCCTTATAGCTATTCTTGCAGCACATGCAAAAAACTGAACAATTGTCAAGCATTATTGTAGTACTTGCTTTGACTAAATGTCCATTTTTCTGCAAATATTTTGAAAATTAAACTATCTAATTAAAAAAAAAAGTCATCTTGTCAGCCTTTAAGTCACACAGTGTCTTGATTTGCATTTCCCATAAAATTGTGTCTTCAGCCAGAGTTAAGAGATTAATTATTGCCTTAAGTGGCAGAAGAAATAAAAAAATGGTGGAACCTTGTCTCCCTCTAACATATGTTCTGAGGGTCAGCAGTGATGTCATACATGTGACTGTCTCCCTGTGGTCCCAGTTCTTTATTTTTAAGCAGAAATATTATTTCTTTATCTCAGCAAACAATCCAGGTAGTGTATTGTGATATATTTTCTGTATCTTTCCCTTGACAGCAGTTGCTGGAGTTCTGGCTCTGTGCATTGGAGGACCAGCTTGATTATTTTGCATTCATGTGATTGTTCTCTGCCAGTTGATCTGCTGTATCATCATGGAGAGCTGGCATGTTATGATGCCTGTGCAGGACGATGTATGCATATTTGGCATACTGATACTAGTGCAGGTGTATCCTTTTTATTTTGAGGAGAGGGAAAAAAAAACAGGCACATGTACCAACAGCTTTAGACTATGGCAAAGCTGATGCTGCTGCAGCTGGAAAGGTATCTGATCATGCTTGGGCTAATAGCCTAGCAGAGCTTGCTCAGCATGCTCCAGCTCCTCCCAGAGATTTAGTCCATGGCATGGTGTAGGCCAGGAAACAGTGCTTATGAAGCCCTCCTGTGTAGTAACATTACAGCCTGTACCAGAGATCCTTAAAAAGTAGTCATCTCTGGATCAGGTAGATTAGAATAGTAACACAAATTAGCAGAGTTTTGGTGAACTGAATCATCCAGTATGTGATCTGTTCTTTGCCTTTTCTGCCCTGTTCATCGTAACTTGAGAATTTGATCTGATCTCCTCTGTGGCCTATAAAATCATAATAACAGCTTTAGTGACGCCTCCCTAATTAAAGTTGAATTGAATTTTGCACTTCAAGCATGACTTAAACATTTATTACTCATGAAAAATTATACCATATCCTCCTCAACTTATGCCAAGCATTCTTTGAGTACCAAATGACAATTTTGTAAGAAATTTTTTTGTTGTTGCTTTTTCAAGTAGGAATTAAAAAGGGTTCTGCTATGCAATCCATGCATGCAGGGACAATTTTTAAAAACAGTTTGCCTTAAGCCACTAAGAAAATGCATCCCTAAACTTCTTCTCATTGTGGTATCTGTCCACTTCCTGGATTTAACTCAAAGCTTAATGAAAGTGATGGGAAGACTCCCAGTTACTTCACCAGCTTTTGGTTAGGAATTCTTTTGCATTGTCCTTTTAGCATTCAGCTTTACTTCGCTGAAAGTAATGAAAATATTGATGTAGAAGGAACTGCTCTCATTTCCTAGATGAAGTCCAACTTTTTCTTCAGTTGAGACTGAAATTGCTGCGTGAGCAGTTATACTCTTTAGAAGTACCCAACAGGATGCTGGAGAACCAGACTGTTTGATTCAGAGACGGACAGTGCTTGACAAGGGATACAAGTTCCAAAAAGGGCAATTTCTATTAGATATTAGTTAAAAAAAGCCAATCACTTTGAGACTTGTGAGTAGGATACATGAATAGGAGCCCACAGATGTTGTGGGATCAATATCCTTGGGGATATTCAGAACCTGAATGGACAAGGTCTAGTGCAAACTGCTCTTAGTTGGCCCTGCTTCAAGCAGGATGTAGGACTAGGTGAGTTCAGGAGGTCCTTTGTGACTTGAAATCGTCTCTGATGCTAAGGTGTACCACTTTTTGGGGTATAGGAGAAGAACGTGATGATACTAAAAATACTTAATTGCAAAGTTATAAAAAATTCAGATATGGTTGACAAGCATGATAAATAGGCTTAAATTTACTTGAGTGCTGGAAGGATGTGAGGGAGAGAAACTAGATAAGCAGTTTTTGACCTATGTTTGAAAAACCTACAATCTAGGGGTGAAAGGCTGATAAGAAAAGTAAATATATTGTCTGTGAGTTTCCATTTACTGTGCAGAAGATGTGTCTACTGGAAGAACCTTTAGCAGTAAAAAAGGGCTGAAAAAGAGAGTAGGAGTCTTCAGGGTGGGAAGCAGTGAGCATGGTTATACCAAATGACGTTGGTAAAGTGTTGTGGGGCTTATTGTTCTTATACACAGAAGTGAAAAGGTCCTTTTTTATTTTCCATTAGCATGTCTCTCCCTGGTGAGTTTGTGATTTGACTGTGGGGACAGATAGTACCGATGAAAGAGTATAAGGCATACTCTTGCCTGTAAATATAAAACCCATGAAAACTGCTCATCCGTGTTTTTGTTCAGGTGTCACCTTAACAGTGGCGAAGTGTGGAAGGAACTTCCCTGGCAGAGCCAGGTGACCTGGATGCAGAAGAGAACCAGGATATTAAAATATGCTTGAATTAAGCATGGCTGAGAAAATGCAGGCTTAATCTGAAAACCTAAAGGATTATTTTCTTCCCATTATTTCACTTTATTTTATACACATACATATTACATATATTATATATATTCTCATTGTGTGCCTTTCTTGCATTTGATCTCTCCTTTTTAAAAAACCCACAAAACTTGTACATTTTTCTAGTGACCTGGAAGATTCTTCTTTTTTTCTTCTTTAAAGAAGATAGTCTGCAGAATAATCTCCTCTTCTAGGCAAACAAATATCATCTTCAGAATAAAACATGCATGCATGAGAAAATTCCATTGAAGAGGCAGAAAAAGCTTACTTGGCTTGGGCCCCTTTCAGAATTCTCTGATATACAGTATTATGTTATCCTTAGATGGTCTGTTACTATCTTCCTCCTCCTGAGCCACGTGGCAGCAACCATATGTGTGCAAGTAGCTTAAACTGTATGTTGAACTCTCTGCTGGCAGACTGACAGTGTGGTTAAGTGGACAGCAGGCTTGAGCTGGGGGCAGTTCCTGTCACTGTGGCTCTGTAACCAGCTCTGTAACTTCAGGTAAGTGACTCTAAGTCTCTGTTCCCTTTCCTGTCCTTTGTCTGTTAGACTGTGATCCCTCTGAGTGCCTCTACCCTGTGTGATGCAGTGCCCTGTGGAGATGCTCCTGGTAGCTCCTTGCTCACTTGCAAGGATGCAGTCGTGTCACAGCTGAGCCAAGCAGCTTGGGAGGCTGTCTGGGCTTGGCCATGGGCCATGCTGGTGTGGCTCTCCTTACTCTTCAGAATAATCTAATCTCTCCATACAGGCCTCCATCACTCTGGCTGGATGTCCCAGCTTGTTTGGAGTCAGCTCGAGGAATCTCTGTTGCTCCTGTAACCTGAGCATGTGAATCCTGGGCAGGCAGAAGGTGGTAGGTGATTCTCCTGGGCTGTCCATTTCTTGGCTCAGTCTTCCAAACACATGCAAATACTAAACTTGATGCACCTGGATTGGTCTTTACAACATCTGCATAGCAGAGAGCAACACTGAAAGGGAGTGTCAATTTCCTTTACCCTCACAATAACCATAAATCCTACCTGAACTTTCTCTGTATGCCTACTTCGTAAACTTTGTTTAAATCTAGGGCATCTACTGGCATAGGATACAGATGGCAACATAAAAACATTGGCTGGTATTGATGATTAGTGGAGATCAGCACCAAAGACAGTGGAACAACGTCAATTGGTTCCAGCCAGACATTTGGTAGAAGGGATGTGTTAAATCATGATCAGAAGAAGCATAGCTGCTGTTACCTAAAATCGACTAAAAATTACTTTGCTTCTATTTTCATGATGTCCATGCAAGATGATTAACAGACAAGTAGGAGTTTTTAGTGCTTTTTGTTGAGCCCACATCTTTATCACTCAAAAGCCATTCTTTTTGCTTAAAATAAATAGTAATGGTAGGCCTTTGCAATGCTGTGTGTGCATGTAAAATGCTCAGCTGGGAATGATCTCTTTGAAGATCCTCAGCTCTGCAATATAAAGCAGTGTCCTCACCTTCCACTAGCCAGTGTCTTGTGTGGAGTTATATTTATGAGTGCACTTGTTTCTTCATGGGCTTCCATTGATTGCCAACGAGATACAGCCAAACTTATGCTGGTGAGGTCTTTTCTTGATGGCTGCAGGCCATGCTCGTCTTCCCCAGGCACTTTTGTTATTTTCCTTCTTCAGAGCAGACCTAAGACACAGGCCCAGTAAGACCTCTGCTAATTAGTCAGCAATTAAAATGTGCTGGATTTTATGCTAGTGAATTAGCTGGAAGGACTATTCAGCATTTTTAACAAATGGCAAAAATACCTTAGGTACCGGGTGGCTTTTAGTGGCCTGGCTTGAACACAGAATTTTCCAAAAACCAAATCAAGTTATTCAGTGCCACTGATGCATGGTTGTCTTGGCTCAGGCGTAACTGCTGTCCCCTGCTTTCAGGGAAAGGTCCGAGAGTTTGTGCAAAAAACTTATACTGCTCCAGGCTGCTGCCTTTGAAGCAATGTAACTTCTTGTCATGATGAAGTAACACCAGGATTTCACTGAGAGTACAGGTGTGGTCTGTGTGTGCTCAGGATGCTGTCTTTGTACTATAAACACATCTACAGCAGAGTATGCAACATATGGAGGTCTTCCCAGTCCAGACCAAGCACTGACCCATAGAATTGACCTATACAAAAACTTGCATTTGTTAAGTGGAAGTTGTTATTAAAGAACAAAGTTACATCCCCAAGTAACACACTGTGCATCAATCAGAAAGTGGCTCAGGCCAAACCGACCCTGCTCTCATGTCTTTGCCCTGATATAATGGAATTGACATGAACTTCTGCATTAAGTAATATTTAAATTAATGGCTAGACCAGAATGCATATGACCATGTTTGAAACTACCTGGAAAAACAATGGAAATAACAAAGTATTACATGAAATTTCAAAGATTTTTGACCTGTTCAGCATTGTAACTATGTTGTGCATTCATTGTGCTGGGACTCCAGGTTGGTTGGCTTTGCTTTGGAGCAAGTGAGGTGGTTAAAAATTTGTCTGCAATGTTTGTGATGGGGCTCTGAGGTTTAGTGTTCTCCATGAACAAGGGCTGCCAGACAAAACTGAGAGCAGAGTTGTCCAGTTCAATGAGGACAGAGACGATCTGGGCAGGGGAGGTGACCATTCTTGGTATGCCAGAGATGCAAGGGAAAAGCCCTCTGTGGTACAAGTCCATCTGCTTTTACTTATTTCTTCCTTTCATATTCCACAAAGTTTTGATTGCGCTTTGTTGTTCTTGTTGACTGGACCTTCCTCTAGGCTTTGTAAGCACTGGGGACACCCCTCCCTTGGCACTTGGAGATGTTTCTCTCCCTCCAGCTGGAGCGTGGCATGTTCCATCCGCTGCAATTAGGGCTGGTAACCTGCATCTTCACCAGAGACTGGCATTTCATCCTTTCCCCTGGAGAGAATCCATGTAGCTGCTGCATTTTAGTCTGCCTGGGGAGGGGAGATCACTCCCAAACCCACAGAGCTATGCAGTTTGGTCTTTCTGTGCCTTCTGCATGACTGTGGTCCAGCATAACGCTCTTCCACTTGTATTTCAGAGTTTTGCCCCTACTCTTCAATCTCATGAGTCACTTGTGGAAGCTGTGGGTTCCTTCATGTTTTGGTACCATTGCTTTGGGGTCCTGTACAGGTCCCACTGAAACCAGCAGAGCACTTTACATCAATGAAATCATTTTCCATTGACAGCAGTAGGAGTGAGTCAGACATTCGAGTAGCAGTGCCAGAGCCAGTCAAGGGAGAGTTGGTGGGTGCTTCTGAAAAATAAGATTGTCTGCATGCTTTGGTGAAGCGAAGAGAGACCAATGAGAGGGTGGAAACATTTTTGTAATGAATACTAAAGGTCTTCCCCAGACACCAGCTCCCTCATCTGGGATGAGGAGACCCTCTAGGAATGAGGAAGTTCTCACACATTGCCAGAAGCAGAGCTGAAATATGAAGAGCAGCCTGTTTTCAATCAAGGTCTCACGCACTCTGGCCCAGCTGCTCTTGCAGGATGCAGAATCTGCCTTCCATTGTGACGTCTTTTGGGTGGGCTATTGGAGGCAAAGGCTATCAGCAGATCCTGCTCTTTGTGAGCAATAGCCAAAAGTTCTTGCTTACACCGTGGTCTTCACTGGACCACCCTCCACCACACGGCATATTTTCCTAAAGCGTGTACTGATTATCTGCTCTGTGTTTCTGAGGTGGAGGGTGTTCAGTGCCAGGGCTTAGACAGGCATGTGAGACTTACAGGAATCTGAAAACTTTTGTTGTATATTATCTTCTGATGGGTTTCTCTTTTATAATGGACAACCCCAGCTTGTTCAAAGCTCTCCTTGCAGGTGAGGTTATTTGAAATCTTTGATTGTTCCTGTTGCTTTCATCCAGGCTGTTTACAGTCATTGTACACCTTGGAGTTTGCTGTCCTGAGACTAGATGGGATGTTCTGGCTAAGGCCTTGCCATGTAGACCAGAGCAGAAGGGTTACTCCACATGGTTTACAGGCTGGACTCACATTTGTACAACCCAGGCCAACACTTGTCTTTTGTCTGTAGCCATGAGACATAGCTGACTCCTATTAAGCTTGCAGTCCATCTCAATGCTCTCCATAATTTTATGAGG
This sequence comes from Manacus candei, assembly GCF_025592945.1. Taxonomy (NCBI): domain Eukaryota; kingdom Metazoa; phylum Chordata; class Aves; order Passeriformes; family Pipridae; genus Manacus; species Manacus candei. The sequence goes on from NW_026138108.1 coordinate 4,611,888, forward strand.
AATTGTGGACAGTTTTTCCCTATCCTTATCTGTACTGAATAGGATCCAATATTTTTTCAGACATTTTTCCCACTGCCAAGATCAGAATTCAAGCCTGTCTTCAGGCAGTCCTTCCCAGCTACATAGCAGCTGTGTATTTTACAAGCATGCAATCTATCTAATGGCTCAAGTTGTTAGAGAAAACTTTGAAGAAATCTGGACTCACAACAAACACAATACAGCTCTGCTGGGTTAATCCCTCCGTTTTGACAGTGACCCTTTGATAGTTAGCGTCCAAGTATCATATTTCCAATCACTTTTGCATCTGCTCTGTGAAAGTTTATTTGAGACCATTTATTTCATCTCTTATAAGGATGTTATATATCTGAAGCTTTATAAGTCAAGACATGTTATGTCAATGGCCTCTGCTATCCACACGGCCTGTCATAGAGGGAAATAAGCTTGGTTGAATGCAAATTATTTCTGATTAAATCCATATTAGCCCAAGACTTTGCTTTGTTATCGTCTGTGCTTACGAATACTTTGTGGCATTTATTCATTATTTATTTATGTTTCAGACTTTTTTCTGGGAATCATAGCTAACCTGACTTTTCTTCCTTCTGCAATCCACAAGCTTACTTAATTTTAGGCATAAAGTTTGCGTTGTTTTCTCTGTTGTTCACCTTAGCCAAGCTTGATAAGAGATGCTTTGCTGATTGTTTCAGCCAGTTCTCTAAATCCTGTGAGTTCATCCAGTCCTGCTTCTTCCCTATCTAAAACCTGCCATTGGTTTTAGCTGTGTTTCTTGTAGCTGTTCAGAGGTAACTGCTGCTAGTAGTCCACTCACGTTTCAGTGGATGCAGCACAGGGAGAAAGTTGCATCAAAAGTAGCACAGAGGTGGTGCAATGCAACTTCTTGTCACAGTGTGGAAGTCGGGCAGTTATAACAGGCTGAAAAACCTGTCTTGGAGCAAAGTGTATATAAACAGACAGTAGCGGCCTCCTCTTCCAGGATGGAATACACTAAGTAAACAGGGAGATGCAGGTTGAAGGGGAAGCACCTTTTAGCTGAAGGTGCTTACACATGGTAATTACACATGCTTACACATGGTAGGCTGTCTAGGGCTCCTACTCCGGCCCAGAGAGGGAAGTCGAGGCCTGAGAGTCCAGACTGGGGGATGGACAAATGGAGGTGACTTCAGTGTCTCTTGTAGTAAAGCAGCCCTGGATTTTCTGTGTGAAAGATTGTCCCTAGTTTCGGTCTGCCTGGGCAGTTTTCTGATTGCTGCAGAGGTCCTCTCTAGCCTGGAGATCTTGATTGGAGCCTCTGGTGAGAATGGGTTGTTAACCACCAAGACAGCAAAGAAGCACCTCCTTTGACTTGTCTCACTGTTTGAATTGGTCTGCAGTTCCCCACCTCATTTGTTACCCAAGCCATGGTTGCTGAAGCCAGATCTTTTATTCAACAGGGGGTATATTTGCAGGGCCAAAAACTGGATCTAAAAGGAATGAAGAGATATCTACAGAGCTCAGTCTCAAAAGGTTGTCTGGGGGTTTGCACCACACCCACTCTTTTAGAAGCTGGAATAATATATACCCTGGCAGGCTGTAAATCAAAGACCAGCACAGAGAAAATCCTACCACACACACTTCTTTTTGTAAATGTAAGATCTTTTGTCCTCTTTCTTGCCTTCTTATACTCTCTTACTCTTCCATGCAGTTGTTGATTTCAGGCTCTCCTCTTTTGCTCCACTGCCACATCCCAAAGCCATCACTACCTTTGCTGTGGCCAAGTGGAGAACAGCTCCAGGGGTAAGGTGTAGGATGGCCTTTCTGGCTGAAGTCTCACAAGTCTTTCTTGTGAGTTTGAGACCCATCCCCAGTCTCAATTCTAGTTTTTGGCCTGGCTCCAAAGCTCATGGAGAGGGTCCAGAAATGTAGTTGTTGCAAAGTTATGGGCCAGATAAACAAAATAAAGAGATGACCCTTTAGGAAAAAAAAAAAAAAAAAAGAAAACAACTCAGTTCCCTGATTAATTTTGCTCTGGGAATCCCTGTAGTCTTAGGTTTCTAGGCCTGGCCTTGTTCCACTTCACCCTCCCTCTCTGAAGAGGCTTTTTGTCTTTAATTGCAACTATAAATAAATCAGCATAGCCAGAAGTAGTATTTTTCCAAGTCTACAACTCTAGTGTCCAAACCCTTCAGTTTCCAGGAATTTGCTTCACCTTACCCAGAACTTGGGACAAAGAAGTGAAAACCACATTCTGCCTGTATAGTGCTAGCTCCAGTCTAGAGTTTTCCTCTGGGTATTTCTGTCCTAGATCCAGACCTGACCTGCAAAACAGGATGAAGACTAGTGCATTAGTACCAGCCTGTCTCTCTCTGGACCAGCTGCACCCAAAGCTTCAGGCAGCCCTGTGAGGGTGTTCAGACCTCTGCACCTCTTCCCTGTGGGCGTATCCTCAGAAAGAAAACAAACAAATTGACCATGAGGGACAGACCACAACAAATCAACTGAGCTGATGAAGGGCCCTGCCCTTGTGCTACCTATGTGTGAGCACATGGACATAGAGGTAAATTGAGTTTCTCACCCCCTGTTAACTAAGATGATAGTAGGAGAAGCAGCAAAAAAGAGAGAGGGTGCAGTCACAGCCCAGATGCAAAAATCTCCAGGTGGCCTTGAACATGTTTTGGGTAGCACATGATGGTGTACTGTGCTCTTGTTATCTGCACTGGCTCTTGTGAGTCAAAATTTGTGAGCGAGCTCTTCATTTGGCAGTGCAAAGTGCTCTGGACTGCTGCAGAAGTCAGCCAACCTCAAGGATCTGGTTCCATAGGGGACAAACTGCCCTCCCTTGGGACTGAGACAAGTCAAAAAAGAGCTCATAGCTGACTTTTCAGTGTATGAAGGTCAGTTAAATAATCCAAGACCTGCCCTTGCAATGCTGCCAAAGCTCTGCTCTTAGGTTAGCCTTCCTCAGCTCAGAGGAGAGTGGTGGGTACATACTGTGGACCAGATACCGCCTAGCTGGGAGTTAGGAGGGGACTGAAATCCCTTTGTGTGTGGTACGTGAGTGTTTAGATATCTTCAGGAGAAACTGGATTGATTTTAAGTTTGTAATACGTTTTCTGCTCGTGAAACACTTCGTCATTGATACGTGAAGTTTGCCTGCTTGTGGAATTAAGTATTTAAGGGAGAAGGAAACCAGAAGTGAAAACTGCCTTGTAAGGATAGTGTATTAGTCTTTGTTTCAGCCTAATTCCCTTATTGTCAGAAGAACATATGTGATGGTGGTAGTCATCCTTGTGGATTGTCCTCTTGTTCTTCAAAGATCATTAAACACAATTATGGGAAAAGAGATCTTTGTTTCTGAGCAACACTCAGCTTTTATATAAGTGCTCCACATTTTCTTCAAAATGCTTCACCAATTGTAACTAATTTTAACCATTTGGTTGGCATGAATATAAGACAGCCCTTTTCTGCCTACTGATTCTCATTTGTTTTCATGGGGATTGAATGTCTGGATCCTTAAGTCACCTTTAAATATGCCAGCCTCAGGTCGTGTTTACTTCATATGGCTTTCTTGCTGCTTAGTGTGTCAGGGTGAAAAACCTCCGATTTTGGATAGTGATGGTAAATTCCTAGGGGCCTCTGTGAGGGCTGAATTTATCATTTCTAAATGGAGAGAAGCTCTGTATGAGTGAAACCCGTCTACTTTCCACAGCTTTACTGATGGTCTCCTAGTTGATCATGGACAAGTAGTTGCTCCTCCATGGACCTCAGCTGGCCTGTGTGTGAAGAGGCGTGGAACCGCCTTCCCCTGCCAAGGGGCTTTCAGAGCCAAGAGGAGGATGTGTTTTGGGAAGTACTGCGCTTGGCGGCACAATAAAGGGAAGAAAATAGGGAGTTTTAGAGCCAGAAGCAGAGTGAGGCATGGTCTGGGCAGGGACTGGATGAGCAGAGTCAGCAGCAGCTGAGGTCTCAGATATGTCCCTGTAGCTTACATAAGTCAAGGCATGGACCTGTTGCCTGTATTAATTTGTAAAGTATCTTTCTGATCAATGGGGTTTTAGTGAAGGTATTGTCCAACAAAGGCCCATGTTTAGATGTGGGCTTTCTAAGCAAGTGGAGGCTTGAAAAAATAATAATAAAAAGGTATTAAAAACCTGGTAAGGCAAAGAGAGGCAGGACAGAACTGACTGGAAAGCTGTATTTCCCATGATGAATTATAAATGAAAAGAAATGTGTTCCTGTGCTTTGAAATTTCTGCAGCACTTTTTTCTCCATCAGAAATGCTAAAACCTAAAAGAAATTAAGCTAAACAGAAATAAATAAGATCTTAAGCAGCTCCTGCCTCCAGGAAATGAGCTCCTCCATCTCCCTTTTCTATGAAAATATGTATTTAGAAAATAAACTGTTTTTCTGTTTGAAATTAAACTATCAAATATAAAAGGTTGACCAGCTCTAAGCAAGTCTGGTCTTGAGCTTAAGGTACTGATTTTGGACCTAGAGACCTGGGTTTAATTTCCACTTCTGCCACAAACTTTTCCTGTGTGACCTTGGGCTAATCCTTTAATCGCACTTTGCCTCTGTTCCTCATCTGTCAGATGAGGCTATGACTTCCCCACCTCACAGGGGTGTTATGAGAGTAAACACATCCTCCGTGCCCTGCGCCTCACCTTCCAGCCTGTTCCTCTCCTGGGGCAGGGGGAAGGGTCCATACTTTGGGAGCTGCTGAGATCGCTCCCTCCATGGCCATCGGATAGACTGGTGAAGGCAAGGCTGAGTGGGACACCCAGCAGATCCCCAGAGTCCTTGGGGAGCGAGAGAGGAGGGAGGAGAAACACTAAGCATGTGTGAACTGTGAGAAGGGGAGATTTGTTGTTTTCTATCTTGTTTTGTTTTGTTTTTTCCTAATATTTCCTTGTGGTTTTTTTCCACCTCTCAAGCCAGCAGTCATGGAGAGTCCATAGCACTCAAATAGCACAAGAACCAGCCCCGTGTAGGGTTGGCTGCTTCCTGAATTAGTCTACATTTGCAGCAATTACCTTCTTTCCTTTCTAGCCAAATGTTTCTCTGAGCCTGAGGCCCAGCTAATTTTTTTTGTCAGCTCTGGTTGTGCTGGGCGGCCCTCCCTTCCATACGGGAAATATAGAGATGCCATTCAGGCACCTCTAATCCTGCTTTCACTGCTGCACTCATTAAAACATTCCTTTATTTATTTTAATTTTATTCTCTCCTCCCCACCACCTTTTCTAAACAACCACTTGTATTATGCTTTTAATTGCCTTTAGATTTCCCTTGTGTAACTTCTCCAGCGTCCGCATAGCCGTAGGCAGAGCGTGCAGTGCTGGGAGCCTTGCACACGGTCTGTGGGCTCGCTATTGACTCAGTGGCGTGCTGTGAATGAGTCAAAGATCCATGGGGATCACTGGGGGTGGACAAAAGGGCGGGAGGATCGAGAGCAGGGGTGGAAGGGGGATGAGAGGGAAAAGCCAGCGAGGCAAACATGCTCTGCTCTCCCTGCATGCTGGTGGAGCACCTTCCTTCGGCACAAGGAGAACAACTTGAGCTGGGGACTGGGAAGCCAGGCTGCCCTGCCAGGGTTGGGGGGCAGCAATGTCAGCATCATGGCTCTGTGAGCACAAGCTGTAATGTGGCCTTACACAGGCATGACTTCATCTGTTTCCATAAGATTGCTTTCTCCCTCTCTCTTTCTTTGGCTGGTAATTGAGAAACGCATGAGCTCACCTCCTAGGAGCGGGAAATGAGAACCGCAAGAGGAAACGAGCTGGAAAGTATACATGGGCCGGAAAAAAAATATAGATTAGGTGGGGGGGAAGTCAGAGATGTTATGGAGAAGAAAAGGGATTCCTCCTGTGTGGGGTCATCGCCATACAAGGCTCACAGCACCTTCCTCTGCACTGCAGGCAAGGGCAGGGCTGGGGCAGCTCTGTTGACATCTATGTGACTGCGCTTCAGTCTTGACAGTATCCTCTGGGCACGAGGGGCCCAGAGCCAGGGTGAAAAGGTGATCTAACATGATGGTGGTATCTCATCTGCAGTTTCTTGGTGAAAACACAACCTGCAGCTTATGGGACCTGCTGATGAGAATGCATGTAGCCCAGGTGTAAATGGGAGCAGAGGATGAACCCACTCAGGTGGTGGAGCTTTAAAGGCCTTGGTGGAGAAGGGGAAGGCAGAAAGAGTGGTATTTTAGGTGGAGTTAATCCCTTGAGTGAGATCTCTCTTGGGCTGGCAGAACTCACTATGAGGGTTGCAGGATGCTGGCAATGGGAGAGCTGCTCAGTCAGGCCATGCTCTCTGCCACTGGATCTTGCTCACAAGCAGGTAAGCATTGCTAGCCTCCCATCTCTTTGTTTCTTGTCTCTGTTTTCACCTAAATCAACCTTTAGGATATAGAGAAAATGCCTCTGGAGGTAAGCTACTCTCAGTTTGGTTTCCACTTGATTTCTTGTGGGTTTTTTGCTTTTGAAATGGAGATGGTTTAAAGTGATCAGATTGGTGAGAAGAGCCTTGCTGCCTTTTTCCCTCAGTACCTGAAGTTTCTTCCCTGGTGCCTACCTTACTCTTTCATGAAGTGCCCCCTGCTTGTTTTTACCCCTTGCTTTAAGGATGTCTCACACCTTTACCTGCCGCTGCTGTTGAGGTAAAGATTGGGAAGAGACGAGCTGTCCTCTCATATAGGGTTAGCTGTTTAACCTGGAGGCCTTATTCTTTCGTTGATGGGCACTGTTATAATGTCACCTATCTGGGGCCCTGTCCTCAGACATATGTCCTCAGAGAGCTGGGCTCTTGGGAGTCCTACATGCAGCCACATGCAGCTGAGGGATGGAGAAAGCTAATGAACCAACTGTAAGATCTGTTGGAGACTTTGCAGCTTGTCCTGTTGGTGCAGAGGGCTGCTCTGATTCACCTGAGGTGGTCTGAGGGACTTGGAGCTTTGCAAATTAGCTCTCTGTTCTTGTTCTTCATAACCTTGATTTTGAAGTCTAATTGAAGACAGGTCAGAGTATAGGACCAGCTGTCCTTGGCATTTGTATCCATCTCTTTTGGTCTGTTCCACCTCTTTATGGTAATTCAGAATTTTATTTTTTTAAAACTATATTAAAGGAACTTCTAGCTGATGGGAAGCCTGTGCAATCTGTTGGGGCTTAGAAGATCTGTGCTGGCACAAGTGGGTGCCCCATATACGTTATATGCTATTTATGTTTCCATTGGATTTTTTCCCCTTCTCTTCACCTTTCTTTTTTTTTCACAGTTTTTCCTAAGTGAAACACTAATGCAGTAGTGTTCAAACCCACAATGTTTGAATGGCCTCTAAATTAGGCAAAACAAGCTTGCCCAACCCTGGCTGAACAGACTGGACTCATTTTCCAATTCATGCACACTCTGTTCATTTTGTCCTAATAAATACATTTCTGTCCTAGACCAGGAGCACTGGGGGACCTTGGAAAGTTTGACATTAGCAGAAGAGGGGCCGGTGACCAGGGGAGAAGAGGAGAGACTGGGTTGGTATCCATGATTCCTCTGGATGCCTAAAAGGAAAGGCCATATATACCAAACAGGTGTTGCACTCAAAGAAGCCCATGTTGGCGATTCAGTAAAAATCAAGTTCCTTGTATGTCACTGTTGTTTTTGAAAGGTTTGTCTTTCACTGAAAACCCCAGGAGGTACTGAAACTACAGCTGATGAGTTTGGTGGGGTTTCTGAGAATTCATTGAAGATGGACTGGGTTTTGACCCACTTTTGTATCTTGGAGCACAGACCTCATTGGCTGGACCTGATGGCTTTTTTATTTAATGCAGAGTATCTAAGTACCAGCAAACTTGTTGCCTATGGTGCACGTTACTCTTACTGTAAGGACTGGATATTTTTTGGGACTCTGCAAGGGGTGAGAGTATATGGACTTCTCTTACTTCTCTTAGAAGTGGGCACAGTTGTAATAAGGCTTGTAGCTGTGGCTTGCATCCACAGGGGATCTTAGAAGAGGCTCATACCCCTGACAAAGCTGTGCATCCCTGTCCCTGTGTGCATACCTAACTGACCTATGGATGCCACTAGTACTTCTTGTATTTGCTGTTCTGCTTCATGCAGGTTGCTTGGAAGGTCTGTGGCCCAAACCTTGCAGTCATCTTTCCTGCTGTTAACTTGGGAGCAGGCAATGAAAAAGACAAATCATTCTGGCAGTGGGAGATCCCTTCTGACTGACATCTATCCCATGGAGAGAACAGACTCTGCGTCTAGTGTGTTACAGAAGTGCCATGAGTTCATGTACACAGCGAGTGGCCTGACTGCGTAGCATATTTAATCCCATTGCAGAGCCATGGAGTGGTTGTGGTACACATCAGTTTTCTGCCATGGGGAGAATGCTGCTTTACCTATCCTAGAGGGTTCAGCCCTGATCACAGGTGGGTTTTAGGGTTCAGATGCTTTAATTCTAGATATCCAGTTCTCCAAGAAGGAAACAAAAGGGCTCTGTCTCCCTTCACTCGGAAGTTAATGAAGTTAACGAAGTTAATGCAGGTCAGTTGTTTCTGTGCAGCTCTTTATCCAGTGGTGACTTGTTTGTGTGACTCTTGTTGGTGTGTCCTCAATGTCAATCAGGAAAAATAGTTTCACTTTGGAGCTGTTTTCTCCAGAAGCCTGGAGGAAGCAAACACAGCTTTAGAGTAGGGTACAGGTCTGTGGTGTAGTCACTACTTGGTGTGACCAGGTCTAGACTGATGATGAACTTATTTGGCTCTGTCTGGGCTCATCGTGAACACCCAAACTTTTCCATGAAGCACAGCAAATGATAGCATGGCCTAAAATAAATATTTATTTCTGCCTTCCATGCCTGTTCACCCTGTCTTTCTGCCTTCAGGCTGTAGAATATGATTCAGAACCTGTTTGCCTGGCATTTTAAGTCTTTGCTTTTCTAACCAATGTCTCAGGGCCCTTGGTTTTGCTCTGCTTTCCTCTTCTTCCCAACCTGGCATGTCTCTGTCTTTTTTTTTTTTTTTTTTTGTCCGTCTTTTTGACTGGAAAAAGCAGGCTGTGCCTTCTCCCTTACGCACCTGCCCTCATCTGCGTTGGCAACTCTGGTATTCTAATTTCTTTTTCATTGGCTCATTGCACACACATTGATTGGATTCATGGCTGAGGTCAAGGAATTTCCATGTCGTACTTGGAGAGAGGGTTTCCCCTTCACAGTCACTGCCTCAACCAGGCACTGGTTCATGTAGAAATAGCTTGGCTGCTCTTGGAAACTGGTCTGTGTGAAATAATATTGTCTCTTTGAGGTCAGGAAAAAAATGTCCTTTTATACAGTCATGCATACACTCTTAAAAAGAATTCCACAAAGCATGGTCTGTTCCCCCCTCTCACACTCTCCTCCCGCCCTACCTTTTTCCTAAAACACTGGAGAATTCAGTCTTGGAGTCTGACGGCACCGAGCATACAGTATGTACTGTGCCTTTTGAAATGCTGGCTGCACATAAAAGCCTTGCTTAACACTGGACTCTGTTGCTTTATTATGTTGTGTGCACGGTGTGTTGGTGGTGGAGTTCCCCACTGGCAGACCAGTGGTGGGGATGGAGGGCAGGCAGGATTAGTAGTAGGAGGTGGGGAGAAAAGCAGCTTGGGCAATTGGCGATACATGCTGTGGGTCGCTGCACTGGGGCTCCAGCTTCCCAGGCTGGGAGGGGAAGCCAGGAGCAGGCAACTTGATGTCAAAGGTTGTGCGAGTAGCCATGGGATTATTTGGGTGTTTTGCATCACTGTTGGTTTTTCTTCTGGCTGTGATGCTCTGTGCTTCCTGGGAGAAGGGTAGAAGGAGGTGAATGCATGGGAGGGGAAGGATGAAAAAAGTCCCACTGTCCCAGGACCATAGGGCAAGTTCTTACCCATCTGCTCTTTCCAAGGGAAAAGATTGGCAAGATCCATGCCTTTGGGGATGGATGGTGTAATTCGAGGACCAGGACTGCTGCTTGATGTGCATGTGCTTGTAGGTCCACTACCATAAGTCTGTGTGATGGCTTGCTTGGTGACTCATTTCCAGTTCAGGCTGACGCCTAAAGGAGCTGAGGAAAAAAAACTCCAAAGCAATTTAATTGGAGATGAGATAAGAAAAGGATTTAATTCAGTTACAAGATACGTGTATGTGTGTGTTACAGATATTACAATTTATAGTATTCTCTGTCCAGTCCCTGGTTTCGTCCATCCTCTGGCCCTTGCCCTGGTCCACCCCCATCCCGCCCCCTGGGAATTGGGGCTGGGGGCTTTTCAAGACCCTTTCTTTATCATCTTCATCTTTCTCAGAGTACAATGGGTACACGGTCACCCAGTTTCTGACTGTGTTCTGCAGTTTAGGCTAAGACACAAGCATTCTCCAAACAGAACAGGCCTATCTTAGAGTGAGACTAAACACGTTCTAATAGAATCCAGGGGTAGAATTGATATGGGGAGCATAGAATGGGGTTAGAGGGTTGGTAATCTATGTAGCTTCTGTGTTAAGGGTAAAGGAATGAAATGCTGCTGCTTCTAAATCTACTTCTGCTATATAACTAACAAAAATTAGAAAAATCAAAAAACTAAAAGGACCTTAAGGCATCAAGGCCATTGGTAGTGTGCCTGAGTGGGCATCCACGCCACCAGCCATGCACAGTGGAGCAGAAAAGCCCACTGCCAGGCCTTCATAAGGAGAGGAAAGCCCTGCAGTGGACATCCCATGGTCACAGTGATGGACAGAGAAGCAGATGCTCTTCTGCTCTGTAATACACAGGTAGCATTGATGGGACCGAGTGCTCTGTAGTGTCATGCTTTAATACTTCCCATGTATTCCTATTATCATCCCAACTTGTCTTGTTACTGCATCTGGGGAGAACTCGAGTGAAATCCCTGAATATGAAGGAAAAATTGCTCTATTTCAGTGGCCATATGGGTCCATTTCTGCTGTCCTTATCCGTACACTCGTTCTTGAGAAGAAAGTCAGAGCCATGTGCAGCTCTTCTAACAAACATAGTGCCAATTGTCTGAAGAGGTTTGCTGGCTTTTGTAGTTAAGCACCTGCTAGGATTGTGCATGCTGATGTGCAAGCTTTGCCATAACAGAGGTAATTGCTGAGTTGCAGGCACTTGATGAGGTTCTGTTTGTCGTGGGTCCCTGCATGGTGGAGAAAAGCCCTGTTCCGTACCTGTCAGATACACTTGAAGACCAAGAGGCTTTAGAATGGTGGAGCTGGAGGCTCCGTGGGTAACCTAGAAAAAATAATTTTTCCACATGCTACTCAGAACGTGTGCACTGAAGCTGGTCTCTCTATGCCAATCTAAATCAAACCATAGACTGAAAATACTCAACACTGCCTGAAATTCCCCATCTGTAGGATATTCAGATGTTGCCTGTTTATTTTGGAAGTTTGAATGGTGAACCAGGACGCAAAGGGAATGCGGTGCTTGGGGATGGACCAGGATGTTAATGTTTGGAGCAAGGCGCAACAGGATTGAATGGGGCCGTTCCTCATGGCTTGGCTGATCTGTCCAGAGCTCAGCTGGCTGCAGTTGTAAACATCCACCTGTAGTCAGCATTTGCCATTTTGCCTTTCGTCAGAGGACTGGGGCAATGCTCTGGCACAGCCCAGCAGCATCTTAAAAAAATTTCCTCTATCTTACTAGAAGAGTGAAGGAGGGAATCCCACAAAACCCCTCCCTTACCTTTTTCCAGATTGTTACAAGTGTTTTGTCTCCCATTTTCCTTTTCCAGGCACCTTTTTCTCCTTCAGCTGCTCATTGCAGTTCTGCCAGCATCAGGTTCCTTGCTGGCTTTCTTCATTGCCATAGGTTTCTCTGCGTCCCTTCCTAGCTCTAGCAGTTCAGTAGCTGCTCAGGCATATTTATATCATATACATTTCATTTGTTGTTTTGTGAGGGCAGTGTAGTTAGAGCTTAACTCTCAGTTTAGCACCTTGTGGCATCAAGATCCACATGTTAACTTGGCAATCTGCAAAATGTTGACGAGCTTTCTTTTTCATGTTGTAATAGTATTTTTGAAGTGTTTTAGGTGGCCACTATTTCTTTAGCATAAAAAATGGTAAACGGGAAAACCTTCACTGTCTCATAATTTTATACACTTCTAGTGCAAGCTATTTTGAACAATTTGGACCTTAATCTTTCCTCCTGATGACCTTGGAAACCTTTCTGTGCCTCTAATGATTTTTTGGCATCCTTCTCTGGCCTCTGTTCCTGCTACCCCTGCTCTGAAGTGGGCGAGCAGGCTTCAGCTCACTTCTCAAAGTGTGAATGTGTCATTGATTTATGTGGTGGCATTTATAATGTTTTTGGTATTGTTCTTTATCCTATTCAACCTAACATTTTTTGGTTCCTTTTTTTTTTTGATGGCCTCTGTGCACAGACCAGATGTTTTCATTGAGCTGTCCACAGTGACGCCTAGATCTTTTTCCTGAGTGGTTACAGTTAATTTAAAACCCATCAGTGTATTACCTCAGCAATCCCTTGATGTCACTGGTTAGAAGATCCCAGCTGGCTGCTGCTCTTAATTCTATTGCCTGTCTGTTTCCTATTATTTTTTATTATGTTTACGTTTACTTACATGCTGTGCCTGTTTTTAAAGTGAGGTGGGCACAGTCATTTGCAAGTGGCTAACACAGGCTCTCAAATTCTTCTGTTCATATACATAAAAGTAATGTTTGTACTTAGGTGTTTTCACAGAATATAAGTGCTTTCCCTGTAGCAGATGCTACTGAGTAATGCCAATACAAGAAAACAAACAAACATGGCATATGTTTGCTCATGTCCATCTTTGAAAGCTCCCCCTCACTGCTGCAGAGAAATGTGGATCTCTGTGTGAAAGAGCAGCTTGTATAGTGTGCCTTTCTGGATCGTGCCAAAGAGCAATCCGTGCTGGGCAGCCCTGAATATTTGGCACTTTGCTCTTTCATGTAAAATTGTGTGGCTTCAATGAACTAACGGGGAACGGGAGGAATTCTGGATGCACAGCAGGTTGAAAATTATCAGCACAGGCTTAGGCAACATAACCGTGCCCTTTGAGATCTCCGGGTATGTGTGGTTTCATTGTTTAATTGTTGAACAGTTTTAAAATACTGAGTGATACTTTCCAACGCGTTAGATAACCTAAATAATGCAAGAAGTGCTATGGTGCTAAAAGCAGCACACCAAGGGAGTGCAGTGGTCTGCTATGACTCTGGTGAAGTCACATAGCCTGGAATAGGGCATGCAGGGACATTACACCAGGTTTGCATTAGAAAGCTCCAGCCTGGAAGCCAGTGAAATTTCACTCTCTCCCAGAGGAGCAGTAGTAAACCGGTGTTAATGAGAGATACTGGGAGACTGCAGGAAGGAGCCAAGTGCTATAACTCTGCTTACTGATTGGAAACATTGTGAAGTCCCCTCTTGCTTTGAAAGGTTTTGCAAACAACCTTTGGCAATAGCCATTTTATATCCTCTTTCAGAAGCCACGGGCCTCAGCTACTCTGCCACTGAGGACAGAGTCTTAGGAAGATGGGATGGTTTAAACAGGAAGACAGCTGCAGTATGACCAATTTCTTACTGTGAGGAAGATGAAACCAGTCTAAGTTTGCTGAAATGTGACTGAGTTCAGTTGAGAGGTTTCCATACCATGAAATAAATGTTATAAACTCCTTTGAGGGAGGGGAAAAAAGCCCCTCCAATTCAAAGGCAAGGGGAGGAAGTGCCCAGCAAGAGGCAGAGATGGAATTGCCAGTAATGATGGATGAGGAAAGCCCAGTAGGGTACTGCAGAGCAGGACCTAGAGCAAAAGAGATGAATGGCCCTCAGTGACTGGGCTCCACTGAAGTCTGTGATGTGGATAAGAACAAAAGCCATCCACACTCATCTCCTTGTCGTGGGGAGGGGATGGTGACGCACTCTTGCTTCACTCCACAGAGCTCCTGAGTGGATGATGGATGGCGTTCTCGACGGATGAAGCTGCAGCTGATTCTTCAGTTCCTGAAAGCAAAACTCAGCTGGTCCCTCCCTGCAAAGGGCAGGTGGCTTGTCTGGCTGCGTTGGTGAAGCTCGTGCCAAAAGCGATTGTGAGTGGTGTGCTATGCTCATTAACCTCGGTGGAGAATTGGTCCTGTTATTCTTAAGGTAGAGCAAGAGCAACACATCTGATAGGCCAGAGCGTGGAAGAGATGAGCTGACTGAGGGCACACAGATAGTCCCAAAGAAATGCCACATTGGAGCTGTGCATTGCAGCAAAGGTTCTGAACGTGATGGGCTAAGCATTCTACTAAGAGAAACAGATGTGAACTTTTTTTGCAAGCACCTCAGTCCCTGATGCGCTTGATGTGCTCCAGCACATAAATGGTGATCACAGCAAGTGTTGCTGGTTTGTAATAGCAACCCAGAAGTTTGTAATAGCTTTCCCAGTGCACTTAGTCCTGGTAAACCTGACAAATGGGACTGTGGTGGATGCAGTGAGGACATGTACTAACTTATTGCCTAAGTTGGATCTTGGATGCCAAAAAGCTGGAAGTGAGGGAATACCTCCTGCTACAAAGAGTACAAGATTATAAGAAGGGGGTAAAAATGGTCAAGTTATTCTGAGGTGTTACTGATTTGTGGCAAAAATGTCACACTGCCATGTATTACAGAGATTGAAATACCCCAATCTTCTGCAATGAAGGCACAAGAATGACTGTGCCTAGCAGGCAAGGGAGGGAGGGAGCCAGACTCTGGCAGTAAACAGGTGGGCCAAAGAGCACAGAAACAATCAGAAGAAATCCTTTTACTCTACCCTACAACCATATTTCCCATTTTTCACTGCACAAGGAAAACTAGTCTGAGGCTGTAGTGGCCTGAGCCAGCCAGGCTGTCCATCAACAGAGACAGGGGAGAAACAGACATGCAATAAGGCCAACTGTATATGGGAAGATAAAAGGCAGTGCAGAAACTTGGCTTGGCTAGCTTGTAATTGCGCTGAAGGGAAAAAATTGGCTTCCTTGCTAACAAAGGCCTATAGCAGACCAAGTAAACCTATGCAAGAAATGGTAGACCAACCCTTGAAATGATAAGGCTGAACTATGTGGACTCAAAAAACAGCTGAAACTCTCATGCAGGCCTAGAGTGCATAGTGAGAAACACTGCTCACTTCCAGTCTGAAATTGGAATAAATCAGTAATCCTCTATCAGCGTCCTTTTCCCATAGACACAACTGATTTTGCTGGGACAGTTGTTTTGCAGATATTATTGCACCACAGTATGGTTTCCAGTTCCCTGTATTAAAACATAGGCTCATTTCTCTGTGAATCACCTCTTTGCTAACTGCTTGGTAAACTGCAGCAGAACAGACTATTCATAGCACAGAACCAAACTCCTCAAGCAATTTTCTGGTTGATGACCAAATTCAGAGGTTATTCCTTTCTGCAGCCACCAGTCTTTGTGACATCACGGTATTTATTGCCATTTTCTTACTGGGGAACTGCTCACCAATCCAATCTGGGATGGCAGCAGCCGTTTTCAGCCTGCATTGGAAAGGTATTATAAAAAAAGGTCTTGCTATTCTGCTCATTGATGCGATTTGCCATTTTAAGATTTCATTATGTGCCCAAATCTGCAGGAAACTCTCTTCCTTTCACACCTTTGTCTTCATACTTGGTAGGAGACTTCAACTCCAGAACTGTGTGTGTGCATAGCAAATGAGGACATACAGATGCAACACCACTGAGAACAATGTGAAGCAGGAATGTACTAAAGCCAGAGGCATTGTAACCTAGAGCTGCGCTGAACAATGTGGAAGAGATGCTGTCAAATCTGTGTCTGTGTGAGCTATTATATCCCCAGCAAGCCCCCCTCCAAAAGTTTGCTCAGCATGCTGACTTTCCAGGAGCTTTCTTAGTGCTTGGAACAAGTTAGCTATCTCCTGCCAGAATCGAGAGAGGAACACGACTGGCTGACGAATACCATATGTTCCAGGCTGGCCAAAGGAAACCTAATTGTATTTTGTTTAGCTTGTGTACTTAACTGGGTTTCTGTAACAGGACTGAGTTGGTTGGGTTTGGCTTTTTTTTTTTTTTTTTTTCCCCCTCCCTTCTACACTGGGACAGTTTTGTATTTTGCCCTGGAAAAATGGGGCACAGCATTCTACCACTTCCCTAATGGAAGAGATAAGGGGAGAGCTGAGTAAAAGGAAAGACAGTTGACAGCAGGAATGATCAGAAATGTCAGGGATAAAATCTCATTCTAGGCAAGGAACATCCAGTTCTGAGGATGAAATAAAAATGCTTAGGCTGACCAAAGATTCACCATCTTTTTTTACTGGTTGTTAGATCATCAGAATGAGAAAAGTGTGTGGTTTTGGCCTGCAAGTGGGAGCACAGAACTGTGGATGTCTAATACCTAAATGTAGATTTGCTATGTTTAAAGTGGCTTAAAATTAGAGCTGCATCGAGCTGCAGAAGCCAAAGACTGATCTCTCTTCTGAGACCACTGAGGCAGAGTACTGTCCCTAAAAGGCAGAGATTGCAGCTTACAGAAGTTGAGGTTGGACTGATGCTGACCAAGGTTCAGTTCCTAGAGACACTGAGCCCTGGATGGAGCTAGAAAAGGACTTGTTCCCTCTTCTTCCCTCTGTTCCACTACATCACTTGGAGTTGGTCACCTCTCCCTGATGAATTTTGTTGCCTCTGACATCCTTGAATGCTTAGAAGGAGGCACCATCTTACATCACGTAATTCTTCAGCACCTCCATCTGAGGAGGTGGAGGGGAGATCCCTGGGCATTATCATGTTGCATATAACAGCTTTGGGTCACCTAAGACAGGAGCTAGCAGGAAACCTTGTACCCAGTCTTCTCCTTCAAGTTGTTGGAGCATGTAGACATATTCTCCCCAGTTTCCTGGACAACCTCAGCCGTGGTGTTAACAGTGGTGTGCAGCAAGCTTTGCATCAGCTAGGAAAGAATTGTAAGTGGTAAGTATATGCTGTTTTGACAGGTGAGCAGAAAAGGGTGGAGGCCTTACCATCTAGCTGAGAGGAAGAAGGGAAATGGAGCTGAAAAGCAACTGCCACTTTAATTAGATCTCTTTCCTCCCCATCTCTTATTTATCTCATGCCTTCCTGTTTACAGTGTCATTTCCTGCAATTCCCATTCTGCTCATTTACAGATCAGGTCAACCCAAGGTCTGCCCCATTTCTGAGCACCAGATCAGTACAAGTGTCTGTACTGATGCCACCAAAGGGACACAGAACTGTCCCAGTGTAGAAGGGCTCCTTCTCTTTCCATTAGCTGTACTCTGCTGTGCCACAGCAAACCGATGGGATGTTCCACATTTAATGGACGTTAGAAGTTGGCACAGTTCTTGACTTGTTCCTCCAAGCAAATCCCTTGCTGTGCTGTGTCCTTTCACTTCTGACACACTTGTTTATCCACAGATTGCCTGTGTCCTGATGTTCTGCCATGTGCTTTGCTGCCCACACAGGCACACTCAGCTGCGTGCTCAGCGACCCACCTATCTAGATATTCACACATGCTGAATCACCCTTCAATGTACACTCATAGCCACGCTTGCAGATGGACTCTGATTCTCGTGAGCCAGACTGGAATTCTCATTCAATCTGTCACCTCTGTGCCTTCAAGGCAGGGGATGCTCTTCCCTCTTGGAGGAAATGTAGATCTTTGGAACGTGTTTGTTTACCCACCTGTTTACTCTCAGGGACATGGGGAAAAGATGGGCGTGCCTCCAGCCATGTGGAGGGAAAGGAGGAATGCTGACACCTCATTTCTCCAGTCTGTCCATGCTCTGAGATTTGCTCTTGAAGGGTTGGAACACGTTTAAGTCCAGTGCCTCCTTTTGGCAGGGTAAAAGACCACCTCATCAGCATTTCATGGATGAATTTCCAGTCTCCTTGCTCGGCCTGCACTCCCAGGCTACCACCCTAAGATTTGTGATGATCACCATGATAAATTTTGAGGCCAAGCCCTTACTGGAGGCTATCTGTCCCACACAAGCATCTAGGACCATGCATAGTCCTCCTGATGCTACAGTGTGCACATATTGAATAAGACTCCCTGATCAGAAACACCTTCAAAACAAAACCTGTTGCCTGACTGTCCCCTATGACCGCCCTGTTCAGTGTGCAGTGTGTTAGCTCCCTCCCTGCCCCTGACACTGATTCCATGTTGGACCATTTAAGAATTAATGAAGGCCAGATGCATGTTCTGCAAATGTAGGATCACTGCATTTTGGAGTAGATGCTGGCTTGATGCCTCCTTGTCCTTCGAATCCTCAGTACAGCTAATAACAACCAGAGGCAGTCTCCTCAGTCTGAGGTAGATCCCACCTCAGCAGTGACGTCCCTGCAACCACAAAGGATTTCTCAGGGACCTGGAGGGGGACCAGCTTTCAGCTGTGGAGCCTTGGGATCTGCTTTCATCTCTCACCAGCATTGGCGGGATAAATTTGGAGTGACTGAGCTGTCCAACAAGGAGGTGGTGAGCTAGGCCAGCGCTGGATTTCTAAGGGGGAAGGGAGGAATTCCATGTATTTTGGTGCATGCGAAAATAAGGGATGGATTATACTAGTGGGCGCTGTGCATGTGTTGAGATAACAGAGCAGATGTGCTGCACAACTATTGCAGCCTCATACTACAAGGTCTCTCGTGAACTGCTAACCCTCCAGGCAAGGATGGATCAAGACGCAGTGTTGTTTTTCAGACTCAGATTTGACCTGCTAAAATGCCGTGGCTGCAGCAGCTGTGCTTCCTGGCTACACAAGCAGAACTTCTCTTGTGAAGCATCTTTTAGCCATCTCTGCTGCCTGATGGATCCAGGAGGCTGTTGCAGAGCTGTTCTCTGACCATTTTCAGGCAAACACATGGCATGTGCTGGAGGGTGTCTAGCTTGTTGTGTCTCTGTGTATGAGTGTGTGTAAGAATATTAGAGGATGATTCTACTGGTTGCAAAACTAGTTTTATTGCTCTCTGGAATGAGAGAGCCTGTAAACTAAATGTTTAGGCCTAAAACTTGTACTGATTTGTTTGTGGAACAAATTTTTGCATGTGCCTGTTTTACCCAGAGTAATAGGCCTTGGCAGGAGGCTGGGGCTTGGTGGGCATAGATAACCTATAGTGGAGTGTGATGCTGCATAACTTTACTCATCACAGCTCTGCCATCAGTATTCAGAAATGGTTGGACCATGACCTTGTTATATGTTAATGATCCTAATTTAAGTTTGCAGTGATTTATGGGAAGGTCCTGTGGCTGCTTGTAGCAGTTCATGGATATTTCCATCACCCGTCAGCCTCTGGCATTCTGGGACTCGCACAGCTCCCTAGTAGTGTGGTAGGGATTTCTGCAGAAAAAAACCTCGTCCCCAAACAAGCCCAAACTTCTCAGATCTTCAGTACAGAACCTTCTCTCTTTTCCCCTTCACTCTCCATCCCCTTCAAACATACCTGTGGGTAGAGGTAGTGTTATTGGAGCAGCCTGTTTGACTGCTATAATATTTTCCACTCAGATCCATTGACTTCTATTTCATGTTTTCTTTGGATCAACACCTTTTGAGAGCAGTTAAAGTGGCTTGAGTTTGAATAGTTGGAGACAGTATGCCACCCTGCTATCTTTTCTTGGTTTCACCTCTAGAAGGCAGTGATGATGTGTCTATATACAGTCACCCAACTGAAGTGTGTGTCTCAATGTACCTCTCAATGGGGGTACTTTACATGTGAGCCCCTGTGTACTGCTAAATGTGCCCCAAAGTAACACAGCATGACTTTAGAGTGTGTTTAGGACAAAGGTATAAGGGAAGCAAGAATTGCCATTTTTCTAAGCTGTTTTGTAAGAGAGAAGAATTTTTGCTACTCTGATGACAGAAACAATGGAAGTTCATTGATCTAAATGTTTCCCTCCCCCCCACCGAATCTATGATAGTTGGGCAAAAAACTAAAAGACAAAATATGAAAAGATCTCCTGTGCAGGGCCGGGAGCCCTGAAGCTTCCTGCTAAACCTGCTGTCTTGTTCTGAACCCCCAAAGGTTGGAGGTCGCAGAAGACCCTGCAGTTTCTCCCTCTCAGGGTCTCTATTTCCTAGGAGTTTGCTCTCCAGTCCCCTGTCCCTATATTCATCATCTGTTGGCTCATGAGAGAGTAACTTAGGGGCACACAAGAGCTGACTGAGCAGTAGTAAACTAACATAAAGGATAAATGTAGGACTTTTGATGCAGCTTTTCTCATTAGGACCATTACTTGTTTCTTTTTCTTCTGTTGAATTGTTGATTTTCATGAAGCATCACGGACTAAAGAATTTCAAAAGCAATTAGCAGATAGATAGGATTGAAACCTCTGCTGTCTGGTAAGAAATTGATTTGTTTGTCCAGAAATAGAGTCCCTATAGGAAGAGAAAAACACTCATTGAGTCTGAGGTGAGAAAAAGAAAATAAAACCAGATCCAATGAGATGGAAATCCCTATAGGAAGAGAAAAACACTCACTGAGTCTGAGGTGAGAAAAAGAAAATAAAACCAGATCCAATGAGATGGAAATAATCATTTCATGCTTCTGAATATTGGCATCTCTTGTTGAATATCATCATGAAGCTTATGATGTTTGTGGATTTTATTTGAGACTTGTGGTCTTTATTTGAGCTTTTGGAATCAAGAGGCTGAATGAGATTCTCAGCTTTCTATTTATTTTTATTTTTTCAAACTAACATTTCCAGCTCTCTTGATCCTGGAAGAAAACAACTTCACTTGAAAATATGAAGCCTCGAGGGTCCAAATAAGAAAACAGATGAAAAATACTCCAAATACTTTTGGGTTGGTTAAGTCTTATTATTTTGAAGCCTATATCATTCTGTTCTAGGGCCACACACAACATTTTTGAAAGCTGAAAGCTGGCAACACTCATGATTTTTATCCAAAGCATTTTAGAAAGTGGGTGAATGTTAGTGGCTATCATGAATAGGAGTGTGTGTGGGTGATCTTGCAAGCAGCATCTTGCAGGCCTGTGGGCTCCTTGTGCATGGCAGCAGGCAGTCCCTGACTTGCAGAGTTCATGAACTAGTCACGGTAGGCAAGGGCATCTAAAGTGCTGTTTTCCCCTCTTCTGTTTCCAGTTATCCGTCTATAAGGAGGCAGCAAGCAAATCGCCCATGAAGCCAAGGAGAGAGGGAGGAATGTAAATCCAATTTGCCTCACTTAGTTACGTAACCCACTGACAAAGTGGTGCCATGGCTGTGGGAGGAGTGGGAAGGCACGTAACAACAGGAGGGCACCCCATCATGTCTGGGGACAGGAGATGTGGATGAACATCATGCAGGGCAGAGAAAGGCAAGAGCAGCTCCTGCAAACGGAGGAAAACAGGGGCTGCACAGCATCAGTCACAGATGCTCCTCCTCACCACGGTGGTTGTTGTTGTTTCTGCTTTAAAACAATATGCAAGGAACCATCCAATATCCTAGGGCTTTTGTTTATCTAGATTTTTATGAGGAAAAAAACTGAAAAGAGGAGAAAAAGAAATGAGAGGGGAAACACACGCATTCCTTCCAACCAGAAAGTCATGAGTTTTGATTCAGTCTAATTACACAAGTGATATTTTTATAACCTCTGTGAAGTCTCCTTGCTTTCTTGGTGCGTCTCCATTGTTTATGTGAGAGTGGCCAGGTAGCCAAGGCAAAGTAATGTTGCGAGAAAAATTCCCTGGCCTTGGAATATGCTGCACTCTCTTTTTGGCTTCATAAACAAGCCTGTTTTCCTGGTTTCAGACCTCTCTTAGTTCTTTTGTGGCCTCTTCCTCTAAAACAGGGTTACTTATGTTCTGCCCAGCTGTGGCCATGTTGGCAGCTTCATAGCACCCCTTAAATATGCAAAAAGTAGTACATAATGGGGCCAGACCTCCAGTAAATTAAATCACCACTGGTCTTCATGGTGCCCTTCTATTTGCAGCAATGAAACATAGCCCATGTGGGCCCCTCTACAGGCTGGTAAGGGCAGCCCCTGCCCAGATGTAGTTTTCCTTGGTGTAGGCACATGAACCTGGGCGTCCTGGTAGACAACAAACTGTCCACGAGCCAGCACCATGCCCTTGTGGCCAAGAAGGCCAGTGGTGTCCTGGGGTGCCTTAGGAAGAGCGTTGCCAGCAGGTCAAGGGATGTGATCGTCCCCCTCTACTGAGCCCTGGTAAGGGCTTGCCTGGGATCCCGTGTCAAGTTCTGGGCTCCTCAGTACAAGAGAGACATGGAGCTCCTGGAGCAGGTCCAGCGGAGGGCTACAAAGATGATTAAAGGACTGGAGCATCTCTCTTATGAGGACAGGCTGAGGGAGCTGGACCTGTTCAGCCTTGAGAAGAGGTGACTGAGAGGGGACCCCATCAATGTGTATAAGTATCTAGAGGGAAGGTGTAAAGAGGATGGAGCCAGGCTCTTCTTGGTGGTGCCAAGCAATAGGACAAGAGGCAGCAGACAGGAACTGATGCACAGGAAATTCCACCTGAATACGAGGAAGAACTTCACTGTGCAAGTGACTGTGCACTGAAACAGGTTGCCCAGAGAGGTTATGGAATCTCCATCACTGGAGATATTCAAGAACCATCTGGATGCAATTCTGTGCAATGTGCTCTGGGATGACCCTGCTTCAGGAGGGAGGAGGGACCAGATGACCCGCTGTGGTCCCTTCTGTGATTCTGTGATTCCTTGTGTGGGGTAGGGCCAGGCTGTTTGGGAGGCTGCTGGGTGGAGTGAAGGTGTGAGCTGGGTGGAGGCCAAATGCTGTTCTGTCTTTTGTACAGTGATCACCATTAGGAGGTGAGGGAAGGGAACATCTGCCTCAGCATTTCTGGGCTGTCATGTGCCTATTTACCCTCTGCCCATCTGCTTAGGACTGTGGAAGATTTTGTGGCAGGGCAGGTCCATGGCGTGTCTCTTCTGTAAGGAGTAATGTTGCTCTCTAGGAAGGGAACACCCAGTGCACTGCTCAGTTATGTCGCATTGGAAAGGAGGATCCCTCTTTAGCTTCAGCTGGCAGTCAAAGTATCCTGTAGTCTGATGCAACTGGTACTGCTCAATCTTACATGTGCATATGCACTTCTCAGTCTGGTTGGAAACTGGCCTCTGCAATTTTCACAGGTGATGGCTGTGCTTCATGTATCTCTCCTTGTACTCCTGTTAATTGGATTGCTAATCCTTTTGGGCTCATTTTACACTATAACGACTCAGCCAGAATCCTGAAGCAGTCATTTCCACCCGTTTGTCAGGCCAAGTCTTGGGGCTCATGCCCATTGTTTGAATGCTCCCCCAAGCTTGTGCCATCAGCCCCTTGAGTATGCAGCCTCCTGGGACAATAGAGCCCAGCCTGAGTTCTTGGTGCTAGGACCTACCTGCAGAATGACTGTCCAATCTCCACTTCTCCATCCACCTTTAGCTTTGCTGACTGCAACGCATTTGAAAAGGTGTTTCAGATTCTGGCCTTGATTTAGTTTGTTCAATTATTAATGTAATACCAGTAATAAATTGCATATGCCTCATGCTTTTTGCCTCATGCTTGTTGCTCTTGAGATGTTGCCTCTTGCCTTGTTAAAAAAGACCTCGCTCAGAGATCCATCACTGAAATCTGTCCCTCACTCGCAGAGTTCCATCTGTTCCTCAAGTATTTGAGCACTGTGGTCACTTAAGTGAGGTGCTTCTTGGACCTCCCAGTTGCTGTAACCATTGAGGTGCTGAAAGATTTGGAAATTTTGAAGGTTTGCATTTTTCTGCATGGTTGCTTTGATAGTGCCACTGTGCACCAACTTCATAGCAAGTCTCTCTGCCCCTTCTATCCGTTGTGAGAAATGAAGATGAGGTCTCTGCTGGTGAGTGATTAGCTCTAGCCTCTTGTGAAGAGACTGTCAGTTCCAGCCTAACACTCATGAACTCTCCCCATGCCATTCTATGTTTTTATGATGGGCTGTCATACATACATTTCATGTTTGGGACAGGCAGTACTAACTCTCCTCTTGGGTGGTGTTTTGAATGATGTGGAAATAAGTGGATGTACTCCAATTTTGTCAGGGGACTGCCTGAGGAACGACCTGAAACTTTTAAAAGAGACATGGGAAGCAGTGAATAGTGGGGTCAGGAAAGAGACAAAGAGAAGAGCGGAAAATAGATTGGTAAACCTTCAAAGATGGCACTTGGGTTCTTGGGCTTAAAGATGAGATGAAGGTATGTGTGAAGGAAGGCAAAAGCTTACTCAGTAATATGGGAGAAGAAGACTGCTCACCTGGGAGTGGGAGCGCTCACCATGAGGCATCCACAAATAGGAAGATTTGAAACAGGCTATAGTGGGAAGAGATGGAAAGACGGTATGAGTCAGAGGCAAGGAGAGCCAAATTCAGCACTACTTTTAAGCAGAGGAAACTCCGTTGACATCTTATAGCTTCAGGCAAGGACCAGCAAAAACATCTGGGTTGGATCTTGAGCAGTATAAATCTGCTTGGGGGCCACTGACTCCAGTGGTGCCACACTGATCTATGTATGTGAAAGATTTGGGCTTCTGCTTGCTTCCTTGCCTTCAGTCCTGCCTGCTTTTGGGGTCCTGGAGAGCTCTCTGGCTGAATTTGTAGGGGCTGACACAGGGGGTTTTCAGGTAAATGAGAAAAACACTGTCCTTCCATCCTGCTTCATCTGCCTGGGATTTCTGACAGAAAGGCACTGACTAATTCCATCTGGCAGGCTGACCATGCTTCAAAGGCTGCAAATCCTGAGATTTTTAACTTACAAACAAAACCATGCATTAAAAAAAAAAAAAAAAAAAAAAGACAGCTCTCCCCAGGGACAGTCTCTGCAAAATCCAAAACAAGGTCTCAGTGCCTGCCCTGGTGCTCCAGCTGATGCCAGTGTTTTTTCTGTTCCTTTTAAAACCAAGCTGGAGTGTTCTCGACTCCTCTGTTCAACACCTCTGGCTCCCTTATTCCCTCTGGTGAGTGGGGTGGCGGGGAGGAGGCTGGAAGGGAAAGGCCAGAGCAGAGGAGGAAAGAAATGCCTGGTATTGATCCACCAAGGCTGGCCAGACTGCAAGAAATTCCGGTTTGTGAAAAATGTTGTGGTTTAGAACATTTGTTTTTGTTCCACAGTGGGATGAAACCAAGACTTTCTGGAAGGAGGGAGAAGAGGGGGGAGAAGAAGAAAAATGACCCTTTTTGTATTTTTTTTTTTGTGGTTGTTGTTGAAGAGGAACAGCCTCCCTGCGGTACAGATGCCCACACTGTGGGGCTGGGGAGTCCTCTCTGGACAGCCTCTCATTTGCAGCTTGTGCTCCTCTAGTAGAGTGGTGCAGGGAACGGTATTAGGCCCCCATGGGAACGAGTAGAGAACTCCTTCTGCCTCCAGCTCATCGTATTCTCTTGATAGAACAGAATCAAGAGGTGATATTCAGGACAGTGACTGCCCCTGTGACAGTCATGATGGAGATTGGCAGTGCCCCTGCTTTGTGGCAGTTCTGCCTTTGCTGAGTTTTTATCCACTCAACTGGGCAAGTTTACCCAAGGTGGATGTGGGGAGCCACTGCACAGTTTCTGGAGGTTGAAGGCAGTCCTCTTCACATTCAGCAACGTGAAGTAGGGAAGCTCTAACCCAGCATTCATACAAAGGGGAGTTTGGAATGGTTACCAAAAAAACCCAACACCTTAAAGATGTTGCTCTTGTGCTTTCAGGCAACTCTTACAGCATGGTGAAGATCTGGGCTCTTTTTTAGGTCAGCAAACAGTGACCTTTGAGCAGGGTAGTGTGATCTAGCCTTTTTGCATCTCTCCCAAAGCCAGAGAGAAAACTGGCCAGCAGAGCTGGGAAGGTTGTGGGGCAGTGCTGCCCTGGAGGGTACCATGAAAGCTACAATGTGGGGGCACACTCTTGCTGGCCCTGTGTGAGGTGTTGGCCACGTCCCAAATCTTACCATGTGCACTTGCATGTGCCTCACGTTGGTGGGTGTCCACACCTTCCTGGCACCTACTGTCTGGACTTTCAGCCATACACCTGTTGCCCTTGCTCTGTTATTATGAAGCAAAAGAGTGAGCATGTAATCATGATGATGAGCCAGCATCTAAGGATATCTTGGGCTCTTCACCTTCCCTTGTAATGCTGTTGGGCGTTCCTTCTCACAGAAGAGGTCTTCCTCCTGAATGAGACCAATTATGCTTGGGCTAAGAAGGCTGGAAGGTGAGTCTTGGCTGCCAGAGCAGCTCATAGGCAGCTGCTATTGAAGGTCAGGGCTGTCTCATCTTGGCAAGGCATATGTAAAGCTGTCTGATGTTGTCTGGTAGCATCTAGCCCAGCACGTTGTGGACTTCTTGTTTCCTACTGGTTACAAGAGGTGGATACTCAGTGTTTTTTCCACAGGGAGAGGACTCACCACCATGGCTGGGTGTTTTTCTGGGGAATCCCTGGTGCCATCTCCATGTGCAGAATGGCAGCAAAGTGGGCTCTTTCTTGCTCTTTGTCTTTTTTGCATTGACTTTAGTAATAGGTTTCCCATAGCTTCACCTGGCTAGTGCTCGTGTTGCCAATGGACCAATATGCTGCAGAGTTAGGCCAAGTATCCGGTAAAGCCATTGCCACCAAAGCACCTGAGATTAAGGCTGGAACTCCTCTCCCAGCGAAGCTGAAGGCAAGGGTGGGCCTGTGCTGTGTTTCATTACTTGTTGTACTGACCCAGCTCAGAAGGGAGTAAGAAGGAATGTTGCTTCCCTGATCTTACTATCTTTTAGTTTCATGTAAGAAACAAAATTCACTCTTTTCCCTATACTGAGATATGCAGATGTGTTGTGCACCTCTGCAGGCTGTGTTGGAAGGAGTCACTGTGCTCTGTTTTGAATACTTGACAGCTCTCTCATTAATTGTTGGAAAGCCTGCCTGATAGATAATTCAGTGGAGTCTGGAGCCTGCAGAATGTTACTGTGAGTGATATGTATCTGCACGTCCTATAGCCCTGGAAGAACTGTTTAATCCTGTGAAGCTCTTGGATTTGGAAAGTCATTTTTCAGGCACATCTTTCCTCTCAACTGAATTTGAAGTTTTTTAATGACTCTGCCTCCCCTTTCTCTTCCCCTTCCCTCCCTCAAAAGGGACAATTGTTTAAAGGAAGATAAACCATTTTCACACCACCATCTCTCTGAAGAGAAATGGAGGTGACATACTGTGCATTGAAGAACAATTGCAAATCAAGGCAAGAGAGAGTTGCCTCTGAGTATCCTGCTTGGGTTGTAGATGGGACTAGTATCTCTTGGGAATTTGTTCAGCATTTATCATAAGACCCTGTAATCAGTTGCTTATGACTTTGCCAATCTCTGACTGTGCTTACTGTCATTTTTGGTGCCAAACACGTGAATCAGGCTGGATTTTTCTTGGGATGGTGTAATCTGAAATGGTTCACTCATTTCCAAGCACAAGATGACGAGAAACCCCCATTTTTTTCCTGCTGTATTTGAAAAGAGACAAAAAGTAAGATTTCCCTTCCCTTCCCTTCCCTTCCCTTCCCTTCCCTTCCCTTCCCTTCCCTTCCCTTCCCTTCCCTTCCCTTCCCTTCCCTTCCCTTCCCTTCCCTTCCCTTCCCTTCCCTTCCCTTCCCTTCCCAAACCTTCCCAAACCTTCCCAAACCTTCCCTTCCCTTCCCTTCCCTTCCCTTCCCTTCCCTTCCCTTCCCTTCCCTTCCCTTCCCTTCCCTTCCCTTCCCTTCCCTTCCCTTCCCTTCCCAAACCTTCCCAAACCTTCCCAAACCTTCCCAAACCTTCCCAAACCTTCCCAAACCTTCCCTTCCCTTCCCAAACCTTCCCTTCCCAAACCTTCCCTTCCCAAACCTTCCCTTCCCAAACCTTCCCTTCCCAAACCTTCCCTTCCCTTCCCAAACCTTCCCAAACCTTCCCTTCCCTTCCCTTCCCAAACCTTCCCTTCCCAAACCTTCCCAAACCTTCCCTTCCCTTCCCAAACCTTCCCTTCCCAAACCTTCCCTTCCCTTCCCAAACCTTCCCAAACCTTCCCTTCCCAAACCTTCCCTTCCCTTCCCAAACCTTCCCTTCCCTTCCCAAACCTTCCCTTCCCTTCCCAAACCTTCCCTTCCCTTCCCAAACCTTCCCTTCCCTTCCCAAACCTTCCCTTCCCTTCCCTTCCCAAACCTTCCCTTCCCTTCCCTTCCCAAACCTTCCCTTCCCTTCCCTTCCCAAACCTTCCCAAACCTTCCCTTCCCAAACCTTCCCAAACCTTCCCTTCTTTACTTCACTGAGGCACTTTGCTGATTTCCTTCTTCTGAATGAGAGTCTGAAATGTTGCTGAGGAATCACAGGGAGGTGGAACTCACCTGATTTTTAATGCTGGCTGCTTAACAGGCATTCATTCTAGATAATTTGTCTGAGCTGAGCTTCCTCCATCCTCTCTGGAGAAAGAGAGTGTTCAATCAACCCATCTGAAAGCAGGTACCTAATAGTAGTGAAATGAATTGCATCCTGGGGGTTAATGACAGAGATAGTTTGGAAAAATTGTTTAAAACAAACTCCTCATTTTCAGACAGATGAGTTCAACCCTCTGAGACTGAGGAAGAGCCTGCTGTTTTTCCTGTGAAAAGCTGATTGTTTTCAGCTGTGTTATATGTTTTGGAGAAAAGAAAACCAAAAATATATCTCAGTTTGCTTCTGGTGGTGAGAGTCTGGTAAATGCTTTGATGAGTCCACTTGAATATTGTGCATCATTGTGGTGCTTGTCCCAAAAGCAAGAGGATGTATTTCATCCATGAACCTTCCTAATGATTCTCATGGCACCATGATGCTAGGGAGGTGGTGAAAAAGCCATCTGTCTCTCCTGCAGTCTTGGTGGCTTCAGTTCTGGTGGTGCCCAGGAGGCAGGGAGGAGGTGTGCAATCACACTTCAAATGCAGAAGGAATGCTGGGAGCTTAATGTGGTGGAAAAGGCAGCGAAAGGAGCAGCTAGACATAAGAAGCGTGGCATGGGAAGACAAAGGGGGAAGTGAGGACTGGCAGGAGGCCTGGGACTTGAAATGCTACTGAAAGCCAGCACGGAAGAGGAGGCTCATACCAGGAAAGGAACTGTAAGGATGGAAAGAGAAAATGAAACTGAGAGATGGGGAGCACATACTTGAGAATGGAAGGCAACTGAGACTATTGATGGGTCAAGGAACTTCAGGATGGTAAGCAGAGGTACAAAATTCAAGAAAGACCAAGTCTAGAGGACAAGAAACTCAGTTGTGGAGGCAGCAGCACAGAATGAGGCAGAACAAGGACAGGCTGTGGGAGACAGGCAAAAAAATTCGGGCTTGGATGGGGACCAGGGAAGAATGATCTGGGATGTCCAGTGGAAAAAACTGACTGTGTCACAACGAGCATGTTCAGGGGAACCAGTTACTGCTACATGAATAACCTGGATTTTGGCACTTACGGGACTTCTAACTCCTGGCATATAATGCTCTTTGTGGGTATAATACTGTATAGACTGAATGCATTTTTTCATCTGGAATTTTCTCTCTGCTCTATTTCTTGTGCTAACCTTTCCTTGGTGTTTTTCTCTACTGCTTTTTCCAGCCTTTCATGTGCAAACTTTGGGCCCAAGAAGGTTTATGGTGAACTCTCAAACATACACTGTTCAAGTGGTTTGAAATATTGAGTGAAGCATGTTCATCTTTCATTAACTGAAGTAAAAGTACATAAGAAAATGATTTCCAGGAAAAATACCCTTGAAAGTCTGAGGAAGAACCTATCATCTGTGACTAGGACACAGTCAGTCCTTTCCAGCTGACAGCCCTGTATTGGGTGTTGGCATTATGCCTGAATCTTCATCAAAATGATTATCAAGTGAACAGTTAAAATCAAGGGAGTTTCATCAGCAGAAGACCTGTCCCTGATCTTCCAGCTTAATGAAACCAAGAGCAGTTTGTTACAAGGTCCAAGGTACAGCTTGACTTTAAACATCTGCTAAAGTGCTTCTGTACTTTCAGTTGCTGGGAAAAAGTTACTGGGATTCCTGGGTGGCAATCTGTAATTCACGCCCCTGCAAGGGGTCAGCAGAAATGGGCATTGTGCTTCTCCTGGACTTAAGAGTCTACAACTCAATCTTGGTCTCTGTCTGGCTGTGCATTTCAAACCCCAGCCGATATTGCGTGTACTTCTTGGACAATCCTGCCTTTTTACGCACTTGCTGTTCCTTGACCCGCTGGCAGAATTGCTTGCCCCCATTATTCATATTGACACGGTTCGTAATGCAGAGAGCCAGCCTGCGGCATCCAGCCTGCAAACTTCCCTAAGGCTGCAAAAGGAACAAATAAAAATACAAAGCAAGCATTAGCACATGCACGCAAACATGCTTTTCGTGTGTTTTCTCATACTATTATATGTGCATGCATATATTAATGCATACCCATCTGCAAACACATATGCTTTTTTTTTTTTAATACTTGTTTTGTATCCCACTGGATGAAAACCTGAGAATGGAAAATGTGTCAATAAACATAAGGGAGCTTTTCAGGGCATTTTATATGAAGCTGCATCTTGCAACTGCTCTGCCGTGTTAGGATAGGATAGGAAGACAAAAAGGAAAGAAGGAAGGGAAGGGAAGGGAAAAGGGGAAGCAAGAGGCAAGCAAGAAGGGAAAGAAAGGGAAGGGGAAAAGGAACAGAGTGGAGAGAAAAGAGCGGGAGAGGGATCAGGAGTGAAAAAGAAGAGAAAAAAGGGGGATGGGGCAGGAGAAAGGAAAAGGAAATGTGCAGATAGCAATGCTGCCAGAGTTTGTATACCTTAAAATCTGAAAGGTCCAAAAGTTCTTGACCTACATTCCCTGTTTCACAAGTGTAGTACAATAACACACCATGCTTTGTTTAAAACATGGAAACTTGACTTCATTCTTATGTTTTGGAGAAAGATTTCGCAATGGTGCTGAGGAGGGAAAGCGAAAAGATTTAGCTGTTCTCCTTTACTATCTCCCTCCCTCTGCCTTTTGGCGTGCTTGAAATCAAACCCACTTGCTTCTGAAATATTATAACATTGCTGTTTTGGTGAAGCTAGGCTTGAATTAAAACTTATTAAAAAAATCAACCTCAAATCCACTGGGACAGGATGCTAGTATTTATTATAAAGTGGGTTTATAGACTGAATGGTTTGACATCTTGTATACAGGCTGGTGGAAGCACATGCTGTGGAGTGGTCTGTAAGGGGACAGCAATCACATGGTGATCTGACTCATTCAGACAGATTTTGGTTTCTGATTTTTTTTTCTTTTCTTTCATTTAATTTTGAAGGGAGAGAGTCAAGTGCTCTGTTGCAGGATCTGGTGCACTAACGGAATAAACAGTATTGTGGACATGTTGGCAAACTCTCAGTTTGACTTGGCTTCACTGGTCTCTAAAGAGTTATATTATTGGTTATTTATGAGTATGCAGATGACCTTTGGGCAGTGGGGAAAATGTTTATGAATCTAAAGGCTTTGCAAAATTTAGCACAAAAGCTTGTTTTGTCCAAAAAAATGTGAACTGTAAGTGACTTCTTCATCATTCAGCTGTGCTTGTTCTCATATTTTTAAAGTCTTTGGTCATCCATTCGAACTGTAGAATCAAACCATGTAGTGCAGATGAGCAGTCTCATGCCCTGAATAGCAAAAACTGAAAGTCCAAGTGGAAACCATGTGAGTAACTCCAAGAGAGCAGCTGGTTTTGCTCAATGGGCTGGTGAAGGCTGAGTTATTCAAAGAAGTCAAAGGGAGTTAGGTGCTGCTGACTGATTATATTTGTGCACTTCCTAACCCACAGGGGTATAGTTTTGGAATTTGTAGATTCACTTGCAAAAAATTAGGATCAGTTTGTGAACAATTTGTAAGTGGAAGAAATAGCCAAGCCAGTGGCTGAATTTCTGATCGGTACTACTGATAATGAATAATTTCTGCAGTTCTGCTTTCTGAAACAAAGTTTGAGTTGTCCATGTCTTCACATTTCATTGACATTCAAATGACATTCACATGTCGTTTCAGGAAATTGGAAATAGATGGAGAAACCCTCACCTCATTCTCTTCCTTTTGGAAGTCATCAAGGTTATTCTTTTCTATCCTTAATTTTGTCAGTGTTTTTTACTTTTCTGTTGCTAATGCCCCAGCATGATTTGAATGCTGTTCCAGAGCCAGTATTTGCAGCTAGAAAAAAGGGCTTGCAAGAAGTAATTGGTGCATCTGAATGTGCTGTCTTTGGCCATTGTAGATGAAGCCCAAAGTATGCCACACTGGGGATTTGTAATGTTTAGTGTCTTGCTCCCACCAATGAAAGCCAAGAAATGCTAGCTATTGAACTTCCTTGCACCTGGCTTTAGCTCTCAGAATAAATCAGAGCAGCCCAAAGCTTATTATAAATTACTCCTGGTTACTGGTGACTCCTGGAGAGTCAGGCAAGGATCAAAGGGGAATAAAAAGAGTTTGTCCACAGCTTCTTTTCTTTTCTGTGGCTGATGCAAAGTTTAGGTATCACTGCAGTGGCTCTGTGCCTTGACAGTTTCTATTTTTTGGGATGATCCTCGACCTATGGAGTAAGATAGCATTGCGTGTCTGCTTTGTGCTGTCTGGGTCTTCTTACAACAGTTGCCTCTAAATTTCTGAAGATGGACTGCGAAGTTTAAGCAAAGCTTAATCCTGGTTAAGGCACACGAATGTCCTGTTCATGGCCTAGAGGGTTTAGCAGTGTTACCCAGGGCAGAATGTATTTTATTCTCATTGTACCAGTGTAAGGCTGGAATATTTGTGGAGCTGTCTGGTAGGACAGTAATAGGAGTAAGAGCAGAGTCCAGCCTGATTTCTCTCAGGGGTGCAATTGCAATACTGGGAGGAAGTTAGGCACGCCCAAGTAGTAAGAAGATGTATGTAGTGTACATAATCTTATCATGCATGTTGTGGCTTGAAATAGCAGAAAGAGAGATAAACTCTGGGTGAACATGTTAAGTTTGTTATTCTGATGTATATCCATGAGTTTTCCTCTTCAAAACCTTGTCCCAAATACTTGTGCCTTCCAGATAGCTGTGGCTATTTGATTAGAGCAACCTGTGACCTGCTGTCAGAAAGATGCAAAAGAATTTATTGGGAGGGAAACGAGCAACAAGGGTTGTCAATTCCAGGGCAGTCTTCCTGTATTTGATGTTTTTTCTTCTCCAAAGACTAAGGTCCTGGGGTCACAGGATTTATATGAGATCTGTAAGTTTGAGCTTGGAAAAAAACCAACCAAACCGCGCCTTTATACATGCAGAGTTTGATGGCATAAATCTTAAAACCTCAGAAAAACAGATGGCAAAGAAAGAAAGGTCTGTCTTCTGGGGTTTTAAATAATAAAGGGCTAGTGATTATTTAAAGCTGGTCTCTCAATGTTTTGAACGTCTTTTGATATTTGGATGGGTGGAACTGGCGACACTGACCAGGCACCTATAAAATGCCTAGATTGCTCCCTAGAACACCCCTTGTTATAGGCAGTATAATAAAATCTGGAGTATAGCCCTCACCTATGTTTCACAGCTAGATTAAAAAATCTCTCAGAGGAGAACCTTTCCTGTTATGTTCAGTCATGCTTTCCACAAGGGAATCTCACTGTAAAACTATTCAAGCATTGGTATGGCTTGTTTTCCCTCTCTTTTAATGAACCATCCACTGACTTCAAGCTCTAAGAACCAGAGCAGGGAAAATCAAACATAGAGATGAAAGAGAGGGAAGAGCCAGTGTTTCTGCCTGTTTGCAGAAAAGGGTGGCTGGAGGTGAAAAAACACCCTTTGCAGCATGTCTTGGGGCTCATCCCACAGGAGAAGAGGCGGATTACTGGATGGAGGGTTTTGATCCGTTCCTGACCACAGAGATATGCTTGCTGGTGGGGAGGGGGAAGAGAAGCCAGAAAGGATGGGAGGGAAGGGAAAGCTCTGACAATTTCTCAGGCAACCCTGGCTCCCCACAGCTTCTGCCATGGGTCTGAGGTCCAGGGCAGGAGTGTGGATCAGAGCAAACTGTTAGATGATTCTTTATTTTATGCTGGTTTTTGTGTTGCCTAACACTGCCATTATCTTGCACACAAGCCTCTGCCCCTCCTAGCCACTGTTCCCACCTCCATGTGATGGGCAACTAGTTCTCTGCTGGTCGTACTTGAAGGACAAGGAGCTGCAGGCTGCCATGAGTGAGAGGACACAGCTCCTGTGAGTCTGTCCCTGTGCTGTGCAGCTGGCATGTGCTCCTGGATCATTTCTCCTGCATTGCTGAGGTGACTCTAGCCCCATCAATGGCTGGATAGAGCAGATGGCTCTGGGCTGGGAGCGGCACTTGGGAGCATGCACAGCTCATAGACCTCTCCTCTCCCTCTGCCTGGCTGGGGAGAGGAGAGGAGAGCACCTGTTGTCATGCCAAGTTTTCCTGCCGCTTGGATGGGTGTACCTCACAGGGGAGGTCTTGTGCCACTTGTCTTGCTCTATGTTTGTGCCCCATGTTGGTACAAATCATTTAGAGGCTGTTCTCTGCCTCATCGATTTGCTGCTGTGCATTACAGTGGCACTGGGTCTGGATTCAGCTGAATTCATTCCCCTTTTCTTCCCGGCAGATGCTGCTGAATGGTTTTCAAATGTTACACCCTGGGCTGTAAACTTGTAGCATGTTGGAAGTGATTGTTGTCAAGGCTCTTACTCTCTCTCTCTCTGACTGTCAAAGCTTTTCTGCTGGTAGTTACTCAGGAGAGCCCCAGAGGAAACTACCCCCCACTTTCTTTTCAGCCCCTTTGCAATTCTTTTTATAATAAATGTGTTAAATAGCTGGTGTCTGAGAAGCATGACATTTTAAATGCTTAACTTAGCTAAGCATGCTTCACATGATGGCACAGTCTTGCTGCACCATTTGAGGTGGTGTTCTAATACTGAGGTGACTCAGCCAGCTGCCACACGAATGTCAGTGAGGTCACCTCCACTTGGTGTTGACCTGCAGGGTCATCCAGGCAAAGATATTTCAAATGTCAGAGTCTGAAATCAAAACCACCGGCACACATGAAGAGCTTCCACAGACCAGGAGGTGTCAGGACTTCAGTTTTGCAAAGACAGGTAGATCTGCAAGTTTGCCTTTCCAGAATAACTTGCACACAGCACTAAAACCCAGGAAGAGAGAGTTTTCTTCCACAGCAGCTTGAGATTCATATACAGCAGCTGAGAAAGTGATCTGTCTTGTTTACAGGCAAGCAAGGGATTTGGGTGTGTGTGTCTGAGTGACTGCTGGCAAATGCATCTATTTGACTGCTTGGCGGGTCCATCTTTGCACAACATGCTTTTGAGGCACAATTCTGCTTTTTATTAGAGCAAACTGGCAGCAAAGGAAATCAGAATGGTGTGTTATGTGTTACTGGGGCAAGGGAAGCGAACTGGTGGTGTTGGTTCCTTCTTTAATCAAAACCAGCTTCTGAACAGACAGAAAAGACCTTGATAAACCTTTCTTTCCTGCAGAGGACTCTGTACAGCCCTCCTCTTGGATCCAACCCCAAGTTTCATTGCAGTTGCATTTTGGAGTCTGTTTTCCGCTCTATCCACCAGGTAGTTAGCCTCGTTCTCCACCATGAGGAGTAACACCAAGGAAAATTTTACCTAGTCCTACCTTTGCTATTTAAACCTCAGCACTCGGGGTTTATTGTTTCAGTACTTCTCAGGGCAGTTTTCTGTTTGTGAAGTTTTGGAGAATTACAAGTCAGGTATCTTCACGCAAATGCTTTGCAAGCTTCCTGGATGGACTCCCATCACTTCCCTCGGTGCTTGGATCCTTATGGCCAGAAGTGATCACGAAAGTCATTTAATCTGACATACTGCAGCACTGATCACAGAGCAAGGCACATTTGTGTTGGGATCAGGCAGTCTCCCCTCTCTTCCTACATTTGTCCTGGGCATCCAACAGCTGGGCCAGACAAAAGGCCCATAATTGTTTGGGATCCTGGAGGAAGGATGCTGTGCAGTTGTAAGGTAAAGGGAGAAAAAGATGTGGCTGGATAGGTTGCTGCTGCAGAGGGGTAGAGATAAATCTGGGGATGGCAGGTACTCCTCTGCTAAGACCCAGTGTGGCAGAGGTCATTTGATAAGGCTCTCTTGTGCTAGGGCTGCATCTCCCTGCATCTGCAGGTTCATTTCTTAACCTGCCCTCAAATTCCCAAATTCCAAATGCTCCCTTTTCCTTTCTCTTCACTTCCCAGAATTTTTTTTCTCCTCCCCCTTAGGAGCCCTGTACAGCTTAGCAACTCGTGTCTCTTCCCTGAGCTCAGGCAGGTGAGCCACTGAAAGGGGGATGGGGTTGTTTAGTCTGGGATGCTATTAGTGGAGGTGAGCAGCAAGCAGAGAGTGTGCTCAGGGGCTGAGGGAGTGGAAATGTCTGTGTTAAGATGGAGCAGCTTGAGGGAATGGGTAGAACTGATTTTTTTAATTTTTATTTTTTCCCCCACTAAGGAGGAAAGTAGAAACCAGGGCTGACTTGTTTGTCACCTGTCCACTACTCCCTAGGGTTAATCCTGTGTCTGAAGCTTGTTGGAGGGATTAGGACCTGGAAGGAAGGGAGCTAGCTCTTTTTTAGAAGGATAGAGGAAAAAGAAGGAATTGGTTTTTTTTCCTGGAAGGGAGCTGAAGACAAAAGGGTCTCTGAGGAAAGAGGAGAGGGGATAAGGGGGAGAAAACTGTCTCCTGTAGAGAAGGGGAGGTAAGCTCCCATCCAGCTGCCATGGGGCTATCTATCTTGCTTTTTCCTCGTTTACTTCAGTAAGAAATCAGGGTTAACAGCACACACAGGGAGAGCAGAGAGGGAGACAGCCCATTCGATGGAGTGGAGACACTCATCCAAACCTGACAGCTGCCTAAAAGGCACTGTGGGAAGCCTGTTCAGTAAAGACAGCTGGGTGGAGAGTGCAAAATCAAGCAGGAAAGGGACAGTGTAGCTGGAGCTTGGGAGGGGAGAAGTGGAGAATACTTGAGCTAATCCTAGCTTCACCACTGGCAGCCTGTGGGATATTGGGTAAGTCACCTGTGTGCATTTCTAGTCTGTTCTCCCTTGCCTGTCCAGAGAGTAAATCCGGCTTTCAGTTTTGTTGGGTAAGTGTAGCATGAACGCAAGTTTTAGAGATGCTTGACCAGAAATCTCTGAGAGGAGAGAGAGAGGGTTAGCATGGGTCTCAAGACAAAGTTTGTGCCCTGAAATACAGGGTCACTTTGTGGCTGATTAATTATAATTGACAAGGAGTTTGTGTTCATTGTGGTACAATTTCACCTGCTTCTGCATCTGAGTTCTCTCATGAACAGCTTAAATGAAAATTCTAGCCCCTTCCTTAAACACAAGTCTGCTTTTTGCCAAAGCTGCAGCTGTGAGAGGGAAGCGTGAGGACACAGGATACCACAAAGTTGACTGTGTACCTCTGGAGGCAGGGGAGCATCCTGGGGTGGACTAAGTCCATGTGTGCTTTTTTTTTATGCTCTTTACTACATTTCTATTGATGACCACCATGGAAGCTGGATATGTAGCTAGATGGACCTTTGAGCTCAGCCAATGTGGCTGTCCTTGCACTGTTACATATCGATGCAATTATAGAAGCCCCAAGCACCTTGGACCCTGTATGCCCCAAATCTCTTAAAGTGAGCCCGCATCCATTGACCTGCAAAAGGGTTCTGTCAGTCTTAGATGGAAGTGTAGGCTTTCATATCAAAACCTGAAACTAGCTGTGTGTTGCCCAACTCATCTGCCTTTCCAGAGCCCTGCCAGTCCTACTGATGGGCTCAGACACACGTTGTGCCCCACTAGCTTGGTTGCTGAGCTGAACTGACCACACATGCCCAGTTCAAAGAGACTTTGCAGGCCCATCTTCCCTCCCCTGAGCTTGCAAGGTCTATGCTGACCTTCCAAAGGGTGCTGCGTGTGTGGGGCTCTCCAGTTGCACAGGGACAGAGTGTGGAAGAGGATCATTTTGGGAATTAAGTCCCATGACTGCAAAGGGTTTGCTGCCCCCCTATGGATTTGACTGGCGCGGCTTGGGCCAGGGCACCAGGGTGGAGGAGGTTGTGGCTGGTGGAGCCAACTCCTCTGTCCTCCCATGTCCTTCTCGTTTAGGCTTTCCCTGTGCTCTTGTGCAGCTGACAGGTTGGGGTCTGGGCTTCCATTCAACCGATTGCATAAATGCAGCAGAACAACAAGGTTTCCCCAAAGCAACTCCATCTGTGCAGGGCACTTGTTCCTCAGGACTCCCCTTGGTCATGCTGTGCTTTTCTAGAGTTTGTGCCAAACCCAATACCCGCAGTTTAAAAATAACATTTGGGTGTGACAGCTCCATTATTTACCCAGGATCCAACATTGTCTGGTAAGCAGAGCCAAATGGCTGGAAGTCTGGGGAAAGACATTCTCTTCTCGTCTACCACTGTGCTGTGTATTACCTCCTGCTGCCTCAGTTTCCCTGCTGATGAATCAGGGATAATGAAAACCAGCTTATGATAACTTCTGCAAGGCTTAATTACTTTACGGATCTCTATTAGGATTCTTCTCTGGCATCCAAGAACAGTATAACCCCAAGGCAAACCAAACCATTGCACCTCTTTGTTGGTGACCAAACTTTGAAAGAAGCTAATGACACAGAAATACGTAGTGAACAACATCCTGGAAGACCTGTGACAGTGCAATTGATATGTTGCTGGCCTGCCCTTCACCCCACAAAAAAATCATTCCACAGTGCACTCCTCCTAATTTTCAACACTGCTGGCTCTGTCTGTACTTTTCAGTGCAAAGACAGCTCAATGCCAGCAACCTTTCTTCCTGACTCTGTACATCAATGATGTTTTAACTGTGCAAACAATTACAACATACATGGGCAATCATCTTGTATAGTTGGTTTGCTTTGTTGTTTGTTTATTTTAAGGAAGTCAGACCTTAGAGATTTTCTTCAGTGTCAGAGCATCCTCATTCAAATAATCCTTCCCATCGTGGGAAAATGTGGGCTAGGAGGCACGAAGGTTTTGACAGCCTCATCTAGGACAGTACAAGCTTCAGGAGATATGAAAAAGATGACACCAAAATCTTTTGACCTCTGGCTGAAACCAGAAGCAACATAGTGTGATTGGCCACTGTCCTGGCTTAAAAATAACTGCCTCAAAACCCTTCCTTTCCTCTCCACATTCCCCTTAAGGGAATGGTTTAATATCATGGGCAAAGACTGTCTGATAGAACTCTTAAGTAATGTCACTGATACAAGAGAGAAGGTTCTGTATTTCTTTGCTTCTTTGTGACATACAAAGAAGTGTCCTGTAAAATGGATTTTTCAAAGCCTCTGGAGGAGATAATCTATTTGCTGTCTGCTTGAGCCACACCAAGCACAATGGGTTGTGTGTCCAGATGATGTGCCTGGGCAGCCAAGCAATGCTGGTGTCAGGAATTTGAGCTTGCCGGAGGATTTCTTGGAATTCTCTCATGGGAATTGGGAATGTCCTTCTACTGTAAGCTGAAGGCAAAAAACTATTGAAGTTTAATAAATGTCAAGTTTTTTGTCAGCTGTCCATTAAACCCTGGAATGCTGTGAATTTTTCTGACGAAGGCTAGAATCTTGGGTGGTATGAGCCCACGTGGTTTCACTGACTGTTACAGCTAAGCTAGATTCCTGCCAGTTGGGAAGCCATCCTGAAGAGCTTAAAGTAGCCTGTCTAGAATTCATTCCCAATTTCCCCCATCTTGTGATGACATGTTTCCACTCATATTTCCACTCTGCAGATGGCCAAAAACTTCTGGGCCAGACAAAACTGGAATTTCTAGGATAGCTCAGATCAGACTGACTTGGAGCCAAGTTCTACAGATGTTTCAGGCTTTGGCTTGGGCTGTCCATAAACAGATCTACCTATGGAATCTGGAGGAAGCAGCAATGTTTGAAGTGATTTGCCATCAGACACCTGATGGGCATCCAGGAGAAAATACTACGACTTATCCATTGACTCTATGGTTGGAGAGCTGGACGGGTCCGTGACGTGGAACAACAGATACTTGAGGGAGTAATTTTTTTTCTTTTAATGTTTTTGTGGGTCACCTCCCCCACCCGAACCCCATTTTTCTTGTAACTGAGGCAGGGAAGAAAAAAAAATAAAGAAGGAAAAAGAAATTCCAGAGCAAGCGGGAAACAGTGAGTAAAATTAGCCAAGGAGCTTCCAAACAAATGTGTGGCTCACACTTAGGAGAGCTTGGTTTTGTTTACTGTTTGTTTTGAATTTCCACTTTTTGCCCTCAGATCAAGCCCCGGGAGAAGGGGGAGCCTGGAAGCCTTGGATGTCTGCACAACTCTTATAAGCTGTGAAAGGAACTCTGATGAAAGGTTAAGGTAGTAGGATGGATGACACCCAATGAATGGCATGTGCAGCACTTTTGGTGGCTTTTTGCAGTGGAATCCTTATTTCCAGAGAGTTTAACCCTTCTTCTGCTGGCTAGGAAAGGTGGTTGTGAGGGGAAGGCTAATATCTGTTAATGTCTTCAGTGCTATGTTTCCTCAGTGATGGTTGTCACCTGCACCATGGGAGAACCTAGGTGGCTGAGACCAGGTGGTCTGTATCTATCCATATGACATATGAGAGGATTCCTTCTTGTCTGGCAGGCATCACAGAAACACAAGACACACAGAGAAAGGGGAAGATCTCTGTCACTTCTGTTCAGCAAAATCCTGCCTGGATGATTTCTTAGCAATGAATTGATAAACTTTTAATACACTAATGATCCCATTGGATCTTGCTGCATATGTAAAAATAAGCATAAGCTTACACTCGCTGTGTAGGAGAACTGCAGTGTTTTGCAAGGCTGAGTGAAGAATTCTGATGTCTTAAGGCATAAGTCTGCTGTGAGAAGGCTTAGAACTAAGTAGCCTGAGTGGGCAAAATTTCTTATTGACTACCACAAAAGAGAATTTTTATATCCTTTTTGTTTACAGACTGCTTAGTTTCTGGTTTTGATGACTGCTGAAACAAGGTTCCTCATGTACATCACTCCCTGGTTTGAAGCCATGTGGTTGTTCCAACATTCTCTGTCCTGTAAACATCTCTTAGAACATGGCACACCACTTTATCTGTCTCTTGTTAAGCAGAGAATGTGATTGTTATTATGCATGGAGTTGTTAAATCAGTCTGCTGTCTCCAGACTTCACCAAGGATCAGGCAGTTTCACCAGGATGCCATCTCCTTCCTCTGGAGTGCGCTGCTCGGCAAGTGCACTTCAGGCAGTGATGTCCTGGGGACCTGAGGGCCCTCATAGCAGAGGCAGGGAGGAAATTTGTGGAAGACCTAATGTCTATCTTGCAGTTATTGTGGGTAGTAATAGGGACAGAGTGCATTAAAACATCCTGCTAGTATTGCAGCTAGTGTGAATTGGTGTTTCTTCACTGATCGTGAACGGTTCCACGGTGGGAGAGACTGGTTTGTTGGCAGCACCCTGTAGAAGACCTTAGAGCAGGTGGGACCACCTGAGCACAGGTAATGCTGGAACAGGACTGAGGAGGGTGTGTCATCTTGGTGGCAGTGCCTTTGGCACAGTGGATGGTAAGTGGTGAGTAGTAGTTGTTTTACAAAGCCAGGGAATAGGTGTATACCAGTGATGTAGCTCACGTGGGGGTCATCACCAAACCCAAGCAGGAGATTCTACTGCTTGTGTAAGAGGACAAAGCAAAGGGCACATGAGGGGAAAAGTGAATTCACTTTTTAGGATGCCTGCCTTGTTAAATTTCCACAGACACACACACACACACAGAGATTTCTTGGTCTGCTCAAGAGAGGCTTCCCTTTATATTTCTCAGCTCTTTGGTGTGTGTCCCAAGACAGGCAACAGCCACACTGTGTATTTGTCTGCTGCTGCTGCCTGGGCTTCTGGTGTCATCATCCCCACAGATGTATTCACCTCTCCTTGAGAGAAAGGCAGAGTGATACAGACCATGGACCAGCATGTGTTTCTCATGGTGGAAACAAGATTGGGACCCATCTGTCTTTTGTGATCTATGATCAGACCTTTGCCTCCAAAGTGTTAGGCAGAACCTGTGTGAAGTGCCTGTCACGTGCAGCTGCTTGAGGCTCACCTCCTCCTGGGTCTGGGCATCTTTCTTCCAGGCTAGTAATGAACAAAGGAGGGATTCTCTCCATCTTCTGGTCTGCTGTGTTACCCAACACCTGTACATCTTTAATTGACTTGGATAAAAAGCAGAAGGTGATCGATTCATCTCATGGTCTTAATGGTGAATACGGATATCTTTCAGCTTGCTACTGTCCTTGATCAAAGCTGGATACAAAGTAGCAAAATCTCTGAACTCTACCATAGCTCCTCTGATCCACCCAGTGGCTTTTCCTCTATTGTCTTCATCTGGAGTTGGTGAATGCTCCCTGTGTAGGAGAACCCCTGCCAGAGTTCTCTCCCCATCCATATGCATGGTGCTCTCCCAGGAATGCTAGAAGGGAGGCTGTGGAAAGCAATGCTATGTGATCTGGTGTGGAGCATCGCAAGCTAAATGAAACTTTTCTCCTCCCCAGGGAACACTTATATGCTCTGAACAGCAGCAGCAACAGTGTGAGGATAACCCCAGTGTGGGCAGGGGGCTGACTCATCTCTCCAGAAGATCAACGCTGTTTATTAATCACTGCTCCTTTGAAGTGAAAAAATGGAGAAAACCTCTCATGGCCAATGTTGTGATTAACCATCTAATTGTTCTACTGGTATGTTTGCTTAAGGGGTTTCCTTTGCTCTGTGTACACTAAGAAATAGTTTCTCATCCTACCGTTGTTGCACCCAGATGATAGTCATTAGCAGTGTACCAGACATACCCATTGTATAGGCCTTGTCCTGACAATTTTTTATTTTTTTTTAAAGTCCCTGCATCCATCTTCACTGTTGGCAGAAGAATGGCAGCTCTTCAGAGTGAAGTCCTCTGCTAGTTCTAAAACATGCAGGGAGTCAATTCATGGAATGGAACCAATTCCTTGTCCCTTCCAACTGACCCTCCAGTCATATTTTTCATAATGGGAGATGGTCCCACAAGTGATGGAGAATGTCTCAATATCCTTTTCTGGGAGAAGACCCATCAGACTGGGCTGCAAGAGCTTGTTGAATTGCAGAATCACAGCCTCTCCCACCAGCTCTGAGCGTGCACATCCCAGATATGGCTGGTGTAGAGCACAGGATTTTGGAGGGAGCTGGTGCTCCTAGCCCTGGCTGTGTGAATGTCTTCTCTTCAGTGCACATGAGTTTATAAAAGGGGCTAAACATTGTTGATGCTCTATGCCTCCTAGAGTTTGCTTGTGTTTGCTTGAAATACTAGACCAGACTTAAATCTTGGGACCTGGCAGGGAATACGTGGGTGAGCTTTAGTTTGATCTGCAGTAAAAGTAAGTAATAAGGAAGAAGATCACTTTGATATTTATGTATCTGTCAACATGGTAAAGCAGGAGAAGTGCATCTTGGTGAGCAAAATATGAAGGAAAATGGTATTAGTGGAGGAGAGTTAGTTCTGGAAATTTTTGCCCAATAATTCATTCCAGACCAGGTCCAGCTAAATGTTCCATTTCAGGTACAGATTTCATAAAAATACATATCACTAGCATTTCAAGCCATTTCTGACTATATCCAACAAACAAAAAAGAAAGTTATGAAATG
The DNA here is from genome assembly GCF_025592945.1 of Manacus candei. Taxonomy (NCBI): domain Eukaryota; kingdom Metazoa; phylum Chordata; class Aves; order Passeriformes; family Pipridae; genus Manacus; species Manacus candei. Next base: position 4,655,498 of record NW_026138108.1, read on the forward strand.
ACAAGTAGCTTAAAGCCAGGGCAGACTTACTCAGTCTCAATGACATTGCTGTTTCCTTCCATGCCGCAGTGCACACGGTGAGCTTTGTGGAAGCACACATTTCCTTAACACTGCTCCCTTGGAAGTCCATGCAAGTGTTAGTGTGTTTGGCATCAGACCCCAAGAACACCTTAGATGTTCCCCTATGTTGTGCACAATGCAACAGTTCAGTTCAAGAAAGGTGTTTTCATGCACTGGGCACCTGTGCTGTAACTCAAGTGCAGCAAGAGGCTCCTGCGCTGTTTGGTGCTGCAGCTAGAGGGGGTGAGCAGGCAGAAGATAGTTCCAGCTAAAATTTCACGTTCAAAACTTTTCATCTTGCCTCTCTCTTTCCTCCTTCCCCTGATATTGGTGGCACCTGCCTTAATTGCAGGCATACCTGCCTCCAGTAGAGTTTTATACATGCAGGTTTATGTCTGTGTGTGTGTCTGTGCATACACAGCATATCTGACAGTTATCATTAGTTAGTCCGATTTGTGGTGAGGCAATGTGAGGTCTCCACTGGTGCTGAGGCTAAAGTGCATGAAGTGTTGTGCACATGCCATGAGTAAATGGCCCTTTCTCCAGAGATCCTGCAGTCCAAGTATATGATTAGGAACAACAGATGGATACCACAAACAGACAGGCGGTGTGGGTGGGGGAGTAGCACAAAATAACACCGAGATAATTAAGATGAATGATTAATGACTCGAATGGGTAAGAAGGGGCCAAAACACACTAGCTGAATGTTTGCTGCTGATGCTTCACAGGAGCCTAGGCAGAGGCAGACAATAGATATATTGTATTTTGGACTTGCTCATCATTCGCACTGCTAAATTTGTTCCTAGTCCATATTTGTAGCAGTTCAGCTGTAACATTATGCTGTAGCTACACTGTAAGGATGGTGTAACTACAGTGTGTTCCGTATGGAATGCAAACCCAGCCACACTGAAACACTAGTCCTTACATGAATTTTGATCTCGTAGGATTTGATCCAACACCCACTGAAGTCAGTGAGCTCTTGACCCTTATGGGATTTGGGACAGTCCCAGAATATTCAAGTGGGTTACAAACTGGACAAAACAATTGAGATATGTATTTAAAATGATAAGAAGAAATGCTTTGTATGAAATGCATTTATTATATTTCTGTTTGCATGTACACATTTTTACTGTATGAATCAGACTGGGTTTATATCTGCTGCATCTATCTTAACATGTGGTGCATGTTACACTGGACTGATCAGTTACATGATTAAAATATACTGTAAATACACAGCATGCTTTGCACTAGCACGGTTTTGAAGTGATTTTTAACCCCAGTCTTTTTGGTTTTGTTGTTGCTTGTTTGTTTTCCCTTGAGAAGTTGTCCATTGGTTTCCTAAGTCATCTTGATTTGTTTCATGAAGCTACTTCCATTATTTTTATGTTAGTTGGGTGGCCAGTTAGTCCTTGAGGTCACACAGCTTTGTCCCCACTCATATAGGTTGGATGTTGGTAGCAAAGGATCACAACTCCTCTTGGTGTGGATAAACACAAAATGTCAATGCTGCTGGGCTGGCAGGTTCCACCACGATGGTGTTCACTCAGAAGGAAAGGCAGTGGGGATGAAGGATGCAGGAGGAAGGATGCCAAGGAAAGATTTCCTGCTTCATCACGCACAATTTGGCTGTGGGTCTGGTCTGCGTAAAAGCTTGTGCAGACAGGTGGCCAGGTGGGATTTCAGATCATTTGACTCCACTCTGGAGAGGATTGCTTATGCACAACTTTGGACCTCTCTCCTGAGTGAGCTCAAATGATTACAAAGTCATTTCCAGTAAGCCTCTACCTCTAAGGCCAGGGTTGCTCTGACAACCACTCTGGGTGGGTCATCTGTGGGAACTGAACCTGGAGTCTCTGGATCTGGAAGGACAAGCCTCTATTGTTAGAGCTGGAAGCTGAAATCCTTTCCTATGGCAGTAGCAGATGCCTCATTGTGAACCCCTCTGACATTCAGAAGGATGAAAGCTCCACCTGGGCAGCATGAGTTACGCTGCAACAGAGATCACAGGGACTGGGTCCAGCATGATGTCCACAGATGCTGCATCTGTGCTCACTGTTTGGATAGCCAGTTGTATTGAGGTGAAACCTTTGTGTGTAAACTGGATACATGTCTTCACGAGGAGCTACTATGGACTTGTGTGCTCTCTTCAGTGTCTTGGTGTTGTTGTATCTATTATCATGGCTCATATTTTCACATCTCTGGGGGTCAGTGGAGATAGATTTGCGTGCATGTGATGTACCAAAGAGAAATATTTGCAGCTGTTGTCACATACATACAAAAAAATCTTGTGTTCCTTTTCAAGCAGAGCTTTTCAGACAGCCAGACTCGGCATGAGGATTCAGAGAAGGATGCTGGTTCTGATGCCAAACTTGTGGTTTCCTCTAACTCATTTTGCAGGGCCTCTTTTTGCTGGCTAGAAAGCCTTGACTTGAAATGCAATTACCCAGATGTAGAGAAGAGAACAGACAAAGCCCAGCCATACCAGAAAAGTGGAAATTTCCTCAGATTGCCCCTTCACCATCAACAGTGTCACATTTTCTAAACTTTCCAGATAAGGGGGGAAAGCCTGGGGCTGGATACCTGTAAATGCATAGCTGTACACATCTATTGACTTCAAAAGAGCTTTGTCATAAATCTTAGGAAGGGTAGGTAGATATTGGGTCAGGTATAATCTCAGCATCAGTGCAAATTAGTAGTTTCATTAGAGTCAATGGAGCGATATCAGTGGAGAATCTGACCTTTTGTGTGCACCTGATTGAGGGCAACGTTGTAGTGAAATTCCTCTTAAAAACTGCCTGCTTTTGTTAACTCTTACATTCATTCTGATCCACCATCTTTTAAAAATGTATTTATTTTTTGTGATGCATTGAGAGGCTGGTCTCTTTTGAGATGTTTTCAGCATTTCTGATTCTCTCTTTCACTCCTTCCATTCATTCAGTTCTTCACTTGTGTTGTCTCTTAATATTTCCTCCCTGCTTCTCACCTACCTCTTTATTCTTTCACTGCATTCAGAAGCGCAAGATGCTGGCATTAACTGAAGTGAAATAATTCTATAGAATTGATCCACACATGAATCTTTGTACTGCAGAGTTTCTCTTAATCATATTGTTTTTCCCCTCTGATTCCTTCCTGGGTCTTCACTCAACAATGAACACAGTGGTTACCTCTCCACCAGGGCTGTCTAAGTGCCCATCCACTGTCAATCAAATCTCCTTTTAGAAGAGGCTGCTGACAGTGATGGGCCACACCACGAATCTGGAGCCTGGGTGTCACTTTCTCCTTTTCTGTCTGGAGATGCTAGAAAATAAGTACTGAGTGTGATGATAGTATTGAATTCTAAATATGAGTCAGGAAGACTATGGAGCTGGAAACATTTTCCTTCATCCCTGTAAACAAGAAAACTAATCTAACTCTGAACTGCTAGATGATGTAGTGGGTCTGAGCTGGTGATCATACTGGATGATGGTGCTGTGTTCTCTGGTCCACAAGACAGCAGCTGTTAGTGGAAGTAGACCTGGTGTCACTTGTCCTCATTCATTCACAGGGTCAGCTCTGAAGGCCATGTGGAGACATGGTCTGCACCAGACTTATGCCTGTTTGCTCAGGAAAGACATACTGCCACCTCCCTGTACCCTCTACTCCCTTCTTCCAGTCCAAAGGGCCTGTGGAGAACCTCATGAACCAGAGATATTTCCATGTAAGAAAGGACTGAAAGTTCCCATCTATCATTCCAGCAAACTTCAGCTTTGCTTGTCCCTTCTGTGGCAGTAGAAGGTAGAAGAAGGTCCAACCCATGGGAGCCAACAAGCAGGTTAGAAACTGGTGTAATGTTTGGGGAGGGAGCTGTGTAGGACTTGCTCTTGGGAACAAGGAGACCATCCTAGTTTAGGGGGTTAGACAGGATTGTCACAAGTCTGTCTGCTGGGTCTTTGGAGAGGGTCAGCAACCTTACTGCTGAGGGACTACCTCTGCTCCTAGGTGAGTTTATTAAGTGGTGGAGCTGATCCAGGCAAATGTCTTTTACCACTGACTAGCAAGGCCTCATTGACAGTTTGTGGCTATGGGAGTAATAGTTAGAGAGGAGGATGGTGTGGTCGTACCTTTCTTTTCGAGAGAGGAAGACATCAATTATAGTCAAGGTTATTGGGACAGTTCAAAGGCTGGTGAAGCACAGGGGTGTGACTGGAGGAAGGTTCTGTTGGTGGATATTATCCTACTGAGGGTTTCTTGCAGAGGCCATGTAGACCTGGAACAGCTGGAGTGCATGGGAGAGATGATTTATAGGCTGGAGCTGCAGCTGAGACCACTTATCTTCAGCTGATGTGTTGGGGGGTGGGGGGGGAGACTACAAAGGGTAGGTCTCCACCTAGGGTGAGGGACTTGTATGATTATGGGGGCAGAATGGGAGAAGTTGTTTACTAGTGGAGGAGACCTTAAATGAAGGTTGGTTTTGCTGAAGAGTTGGAAGAAAGTGAAACAAAGGGGATGCCAGTAAAGAAAAGCAACTAATCCCCACAGAAAGATGTGTAGCCCAGAGTGATAGTTGAAGAATGGTGCTAAAGAACGAATAAGGACACAGAGAAGCCTGGATGGTGAAGACAGAGCATAACATCTACAGTTTCAGGAGATAAAATCAGGTAAATAAGCATGTGGTAATGGATAAATAAAATGTAAAATTATGTAGGAGCTTGAATTAATCATACTAGGTGCAAAAGTGAACATTTTGGGGGAAAAGAAAGGATGGTGAAACATAAATATTGTTCAATGTGATCAGTTGCTCAGACAAGGTAGAGATGGAATATAACCCTGTCTGTGTATGTAGAAATATTACTATGTTTCTGTGAAGAAACTGGTACGGGTAGCATAGATGCAAATGGATGTGTGTTGGTCAAAATAATTTTGGCTATGAGTTTCTAGCACTGAGAGTCTTCCATAGCCCCAGACTCATTTAATGTGTTGTGATGGCTTTGATTTATCAGGTATAGATTAAAAGAAATTTTTAGTAGAAATGGCTGATGAATTATTTCTTCAGATTGTTCTTCCTACTTCAGTCAGGTTTGGTGCTGCTTCTTTTAGGAACAGAAACTAGAAAACTATAGAATGGCTACTGACTATGAGTTGGTTAATTTTTAAATGAAATTAAAGACTAAATAAAACTACCCTCGCAGCTCAGTTTATCGATTTCAAAAGGATGAACTTCTTGGAGAGGTTAATATGCTTAGCTTGGTTAAGAAGATCAGCCACTTGGATGTGGAGGAGTTCTCCAAGTACAGGGTGCTGCAGCTATTGGAATCTGTGTGTCAGGTAAGGGCAGACGGCCAAGGAAGGGTTTCTGTGCTTAAATTAACAGCCAAGAAAAGAAGCGTGTGCTGGTTAGCTATGAAGAATATTTGCCCGAGATGTGCATGAGTTTCCTAAACAGTCAAGATATCAGATTCTGGGATTGTTTGTTGACACCAAAACCAGTTTTTCATTTGTTCTTTAAAGAAAATAAAAATCAGGGAGGATTATATGGTAGTTGGTTCATACAATAGATTTCATACAAAAGACTGAATTCAATGACCCAAGACCAATCTGTCTGTCTGTGGTCTTAAGATGAAGAGATGTTTGCAAATATGCAAGTTGTATGGTTCAGGATGGAGACAATGTTTAGGCTATTGTGTACCAAGGGGGAGATGAAAGCAGACATGCATAAATAAAATCTGTTGGGGGGTCCTGGCTGAGCATTGCCTGCTGCAATCATTCCCTAGCCACAGGCAGCAAGGCAGGCTTAGAAGTCTCCCTGGCTAGCAGCCATTTTATTAATATATGGGGCCCTCAGCTCTACTTTATCTGCACAGAAAATTTGTTCTCAATCCCCTTTTTTTATGTGTTTGCTGTGTGACTCAGTACCCCACATCTGAAACAGCTGCAAGTGCCTCAGACACACTGTGGCTGTTTGAAGTCAGGCACTCTCTCAACAGATTATACAAAGATGAAGGCACTTCTTACAGAGAACAGCTTGTTCCCACTCTGCTCACCACAGTGGGACTTTCTCTTCAGTAAGAGGTCTAGGATAGTAGTCCACGCAGGCGTCCTGTGAGGAACAGGTGGTGAGTTGTCTGCCATGAATCACTGCAAAGTGGCAGTTGTGGCATCTTCTGGATTTTGTTGAGGAAGGTCTTTAATACAACATGATGCACAATGTGAGATGGCAGAATACTAAAGAGCTATTACCCAGTCACTGTTTTGTCTTGTGGTCCCTGTTGTTATCATTGTTTATTCACATATCAACTTATTTTTGGTGAAGATAGATCTAACTCATGTGAGTGCAGGATGTGCCAACTGAGGAGCAGAGTTTGCTGCGCATTTGTGCTGTGTTTGCATTTTAACTTCTTCCACTAATCTTTCTTAAGAGATATCTGTTCTTTTCTGCTCCATTTTCTGGTTCCTCAAGGAACGGCCTTAATAAAATACATGACCCGGAGTTGGTCCTCGATAGAGTGACTCTGGCTGCTCTCTGTTAAGATCTTCATTTCTCATGAACTATTAGCAGGGGAGAGTGACAAATACATCTGTCACAGATGACTGGTCTGCTTTGGGCAACTGTTGCTGGTGGCTGCCATGGCTTGGGTCAAGTTCTTGTTCCTCTGACTTGTGCATCTGCATCTATTGTGCAGGTGTTTCTTGCATATGTAAGTATTAGTCAATCTGCTTATTGCTGTGTTGTAAAGAATTACGAGAATAGGGAGACATTTCTTGGGAGAATCCTCTTTTTGGAGTTTTCCTGAGCTCAGCTCACAGTATCACATCTCCTGTGATTGTCTGGTAGCATTATTTTGTAGCTCCAATGACTCAGCAGGACAGATCTTGGTGCAAGTGCTTGCTGTTTCATGGTCCAGCTTCTTCACTCCTGGAAACCATTTAGGAGGTGAATAGGGAGTGTGTGCCAAGTATTCAACCGTATCCAAGTCAATCACTGATGAGGAGAATTGCTCAATTCTTTCCTACTGTACCTAAAGCTCTTGTGGATTTCTGGTTTAACTTTGAGTGAGGAGAGTGTTCAAACATGTGCATTGACCTCCAAATAGGTAGGATCTACTGGCTTTAAATACCAAAAAAGTTCCTCTGTACCAAATAACTGAGCAGGTGCAACAGAGAATGTGCCACTCTACAACCATTTTCAGCTAACAACTGTGACTGTTGTGTACCCTAGAAGTAGGTCATGAATACATCCACTGACTTGAATCTCCCAGGAATTTAGATTTTTGTGCTGCTAGTCTAGGTGAGGTAATGGTATCCTACTTGTGTCAGCCAGTGTTAATTTTTAACATGTATCATAGTGCTGGAGTCCGAGTGTCCTGACTGGAATTCAAAGGCTGTCGGTCCTCAACAGGTCAGCAGCACAGAACCACACTTCTGATCCCCATCCTGTGCAAAGAGAAGGCTGTTGCCAGAAGCAGATAGTTGCAAGCATTCTTTTGGGTCACTATAGGCTGCTTTTGCTGCAGCTCTCTTCCTTGCTGTTCTCCTTTGGCTTTGAATAACATCATTTGCAATTTTGCTGACCTTCATCTTAGTGCCTCACAGATTGTCACATTAATGCCTGGCCTTTAAAAAAGTAAAAAATAAAGTCCCTTAGTGTTACTTTTCCTCTTTGATTGAGTTCTAACTGAAAGTTTAACTGGGTATGTGTGCTTATGCAAAAAGATGGCGAAAAAACGGCATTACTGATAGATTTGCTAACCATCCTCCTCATGTTAAGGTTGCATTAGCAATTCTTTGTATCTGTAAATCAATGAGGAGTTTGAGTACATAGTCCCACGACAAACCTGTATTTTCCTGCCAAAACACTGAAATGTGGAATGTGTTCCTGCCAGTTACATGAAACATGCAGTATTTCTTTTTGTGTCTTGAGCTTTATACTATCACTCATTGTCATGATATGGTGTCCTATTCAGTTCCAAATAATTTAGCAGGCATGTAATCACTGGCTTTTCCTCACTCTTGGATTATAGTGATGTTGCTTTGAGAATGTGCTATGTCTAGTAGAAGTCATCTACTGCCTCTTTTTAGTCTGTCTCCAGATGCAATAAGAGATGCTTTTCTTTTATGTTCCGTTCTATTGTGGTGGTGTGGGGGACACCACTGAAAGGGTTAAGTGGCTTTGAGCACTTGCTGAGATCCCAATTCTAGGTTGTTCTAAGTGACAAATTCTGGGTCACTAACAATGGGAATTGTTCTGAGTAATCTGATAATGTTCTCCTCGGCTGTGTTGCTTTGTTTCAGGGTGTTGTCACTTCATATCTGTCTGGAAGTGAGGTAGTGGAAGGAGTTCTGGAATAATTCAAAACTTTTCCTCTGCTCTTTATCCGAAATCTTTGGCCTGTGCTGGGATGCCCAGCCCTCCTGAAATGTAATGGGAATTCATTTTCCTCTCTTCCCTCAAAGAACTCAGGCATCTAAGTCTGAGAGTTAGATTTTTACTGAACTTTCTTTTTATTTGCATACATCTGGCCTGTCAGAGTAGACTGAGAATGACAATGTTCTTAGTGCCAGAGAAACATCATCTCTGGGAAGGAACAGAAAACATGTGGTGAGTGCCACAAGCATCTAGTAGATCAGATGATTTGTATGGCATTCCCCTAGGGAATACTTCTCATAACTTGACTCGAAAGAATATGTCTTTGTTACTTGGAGCCATCTGATATCTCCTCTGATTGGATGATTGTTTTAAACTTTAAAAGCTCTCATATTCTACCTGTATGGGACGGGTGAGGGTTTCTTAACACTTTTGGCTTTGTGCAGCATTTAAACACAGTCAAAATGTTACCTCTGTAACCTCTCCCTGAAATCACTGGCTCCACCAGATGCACCTCGAGTCTTTTATTTATTTTTAGTTCATGTGCCCCTGAGGCCTGGTGGCTTCACAATGGTCAAAGGTTTTGGAGTTCAAAAGGCAGACCTGTGTCTAGGAAAAAAAACTTGTCAGCTGGAGGCCAGATTTCCCCCCTACCATAGATGAGTTTTGCACAGTAGTTACTGTCCATTCACACCAAAGGGTTGAATGTGGGGCATTGCACTCAAATTGCTGAGAGCTCTTGCAACCCTTCACAGAGTGTTTTCAGGATATATAACTTTTTTGCTGTTCTTATCTGGGTGTGCAACTAAGACAGGTCAATTTTTGCTGGGGGGGGGGGAATATAGGAGAAGCAACCTGATTTACAGGTGGTCTTGGCTCTTCTGGACATCTAGTTTAAGTGCACTGGATTTATTGCATCTGAATGCTTTATTGCTTGTCAGCTGAGCAAAAGTAGCTGAATCCCAGTGGTGAGTCTGTAGGCATTAGATCAGCTCTCACCAAAACCCCTTTCCTCTTAGTTCCATTTAGGTGTATGTTAAAAGCTCTAAATCTTTACTGTTCTACCTGCCCTACCCTCTAATGCTTTTTGGAATTTAGAACCAAATTCTGCCCTTGATGCTGCATGTGAGCTTGCTGCCAATCTGAGTTTCTCTTAGCTTTGCTAGCTGAAAGCTTGTCAGTCTACAACCTGCCAAGAGGCACTACAAACTGTCCTCAAAGTTTTCACTGTGTTTTTTCCCTTGTTTAGGAAAGCATACAGTATGGAAAGACAAGGGGAAGTCATGTATCTCATAAAATGTATCTCCCCTTTGGCTTGGATTGTAATAACAACATGTCTGAGTCACCACATGGTACACTGATATGAAGCAACTGCCTGCAGAAAAACCAAAGCCATGCATTTTTTCTGAAAAACGAGGGGGAAAGAAGAAGAAAAAACCCATTTATTTTCATTCTTTTGGCTAGCCTAATTTTCTTCTATTTCTCATTAACCTTTAGAAAATAAAGCTAACTTTCCTGAGGGAAAATAGCACTTCTTTGCCTCATCCCACTAGAGCTGCCCTTCAGCAGCCAAATTTAACTAAAGGCATGCAGTGGTTTCTAGGCCCACTGCGTTGAATCTTACTTCTGGTCTGCAGGGGTCCTGCCTTTATACCCCACAAAAGCTATTGCTGAGACTATGGAAAATTGTCCATCATTTGAGCCGGATGCAAAGTCCCCTGGAGGACAATGTAACCACTAGGAGCGCTGATGAATTTCTTGTTCATGTTGATTGCTGTTCAGATCCCAAGACCACAAAGAGATACCATATCCCTTTCAAGTTCAAAGCATGGAGTTCCAATCTAACCTCAACCCTTGAAGTTGCTTATCTAGACTGCCTGCCCTCTGAGGAGAAGGGGATGAGCAACCCCACAGATTAGTTTGTCCCAACTTACATGAAGCGTCCAAGCTACTTTCGTTCTGTACTTCTTAATTTCTCCAGAGCTTGTAACAGGAGACTAGCTGACTATCATAGATATATATTTTTGTCAGCTAGAGAGAGATGTGATGAATGCCATACAAATTTGGTGGTTTCTGTAAGTGGTTTTTCTTGTGCCTTAGTGATCACAGTTCTCCTTATCTTGTATCATCACAGAGGAAGATGGATTTTGATACTCCAGTTTCTTTATCTCCAGATAACCACAAATATGTGTAACGGGTGGCTGCATCTTGGGTGATGCAAAGAAATCATAAAATCGAATCATTGAGGTTAGAAAAGATCTGTAAGATCCTTGAGTGCAACCATTAACAAAATACTGCCAAGTCCACCGCTAAACCATATCCTAAGGGCCACATCTACACGGCTTTTAAATACTTCCAGGGATGGTGACTCCACCATTTCCCTGAGCTGCCTGTGTTTGACAATCCTTTTGATGAAGAAATTTTCCCTGATACCCAATTTAAACCTTCCCTGGTGCAGCCTGAGACTGTTTCCTCTCATCCTATCACTAGTTATGTTAGAGAAGGGAATGATATCCACCTGTAGGCTTTAAGGGAGGCCGTTAGAAATATGCAATATAACTGATACATTGCATATTTCTATCATTTCCATCAATACAGTGTGGGTTTAGACAGCCTGGAAAATTGAGAACTTGACATGAAGATGTGCCAGAATGATGCTTTAGATATATGATTTGGTTCTGGTACTAAGCCATTAGACTGGCTTGGTAAAAATGTGGAGGGCTGCTTCTGTGAAGTAGTCAGAGAATGCAGTCTAGAATTAAACTGTGTCCTCTGTTATCTTCAAATCTGGCCTTGCCACGTGGCATTCAGTACCACTGAAATGAGTGACCCGTGCACTGGTAGTACTTCATCTCTTTACGTGCCTCTGAAGTATGTGGTTGGATGTGATTTTAGGGGTGGCCTATGTGGCCCAGCACAAAGATTCCAAGGAGTACTTGTGCTAGATTATGGACTAGGAGCATCACAGTCATGTTAATGTAAGACCTTCCCTGGAATGAGTAGAACTTTCCAGAGGTACCTATAATGATGTTTCTCCCAATCTTTCCTCAAAGAACAAGAACTAAAACTCATCAGAACTATTCCAGCGAAATGAAAATTTTGTCAGAAATTGGAGATGTGTCTTTCTATTGAGGAGTATTTCAGGAATATTTCAACTTGGATGATTTCCAGTGAGGCAAACGGAAAAGGGTTGGCATAAACTATCCCATGGGCTGCTCACAGGCCAAGTTTTCCAGAGGCTTTCATACTTGCTGGGTAACTGGTTTTCCAGGCTGTGGGATCTCATAAGGAGGGTTCATCCTAGCTGTCTTCCTTCTCCATGCAAAATGATGGGATGCATCAACCTCTGTTTTTATCTGCCTCCTTATATTAACTGCTATAGGAGTTTGCTTGGTTCACAATAGGCATCTAATTTCTAATTTCTGAACCTTAAAGTAAGTCATAAATCCCTTACCATGTGCCCAAATCCTGTGTAGGGGTGAAGGGAAAAAGGGGGATGAGGAAGAGGTCAGTGTTTGATTGCAGGGAGAAATGAATATCAGTTTTCTGTGGATGAGAAACTTGTCTGTGTCCGTGGCTGTGTAGGTGCCTGACTCACTTAAAAGCTGAAGGCAAGAATAAATTGTAATATGTTGTAACAACAACTTTATCGGTCATCAAACTTGCAGACATATGACAGATGGTATCTTCCCTGTAAGCCACTAGATGGTGATCTTTATATTTGTTAGCCACGTGCCTAGGTAGGCGAAGACACTACTTTTTATAGAAACTTTTTTTTTTTTCCTCACCACAAAAAGACCTCAGTGCATTTCCTGCAAGGAAAGTGAAGATGGACTCACTTGGTTGAAACCAAAACAATTTGCTCTTTGTGCAGGAACGGAGAGTGAGATTGCTTTTGGTCAATGCTTGAATGGAGAGGAGGCTGGTGACCTGCTCCCATCCTTCATCTGCAAGCCAGACTCTGCCCATGTGGAGTGTCAGTGTTGCCTGGAGTTTGCTAGTGCTGGTCTGCTGGGTTCAGCCACCTGGATTCCCCCTTTGCATGGTCTGGTTGCAGTTGGATGCATAAGGTGGTTGTGGGCTCACAGACTCAACACCTGAGATTTAATGCACTCAGAATCTCTTATTTCAGCTTGACTGCATAGTTACCCTTAGGAAGCAGACAAATATAACTGAGTTTGTTTTAATCAAAAGGTAACCATGGCAATATTTGTATTGGAAACACCACAACAGGGGTGCCTCCATGCTGATGTTTGTACTTGGACATGAGGTACTGTATGTATCTTGGGCAGGTTCTGACGTGGCCTTCCTGGTCACAGACTAATATAGGTTGGAAAGGACCTCCAGAGGTCATCAGTTCAAGCCCTTGCATAGCAGGGCCAAATGAATTCAGGTTGCTCAGGGCCTTGCCCAGTCCAATTTTGAGCTTCTCTGAGGATGGAGATTCCACAACCTCTCTGAACAGCCCATTCCAGTACTAGCTTTAAATGTGAATCTTTTTTCTTAATATCTAACTAGATTTTTGCCTATTGTAAGTAGCATTGTTCAAGACAAAAACTACCTGTGAGTAAACAGTGCATAAATTAAATTTAGAGTGTCTGATGAAAATGAAATGAAATCTCTTTTCAGTACCATAGTCACTTAAGTCTCAAAATAATGTTGAATTATTGGCCCTACTTAATGGGATGCTAAGAATCTAATTTACCATCACCCTTGAGAAATCAGTTGTAGGAGCTGAAAATTTTTGTGGTCGAAGATTTTAAATGCAACACGTGCCAAGGAGATAGGGCAAGAAGCCCTCCGAGAAGCTGCCAGATCAGCTGAATCCATACCAAATCTTCACAAGGTGGTGGGAACTGAGAAACCCTTTGTAGAGTGCAGTGCTGTTTGCTGTATTTGTCAGTGAAGTCTGCTTTGTCTGGTTCTGCTCCAGGCCATATGTAGAAGCAGCAAAGTATAGCGCAAAAGGCCCCCTATTACTATGCATCTTCCCTTCTCAAACTGGTGATAGAGAGTGAAGGATTAAATCCTGGTCAGAGAAGGACTGAGCCAGCTAGTCTTGTTGCACAGGAGGCCAGTGAGCTAGCAGAAGTGTTTGTCTGGGGAGGCCTTTAATTCAAAATAACAACACACTAAGTAGTAAGCACTTGGAGTTCATGTCTCTTGACCAACCTGTCCTGTAAAATACCACCAAGGGTGCTGAAGCTCAGCCAGAAATGTAGCTACATCGCTGCTCTCCCATATGGGGTGAGAGCCATAGTTTGCCAGGACTTGCAGCTGTGGCCTCAAGATTTGTGTTGTTTCTTGGAGGAGAGGGCAACTGCTGGAGTGCTTTAGAGAACACATCAACCTGCTGGATGCCTGACTCCTCTGGGTGAGAAAGGTAGCAGAAAACTGCATGGGCAGCCCAAAGAACAGGCTGCTCTGATCTTTTTAAGGTACACTGTCTCTCCAGAAGCTTTCCAACTACATTTCTGCTGAGGCACATGTATAGACGTCTATAAATGAGGGCTTGTTAGCCTTTCCCAGGCAGATGGATGTTCCAAAAAGCTTGCCTCTCCCTTCCCCCACACTAAGATGATTAACCTTATTGCAGTGAATTCAAGGTCAGCATGACCAGAGAAGATCTAACACAGCCAGAACTGTTAGGTGAGGATTGAGCCACAGCCAGCACCCAGGACCAGTCTGTGTGAGGAGGGCTTGCAGAGGCTTGGACCAAATTGCATCCAGTTTGTACCCTGTGCTGTAACCCATAAAACATTTGGCTCTCCAAAACACCACCCAGTCGTGACTCTGTTTTCTCCCGAACTGGCAAAACAAAATGCTGGAGAAAGGCAGTAGCTTAAGATTAAACTGCCTCAAGTCAATGAGGAGCATGATTTCCAAAGCAGAAAGACAAGCATAGCCCAAGTCTGTGTTGTGCCAGACAGAAGGGCATCAGCCACTAGATTATGGCCCGGATTTGCCTGCCCCTTTCTTAGTTTTAAGGATGCAGGAGGTAACAGGGCTGAGACTGCTGTTTCTGGACCATGTGTGTTCCCTTCCCTCATTCTTGAGAGAGATGAACAACTATCCTTGATTAGAAATGCCTGTAGATGTATTTACACTGAGGATGATGGCTTTGCCCCCAAAACCTCCCCTTGCAAGCTGTTCTGCTCCGTGATGAACCTCCAGGGATGGCTCTCGAAACCTGGGCTTGCAACCTCATCCCTTCCTTTTCTTGCTGTAGCTTTGCTTTGCGCACATTCACACGCGTGTGCACACATTGCGTGTCTCTATACACGCCCCTCTGCTTCATTTTTTTCTTTTCCTTTTTGGCTTCCTCTCACTGTATTGTTTTAAGTTGGTGCCTGGGCTGACCGCCAGTTTAAATTTCATCTGCCTCTCTTCTCCTCCTCCTCCTCTGCCCCCCTCCTCCTCTCCCCCTCCATCCCCAGAAGTGATACTGTTTACTTTCTCTGCTGCTTTCTCAATGTCTTTGTATGCACTGCAAGGGATATAATCACCAGCTGTGGAGAGCTTTCTGAAACTCGAACATACTCCTCAGTGCCCCGGGCTAGCGACCTTGCCATTAAAAATAAATAAATAAATACAACAATGCTGTCTTTAAAGACAAGAAAATGCATTTTTTACATCCCAAGCTGGATCTTGAACAATCATGTCTGTTTTCTCCCTCCCATATGCAGTTGGTGGGCTTACATATAGAGGAATAGCTATTTAACTAGGGGCAAAAAAAGACAACCAAAAAACCTTCCCCCCCTCCCCCCCCAAAAAATAAAAAATGAGAAAATGCAGCCCCTAAGAGCAAGGTTTTCCTTTTTAAATTTTTTTTCCCCACGATTCTGTTGTGCTGTGTTTTGCTTTATTTTTCTCCTTGGACAAGAGGAGGAAGAGTCCAGCATGGAAGTGTCAGACTTCGAAGGGCATTTGTCTGCTGGACAAAGCTTCTACAGCACTAAGGCGAAGAAAGATTAGAGGATAAAAGTGTTTGCCAGGATTTCGTCTTCCTTTTCTTCTTCCTGTGTGTGTGTGTGTGTGTGTGTGTGTGTCTCTCTTTCGGGGAGGAGGTGAAAGGGAGGTCAAACCGTGCCTACTGACCTCTGCCCCTTGCCCCCTGTGAACCAGAGGGAAGCCTTTGAAGTTGTAAAGTGCCCACAAAAACAGCAAACCAAACATGCCGCTGGCTTTTCCCTCCACTTCTCTCGGCCGCCAGCTGCTTAATGGAAGGTGACAGTACGGAGGCAGCGAGACGGAGGCTCGGCGTGCTGCACCTCCACCCCAGCCCCAGCCTGCACTTAATTGGCATGTAAAAAGCCCACACACCCAGAGCAAGGGAGAGGAGGCAACACCAAAGGGTGAAAACAAGCCCTTGCTCTCTCTCCTGGTGGCACTGGGGTGTCCTACGCCAGCCTGGGCAGCTGCGATGTGGCTGAGGGTGGCCTCGTTCCTGCAAAGTGTTGGGCTGAGGTGACTGGAGTGGGCTGGAAGGTCACTGTGGTGGCTGGAAAGAGGTGGGAGAGGTTCCCCAGATCCCTGCTGGCCCTGCCGCGGCTTCTGCTGGCACAGCTTATGGGCAATGCAGGCACCACGCTCGTGGGTGCTCCTTTTGCTCTCACAACCATTACAGGAGAATCAAGATTCCATGAGAAACAGGCAAAAGAAACTGAAAAAGCGCTTGCCTCTCTTTCGCTTTAAATTTGGACTATTTTCAAAAGCAGTACCAACATCAACAGCAGGTTGAAATTTGTTACATGTTGTCTCATGGCAATAACTAGGGCCCCCCAATCAGAGAGCATGTTAGCACTGAATGAGTGGTGAGATTTTTACTCTAATACTTAGAGCATGGTACCTGCTTTTTTTTTTCTACTGCTGTCTTTGAGGTCTATATCTTGCTCAGGGGAGGTGTAGCCTGAAGCATTTTGGATGCCCTCAAAGGACAGGGAGTTTCTTCTTCTTCTTTTTGTGTAAACACCTTTTCTGTTTCCTGGCAGACAGAGGGTTGTCTCTGATGAGAACAAGGTTTCTGCCCCAGGAACCCCTTCAACAATAGGTGACTTGTTAAGCTTTGTTGCTTTGTGCATAGGGTAACTCCTCATATACCAAAAATTATCCCTAAACCCCCATAAAGTCTGGTCCTAAACCTCAGGAAACTGGACTGGCTACTAGCTGAGCAAAAAAAAAAACAAACAAACAACAAAAAACCAAAACCAAACAACCCATCAACCACCATTCCCATCTACTGCAGGTAGGTTCATGCTGGCTGCAAAACAATTGCAGCTATGAGCCATGCACAAGTTCAGTAGTTTCTGCTGCCTTTTTCCTGTGCCTAGTGTGGTTTTCACCCCTTGATGCTGAGCAGGAAATCCCAGCCCAAATGAAGTCAAACTGAGATTTGTCATTGACTTAGTGGAACCTGGGACTTTGCTCCTTATCTACAGCAGCAGCATTCAGGGATTCATATAGAATAAAACTCCTTTGGCTCTCGTTCTTCCTATGCTTGTGAGTGCCCAGATAAGCCCTGTGGGTTCCAGCTGGCATTTCTGATCTCACGCGTCTGAGGCCTGATAAGGTGTTACAATGTCCAACATACAAAATCCTGTTCCACAGTTTTACCTCCTCTGTTCCTGTATGTAATTTTTTTTCATACTTGAAGAGAATGTGTCATTCCTGGCTGATAACCTGTAAAGAATACAATAGTTAACTATAGCTAAATAATTAATGTGCTGTGTGTCAGTAGTGACTGATGCTCAAAGCATCCAGAGCTGAAACTGCTCTTTTTTAAAATTCAAATTCAGCTGTGTCCAGCACAACTATTAGCATGGATTAAGTCAACACCTTTTAGTCCTTCTGAGTTCAGTAAAATCTTCTATTTCATGTTTGCAGTTATTGTATGATCTCTCCATAGCACCTTTACAGAAGATCTGATTTTATCATCTGGAATAGCTGAGCTTTTACTCCTCCTATTGAGAACAGGACTCCATTTTATGCACATATCTAGTGATGCACAAAGTAGCTGCTTCTTCTTCTTCCATCTTTAGCATGTGTCAGACTTCATCAAAGTTCTAAAATAAATAACAGTCATAAAGAAAAATAGTGTTTGTTACAACTCTGCCATTCCAGGCTATGAGGCAGAATCAGGTTCCCCATCTCAGATTCTGTTATTTCCCTCTGGGCTCATACCATGCTTACCACATAGAGAAGATTTCAGGAATTTGCTGTCATTGTGTAATATTCACCATTTAGTGTAGGGAACCTATGTCAGGCAGCCTAAACATTGAGTGTGGACTAAGAAGAGGGGAAGGCACCTCTGGGGGCGGTTTGGACCACATAAGTAGAACAGGAGCTAGGTTCCTACCCTCTGGGCTCTGAATCATGTTCAAAAAATGTCTGCCCTTCTCTCTGGAGTTTGCAGGGAGTCTCAGTTTCTAATTTGGACAACTCAGCGCGGTCCACATGGTGAAATAGTGTAAGGACCCCCCTGCGTGTTTACTTGAACATCCATTAGAATGAGGCTGTGCTCACAGTGTCCTCAGGCTCCTCTTTGAGGGGAGCTTCTCTAGGAATGACTGGTTGTTATTGCATTTTTCACCTTGAGTTCCAACTTTAAAGTAGGACCTGCTTTCACAGATTTATTTATTTTTATTTATGTATTTATTTGTTTTAGGTGTAACTCCTTTCTGTCTCCTCTACAGACTCTGTTCTCCTTGCATATGTTGAAGAATATTTTTTGCTTGAGTGTGCCACTGCTATAATTTCTGTAACTGTCTGCTCATTGCAGCACTGGTTTACCCTTGTGCAAAATTTGACTTCGCACCCTGAAGAAATGTCCCATGCTTTAGTGCTGAGTGTGCTCAAGTTCCTTCCCTGCTTGCCAATACCTGTATTTAAGGAGAGCAGCCAGTGCTGGCCCTCAGAAGGTTCTGCCCATGAAGAAGCCAAGTCCATCTTCTTCAGCAACTTCGTTTGAGCCTAACTTTGTATTATAGCAGAAATATGTGGCTTCCTAAAGAGTCTGAGTATTCCCACTTTTGTGACCTCAGATCTGTGGCCTAGGATGCCAGGGGACTGAAGAGCCATATTTTGTTCCATGATCAGAATATCAAAGCTCCTCCATACTTGGCTCTGTTATTGGTTTAGCTGTGTGCTCTTAGGTAAGATAAATTCACCTCTGCCTGTCTCTGTGTGGCTGCCTGCAGTGCAAAACAATGACATTTCCTTTGCAAAATCTTTCATGGACTATAGCAATGCAGGAATTTTCCCTTTAAAGAATTTTCTTATATTATTTCAGTTTTGCCTGCGATGTCCACATAAGAAGGTGGATACTCCTGTGGGTGAGCCAACTCCCTATCAAGAAAATGGACTGTCTTCAGCATGGCTGGAAGCTTTTCCAAATGTCTTTGTTTGGCAGCTTGTGATCCCCTCAATAGGCCCACAGTAGGGGCACCCCTGGCGTCCAGGGTCTCAAGGCTTAACACCTATCTCAGTTTCAGTCTGTGTGGTTTCATGTAGCACTTCCTTCCATTTGCTGTCCTTTTTCCACCCAGGCATTTAGGCAGCTTCCCTTGTTCCCCTTTTGTTAAGCGCTGATTTCATCTTGGTAGCCCACATAATAAATAGAAGTGCTGCAAATAACTTGCCTTTATTTTTTTTTTTTCTGGGGGGGGGGGAGGGCAGTATTTGTTTGTTTGGGTTTTTGTTTGTTTGTTGTCTTTTTTTTTTTTACCAAGCACTTAACTACAGGATATTAATGTCAGATAAAATCTCCAAACCATCCTGCTGATGACCACATCAGCATCTCATGGTTCCAAAAGACTTTGTATAGTCTTTCTCTTTTTTGATACCTATGAGAAGCTTTAGAGATGAAAAGACAAGCACCAAAACCTCCTCTCTTGATCTTAGTTCTCTCAGATACCACTTCTAGTGTCCTAGAGATGGTGAGATGCCCAGCAAAATGTTCAAAGATCATCTGAAAACATTAAGGCTACATGGTTGGACAGACTGAGTGCTGATCTGTGGTGCAAAGGCATTTTGTCATGATATTGTTTGAGCATGTGTCTCTCAGCTGCTTCCCACTTACCATTTTGGTATGTATGGTGTCATGAGAATGTAGTGGGTGAGATAATATTGTCAATGCATATTATGACTGCAAAAACCTCCAAACACCAGTAGTTTTATCTCAGTGGACTAATGTGACCCCAGGTAAACAAAGGCCTAGTTATCTGTTCGCCCTGCCTGATACACATTGCAGCCTACATGGCATAAGTCTTTGTATTGTCATGCTCCTGTGTGATTTGTTTTTCTTCAAGTTTGCATCTGGAAACCAAGTCAGAAAAGCAGATTTATCCTGCAGATAACATTGAAATTGCGATTGCCAGCCTTTGAGAAACAGATTTATTAATCATCAGATTCCTCTGTTTCTTTTCTCAGTTTATATCACCATCTTAAGGTAGACAACAGGGATTGTAGCCCCAGTAGAGAGCTTATATTTCAGTATTTAACACAGGAATTCTTGTGTACAAACAGTGTGAGCTCTGGGGCCATCTGTAACAAGCACAATTCTGGGAAGCATTGACTGCACCATTTTTAGTGTCCATGCATTTAAAGGGCAGGTTGATTTCTGCTGCTCGGCATCCATCAACACATAATGATATGGTCCTCCTGTTCTTTTCTGAAATGTACCTTTTCATTTTAGATCTTCTCGAAAGAGAAAGAACTTTAGCATATGCAGACACAACGGGTTCATTGCCACTCATGGCCCCCACTATGTGCCATTCATTCTGTACTGAAGATGAAGCTTCAATCCCCCTTCTGAGAGGGACTTAAGCAAGCCAGAGCTCTGTGCTTGTACAAATATTCACACACAGTCTGAAACAACCCATCAAGGATTATTCCTGGAATGATTAGGGACAAGTCCTAACAAGCCTTCATAATAATGCAGACTATTTAAAGCTTCTGAGGGCCAGGATCATATGGCAAAGGGCAGGGTAAATGAAAACAGGGTAATTTCTGATTACATGAACGTGCTAAAATGGGAGGTGGGGAATGTTTCTGTGAGTCTGGGGGGGGGAGTTGACTGGAAGGAGGGGAACATTATAATAATAGTTAGCATTTATGTAACTCTTCATGTATTTAAACCACTGCACAAACACTGACTGGGGAGGAACTGGAATGCGCTGCATGATACCCAAGGGAGAGCTATTTTTTTTTTTAATATTTTTTTTTTAGTATTGATCTAGGGTAACAAGTAGCTCCAGTCAGGGGAACAGCAGCATGGCTTGCCTGGCATGTGAATGGGTGTCACTTATTGAAGCAGGGCCAGAGGGATGCAGAAAGAAATGGGCATGGCTGTGGTGAGTAAAGCATTCTCTGGGGAGCAATGGGGAGAGCTGGCTATGTCATGCCTTCTCTTGTGCCCTTAGGAAGGTGCAAGAGCCTTAAAGTGCCATGTAAATCTCCTTGACGTGATCATATATTGTCCTTGGCTAACTATTAGCTTGGCAAAATGTGAACAAATAGGTGCCATGATCAACAGCTGTGATTTCTCTCCCCATGGGGTCAACACCAGCTTGGGGGGCTTTGAAGTTAGATGGAAAAAAGCATTTCCCCATAGCTATGATGACATGATGAGGTGAGGACAACTGCAAGTCCAGCTGCTACCAACACCAGGCCTATGAAGGAGCAGCAGGATACTTGGACACTCTCACTTAGGAGATGTGTCCTCCATCAGGTTGTCCTTCCTCCTCTGCTGCAGAGCATCTGTGATTATACAAACAGAACTGCAGCAAATCCTAGCAGATACAACAGGCCTTGCTTGTGCCTCTTTTCACAGCATTAACTCTGGGTTTCTTAGAGATCATGGTGCTACCTACAGTCTCTTTTACTGTTGCCAAATTTTTTTTTCTATAGTGGTTGAGAGGCACTTGTGAGTGCCTCAGTTCCAGGATGCCTGGGAAGCAGGTGCATCTGCTTTTGAAATGACTGGGAATAGGGCTGAGTGGATGACTGATACACCAGGGAAGATGGGAGGAATCAAACAACTTTTTCTTGACTTCCTTGCTGAACTAAAAACTAAAAAAAGGAATTTTTTTTCCATGTACAATGAAGCACTCGAGGTTCTAGACTTGACACAAACAAAAAAAGTTATAGCAAGATAAAATCTCATTTCAAATGGAAAATTCAGGTTTCCCTAAACAAAATGACTTGATTTTTACCCGCTTATGCTTATTTTCTTGCAGAAAGAACCAAGTCACCAGAGCCACTAGGGTAGTAGTTTTCATCCACTGTTTAAAACCATTGTTCAGTGAAAACATTTCCCTTATACTCCCTCTGAGCATCTCTATGTGCATCATGCTTTTTTTCATGTAGGATGCAATACTGGACTCATACTACATACTGTTTCCAAGATCTTTCTTTTTGGCTTTGATTTTTCTTACAGACTTTACAAAGGATTGCAGAAGAGGTTGAGAGAACTGATGAACACCTTCTCAGTTTCAGTTTCTCCAATGGAGAGGAGAAACAATTTATTTGATTTTCTGTTTACAGCTCCCATTTTCACGTGTGCCTCCAGGGTGGAAATGGATTGAGACAGCTGCTCTGCTGTCCAGTCCTGGCTGGAGGTTCTTGTATCCCACATGCCTGGATTTATGGTATATCTTACTTCTTCTTCCCAGGTGACACCTGAGTGCTATTTTATGTAATATTTTTCTTCTGATTCAGGCTTTTCCTGATGACTGTCAATTCTGAAATATCTTATTCTCTCTAAATGGAAAGATCTGTCTTGGTCTTTGAGAGCTTCCTGGGATGTTCCTTCTTGTGGACTTTAAGTGTTGTGCAGAGTATTTTTTCTGTTCTCCATGCTTATGACATGAAAATGGACTAGAGGCTTTGTACTCTGTAGTACTGTTTCTGACTGCTGCCAGAGAAGAGCTGTTGCATTGAGTATTTTCTTGTGCCAATGCACTCAGCTGTTGCATACATGAACTGAATATTTGAGGGCTACCTTTTCCTGCCTTCTCCTAAGTGCTCCATTGTTTGATATCCAACCTAATGGCTTGGCAACCTCACAAGAAGTGCCTTTGTCTTATTGACAGACTTGGCCCATGTTGCAAATGTCAACCCAAGGTGTCAAAGTGAGTCACTGCACACGCATGTATCTAGAGAGGATTTTCCATGCAACGTGATGAAGTCATTGACAGCCGTGTTGAGCAACTGTCGGTCATGAATCATGGGGATTAGTGACTGAGGAACGCTCAGGCTGGGGAACCAACACATGTAATCATCTAGAATGACATGAACATAGAACAAATTAATTAATAATCGACATGTTCTTTCCACTCACTTGGTCCCAATTGTCCCATTGGTCAGCCTAATGTTTTGTGCATGCTCTTGGCAGGCTCCATTAGTGCTCCACTTCTTATGTAGGGCAAGTAAAAAGTCTCTGTTGCTTGCCTAAGGGAGTTAGTTGCCAATGAATCTGGCTACTTGCAGGTAACTAGGGAGCAGCAAGACTTCCTAGTGTGAATTCTACTCTCTGTTGTGCCCCCTTGCTTATTGTTTTGTTGTTTGTTGGGTTTTTTTTGCATCAGTTTCTTTACATATTCCTCTTCTGCTTTTTTGTCCCCATTCTTTCACCCTCCCCTTACTTCCCCATTTTCCCTCCTCTGTTTTGTCTCCCCTTTGTTGTGCAGAGAAAAGAATTGTGCTAGAAGATACTTTTTGTGTTTGTCAGCCAAAATTCTGTGCTCTCTTCCTGTAAATATTTCAGTTTCATCATGAGACAGCATTCGTTTGTTAGCATTTTTTTGACTGAATGGGCAGCATATTCTTCTAATGTTTGTTTCTTCTGGGAAGTTTTTCTTGGTGTTTTTTGATGTCTTAGTTTTTTATTAGCATTTCCTCTTGCCAATGTTTTGCTGCGGAGTGCCGCCTGGGCTTACTATGAATGTTTTGGTATGAGGCAAAAAGAATTCATATTTCTGGAGGATTTATTCCCTTGGTATGTGCTTTGGGCAAGACCCTGTCTCCGTTAATATGCCAAAGGCAAAAATTCTCATGGATTTCTTTGAGGAGCAGGACTGAGTCTCGCTTTTGCACCCATGAAGGATTGCTCTACCCCACGCAAGTCCTTAAGGGAGAGGGCTGGCTTGGACAAGAATGGGTGAGGCAGGGCTTGCGCATGCCATCTCCATGGGACAGTACTGAAACACACAGCAGACTTGATCATAGCACTGAAAGGCATCAGCATCACAAGCTTGAGTCCCCACTTCCCATGCAATAAAGCATCAAAACTTCTCAGAGCTCATGGTCAGTGTTGCTGGACTCATCAGCATTCAAAAGTCATGAGGCAAGTCTTGACACACCATGATGCTGGATGAAAAAATCACAAGACTGAAATATGTACCTACTTCTTTACAGCAGCTGCCTGGTTTGTGAGCCTGTAAGTGTGTTCAGATAATTCAGATGCAAATCGCATCTCCAAGTTTTCCTAAGCAAGCATGAAGGTGGCTAGAAAATGTTTTTTATTAACAAAAAAATGTACTTTTCACCTGATTGCAAGACCTGGAGTGTCAGAAATGGACTGACTGTTGCAACAGTTGGGGTAAAATGGAGAGCACTGCTATGTGCTGAGGTGAGCTGGCATCCTAGGAGGGACAGAAGCAGTTCAGGGAAGTGATGGGGAGATGCAAGACCTCTTCAGCTGGTTAACTTGGGTCTTTGGGATGCAAACCAGACAACTGAGTATGTGTTTCAGCTGCTTCTAAATAAGAGAAATTATGACTTTAGAGGGAAGGAGGCTGCAGACTGCTGAGACCTGAAGCTGAGTGTATGCTCTGCTAAATTTTCATTGCTCTGAGCAGGGTAACTACGACAGAGGTAAGTCTGGTAACAGAAGATTGCAGTCGTGTGTTATAGAGACTGATGACTACTGACTCTGAGATCCAGCATTAAAATACTTCACAGAAGAACAGATAGCACGTGAGCTGAGTCACTGGATCACATCTGGGCTAGGTTTGAGAGCTGAGCATATCTGCAGGTAGAAAGAATGTTTTGTTCCTGGATTGTGTGTGTGTGTGTGTGTGTTAGGGAAGGCACGAGAAATACAGATCATCTGATAGTGTTTCCTGCAAATGCTTTTGAGCGTAGCTCAAAAAAAAAAAAGTTCAGTTTTCTCATTTGACAGTAAAATGCAAGCAAGGCAAAATTTGAAAACCATCTCAGAAAAATAGTAGAAAACAGCTCTGAGAACTTCCAGTTTTAAAAGACACAAATGAAAACATTTTGTTAAAGTGTTCTTTATTTTCCCCCCTCACCTTCTCATCAACTTTTATTCTGTTTTGCCATGAAAAGAGAGGCAGCAGAGGAAGAATGAAGAAAATAAAGCTGAAAAAGTTTCTTGGTTTTGTGAGGTTTTTTTAACTTAAAAATTAAAAAAAAAATTGAGGAAGGGGAAGAGAAAATGCTAGTAAATGAATTTTCTTTTGAATGCTGTTCATTTTTAAAAAAAATTTTGAACAATTCAGTTATAGTTTGAGTAATTCCACGCATGGAGATAGAAGATTGGTTTCAGAATTCAAGTTCTACATTCAAAATTCAAGTTGTGGATCCGTGGTTCTTCTTAAATACAAATGTAGGTAAACATATATGACCTAGAGCAGTTCCTGCAGAATAATGAGGCTATTTGTTTGGCATAACCCTTATTCCCCACCTACTTAGGATATGTTTGGTTTTCAGTGACTAACTGGAATGATGATTAAAACCTCTGTCTGGACAGCAGCCGCTTGCCTTCAAGAGCAGTCTGACTTCCATCTCCACCATAAATAGCTATATACAGTTTGGCATGTTTCTTCGAAGAAGTTTTTTGGACAGTCTTAACCTGATTTTCCAGGAATCTCCTCTTCCTTGTACTTGGAAAGTATTAAGTAGTGCCTTTCTCTTTCCATGCCTATAATGCATCCCAAGGGTCCAGATGTAAGGTGAAGTCCAATGATTCAATGCTGAACATAAGTACAGTAACATCAAAGAAAAGAGAGGGGTGAGGAAAGAGTTTATGACCAGGAGGTTGTTCAACAATGTAGCTTCCTTCATATGCATCCAGTTGTGGATGCTTGGTTTGGAGCTAATGGACAAATCCATGCTGTACATGAGCCCTGGCTTTCAATGTTGTGCTAGTGAGTTAGGTTGCCATTCAGGCTACACCCGAGGTGGAAATGGAAGCTAAAGTACACATGGCTCTTGGGCATATCTGTACGTAATAAAGCAGGTTAGAGAAGCATCTTCTTTTGAAGTCCTCAAATGAATGTCCTCTCCTCAACAATTCTCAATTAATAATCCTTTTCTTTCTGCCCCAGTGGGGTGCACTGTGCCATTTCTCAACAATGCATGCATTTTCTTTCTGTTGAAGTGCTATGGTGTTACAGTTTTCAAATTAAAAACTGAATGTGTTTGAATATTTTTTCCCACACAAGCATTTCTTTGACTTGCAAATTCCTTTTCTGTTAAAAGTGTCAGTAGTAGATTTTTAACCCATTCTAAGAAACTTTCTGCTGTCAAAAATGACTAACATCCTAAACTCTCTTAGGAATTGTTTGTTCCCATTTTCCTTGCTGAAAAATGATGATTTCTGGAATTTTTTTATCTTTTCTCTTCTTAGCATTCTATTTGTGTCTTCATAGTTTTTTCTCATCCCTGTATAGCATTAAACTTTAGAAAGAGTGATATTTCTGAACATGGAAATTAACAGAAATGGCACAGTAGCTCAGCTGGGATTAAAGAATTGATTTAAGCCAAGTCTGATCTACAGGGAGAACTTTTCTGAAACCAAAATGCTCCTACAGGGTTTTTTTTAGCTTAATAACTTTGTTAGTCCAGTCTATAGTTCTACAAGGATTTCTGAATAGATCTTGTTCACTAATAAATTCCAAATAATTCTTGCTGGCTCTTGGACTTCTTCTCCATTAGATTTTATTATAGGACTTTTTACATAATGGGAGTACACAAACAGGAGATTTGGAGCCACAATTGCAGAACTCTTTGTTCTGGGGTTGGGAAATCAGTTTCCAGATGTGGACCATGTTGGCGGATTTTTCCTTTTTTTTCCCCCCCCTTTTCTTTTGTATGTGTATGTCTTTCTTCCTCTTTTGGCCAGGAGTGAGAGAAGGAAATTAAGATGATGAATGAAATAATGAAAATAATAAAATAACAATGGTAAAAATCCCCTTTGTTCATGAGTCATGACTCAGCTGAGGGCAGCAGCAGGAGTGCTGCTGTGAGTCTTCTCTGATGTCAACAGCAGACATCACTACATGTTTAGGTACTTTGAGTGGAAGAGGTGGAATCTGGGAGATGCATGGAGAAATTTGTTAAGTAATTAGAGAGATTCTTGGGTCCATGTTCTCTCCCACGCTCCAGTTTCTTTGTGCCACTCTGGAAAGACAACAGATCTCCCCAGCTGAGGGTTTTCCCAGCATGGGGTAGTCCACAGATGGCAAAGTTGGCTTCTAAATTAACTTCCCACAGCACAGGGTGTGGAGGGGGTGGGCTGTCACCAGCTGATGAGGAAGAGAGCTGCTCTGAAAAGGACTCCCAAAAGTCAGGACAATCCTTCTTGTTTCAGCAGCACTCTGGCTGTGGAGCAAATACTCCAGGTGTTGGTGTGAGTCAGGCTGTCTCCTTTCTCTCTCCTCCTTCTGACTTCTTCAAGGGAAAATTAAGCACCACACAGAAGTGACATTGTGTGCTTACTCATCACAATACCCATGACTGACCACCAAAAGGGGCCCCCAGTGTGGCTACTGAAGAAAGACCCAGGGCTGGAGATGTCTGCAGGACAAAGCCTTTTGCCAGGGTTTCATGAGTGAGGACATTAGGACTAAGATATATTAGTGTTGTACGTGCTACTGCATCTGTCGAGGCAATCAGGTCCTAGTCAGTGCCATCACTTCTATTGTTCTGCAGACATCTGTTTCATTCCAGCATGGGGAAGGACAGCAAAATAATTTCTTGTTAGATATCTATTAGCAGGGGTTTAGCCGAAGATCTCTAGGAGTGAATTCTGAGACAGTGAGCTGAGACAGAGACTTTAAGTTGCACTGTGTCTCTAATATGTCCACATGCTGACACTTCTGTGGTGAGTTACTGAGTCCCCCAGAACTGTTTGGTGTTGCCTGTGTAGACAATCTGGGCAGACACTGAAGATAAGGGAGGACACTCAGCTCTGCTAACTCTGAAGGTTTTGTTTCCTCTGAAATCACCGCTTTTCAAGTTGTGGACACATCTGGAAGTAACAGCAAACATGTGTAGCTTGTGGTTTTTGAGGATAGGAGATGAGATTCATATGCAAGGGTGGGAGGGGGTGCCGTTTATGTCCTGATAGTATGACCTCGGAGGCAATTGGAGACAAACTGGAGGTAGAGGAAGAGCTCCCCAGATCAAAGAGAGATGTCCATCCATCTCTGCCATTCCCTCTGGAGGATCTGGGAGGTTATTCTTGAGTGTAATGGACACACACAGAAGTTGTAACACATGACTCACTCTGGTGGTTATAATGAGATTTGCACCCCCTACTTAGGTGATGAGGCACAAGTCTCAAGTCAGGTGGGTGATGGATGCTCAAAATAATCCTGTCTTTACAGCTGTGGTTGCAGCTAGGATATTTACCATAGCCTGGGAATAATAAACTCTTTTACCTAAACTGGATATTTAAGAATATAGTCACAAAGAAAGTACAGCTCTGAGCCCCTTTGCTGGTTGTAAAGATTGTTGAGCTAGAGAGCTTGGGAGGTATCAGGTATCTTTGATTTATCATTAGATTTTTTGCTTTAGTCCTTTGTGGTTTTGGGTTTCCAGGGGTTGAACCATATTTTGGCCATGACCAAACTCTGATCTATCTGCCTTTACATTAGTTTGACTCTACTATCCATCTTTACATTGTGTGAAGTGCTTTCAGTTTCAACAGCAGGGTGAACTCCTCACTTGAGTTCATGGAGTCCCTTGTCTGGTCCTGCTTTTGGGATTTTAAACTCTGTTTTGGAGACAATTTTATTATTATGCTGATTTTTTTCTTATTTTTTTTTTTAAATATGTACTTATATTCTGTTTAAATACGATTCTTTCAAGAAGTCCTCTTTAAGATTGTAATTTTTGAATGGGGGGGGGAGTGTGAGCAGGACATCCTTGTTTTTACAACAAAAAGGTCCATTCAACAACAGAGGTTTTCTGGTGTTTCCTCCTGATGACTGAATCAGAGGGGTCACTAGGATGGGGTAACAAGTGAAAGAGAAGATAGTGTTTGACCTTTCTGTCACAATTTTTCCTTTGATGGGGTACATGCTGTCTCATGATAAGATGGACAAGTATCATGGAATGGAGAAAAATGTTCCATTAAATGTTTCTATCAGAATAGCAAGATTATGCTTCTGGGTTTGGTATCTCAGTGTCTTGGGGAAGAAGGAGGAACATGATTTTTGCTGTGTCAATGTCTGTGTTTTTTTTTGAGTGTTCTTTCCTTTACGTTGTTTCCTTTTGATTTTCCAATGCTATGGAAGAAGTCAAAATAGCAAGAGAAGCAGAAGTGACAGTTCACGAGATTGCTGCTGGTTTCCAGCTAAATCTCTGTGCCTGGTATTTCTTACTTCACAGGCACTTCCGAAGAGCTGTTGCCAGCAAATGGGAAACTCTGTGTACAAGGGGTTTGGCAATATTTAGGCAGGCTGAATCTGCATTTTCATTTGCAAGGATGAGCTGACTCTTGGAACTGGTCTACTGTGACTTTCAAAGCTTTTTGAAAATCAGAACTTGAAAATCAGAAGGAAATGCCAGATTTCCTTTGCTGTCTACCTTGGTAGTGCAGTAGTCACAGGAAACATGGGTGATGCTTGCAAACCTAAGCAGGTAGGAGCAGTGCTTGAGTTGGAAGTAACCAGAAGGTAGCTGACCAAAGATAATCATGTGGCATGGGCCTCCTTGGAGCTGAAGCCATAAAGGAGTCATCTGCATTTCATTTCTCTCATTTACATCCCATCAGGACACATTTCCTGAGGATCTGAATTGAGAATAATTTCTCAGAGGAACTACTATTCCCTAAATCATATAAAATAAGACACACAGTCTGTGTCGATGAGCGAACCCGTTTGGTCTTTAAGCATTTTCATGAATCCTTTGTATCTTTGAGTTGAATAGCTCCAATTGCATGGCAAGATGGAATGCCAAAATGAATGAAGAGGAAAAAGGAGGAACAATAACCTAAACCAAGCACTTATATTGGAAACAGGACCCAGGGAAGAACAAGCAACTGGTGGCTCTGTAGGCTGTCTCTCTCTCTCCTGCAAATCTCTTTCACCGATGAGACAATGCAGGAATAAAACAGAAGTATCTTTCAGATTGTAAACAGCATGTTGGCAGATGAGTGGACATAAGTATCAGAGATGACATGAGTGGCCTTAGCCTCCAAACGTTACTACAGGCTCATATTCATAAGCAGATTTTTGGTAGTTTGTTCAAGCAAGGAAAGTGAGTACATTTGTCACTCCACCAGCAGTGCAGCTGTGCAGGGCTTGCACAGGGTGATTGTCCTAGCACACAAATCCCAGATGCTGTCAAAGTCCCATGTTACCCGACAGAAAAACTGTGGTAGCACTGCTTAAAAAAAACAAAAAGGAAAGAAAAAAAAAGAAAAAAAGCCCAAGAACAACTAACTGCCTTTAAAAAGAGAATTACTTTTGATGTCTGCGTGGCCAGCTGTGACATCCATCTGCTATTCTCCTTCACAGCATGTTCAATGCTGCTGAAGGTATGGGTGAGAAATCTACCTGGTGGTTTCAAATTCAGCATGTGCCTTGAAATGAGGACTCAGATGGGCAATATCAGTGTGATTGTAGGAGCATCGTTTCTTTAGCCTCAGTAGTGGGAAGACAAAAACCTCATGTGTTTCAGTAACCAATTGTTAGCTAACAACTACTCACAGTTTTATTTAATCCTTGAGTGCTAATAGAGAAGCAGCAACATGATTGTTTAAAAATCACAGTCTTTCATTAAAAATATTTTCTGAGGCTTATTAGTTAAGAAACCAATGTATCTAATGTGTCACAAATAATACATCTGAGCAGACACCATAAAAAATAAAAGCTATGCATTGGCCAAATACCACTTCTGGTTATATTGTGTAACCCAATGGAGAAGATACATGTAAATGAGAACAAGACGCACCCCTATAATTGTAACTGTATAGAATTATAGGGAGCTTTGACCACAAAAAAGTAACTGAAATTGTCAAAATGCTGACTCTTTGCCAGATACCTTGGGGCTGAGTTTGACATCCACTGTGATGTGTTGTTTAGGGAGAGGACTCAGAGGGAGAAATGTACCTCTGTCCTGAAAACCCCTGCCTTGAACTGGGCCAGATGCCCAAAAGTGGTGTGCTGTATCACAGCATCTCAGTTTATCCCACCACATTTATTCTCCCATGGTTTTTATTGATGCTTTGCCCTTTTTCTTCTTCCCCTCAATGACTCAGTCTTGAACCTACTAAGATGGTGGTGTTACTGCCTTTGAAGTTGAAGCAAGTCCATCTATCTGTTGGTACTGACATTCTGTGCACAAGACACCCGTGGGTTTCATGCCAGTCCTGAGCTGC
The DNA here is from genome assembly GCF_025592945.1 of Manacus candei. NCBI lineage: Eukaryota > Metazoa > Chordata > Aves > Passeriformes > Pipridae > Manacus > Manacus candei. Next base: position 4,686,529 of record NW_026138108.1, read on the forward strand.
CAGTGCTTCCTCTGCCTCTTAGGACACTTGAAGTTTGGATCCCTGAAACCACAACCTTTGCTCATTTGACTGAGTACAATGCTAGGAAAAAAATTGTGGTGCTACTCCCTTGAAAGCTGATGCTGGCAATGAAAGGAAATTCCTGGATTTGAATGCTTGTCTGTTTACTTATTTATTTACTTTTGTGTTCAGCAGTGGGAAAATATTTTCATCCTTCTCCTTGTCTTGTCAAAAACACTTTATTCATCACAGCGGGCACCAGAGTGCAAAACTGGACTGCAATAATTTCTCCTCATCCCGGATCTTTCTTGGTCGTCAGTGAAATGCTGCAAGGCTGGGAGAAGACCCGTGAGGGATTTCTGAGGATGAAATGGCCACCCTCATTTTGCAAGTCCACCACAACCAGCTTATTCCTCCCATCGCCTTGGGACATCGGCTCCATGCCCTGTGATGCTGGTCTGCCACACATCGTTGGTGGAGCTGCCAGCGCTCGCCTTGCCTCTCTGAATGGAGAGGGCATGCCCTGCCACTCCGCCTGCCTGTCTTGCCTTTTGCTTTATCCTGTCTGTGAACTCCTGACCTTGATTGCTCCTTCTCCTCGCCCATGCTCCCCTCCCTCTTCCAAACTCCAAGACGGTCTCGTGTTTCTTGGAATTCGGCAGCGTGAGGGCTTCTTGTTGATTGGTATAAACAATCTTAAAGGTCACATTTTCCCCCCCCTGCAGAGGGAGTTAGGGTGTGTGTGTGTCTAAAATAAAAGGCTTCTCTCAAATTAACAACCACAAGGATGTAAACATGGAAGCCAAAGGGAGCTGTTCACTAGCAGTGTGAAATGTGCCAAAGAAGCCCTTCGGGGCTTTCTTAGGAAAGAAAATGTGGACACAAGATGTGGCATGCTCTTGTGGCTGACTGGCAGGGAGAGGTCAGGGTGCCAGAGGATAGTGGCAATCATGCCCTGCATGGATGGTGACATTGGATTTGAGCAGCTTTGTTTGTGCCAGGGCTGGCACTGGTCATCCCGCTAAGCTGGGGGGGGAATGCAGAAGTCGTGGTGGCTTTGAGCTGCAGGGGCAGGAGGCCTGGAGCTGTGGGATAGCATTTCACTCATCCAGGCGCTGGGTGCCATCCAGCTCCTAAAGCCGGTCGGCTGCCTTTGTGGACTTCAGTGAAAATTGGGTCAGAGCCCTGTCTGGGGAGAGACTTGTGGAAAACAAGCACAAAGCAAACGTAGGTGCTCAGAGCTTATGTCTGCTTTGGGCTGAATCACAGCCAGATCTCCACTCCAGAGGTTTATGCGCTTGGTTACGTGAGTTCAAGTACAGCGGGGAGTCACAGTCTTGACAAGCTTGGTTGTGCCAGGAAAACCCTTTGTAGGTGCAGCCTACAGTGGGATGAGAATCCTTTAACTGCTGTAGTTTGTCTAATCTGGGGAGAGAGTTTAAATGCGAAAGGACAGCACCTCTTCTTATCTTAATAAATTTTCTGGTATCTGAAAGGCTGTGTGGGTTTAATGTTTTCTAGCCCAGTCCAGCTTTAGGGTTATTAAAGCTGCTTTGCACTGTGCTCTCCCCTGGTGTGTTGCAGGAGAGGAGGAATGTTTTGGGATGTTGCATGGTAGCCGCTGCCTCTTTGCCAAGGCTTCAGAAGTGAGCAAGCTGAAAAGCTGTATTTCAAAACTGGCCCATATCTTCAGGAAACACAGCAAAACTTCATATCCCAGCAAACTTCTCTGAAGTACAAATTAACATAAGTTCATTGAAGAGAAATCTGTAGAGATTGCTAAATGTGTAGTGATGTCATTCTTAAGAAGTTGCTGAGTAAAAATTTTTGGAAATGAAGAGAACACTGGGGGAAAGTATTAAATATGTCTGCTGAATTTTATTCCTCCTTATATGTCTGTTTTATCCACTGCTAAAGACAAGATACCCAGTTAGATGAACTTTCAGTCTGGCTCAGTAAGGCCACTCTTTATTTTCTACATCTAACTCAGCTTTCTGTGGTCTGATCCCCTTTCTGAAGGAGATAACCAGGCACAACTTAGTGCAGTGTGCATTAATGGGCATGTTCATAACCCTGTTTGCCTTGACTGGTAGATGTAGGCAAACTAGGGCAGATCTAATTCCAGCACCCAAGACCTGAGAAAGTATTTTGCATGTTTTTTCTAGCCAATTTTCTAAGGAAATAAACTTTATGCAAATGTATATTGTATATGAACCTGTGCCCCTGCTTGTCCCTCCATTTCCTTCCTTAGGACTCTCAAGCCGATTTAAATCTAATTTATGAAGGGAGTAGAGATTTCAAAAATAATCCGGTTTCTACAGATATAGTAAAATTTAGAGCTGGTGAGGAGGCATGTCCCACTAATGGGTGTAAATCTCAGAACTTACTCAGACACAAAAAATTACGCAGGGAGAAGATGTTAGGAAAAAACTCAACCATGAGAAATGCTTCCTGGGCTCAGTAAGCATACCAAGGATACCAACTCTCATTAGATCTTCTCCTTTTTCTCTTGTTTATTTCCCTAAACCTCTACTCATGCCAGTTCATGTCCTGAATGGAAGTAGAATCTCGGAAAAAGTAAGAAAACAATTTTTTTTTGACTGGTATTACAACAGAGATCTCTGAGATGCCCAGAGATCAGGATCCCTTTGTTCTTGGGTGCTTTCCATCTCATACACAATAAGAGACAATCCCTGGTCTGAAGGGTTTAAAACACCAGATGCAGACTGAGGAGGGAAACTGGGTCACCAACTCACACTCCAGGTTTGCATCCTGGCTTGAGGGCTTTGAGTTTGCTTTCTCCCCCTAATCAAGGGTCCTTGGGGCCATGCAGTTCTAGCTGCCCTTGTAAGAACTCCTCAAAATCTTGTCCAGATTGTAACTGAGCTTATGATGATGCTAGTGATGCTCTCATTGAGTTAATGCTTGAAAAATGAGGTGCTATTTGCCTCCATGTCTAAACCAAAAATGACTGCCTACATCCCTCCTCTTGCTCCAGAGAACTTTTATAAGATGACAAATAGTCCATTTCTATCTTCTGTGGGGTGGGAAAGGAAGGGAGGTGGCAGGTTTGAGAAGATGCATTTGTGTTCTAAATTGTATGGGTATTTTAACTATTGTCTGCTTTGTTAGTCTGTTGCTAAAGGGCAGCAAACTTCATTCCTGTTCCCAAATGTTGCGTGGCTGAGAGATGAGATCAGACTGTCTGAGAGTCGTTTGCTGATACATCACCTTTGTTTAAATTCCTAGCATGTTATGTTTTCTAACAAAAAAAGTGCCTGAAAGAACTACTGGTGTCCCAGAATGATTGTAAATGTTGAATTTCTCTCAACATAAGTTTGAAAACTGGACAAAAATTTCTCAAATTTAAAGTTTTGCTGTAATTTCAGGCTTGATAAGGACTTCATGGGGGTTCATTGAATGAAAATAGTAAATGGTTAGAGAGAGAGGGCTCCAAAGCAACTAAGAAATAAATTACTTATTTGCCTGTCCTTCAGTGCTACAGTGGACAATTCCAAACTATTTTTGCTGAAAAAATCAGTTTTAGTTAAATGGAACACTTCAAGGAGAATGATAATTGCCATAAGCAATAAACTGTTGTAGGACCTGAAATACTAACCCCAGTCACATAAGCACTTGTCAAAATTTGAATTAGTTTTAGCCAAAGCTGCTAAAAGGCTTTTAATGCTTTCTGAGTCAAGCCATTGTAAGATGCTCCAAAGTGAGAAAATTAAAACTACAATTTTCCGTGGGAAATAAAAAAAGATGAAAAAGACCAAAAACTGCTTCTGTGAAGCACCACTATCTTTTAAGAGATATACAGTGAGGAGGACAGGTCTGGGATACTTCTGGAGGAAATGCTGGCTCTGCAGAGGAAAGACCAAAAAACCTCCTGCCCTGATGATATGAACCATAGTGGGGGTTTTTGCCATTATTTGAATCTTCAGTTTCGAGCAGTCAGGAGAGCTGATACTTTTGGTGACACATCTCATCTCATCAAACACTTAATTTTCTTCCTGTCAAAGTTTTCCACAGGAAATCTCCAGCCAAAATGTAATATTAGGCATGATTCTTCCCTCATTTCCATTGCACTAACACGGTCTGAGTGGCAGGGCTGTTTTTTGCTAAAATCTCAGGCTGTCAAGAAGTGGCCCTTCTGCCAGAGTGGAGCGGGAAGCAGTTTGGAGAAGTCTGCATGCATATTTTCGTAAGACATGTCACGCTCAGGGGGAACTTTGGATCCACAGGATATGGAGGCAAGGCAGTCCACTTCCCCCATGGCAAAGCTTCTCTTTTTTCGGAAAGTGTCCCTCCCCTGTGTCCTGGCGCAGGACTTGGGTCATGCTCAAAATTCCATCCCGTCCCTCTGCTTCCTGCCCTTTCACCCATCACAAGAGTGATAAAACACCCATCCGAAGGCACTGTGGAACTGATTGCTCTGTTATATTTTCAGAAATTAAAAGTTATCTTGCAAAAGCTGGTTCTGTGGGAATTTCAAAGGGATCATACTGATGCGAGATGCCTGGCATCTCAGGGCTTTCGGTATCTGAAATCTTTTATGCTTTGATGAATATCCCAACCTCAATGCTTAGATTCTCTTTTTGCAGACACTGCTGTTTAGCAACATGAGAAATGGCCAGGACTGTCATGTTTGCGCTGACAAAAATGTCCCTCAATGAATAATGGATCCTTCAGATTTGGGGTTTTGGACTGATAGGCTCAAGCTGAGAAGTTGGACTTCTGGCTTCACAGGAACAGAGGAAACTCTGCCTAGGAACAGTTCACCACCCAGATACAAAAGAAGCTGGGCACTTTGAACAGGTCTCTCTTGAAGTTCACTGTATTGTCCTGGGCCACCTGCTCTGGGTGATTCTGCTTGAGCAGGGCGAATTGGACAAGATGACCTCAAAAGGTCCTTTTCCACCTAAACCATGCTGTGATTTAGCCTCGTAACTTGGAGTGTATTTCTTAATCTGCGATGAGTTAATCTGGATACTGGAAGCAGCGTATCTTTAACAGTACCACAGAATTCCCTTATATTAACCTTTTTATGTTCTACCTACCTAATTTGTATGTAATTTTCATGTTCTGTTGTACTACATTTCAAGTTACCTACAACTTGTAGGTAACTAAGCAGAGTTAGAAGGTGATGTCCTGCGAACATATCTGGCAGTCACCCCTTTCAGGTCATCTCTTTACAGCAGCTGCTGCCTGTTTCTCAGTGCCTCCCAGACCCTTGCCATCCTGTCTGTGGCCCTGGTCAGGCTCGGCATGCCAAAGGAGACAAAACCTCCTCCCGCATAGCTTGGGCATAGCTTAACCACATTCTTCAATGACTGTTTTTCCCCAGTGACCTTACTCTACAGCTCTGGTGGTCAGTTGACTATTATGCTGCGAGCTTGCCCGCATTCCTCCACCCACTCAGGCAAGCACTGCTCACTGGGAAGGGGCGGTGAGGCAGGGAGGAATCCGACCGTCTGGAGACTTATTCAAGGGAAACAAAAATTTCTGGCCACTGGGACTATTCTGCCCATCACTTCTACAGCAACAGGGAGGTTGGAGCAGCTGCACAAAGAGAGTCTGACCACTGTGGTTGCCACACACCCTGAGGTGACAGGCATTCCCGTGGCAAGCCAGCAGACTCTGCTTGTTGTCACACTGCTTGGCCCTTTCCTCATGTTGAGAGGAAACACCAAAGAGAACAGCCTGGAGAAAACTTCTCAGGGCAGTTGCCACTTGTCATTTTTGTGGAAGCCTTGCAGTAACAGGTTTGGTTCCTTAGTTCCTCTGCTTTGAAGGCTGTGAAGACTGCTAAGCTAAGAATCTTAAACACAGTAAATCATACAGCTTGTCGGTTTTGAGAACCTTTTAATTTTGACCACTTAATGTGCAACTTCTAAAATAACAGTTTCAATTTCTTATATATGTGTGTGAGAGAGAAAGACAGACCAGACATGAGCTAGATAGGGAGTTTCAATGCAGATGATTTTACAACTCTGGAGCCAACTCATACAGATTACAGTGGAGAAAGGTTTGTACAGTAAGAGGAGAAGGTTACAATCCTGCTATTTTATTACTGCTATGGTAAGATTAGAAATGTTAAGGATTTGTGAAGAAGTGACTGTCAGGAAAATTTATGATTCTCATCACTCAGCCACTCTGCACATCCTGTATATTTTCTGACATACTTCCAACAGCATAAATATTAATAGAGTAATACTGACATTTAGGCCTGATCCAAGTCTCATTAAATTCAGTGGAAATGCTCCCATTGTCTTCAGTGGAAGATGGATCATAGTCTTGAAAAGGAACAAAGGAGCAGAAAATACCAAGTGGGGCTTCGTGGGGCTAAATAATGTTGTTATCAAATCAGAACTCCTCAGCTTCCTGACTCTGAGCATTTCACTCTGTGACCTTTAACGTTAAATTATTGCCAAAACAGGAAGAAGAAATTAAGGCTTGATAAGGGTTGAGATGGTCACAGATTTTACCAGCCTCACTGATGGAATGTGACAATTTCTTCAATAGGAATGAGTTGGGCGTGAATTGTTCATCAGTCGTTTTGATTTATTCAACCTTTCAGCCCCGTAGTTTGCAGTGGCAGGGATTACTAGAAACTCAGCAAAAGAAATTCTTTCTCCCACTTAGTTTATAACATCTGCAGGTGCAGGAAGAGTTACAGAGAGAGGATTAGCTATTATAAAATGGCTCCATTTACTTCATTGACGAGATAGCCCAGAATCAGCAATGTGGATACCGTGTGAGAATCTATTGCAAAAGCTTTTTTGGCATTGAAATATCTCCCTCCTTTTCTAGATCAAAATCTTTTCCCCAAACCTTTCTGCACAGCAATTAGTTACAGCTGTGTTTTGTAAAGCCACCTAGGGAATTTGGATGTCCAGTTCCCATAAAGTTTAATGTGAATTAGGTTTCCAAGCAGCTTTGAAAGTTCAGCTGAGTTAGGACTGGAACCCTTTTGGTTTTGATACAGTTTTGTGCATGGAACCCCTGCATCTCTGGATGACAAAAAAAAAAAAAAAGATATTTTGAGTTTTTGTCATCACCTTGCAGAGCACAGGCCTCACTGAAACAGTTACATTGGAGCCTGCAGCACCTGCAAAAGTTACACTTTGTGTCAAAACAAGCAAAAGTAAGTTTTCCAGAGTTCTTCATAATTGTTAAGACCAGATTTCCAAGATAATCCCTCTTTGCAACCAAATACAGGCCAGGTTTCCAAAGGATCCTTTAATGAAATCACAAATGTTGCATCCCAGTGCACTGAGTTTTCCTGAAAATCTGGCCAAGGATGGAGTGACTGCAGAAGACTCTGTACTCACAAGTACTTAGCAAGTTGCAGGCCAGAACAAGCTGTAAGGTACGTTTTCCTGGAGAGCTTATCAGTGAATGTGTGAACTTTGCCAACTGTGGCCACCACCAGAACTTCCAGTTCCTCCTCTTGTCAATTAAGAGGTTACTGTCTGATCTGTGAGGTACAAGTACAGGCATATCTACTGTTTGAAGAAAAAAATATACAGGGAGTAACAAACAGAAGATCCAAGTGAAACAGCTCAAGAATGCAAGAACAGCTCAAAAATGCTCGACTGCAAGAATGAAAGTGGGACTTGCACTATGCACCACACAACAATCTTCTTGCTACCAGCATCTGCAGAGGTGATAGCTTCACTATCACCAAATTATGGCTTAAGAGGACAGAAAGGTGGAGAGGAGGGAAGGAGAGAGAAACCACTTTAGTGCAACTAGCTGGTGCAGAAGCCTCATGAAAAGAGATTGGTTATTTAAGCTGCAGACTTCTCAGAAAAGGAACACTCTAGAAATATTTCCTGTAGCTACACCAGGGGTCTACAAATCTTAGCCAGCAATCTGGAGCCACATTGGTAAACAAACACGTACTGAAAAAAAAAACCAACATATTTTGAGAAATAGGTCCAAAGCAACTTGGATTACTAGCTTTCCAGTGTTAGTACTCAGTGGCCACAAGAGCAATAAACCAAAAAGATTCCCCTCTTAGTTGAAAACAGAAGCAGCTGTTTATGATCAGTCCTGTTTGGAGCCTCTAACACCGTAAAACCAAACCTACAGTGACCTCAGTGAATTTTGGGGGGCCACAAAATATATGCGTGTTTGCAATGCTGCAGTAGAGAGGAGAAGCCAGCTGAAGGATTTGTACCACCCCCCCCATCTTCTGTTTAAAAGTTAAGCTGCACATTAGCCCTCAAAGAACAGAAATGGAATGCTGCAATTTTTTAACTCTTGTCCTACTGTTTGCAATATTTGTCTACCAGGCTTTTTACTTTTTTGTATCTCTACCCCCTAGCTCTGGAGAGTTCATGGAGTTCCTTGGCTGCCATGAAATTAGCAGGTGCTGATGGAAATGGTCATGAGTACTCAGGGGTGGCTTTCTACCCAGGCATGACATGAGTAAAGGGATTTCATGGTGCTGGTTGGTCAGGCAGAGTACACCAGAGAAAGCAGAAGACCTGGTCTCCCATTCTTGTCATCTTTTATGACACCAAGCTGTCATCTACTTATACCTTAGAGGGAAGGGATGCCATCCAGAGGGACCTTGGCAAACTAGAGAGGTGGGCCCACGTGAACCTCATGAAGTTCAACAAGGCCAACTGAAAGACCCTGCATCTGGGTCAGGGCAGTCCCAAACATGCATGCAGGCTGAGTGATGAGTGGATTGTGAGCAGCTCTGCAGAGAAGGAGTTGGGGGGGTTGGTGGATGAAAAACTGGACATGACCAGCAATGTGTGCATTCAGCCAAGAAACCCGACTGCATTCTGGGCTACATTAAAAGAAGCGTGGCCAGTAGGTTGAGGGAGGTTAATCTCCTCTCTACTCCAGTCTCATGACACCCCATCTGAAGAATTGTGTTCAGCTTTGGGGCCCCCAGCATAAGAAAGATATGGGCCTGTTGGAGCAAGTCCAGAGGAGGCAATGAAGATGATCAGAGGGCTGGAGCACCTTTCCTCTGAGGATAGGCTGAGAGAGTTGGGGTTATTTAGTCTGGAGAAGGGAAGATAAGCCTCTGGGGAGACCTTCTAGCAATCTTCCAAATACTTAAAGGAAGTCTACAAGAAAGATGAGGAGAAACTTTTTATCAGGAAGCATTATGAGGGGTAAAGATTTTAAACTGAAAAGGAATAGATTTAAATCAGATATTAGGAAGAAATTCTTTACTGTGAGGGCAATGAGAAACTGGGACAGGTTGCCAAGAGAAGTTGTGGATGCGTCATCCCTGGAAGTGTTGAAGGACAGGCTGAATGGGGGTTTCAGCAACCTGTTTTAGTGGAAGATGTCCCTGTCCATGGTATAGGGTTTGGAACTAGATGATCTTTAAGGTCCCTTGTAATCCAAATCATTTTATGATTTTGATGGCTTTCAGATAAATAATGTTGCTTGGATGCTGTTAGCCAAATCTACTTTGGTCACTTGTGTTACCAAACATTGTCTTACCCCTTAGCTCCAAAGAATGCCTTTTTTGTCCCCTGCAATTTTATTTTATTTTTTTTTTTTTTTTAAATTAATTATTTTTTCCAGAACTTTTTCAGAAAGCTGTTGGGTATTTTTTACAGAGTGTTGCTTAATGCGATCTGGATGTTGTCAGGTGGGTTCAAGTACTTGTAAGCCTTAACCTATGTCAGGAAAAAAGATCAGTGTGGCTTAGGTAAACACATGTCTAGTTGAGGGTTGTGGTGCTTAGTGGCTCTTTGTTCAGCTTTACTCAACCAGGAAAACTTTTTTAGTCCTTAGAAAGGTCAGATGCAGAAAAATAAGTGTAGTGGTCTAACAGAAAGGCACTCACCTCATGAAGGTGAAGCTCAGGGCTGGCCAGTGCAGAGGTGAGTTGCGGCTTCGTTAGCCATGCAGCCCTTTTCCTCTGCATGAAACAAAAGTTCCCTCTCCCCACCCCCCTTTGCATTATTTCCTCTCCTCTCTTTTTTCTCTTCCTGTCAAATATTTAAGCAGATATTTCCTTTCTGGTGGTGTGCCAAGGAGCATTCCAACTCTGCCCCCTTTGAAAATAAAAAGGCTGACCCCCATTTCCATAACCAAGGAAGGGACAGGTAGCCTTTGTTTGTGTTTCAGAGCATGACTGTTTTTCCTAGATTCCCATCAAAAGAAGAGAAATGATGCTGTTATTCAGAGGAGGAATCGGTCAGTGACCCCAGCAAATGCAGTAACAACGGCAGCAAAATGGATGGTACGAGCTGAACGCTTTTTGGAGATGAACCTTCTGGCTTTGGCCAATTCCTTCTCTTGCCCTCTTCCTCTCCTCTCTCTCTACAAGATTTCCCTGTTTTCTTGTGTTTAAGGCACGTCAAACCCTGGAATAGCCCTCACAGGCATTAGTCACCAGTGATTAAAATAGCCACTAAGCAGGCAAGAGCCTGCAATGATTTGTGCTAAATTGGGTGTATCACTGTTTGTAGCAAGGGTTGCTAATTTGCAAACCTCTCTTGTTATTATCGTTGTTTTTATATAATAGTGCCAAGGGGCTCCAGCTGACATTAAAGTTCCATTTCATCCACTGCTGTACAAAAGCAGAGAGTAGAAGAGTTTGTCATCTAGATGGGCACTGTTAAAAGTAGGAGAATTGAAGGACTATCTGGTCCATACAGCTGAAGCACAGAGGTCCCACTGGAAGAGAGGGAGAGGGAAAAGACCTACCCAAGAAATGGGCTTGAGTGCCCCCAGCTCTGAGCAGGTTCTCAAGCTGGATGACTGCTCATCAGCTCCCTGCTGGCAGCAGGGATCTTGATGACCTGGTGGTGCAGGCAGAGCTGCTGCCAAAATGGGTGCTGTGCTAGGGGTGAAGGTGGTACTTTTGTGAAGCCACAGAATATGCAAAGATGGAAAGAAATCAGAAACACCAAACAAAAAGGCCATTCTGTTGGGGATTTGTGGCAACAAGCTCATTTGAAAGGGCAAAATTTTCACCTTGGTCCGGAGAAGTATATCTGAAATTGTAATTGCAGATGTGTACTTGTCTTTCCCTGCCTATAAAATGAAGACAGTAGTGTGACCTCACAGGGACTGAGTGTGGTTTAAGGGCTCAGTTTTATACATGTGCATGATCTTGGACTATTCCTGGTGACCTGAGTGTGAAGTCCATTTGCTAATAAGAGTGACTGATGTAATATAGTGACTGAATCTATTCATTAAATACATCAGGTTCCCCGCTACTCAAAAGTATCAATAGTGGTTAAGGTTTTCATTTCTAGCACCTAGAGGAAACTGTAAGGATTTACCCCAGTTTTAAGCCCTTTAACTCCAACAGCAAAAAAACCCCCAAAACGCTGTGGTTTTTATTGCTCGAAGTCTTGGATTCTGTCCTGCCAATGGCTCATGGATAATACATGTTTTTGATGCAGAGCAGAAATTGGAATTCATGTAAGAACAACTTGGGTCAGGCTGTGAGCTGTGAGTATATCAGAAGGGTTTTTCCCTCTGTGTATCTGTGTCCAGCTGAGAGGAAGTAACAAAGAATGTGTTTAAAATCAATGGAATTAGTCGAACTTCTTTGACGCATAATAAAGATTTATATTTTTTGAGATTTTAAGTGAAGTTTTGGCTATGATTTTGTTTTGTCTGCAGTAGTCACATATCTCTAACTGTATAATAAACTACAAGATCTAAGTGGGATTGCTAGAGTTCTGTGTTGCTCTGCAGCAAGCAACACTCCAGCTGCCCACACTGACAGTAATAGTGGTGGTTTTATGGAGAGGGCACATTTTAAGTATTGGTTGTTAGTTTGTGTGTTAACGTGTGGTGAGTTGAGTTAAGTACAGAAATTAACTTGCAGTAAGTTTTAATGCAGCAATACATAATTTGAGGCAGCTGTCACCAGATCAAAACTGTGAGCACTTTGCTCACAGTGAAGGGGATCCCTGGTTTGGGAAAGCTGCTAATGAAGCATTGAATGATGATATGTGATTAGTCTCCTTGCCACTGACAAGGCTTGGGCACTGAACTTCAAGCAAAGGGTGTTTTCAGAGTGCGAGGAGGGTGTGTGGGAAATGTTGTACCGAGCCGTGAGTGTGGAAAGTCGAGGAAGTTGAGTGATGAGGTTTAGGAAGGCTTCAAAGTGGCTGTGGATGGATGTGCAGCGGAAGAATGAAGTGAGGGTGAGCTGTGAAAATTAGTCTCAAACGTCTCTTGTCTTCAACCAATTTATTTTGGTTTTCCTGTGAAAATGTCATGTGGATAGAGAAGGGACATTTGGCTGCTAGTTTCTCCAGTAAGGAGTGCGGAGGTTTGGGTTTGGTAACTCCACGGAGCCAGAGGGGAAAGTGGAAGTGGTGGGGCTTGCTCCTCTCATCAACAGGATTTTAGAGGCTATATCTTCCAAGGCACTACCCTGATGTGCTGATACTCTTGCGAGTTAGTGCTATTATATCTTGAACTTTCCCTTTAGGGTTTTGTCCTGCGTGGTGGTTTTAGCCCTCACTTGATTACTGAGAGGAAAGGACACAAAGAATCTGTGAAGCAGCAAAGCTACCTTTTCATTTTCAGTTCCAAAGAGACAACCTCAAAATATTCAGAGAATCTACCCTAGGGGAGGGAAATCTCCAAACCTCCTATTAAGGTACCACTGCAGCACCTCATCTTAGTGAGCTAAGAACTCTCATTAAATGCTTCCCAAGCCATATCTGGGCTACAGGCTCTCTTCCTTGAATACCCTAGATGGAGGGGAGGAGAAAAACAAAAAAGAGAAAGAAAAAACCCAGCCCAATCCACTTTCCAAATGCCGTTCAGTCTGCACTGATTATATAGTGTGATTGATAAAAGCCGAGGAGTGAGCTGAGGTCAGAGCCTCAGGATGCCCATCCCCATGCCATGAAGGAGCTTTTTGTACGTACATGCATGTGCATGGAGGACGAGCGTAGTGTTTATTTCTTGAGAAATCCTCAGATGCTCCCCAAAGAATTCTAAATTTAAAGCAGTGTAAAATGCTCCATCAAACATGGTTTACAGTCATGAGGTCGCTGCCTGTGAAATCTACTCCAGTGACTGTTCACGAGACCTTTTGAATAATCTCTTGATTGTGCTTTACTTGCTGTTGAGTGCAGTTGTCATGGAAGACAGGGCAATTGTTTTATAGTCCTGTCTGGGTGGGGAAACCTTGGAGAAAGACTGCTTCACCCAAGGTCATTCAAAACATGTAAAATATATTCTGCTTCCAAAAATAAACAAGATAGATACATATGGCTGGGCCTGGGGGTGAAGGAGGAGTCAATGAGGCATCTGGGGCCAAGGACTTGCTTTCAAATTGAACAGAGATTGCAGTGTAGTAGTCACATGGAATTGTTTTCCTGAAGCTTTTCTTGTTTCTTCACACTGCCCAGGAGTGGGACCAGTTATGGTGGACAGAAGCCAAAAGAGAGATTTCTGTAGGAGATCAGATGGGAAATAATTTTCCCGGCTGGATGCCCCTAGAATTGGTGAGTTCCTAGAGTCATAACCATGCTATTAGCTTATACAGAGGTACTGCATCCTGGTCCCTTGCCAATGGGCTGCTGTTCATGTAGTAAAGTGACTCTCTGGTCGTCTATTTAGGGCAGCTCCATTGTATTTCAATGATTTTTTTCAACCACAGTGGATCTGGTATGAAATATCAAAATTAGGACTTTGAAATCTGCCCAAAAGACTGGGGAACTGGACTGCTACTGACTGATTGGATCTAGGTGTGGTACTGGTGCAGTGGAATTAAAATGGACTGTGATAGGACATGATCTCATCATCACTATGCCCCAACAGGAAAATAAACATCTCAGCTCTGTCTAACTATTTGTTCCAGTAATATCTTGATTCTGGCTTAACCTCTATGTAACAGCACAAAACCATTTTTCTGTGGCATTTCTTCCTTTCTACAAATAAACAGAATGGAGGGGAGAGGAAATATGGCCAAGCGTTATAATATTAGGAGCAGTAAGACAAAATTAGATATGGTAAAATTGCAGTTCAGTCTAAAGGAAGAAGAGTTGTGATGTGTAACACTTCACCCATGGCTAGGACTTGGCTGTGCTAGGGCTGTGCTCATAGAGAGACAGTTCCTGACTTGAATAATTGACAGTCCAGAAAGATGACAAGTGAGATATGACTAGCAGTCCTTTCTTTTCAGTGGGCAAATTTGGGTACACAGGGTTAATTTTTTTCCTTTGTAAGTTAGCAGGATCTTTGCTACAGGAGTAGAGTTTCACTGTAAGTCATTTGGCCAAAGTGTGTGTGGCAAGTTTGTCTGAGTGCCTTACTCATCCTTCTGCACATAGGTTGGTTTTCACCTCTAAAATATGATGGATCATTGTAAAGTAAAGATATCTCTAAAATTAAGTAACCCAGGCTTGTGCGTGAGTGTTGTGCATGATCTCATGCACACAATATGTTGCCTGTTATCCCTCTGTGTGTTCAAGCATGGTCATACACATGCCACTGCAGGCCAAAACCCATGGATGTGCTATAGCTGGCCAGAGATTGTTGCTCCAGGGTGGAGACACCCCAAGCCACACTCAGCTCTGAGAAGCAGGACATGCTCTGGAAATGCCTGTGAAATGTGAGTGTAAAAGTGTTCAGGGCCAATTTGGCCCCTGTGTGGTGTGAATGCAGTTAAGTCCTTATGCCAGGGGGCAAGGTCTGAGCAGTGTAGCTGTTATCCAGATAATGTGGGACACTTTCGTAGAGATGTGTCTGGTTGGGAATATGGAAACTCGGATCTTACGTTTCAGCACTAGTGCTCACTCCCGGGTTAGCTGGCTTGAGGCTGGAGCCAGATTGCAATCTCCCCAAGTTATTTCTGCAATGAGGAATATATGCAGAGTCAAGCAAAAAGCATCTCGGAAGAAATGAATTACCAGCCAAATATAGATTATTTCATTTTGAGGGACATCATCCAATTTACTCAACTTCTCAGTCATTCAGCAACTTTTAATATCTATTAATACCTATATTTATTGTAACCATGCATACTAAAGGCCCAGTCTGTGTTACATCTTTCTTGTTTGTTCCTGGCATATAATGTTAGACATAGTCACCCATAGACAAAGCCTTTTCTTTATTTTCTGAGACACAGTGCAAAAACTTCTCATGTGTAAGTATTTCCCAATGGATTTTATCTCCTTTTTGTGTAGCAATAGCCAGGAGAGGGCAGGGACAGAGTGGGGTAATTTTCAAAGTGGGCTAGTTTCTTTTAAATGCATCTTCTGGCACTGATTCAGCAAACTGTACACATATTTATTTGTGATAGTTTTGATGTGATGTAAGCATGTGCTGAAACTTAAAGGTAAGCTTTGTATTTTGCAGAATAATTGTCCTAATGCCTTATTTGAGGGTGCAACCATCAAATGGCACAATTGTGCATTCTGCTTGGGCCAAAGTAGTATAGAAGAAAAAGGCAGCTAAACTCAACTAGTTACAAGTCCTGCATAAGTACAGCAAAACTCAGAGGCTCAATCATAGGCTTCTTAGAAACCCTGTTGAAAATTGGTAGTCCCCAAATGATAAAACACAGAAAATTTTTCTCTGATAAAGCTAAAAAGTGGTGATTTTTCTTCTGAAATACTGTAGCAGAAGCACTAATGAGATAAATGTATTTATGTCGTGAATAAAACGCCTGATGAAAACTAATCCGAGAGATGGAGTAAGTGATTGAAGAGGGCCAGGATTGTCAGTACTCTCCATCTGCTTTGCATCATTGAGCCGGGCAAAACATCAGAGCATATTGGTGAATCTGGCAGATGTCATGTTATTTTTATGTCATCCTCATTCTTCCAGGGCCTGATCCAAGCCCCACTGAAATCCATAGAAATGAGTGGACTTTCCTTTACATCAGCGAGCTTTGGATTGGTTCCTTCCTAGCTCACTGGTAACGTCAGGAGTCTGCAATGAGTCTTGGAGACATTTTGACAGAGCAGGCAGGCACAACTGTGCTTTCTTTTTTAATCCTGCCTTTTGATGATCTTGTTATTGATGTATGGTGTTGGCTGAAGCCCAGAGATAAAATGGAATGGGAAGCATAACAAACTGGAAAATGCATACTGATTTAGAAGGTAATGAGACCATTCCCGGAAGTGCTGAAATTCAATGGGATTTAGAATCCCAAGGACCCTATTATTTTGGAAAATGGACCACATGCTTTCAAGACATTTGAGCAGCTCTGAAAACTTCATCCATCACTTCTATGAAGAGCAGCATAGATCTTATGTAATATCACAGGCAACAGCCAGAACTGTTGAGAGTATAACCCGCAAAATGGCCTGATCTTCTATTGTTTCTGAAGGTGTGAATTCCTCTTTTCCTGGTATTAAGTAACTTTTGGGTGTTGTTCTCTTCTGTTAAAAGAGGAATCTGCTGTATGTTGCAAAAAGATGTTTATAAATTCACTCACATGCCTGTCAATCCAGACATCCTCCTTATTCCCGTTATGTTTATTTATATAGACACACATAAGACTAACAATCTTACACTTATTAATCAAGGTGATTCAGCCCATGCCTCCCACTGTCTTTCTCTGATTCCAATCTTATTCCAAAATATAGCCCTAAATATCACTGGGGTTACTCATAAAACATGGTGATGCTCTGCATGAGTAAGACTATTTGAATCTGGCCTGGAGTAAAGTTACTAATTCTCAGTGAGAAGCAGAGCTAAACAAAGATTGCAAAATATTGTCCACTAATCTGCTCTTGAATTTTTAAACATATTTTTTTGGTCTCTCTTCACTAGCAGATCTCTGAGCTAATGAACTTGCTGACAGGAATGTTCACCATAACAACCCATTTACAGCAAATATTGCAAGATCTTTGCACTCTTCCCTTCATTCAAAATAATATCAGTCTCCCTCCCCAAGGAATGACCTTCCTGTTTTAGTGTTTTGTCATTAATTGTGAATATTCACATTGGTAAGATGTTTTGTTTGTTTTACCAAATCCTCTTCCAGCAAGAAAACAGAATTAAAACAACTGAAGTAGAATTTAACAAAGAAAGACCTCTGAGCTCCAATGCCAAGAGAAAGGATGGTCTAGAAGTTTGAGCTGCAGGGAGATGTACAAGTCAGCCCTTGGTCCACCAAGGGCTTTGCTGGGGGGGGGGAAGTCAGCAGTGCTAGCCTTCAACTCTCTGTGTGGGAGCTCTCTACCTGGCAGCACACTGAAATGTTAACAGCTTTCAGGACCTCAGATACACTGAGGTATGTACAAGTGAAGCATAATACTGACAAATCATCTGCTTGTGACCCAGCTATAAAAAAAAAAAAAAAAAGGTGTAGAAATGATTTAGTTACAAATTCTTTACCTAAAGATGTCCTTTCATCTGCTGGTGGATATTTTCTTTGAGGAGATTATTCATGGAGCAAGGTTCTAAAATAAAAATTGAGGAGGATGGAGCAAAGCTGGGCTTTGGTGAATACATCTAAACCATAGACACATTGCAAACAAACTGAGCTTGTTCCCAGGCAACTCCCAAGTAGAAAATAGGCACAACTGTTCCAAATGATTTTCTCTATGATTTGTTTACCTAGCTGTAGGGTCTTCTTCAGAGTCAGGCAAAATCAAAGGAGGCACAGTTATTGACCTCAGCTTGCTTTGAATCTGGCCTGTAATGAGAGCTATACCCACACCAAGTTTCAAATACCAAGGAGTTTGATGTGGCCTTTTACAGAGAAAAAAATGGTTAGAATTTTTATTACAATAAGAAAATGCAATTTTTCATTCTCTCCTCATTTCAGAAGGTCTGAAGGGATTTTACTCAACTTCCTCTTCTACCTTCAGGCAGAGACAAAATCTGAGAAATTGCAGTCCAGTTTTGGAAAGTTCTCAGGATGTGAAAATTAGGGGCTCATGGTGGGAAGCTGCTATTCAATGCACTTTGTTGTCATACATGCTTCTGGGAAGCCACTGCAGACCAGGTGCCCCCTTCAGCCTCACTTTGTTTTGTTTTGTAGCCTTCCATTGTCTGATCAGAATTATTAAAGAAAAAACGAACTGTCTGATCAGAACGATAGGAGGTTTTGCCCTGTTGGAACCAATCTGGCTAGAAGGTAGTCAAGATCTGGCCTTGTATAGCTGGCAAGGCATCCTCTAGAATGTGACATCCAGTAGGGAAACGTAAATCTTTAAGTACTCTGCCCAAAACCTGACAAGGTCAAATGCAGTCTTGCTGTTTACTTTGCCACCAAATCTAGCAGCCCCAGAGAAAACTTCATGGGCAGCTCAGGGAGGAGGAGAGGAATGATAGCTAAATTCAGGGGTTCTGTCTTTAGGCAAAGTCCTGAAACCTAGACGTTTGCCTGAAACCTATTGCCCAGACATTTGATGATGCAAAGTGTAGTAGAGTAAGTATTGATCTGCTTTTCCAATGTTCAGTGTTTAGAAGAGTGTGGTGTGTCCTCAGCAAGAGCAAATGTGAGCCTTATAAATATCTGAATGCAGCTGGTATTATTTTCAAGCCCAGTTTAGGCACCCATATTAGACATTTTGGCAAAATACACCAGCAGTATGGAAAAGAGTCCATAGAACTGGAAAAATTTGCTGTAAATTTGCTGTTGTTACATCCACCAGTTTGGAAAAAATTGTTGCAAAGGCACAATCCCTAAAATAAATGAAAGAAAATGCCTCATAGCTGCCGGCAGGCACTGGAGCTCCCCAGCAGAGGCTGCCTGGGAGCAGCAGAAACAACTGTGCTCAACTCTGCAGCCACAGTAAACAGCAGCTCGGCGTTAGCCCAGCAAGGGGAGAGATGTGCTCTTTGCCATTGATGTAGGTTGTTGATGCTTCGGTCTCTTCCCTGGCTATAGACACCTACTCCTATTTTGTGATCCTGCACTGCTCCAGGCAGAGCTGGAGGAGACAGAAGGCGTGAATGGACAGCCAAGACCGAGCAGAGCCAAGGGACTGGCTTGGCTCTGGAAGGCAAAATGCAAGCTGAGCCATTGGAGCCGGCTGTACACAGATGAGAAGGAAAATGCACAAAGTGATAAATAACTTTGCTTAGGCTGCCAGGAAGGGCTGCCAGAACATTCTCGCTTGGCTATGCTCTGACTTGGCTTGCCTGCTGCCGCCAGCCCCCCTCCTGCTCAGACGAAATGCCGGGCCAGAGCCACGCATGCATCTCAGGGCCGGCTTGACCCCGTCCACCCACTGCCCAGCCAGCCGCCTTTGCCCATGCCTCTCCCTTCTGGAGCCCACCCTCCATCTGGACGGATAACCCAGAGGTGCACCTGGCAAGAAGGCATAGAGATAAAAAATTGGGAGGTGTTCCGTTAGCTGGGGTTGTTTTTGGAGGAACTACTTCTCCCATTGCTTCCCCAACAATCTGGATGGCATCTGCCTCCAGCGTCATCCTGCAGTACTGCCTCCACAGGCAGCAAAAAACCTTTCTCCAAGGGTCAGCTCTACATCCTTTCCTCACAAATGCAGGTAGCATGCACAAGTGATAGGGATGGTTTCATCAGAGGTGATCAGACACCTGCTTTCTCACCCATGAGTACGTGGTAGTTTGCAGAGCAGCCTCAGACGAATGGCTGGAGTCACAGCACAGGGTGTGTGGAACGGGGTTGAACTGCCATGCATGGTAGCACAAAAATCAAAGCAACACTTCCTCCAGCGCCGTGTGGTGCTACCAACTTCGTGCCTCAGTGGAGTGGAAAGAGATGGATCCTTTAGAGGATTCATCAGGGAAAAAGAAGTGTCTGCATTTCTCAGTTTCAACTGGCAGCTCCTGCTTGAGAAAAGCTATTGTTGCAGGATTTCCAGTGTCTCGTTGCCTTTCTGATCTGTGGTGCACATTGAACATATGTCTCTGTTTAGTTGCCCATTATTTAACGTAGATTTTTGCTCCCCCTTGAGAGAGTCAGTGAATTCAGGGCACATGAATGATGTAATTTGTCATTTTCCAATATAGACTGTCATGGACTTATGTATAGTGAAAATAATTTGTTGTCAAGTTATCCAGTTACCACCTCATTTTATATGCTCCATAATGAGCTATTTGTAATGATCCATACTCATCAGAAGTCTAAATAACCAAAATATTGCCATCTCACTACAGATAACTACTAAATATTTCCAACAGCACTGAATCATCCTGATCCCTGGGAGAGCTATGTCCACATTTTTACAGAAATGGTTTGCTACCAGAAAATCCCTTTTCAAAAGTACCCAGTTAGCTTTTGAAACCCTATAGACTTTGGAAAAATTCATTTTGAGGGGAAAAATGTTATTTTATTGGAGAATTTTTTTTGCTGTTGTTCCTCTTAATGTCATGTGTTCCTTTTGTAAAGGATATGTCTTTCCATGCAACTCTGCTCATAACAGTAGCACATTGAAGGTTACGGCCATGTCCTCATGCTAAATGCAAGCTATTTTTCCAAAATATTAGAATACCTAAAGTACTCTAATTGTCACCCATTCATGCTGCATGTCACAAAATGCCCAAAGATTCCTATAGCCACTGAAAACAGAGGTGCGTTCTTAGAAAGTGGCTCATCCTACCATAGGATCCAGATGCCCCTTGTCTGTAGCTGTCTCACCTCCTGATAACTAAGGTGGAATATTAACCTCCTACTTAGAAAAGATCCTCAATTAGGCAGATCAGTTGGGGCCTCAAAATGGCTTAGGCTGAACCTGGCTCAGACTCTTCTTTTGTTCTTCTGTTGTTTGTTGTTAAACCTTTTCACTCCTGTGCAAGCCAGAGCCCCCAGTGCCATTCCTTACGCTTTAGTGTCTGTTTTCAAATCCACCAGCCTGATGAGGTAGCTGCCCTTTAGGGATTTCAAACGTAAGCTATTTCGATTGCTATTTTATGGCATGACTTGGCATGATGTGACATCCCTGTTTGGCTTGAACAAGGGACCAGTGGCTTGGACTGCCTGACAGACTATAGTCAGAGACTAATGACTGCCTGCATACTGCTAGGAGGAACCCCCTGGGGTGGCAGGGGGACCGCTGCCAGCTCTGCTCTGAATTAACATCTTCACTAAAGGAGCAGGAAGGGAGATTAGGCAGCTGAGGAAAAAAGGACAAGTAACACCAAACCCCCCAGTGTTCTAGCTGCCTAGAGGTCAGACTTTTGAAAATATCCTGAGCAGGTTGTTCAGGTTGATCAAACAGATAAATAATCAAGAACCCACACTGTTCTCCAGTGAGTTTTAATGTTTCAGATGGATGTAAACATAGCAAGTTGTTATCAGGGAAATTGCAGTAGCTGAAACTGGACTGAAATTGTTTGTACACAGAAATGATCTCTAGAGCATACAGTTAGGATGTTTATAATGTGAGCTGCTAGCTGCAATTTCTGTGACTTCCTAAATGAAATGATGGGCTTAGGTAGAAAAATCACTGCCCTGCATATTTCTTAAGCTGCTAAAGCAAGGCTGCAGAATAAAATGTGGTTCATTACAGTAGAAGAGAAACAATGGGGTGGTTTGAGAGCTGCTTTGAAGCACCTCTCTGGAGGAGGAACACCACAGAAAAAATCCCAGGTGACAAAAAAGCAAAAAATTAACGAGATAAACTTGAATCTTTCTGTTTTTCTAGCTCTTCTTTTGCAACTGTATTTTGAATCTTGTAATAAAATAAAAAAGTAATGCTTTGTTCTGTTAGAATAACATTAGTTTTCTTCTTTAACTTTGAATGGGCTTTTGAAGGAATTCAGATAACTTTGGAAAGCACCAAGAACACTGGGTTTTTAAAAATATTTCTGAAACCAGAAACACTTTAAAGGATTTGTCTTTTCAGAATACATAATTATTCAATTATCTGAAAAATGGGTCTTTTGAACTCTTTTGAACTTGCTGTTGTTTTTTGCTGGGTTGTTTTGGTTTGTTGGGTGGGATTTTTTGATTTCTTGGTCAGAGAAGGCCCAGATATTAGTCAAATTATGTAATCTGACACATGGTCCTCCAAAGGTTTGCTTCTGGAAACCTGGTCTACGTTTTTAAAAAGTAATCAATGGCAATACAAATGAGCATAGCAGATAAACCAGGAATCTCCTGTTGTTTGATCAGCTGTGCAGCACTGGTACAAAACACCAACTCAGGAGTGTTGTGGCTTTCTTGGGCATCAGTGCCATTAGACTGGAAAGAAAACTCTGATTGGAAACATCTTCAAGACATGCCATGTAGAAGCCTTTTGGAATTGTTATCTTGTCCATAGTATATACAAGACAGTGCTAGGCCTCCAGCACTTCAACGCTCAGCCATTGCAATATGCTGTCCTGGAAAATTGGGCCCTTTTTGTGATTTTGCTCGTGGTCTTTTCTCTGTTCATGGTCCAGTTACTCCATCAGCTATGGGTGCAGTTACCTCTGTCCTTTCTTTGCATTGTCTGACCAGGAATGGTTCCTAAACTAAGTGTTTGTTCAGGGCTGGTAGTGTTTTGTGACTTCTTCAAATCAAATTTTGATACTTAGTTTTCTTAAAGGGGGTAGTTAGGCTGACAGAGGAGCCACAGCCCCATTCTGGTGCTCCTTATTTTGTCAGGTAGTATTCTCACTGACCGTTCAAAAGTCATGCCATTGCCCAGTGCAGCCTTTCTTGCAGGGTGCAAGAGAGTGTAGGGTTAGGAATGCTGTAGCCCCCACTTTTTCCCCAAATCTTCCTTGGAAGGGTATGTACTGTAGCTGAGAAAAAGGAGAGAAATCACACAGTTGTTTTGCACCTATGAACTATAGTCTGTCTCTGTGTATCTATTTTAAAACTGTGACATTGTTTTAGCTTGACTTGTCTACATTTTCAGGCAGAAGTGCAGTTAACATGACCTCTGTTAAAACGAATGTGGGTGTTATTCATATATCAAATTGCACTCAATTAATGAAATCACTATGAAATAATGTCTTGAGTGATAATGGTATGAACTGGGGTAGCCCCAAAATGATGTGAAATAACCATAGAGATAGTTAAGAATTCTGGGCTGTTGCCGTGGCTACTAGCCTATTTGATTTACTATTCCAGTGGAAGAATATTAGCCAGGAGACAACTCATTTCTGAGACTCCCACATGACAATAGTACTTTCTGCCAAACCTCCCTCCCCCCCCAACCCCTCTGGGTTGAAACAAGACAGACATCAAACTGTTACTATTGTTGATTCTTGCAATGTGTCCCAAATGGGAAATTAGATTTTCAAATGTCATTAGAAAGGATATTTGGAGAGATATTTGAAAGTTTTTGCATAGGTTGCTTTCTTTCTCAAAAAAAAAAAAAAGGAAAAAATAAAAAGTTTTTTTAATAAATGGATTAGGTGTATATAAGAGGAAAATAATTAGATTTCTACAGCAGTTCTTTATATTTTCAAAAATATAAGCTATCCCAAACCGAAGTATTTTAACCAAAAGCCTTAGTATATGTTCTTCAAAACAGCACTGTAGTGCCCTTTTGGAGTTCAGTCTGAACATTCTCCTTATTACACATGGATCTGAACAGGTGATCCGAGGAGCTCCCCAAAGTGCACGAGATCCAGTAGTTCTATATTCACACTGTTAAATGGTTCCTGTTAACTTACACCCTAGAAAAATGTCCAATCTGCTCTAGTACTTCAGAAGTCCTTGTGCTTCTGGTGGCTTTTTCCACTCTTAGTTCAAGATGTGTAGGAGGAAAGCTGCTAACAGAAAGGCACTCAGCGTAATCCGAAAATAATGCCCTTTGGATGTCCTTACCTTGAATGTGTAAGAGGGAACCCACTCAAATCGCTACCTGCTCTTGAAACTTTAGACCAGAATGTTTTCCTGCATGTCTGAAAGGACTTTCCATTCAAGAACAAGTCACCAGTGCTTTGGACAGCAGCTACAAGGATTTCCTCACATGATATTTGTAGAAATGATGTTGAATGTATGTAGTTTAATGGACCAATGCTTTTTTTGGCATAAAACCGTGTGCACCATCGTAGCTATAAAGCCTCACAAAACTGCAGGGCTGCAGTTCCAACAGCAGCATTTTAGGAATTTGAAAGGAAGAATGAGAATAGCAAAGTGTCCCAGTATCCCAAACTTTTTACCATAAATGAGTGTTATGATTTAGATGTTTTGTTTGGCCCAGTTTGTGAAATACAGGTACACAGCTGCACAATCCTGCATCCCAGCAGTCTGAGGGCTGGAGTGTGTACAGAAATGCCACCATCATGGGCATCTGTGAGGTAGTTATTTGAAAAGATGGCAGTCTTTACCTTTCCCTTCTTTGACTGTTCCTACTGTGGATACCTGTAGCAGAGGTGCTCTTTGGTCTGAGTGAGGCCGAAGCAGGTGTGGAGGCAACAGCAGAAGGGCTACAAAAACCCTCCTCATTTAGCAGGTCATCAAGATCTCAGTATATCTAGTGCAACTTGTCAGGATGACCAGATTGAGAGACTAAAGACAGTGAGTACATTTGGATGACTCACAGTGGTAGGACAGGGTGGAGAGACTAATTCCTGTCTGCTCCTAAAGAGTACAAAAAGGAAGATCCAGAACAAGCAGATCATCACCAAACTCTGAGGAGTCTAAGAGATATGCTGGTGGATAGCTGATGTCCTCATCCTTCGTGTCCTCACAAGGGGATCCTAGAGTAGCAACTTGGAGATATGTGTCTTGATGCCTGCTGATGGCCTGGCTGCTTGGACATGCTGCCTGTGAGTATACAAGTGTGGGGAAATGATTTTTATTTTAAAATATAATCATCTCCCCCTCCTTCAAGATCCTGCAATGAACTTTGCTGCGTTGTTCCAACGTTATTTCCTACATTTGTTTAAAGAGTAAAAGATTTTTTGAGACCCTGCTTTAATCCTAATGTGAGTCAGTCCTGTGCGCACACCAGTGTGCAACCTCAGTCACATGCAGTGGTGAACCCAGACCAGCACTCAGGAACCCTGAAGGAAAAGAGTAGTTCAGGAGAGAGCTGAGAGGATCAGATAGGGAAAGGACAAAGCTACTCCCAGCCCTTGAAGCAGCTGCCAGGAGGCAAGAAGGTGAGAGGTGCTTAGAAGTCAGGAGTCAGCATTCTGTCCCAGAGATGGCTGGAGAAAACCAGGATCCTAGGGGTGGTCTCTGCTACAGCAAAGTCTACAGCAAAGTGTGTATTTGTAGCCTGCTAAGGAGGAAAGGCAGCTTGGATGTAGATTTGTGTTGTTGTTGTATAGCTGAATGAAAGCATAAAGCAGCTCTCTGCTCCTCTGCCTCACTTCCTCTGTTCGCATCCCTTAATACATAAAAATAAGGATCCTTTACGTGAATAAAAGTAGCAGGCGCCTCCCCTAAGAATGTTTTAAAAAAGGCAGAAATAGTCCGAAAGTCTCAACCAAAAGTGAACACTGCCAGAATTTCTGTGGAAAATGTCTGTAGCTGAAGGGGAGTGTGTGGGGGAGGAATTCGAGCAGGGGCTGCCTGCGCAGTTGGTTACTTCGCCTTGCCCCCAGCCCGGCTGCCTGTCGTACCCCCTGCCACCCCGCCGCGGGGGGGGGCTGACCCAGCTGAAGGGCTGGGACTGGGTTGCTGGTTGGGTGGCTGGCCCCCCCGGGAGGCAGCAGAGCCTCTGCTGTGGGCTTCCCTGTCCTTCGTCTGACAGTTCTTGGCAGCTCTGGCGCAACGTGTTGTTAACAGCAGTCCTAATTAATGGGGAACATGTGTGTGTTGCAGAAATCTTTTTTTTTTTTTTTTCTTCTTCGGTTTGGTGGAAATACCGTAAAACTGTTTATATCCACTATAAAAGGGGCGGGGGGAGGGGTTTACTATCTTCCTATCCCAAAGGTTTCCTTTACCTCAGATCAACCCATTTTGGGAACAGGCACTTCTCTAATCCCTAGGTGCCTTTCCCTAAATGCTTTCACACATCTGCACCCCTCTGTCCTGCATTCCTGCCATACCATCATCTTGTCCTAATGAAAAATAGCAGCCTTCAGCCCTGCCAAGTCCCTCTTTTTTTTTTTTTTTTGAGGACAAAATCCTGTTTATCTAAAAGAATTTCAGAAGTTCGTTGATTTTTTTCCATTCATTAACTTAAATTTTTGCAAAAAAAATGAAGAAACTTTTGCTTTCCCAACTGCTTTCCCTTCTTGAGTAATAAGAAAACAAATGTTTATATACCATCTGCAAACAGCATGTTCCACAGATGATCTGACAAACTCATGTCTTCAGTTCACCTCTAGCTCAAAAATAAGGATCCCATGTCATAGGTGACTTGCTCTCCAGCACAAAGAGTGTTTTGGTTGGCTTAGAAATAGACACAGGGAGAGGAAAGCAAAGTGATGCATAGATCTGTCCTCAGCTGGTGCTGAACACCGAGAGGACAAGTGAGCCCAGTGCAATGCAGAATGTCTCTAGTGCCCTGTGAATGTTGTAGGGCTCAGAGGACAGAGGTGCAGTGGTGCAGGGCTGTGCTAATGTACTCTGAGTAAGCTGGACCTTGGCAGCCCTTTGTGGTGTCCTGTTATGCAAAGCACACAGGCCCACACTGTTTATTGCAGTCAAGCCTTGAGCAAGAACTACTTTCAGATCTCCCTAGAGTAAATAATGATGCTATGGGACACACCTATAAAGCTGTGCATGGCCCTTTCTTGATGCTCATGCTATAGTCACACCTGCAGGAATCCTTTCACAGAGGGGTGAGTAATTAGGGAAGAGAGACCTAATTAATCTGATCGTCTTAAGGGAGACAGATAATCCTGTTCCCACTTTATAAAAGTTGAAGTAGATGGAGAAGGGGACAAAGAAAATCCCTGCTGGTGGAAGCTGGAGGAGAAATCAATAATGCACACCTGCCTTTTGAAGTTTCCTACTGCCAGGATAGGGAGAAGCAGCTAATAGCATTCTGGATTTCACCAAGGTCTGTAGAGGCTTTCACAGCTCCAGTACTGGAGCATCATCCTTTAATGAGTTGTCCTGCAACTGGATAGATATGGTGGGCTGCAGGCTCAACAAACAGCACTAGGGCTATGGAGTTGTGCTCTGGACTTCAGGTTGCATGCATGCACTGGTAACTCAGAAAAAACCTGTCATAACAAGTCTGGAAGGAAATGTTATCCTAGACTGTATCCAGGTTTCTGAATGTGTTTGCCGAAGGTCCTGGGAGACTGGATATCAACAAAGAACAGCTGTCCAGTCTCTTCTGGAGAAGGACGTTTTTGAACAGAGAAGTGGGGAATACCTGTTTTGGAAAGAGTGGCTTCATCCAGCTACTCCTTGAACCTTGACTGCCATGGTAAGACTTTTGGAGACATATAGAGTACATGGGAGGGGAGCAGAATGATGAATAGCAATCAGTATGCAATTTTGGCTTAGGGCAAAGTTAAAGCTTACATTTTCCAGGAGAATGTTATTTCTGGTGGTTTTGGTGTTTTGTGTTAAAGAACAAGTTCTGAAATTCCATAGATAACACTTTTTCCTACGTTTGCCCCATAAGGGGGAAAAAGGAGAAGGCCATTCCTAAAACCTTGCCCTTTGTTTCTTGTGGAAGACAGCAGAAAATTTGAGACCAAAGCATCAAATGTTTCACTTCTCATGAAACCCATAGAAATGTCATTTTTTCCAGGTTTACCAGAGCCACAAATATGTTCACATAAGCTGATACTACCAGTACAGCTAACGGGCAGATCCACCGCCAGCATTAGTTGGCACTGCCCTGTGGTATACTTGTTACCTTAGAAGCTTGCCAGCCGTGGTATCATTTTCCAGATGATTTGCATGGAACTATGACAATTTATATCCACTAAGAAGCTGGCCAACTCAAGTGATACCCACCCAGGAGGACTTGGTTTTGCAGAGCTTTACCCATCTCTTCTAAACCAATCTGCTTAAAGTGGCTCACCTTTATGTCAGGTTCTCAGCATCCTGTCACATGACATTTCCTCCACGGCAATGCACTGCATGACTTTCTGACATATCTGGCAAAGCTCCACTGATAAGGTCCAATCTTAGTGAAACTCCAGTGAAGGAACATGGCAGTGGTATTTTGTTTTGCAGAACAAACAGAAAAAAGGGAGAAAAGTAAGCAAATGGATGAAACTAGTGGAATCCCTAGGATGAAAGAAGAGATGGGGTCATTGTTGAATGACTATAACAGACCTCAACTGAGGTCACTGATCTGTGACAACCTTGAAATCTTATAGACAATATGTTTTTTTCCCCATAGTCTGCCAAGACCTCGCTGACACATCCAGCATAAAAAAAGCGAATCAGCATATGCTGGTTTCTGGATAATCCTCCTCTGACATATTTAATGCTTTAGCATGCAGGTGGAGAAGGCTCCATCTTATTGTATTTTGTGAGAAGCTAGTTAGTTCCTCTAATCCCCTTTTGGTCCACAGGTTGAACCCACCCAGTTCCCATCCTTTGTGTCTTTAGGCAAGGGGAGCTTTTCTAAATGTGCTGTTTGTGATGCTTTTAGGGCTCCTCCAACCTCCATTTAGGGCTTTCTTATCTACTAAAGGCAAGTCTCAATGTTTTCCTCAATTTGTCTAATATTTTCTCATCAAGGGCATGGCAAGAATTCAGTCCTTCAGCGAGTACTCCCTTCCCTGGTTCAGCTACATTTTGTACTTTCATGTGTTTAGTTTGTATACAGCTTTAAAAGAAATACGCTTACCAGCATAACCACTGTTTTCTGGACACTGGTGTCTAAGCAAATAGTGTTGCCAACTTCAAGTAGCGCAAACGGCATTTGCTTTTAGATGACCCGGGCTGTAAAGTTGGGAATTAGAGTCAAAAAGATGAGAAATACCATGTGTGGATTGAGAAAGCCACAGCATGCTAGCGCTCAAAAATATCCACAGCCAAGACCAGGTTCACCCCAAAGAGAGTAAAGATCCAAAATAGGTTGATTTGGGGAGTTTTACCTGAAGAGGAGAACGAACCCACCCATTCTGGATTTTCCCAAGATCAAGAATATCAAACCATGTATGTGCATAGTTGGCTCCTCATCACCCTCCCACCCAAGCCTACCTCTCTCCCCTAGCACTTCCCTCCACCACCAAGGTACCCCCGCTGCAGCCAAGCAGGAACTCAGCAAGGTAAGGGAGCTGCTGTTCACACAGCAGGGGTTGTGCTGTAGCATTTTCCCACCAAGTCTTTCTTCTGGCTTGTTTCAGCTGTGTTTGTAGCTATATATACAATTTTATTTTTTTTCTGGACACCGACTTTGAACTCCACATTATTTTTCTGCTTCAAATCTCTTGACAAATGACTTTGTTCAGTCTAGGCCTCCCCATATTCCCTCTCTGTTTCTCGTTCTCTTCAATCTTAACCACAATTGGCGTTGTAACCAGGGGCTTTGACAGACATCTTCAAAGAAACCTGTTTCCATATTCAGCTTGAGATCAGTTGTAAATTATTCTGTGGCCAGCCTTTTTTATGCAATCTCTGCTTTAGAGCATGTTACTTATATGTTTCTTCTTTGTGGATAAAGGCATTCCTCTAATTTCTGGCCTGTGGTGTCAGAACTAGCTTTTCTCCCTGCCAAGTAGATCAAGCACCTCAGGACTAGCAGCTGTCAGTCATAAGACTACCAGTCTGACTCGTCCCACAGCAATCCTATAGCTTTCTAGGTACAGTATGGAGTACTATAAAAACCATCCATATTTTTAGTACTTCAGCCTTGGTAAAAGATCCAACTACTTTGTTCATCCAACATTTTTTTTCTTATTCTGGTGTTCAGCAACCACCTAGATGAACCTGTCTTATCTACATCTCATCCAAAAAATAAGAACAGACCTTGCAAGGGCAGCTTACTCTTTGAAAAGAGAGGTGCAGGGCCCTTTTGAGAGCCTGGCACATCCCATCTGGATCAAATTAGGGTGATGGGAAGAGGTGGCACCTGGCATTAATAAAAGGAATGAAAAGCAGTAAGAAGGGTTTTTGGATGTCTGCGTAATCTTCTGTGAAGGAGAATGTTGTGAATGTTTCCTTGGAAAAGGATGAGCGATGGTGCTGTGGCAGAGGTTTCTCTGAAAGCTTCCACAAATCAGGGCTGAAGAAGACTATAGTAAGTAGAAATATTAGCATGTTGTCTTCCTAAATTCATATAGGCAGGTGAGGAAAGGTAGGGTTGAGATCTTCAGAAAGATGCTTATCTGTTTTCCTCTATCATGAGACAAAATATGTAGGGAGACTGGGTGATGTAAAGAATTTAAAATTGGTAGGGGCTCTTCTATTATGTCTTTTATGCAGTCAGCAAGGTGAAGACCTGCAGGCTGAACCACAGAAGACAATATCTAGGCAAAATACTTCAGGAAATTGTTGTAGAGGAGAGCTGAAGTGGCTGATGGCATAAGAGACTGCAGAGGAATTTGGGTGATAACAGGAGATGTGAGAAAAGTCAGATGTGTATCTTAATGCACAACAACTGGGAGTTAAGTAATATGGAGATGTTGCACCTACCTGAAGTATCATGTTGCTGGGTGTGGGCTGTCAGTGCTCCTCAGCAGTCCAGGGGTAAATCGAACACTGATTCCTTGTGCTTAGAGGGAAACTTGACAGATGAGCAAGAGAGATGAGAATTGCAGCAATTCCAGAGATTTTGGGAGCAGGTGACATGGGAGAAGTTGGGAGAAGGCAAGTTTCTAAACCTAAAACATGTAATTGATGATTCTCCTTCATAAGACTGATTTAAACCTGCTTGAATTGTGTTAGCTCTTATTTGTATGCTGCAGCTTAGCTTACAAAAAAAAAGGGGGGGGGAACCAAACTCTTGGAGAGGAGAGGAGGAACAGGCCCAAATCCGCAACACATCAAGTGGCTGTGTAATAGCACATTGCAAATGGGTTCACTGTGGCATTGCAGATGGCTTAATAGTGTCTAACGGCCCACAGTGCTTAAGTGACTCATTGCATTTGCTGTATCTGTTCAAACTCACCACACTGAGTAAGAGACACTTGCCTTCAAAAAAACCTCTAATAAATTCTGTTGCTTTGAAATATCCATGGTGCTTTTGAGAGAATCATGGCATATCTCATGGTCTGAGAACATCTCAACCCACTCTGTGGGGCTCTGGTAGAACATGCAGGCAGATCAGCATCCTTCAAGCCAGATTAAAAAAACATTGAGCTAAAAGGGACTTCAGAGAGCTCTCCTAGATCTTCCTAAGGAGAGCTAAACAGATGATTTTGGATTGGAACATAGTAAGTTGAGGTGTATTTCTCACCTCCTCCTGTTAGCCAAAGGATAGGAGATGCTGCATTTGTTGATTCTGCGCACTGGGCAAGGAGCTGTAGAGCTGTCCCATGCCAAAGATGCCCCCATGCCTTGAGTGCGTGAATCATAACCAATATCCAGCCTGTTCCCCTGCAGGGCTGATGCTCCACTGCATTGTTTGTGCTTTATTATGCTGGACTGTGACTAGGGGCTTTTCCATTATGTCTATACACATATGGTTTTATTGGTACAGCCTAGTGCAAACTAAGGCCCTAAATTCCCTCTCTTAACTCCATTTACCTCTATTTCTTAGTTGTATAGCAGCAAATTATTTATTAGTGCTGTTAATAAAATAGTTACACTGGTGACAGTGTAAAAAGTACAAGTCAAGTCAGTCCTACTGTGCACTGTGTTACATAAATGTGCACAAGAGATAGGTATTGCCCTGATCTACAAGATCTTGACTGTGGAAATGAACTTCCTGTAATCTCTTTCATATGGAATGTTTTATTCTTACAATTCAGCCCAGACTCATCTCTGTCAGCTTGCCTTTTTTCAGTGAGCTGTTTAGATGTTCAGCTGAATTAATTGTCGCAGCTGACCTCAGCTTCTTAGTTTTTACTGACTACCAACATTGGCAATTTCCCTCTGATGTCAGCATGGGCTTTGCCTGATGAATGAGTAAATGAGACCCTCCACAGACAGTGCTCCATAGGTTTTGGAAGAAGGGGGTTTTTTACGTTGCTTGCTTGAGGAGAGGGGTTTTTTTACATTGCTTCAGTGAGGAGGTGTGAGCGGGTTTTATAGGAAACTTTCTAGCTCAGCTCTCTTCAGTTACTTTTTCCATGAAAGGTAACAGATGCTCATTGTGACGTGAACGTTATTTCAATATCTACAGAGGAGAAAAAAGGACCAGCATGATCCCAACTTACAAGTTAGTTTATTTTAAGTTATTTTGTGACGTCAATAGGCAATGATATATATAGCAAAATATTTTTCCTCCTTACCACAGGGCCTTTAAAAGGATATCTTTGTTGTCTTAGTTGCCATAGCAGTGACTAACATGGATATATATATGTATGCACATCTATACATGTGAGGAGGGATTCCCCAGCCCTGGGGTTGATTGTGTTGGCTTCTGTGATTGTATTTCCCCTTCATTCCCTTGCTCAAGGGGCTCTGAGGCAATAAGGCAGCTTATGAAACATCCTCAAGTTGGAAAATGAGTATTTTCAGTCAACCACCTTGAAGCGTGGGCCTTATCGTGTTTTGCAGGGCTCTGCTGTTTAGTGCTTATCTCCAAAACCAGGTAACAAAGCCTGGACAGGGCAGAGCAGGGCTCCTGCACCCTCCTTCAGTGCCAGACAATTGCTGAGCAAAGGAGATGACAGAGATTTGCGATGTGATGGGCCTCCATAAATAAATTAGGAGGCTATTAGTAGAAAATGTGCTGTTTACTGTTTAGATGGTTTCACATGTGTCCAGATTGTGCTGAAAGGCCTTTGACGTATTTAGCTCATCCTCACCTTAGAATAGATTTTTATCTCTGTGCTCATGTTTCAAAACTGTTCCTACCTTTCAGCAACTTCCTGACATACTCCAGAGATATTCCCTCACTAGTGTCTGTTGCAGTTCTTCCCTGTGTTTTCCCTGCCATGAGTTCTGCATACTGTAAACAGTGGGACTGTGATCCAGACCTGGAATGGTCCCTGAATGCAACCCTTGGGAATTGAAACACTTGAGGAAGGTTTTTGGTCTCCTTCTGACCAAGTTCAGTTGTCACCTAAATCTGAGCCGCTCTTCCCATCTTGTGCTGTACTGCATATGGAATTCTTGCACTGGTCCCAAAATACTTGATAAACACATTAAGCATCATGATTGTGTCCATGGTGTGCTGTTTGTGCTCTCCCTCATGTCTGTAACAATCCATACAGCTGTCCTTTTTCTTCTCTGTGCCTCGCAAAGCATCTGGCAAAGAACAGCTACCCCAGGGGAGGGAGAGAGGTTCTACCTGTCACACGTTCTCATCTTGTTTTCTAACATTTTATCCCAGAATACACCTCCTGTCTAGAGGTACTGGGTAGAAAAGGTTCTTTGCTTGGGAACTCCTTTGTCTTCACTCATCTAGGTCCGGAGCTCCAAGGTACATCAGCTTCTGACCACAGGTAGATGGTGCCAACTGTGGTTTTGTGATTGTAAGTGGGAATCTGTTTGGGCTCAGAAGCAGGATGAGGAAGATGGGATGAGGGGAATGCAGGAGTCTGTTGGCAACTTCCCCTTCCTTCCCGTGCTTCACCAGCTTTGCCCAGGTCTCACTGCCTTTCCTCAGCTTGTTCAGGGAGGAAGGCGTGGCATGCTGGGTGGTTTGGGTGTAGGGGTGAAGCTGCCCAACTCTTCTGTGCTGCGGTCCTCTCTCCATTTTAAGTTTCTGATGTTTTTCCCTCCTTCTTCTCCTTCCCTACAGTCAGACAGCAGCAAAATCCAAACTGGTAACTGCAGAGAGGTCAAGATTCTGGTTTCCTTTACTCTCTGAATATCTTCTACTTCTCAAGTGTCAACAAACCTCAGGGTGGTCCTGGATATGATGTGGGTGTAAGCTTCGTCCTCACAGCTTTTGGGGACTGGCAGGAGTAAGAGAGGTGGGAAAGAGAAAGATTATTGCTGTCTGAGAACAAATGGGTGAACATCTTCATAACTACTTGCAAATCCCATATGTTTGTTGGAGTTGCAAGTCGAACTGGACTTGGCCATATATTGGTGAAGGGAGAGCATTAATACACAACACCATCCCAGAGAGCAGAAACAGGGGAAACTGAAAACCTGAACCATCCCCCTTTTTTGTTTTTAAATTCTTGCTTGCCGATGCTTCTTTTTCCCCAGTGATTTTCATATTAGGGCTTTTTCAATTTACCTATCAAAACCTACCCTTCTGCATCCTCACAGCCAGCCAAAAATCAGCTTTTCTCTTTTTGCTTGTGTTTGTTGTTACCAACAAGTAAGATGCTGGAACAAGAACTTGGCTGGCCATTGTGTTGCTGACAAATGAAAGAGAAGCAAACACAGCTTGCTTGTCTGCAGCTACAGTGGTTCAGCAGGGTTGGCAGTAGTAAAGACATGTTATTTGTTGATAAAACATACACTACCAAACTCTGAGAAGGAGCTGAGATAGATGGTATCTCACTGTGATTATTTGCCTGTCCTGCCAGCACCTTCAGAAATCCCAGCTTGCTGTGTCGGCTTAACCTGGAGGAGCTGAAATGGGGCACAGTTCTTGCTGGGTGAGATCAGGAGGGATGTTCCATGCAGGGCTGTGAACACTTGACAGATAGCGCAGGGCAAACCACGGCATGCCACTTGCAGTGGTGACGTGCATGTGTGTGCACATTTAGTCTTTGCCACCATACCGTGCATGTCCAAGTGTTTAATCAGTCTTTACCCACATATATATGTATGATGTACACACACATATATACATGTATATGTCCATGCACATGCATGGAAGTGCCATGTGAGGAGTGAAGGCAAAGTGCCCTGGTGTGCAGGGCAGCTAGCTGGTGCTCTCTGAGTTTTAATCCCAACTTTACCAGCTCCCTGCAGGATGATCTCACTAAAAAGTGTTTAACTTCTTTCCCTTTGTGTCATTTCTCTGTTGAGACTAAAATTCTTCATGCAGGGACTGATCCCTTCATGTGTGCATGCCCAGTGCCAGCATGGGAGGCCTTGACCAGAGATAAGTTACCAGCTACTGACCATGCTGGTGCCTGAAGGCATCTTGGGGAACAGACTCTAAAGATATTTTGGAGCAGAAGGAGAACCCACTCTTCTAGTGGTGTGGTGGCTCCTGGAGTTAAGGATCCTTAGAGCAAAACAGTGAAGAAAAAGGTCTCACTAATTCATTGCAAAAGTCCTGCCTCTGGCAGAGCAGAATTTTAGCCCTAGTTGAAAGAGGTGCTAGTGTCACACCCAGACTTTCTCTTGCTTTGGACTACACAGTTTGGCCACAAATGACCCTGTGACTGCATGCAATGCAGTACCACTTGCAAAAAGGTGTGTGCATGTCAGGCTGCAAAGTCCAAGGCATTGCCAGAAAGCTTAACAGTCCTCTGAGGTCAGGTTGCTTTACACAATCAATCATGACAAATGCGTGCCAGGGTAGAGGTTCACCTCAGGGCAAAAACCTCATATTTTTTGTGCTTCAAGAGCATACCTTTGCATTATCACTGCTAAACAGTGGTTCATAGTGCCTTTGGGGATGGATGTTGAGGTGCTTCTGCTGGATGATGGGAGCAGGTTGTCCTAGGAAGGGATGGTAGAATCTAACATGGTATCCCAACTGGGCACATATGAATGAGGAGAAAACCATGTGAACACAATAAATGTAAATGACTCCAAGGGTTGCTGGATGGGAATGAGAAAGGTGAAAGGGATGACGGTGTCCCTGGGTGCAGCGTGAGTGCATGGACAGGGTGAGATGAGGGTGAGAAACCCCCATGGAATTCATGCCTTAACTCCCACCTCAGCTCTGCTGCTCATGGGGACAGAGCTGCTCCAAGGAAGCTCTGTGGGAAGGGGTGCTGGAACGCAGCATGTATCAAATTCTCGTAATTATGGTGGTAGCTAGAACAGTAGGAGACAGACGTTGGACCATAAAGCTGGCAGCCTAAATAGCCAAGAGGCGCAGGATGGCAAGGAATGTGGAACCATGGAGGGGAGACGTGACTTTCCAAGGTTACATGATGGGGTGGTGGGATAGCCAAGAACTGACTCCCAGGCCACTATCTTAGCAACATGACCACATTCCCCTCAGTAATAAGAGCCATGCTGAACCTTTGCCAAAAACCGTCTTCACTCTGCTTTGAATGGTCACCATTCTTGAGGTTTTTTTGTGGGGGGGAAAGAATAGTTCAACAGTAAATAAACCCATTCTTTTCTAGTTCTAGAGGAACTAAAAGCAGTAGTCTCGGAAAACCAAAAGTATTATTGGTTTTCTTTGTTGCCCCAAACCTACCGGGAGGCAGAAAATCTTCATCTCTGCTGGTGTCTCTTCTAATGCTACTGCCTTTACTTTGAAGCATCACAAGTGCTGGGGACTTCTGCAAGACTTCTTTTTGCTTTTTGGTTTCCTTACTATGGACACAGTGGTGGGGAAACAGGACCATAAGAAACCTGGCTCCTCACCAGTTTAAAAAGTTACTTTGGTAAGTTAAAGCCCTCCAGAATGTAGTAGTAAGTAGTTCTCATCACATCCAACCATCCATTGATTTTAATGGTTTGATAATACACAGCAATGACCTCTCCCTTGAAATTAAAGTGTCAGACCCTCAGTTACTTTATTCGTGAAGATAAACAGATTGGTATGGAGTTCCTGAATGTTAGAGACACTAGTCCAGGCTCTGAACAACAGAGCCCATTTAATTTCAAGACCTGAATCTCCACAAAATGTTCACAGCAAAGCCCCAAACTAGGTGCAATAAACCTAACACCAGCCAAGTTTGCAAACCCAAGCTGAATTGCAGGGAAACCCAGGGCCAGGTTTCCAGTTAGCTTTGAAGCCACAGTTTTAAAGAGGCTCCTGATCAGGATTTTGATCTTCCTACAGGCTGCGCTTCAAGCAATTTCCACCAGCCAGGATTTGAGCTCACTGTTGCCAAATCCCAAACCTGCTTGGGATGGAGCAGTGGCAGTGTCCAAAGGAAAGTGTCAGCCATGCCTAGCGCCCAGTCCTGTGCAGGACTGGTGCCCTGGGGAAGGTGTTCTCAGCCTGGTCAGCAGTGTGGGCAGGGGTGAGTGGCAGGCAGCTTCCCCTATAGATTACAGCGGTTTCATTTTCATTGGGTTTCAGCACTTGGCGTTTTGGGCTGAATTTCATGCCAGGTTTCAAAATCCAAGAGGCCCACAGGCCTTGTGGACATGTAAAACCACCAATGTAATGAAAATTGGTTTAAAATTGATTTAGTTTAAAAAAAAAAAAGAAGGAAAAAAAAGAAAAAAATTCAAGCCACCATGTGGAAACATTTAGAAGAGTCAGTTATGAAGTTTAACCAAACAGAAGTAAATGACTTTGAATGTGTCCATACAGAGCACTGGCACTGGAGAAAATAAATCTATTTACCATGAATTTTAATTAAACCAGTTGAGTTTT
Organism: Manacus candei; assembly: GCF_025592945.1. Classification (NCBI taxonomy): domain Eukaryota; kingdom Metazoa; phylum Chordata; class Aves; order Passeriformes; family Pipridae; genus Manacus; species Manacus candei. The sequence continues at coordinate 4,723,779 of NW_026138108.1, forward strand.
GGTTTAATAAGTAGCACTGAGTAAAATTTAGCAAAACACTGTTACCCCTTCTTAGGCTTCCAGAAATGTGGACAGTCTCCCTGTCACCTTTGTAAACTTTCTCAGACACTTAACATAATTTTTTAGGGGGGTGAGTGTTGGTATTTCAGTCCAGTTCCTTGAACACACTTACTAAAATGTCTAAGCACCACTGATTTCAAAGAGGATTTAACGCCTTCGAGGGTCTTGGCTCATAGACTTTATTCCCATTAATCTGAGGGGAGGTTTTTGCCCTTCTTGGTCAGCTGAAAAACTGTGACTGCACTGCAGGTCCCTAAACAACTTAAGGTCAGAAGCAATTTATTCTATCTTTTAGGTTTCAAGGCTATGAAGTACTGTAATCAAAACACATAGGGCAGGGAGATGCTCTGTAACCCAAACTCTCCAGCCTCTCCTGGGCTTGTGGAAATCATCGCTGGGCTTGGTGCTTAGTGGTCCTTCTCAGATGTCAAACATGTTTGGTCAATGCAGCCCATCAGGTTGAGTGAATATCCTGATTTTGTGTCGTTTCTGTGTGGACTGAGTAATTTCCCATTGAATAAAAAGCACTCGGCATTCCTTGTGCTAGGTTTCAACATGGCAAAGAGCCAGCTACAAGTTTCCAGGTGGTTTGTCCTGACAGCAGCGTGGAAGAGATTGGTAGCTGATGTTGCTGAGCTCTCACAGGAGCCTCAGTGGTCTTTGTTCCACAGTTGTTTTATTCTCTGTTTTGTGGTTTAGTGTTGGGTTTTTCTCCTTTGCCGGTGTTGTCTTGCAAACCCTACCTGTGGTGCCATAAGTGCAGAATGTCTCTGCTCCCTGTCTTTCCCTTTAGCATCTGCCCAAGTGCACAGCTCTGCGCATAAACACAGCAGCCTCAGAAGGGATGTGATCAAAAGGTTTCAGAAGAGCTCTGCATGTTATGAAATGTTTTGAGGCTCAGAGCCCAAAGAGGGAACTCCATCATGAATTCCCCATGTATAACTAATTTGGGGAAAGGGATTAAAATGGGACAGAGCCTCTTGCTTTTTCTCCCCCCTCCTCCATGGCCCCTTTCAGAAAATTAGGGGGCCCCTCTCCTAGGAGAAACTGTTGAAAATTGCACGCTGCTTTCCCTTCCCCTTCCTCCTGAACATAGCCAGAACAGCAATATACATTTCTGAGGTTTGGCAGCAGCATCTGAAAGCATGTTTTTTTGCCAGAGAGGACTGGCTGATGGGGGCCAAAGTGCATGTGGATTGGGGGACACTCAGGGAAGAGAAGGGAAGGCACCTGTACCCTCCCTTCCTGCCACTGCTATTAGGGATCTTATTCCCACCATTTCTCAGTCGGTACCTGGTGATCAAGTTTATTGCCTGGATTGTATCATCAGCTGCTGGAATGAGACCCATCAGCCGAGATTTGTGCCTGAACTTTGGTTTCATAACAAAAGCAAAGGCAGTTGTTCTTGCGACAGACCTCTTTTGGACTGAACAAAAACATGTACAACCCGTGTATGGTCTATACAACTGAGAAATACGTTAGCTAAGCTAGTCCAAAGCTAGCAATGATCCTGTTTTATGTTAAGCTTTCCTCTGCTGTAACATCACTGCCTTTCTCCTCCCAGCCTCATCTTTTCCACCTCCTGCCTGACACAGAACCAGTCCCCTCAGCTCGCTGAGAGCTTCCTTAGTCCGCTTCGAATCTTATTACTGCAATGTCTAGATCGGTATGTGATGCTGCAGTATGCACACATGTTTTTAGCACCATGCTGAAGTCTAATGATGTCATCTCTTATGGCTCAGATGAAGAAATCTCTTTCATTTCAGAATTTTTATGGAAAGATTTGAAAAGTTTGGAGGGGGAGGGGAGGTGGAAGTTTTGATATCCAGTGAATCTGAAAACAAAAGTATTTCCTTGGCTCACAAGCTCAAAAGCCCTCTCTGCACATCCTCCTCTGCACCTTTCTTTTCTTTAAAAAGGAAACTGAGAGGAAAAGCAGAAGAGGACAATAAAAAGGATTCTCCCCCCTCCTGGACAGAAATTTCAAAATATCAACCCATAAATGAAACTTTCTCTTGAGCATTTTGTAAGAGCTGAAAACAAAAGGAATAGTTAGTTAGAAAGAAATCTTCATTTGACAAAAAAATCCAGACTAGTTCCCATTATTAAATGTTCACTTATGGGCACAAACCTGTCTTTTTTATACACACGTTTAACATGGAGGTTTTAGGACATGCTCAAAGCCTCTGAGTGCCACAGCAGCATAGGTGACTTGCCGCAGTGTGAGCTTACAAGTATTTCCTTATTGTCTGTCATCATAATTAAGAGAATAAATGTGTACATTCAGCTTGCCACCTTCCTCAGCTTGGGATGCGAGGAGGCATTCATGCTCCAGTGATCTATTGCCTCGTGTTAAACTCTGCTAAACTTCCTCTGTGAGTCCACAGCAGCGGGGTAGATGGAGCTATTCCTGCTGCCCTCAAAGTTCAAGCCCCCATCAGAGGAGCTGCAGCCATCAGCGTGGGAGAGGAGAGAGGGGCTGCTGTTATTCATGTTTTTACATGGCTGGGTTCCACTTTGGCAGACGGGAGAGACTGCAGTCTGAAAGCCGTGGGCTGATAAGTGGTTTTTGAGAGATAAGATATGAAAGACTCTGTAATTCTGGAAGAGAGTGTTGAGTAGTTTATATGTGTAAGTCCAGATGTTCAGTAGAAGGAGCTGTTCCAACCCTTCAGCTGAGTATGTCTGCTTGCACGTGTATGGTCTGATGTGCTTGTGGAACTGGCGAAGCAGTGGCAGCAAATGGAGCACTGAGTCCCCTGTGGAACTTTGGGGAATCACAGGGTTAATGGTCAGACTGTGTCCCATTTCTGTTTTGCTTTGACACAGATGTATTTCACTGAGAGGATGAGGATGCTTTTTGATCACAAAAGCTGCTTCCAAAGTTACAAAGCAAACTGGCAGGGCAGGGGAGCCCCACCCCACAGCATCCGTGCCCTGAGGACACTGCAACTCAGGCACACCTCTTGGTCACAGGGGTGTGTCACATGTCTTGCTAGTCCAGTGGGGCACTAATTTACTACTGCCTACTAAATGCTACCCACACAGGGCTGGTGTGGATGCCTAAGGCTCAGAGAGGCTCAGTTATAGGCTCCTTGCTTTCTCCCCTGAGTAACGAGCAAGGAGGAAACTAGCTCTCCATTTGCATTTGATGGGTCACTGCAAGGCAGAAAGAGGATTGTCCCTGCCTCTAACATCAGGCTTTGGGAGCACAGTTCCTGGTATTGGGTATATCACTGCTTACCACCAAAGCTGTGTGAGTGCACCTATTCCAAAAAGCACTTTTCTTGCAGAGGGAAGGCTTGTGTCCCAAACAGCTGCACCAGTTAACTGCTCCTAAATGTGAATCATTGCTGAAAGAGGGCTGCATTTAACTAGAAGCATATCTTAGCAGTAACCCATGTCTCTAACATACAGTCACAGGGTAAAGGCTGTTTTATTCAAAGAGACGCTCAGGGCCAGGTTCCCAGCATCTGTCAATTGGGAGTAGCTTTCCTAAAATGGATGTAGTTGTACTGATTTAAGTAGGGTGGGAATTTAGCCCTGGATATTCTGCAAGTAAGTGAACCATCAATGGCTAAGACTTTTCCAAGGAGGCACATAATTTTTTATCATGAGTAAGATCATTGTAGACAGGGAAACAGATAAGCAGTTAGATTTTCCTTTGGGCTGGGCACATAATTTTTTATCATGAGTAAGATCATTGTAGATAGGGAAACAGATAAGCAGTTAGATTTTCCTTTGGGCTGGGATGTTTGGAGTAGATGCACTGGTTCAAGTATCATGAGCTTGGTTTGTTGGTGTTTGAATAGAAACAGATAACATTCACACTTGATGGAGCCTTTTCAGAACCAACCTCTCATAATTTATCTGTTTGTCTCTAAGAACAAATAGTGTGTGGGGCCCTTGGGTGTTTTGATTAGTAAGCATCACCAGGTTTTCATGTGCGCCCAAGGGCAGATTATCACTGACTTGGGGGCTCCCTCTCCTCTGTAGTGTTGGATGTCCCCCAAGAAGGCCTTTCCAAGTTTTGCTTGCTGCTTGTATGCACAGCCTGCCAACTCTGCTACCCCCACAGGCGGGATGGTGGCCCTGGCAGGGGGTATGGCAGGCAGTGGGGAGTGATGGCCTCTTGAGCATGCATTGTTTCTGTGCTGGAGACTCACATGTCGTGTAGTGGCTACTGTTTGCCATTAGGGATGCCCTGCTGAGAGTCAGGTGGTAGAGTCATGTGGGAAAGAGATGTCTGCAAAGAGCTAAGGCAGGAATGCTTAAAATAGATTGGGGAAAGACTCTTGGGCCTGAGAGTGACCTGGTTGTTGGCAGTATGAGCAACTCATGGTGCTGTGTTGGCATGTGCCTGTCCTGCTGGTACTATTCCTACCTTTTAAAATCCTCCTTGCCTGCCACAGGTTTTCAGACACCACCAGCAGCCTCTGTTAGCTGCAGTCACAGAGAAGCAGGGCCACAGTACTCTTCTGTTCCACATTACAGCCTGGGATCCACCTCTCTTCCCATTAGTGCACATTCCTTGCTCTGATTCACAGTGGCATCTCTCTCTGCTTCTTATTCATTACCCAAACATCTTGGCGAGCATGGGCCTGTTAGTGGCTTTGGCCACTTGGCACAGGTTTTGGAATCTCATGGTAAACCCAGAGACACTTTATGGAGGTGTAATATCTTGGTTTTGGTTCCCATTGCATTTTTGTAGCACAGAGGCCAAAAACACATCAAAGAAGCAAGTCTGGCAGTGAGCACCAACCCTAAATTCATTACACTCCAATTAGGCTGTTAAGAAAAGATAAAAGAAGCAGCAAAACTGTATGTCCTCCTCAATTGCTGTTTGCTGAGGTTACTTCTCTCTTTTGTGGCCTGGGTCCCTGGGTATCTTAGTCCACCAGCACCAGTGGTGGTGTGTGCTTAGGGACAGCTGAGGCATCCTTCTCATTAGAGCCATGATTGGATCAAAGGGCTTTAGCCAGTCCCTGAAGAAGAGCGAAGGAGGTTTTTTTTGTACATCTCTCTTTGTGACTAACTGCTTTTTCACTATTTCACCTCATTGTCCTGGTCCTCTTCTTCCCTCTGCAGTTTGCGATGGATGTGGATTCCTTGCTGAAAAGCAGGAAGGCCAAGACACTGGGCAGCTGAGGCAATGGACATTGTCTCTGCAGCCTCCTTTCCTTGGAGTGTGACTCTTTGTCAGTCATTCCTCTGGGAACAGGAACGATGCAATAAGTGCTAAACTATAGGTATCAAAAAAGAAAATCATCAGCTTGGTTGCAGCTTGAGGATTTGGGTGAGGAAACCTTGCATTCCGGTATCCCTTCTCAGTGGCTTATTAAAATGGCAGATCTCTTTGAACTGTGTACCATCGCTTCCCATGCCACCGAGTGCAGGAGCAACCAGGACTTGGGAGGCAACATTGCATTTTGTTCCCATTGGCATCCATGACAAAATCTACCCTTGCAATTAGCTGCTGGCAGAAGTAGTTGCGAATAATGTAATATTTTTTATATTTACCAATATTTTATTTATGGTCTAGATGCCTAAATAATGGTTAAGTCTCTTAGAAAGAATCAAGAAAAATTTCCCAAACCAACAAACAAAATCACATTTTTTAACCAACATTTAGTTTTGTAGTTGCTGTTGAAAGCAGTGGCAGTTTTTCCCCATGTCTTGAAATATGACAGCTCCCTATTGTCAGACAGAAAAACGAAGATTTCCAACAACATTCAGGAGTGATTCGTCCAGTTCAGAAAACCTAATAAAACCTGTGAAAAATTCTTGACAGCTTTATGGGTAACACTGAATCTATCATCAAATGGATCTGGCTTTGATGAATAAAGAATATTTCTGCTAGTTAATATGTGCTAAAGCTGCTTGTTCACGGAAAGTGGAAAGTGTCACAGTAGGGCCACGGTCACTCTGTGGGACCACCTGGGATGTCTACCACTTGCCTAGGACAGACAGGGAGGTAAGATCATGAGTGGTCCTTGAGAAGCTCCTGCACGTAAATGATGTATCCAGATAAGTCTCAACTAGAGGATTTGTGACTATGCCTCAGCTCCCTGACTTTGTGTCAGGGCATATATGATCTTTCTCTTTTCCTCCACATGTCCTAGTGGTCATGGGAAGGAAACCTGTGCACATGGGCTAGTCCTATTTCAGTCATGTCCTCTGTCTCTAGTGACAATGACCTCAGCCTACATCATGGCATGAGTCTGCCATGGAGTTTAGATGTAACCTCAATACATCCATCTCTAAGTCAAGGGACAGTCTGTTCTTTCTGAATACTGTGTGACAAAAAGGTCGCAAACCCAGTGCATGAAACATGTTGGGTAACAGTTTCCCTAATGACTGGGACAACTGACAGTTTGTCAGATCCTATTAAACAAAGAAAATGAACAATCCTTCTCTCTTTTTCTTTCTTATCCCTTCCCTCACTGTAGCCTTGATCGCAAGAACTGGCTTTGTCTTCACTGACAGAAAATGGGATGGCTGAACTTGTGCTAAGTAACAGGTAAAACCAAACTAAAGCTGTAATTCCAGAGAAGTCACAGGAGTTGTGTTTTTTGCCTCATTTTGCAGATCAAGAAAATGCTGGCTTTGGGCTGGCCTGTTAGCTCATCTGAAAATGCGTAAACCATCCTGTCTTCCCAAGGCATTTACTTGGTCTCACTCATGCTATCTTGTTTTCTTTAATCCTAAGTAATGCTCTTTTTTTCCTAGCAAAGATCAGTGTCTTTTGTCCTTCTGGATAGAGGGCACAGACAGAGAGACCTTGGATGCAGGTAGGCATGCAGGTGATCCTTCTCCCTGCTGACCTGAGTAGGACTTTACCACAGTAGGTTTGTAGGGAACCCTGCATTAGGCCCTAGTTACCAAGAATTGGGGAAACCTGTGCCCCCAAATAATAGAAAGCAGTTGATGTCTTGGGGGGAACCAGCATCAGTAGTTTCCTCTTAGCTGGCTGACAGGGAGGAAAAGGTTGCAGGAAGCCAGGAATCTTCAAAGGGATCCTCAGCACAGCTCAAAAAGGATTTCCTGAGCTCACCGCAAAGCCACAGGGGAGGACAACCTCTCAGATGCTTTTAATTCAGCACACTGTGGTCCAAATCACACTCCCTATATGTGCTTTTTCCAAAGGAGGACTGAGCTTCTCTCCAGTGTGTAGAGCCTACCCTGGCACTGCTCATGTGGGACTGACCTCCGTGGCAGTGCTAAGGCTGGAGAAAGGCACCCCAAAGCCCCCTTTCTCCTCACTGAGGAGGGAGCAGTGTTCAGAAATGGGATTGAATGCTTCCTTGGATGGTTTGATATATGACAAGTATCTCAGTTAGGACAGCAGAGTGCTGGCCAACTCTTTTGTCCCTGCTGACTAGCTGATGAAGGGTAGAAGAGGGAGAAAACTTTCTGCTCCTCTTTGTCTGTGCCTAAGGCTCCATGATGGGCTGGTATCCAAATGCACACTCTTCTCCCTCAGGCCCTGATCTCTGGTGTGCAGGGAAAGGATAACTGGTGTGAATAGGCAGCAGAACATACTCTGGGTGGCTGGGTGACCTGCGCCCTCATATGGGCTGGGACATTTCCGCATCATTTGGTCTATGTCTGGCTCTCTAAGGTCTGAAAGATAGGAAAGAACTTCTCTCTTCCACCCCATGATCATTTTGTCTTTGAAAGTTTCAGCTTTGTTGTTGTTGTTTATAAAACTGGTCTCTGAACTGTCTCCCTTACACATTCACACAGAAGAACAATAAAAAACTTACAGAAGAAATTTAGTTTTGGCTGGAAATTACATTCAAAACCTCTCTCTGTGGAGGAAGACAAAAAGATTCCTACAGAAGGTGTTCACCTCTTCTGCCAGGAACTGTAGTTCTTTGGAGCCACTTGAGTGACCCACCAGCTGGCAAAACAGCTTCCTGTACTCCCTGCTCAATCTGTGTCACTGTTTTCCAGCTAACAGGAATCTAGTACTCCAAGAAAGAGTTGTCAGCTGGATTGTAGCAATGACAGGAACTAAGGACAAGCCCTTCTTGGTAAGGCATTTCAAAATCTGTGCCTCATATGGTGACAGTCAGAAGCCTCCTGACAGGTCCCTGATGCAACTCTTCTTCCACCGCACGTGCCTTGACATAGCCATGCCCACAGCTGGGGAAAGGGGTACCAGGGCATCTCCTGCCCTGCCAACAGCAATCAGTTTTAGCCTCAGCAATGAAATCATTAAGCAGGTGGAAGCCTGGCCTCTCCCAGTTTGCGATGTCTATACTAGAATATTTCATTAATGAAATCACTGATGTTTATTACCTACTAAATGATCTCCCTCTCCAACAATCTCTGAGGGTTATTACCACAAAGACTTGCACAACAGATGTTAAAAGCCATCCGTTTAAATCAACATATACTTTTATTAAAAACAAAACCAAATTTTTCTTTTTTTCTAATCCCTGCATTCCAGTCACTAAAGCTGAGATAATCTTCTGGAGAAGCTAATGGATATTGTTAATATCTGGATTGAATTTATAAAGAGCTGGGAGAGAACAAACAGGAGAGCAGAGACAACCTTCAGCGGCAGCAATGAAGGCAATCTGCTGTGCTTTGTTAGCAGAGCTTTATTTGTGCCAGCCGTTTCATCTATTCAAGATGATCCACAAGATGAAGTCGCTTGTTTGTAATTAAACCCTGCTCTTCTCTTTTTCCTGACTCAGGATCCCAGATTTAAAGGGTTAAGCAACTGTAATGTTAAGAGTGTGTATTTGTTGTCAGCCATTTTTCATTCCTTGTGGTTTGCTACAGAAATCTAGGCAGGCTGTTGTTTGTGGTTAGTTTATTGCAATGTGATAGTTTTGTAAAGGTGACTAAAGGTCTGACATCTCCAGTTGAAGCTTATTTTTTTCTCCCACTCATTAATGGAGCTAAGTCAAAGCAAGAACAGCCTAGGTTCAAGTCTTTCTAATGTGCTGGTGGTTGCTGAGAATGAAGGATTTGCTTAATTACAGGAGTGACATGAGGAGCAGATGATCCTGATTGCATTGAGTTGGTGTCATCATTAGGGAGCTCTGAAAAAAATAGCAATACCTCACCAAATTGAAATAATTGCACTTTACAGTGCCCGTGGTGGTATATAATCCATGCTAATGTGAATGGTGATACAAGATAAGCAGGGCAGTATGAGTCCAGGTATGGACTTGCTTTCCAATTTCCACAAAAAGAAGCTTTCCAGTTCAGGCTTATTTATATAAAGATCTCTTGTGAATTGACGTATTTCCAGTTGATCTAAACTCAGAAATCAATTCTAGTATGTAGACTTTAGTGGAAAATTTTGTAATAAAACACATCTTGTGACATTTCATCAGGTACTGGAGAAGGACTTTCTCCAAGACACTATTTCCCTGATGCTTTTTTTTCCTCACTTTGGGTAATTTTGTTTTAAGACCTGCTGTGAGTCATGTCCATGGTAGTGGATTAGGAATGGTGCCTTTGGCGTGTTTCAGAGTACTTGGTTTGGAAATAATGTTAGAGTTTCTGCAAACAGTGTAAACTGAAGATGTGCAGAGCGCTCATTCCTAGAACTTCAGAGTGCCCTGAGGGATGGCAGGGCTTACAAACATGCCTCCCTGATTTCAAAACAGGGAGGAGGCAATCTAAACCCAGGGTGCTCTTCCCACCCCACTATCCATCCATAATCATCTCCCAGTCTGACTGCTCACCATTTGCAGTCGGCATCCAGTCTGCCTCTAAAGGGCCTCCTTCAAGGTCTTCACCTTTCTTAGATGAAATGATAAGTGGGAAATACTGTTTTCCTCTTTTTTGCCCTTTTTTTTTTCTTTTTATTTTTTTCTCCCCTCCCTTCTCCATTCCTTAGCACTGCAGAGCCTGATGTCACTCTCTCAACAGATATGTGGGAGGTTTGCGCTGGGATTTTCCTTCCTGGGATAACGCACAGTGTTTACTGTCTGTTGCCTTTCCGGTGGTCTCCCAGCCTCCAGCAATGGGAGTCACGAGGTCCTTTCACCCCCCGTCCCATGGTCTGTGGTATCTGTTGTTTTCCGAGTGCTGGAATCTTTGTCCCCGTTACGTAGCCCCAAACCTGACCTTGTCGGAGACCACACACGGGTGTCTCTGGATGAGAGGGGAATGTATGGAATGTTTTTCAATGAGCAGTTTATGAAATTCCTTTCCTATATGTTTCGGAAATTCTTTAAGTTAAAGAGCCCAAACATTTCTCCAAGGAAACTAGGGTTTGCAGGAGCTCAAATGCAGGCACTTGTTTTTAAAAACATTCTTTATTAAGAAGGAGGGGAGAAAAAGGAGGGGGTGAAAGAGAAAACAGAAGATGTAAACAAGGAAGCCTGATTCCCTGCTCTGTATACGCACAGGCAGGAATAACAGCACAGTGGGGCTGCATGGCTCGGGGGCCTGACAGCAGGCTGTGTCCTTGTACCAGAGCTGCCAGCCAGCAGAAGTGATCGAGAGCTGAACTGACCCTATGTGTGTCATAGGGTACAAGGGTTGAGACCCACAGAGCCTCATCCTAATGCACAAAATGTGGGGAAGGATAGGAAACAAAAGGGCCAATGCTGATTGTGGCGATGTCCAAGACAGGCAAAGGCAATGCTAAGGGCTAGGAGATGTCTTAAATCCAAAAGACTCTCTTGAGGAGAAAGCATGTGGCTTTTAGGTCTGTTTTCCTCAAACAATCCTTTATATATTCACACATTGAAAATAGCAAGATCAGGTATTTAAACAAAACTTGGCAGAAGAAACCAAGGCCAAGAAGGTAATTTTTTGCACACCATTGAAGTACAGGGAGAAGAAGAGGGAGGGTTCTGGCCAGGGCACTCTCTGTAGTGCGAGTCTGAGTCCTCACAGGCTGAGGGAAACCAGCTCTGCCTGGGTGTGTGCTCCAAGCGCTGAGCTATTGTATGATAAGGTGGTACCACCTCTTCCTCTGTTTGTGTTTTGGAAGAAAGTGGAGCTGCCATTGCATGTTTGAAGGGCCCTGGCATTGGTGGGTGTGCTTCAGGGGAACATGGGAAGGTATGGTTGAAGGCGAAGAGTGTAGGTGGGCATGGAACTGCCTGTCAAAGCTGAGGCGCTTTTGGGCATGCTCCAAAGCAGAATTACTAATTTTGAAAGCTCAGTCATTTCCAGGGACTGAGGAGGACCTTTGTCTGGGCCTCGCATACCTCAGTCCCACTTTAAGTGCCTAGGTCCCTTTTTGGATCTGGGCCTAATCTGCTAATTCAAATCCAGCTTGCATGCGTCAGAACTGTAAGCCAATATAGAGTTGGCAGGAAATGACTTTCCTATCCTGTGAACATTTTCAGGATTTCTTTTTTAACCAAACCTAGGTTTAAAACTTGGGCCAACAGCCAGAATTTTAAAAATTTTTGCAAAATGAAAACCCAAGTTCTGAATCCTTTTCCTCTAACATCAGCTAAAATATTTGATTTCAATATTGACTTCTTCTTTATATTTTATTCTTTTATTACCAGTGGTTTAATTTTAAAAACAAAAATGGAATTTAAAACTAGAGGGAATTGGTTGAACTCTCTCCCCCCATCAAAAGTCTTGGGTTTGATGGATTGACATATTCTGATCTGAAAAGCACTTCACCAGAAACAACCATAGGCCAATGAGCTACAGCTGTTGGCATCTGATGGCAGTGTCTGTAATAAATAAGTATGTCCGTGTAGTACAACAGACGAAAAACATAACAGCTGGTGTACACTGGCTGTCTCAGCAGAGACACCATCTCATAGGCACAAGAGATGATTTGTCTTCTTATGAGGCATGGTTTCTTATCTTCTGGTTGAGGAACATGTGCTATGACTTGTAGTATCACTGTATGAATCATGGTGTGAGGGACAAGTTTTGGATCTGGGACATTTCACCACATCGGACCATTTGAGCAATAGGTTTTTTAACAGTTTGCAGTATGGCTAGGACTTCTCCCACTGTATATAAAGTTGCACTTTATTTTCTGTGACTTCTTTCATGTTGCCCTCTATGCCTGGCACCAGTTCTTCCCTCCTTGGTTCTAATCTGAAGACCATTGGAATCAATCAAAGTCCTTCCACCAGCTTCAGTGGGCTTTGGAGCAAATCCTTTGCACACTAAACAACTTTCATCTCATTTTTCAAGCACTTCCTGGAAAATACACTACTTTCACAAAGCTTTTAAGCACAGTTGATCCCATGTAACTTTTGTACTGCTTTGCGATAGACTTTCAGCCAGCGAACTATATGTGGGTCAATCAAAGGAAAAACAGGATTCACTGATCAGGGTTGCTCCATGTTTGCTCTGTAAGAGCACACAAGCAGGAAAATAGGTTGTTTATTAGTACTGAGGATGAGTTTAAAAGTGTGATAAATACCATTTGGAAACAGGTCTTGTGTCATAAATTTTTCACTGTCATATAATAATCTTGAAGAGATTTGTAGTTTCTTTCCCCATAGTTATGAGAGACTTTTGAAATATAATGTGTGGAAATATAATGAAAATGTGTGGATGTGATGTGGCTCACTTCAGTGTCATCTTGATTCCAGTGGCCAACAAATAAGACATATCTTCCAATTTAAAAAATCCTGTGTGCAGGGAAAGCCAGAGAGGTGTCAGATCTGTACTCTTCCATCATACCAGGTGTCATCTTTCCTTGGAGGGTAGCAATTGCTGTTGGCTGGCCATATGGCAATTCTGTATGACACTGTGGAAACAGACTCGTTCAGGCTGTGCTGAGAGAGTTTTCCACTGTCTCCATTATTCTCCACCCTTGTCCATTCTTAATCCCACAAACACTCACTATCGCTTTCCCTCTCCCTCTCTCTGTCCCTCCTGCTTCCATAATGAGTGCTAGTACAACACTGACATTTACTGACCCAGAACTGCCTTTTGGGTAGCACAGATGACATGCAAGCACAAAATAACAGACAGCCCTTGCCCTGAAAAGACTAGAAAGGTGGAGAATTGTTCCTTCAACCAAAATTGTGGGGATCTGTGTAGGAGGAGGAGGTCAAGGGAAGGTGTAAGACAGGTGGTTATTCAGAGTTTCCATAAAAATAAAAAAGCTGTTAGGAAGACATTTAGGAATGGAGGAGGCCATGAAGAGGGGAAGGAGCCTGACCAACTGTATGGAAGTCATGGAAGGGGCAGAGAACAGAAACTGACAGTGTCTGGGACCCTAGTGAGTTTAAGTCACAAGACCAAAGCAGAACACCCTGGAATTATTGAAATAAGGTATAGTAACTGATCTAACTAGATTTGCTGGCTTGAAAAATGTTTGGAGATTTAGCAATTCTCTCTTTGGCACAGGGTGGGGGTGGGGGGAGGAGGGGAGAAGAATCAGATATACTGAAAAAAACCTGCAACCCACTGATCTCAGAGAGCAACATCATTTTTTAAGGTCACAGAAATCTTTGTTCTCACTGAGCTCCTACCATGCAAAAGTCAAGTTTGTGAACATTGTAAGAGCAGGAAAGGCAATTGAAAAAGCCCTGTTCAGGCTTGCTTCTCCTCCCTATCCTAATTTGCTTTCAGATCTAGACTGTTCTGTCCTCAGTCATAGTGACATATCCCTATGTAGCTGCAGTGGGTTTTTTTGCTGTACAGTGAAGTTGCTAACCTGAACAACAGTGACTTCCATCCAGTTGTTTCTGCAGTTTTCCAGACTAAAAGAGAACAAACATAATGGGACCCTCAGCCTATCTAAGAGTGAACACAACTTCACTTTTAAAACCATCTGTCAAACAGCTGGCTTCAGAAGAAAAATGTACCAAACAGGAGTGTGGAAGAACTCAGGCTCGTTGTTTTGTTTTTTTCCCTTCCTTTCATCTGGCTAGGATTAAGTATTTTGTTTTTCACTTCTACATGCATCAACATGAAACCATGGAACTGTATTACTTCATACACAGATGAACAAAAATAAGAGAAAAGAGTTACCAGTGTTCAAGTGGAACATCAACTGGGTTGAGGTAGAAACTGCTCAGGGCTGAAGCTGAGATGTGAGAAGCACAGCATTGTCTCCCAAGCAAAGGAGAGAAGTCAACACCTTTCTCTGCTTATTGGGGGAGAATGTAAAACTTCAAGTCATTCCAGAAGTGCAAGGGTGAATTTAGAGAAGAGTTAAAGAATAGGGAAGGGAAATTTCACTAGCTGATTCAAGGTTGGCTCATTACAAAATCATGGGAATCAAGACTAGAAAAGAAAACATGTTGTATTAAGTCATCCTATCCGGTCCCTGCAACCAACCAGTGTATGCTTCCTCCCATGGGCTTTCCAGACAAGGTTAACCCTTAAAGAATAATGAATGATCACTGCTGAAGTGCAAAAGGAAATTGGCTTCTGGATTTCTTCCTGCTCACTCCCCTGAAAAGGCATCTTTTCCTCTTTCTGATCCACAGCTCCTCTGCTCTTCACACCCTGCTGAGAGCCCTCAGGCAGATATCTTCTCCCAGCTCAAAAGAACAGGTCAAGAAATACAGGTATCAGAAAAAACCAAATATTTAGGAGGAGACTTCAAAGATGGATGGTCAGAGAAGTTCTTAATCCCTTGGGAGAAAAGTTTCTTTCTTTTTCTACTCTAAAGAAACCTCCTTCCTGCCCCCCTACCTGGCTTTGCAAACACTTAGCAAAGATGATGATATACCAGTTGTTATCTAATTTGGAGCTGTCGGTTTCCTGAGGCTGAAGGCCCAGTGCACAATACAACAACAAGGTCTTACATTTAACTGCAAAGTCCCTTGACACTGCAACATTCCAGCACAGCAGGCTGGAAAATGTGTTACAGCTCTGTATAAATTGAAGGGGGGAAAGAAAAAAAAAAGAAGGAGAAATGTAATGAATTAAATATGGAAATGAATAATGCACTCAAGTACAATCTCTGTGTCATCTTGGTATTCAATTCCATTTATTTTATGTTGTCCCTGCATGATCGACTTGCACAGATTTATGTGTAGTGAATGTGGAACTGTTTTGTTGAGATTATCCGAAATAAAGCTGGAGGCTCAACCAGGGAGGAAGAGAATAGGAAGGGTTTGTAGGCTTGGAGGGCTTATGAAGCAGCCCAAGAACAGAGGGAAGCATGTAAAACTGGCCTTTTTGTCTGTAGTAATTGTAAGGATGCACCAACAACCATTGAAATTAATGTTTTTAGGTTTTGCCAGACCACCCGTTCAAACAAAGGAGAGATCTCATCCACTGGAGTTGCTTCTTCAGGCTGACACTATTTCAGTATTTATGAGGCTATCTAGGATCACAAAATTAAATTTAGGTTTTTCAGAAGAGTGTGGAGCTTCTGTGGTGAGAAGACTGAGCCTGGAGTAATGGAGCTATCCCTCCTCACCCTCCATATATGACTTTTACTGCTTTGATATAAAGATGTGCCACTTGGTTTTTCTCTTCTTCTTAATAACCCATTATTCCTAGTGTAGGCTTCTTTTTCTTTTGTCCATAGGTAAGAATAGACTGTGGTATTTTTCCCCTCGGGTGTAGTTAGGTTGCAAAATATTTTTGCAGGAGCTGCTATGGAGTGAATGTTTTATGAAATATATTGATCCAAGAATAGGTTAACTTAAGCTGATGAGTTACCATGCATCACCTGCTCTGCAAAAACTGTCCAAACACATACTTTTAAACCTAAGTACTCTCATGTAATCATGTATGCCAAAGTGCTAAAACATCAATTTGTGTCTGACAAACTCCAAATGTTTTGTGATTTAATTACACATCTAGTATTAAACTACCAGCACAGTGAGGAAATCATATCCTGCTTCACAGTGGCATTTGTCTAACATCAGCCTGAATTCCCTCTGAATCTGTTTATGTCTCTTGCTGAAAGATTTAAAAGGTCTGTAAGGACTCTTTTCCATGAGAAAGTACCTACATATGAAAATATCAAGTCACGTTTTGCTAATCGCAGTAGATTAAAGGCTTATACTCATAGGGTTGCAAGACTTGTTTTCTCTTGCAAGGTCATTTTTGTGGCTTTACTCTGAACACTAAGATGTCCATATCCTTCCTGAATTGAGGATGCCAAGACTGAAGATATCATTCTTCTAATGATTTTAAAAGTGACCAACTCAGGGACAAAACCACTTTCCTGTTTCTACTTGGTAATCCCTTTTTTATACGCCTGAGTATTGTATTAGTGATGAACCACTGCACTGAGATCTCATGCTGAGGTGGTTAATTTCTTTATGCACAGCTTCTTATGTGTTCTTTGTGCACAGCTTTGCAAGACAGAGGTTTTCACCCTGAATATAGGGCCTTGGCTTCAACCCTTCAAACTTCAGTCTGATTTCCCTCACAGAGGTGCCATCTTTTCTTCATTTACTGTAGAGAAAGCCTAGGCCAACTGTGTTCTTACCTTAAATGCCTGTATTAGGGGCAGAAGAAAACTGGGGTTGAATCTCAGCCTTTATTGCCAGGTGTGATGCATTTCACTTGACTCTAGTAAAATGCGCATATTGAATTGTGATAATTTAGGAAGGTAATTCTTGTATCCCCCTCCACAATCCAGTCTGTCCTCTTTTTTTTCTTTACTACCTCAGTAATTTATACACTATCTGCAAATCCCACTATCCAAGATTTTGTGTCATCTAGATTACTACTGGAAATATTAAACCTTATTGGACTAGCAACCTGTGTTCTAAAGCATCTTGCTAATAATGGTCCCACTTACAATAATGCCTCTCCATTAGTAACTATGTGTTGGAAGTTGTCATTGAAACACATGTTGGTAAGTCTAGTACATGCCTTACTATTTCCATACACTACAAAGTATTTATTTCTTAACTAAGATCTCACAAGATATCAAATTATACACCTCAGAAAAAAAAAACAAAACACAAATATACTCTAGTACTGCCATTGCCTTTATTAGGATAGACCTTCATCCAAAGAAAGGTGACTGTCTGTGCTTCTCCTGAGTAGCAGAGCAATTTCAGACTCTGGAGGTCTGTTTCTGAGACATTGAATTTGCTGCTAGCTGGGGTTTAGCAAAAATCCCATGGCAAACCTCTGGAGCTCAAATTTACTGCCTTTATTCCCCTCAGGACATGTTGGCATTTATGTCCTGTTGTTGTTGGCCAATATCTCCATAGTTGTCCATATCTTGTGTTTCAAAGAATGTGACCCTTTCTTTGAGGAGGTATCGTATTTCCTTGAAATCAAAGACTGTTCCTCTCTCAAGGTCTTGAAAACTTCAGCCCACTTGTGTGATCTGCCACAATTCCCAAAGCTGAGGGATTTTCTTATTTACTTCCAAGTATTCAGTGCAGGATGGGTTGGCAGAGGACAACCTGGGAGGACAGCTTGCTCCCTCAAATCAGTGCTGGATGTATTTTACCTCCTGTAGAGCCATTACTGTTCTTCGAATTGATGCTCAGGCAATAAGGAGTTACCTATGTGTCTCTTTACATATGTTGTTGCTCTTGGAACCCATCTTCCCATCTTCTCAGGGTTTGCCTGCCTCTCTCTGTCATGTTTAATTTCTCTTGCTAAGGGCCTTGGGGCAGGGACCTGTGATTTTTTTTTCATTGTAATTGTTACGGCCCATAAAGTTGCAGACCTCCTCTAGTACTGAGTAAATAGTAAACAATGCTAATTCTTTTCACTCCAAAAACTCAGTCTGCAGATTCTTAAGAGAGATAATAGTGTCAATGCAATCGCAAAAGTGCACATCATCACCAGATAGAAATCAATACATGGCATCACTGTGAGAGTCCACATGGTAGCATTTGTCAGTAATTCTCTTCCAGTCTGTCAACACAGTACTCCATCACACAAACAGGAGGAGCATGTTGTGGTTTTGTGTATTTGAACCTCTCTGGGGATACCACTAATATAAAAAGCATTGCCACAAGAGGCTTTTTCTGCACTTAACGAAAGGAAATACATTTTCCTTCATTCTCTCCTTGAGTCTGTGGGAGCTTGGACTCACAGAGTGTAGCTATGTTCTTCTTTTGTGAATAGCAGCACTGGAACAGCTAGTGGCAACTGTGATAATGTAGACTCCTACCTGCTGAAGGCTGAGCTAGGACCAGATTCTTGGTTCACATTGGCGACATCTATACAAAAACTTCAATACCAAGTCTGCAAATGCCAGCACTGGAGCAACGGGATGATGTTGCCCATGCATAGGACCTCCAGGCCTTGCATGGAGCTCCCGTGCTTCACCACTTGGAGTTGAAACAGCAACATGTAGTGGCCCATTCAGTCACAGCAAGGGCACAAGTGCTTGGCCAGCCATGGGCACACAACAATGGGGACGCGTTCTGGCTGCACAGATAGCCCACAACCCATTAGTCAGCCATCTTTCTTTATTCCTCTCCACTGGGAACTCTCCACAAGGTGGCAATGTAACACCACACATCCCACCATTTCCTCTGGCAGATGACCTCTGGTTGAAGTTTCCCTCATCCCAAGAGTGGCGCCCTTGGTTCTGTGCACCCATCACAGGCATGAATGCAAGCCCAGCTCAGACTGAGGTGAGTACAGGTGGTCTTCCTGATGGTTCTCTGCCAAGTCTTCAGAGAAAGAGAGCAAAGTCCAACTCTGTGGCTTTGCCACTACTTGTTGGCCGTGGGAAAAGATGAGACATGAGCGTACGGAGTCACCAGGCTTGGAGAAGTATGGTGGTGCTCTTTGGGCAAAATGGCAGACTTCTAAGAGGTCAAATCTGGTATCTTTGTAATACTAACTTGTACTTTAATTGAAAAAAATAATCCTGCTACAGTATGTAGAATATCTGTGAGGCACAAGACAACCTTGACATGAATGAGCAAGCCAAAAAATGTCAGTTCTAGGTTACACCTGTTTCCCATTAGTTTAAAAGCAGACAAGAAAGATGTTAGCTGAAAATGAGATGTGATCATTATTAGGTTGCTTATATCTGCTTAAATCTAGCAGCAGTAACAAAAGAAATACAAATGATAGATACATAACACTAACTTCCTTCTACACCACAGACCAGGATTTTGTGAATTATCCCCAGATTTCAGTACCTCCCCTCCAGCTTCTGTTCTGTCTCTTACAATAAAGATTTGCTTGCCAATTTCTTTGAGGAGGGGAAGCGAGCCAAGTCAGTCCTGGAAGGGGTTGAACTGTGTTTGTCGTGCTATGTTTTGGGAAGCCCTCTTTTGATATCTGTCAATGTACTTTGTCCCCCTTAAGTCTCTTAATCCTTGTGGGGGGTCTCAGCCCTTTAGCTGTTTCCTTGAGAAAACCTCTCAGAAAATCTGGGCAGTTCAGGGTGGAAGTGGGAAGGATGCTTTATCAACTCTTCACAGAGAAAGGACTCTGTCTAAAGCTGGTGTCTTGTTGCTGCTGTGAAGCTGTGTTGTCTTCTGAAGCACCAGGTACTGGTCATGGCTGGCAAGGGGAGAGCAAATTAGATGGATCCAATGAACTGATCTGGTATGGCAGGCTTTAAGCAGTTTGAAGCCTACAAGGGCATTTCCATTTCCAAACCACAAATTATTTCCAGAAACTGGGAAACAAGAGGAGGGAAACAAGAGGAAGGAAAGCTTGCACATGGCAAGCTCAACAGAAAGAAAAATCCTTTTCAGTGAAGTCATTGGACAGAAAGTAAACTGCCCACAAGCCCTTTTACCAGAAGAGTTTGGATTGAGAGTCCAGTGAATAGGAGAATTATACGTAACATGTAGTATATGAACTGTCTGGGCAATAGAGGAGTATTGTCCACGGGTTGGTCTCAAAACTTCCACTGAGCCCTTTAGTATATGAGTCAGTCACACACAAGTTAGGTATATATTCCAGAGCTAGGTTAGAGGAAAGGTGAAACTTTTCACAGAAAATAGTTAACACTTTGCTTAATCAGGCTTGCTAAACTTTGCTTAACTTGTGCAATGATTTCTGGCTCCTCCGCATGGCCTTCACCTTTGGGTACTATTGATTAACTAGTACCTAGTTTACCATACGATCCGGGTTCCTCTTAAACACTTTTCTCCTCTTTATTCAATGGAGTTTGTTATTTTAACCCTTTGACTGGGAATTTACTCACTCAGTGAGTGGCTGGTACCTCTTCTGAAAAGCTTTGTGCTAAGGAAGCAAGTGAGAGAGACTGAAGATCCTGTGAGTGAAAGCCAAACTCTTTAAAACTGTTAAGGTTCTGAATTCTTTGTTTTGTGGTGGTATCTAGTAGGCATATTTCAGCTATGCTGGAGAGGGAGGCCTGCTGTATGAGGCACAGGACCAGCACAAAAAGAGAGGGCTGCTCCTGCCCTAAACTCACAACCTGAATAGAAAACTCAAGGAGTGGGAGGAAAACTAGAGGCACAAAGAAAAGAGATTACTTGGCCAAGATTGAACAGTAAATCAGTGGCAAAACTTTGAAGAGTTCCCTTGAGTCCTAATCTGGTGACCTTTCTAGTGGGGCAGGCTGCCTCTGGCTTTTCACTGAAGTGTGCAAAGCGTTGGCTTTTGATTTGCAAATAGATTAGAGCATGCAGCACCTTATGCCAAAAACTTCAGCACAAAGTTAACATTGCCTAATGGTGTCTCACATTGTTCCAGAATGCATAGAGGATTAATCGTCAGCAGGATATGAAAAAATCAATGCAAATTTAAACTTCTGAAAAGTAGGAAATATAATGGCTCTTGCTACAATGTCAAAATAAACTTAACTCTGCCCTCTTTGAAAATTGCTGCTATATATGTTCCTACAGACTGAATCTCAAGGAAAATTCAAGAAACAAGGCATATGAAAGCATCCAGTACAGATTAATATTGTCTTTGTTGGAGCATATCCCATCAAGAGAGATGGAGCAGACAGAAGAGCGTTCTCTTATGTTTCTTCATACCCATTTCCTATAAGTTCACAGGCTTTAAAGCCAGGAAGACCTCACTAGAATGTCTGACCTTATCTATAACAAACTTTAGACTTCTTTTAATTCATCTGTATTGAGTCAAATATACTGAGATTGTCCACATCTTCAACAAAGGCACACATTCAGATCTTGAGTGCAGGAGTAGTTTCAGACAGAGAAACTATTGTCTGAGGGTCTTGGCTCAGGTTCTCCCCTGCACAGTCACCACAAGGTTGGCTTGCTAACCTTGGCATGTTCAGCAGAGAGGTTGCATTTTGGGATGCTGAGGCAGGCTGGTTTAGGAGTGCTTAGAATAGTCCACCTAAAACCAGAAAGTGATGCTTGGTTTTATCTATAGCAGAGTTGAGATTCCTCTAATACCCAGATGAATTTAATCTAGTACCCCTTTTCCTCTTGGTGTAAAAAGGGTCTAGTGGTGACGCAAATTGGTCACAGTTTAGAAAACAGTTTGGCTCTTTAGGCCTTACAATTCCTCCCCATCTATCAGCAAGGTGTTTACAGCTTGACTTCTGATGATAAAAGCAAATCATTATATTTATTTACTCATAATGCTTTTCCACAGAGAGAAAGGGCTAGCAGGGGTCTGAAGACCCAGCAGCACCAGCTAGGTGGACGGCTGCAGCAGACCCAGTGCCTGGTAGGGTGATCAGTGCTCCCATCATGGTGGTGAGGGACTGGGTGAAGGACTTTCAAATCTCCCTTGGGCTTTGCTGAAAGCACTGAACCCCCATGTATGCCTCAGCTCTTCACTTAGCAACACTTCTCCCTTCGCCTCTCTTATTTACTCAGCTTATAAGCAATTTGGGCAGAGCCCAGTGCTCACTCCATATGCCCTGGGTATTACATTTAAGTGTAAGATGCTCAAGTCTGGTATGCTGTGTGTATAAACCCTGGTTTTATTGAGCTGGGAGAAAGAAAAATACTCCTTTCTTGTCTGCAGCACACCGAACTCTTCTTACCCACTAAGAGCGAGCTGGATAGGGAGAGGTCAGGCTCTTGTGCTCTTGTGTTACTTAATCATGTTTGACATTACAGCTCAGTGAAATGTTTATGGGGGGCCATTTAATAGATGTCTTTTCCCTCTACACACTTAGGTGCTTTGAGGAACTTCCTAAATTTACCCCTGTGCAACATTTTGTTGAATCATTCATCCAGACCAGTTTCAGCCCCAGATTAATGACAACTTGAGCCCAAGCATGATTCACTGGTTTGACTGGATGCTGAAAGTTTTGTGTCCTCTTGCCTGGATAAGGGCAGCTGTTTTTATCTTTCTTAAAAAGAAGAAATAGCATGTCAGAGAGAGGAAATGATGTACAATGGATGGCAATCACAAGTTATTTGTATAATGAACAATGTTTTTGCAATACTTCCATGGCACTAGGACTAAAATCCAGACACCAAAAGGAAAGTGACTGAAAAGGGACACCCATACATCCTACCCATCTGGAATGGTCCCATCTGGTCCTCATCCCTCACACCTCAGGACTTTTCCGTCATGACATGGTTTCATTGTCTCCATCCTGCAGTGATGCAACATCTCTATCTCATGGTGTCAACTGAGGCACAGCCTACATGAAATGTCTTGCCCCATGGTTGGTGGGAGGCAGGCTCCAAGTAATTTATAACATTTTCTTCACTGCCACTGAGCATATTTCCCTAGTGTCTTTTTTTTTTCCCCAGGGTAGGAGGAGGTTCTCTAATGTGCACTGATATATCTAAAGGACAAGGGACACAAACACCCATTTCTGCTTGGTCTCTATACTGTTGTTCTTTGCATTCTTCCTTGCGTACCTGCTACCAGTTACTGTCAGACCCAAATTACTGCACTGCTTGGCCATTTGGTCTTATGTAATATGGCATGTTCCTCCAAGGTTTGAGCTCTTTCCTGTTTTTCATTATGGTCTCCACTGATCAGGCAACATGCAAAATGACCCCAGAAAATTTGGTGGAGTGGTCTTTTGGACATTTTCTTTTCCATGCCTCCAGTGGGGTTGGCAGTTGACTGAGTTCTCTATCACTCACTCAAAAGGTTTTTACTATGATGAACTTGTGTGTTTATCATAGAGCTACTAGTCCCAGTCCTGTAAATAGGAGTTATGCAAGCAAAACATGTCAGACCCTGAAATCCTGATTATTTTTAATGGCCAAAGGAGCTGCTACAATCACAGAAAAACCTGAACTTTCATGTAAAACAGACCTGAAAATTTCTTCTCCTAATCATTGCTTTGATCCAAGTTATTTTAGTTGTGGTTGACAAGGCATGTGGATACCTCCTTAGCAATGACCAGGAGATAGTATAGGTCTCTGGCACAGGGGATGACAGTGCAAAGGAGCAGAGGTACACCTCAGAGCCAAGGTGGTACAGCAATGGCCTTTTGACACAGATGCAGTTTCCAGAATGTCTCTCTATTTCTGGCAGAAGATGTCAGGGACAATGAATCCTGGAAGCTCTCATGTGCAAGTCTGGATATGTTCTGTCTCTGTTTGCCAGCTCTGCTGAAGGAGAAATGACTGCCACACCACTGTCCCATCCCTCAGCAGCTATTTGGCAACCTCCCCCTACATCAACAGCTGGCTTGCATGCTATCTGCTGACCCTTTTCTTTTCCTCAACCCTTATGCCCCAAATGAATCAATTTTTAGAATTTACAAAGTATCAGATACAGTTGAGAACTGAATGAAGATGAAAAACCACTGTAAAGCTGATGAAAATTGATAGAAAGCAGCATTATTTATGCACCAGAAAAGTGCATCATGCCCAGTGTCAAGTCAAGTACCACATCTCCTGGCTCCCCTGCAGTCAATCGAGCCTCTGCTGAATTAGGTGTTTGTTCAAGGTCCCCTGGCCACTTTTAGGTCCTGGCTCTGTGCCTCATCCCCTTGCTGATGGGCATGTTCTGCAGCACGATCAGCCAACATGAGTAAAGAAGGGGAAAACCTCACTTGCTGGCACAAGTATTTTTGTTAAGTTCAGACCCTCTCTCTTTCCCCCATCAACACTCTTGGATCCACCAGTTTCTTTGACTGACATTCAAGCAGCTTCAGGGGCTGGGCAAAGTCAGTAGTTTATTTTGGTGCATCTCTCACCTTCAAAAGTGTTACTTCTAGAATGGGTTGGAAATTTTATTTTACCTGTTTTATTCTGACAAAAAAGACAAATATATTCAAAATGCAATTATTTGTGGGAAATGGGATCATTTTAACAGATTTTC
The DNA here is from genome assembly GCF_025592945.1 of Manacus candei. Lineage (NCBI taxonomy): Eukaryota > Metazoa > Chordata > Aves > Passeriformes > Pipridae > Manacus > Manacus candei. The sequence goes on from NW_026138108.1 coordinate 4,747,896, forward strand.
TGGCTTACAAAATTGTTACAAGTCTTCTAAAACCATTTTTTCTTTTTTTTTTTTTATAGTGATTAGAAGTTTGGAGGTTTTCTACAATGAAATAACATTTCATTTTAAAATTTAACTTAATTTATAGTAGAAAAAGGAGATTAAACTGTGAGGAAAAGTCCAAATCAAATATTTCAAAATTATTTTTATCTGTACCAGTTTTTGGTTTGCTTTTCTTTTTTTTTTTTTTTTTTTTTTTTTTTAATCATGATCTGTGAACAGTTCTGAACTTTCCCTCCAGTTTTCTTTCTGATATGGAGAGGAACATCAACTGAAGTTTCAAAAACTTTTATAAGGAAGAGAAAGTCTTCTGTGCCAAGCTCTAGCTCCAGCTTGGATATGTCTCAAAACACTGACTGTCAAAATCTGTGATCTGATTGCCCCAGGAAGGGTTTTCTTATGTTGTCACACCCCTGTGTAGCCTCTGAAGAGTGAGTAACAGGGAGCTATTCCTGACAATTTCCACCTGCGTGAACCCTTAAACTTTTCTGAAATAGAATATTTCATGTTTGGGAGGTGGAGATGTGTTAAGGAGCTTAGAGGCAGCCAGAAGGATTTGTAAACAGAATTATGTGAGACAGGACTCAATGAGTAAGAATAATGACACATAGGAAACGATTGGGAAATAAGTTAGGGATGACTTGGTGTGAAGGCCCACACCGAACAATCGCCCATGGCTGACAGAAAATGCGCAGGGGAGCTTTGAAGCAGAAGATGATAGAGTCTCCAGTGGGGACTCCAGCCTCTAGAGGTCTGCAGCTTGGGGAATTCTTGAGCTAGGAGCTTCATCTCTTTGTTTAAAGGCATGTCTAGGAAATCTTGAAATCCATTATGAATACAGATAAAAATCTAATGACTTGTCTTTTTCGGAGTCAAGCAGAACTGCTAACTGGAGCTGATGGAAAAGATCCTGTGACACCTTGTTTGTTAGAGCATCTTTCTTTTCCCCGCATTTCACTTATCCGTTCTGAGAACAAGCATGCCAGCACTGTGGTTTTGACTTTTGCCTGAAAAATGTTTTGAGGTTTTTTATTATTATTTTTAAAGTAAGCCTTCACGCTTTCTTCCAGTGAATAGGTAATCGGAGAGATGAAACACTGGGTGCCTTTGTCCCTGAAGAATATCATCTACTCTTTCTTCTTCTGCATGTAAATCTCACTGGTGTACCAGCACGTTAAGACTGAGTGAGCAGCATACACTCAGCAGAGGAGATGATGAGGGTCTAAGTATGGATAGTTTCCAAATGATCCCAGAGAAGTGTACATATCATATAGCTAAAAATCATACGCTACATAGGGGGGATCCAGGGCCCTGGATGTGCTGTGAATAGGCTTCAAATCACTGTAGAAATTAGAAATTGCTGTCTGTTGGGGAATTAGAGCATCCTTTTATTGGATGGGAGGAGGAGCATATTGGTGGTAGGCTCATTCCATGTTTTTGTATTCCAGGCAGTTTGCCTGCTCAAAGGGAAGCTATTTATTGATCTCTGACTGCGAGGGTTAATAAATCTCTGTTCAGACTGGTTCAAACTCTGACCAGGTCAGTCTGAGGCAGATGATAACTACTTTTCAACCAGAGGCACTCCGTGAAGCTGCCCAGGTCTGGTCTGCAATAAGAAACCTGGGGAGTGCAGACCCTTGACCTTCCCTCAGTCCTCTGATGTTCAGGGAGTTCGAATTTAATTCACATGGAGTTCTTTTTTTATTATATGGTGTTGAGGTCAACAGCATTTTTTCCCATCCCTTCACATGTTCCATTTTACATCCGTGCCATCTTTGATGGGGGTAAGTGTCTGCTTGGCAAACAGGCTGGTTTCATTACCCCGTCTCCTCCCCTTGCCTCCTGAAGGACATCTTCATTAGGAATCTCTGTGTGTGGAAATCAGTTTATGCTCCACACAATATGTGAAAGCCCCCTGGAAGGATTTTATGAGAGGTCACACGCTCGAGCCTGTCTGTCACTGCCCACCCGGGGGTGGCTACCCCACCCTCCTGCCTCCCCGGGATTTGCCCTTTGATTCCTCACCCTGAGCGGCAAATGCCTCCGCTTCAATAGACGTAATTTCCAATTGTCTCCATGCGCTTTGGAAGTCTCTCTATCACACCCTGAACAAATATGTCTTTTTTTTTTTCTTTTTTTATTTGTTCTTCTGAACACTCTGCTGAATAATCGGTTCTTTCCGCACTGCCATGTTTCTGCTCTAATCAAGGACAGATTCTTGTGAAAATAGATTGGTCTTCCCACCCCCCAATGTGTGTATGTCTTTTTTTTTTTTTTAAATAATTTCCTAGAACCGGTAGATTTGGCTGGCCCTTGGGTCTTTCTGATGCAGGAGGGTTAAAGGGAGAGCTGGGTGGCCTGTTTGTTTTCAACTTTAACCATTTCATCATTTGCAGAGAAAACCCTTTGCCCTGCTCCCCTTCCTTAAGAGGGTTGCTCTTAGGGCACGTGGTGTAGGAAGCCCCACTGAAACCTTATCAGCAGCTTTGGGCTCAGGTAATGCCTTCTACCAGCCCTGTTTGAGCATGCCTGAATTATGGGTTGATCCTGAGAGCTGCTGGGCGCCTGTTGGGTGCTGAGTGCCCTTGGCTTTCACTGGGGATGCCAGGACTTAAGGCAGAAAACTTTTTCTCCAGGGTTGTAAGCACACCCTGAAGTACTGAAGCTCTTGATGTTGTTTCATCATTGAGGACATTGTCTTCCCTGAGCTTCTCCAGTTCCCCGGCCTCTCACTGGGTGTGGAAAGGACCAATTCTCACCTTCCCTCAAGGGTGCTGGATGCCTGGCAGCAGGGCCAGATGCAGTCTTGCATCTAAAGGAAGGTGAACTTCACGTCTAGAGGAAGGTGAACTTCTGCAAAACCTGAGGAGGGCACTAGAGAAGTGTAGAAATGTCGAGACAGGGACTCAGCCAGCCAGTGCATGTGGCTGCCATCTGCGGAGCCCACTGCCTCTGCTGCTGGGCTTTTCCTGGGAGGATGAGGTGAAGAGAGGGAGGGAAAGGGTTCTCAGACTTTTTTTTGTGTTGTGGAACAGCTAAAGTCTTATCAACGCTTTCCTCCCTGTCTGATCTGTGATTTCTGAGCCTTCGTGTGTACTCACTGGTTGTGTGTGTCTGTATAAAAATATATGGCTGTATAATTAGAACCAGCCAGGAATATTTGGCTGGAATGGTGATGAAGGGGGGGGGGGGAATCAAGGGGTGTCCAAATATACTGATTCATTGGAGCCAGAACTCTCCATGGGAAGTGTCAGGTTTGATGAATTTCCCATTCAAAAAAAAAAAAAAAAAAAAGAAAGAAAGAAAGAAAGAAAGGTTTTGACATATTTTAAACATTCCAATGCAGCCTTTTTAAACCATCACCTCTCAGCCTCATTTTTTTTCTGCTTGCAGAGGTTTTTGAAATCATTCTGAATCAGGCAGAACAGGGATTTGAAGTGTGGCCAATGTCCTAAACATCAGCTAACCACTATCAGTCAGTCTCTTACTCTACTTTTTACCAAGAAAGAGCTTCCTTATAAAACTAACTGAAACTGAAATGGTCCACAGAGATATGTCAACTTTAGCCAAATAGTGTATTTCACTAGAAGAGGGGATAACCACTTCTAAGTAAAATGTTTCCATTGTCTGTGTATTTTAATGACTCTTCATCTCCAAGATGCACCTACCATCCTACCTTATAGCAGCTCTTTGACTGAGTCCCTTAACTGAGCTGGTCTTTACTCACCTCTGCATTTGTCTATATCTTTCTGTCTTCCCAGGAAGTCTCCCTGCTCCCTCTTTAGTGCTGCAAAACCTCAGCCTTGCCATGGGAACAGGAGGTCAGGGGGATGGTAGAGCTGGCAAAGGCAGAGACAAGCATATGTCGAGACTGTGTGGGAAATCCACACAGTTCAGAGAGGCCTTGAGGAATTGGGACCCACCTTATTGAGCATTTAAGCCATTAAGTAGGACCACATCCATCAGGAGTTGACCTGAGGGCCACATGCCTAGTACTTTTACCCAAACTATTATTCATGTTCATCTAGGTAGAAAGTTCTTGCACTGGAGCCCAGATCCTCAAAGGTTTGGCTTGACTGGGGAATCAAATGCCTAAATACCTCTGAGGATTACAGCTTTAGTCACTACATCCATGGCCAGCTTTAAATCCACTCTGTAAAACTTATAAATGTTTCTTTATAAGCTTTTCAGGCTGGACTATGACCCCATCTGGCTTTGTCCTGGTGATGCTGAGCTCAGCTTCTGTCCTTGCTCTCCCTTCCCCATGCAGAGAGTTTCTCTGGGAGGATGGCCACAGCTCTCCTTTTCCTCCAAATCCTTGAGCAAAGCAGTCACCTGAGCCACTGTTTCAGTTGCTCGCTGTGGGGTGGGCTAAGCAGAGGTCAGTAGTGTGAGCCACAGCTGAACAAAAAGTAATGTAAACATATAAGTACGTTCATATTTAAATAATGCAAAAATATCCTTATATGTTTCTATATATTTAAATATACATATTATTCTCATGCTGGTGTTCCAATACCTTGAACTAGTTCAAAGCCGGGCTGAAGAGTTGGGGAGAAAGGATCCATTCCCAGCATTCTTCTATGCTGGGTGACACCCTTGTGGATAACAGCAGCTTTTCACTGTACTAACATCTATATTTGGGACCAGTGGGAGGGACACACAACATCACTGCTTGCTCCCTTGGGGCGCTGGAAAAGACTTTCTCCTATAGGTCACTTAAGAGCTGCCATCTGCAAGGTTTCTTGCACTTTCCTTGCCACTATCAAGTACAAGCTCCAGAACTCCAGATTTAATTTAGCTCGAATATATATTATAGTTCTCTTTATTTTTCCTGTACCATCCATGTCACCCTCAAAGGCTATTTGCCTTCCCATGTTCTTCTGTGTTAATTTACAAAGGACAATCTCTTTAGATATGATGATAAATAGCAACAAAAATAATGCAAGAAAAAAATTATGAACTGTTAAAAGGGACTTATACTGTAAAGTATTCAAATGTTAATGAAATACTAGTAAGTGTTGACAACACTTTGCAATCTTTGGGGTATTTGGGTATTCAGTGTTCGAATTTTTCTTTTTTACATCATGGTAAACGCAAGTCTAAACCCAGGCAGAGGTCAAAGGATTGATCTGGCACCATCTGAACTGAAGAGCAAATCAAAATGCTGCTGTACTGGGAAGCATTCCCACAGGGGTGTCTGACTGAACCCCAGCAGAGCAGAGCTTACCCCACTGATGTGCAGACAGCAGTGATGCTTCCAGGGGAGCCTGACTATCAAAGCTCTGGTGGTCCCACAGCCCAAGTAAGCTCTGCATTGCAATGCCAGCTAATTGTGCCTCCATACAGGAGCTGGACTCAATGATCCATGTGGGTCCCTTTCTAATTCAGCATATTCTATGATTCTCTCATATATCCCCCAAAACAGCATCAGTACCTGACCTACTTTTGTCTCCAACAAAACCTTTTGTATTCTTGTTTTTCCTGCTATTTGCCCTGGTTTCCAGCTTGCTTTCCATGCCATAACTCTGCATGTACATTCTGAGCCTATACAGGTTTTATGGACGTTTTCTTGTAAATATGGTTCTGGGCTGCAACCCACTCATTACACATTCAAAGGATGCTTGGTTGGGAAGTCTTTCCAAATCAACAGGAAAATCAGCTGCATGCTACTCTTCTATTTTCTTCTCCAGAGATCTGCTTGGACTCCCTCCTCTGCCAATTCTCAGTCCTGCCAGCTCCACACAGACATTTAGAGGAGATTTAAGGGTTCCCTGCATCAATTTTTAGGTCCCAGGAAGGCCTGTGAAGCAGAGGGCTGTCAAAGAGTGTTGCACCTTACGGCAGGGATGCACATGACTGCCCTGGAGCTCTCGTGAAAGATCTGTGGTGGAGCTGGCCCTGCCATGCAACCATGCCAGTGGCATGCATGCAGCCATGCAGCCATGCCAAGGAGATGTGTCTCCAGAGCGAGAGCACTCCCTGAGCCAGCAGAGGCAGCAGCTCACATCTGTTCAGGCAGCCACATGGGCTGCACAATCTTAACACTGCTGCTTCTCATTTATTCACCTGCCTTTTTTTTTTCTTTTCTCCCCTCCGCCCTCTTGCAGACGGATTTCCCTCAGACAGGAGCTCCCCACAGCCATCTCTGTGTGTGTTGTTCCTTCTGCTGAGTTCTAGGCACTGCATAGGGGTGGGCTGGGGGCTGAGTTTGCCTGAAGGGCGTTGCTTTGTACCTACCAGATGTGCTGAATTTCTCACTCTGGCTCCCTTTGAGCAGCCCCCTGCTTCCTATTGACCTTGCTGTAATTTAGATTCTCAGCCTTTTGCCAGTCTCTGCAGCTGATTTATTCTCGTGGTGTTTAATGTTGGATTTGTCTCTTTGGAGAAAGGTTATAGCCACCTTGGAAATACTTGCAGAGCAGAACTTCTCTCTTTTTTATTATGTTTTTTTCTCGCCCTATGAGAGCAAACTCCTGTTATGGTATGTGGCTAGCCTGCAGTTCCCCAGCTAGGAAATTCTCTGCTGATCAGGTCTCTATGTGAGCATTTGCATTCTGTCATTAAGCCTTTAGAGATCTTGCCAGCCACTGGTTTGGCATGCAATCATTCTCAGCAGGACTGGTTGCCTGTATCCTGTCTTTAGCTAATGCTCTGTCAACCACAGGGGGAAACTCAGCCAACAAGATCTCTATCAGCCTTTCAAGGACCAACAGTTCTGCCATGTGGACTGGAGTCATGCACTCTGGCCTGATCTATTTATTAAAGAGCTCTGCCAATCAGTAGACCTTGTCAAAAATAATGTTTCCCCTTCTCTCCCTCCTTCCTGGAAAATGTTGATGTAAGTGACAAAATGTTTGTTTTCATTGACTTATTCCATGGAAATTTACAGGTTCCATTGGAAAATGAAAGATCCATTTTCATGTTAAAGATCTTTCACTTTAATGCTTTTCAGATTTCCAATAAAAGAAAAATAATTGAAAATTTTCAAGGAAAGGCACAAAAGGATTTCACTGAATCCCACCTTTCCAGCAAGACTGCTCTTTTTCCTTTGCTTATGTTCAATACCGACTGAATAGTTTTCCTATCACAAAGGTGCTTCTGCAGGATGGCTACAAGTCTTGCTGTGCCAAACGTTGCCATCTGCTTTTCTGGGCAGTGTTGGTTAACTCTTTCCACCTCTTTAGGACACATCATTGTGCTGCATTGCTGGTTGACTTGACACATATAAAAATGGTCTTTTTTCTTGATGGAATCTGCTGGCTGTCTGATCATCTAGATGGCCTTCAAGCATTGTTTCAGAGGGAATGTTTTTTGTTTGGAAGACAGGTGTAATTGTGCGGCTTAAATTCTCTTGGCAAAGACCTTGATCTAATTACAATTTGTTTCTTCCTATGTGGACATCTTCTAGTCTCACGTGTCCATGTCTCTGTCACTGGGAAGAGAATACAATAATTAGTTTTGATTTGTGGGTGGTTGGCTGGGGCAGTTGGTGCTTCACTCCTTAGCTGTATTACATATGAAATCGCCAAATAGCTGGTAGGGCAAACACAGGAAGAATGGGGTTTCCTTTGGAGAATACAGTTCTGTCAAAACTCCAAATGTCTTGAGACATTTTTAGGATGAAAAGTGCTATTTTTAAAACCCTGGAATAATATTTTAGAATGTGGTACAACACGTAATATAAAATATAAAGTAAATAATTTCAACTGATCTTGTCCAGATTTAATTTTTTTTTTATTTTTCCTAGAGAATTTAGTCATATTCAGGTTTTATCTTGGCTTTGAAGAGAAAATCCTTCTGATATTAAGTCCAAAGTACCTCACTTTTCTGATGAAATAAAGTCTTGGTTCACTGTGAGACTTAATGGGAAGATTTTGCTTTATGATCAAACCCTATTTATGTTGCATAACCTCGTCATTCAGCTGGAGTTCCCTTACAAAAGTCTCAGTCCCCCACCCGGAAAACAGGAAAAGTGCCACGTAGTTAACATGACCGATCATGAAACACACGGATTGAATCAAGCGTGATATCAGTGAGGGAGAAGAATGACCCTGTGGGTAGGGCAGTGGTCTGGGACATGAGATCCTGGTTCCCTGTTCCCTGAAAAATGTCCCTGTGGCCACGGCACCATCACCTCATCCTTGTTAGACAGTGGTCCCCCACTGCTTTGGCAGTGGCTGTCAGTGGGCCATTAGTACCGAGTAAGTGCGCTTTGTACGCAAAGCCCCAACCTGATGACGAAGGTGGCCGGAGGTGATGAAGGTGACTTGGTACACAGTACCAGTTCCTCAGTTATAAGGAAACATGCAAACCTCTTTCCTCTTGGCTCCTATTACTTTACAAAACCGTTGAGGGGAGCCAGAAAAATGCCACAGTTGGAAGTCTGCGGGGAGCTTACCAGTTGAGGGGCTGGTGGCACGTAAGACCTGGTGGACTTGGGAGTGAGTAGGAGTAAACCCAGCAAGGGTTAGGTGAGGCCAGCGAGTTTTATTTTTGAAGCGGCACAGAGAGAGAGGGAAGAAGGAAAGGAGGAAACAGCTGTAAGGACATTTTTGTTGCTGACTGGTCCAAAGGAATGTGTATAAACAGCTTTAGATGTATTTTCCTGAGCATGCTAAGTGTATTTACTCCCTGCTCTAATTGGTCCTGCCTCAAGTTAGCCAGGACTAAGAGCTCCCAGGGGAAGCCTCACTAACTCAAATGGTCTGAAGGCTGACTGGTGCTCACAGTGCAACCTATGTTTATGATGGCTCTCGAGTCGTCCTTTCTCACAGTCTCCTGCTGGAATGCCCAGAGCGAGTGCAGATTTGGCCCTGCCAAGGGGCCACAGGCCAAGTGGCTTTATTACAGGGCAGCAGCAGGGCCTGGCTGGCACCAGTGCTGGATTTGGCAGCACAGGTGTAAAGGGCTGCATCTCCTGCCCAAGAAGGCTGATCCACATGTCTGAGGCAGAGAATTCTTGAATTTATTTCATGAGATGGCTGCAAGCTCCTTCACTCAATCCAAGCAAGCTGCGGGTGAAGGCTCCATGAGCAGGAGCTGTATTTACCTGATATGTGCATTCCCATGCAGGCACCAACAACCAAAGGGGTTTTTGCACGTGCAAACCCCCCTGGATGCACACAAAGTGTTTGTTCCCAGTATAACCCAGACAAACACTTTTTCTGAAGAAAGTGCAAGCAGTCAGCAAAAAGTGGGAGAAGCATAAATTTCTCATTGCAAAATGTCATTTTGATGGAACTGGCATTTTTAGCAAAGCTAGTATAAATTTCAATGTTTTGTTTTATTTGTTTAAAAAAACACATGCAGAAAATATCCAAATATGTAATATTGACATTTTCAGAACCAAATGTTTTCCTATTTCATCCTAGCACAGTTCTTAAAATTTGAGTTAACTTTTTCTTAAAAATACCACAGAGACATCAGTGGAAAAAGACGATTTAAGTTCTTCTGAAGTATGTGGGCTTTCTTTTCATTCTAACTCAGGACTCGAGCCCATCAATCAAAGTTAAAATGAGATGCCCTCTTCTGGGAAATGCATGTTTTACCCCATTGTCTAAGCCAGTTAGTTGTGAAAATGTTTCCAAACATTTTGGCTATGTTTCCAAATAGCCATGCCCACAGTTGGTGATCTTTTGGGCTGCTGCCATCCTCCAGCCAGCTGAACTGTGTGTACACCTGTAAAATGCATCCTTGGCAGGACTGGGCTTGGGAGCTCCAGCAAAGTTATTTCATAAACATCCTAGTTTTCCTTCTCTTTCACTTCCACCTTTCCTTCACAGCTCTCTTTCCTTCAGTGTTTCCCAAATCCCACCAGCCTCTGATGTGTTGGACACAGCTCTCAGGACCTGGCAGCAGAGCCTACTCATATGCCCAGGAGATGATGCAAGTCACACCTGCCATTCAGCAGAAGACATCACCTACAAATTTGCCCAGGACCACTGAAGGGAATCAATAGCAAAGGAGACATGGAAAAATCAGCTCCCAGAAGAGACCAGATTGCTCCCACTAGGAAGGCTGAGCTTCAAGGGGTGCACTGTGTAGAGCACCAACTACACAAGGTGTATGCATAACACATGTGCCAACCCTCTAGGAGTTTTCCAGGGCCTGGTTTTATCTCATACAGAATTTGATGCTCTGAGCCCCAAAGACCCCCTGTTTGGTCCCTCAAGACAGCACTAGCAGGGCTTTCTGCCCATGGACCAAAAATGCTCAGATTTTACAGCTGGCCGGAGAGGTTGTGAAAGCCTGGAAAATGTCCAGTCTGCTTTTGACTTCTTTTTCCTTGAGCCGTTCTTTATGGCCCTTTTTTATCTCACTATGTTCTCTACTGTCCTTTTTTTTTCCTCTCTATCCATCCCATGACATCTCTTTGTCCCCCTTATACTATGGCCCCTCATCAGCACCAACTCCACCCTTCCCTGAGTGTCCCAGTTAGGAAGTGAAGAGGTAACTACGTGCCAGCTAGTACCTTCTTATCTAGTCACAGTATGTTCTCCTAAGGGAATTTTTGGCCAGGGACTCTGTGTGTCTGTGTGTGTATGTGTGTTTTATATGCTTTATTTTTATCACAGAAAGGATAGACAGTACATTATGTCTTCAATCCAGGAGGTTACACATTAGATAAGAGACAGGCAGATATACTACAACTGCTCCAGCCCGTGGAGTTATGTTCCTGAGATAGCACTGGGAATGTAGCAGGTAAACTGCTTCCAACCCCCCACGTTTGGGCAGTGGATTTTGTGTCAACAAATCCAGATCCAAGCATAGATTTCAATGTTGATGTTCCTTCAGCCAGAGAATAAAGTCCACAGTGCTTCCTCCATCTCTGCCATGCTCATACCTTCTCATAGGCCCCAGTCTCACATGTCCCCCATCTTATCCACTCCTTCTCTGGCTTCATTCTCATCCCTCTCTGTCCATCTCCACTCTGGATGTGTCATGTGGTTTGGTTCAGTGATCACCTTGGGCTCCACCTGAACTCAAAAGGAAATGGAGGGGGAGGGGGTGTGTACGAAACAGTGGTGTCAACAACCTCATGGTAGCACATGTTAACCAAAGCTGGGAGAGAATTTTAAAAAAATTACATTTTGGTATAAAGAGCTAGGATCAGAGATAGTTTATCTGTGCATACTTCTTGCATCTTTCTTGAACTATCTAGCATTTCCTGAACTAACTAGCATTATTATAATGCTTGAAACTGTATACTAATTTTTAAGGGAATAAGCATGAGCCACAGTATGGTGATCCCTTTTTTTCTGTCATTTCAATACGAGTGTCCTTGCCACTGAGCCACAGCTGTGGCAGGCTCCAGTGAGCATCCAGGGTCTGATTCACCCGCATCATCACCTCTCACAAAGCTCAGCCACTTCCATGAATCCGTCTCTAGTCTGGCAAGGGAGATGTTGCAGAGCCTTTGAGTCATCCCACAAACTCATGCCCTCCCTCACATTCCCCCAAAACCTTTGCTTTATGCTGTGAGGATTAACAGCATGTCGCAGCATTACTATGGTGCTATGGGGATGGTGATGCTGTGTTTATTTTCTCAGGAGAAACAGATAAAGGTGACACCAGTACTACCCAACACCAAAGCTAAATTGGTAAATTTATTGTTCTGAGAGACGTGACAGGGACTATTTTGGATTTTGATCCAAAGCTGTGACCTTTTTATCAGCCTGACAATGAGCAATTGTGACCATGCTGCCCCAGCATCCATCAAATGCAATGATTTAGTGGCTTGACGGGCATGGCAGAGATAAAAGTCACAGTAACTAAACATTGTCACAAGATGGATGTCTCCCACTTAGAAAATATTGTCCTAACTTAGGCTTTCGTTTCTGGGGGTTTCTGTGAGGGTCTCATCCTAGTGTCTGCATCCTTTACAAATATTACCCAGACTTTAATGAATACACCTGTGAGATAAGAGCAAACCATCATCCTAATTTCTTAGTGGAGGAAATAAGGCACCAAGAGATTATCAGCAAAGTGCAACCATTCATTGTGATACCTAGCACAAACCACATAATTTTCAATTTTCCTGATTAGCTTTTTTCTAGCTCTTTATGCATCTTCAGCATGGTTCTCTCTGGCCACAGCTCCAGTCCCAAAGGCTGACAACCTCTGCACATCGAATGTCTCATGTGTTGCACTTGGTAAATTGAAACAAGGGATATGCAACATACATCTCATTTCTCTAATTCCCTAATCTGTGAGGGCTTGACATTGCCTTCCTGGTATCCTGATGCTTCTGTTCATGTCACAGATATTCAGTATACACTTCAGTTTAAAGTAAAGCTGGCATCATGTCTGCACTGCCTGATATTTTCAAAGACTCCTGTGGTAAGGCTAATTGGGCCATTACACATATCTTGCAAGATTTGTAATAACCACAGCCTTGCAGTTATTTCCTCAGCTGCCAAACTGGCCAGGTTCAAAGGTGACAGTGAGGATGCTCACTCAAGGGCTCATGAAAGACTCATCCCACTATTTCTGCTCCGTGCAATGGGGCTGGAGGACACTTTCACATTTTCTTTTACTGAGATCCTGCCTCTGAGGTCTTGCTGCCAAGCCTGGGCTCCACTTGCCTGGGATTATTCAAGTGCTGACTAAAGAAAGTGATCCTCTCCTTTTGGTACAACAGACTTCAGTAACCAAAAGCCTTCCCCATTCCTAAATGAAGTAGCTGCTTAAGTTCAGAGACCAAGGGTATGTTATTAGCAAGGAACTGCCAGAATTGGCACATTCTGGAGCAACAAATGGCATGTGAAGCCCCAGAGATGAGCACATGCAAGAGACACGTAGCATTGGGTTTGGTAAATCCAAACTACCACCCCCATCCTAGGGTGGTCAGCACTGGATATGGAGCATGTGCTGAGAAGTTGCCCCAGTGAAGATGGAGTTGGCATGCCTAGGGCTGGGAACAGAAATGCTGGAGCTGTCTAGGGTGACCGATTCCCAGGAGGTTTTGGTGAATACTGCAGGTGCCTGTGAAACAGGTCATTTGGAAGTGGTAGATGGGACAGACAGACTCATGTCTTTCACTCTTTCCTTACACAAATATCCCCTCTTCTGTCTCAGCTTTTGGCACAGCTTCTTGCTGGCTGATGATCGGCTCAAACACCATAACACTTTTAAGGTATGAATGAAGTTCTGAGCAATCATTTCTGCCACTCTTAATGCCTGACAGCTAGTCAGAAGTTTCTCCCAGGTCCCCTAGCCTCCCAAATATTCCCCTCACCCATTGTGGAGTTCCCTGTAGTCAGCTCTCATCTGTGGCAGGGCTGTGCTGGGGCAGCACCACTGACCTGGAGAACCCATAGCCTAGGTAAGGCATTCCTCTCCAGTGCTTTACAGCTCTGGGACTGTTAAAGCTTGCACATTCCTTAGGCTGAGCATCTCACAGTGGTTTTGGGAACAGGTTATTCTGCCTACCTCTAGCTTGCTTGCTTTTTCTTTTCAGGTCTCCCAGCTGCTCTGCATGGCCAGGAGCAGGGCTGGGATCTGCTTCTTCCAGCATGTGTGGTGGGATTGGATCTCTGCACTGCCATATAAGCGATAATTAATTGCTGTCCTTGGTGAGGAGAGACTGGCTGTGTGCTTGGGCAGGGGGGCTGCAACCTGATGGGTGCTTCCTCCATCCAGGGGGTCAGGCAGGGTAGCAGAAATGCTTTCGTTCCAGCTAAGCTGTGTTGGAAGAATGATTTCTTTTCATCCTCTTTCTAATTTTGGGCTCTGAAGTCAGTGCCCAAAACACACACCCCCCCCCGAGTCTAAAGTCCAGCAGGCCAAGATAGGTGTGTCATTACGGGGACTGTACAAACAAGAGCAGGATGAGCAGGAAGAGAAGCCAAACAATGGAGTCTCCCTTCTTTCTGCCCAATATTTATGGTGATTTCCATGTGTCTATCCCCTTCTACCTTCAGAAATGTCCATGGTAGCTAGGGCTGAACCTTCTTTGTTTAAGCCATACCTTCTCTCCCCACTTCATGTGACTGTTTCTCCACTTTTTATATCCATTTTCTAGCTTTTCATGATGGAAGACAGTCCAAGAAGTATCCCTGTGGCTGCAACACAGCATAGTCCCGCTGGTTTCCAGGCTAAGGCATTGTCACTACACCTCCCAGCATCTGTGCAGCACAAAAACAGGGCCAGAGTCCTCTGTGGGGATGAGAGGGGATAAGGAGACAGGCTGCTCATCCACAAACTCAGCCCTGCCTGCAGGATGCAGCCCCAGGACCAGATGCAACCACACAAGAAAAAAGCCAACAACTGATGAAAATTTTGCAGACAGATCTGAAGACATTTGAAAATTCTAATGGAAAATAACATTTGACAGTTTGCAAGTAAGTAATAATATATTTTATGTATGTGACATTTTCAGCAAGACAGGCAATGATATCACAATTATATCTATGATATAATTGATGGTATTCTTTTTACTCTGTCCAGTGTCCTTATTTGCATAATTTCCTGCCTCTTAGTCCAACCACTCATGAATTGCTCACTTGTTCACCCACATGTTTAAATGGACAAGAGTACAGATCAGTTAGACATGGAAAATCAAGCCTTTTGTATTTAATATATTTTCACCTATGAAGCAAAACACTGATATTGGCTGAAAGTGGATGCTTCCACAGGGAGTTTAATCTCTTACACTTCCCCAGAGACCCCTACTCACCATCTTTCAGTGCACTGTGTGTCTGCATCTGGGTACTGAACAGAGGCTTTACTTGCAGCAGTGCACAAATATTATATTCAGTGCACCAAAAAATAAATTAAAAAATTATCACATCCTGAGAAGTTCCCTAAACATTCTTAAAATAGATTTTCCCATCATTTAGGGTCTCATGCAGAACCCTGGCTGATGAGGTCTGGGAATGTGCTGTTAATTTGCTCATTAGGAGGTGTTTTTACGGTGGCTTTCAGCACTCATGAGTTTTGTGCTTTTTCTAAAACTCACTAAACTTCAGTAGCAAACTTCATGAGGAGGGAATTGCCTACTTGGTAGATCACATCAATCCCCTAATATCAACACTAAATCTAGACTCCCCCATGGTCTCCTTCTCTCAATATGGTGTCAAGGCAAGAATCAAACATGCTCGTGTCCCCAGATACACCATGATTGAGAAGTCCCGAGTTTAATAGATCTGAACAAGCTTTTACCTGTCTACCCCAGGAATGTATCCCACTGCCTCTGACAGCTTGCATGTGCACCAGCAGTGAGTCCTGTGCAGTGAAATCTAGGGAGGAGCAACGGGGTGGGGAGTGTGGTGGGGAATGCCGAGGATGCCACAACAGGAAGCACGGAGATATAACATGTCCAAGTGGGGTAACTGAGGCAGATGGAGCAGGAATGCAATTATATTACCCTGCGGGATTTGGCTGAGACTCCAGGGTGTGCTGAGCTCATTCCCCTGTCAGAGGGAGGAAGCAAGTGGAGCAGGTCTTGCTGTTTGTGTTTAATCAGATAGGACCAAACGGCAGCAGCAAACATTGTGGTTTGGGAAAGACATATTTCAGCACATTCCCCAGCTCCTTCTCCATGTTTCAAAGGACAGCCAATGGAGGGAGAGAGCAAGTGGAAGTCTCCCTGGGCACACTGGTGTAGAGAGGGAGGCACCTGCAAGGACTTACCAGGAAGCCAGAAGGTCTGCTGAGGGGCAGATCCAATGCATGGCAAAGCTGTGGCACAGCCCTGCTAGGTGCACACAGAGCCACATCTGAAGGTGCTGGCATATGCCTTCTGTTTTGCATGTGCCTTCCCCTCTGCAGCACAAAACCTGTCTGCTCTGGCAGATAAATGGGTCCCAGTTCCCTGAGATAAGTCACAGGGATGGTGATAAGGTGCAGTGAGTGGCTCCTCTACAGCCAATCTGAGCTACTCCTGCCCAGGAGAGTATGTTAAAGCAAACCTTAGCAGACTAATTCAGTGTGCAAGATACAGGGCTCTTGTTTGATCTCATTCTTCAGTGTGGTCAGGAGTTTTCCTTAGAAAGAGTTTCAGTTTTTTAACTTGGAAATACCACTTCCTCCAAAGCAAAGTTACCTGTGGAAAAAAAAATTGTTTTGATATCAGCAGATGCAAATAGCCTCTTGTCTCTTGTCAGTAGTTTCAGCAGGGAATCCTGCACAGAAATATTTTAGATTCAGTAATAGTATTATGAATATAGTGAACGTGGAGTAAAAAAAGTTGAGAAAGGCCAATACTGAAAAGTTTTGTTGCCACTGATCTTCTCTGTATATATTCATAGTAACTAAAATTTTGATAAAATTTTTGAAGTTCTGGCTCTACCCCCATTCAGAAAAGAGAAAAAACCCAGTTCTGATATTCTGGAAATTTCCACATGATGGGGAAACACTTTCCCACTTAGTCTATTGGCTATTCACCATGCATCAAGACTCTTTGCCCTCACGCTGTGGTTTGTAGCAATGCATGCACAAACTGGACCAGAGCTACAGCTCTTCTCATCTTAATATCCAGCTGATTAGCAGGCTGAGACCTGTGTGAGACAAAAAAAAGACATGTTTTCAGATGCACTTCGGAAATGCTAGATTTTACACAAGGCATAAAGACTGTCTCCCTAGTGATGTTTTTAAAATACAATCATATTTTGGGGTGGTAGTGAGGGAGTACATCTTGAAACTGTTTTCTGTATTAATAAATCCTCTGAGTGTTCTCTTCTAGTTTTGCAGGTATCTTAAGTGTTTTGTGTGAGGCTCTGAGAAAACAAGACTACCAGTCCATCAGTGTAGTATGGCTTGTTTACTCTTCTTCTTTCTGAGACCAATTTGGGATTATTCCTATCAGACCCTCTGCATTTTATGCACAACTTCACAAGTTCCGTCACTTCACTGGGAAACAACCATGTGCAGCAACACTGACAAGAGTAAGAGTAGATTTGTGGCTCACAGAAAAGCTGGGAACAAAATTTTCAAAAATTTGGAAATCAATTCTCATTGCAAAGCGTTTTGGCCAGTACCTGAAGCATCCCTCACGGCAGATCAGAATCAATACAGGGGACCTCATCAAAACTGCCTCACCTCCCAGATACGTGTCCTTTGAATGACTCCTTCCTTTCCCAGGTTGCACACTGCTTATAGGTTAAATCAAGGTAGTTTTTTTTCTCTACCTGGCAATAATACAAGTCTCACATGGGTATCTGAGCAGGAAGTGAGGCTGCTTCCAGTCTTCTATGCAATTCAGAAATCAGGATGTTTGTTTAAGTTTCTAAACTATATGGACCATGTCAGAGCTCTGAACTCTGCTGGAATTTCTGAAATGGCTGATTATGAGCTTCAGTTCATATCTGAGGATTCAGGTGACTCTTGGTGCATTCATATTCCTAGGCTTGTCCTTCCTGCTTTTAAACTGTACCTACCAAAAACATGCTGAGGTCAGGATTCAGCTGGTGGCCTTGCTGGTAGAAGAAGCAAAAACTGGCCTGAAGTTCCCTCTTTTATCTTTGCATGAGCTTGGGAGTGCTGACTTCAGTGAAAACTTGTTTTTATCAGTCTTCAAAGCTGCATGCTTGTTACTCAAGAGGCAGAGAGGCAGTAGACTCCAGCTGGTTAAAGTCACTTCTCTCTCCACAAATTTGACCCCTCCCCAAAATGCTAATTTCTAGTGCCAACCCAAAAAGAGTTGCCAGCCTCTCTCCCCCTACCCCTTCTCTTTGACAAGTGTTAGCTATTGTGGCACTTTTTTTAAATTTCCCTTTTTAAAAAAAAATCAATTCATTCAAAAATCTCTCTTCTCTTGTTATGTAGCAACTATCAAGTCTCATGCAATTCAAAAACACCTCAGAGTACCTTATTTATTTTTCTTTTACTAACAGGCTGAGGTTCCTAAACAGGTGGCTGAAGAATAAGTCCAGGTTTTAGTGCTGAGTGTTACTGTATAAACCCTGGAATATTTCTGAACAAGTTTCTTTGAGAAATGAGGGAAGTCCCAGGGATGGTTTTGCTGTGAGCAGTTTTGCTGACTGTCCTCCTGCCTGTGTGGCCATGGCCAGGCAGCCAAAGGATCAGCCATTGCTCTGCTGTGGGTTTTCTGACTCCTTTTCCCCAGGGGGACTGATCCAGGTGAAGGTAAAGGATTGGAGGTAAGGCTACAACGTGCCTGTGTCCCCAACAGCCCTCAACTGAGTTCAGCTGTGGCAGCTGGATGTACATTACAGTAGCCCTGAGATATCTCTTTCTGTTGACAGCTGAAGCTGGTGTTGTGTAGGATCAGACAGTGCCTTTGCCCAAACACCGGTTGTTTTGGCCTAGATCTAAGGCAGGCTCTTCCTCGAGACCCTGCTGAGAGAAGAGGCACGGTTGTACCAAGCTGTGCAGCCCTTTAGCAGAGAGCCAGCATTTACAACCCTGACCACAGCCATGCTCGTGCACATAATGGCCAAGAAAACCTTCAAAAACCATAGGCTTGAAACATGCCCGTGGGGAAGATGACTCTCCTCTAGCTCATTAACTCCTGAAAAGACTTTAACCAGGGCCAGCTTGCAAAAAGAAAAAAACCCCAAACTCAATAAGACAGAGACAAGAAGACAGCTGATTAGCTATAACGAGGGTCCTTAGCTACTTCCCTAACCATTGTCCACCCTTATTAATGGTTAAACACTATCTGTGTCATTGTTTACTCTTTCTTGCCAATTCCAACTCTTTCAAGTGGGAGGGAGAGTGAAGAATGGAGGGAAACCAACACCAAAGACCTGCTTGTGTTCTGCAAGAAACCCAGTTGAACAGCAGCTCAGGTTACCTGTGTCATTTTCTTTCCTGTTGGGGGACATTTATTTGAATTCAGAAGTACGTGAATAAGCAGAGTCGTTAACCTTGTCTTGAGACAGGTGAATGTGTATTTGTACTTATGTGATATCTTTCCCTCATCTCCACAGCATCACAGAGCCTCAGTTTTCTGCTTTTTTATCTCCATGGTGTCCTGATGACTTCTTAAAATAATGAGACCTGACTAACTTGCACAAAGTCACACAAAAAACTGTTGGCAGCACAGAAGATTGAGTTGAGGATTTGTTGGCATGGCAGGTGGGTCACCATGGAGTCCTTCTAGTACACCTCTAATCTCACAGCAGCCTTAGACCTTAGGCCTTAGACTCCTGCCTTTCTTGCATGGGAGAGGTTGAAGCTGTGCTGGCCTCATGGCCTTGCAGGGCACAGCTGGAGTCATGGGGGCTTTACCTGGTCACAGGGCTGTGGGCAGGTAACTCATGTCCCTGCTCAACCACTCATGTCTCAGCTCTTTACTGAACTGAAACTGCTGAGAGTGACAGATTTGCTAAACCACATATATTTCCTGTTGCAATCAGATGATCAATAAGTTTTAAACTGAGTCCATTTCCTTACTGTCTCTCCTGCCCAGTGGCCATGATATTATGTTTGAACAAGGGATGAACCTCCTCCAGTAGATCAAGACCCATACTTAACCTGCACCTGAGACTTGAACCAAACTATACTTGACCCTTCCAAGTTTGAAAAGTTCAGTCAATATTTTTTTCAACTTTCACATTTCTCTGCTATCTTTGGGTTTTGCCTGGAGGTAGAAGCAACAAAATACCTCGAGGAATTCTGTCTTGCACTATTTTCTGACCCTGATGAAACCGGTCTTTCTGATTCTGGTTAACTCTTATCATTTACAGGCCAAAAAAACATTTGGGCAAGATTTGAGCAGATGTCAGCCCAGCAGCTTCAAGTGCTCTCATTCACAAGTGATCAGTCAAAAGTCTCTCTGTTGAGTTTGGTGACACCAGCATCAAAGGTACAGCATTTTTCATTGGGTGTCCACACTGATGACACCATTGCAAAGCCTGATGTAGGACAGAAAGAGCAGATCTTGCCAGTTTTCACTGCCTGTATTTGGCAGCACGCAGAGGTTTTGTGAAGAGCTTTGCCAGAGGTGAGGTGATGTTGGACACTTGTGATAACCCCTCAATAAGATATGGTACTCAATAACTTGACCTCAGGGACAACACTGAGACTTTCTGGGAGTGAATTTTTAAGCTGCCATGCTACTTAAATAGCTTTATGATTCCTTTTTTTTGTGTTTTATTTTGTTTTTACTTCTTGCTCCTTTATCTGCTCTTCCATGCAAAGACATCCAGTATGTCTCTTGGGCTGTCTTTCCTATTCCAGTGCTGATCCACTACCATATCCTCCTGCAGATGCTGCTGTGGTCC
This sequence comes from Manacus candei, assembly GCF_025592945.1. Classification (NCBI taxonomy): domain Eukaryota; kingdom Metazoa; phylum Chordata; class Aves; order Passeriformes; family Pipridae; genus Manacus; species Manacus candei. Next base: position 4,768,127 of record NW_026138108.1, read on the forward strand.
TCGTCCAGCCCTGAAAATTGCCTCAGCCTGGAATAGCCGAGGGAGTTATGAGGGCATCAGAATCATCCAGTACATGGGTGACACATGTCCTTACATCATTCAAGCATGTGAGCAACAAAACATTATGCAGGAGATAATGACCCTTTTGCATACAATTAAAAAAGTCAGCCAGTGACATTTCAGCCAGCGACATTTCAGCCAGCCAGGATGGCTTGAGCAGCTTCCACCTACCTAACCCTGCCTTTGAAATAAGGCCCTCCTTACACTGCAAGAAAATTAACTGAGGAGGAAGAGGGAAGTGGTGGTGAACATTCTTACGTTTAACGTCTGTTAATGAAAGATCATTTAATCAACTGCAAAAACAAGAATAGTCACTTCTCCAGCTTCCCAAGCTTGTGATGCCACAGTGCTTCTCAGAATTGTGTTCACTATAGGATGACACTGCTGGGGTAAAAGGGCAGTTTAATTTCAAGATTATTGCTTCATAGCACAGGGAAGACAGGAACTTCAGGGCTTGAATCTGAGCTTGATAGCCTCTCCTATGCATGTCAGATGTCCTAGTCCAGACTCCAGCCATCCCTCCCTCCCTCCCTCCCTACCATAAGAGCATAAGAACAAACCAGCCAGAGCTGTCAACCAAAAGGAGTAAAGAGAGAGCTGGCAGATACCATTTTGATGGTGAAGTACATGCACCTGGATGTGCTCTACATACAGCAGGACCCTCTGTTTCCTGAGAAAGAGATGAAAGATCAATTATGGAACCTGAAAGTAGTGATGCCTCCAGTGGGATTGAGAGAGCACCAGATTCCACATCTCTGTCTCAGACAAAGAAGAGGTGAGTCCTTAAGGGTGCTGCTTAGCTTCCTTGCTGGTTTTTCCTACTTCTCAGGGGAGATACGGTGAGTCTCAAGATTACCATCTCTCCACAAACAGCAGCCACATCACCTCCATCATGCTCTGAAACCAGATCAAGATGGTCCATTGCATGGTTGCACTCACAGAAGATGCTTCATTGGAGCCTCATCAGCTTCTTTATCTTCCTTCATAGAAAAATCATGATGGAACATGGCTGTTTCCTTACCTCATCTCAGCCCACTGCTCTTTCTCTCTTCTCTCTCCCTGCAGCTGCCCAGATTGTTTGTTGGCACTTGACCACAGTGTCAGTGCCACTGTGCAGCAGGAGAGGATCTCATCTCCAAACCATGCTGGATTATGGGCTGGAGGTCAGCATCTTTCTTCCCACAGGTACCATCCAACCTTGATCTTCACCATCCAGATCTGCAGATCAACACTCCAAAGCAATGTTCTTCCTTGACTCTGTTACTTCTATTCGGATGATCACTTTAACTGGTAAAGAATTTTTATAACATTAAGAAACATATGAAGAAACAGAGACCTAGCAAACCAAAATATAACTGGTGCCCAGTTGCTTCTTTATCTGACTGTGCTTTATTTGCACAAGCTGAAGAACTTCATGGTGCCAGGAGGAATGTGATAGAAGTTCTTTGCCTCATAAATTATTTTGGCCCAGTCTTCCCCTGGGAGATAGGACATGAGAGCAAGAGCTGGCAGTATGGGTTCTGCTCCCAGCTTTGGCACTGACCTGCTGTGTGACCTCGGACAACTCACTTCACCTCCCCTGAGCTTCTGTTTCCCCTCCTCTCCTTTGTCTGCCTTGTTTATTTGGACTGTCAACTCCTAGAGAAAGGAATTCAGCCTCCCTGGCTGCTTGAAGATTGCGTAGCATGATGGGAGCCCAACTGGACTTGCTCCTGGGAGGTACTACAGTAAAAAAGTTCATAATGACGACTAAAAACTAGCATTTGCTAAACAATTGTATGGGAGTTTTTAATTATTAAATGTCATACATGAACTAGCAGGACATCTCTGGCAGATCAGAGAGCTTGTCCAGGGGCAACAACTGTTGTTTTGTTCCTTTTCCATGGCCACACCGAAGGCGATATCTACCAGCCCCATAAATTTTGACATCTTCTCCCTGTCTCAGCTGCACAGTGGGAGGAGTGGGAAGGATCTGCCAGAAATAGGGGATGTTTGTTGGAGGTAATGAAGAAGGCTCCTCTTGGAGTCCTCCCCCTCGCAAACATCTGGACAGATAACAGCTCTTCTGAGAAAGATTGAAAGAGCCAGGGAGGCCTCCTGGAAAGAGCAGGGAAATGCTCCACTTTGAAGCTGGTCAGAGTCAAGGGCAGAAAGGTTAAGAGAGGCTGCAGGGGCTAATGCAGACCTTGTCAGGGATGGAACAGATGAAACCAAGGCCACCAAAAGCCTATGGGGCAGATTGTCTTTGGGTGAAACCATGAGAGCCTTGATTTCAGAATATGCTTCTTTCAGGCAAGTGCTGCAGCTTTGAAATCCATTTAACCATGTGGATGGTATCAAGAGGATTTGACATTGCATTCATGGCTCTGGAGGAGACTCCATACTCAGTCACTGGCTTCTACTCTTCTCACAGTCCCCCCGGCAGTGCCACTGCTGTCCCTCAGCCAGCAGCATGCTCTCCTCTTCTGGCTAACTACCCCACAACTGGAACACAAGGAGATGGCAAGAATCACATCGTTTACACTCCACAGCTGTAGCTAGGAGCAAGTTGTTTCTCTAATGTGCCAAGGCTGCTTTCAAAAAAGCTCTAACCCCGCTACCCTTTCGGCAGCAGCCTGCAGCTTGATCAACTCCACTGGTACACTTGTTTGCTTTTAAAATGTCTTAAAAGTATTGCATGGATTGGCCTGTCATTGGCTTTCTCAAGCCCCAGTGATACAGAGGAGTCTGCTGGGAGTACTGTGAAAAGCAGCTCCTTTAGTGATGCTCTCCAATTAACAGGACTGAAGTGCAGGCACTACCTTCTGTAAGCCAAACGAGATGTTAATCCGTCAACCAGAAGCCAATCCAGAATTGTTCACCCCAGTACTGTTCTCCAGTGCTTTGCCCTTTTATGCCTGTGCTGGTGAAGGTCCTTTTCCCCGCCTGCCCACCCTGCAGGAGCATCCCTGTGGTGTGAGTTCTTCCATCCTTGTCAATGCCTGGGAGTGCACGGGGGCTTTTTCTGTCTCCAAATGCAACAGGTGGTATAACAAAGACACGGACGATTTAAGCGGATAGACTCCACCTGGCCTAAATTCCCTACTCCCCACTGCAGTAGGAGCTTTGGAAACCCAGGAGACAGATGAGCACACATGAGTGATGCTCAGGTGAAGGGCGAGCAGGAGTGAGGATCCCCTTGTGTGTTGCCATTGAGGGTGTTTACAGATCTGTGTTTTGCCACTGGATCCAGCTTGCAGCATGCCCTGAGGCTGTCACCGCATGAAACAGGCAAAGGGGAATGGCTGAATATTTCAAAGCAACATAATAAAAGAAGGGGAAAAAAAATCTGTTTTTCAGAGCTTGCAGGTTGCTGTTAAGCAGCTACTCCTTTCCATGGCAGTCGCTGGGCCTCAGAGACCACTGCAGAATGCAGTTGCCAGGGTCTGAAGGGCAAAATTCCTGTGTCTCAGTCTACAAATTCCTCAAATAGTCCCTCCAATTTTTATGTTTTCATAAAGACATGGCCTGCTGCCGGGTGACCTGGAAGAGACATCGCAGTGCTTTGTCAGCACACTCGCCTCACTGCAGAAGCTAAGGACCAAGTTGTCTTATTAATCATTTAAAAAGTGGGGAGGAAAAAAAAATAAAAGGCACAGTTCTGGCTAATTGTAGGGGGGGAAAATGAGGTTAGAGTTCATTTTTCTCTCCGCTGTCGCTTCACAGTTCACTGGCTGACAAGGAAAGCAAGATAACAAGAGACTGGAGATAGTTCAGGGAGCAATCTCTGTCTCCCAAGGAGAAGTGGGGGAGTTCAGGTTTCGGACATGGATGGAGAGGCAGCTGTGTTGGCTGCTGAGCCACAGGACTTGGCGGAGGGGATGCCATAAGCTACTCTAGGAGGAAGCAGAGGGTTTTGGCCCTGGTGCACAGAGAGCAAACATCTCATTTTATGCTACCCCATAAATACATGGGTGCTGCTCACAGGGAAGTCTAAGCTGAGAGGAAATGGGAACCTCTTGCCACCAGCAGCCATGCAGGATTTCAAGCAGATACATTTGATTCAATCTCAGCCTCAGGGTTTATCTACTCTTTGTTTTTTGACTTCTTTTTAATTTAACATCTATGCAAAAGTATAGATTGGAGGGGAGAGGAGAGCCCTGATGCTCCTTCCCACTCTAACAGTGGGGTGATGATACACCAAAGCTTGCCAAACCACCCTTCCCTCCCTCTGTCCCCTATGGTCGCTCCCCTTATGAGCAGCAACTGCTGGAGTAACTGAGACCTCCTCAAGAGTGTGAGATCCAGAATCATTCATTTTATGGGGCCCTCCTGTGAGAGTAAGGGATTTGTTACCCTGATTCCTGCTGGGGAAGTGCTCCCACAGCCAGAATGTGAAACACAATACAGCACGGACTCTGACATTCAAGCTGGGTTATTTGAGGCGAGTTTGTTACACGGGCCCTATGCAGCACAATCCCAGCAGTAATTATACGGGCTCCTTGCACCATTCTGGCTGCTTAAATGCGACTCTAGCTTGAAATCGCAAAGTCGCTGAGGAAAGCCAATGTGCTGTGCCTGGTTTTAGGGGTATAGAGGGAGCAAGGGCGGTAAGAAGAAGGAATCACAAACAGGGATGGCTGTTTAGTGAAGATCCCTGTGCTGGAGGACATGTGCTAAGGACAGGATGTTGACCTCTGTGAGCATGAGCAGTGGACTACGGCAGGTAGCTTGGGACTTTCTGCAGCAGTGGTACTTGTGGTAATTTCAGTGTTAATGCTAGTGTTAAGCTTTTTGCTACAGAAATTGAAGTGATGTTTAAAACTCCTAAGTCAACAATACAACGTGCACCAAAATTACTAGGGTTGTGCTACAAGGCAGGAGACTTTCAAGATGTGAGCAAGTAGTACCAGCAAAATATCACAGGAATAATGTCAAGGCATTGAAATCAATGTCAAGGCATTGATGTCAATGGCTTCAGGCAAATGTTCAATTCTGGATTTACACAGGCATTCACCATCGCTTCCTGATGTTCTTACCAAGTATAAAATTTAGGATTGCAGTTTGGTGCTGGCTTTGAAGTAATTTTCACTACGATTCAAGCCCAGAAGTGAGGGACCTGACATCAGGCACCCTCTACTCATCCTGCTTCACTACAGCAGCCTCCACTTCACAAATGAGCTGGGCAGCCAAACTCCTGTTATATTCATGGGTGGTCTAGTCAACACAGAGAAGTTTGTAGAGTGTTTTCTATCATCCTAAAGTGAGCACCTGCACTTGGTCAGAAGAACTGTCAATAACTTGGTGGAGAATAACTGCATCAGAGAGGCTCTGTCATTAGCACTGCTAGATTTGGGCAATAAAAGAGTGGTGTCTCACACAGTAAGTGCCAGTACTAAGTTCACAAACAGAAGCTCTCTCCTGAGGCAGAGTCTTTCAGGCAGTAAAGCAAAACCTCACTCTTAGGCTATGGAGAGTCTCCAGGGGGCATCTCAGTCTCTTCTGTGGTGGTTTTAGTAGCGCCTTTGAAAAAAAGGACATACGGGGCATCAAACACAGAATAGGAGTCTAGAGAAGGAATGGGAGCCATTTGGAGAGCATTTTTCTTTTGAAGGGTGCAGAGACATCTTGTCAGGCACACTGAGATAAAACGCTACTTCCAACCTAACAAGGAGCCGAGCTGTCTGTCCTGAACGTGATCCTGGTGGGCTGTGCATGGGTGTTGGCCCACACCTTGGGAAAGCTCTGATGAGGAGAGTGGAAGGTCTAGTGCACTTCTCCTATCAGTTTGACAAAGTCTGGATTTTCTCAGTGCACACCTTCATCTTTCTGCATCTTTGCTTTCTCTTTGCCCTCAATCAGGTATGCATTAAGAGAGAAGGAAGGGAGACTATCCAAAGAGTAGACCCAAAGTTTACTGAGAACACTTAACTTGGAGCTTTGTCTGAGGTGAAATCAAGGCAGCATGGGTGAAGAAAGCATGGGTTATGGGCACATTGCATCTGCTTTGGATGCCAGTGGTTATTTGATAGCCTGTGCTAAGAAGGTCAGGCCAGGGGATCACAGCCTCTGAATCTCTGTCCATATCAGACACAGGGCTATTTAGCCTAGTGAAAGCTATCTGGAAGATGTTGCCTAAAGGTAGGATCAAAAACAAGGTCCTAAAAGTCTTTTTCCTTCCTCAGTTGAGCAAGTGCAGAGCAGGCAGGGATAGCAGGGGGAGTGTGAGGAGAGAAAGGTGTTGTTAAACCTCTGTGAGAGGTTATTCTGGTTCCTGAAGGTTGCACAAGTCCCCACCAGCAACACTGATGGTGTGGCAGAGCTGTAGGCTGAGCAGGTAAAATGCAGGTGGGCCATTTGGTCCAAACACCAGATAAACATGAATAACCTCCAGCACAGCCAGTTCCACCATGCTCCAAAACAGAAAACAACTGCAGAACTACCCTGAAATGCTAAGATGTGAGAAGCAACAGTGGATAACCAACCCTATTTTCCACTAATGCAGGATAATTTCTGATTGCTTTTGCTATGGAAGTAACAACATGACAGTTTTTTCCTTTTTTTTTTTTTTTTTTTTGGCAGGAACATCAATAAAGACCCTTCTGCATTTAGAGGTGAAGGAAGAGGAGGAAAACAGTCTTGTTTTCAATAAGACAGGGTCTCTTCCTCCGTTGCTCAACTGCCCATTTGCACAAGGCTTTCTGGCCCCGTAGTAGCCTGTTTCCCTGGAGAGTACAGTCGACATGGGGAGGCGAGGCAGTGTTGGAAGGTAGCCTGAGGATAACAGGCGTTATAAAGAGGAATTTTTTTCCCTGCTGTTTTTGTTTGTTTTACCACAGAGGCTCAGAGGAGCTGGCCAAGAGCCTCACACAGCAGGTGCTGCCTGGGAATGCAAGGGGAGCAAAATTCCTACTAAATGGAAGCATTATTTGACACCACTGCCTTTCGCAATCTTTTTCCTTTGTTTCAGACAAACTCCAAGGCCTCCTGGGCTTTGCGGTCAAAGCTGAGTTGGACTCTTCTGCAGGGGAGGAAAGGGAAGTAGTAAGGGTGTCCCCAAACATGCCAAATACTTGGGTGACAGAGACTGAGCCTTCTGGAAACAATACTGCTGGATTCCCACAGCAGCAGCAAGAGGGCCAAGAAGAAGAGCAAAATCACCTTTGGCTCCCTCACAGCAGTAGTTTTTTTGTCATTGTTTTGTTTTTTGTGGGTTTTGGGGTTTTTTTTATGAAGAAGAGACTGAGCCTGCCCACCCACACCAAAATGCTTTTGACATTTGGAGATCCACAGGAGCAGGTCGCAGCTCTGCTCAGCTTGGCTATTATCTACCACGGCTGTTGCGAGACTGGAAGAGTGTAAGTGTGGCCAGAGGAAAGCAGAGTAACTCCTTCCTTTACCAGAGAATTCCCCTGTGGCTCAGTCCTTCAGCTCCACTAATTTTCTTTTGTACCACAGCTCCTTGCCAGTAAAACTGGTACAAGCCATGCAGGGATCATATATCAGTCACATGGGATGCATAACTATTTCGTAAATGATGGATCAGTACAAAAGCCCAGAAAGAAGGAAGTCAGAATTTTCCAGAAATGACAGGTTTTGCCACAGAATTTACATTCTTCTACTTCTTTACAAGCAGGCAGTCTGCCTCTGACCAAGGACTCTCTTCCTACCAGCATGTTTTCTCAGGCAAAGACTCAATTTTTAGAGCCTTTTGGATACCATCAGTTGCTGAAATGACCCTGCAGAAGGGTCCAGCGATAGCTCATCTCCAGAATTGCCTACGAACAGGGAGTAACTGGCCACACCTGAAGTGTTCAGGTACGTCTGTCTCATGGTTGTCCTCGAGCAAAGGGACAGTGTTCTTGTCTGCTCCACGCTTTGCATGCTGGGGTTGCGCTCAGATGGAGCCCCGGGGTGCTCCTCCAAGGCTGGCACTATCAATATTAATGATTTTCTTCCTCTTCCACGCTCTGTGGCTCCTGGGAGACCAAGAACCCCAGCCTGGATGCTTTTAAACAGCACTGTATGAGACAAAACCACATTCCTTAGCTGTAAGTCTTTACAATCGCCCACCAGCTCTCCAAAACAAGTTCAGAGCATGACTTCCAGTGGGACAGATGACGCAGCTCTTCAGGCCCAGAGGTAAAAACTACAAGTATTAGCAACACTGTGGCTAGGTGGTACCCACATTCCTGCCATTGACATCACTGGTATTTCTCCCTGTCAGTGTTCAGTTATTGCATTCCTTAGCCCAAACAGCAGCTTTTTAAAATTTCATGTACTACAAAAGATGGAGAAATCCATGTGAGATAAGTATCTGATTCTTCCCAGCCCTTCCAATGCTATTTACTGAGTACACTAAAATTAATGAAAACCGAAGACATTTGAATGGAGGGCAGAAAGTCACAGAGTTCTGAAGATGAAATTGAAATGACCTCTTTTAGAAGGCCATTTGTGTATCATTAAAATTTCTGCCCACTCAAAAAGAGTAAGGAAGGATAATACTAAGTAAAACTTAGGAGCTTCTGGTGTAAATTTGCAATGGTGAGAAAAGTATGTCCTTGACAAATTGCCAGAAGGACAAAATACAGCCATGATCTTCAGGATCAGGAGTCCCAGCAAAAGGTATAGCTACTGAAAAATAGAAAGGGTGTAGAGTGAGACTGTACAAATGATTTCAAAGCTGGAAAATATGTCTTGATGGTGTGAAACACAGATCTATCTCCATCTCTATATCAAAAAGGAATGGGGAGAGATTAATAACATACAACACATCTGTGCAGGGAGATAGGTGAGATGTTCAAAAGTCCTTTGGCAAGGTTGGTCACAGCCCTTGTTTCAGCAAGAAACATCAGTCTGCTTTTGCATCAAGAAGTTCAATTTCTGTTCATTTTTCTAAATGAAAGTATTTTGAAAAATATTTTTTTAAGTATCCCAAGTGCATTTTCTCTGTATTATTTAAGAACAAATAATAATGCAATCAATAGTGCAAAAAGTTTTTAAATAACTGAAACTGCAGTAAAGTTGACTCACAAATACTTCTGATATATCAGCTTTTTTTTTTCCAGTTGCCAGGGTTAAAAAAAACCCCCAAGCTCCAAAGTTTGAAGAATGTAGCATACCAGGCAATGCCGCTCAGTTATGAAGTGGAGAAAAGTGTAAAACTGATGACTAAATGTGAAAAAGTGGATTAGAAATGAGGCACATTTTTTAATTAATATCATCTTCAAAATCAAGTAAGATATAAGTCTCCAATTTCTGATGTGTTCACATTTCCATATCTTTGTATGTCTGGAGCTAGATGTTTTTCTGGACGATGCAGCAAAGCTACTGGGCTCGGTACTGGACTAATTGGATGCAACTGAACGGCTTTGAAATATAGGAAGTCATACCAGATGTTCTCATGGTTCCTTCTGGCCTTAAATCCTGTGAATCTATGAATGAGTTTCTGAATCTGTGAAATCCAAAGTCCTGAGAATACAAACATATGAGTAGAGTTATATTTCTGGCCCCCAGATCAGAGGAAAGATATTGAATGTGCATTGTTGCGATAAATCAAAGAAGCAGCTAAATCAGAGCTGTAATAAAAGTCGACTGCAGATCTTTGTGCAGAAATTGGTCATATGTCATGTGAGGACAAGGTTCAGAGATGCGATTTCTCAACATCTGAAATGACTTCTTTTGGGAGCAGCCCCTTCCAAGCACTGTGGTGGAGGAGATCCTCCTCTGAACTTGGTCTTCTATGCCACACAGGAGCTCGTTTGACAAGTGACAATCAATGAGGCACTGAACACTGCTGACCACAGTGTAACTGAGACGAGCATCCCTGCCATGAAAACCAGCAGTGAAGCATTGAAGTAAAGAGAAAGGGGGGTTGTTTTGTTGGACTTCCTTAAGGGGAAGCATGTCAAAACTGAGGAAACAAATCTGCAGTCAGCAAGTAAGCTTACTCAGTCATGGTCTAAGCACAGCCACACAATGTATCCAGCCACCCCACTCCTCTGATAAAGGATGAAGAGCAGCAACAACAATAATAAAAACAGGAAAAAAAACAACAACAACAAAAAAACCCACCAAAACCCCTCAAATGATGATGTTTCTGAATCATTTAATAACACTTTGAAGTAATCTGATTTGTTCTGGGAGGAAGTCCTCTGTATGCCCAACTGGATTCAAATGACATGAGTTTGAGTATCACCACTGAAATTCTTCTTGCCAGGCTCTGAGCATCTCAAGTTTTCTGCCCTCACCATTCCTGTTGGCTATGTCTCTGGCTGGAGAAGGCATCAGAGTGGGCAGGAGACACCTGGGACCCAACATGCCTCATCAGCACAACTTTGGGTGATTCCTAAGATGCATGGTTGGCCACTGTGACTCAAATCTTCCTTCTCCATGCATGAGGGTGCTGGAGCCTTGCACCATGGGCATGTTTAGATGGCTGTTTTAAAGAAAATCTTCGAAAAATGAACACTTTGAATGAAATAGTCAGAAAAAGATCATGCACTGTCAAAATTCTCCAGTGAAGCACCTTTATTATATAATACCAAGCTACATGTGTCGTGCAAAGTACTGTATGTCATTTGCAGAGGGCCCGTTGATACTCTAACGTCACCACCAATGTCACGCAACACTGGGTGAAGCAGTGAACATGGCAATATCACCAAGAAATACATAATGCCAATGACAGTGGAACTAATGTAGAGACGATTATCCTTACATTATTCAGCACCTCCAATTGCTTTCTGTTTTAAGTGGCTATATGATGTAATAATATATAAATACTGTAATGAAGAGTTTATTTATAACCATCCTCAGTGTTACCGGTGAAAGTATTAATGCATTTTTCCCATGCTATGTTCATTGACCGCAGCCAAGCAACCCATTTTCAAGGGACTATGTCAAAAGAGTGTTTAAGCCATTCCTCAATCACAGAAACAGGTGAATGGCTAGTGTAGCAAGTAAAGTCATCAGCTTTAAATATGGGAATTAAAAAAACAACAAACAAACAAACAAACAAAAAAACCCACAAAGAAGTGTAAGTGAAGAGAGGACACACCTCAAATGGAAAAAGAGGGTTAAAGTGTCTCTAAAACCGGCAACTACTTTCCAGCCTGGGAACCAATGGACTCTGTGGAGCAGCAGGTGCTTGCACCTAGCTGTCATTTAAGACATGAGTGTTGATGGAAGGAGGAGGGGGAGTGATCAGACCTTGGGGCTATGTCAAAGATAGGACCTTCAAGTAGCAGCTCCTAAAAGTCTCAGAAATCTGGGGTGATGCCATTCACACTGCCAGAGTTCCTCTTGAATTTCCGTGGTGTTGAGCTTGCATTCCTGTATAATCCTCCGCATCCTCCAACTTCCCAAACCACCCTGAAGGCACCAGTAGCTTCCATATGTTTCTTCCTCCTCCCTGAGGATGGTATGGAAACAAAAATGGCAGGTCTTGAATGGTTGAAGGTGCAGGCTTTCAGAAGGGCTATGTGGCATTTGCAGAGACACCACAACGCTCCCATTCCTACGCTCCATCTGCAAAGAGAATTCCCTTTCACTCTAAACACAGTAAAAATGGGAAAAAGCAGAAAGAAAAAGCTTTCCTAGTGGGAGAAAAGTGTGATTTCATCATTGAGAAGTGTGGGTTTCTTGGGGTGTGTGGGAGAATCCACAATTACTTGGAGACACAAAGTGGTAGAGATGGGGCTTCTGGCTCTCTGACCCACCTTCCTTCTGTGCTGCACCAGGTCCTGGTCCACTCCTGGGGCCCTCATATCCCTGCAGCTTTATTGCTGGCCCAGAAAGAGCCACTTCCCCATTCATCTTCCTTAAAATTTGCCACTATCAGAGCATGAAAATCCTATGTATCCGTGTGGGCTTTTCACGCAAAGCAGAGCAAGAAATGGGGCAAGAAATGGAGTGACAGCAGGAGGAGATGTATCTTCCTCCACCATATTGGCATGCTGCCAGTAAGTACAAGAAATTGCCTTTTTTCCCTGTTTCACAACAAAGCTGCACTGTAAACAGCATTCATCACACAGGGAGTTCCACTTAGAACTGGATGAATGCTAGAAAAATACTATTTACAAATCCTCCCTCAAATAAAAACCATGAGTTTGTTTTGGCACTGACAGCGATTCTCCTAGTGATTGCCTCTGGCAAGAGATCAGGCAGGTACAACAACACTTGCTGAAATATTCAGAGGACGGGGACATGTTGCAGATACTTGTGTAAATTTGAACCGTCAGAAAAACACTCGTGCAAATCCGTGCAGTGAGGGGTTTCCATAACTGGTTTTGAGAGCTGCTTGTGGGTTCCAACCTCTTCAACTCCAAATGGAGAAGCTCTGCCACATGACGGAGGTAAACAGGGACACATGCATAAACTCACTAAGAAAAGCACAAATGAAAATTAAAAAAACAAAGGCAACTAACAAATAGTTGAACTGCAGTCAGGTTGCATTGTTTACAAGCAACCCAAAGACTGAGAAATGGCCAGAGAAACCATTCACGTAATAATGGCATGTCAAACAAATCTGTAAAGTTCCTGTAGCATTTGCAAACAGAGGCCTAAATTCAATAGGATTTACTTGGAGCAGTCCATGAGATTAAATTCAGGCTAGCATGTAAATAGCTTACTGGAACAGGGCCAGGAGACAGGACTACAGTTGCATGGTTAATGGAGTTTGGCAAGCAGTCACCCTGCTATATTTCCGCCGAGATCGACATGTGTAGTGGATCGATTGATACTTGAAGAATTAAGGATGGGGTTTACAGGAAAGGAAAAATGACAGGAGAGCAGATTGGGTGGGCTCACCAAGGTGAGCAGATGGGCTAAGGTTCAATAGGTGGCATCTACAAGCAGGGACCCAAGGCAGGTGTCACCTCGAAACCCGACAGCTTCCAAACACTTCTCCTGATGCAGCCAGAGTCCTAACCGTATGCTGGATGCAACTGATGTGTCCACATGTGAAAGCAATTGCAATGGCTGGAAAGGCTTGGGTTCTGTTTTGTTTGCGTTGTTCATTATCTACAAACACAATTACCAAGGGATAAATTAAATTAGGTTGTAGCATTATTTTGAACATCTTTTCTGGTTTGCTCTACTTCACATTTTCTGAGAGGCCAGTGTTTACAGTTAAAAGTACAACTTGGCAGAAGTACAATCAGGAGTGAGCAACACGTACCACAAACAAAACCATTAAGACCATTTAGAAAATTTTTGCAAAAGACAATCAAGTGGACTAATTTCCCACTTGGTCACCATGATTTTATGTCAACATTAGCACCATTGACTTCAGCTGAGCCAAACAGGCACAAAGCTTGTGTGATGGGGTGGGAAACTGCCCCAGTTTAGGATTATGTATATCGTATTATTTAAAAGACAAAGAAACCAATCCCAAGAGTGTCTAAGTATGCTGAAGTCTCTGAATGCAGCCCTATTCCCACTGAAACAAAAAGCAGAGCATCTGTGTACTGGGAGGGGTGTAGGTGTAATTAGGTGTCCCCTACCTGCCACTGGCCATCAACAATGCATTTCTTTGGGCTGGGTGTATAGTGTAGGACAGGGTAGATGCTCGGGAGAGTAGAGAGATGACTGAAGGGAAAGATGTCTTCCTCCCTGTGCACTTCTCCCCCAGCCATAAATACCTTCTTATTTCTCATTACTTCATAGATTAGGATCTATTTTAAAAGCTCTTCAAATCAGTAATATAATACAATTTTTTTTGTCTATATGTGTATGAATAGAGAGATACATAAATCCAAAAAAGGATAGGAGGTGTTTTTTAGCTGGTTGATCATTGGTTTGTTTTTTGTTGTTTTTGTTTGTTTGTTTGTTTGTTTGGGGGGGGTTGTTGGGGGTTTTTTTAAGTTTTAGGTTTTCTAGAAGTGCAATTGTATTAGACATGTTGGGCTGTCCACCAGGATGAGTAAAACAATTTGGGAGAAGAAAAGGTTTGTGAATATTTTAGGATAATTGCTAACAGTTAGCCCCTGATCCAGAAAAAAAAAAAAAGAGAGAGGAAAAAAAAAGCAAAGAAAAAGAGAGAACAGCTTTCGCCTGTTACTGATTTCCTTTTTGGTTATAGGGGCCATTGTTTGTTTTAATGACAGGAAAAGAGAGCTGTCAGAAGACATTTGCATAGTGCAAATAGGGTCACAAATCAGAGAGACTGAGTAGATCATGTAGCAGTGAGCCAGCAGCCATTGGTGTGCAACTACGAGAATAAGATTATTTGCTGGAGTATGGGGAAAAGCTGATAGTTTTTCCACATGCAGTGGAGGGCTCAAGCAAATCTGAGGGAGAAAAGCTTCCTGCTTGTGGGAGGGTCTGCCGGCCCTCATGAAGGCGTTGCTGTTTGTTTATTTTCCTAGCTGTGTGCTTAAGATGCATTCTTTGAAAATTTAGCTGATGGGTCTGTTTGTATAGACTGCACTGCTGGTGAGTTAGACCAGGGCTTTGTGTTCATTTGGGAAAAGAGAAAGAATCCTGGCCATCAGAAATGTTTACTATATCAGGAAATGAATTCACTACTTGAGGGTTCCAGTGGATATAAAACAAAAATTAAAACAAGAGCCTTGTATAAACCCACTTTGTATTGTCTCCTCCATAAACAGCCCCATACGTGACAAAGTTCGAAGTGAGGGAGAGATGTAGTTTTATTGGGGCATGTGGACAGGAGTTAATTGCTGCTGGTTTTTGATTTTTTTTGCACATGTTGGTGAGTTTGAAGGGAAATCTGGTTGTCTTTTCTTTCTCCCGTTCCAGGGAGAGCTGAGCCTTTGCTGAGAAATAACACTAGGCAAAATGACTTCAAGCTGTCACCATTACACAACCTAAACTTTATTTCTTCATTAATGCATTACAGAGCAAAAAAACAATGAGAGCATTCCTCTGGAATGTGTGTTTACTGAGCACAAAATGATATGTTTACTGAAATAGCAGTTGCTGCCGGGTTACCCAGTGGGAGAGAGCTTTCTCTTACCACACCGGTCCGAGATCCCAGTGTTGCTCTGCTCCATGACCTTTGACACCAGTGATTTCCCCCTTGCCAAGAGGGTCCTGTGGGAAAAAGCAGTGGTGGTGCCGCTGACCAAAGCTGAGGTTTGGCATCATCCAGTGGCACCTTTCCGGTGTCTCCAGCAAGCCCTGGAGGAAAGGAGAAAAAGGAGGGAGATTTCGAGGCATTCCGTTCTGGAAAAAGCACGAGTAAGAGGAGAAGGGGCTAAGCCCAGGGTTTCAGGGTGGGTGTCAGTGCTTCTTTTGGTGTGGGAGCGGGAAAGATGCTTGGGGCAGAGGACAGGTGCTGGTGGCATGTGGGTGAAGAGTCTCTCCCTGAAGAATGGGCAGAGAGGGGACTGGCAGAGCAGCTCCTGGGTACAACAGCTCTGGGGGAATGTGTCATGGCAGGAAGGGTGGGAGGGCAGGCAATGTCCTTTGTGGCCACAGTAATGAAAACATCATTCCTGATGGCTGGAATATGATGGGCATGTTGCAAACACCCCAAAGAAAAACATCCAGAGGAAGAAAGAAAGGGAGTCAGAAAGACAAAGGAAAATAAAATCAGTGATGGAGCTTTCTCCTTCGTCCCAAGAGTCAAAGCAAACCATGTGTGGATTAGTGTAATGCATGTGTACATACGCAGGTGCACGCAATATTATAAATTCAAAGATAGATGTTTTTTTTCTTTTTATTCCAATAAGATTCAGACAACAAAAAACCTATAATTAAGGAACTTTTGCTCTGTACAACTGCCAAGCAGACATCAGGTTGGCTGCAGAACTGTTTGGTGTGGATATGGCTCTCCAGTGATTCATAACCAGCCCAATTGGTACAGGGTTCATTGGTGCCCCAACCAACAAAAACACAACTGCAATATTTTCAGTTCTTTTCCTTCTCCTTTAAAGAGAAATACACACACACATGCAGAGGAAAAACAAAACTAGAGAGTGCTTTCTAACCTGGTGCAGCATATTACACTAATTAAGGGACGCTGTTACTCATGCATCATTCACGACCCTGCCAAAACCGGGAACAAACAGTCCCTACAATCTTGATAGGACTGTCTGAGCTGAACTTTACAGAGTTTTCCAATCTGAAAAAGCCCAAATAGGAAACATACTTCCTCACTCCTAACTCCTTCAGTTGGTAGCAAACCAGGCACTGTTCTCACCCTGATCTGCTTGTCTCTTGATATTCTTGTCCAGCAGCGACTGCAGGGCGGACGAAGGGACCCCCACAATGTCATGTGCTGTCATCTGGAGTGCAACAAAGACCTCAGAGGCTTTGTGTTGAGTCAGCACCCACCATGGTGAGAAAGTCTCTGGAAATGAGGAGGAGGTTGCACCAAAACATCACTTCTGCCCTGGAGGTAAAAGCACCTCCTTGCTGAGATGTCCTTTGTTCTGATACTGTGGCATTCAGGCTTTTTGGTGTCTTGTTTGACACCACAGGGACAGGGGGAGACTGCTGCCAGGAGAGCCAGAGGCATCGTACACACCGAACCCTTCTTGCTGAGGTGTGAAGGACAGCTGAGGAAGTCACAGAATCATAGAATCATTAAGGTTGGAAAAGAACTTTAAGATCATCGAGCCAGACTATCAAGTCCTTCGAGGTGTCTCCAGCCGTGCCTGAGAGGGGCCAAGGAAGCGTGCTATTTGTGTACATGCCATGAATGCATCTCGGCACCACACTGAGAAGGATTGACAGGAGCTGCAGAGAGGCTGAGTAAAATTTTCCAAAATACCTAAGTGATGTAGAGGCCTCCTGTCCTATTTTTAAAACGTGACTGAAGCATGTGAGACCCAGCGCCTTAAAAGTACCTCTGCAGATAGCTCCTGTAGAACTAGGCACCTAAAAGAGCACCTCCATCCCACTGCCCTGGTGATCCATCCTCCCCACCAATCTGGGATCTCCTTTTGGTCACATTGTTTCAGTCCCCGATGCCCAACAGGAGGTTGCCTCTTCTGCAAGTCCCACAGGGACCTGCACGGACCTCTGTCTGTCCTACAGTGGAAATCTGCTCTCTTTCCTTCCACTAGTCCCACCAGAGCTGCTCTGTACTTAGGTTTTGCTTCCAGCCATGCTGCCCCTGTTTTTTTCCTCTTTCTCTTTGCTGTTCCAGAAGCCACTGCTGGGGGGTAACTTCTCTCCAACCCAGTCAACTTCCAGTTGGGACATCCCAGACCCTCTCAGCTGCTACATACAGGCATATTGCTGTACAGACCTTGTAGCTCCAGAATAGGCAGCAAGGTGACTTTAGCTGTGTCTTTTCCCACTGGCCAGGGGGATCTGTGAGCTGCAGCCCGGATGGCTTGGCCCAAAATATCTCAGGCTGTTTCCGCAGCAATGAAATGCCTCCTATTTATTGCTGTTGATTATTGCTAATGACAAAGGCAGGTGGCTGGGGACGGCAAAAGGAGAATGGCAAGGCTCAGAGAGATAGGAGAAGATAAAAAGGTCAAAAAGCAGTTATTTTAGCTGCCGGCTTTGTGCAATTTTGGAAGCAGAGGATTGTTTGCGTTAGATGTAGCAAGCACAGGTTTCAGATGCAACAGCACACTCTTCCCACTCCGTATTTTTGCAAAACTTTCTGCCTATTTGTAGCACCTCCTGCTGTATTGCTCACACCAGCCCTTGCTCAAGAAAGATACTGGAGCCATACGTTGGAGCCATATGTCTCATCGGCACAGTGAGACTTGAGCAGAATTGATTGCCAGAGGCAGAAATACTCTCATGGATGCAGCCAGTAGAATAGGTGGAAATTTTCCAAATTTCTTTTTGCAGAGGGAACATTTATCCCCATGAAAAATGTGGAGGGACTGAAGGGAAGGCTTAATAATGACTTTTATGACATGTCCTTTCCCATTTCTAAGTTCTTTTAATTGTCTTTTCTATCTTACAATACCCTTGTGGAGCCTCTACTCTCTTGCTGATGTCAAGACAGGAACAGTGAGGAAAGAAATATTGTCACCCAAACTGCGGTGCTGAAAGCTCCTCTTGTCAGCGCTCTGATACAAATTACCATATAGATACCAGGACATGCTCCTAAAGTTTCTGTCTTTGGGCAAGGACCCTTCTTGCCTCTCACCTGCTGCTGCAGTGCAGTGTTCTTGACTTTCCCATGTCTCTTCTAAAGAAATCCTTTCCCCATGGATGAAAAAATGGCGCTGAGGGTGCTGCTTCACAACAGTGCTGCAGTGCATCAGTGAGGATGGAGCAAGAGGCAGGTACGAGAAGAAGAGGGTTTGCAGAACACCAGCAAGAGGTGGGCTGGGTTCTGGGAGCCTGGGCACATCAGCTGGCATTCAGGCTGAAGCAACCCTCATGCTGCATGTGCTTTGGGACGGGAGCCCCAAGAGACTCAATATTGCAGCAGGATCCCTAACATGGCAGGGGGAGAAAGCCATTGATAGTGGCATAGGAGCATAGGAGATCAGGAGCTTGCAGCGATGCAAGCACCTATACCAAGGTCAGATGCATAAAGATGAGCACCAGCATGACCTCCAAACACCATCCCTACAGTATGAAATCACTGAACTTTTAAATGCCGTGTCTATTTTGCTTTACTTTGAAGTTGTGTGATGCTGGTAGAGCCATCGATTTGTGAGTTTGTTTATCTGCAACCAGTCATCTGCTGAACCCTGGAGACCACCACGCATCCTTTAGGTACCAAAAGTTGCATCTCTTCTGGTGTGATGCAGCACTGGCCCTCACGCCAAGAAGCTGTGGCCATGTGGAAGCCATGACTGCTCAGATGAATGCCTCTGATAAATGGCCACCCTCCCACTTCCCTGCTGCATGGACCAGATAGCTGCAAGCCAAGGCCATTACTCAGCATATCATCAGGTGTGTAACTGTGTCCTGAGCACTCCAAATTGGCAGGGAGATGAGTATTGGAAGGAAGCTGAGGCCAAAAGGGCTGTGGCATCTGGCCAAATCTGCTGTCGATTTTAAAGCTGATTCCGCTGTTCCTCCCATGGAGCAAAACAACCATATTTTTCACTTTGCAAAGGACAAAGCTAAACAAGACTTTTTTTTGTCTTTTTTTTTTTTTTTTTTTGGTTGTGCTTGCTAGGAATTTGTTGAATTATTTGTTACATTATTCTTAGTGCTGTCAGGAAACAGGCTGATTGCCCTCCCAAAGTTTGGCTACTGAGCAACTAGGCTGCATGGGGCTTTTTGGACACTGGTGAGGCTACTGTCTTAGATGGTGGCCTACGAATGTCCTTCAAACACTTGGCATTGAAGAGCTTTGCTGTCAGCCTCTGGAAGTTCCCATATCAGTGGGCGGTGAGCGGGTAGCACAGCTTTTGGGCCTGAAGAGAGTAAAAGCCTGCTGCCACAAAATCTGTAATGCAGCATCTGGTTTGGTTTATACTCTATGTGCTGCACTTCATTCCGGGAGAGTGGCCCTCTGCTGCATGGTCCAGGGCTGTTGAGGAAGGTGCCCCACTCCCCAGCATCTGCACCTGGTATCACAGGTTACAAAATGCATTGTAAGGTGGTGCAAAATTTGTAAATCTGAACCCTTCTTCCCTATTCCTTCAGTGGAAAGTATGGGAGGAAAAAGCCTGCAGTCTTTTCTTGGGATGGGGATGAGTGGCAGAAACAGGTTGCGAGAAGGGACAGTAGCACAAAGAGAATGGGAAATAGCACTTTTCTTATATCCCCCCCTCCCAGTTATCCATCATGATTATGCACCTGACCTATCCACCTCCATGTACACCAAAAATTTGGTTCTTGGCCACCTGCCAGCCATCCTCTTTCTGTGCTGGAACCAATCTCATTCAGGGGAAAATTCCCCAGCCCTAGAGAAACCAGAGCGAGAAGCATTTTCCCTGGGTTTGTTCCATTATTCATTGTTATCCTCCCCTTGGGCCGCCCTGAACAATTTCCTTCCCCTCCCCTCCATGTACACCCTTCAAATGGTTTTAGAATATGGCACTGAAAAATAAAGTTTAAAAAAAAAAAACAAATACCCAAGGCATTGAAAACATTCAAATATATTGCTCAGCTCTTTCCTCCCTGCACCATTGTCTTCGGAGGGCTGGCACAGGACCAGACTTCTTTCTTATTGCCAATCTTAACTACTCCACTGGGCATTGAAAAATAAAGCCCTATAAAAGTCACTAATTAAATAAGTTCTCCCATCTGACCTAATACAAGCAACATGGGAGGTTGCATGATTTTTTTTTTTTTTTTTTTTTGTAGTTTTAGTTTTTTCTCTTCTTCCCTCTTTTTTGTAGAGCCCACTTATCTGACGGGGATTCGTTGTTTTTCTGGTAAGGGAGAGGGATTTCAAGGTCACGGAATGAATAAATGATGATAATGGACGGCCATGGGGACAAGCGAGCACAGCGAGCGCGCAACGAGCAAGCACTGCAGCAGTCGAGGTGCTCACTGCCTGCCCGGTCCCCTCTAGCAGGGACAAGGCTGGAGTCATCCCTCCCTGTGGCTGCTGCATGGGTGCTTGGCCTCCCTGCTTTTGTGTGCCATGGTGGCTGCTTGTTTTTTTAATTATCATTGTTGTTTTCTTCTCTCACAACTCAAGAGTGCATGATTATCTCGTTTGAGTGTCCCCCGCCCCATGGCTCTGTGGGGTTCCTGGCTCCAGCCCTGGTGGGGTGTGGGCTTGCCCCAAAGCAAGTGAAACAGAAAATTAACAGCTGTATTTCCTGTTATTCTGGGGAACTTTGGATGGATTTGTGAAGATAGGTATTCACCATGCTCATCCATGGTGATTTCAGTGCTGTGTGCCCATGCTCTCTCTCTTTCTCCCTGCTGCTTGGGCATGAGCCCACACGTGAGATGAGTTGGGTGGCTTCAGCTCACTGCCCCACCACCAGGGCTGCATGGGGCAATGCTCTTTTCTTTTCTCCTGACTTACTAATAAGCTCGCCTCTTGCGAGAGCCTCCTGAGGTTTTCTAATAACAGGAAGTGGCACGCTGCCTGCCCTGGGGTCCAGCCACATGTGGGAAGAGGTGTGGCTGCCTTCAATTTCGAGGAACACCAGTGTCACGACCTGCTCCAGTCTCAGCGTGCTTTCTCCTTGGCATACACTTGCTGACTACAGCACTATTCCACTTTTTTTCCGCTTACTACCTGAGTAACCCAAGGGATTGCAACAGGGATTGGTCCCTGCAGAAACAGATGTCTTGGGAGACAGAGTTCAGCTACTGAAAAGCGTCAGATAGGGGTGGGGATGCAGAGTCCAGGGAAATGTCCACTTCTGTGGCTACCCTGGGCTGGGTTGCCAGAGGTCCTGAAATCTGCACTGCAAACAGGTGCTGAAGGGTTTGAGCACACATCACCAGCAGATTTCCCAAATCACTTTCCCTTTTTTAATGCAGAATCTCTGGCAGTGAGAGGTCTTGCCCTTTAATGAAGTGATGGATGGGATCTGCCAAGCCAGACAAGCTCTTCATCTACTTCTACTGCCTCTCTTCATGCCTGGAGAGCCAGGCAGCACAGATCCCTGGGGACACCTCCCAACAGTCCTGATTTAGCTTATTCTAGGCCACGCAGAGAATTATTAGCTGCAAGAGTCTGCGTCTCTCCTCTCCTCGTTGAGACTAGTTTTCCTATTTTAGCTTGGTACTTTGCTTTCCCCCCACCTGAGCTATTTATTTTACAGCTTTTACGCTATAGCTAGGATAAATAAACAACAGTTGAGAGGGGGCTGTGGCTATCAGGGAGGGCAGGGGTGAGTGCACGGAGCTGGGAGAGGGTAGTGGGAGCCTTTCCCATTGCTGGGCACTTTCCTAATATTACGTCATGGGTTATGATCCCTGAGCCAGGACCATGGGGAAACCACACAGCATTGGCCCAGCTTTATTCCTGTGGCTGTCGTGGTTGAGCATGGCTGTGGATTTCGAGCACAGGGTAGCAAAGCAAACTGGAGCTGCCTCATGGAGCCAGCAGGCTCATTGCTTAACCTGTGGAAAAACTTCATATGATCTTTCTGTGACCAGTCACTTCAAATCTTCCATGAAATGCCCTCTGGCTATTAACGTTACACGAATATTCCTGTATACTCATTTATTAATGAGAGGCCCGTGGAAATGACAAACCCTAAACAAATGCAGGAGACTGTTCATAGAACAATTAAATTTGCTTTGCACCAGCTTGCGGCCTGGAAAGAACTTGGCTCATGTCAATCTAGTCATGAGACAAATATGTTGTGTGACTTGGCTTAAATGATGGGGCTCTCCTCTGGTTTTCCGGGAGGTGGTGAGCACTTTTGGGACTCAGCAAGTTTCAATTCAGTTGACACTTCACAAAAGTTGCACCATCTGTAATCTCAAAAGGCTTCCTGCCTTATGGATCTTGTGCTGAATATGTGGTAGAAATATATCATAAATACCTGCACAGGCTTCTTAGGACATGACTTCCAGAAAAGAAAAGCAAATAAGATGCAGACCTAATGCCAGGATAAGAAGGGCATGGGCACAGCCATGATGGATGAAGCTCGTCACCAAGCTTCATAAGACACCATGGGTAAGGCATGAGCAGGACTTACCTGGCATCTTACCCTGCAGCTCAAGAAGAAAAGCCTTCAAATTTCTTTGTTCTTCTCTATGAAAGATATGAGACACACACTGTCACTAATTTATTGCCTGAGGAAATTCGATTGAGAGGCCATGTCTTGAGTACAGAGAGAAACAGTCCTCCATCAATAGCAATCATCTCTGAATATTTAATGTGATGTCAAGCATCATAGAATACTTCAAATGGGAAGATCTGTGGACTTGACCCTCTCTCTGATGACTTTCTCTGGACAACTGAGGACTCTTGTTGACATCCTACATTGTGAACTTCCCTTGTCATACCTATGTCCTGCAGGCTACCCAGGGGGACGATTTTTATTTTTCCATGGGTTAAGACTGATAGTAATTATGGGTATTTGGGGTCTGCTGTGGGAAAAGACAATGAGTCACAGTGGTTCTCTGACCAAGAAAGGCCATGAGTAGAAGATAATAATTTAGTCTTCTGCAGGTGCTTTCTCTGGGAGGCACTGCCTGTCTCCTGCATGCTGTTGTGCTTGCAGTCAGCGCAGTTCAAGCTAAAAGCATTTCTGGTGGGAGAACATTGCACTGGATGGAGTGGTAGGAATTAGTGTTCTGCAGGGCAGGAGAGGCCTGTGGGGCTCGGGATAAGTAAAAGAACCATTTGTTACTGATCAGTAAAGAAAATTATAATTGCCATGAAGCTTTTTCTGCATGAAAATGTTGTCAGCTTGTGATGGATGGCCAGGTTTAAGGCGGCAGGGAAACTACATGAATCATAAATATATTCTAGTTTAGCGTCTAACAACAAATCTCCAAATACAGTTTCTGGTTTGTTGGTGCTTAGGGACTTTAAAAGACAAAATAACTGAGATGTCTCCTACAGAAGGCATGCAAATGGATCACAATATATTATAGATGTGTATAAAGACACTCATATAGAACATAGAATATGGGGTATTGTCTGGTACTCATGCATAGCTTAAATACATCAGTTCAACTGTATATTTGCATCAGAATAAATCTATAATCAAAGGTTTGGTAAAAAAGGCTTGTCTTCTTTTTTCTTTTTCCTCCCCCCCCCCCTTTTTTTTGTAATGCTTCAGTGAAAATATCCTCATGCTTCTAGCTTGTTAGGACACAGTCAAGAAGGGAATAACCCATTACACACTTCATTATTTTCCAGATAGAAGAGGAAATCTCCTAGGAATATTTGAAATGTAAAGGATAGTATAATATCTAAAATCAAATTACATGAATTTTGATGATGTGTCAGCATTTGCAACTGATAATGCTAGTGCTGATTTTTGGGGATCCATTACTCAATCTGCATCTCAATAGCAAATGAGATGAGAATTGCCTTACAAGCAGTTGCTTTGTTCATTTTCTTAATAATACCACAAAATATGGTATAGATAGATCTCTCTTTTTTACCTTTCCTTATTTGCAAATCAAAGCTTTAGAATTACCCCTGATATTTAGCAACATCAGCCTCTGAGATACAAAAACGTTGAATCAAATCCCTATCTGCAAGCATTCAATGCACTAAAATGTTCTTTATGATAGTCTTAAAATCAGAATTACCCATCTAGTACATACTGAAATTTACAGTGGTACATTAAAGCTATGGCAAACAACCTCTGACAAATAATTTGGTCATAACTCTTCTTTCAGTAGAGATCATGGTGAAGCAGTGCAAGCGGAAAGAGATGTTGTTGGGCAGCAGTGGAGACTAGTTTTCAGTGCCAGACTCCAGATTTTGACTTCAACAAGCAAAATTATCTTAACCTACTTCATGCATTTTTCTCTGAGAAAAAAAATCCTGGTTTTTTTTTCCAGAAACTCTCTTTATTTTATAAAATGTTTGAAACTTGAGAAGACACTGGGTATGCTTTGTCTCCATGAGAACTACTTCATTCTGATAGATTTAGTGGAGAATGTGTCTGTGCTCCATGAATCTTCCCCTAAGAAATAGCCGAATGTATTGTTTCCAAATACTAATTCTCTCAACTTCTTAAAATCCCTTGGCACTTATTATATTCATTCCTCGCAAGCAGTAGTGAAAACAAATGTTCTTTGTGTAAACAGATTTTGACAGAATGTGGGAAACTTAAATAAATATGGTTATAATATGGTATAAAAATCAACTTCAAGTTTGAAACAAACTGAAAGTGCATGGGTAAAGAGTCTTGTCACTCATCTTCAAAAAATATCCAAACCCAAATATATACTGAGATGTATTAAAACAGGTAAATATCAACTCTGAGGCTCCCAACTGCGTCATATGTTTGAAGACACGAGAACTGTGTAAATATACAATGTTAAGTAAAACAGTTGCTCTAAAATGGCCTTTCACATAGAACATGCTCTTGTCTGTGTTATTCCACTCCAAGAAAAATGAGCATCCTACCAATGGTGTTTTCTTCAGCCAGCCAGAGGTGCGGGGCGTAGCTCTTCCTTGGGGTGGGCAGTGATGTCATAGGACTGATGGAAACCAAGGATATTTTGAAATGTTTACATGGCTTATTTAAGTTAGGGATGGGGAAAAAAAAAAAAAAAGTACTTACTACAGAAAGCACAACTGGCCACAAAGACTTTCTATGAGATTGGATACCCTGGGTGGTTTTCTGAGGCATGAGGCCAAAGGCCAAAAGAGCAAAACCACCCAAAAAGTGTCATAATTACCCTTTGGGGCAATGGCTTCATGAAATGGAACTTATGAATAAAGACAAGGAAAACCCATTAAGTAATATTATTGACATGTGTCTGACATCGCCAATAGCCAATCAACGCTCGCCACTTGTGCTCTGGATTTCTGAAATCATTTCTTAATGGAATAAGGGGGTTTTAATTCATAATGTCTTTCTACAGATGCTAGAGGATGCAGGTTTGCCAGCTATTCATGTTCCCAGCCTGCATGCTGCTAATAAATTCAAGGTTTAGTTGAAGCACAGTAGTAGCCCTCTGTTATATCAGTATTGCAAACAACTTTCGGCTTCATGCAATAACATAAAATTGCCATATATCAGCATTTCTTAAACACCTGTCCATGACAGTGCCAAGCCACTCTGAGAATTACAGGGGGAAGAAATGAGAGAGATCCTTTTCCATGCAAGATGTAGTGCTGTGGCAACAAATATACTTTTTGATTACATAGTGCAAACAGACCTCAGTACCAATGTCAGAGGCCAAATAAAGGCAAATAGGGTTCAGACGATGCTACAAGCCTGAAAAATGTGTCTGGACCACATAAGAAAAGCATAAATGGAAGATTTGTGACTCCTGAGGTTTTTAAGCTTTAGGGTCCAAATGGCTGCTTTACTTCCATGTGTAGTGGTAAAGCACTTTTAAGGAGAAGTGAAATCAGAGCTGAAAAGGGATTAGCTGAGTAATGCAGTTGTAGGACCAAAGCTGGATGACTATTTACTGGAGGGTGATATGGTGTAAATGAAGAGCGGGGTAGTCCTGAAGCCAGGCAATGTCTCACCTCCAAAAGCCCTTCTCCTCACCTGTGTCATGACACAGACACAGTTTCTGTTAGGCTGGATGTGGAGAAAATATTTTTCTAGAGGAAGATATATCCACAAGGTACACTCCCATTGCCTAGGCTTAGAGAGAAAATGGGCTCCTCTTTCTTTCTAGATACAGTAAAGGTGTGAAGATCCTGATTGCTCTAGAAAGTTGATTTTTTTTAAAACTTTTTTTTTTTGCAACATTGCAACTCTGCACCTTTAAAAGTGTTTCTTTTCAGTGCTTAGGGCAAATCTGCATTTAACTTAAGGAAACTGACCCTGTTTTCAAGAAGCAGTATAGTATTTTGACAGATTAAGAACAGATCATTAGTAACTCCAAAGTTCAGATATTAATCACAGTTAAAAGTGTCACTTTAGAAAGTGCATCACCATTAATCTTTTGGAGGTGTTTTGGATGTAGAAGTAATTGTACATCTGCTAGGTGAGTTGTACTTGAGTGCAATATGGATTGAGATGGCCAGTGAATCACAGATTTCTGATCCCTCAAGAGCCCCGAGATGCTTTTATTTAGTCTTCTTTATACACGTGTTGTACCCATCTTAGCATACATGCTGATGGTTTTACTGTGTCCTTTTGATCACTGAATTAGGCTCTATGATGTGATGATGTGTTATGCACCAGGAGCAGATGAAGTACAACCTTTCAGTCTTGCCTACACAGTTGTGGTTGGTGAAATGGCTACAGATGGACTTGGATGATATCTGGCATGCTTTGTGGGAATTTCTGCACTGCCCCGTGCTGTGCAAGATAAGGTAAAGTCTCCTTCATGCAATCAGGCATGCAAGGCAGCAAGGAGGGGCATAGCCCTGAAGAACAAAGTGAATGTGTATGTGAGACTTCCCTGTTTCCTCCATAGGGATGCTCAAGCAGACATGGACTCCGAATTTCCATGCCAAGCCCCCTCATAGAGAACTACCTTGCAGGAGCTACGCTGTGAAGGGTGGCAACTGCTTGCCCATCAGTACCCCAAAGCCATCCTTCCACAGGGCATCACGTAAGGGAAGGGTCCATTGAGGGAGGAGGTTGGGGCTGCCTGGTAAGGTGAGGAAAGCCAGTTCTCGGACCACCCTACAATGGGAGGTGGATTTGTTTATCAGCAGAGCTTGCCTGATGCCACTCCTTTTCATTTTGGACTGAGTCAACCCTCCAGACACCAGTGAATGTTCTCTTGTAAACAAACACCATGGGTTGTTCTTTTTTTGTTGTTGTTGCTGCTGTTGTTGTGTGTTTTTCTTCCTTTTCCAGCTAAAACTGTTTTGCCTTCAGAAAGCAAGGCAACGTAACCTTTGCAGGCTCTTGAGCAACTTTCAAATAGTCCCGACTGGGATGGGAGCCTTTGCTTTCCTGGTGAAAGAGGCATGACCATGGGCAGTAAATAGCTCAGGGACAGTGGAGAGGACACAGTGCAAGGGGGAGGGCTGACCAGGGCTGCACCCCACTCCTGCATTTCCAAACCGTGGCATCGCTGAGCCTGGTTCAGGGGTGCACTCAGTGAGTGGGCTTACTGCAGCACTGGGAGATGTGTCGGTGTTGCCAGCACTCAGAGGAAGGTTTCATGAAAGGCAAGAGAGCATCAGGTGCATTAAAAATATGAAGAGAGGCTCAAAACTCTTCCTTGACCTCACCATCTTCCCTTTGGTGGTATGTGGGAAGCGGCGCGACAGGGGTGGCTAGCGGAGTCCACAGTGTCTTCTCTGTCTCTTTTGAGTTTTCCTCTTTGTTAAGTGATTTTTTTAATTATCCTGCTCATCTCATGCTTGTGTAGCCCTGGTCACACTGATGGCTTCCCTTTGCCTGTGGCTGAACATTAGTGGTTAACAGCACAGCATGTCCACCAGCTAGTGTATGGTTGGTCCTGGAACTTACCAATGGTTGATAAGGGATGCAGTGTTCCCTTCCCTGTCACCAGAGTGGATAGAATTCCTCTGGCAGCAAGGCCAATGCAAATCTTTGGTTTTCCCATTTTCTCCTTTCCTGCCCCCTCTGTCAGGTCGGGTGGCCCAAGTCTGCTGTCTTGTTGCTCAGATATCGGATGCTGCTCTGCATGGGGAAGAACTTGTCTCCTTTTCCCAAAAATGCTTGCACCTGTTCTTTGTTTGCCTGGCCACAGCAGCAAATCAGAAGTGGTGGGACCATCTCAAAAATCAGAGGGGATTTTTCCTCTGCACATTATAGTTTGGAGGTTGAACGTTATGAAACTGCAGATGACTAACTGATCTCATGGGATATTTCATTAGGATGCTGCCTTCTCTTGGGTCAACGTGCTCCCAAGGGTTTGTTTCATTCATGCATTAAGCTGAGTGACTTCACTGTTGTTAACTGTAAAAATACCAGCTTTTCTGTGCTTACTACAATAGCTCAGCCACACACTGGGGGTTTTTGCAAAGAAGAAATTGCACTTCACTTTAGGGTCAGCCAGTAATTTCTTTTCCACAGCTTTCCTCTTTTTTTTTTCCAGTTTTCCCCCTCGAAGCCATTGAAGGCCCAGTAACCCCAGTACACACAATGCTTTTGGCATCAGTGGGCTCCTCCTTGCCATGCATTGAGCAAGCAGTTCTGCATCTTGGCACAATTAAGTGTGAAGTCGTAGGGACACCAAGAAAAGCAAGCTGCATGTTCCTGCCCCTTGCCTTACCTCTCCTAGCACTGTAAGAAATAGATATTGAAAGTTAAGCTTTTGAGTTACCAGCAATTTCCACTTTGATGCATTATTGACTTTCCTGCAGCACTTTTATAAGCCTGTTTATAAGACAATAGACAATGGGAGAAGTTGCTGAGGCTCCCAGTGGACACATGTTGACAATAAACTCCTGTAACAGAGGTCAAATGTGTGTTCCCAGAATAGCGGAGGGTAACTTGCTGCCTGAGGAGTCTAACACTGCAAATGAACCAATACAGAAGAGAAGTCTTATTGTTCAAGCCATTGAGTCAGCTTGGCCCAAGAAGACTAATTTTCCAGAAGATCTGATCTCTTTACTTACTGCAAGGATGTGACAACATGTTTCTTTCAGTGGTAATGCTTATGGGTATGCAAAGGTCTCTGTAGTCATAGATATAAAGCTATTTAAAATGAAAAAAAAATGTAAAGAGGCAACACCACCCTTAATGTCGTGATCTTGACCAGGTGCCCCCATTGGTGGAAAGCCTTTCTCTCCAAGGGAGACACAAGAGTGAGTCAGAGAGCACTTTCATGTGGGTGGGGTGGCTCTGCACAGTAATGGGGAGGGAAGAAAATATAAAATGCTATGTCCTACTTTTAAAAAGTTGTAACTTAGCTTTGTTTTCCCTTATATGAAGTCTCCTTGGGTGGGAAAATATTTTTAACACATGGTGTGCTAAAAGAAATAAAAGTACTTACCTAGTGGATATTTCTTCTCTTGATGGCCACTCCAGCTCTTTGTAGTTGCCAAAAAGAATTCAGAGCTTCTTTTTTCTGTGGTTACACATGAATTGATTATGCTGTGATAGCCAGAGGTTGGTGGGATGACTGACTGAATACGACAACTCATGGTCATTTGCGTAAAAGATTAATTGTTGGCACTCAGACTGCACATGAAGGGTTTCGTGTTTGAAAGCCTGTCAGACCAAACTCTCCCTGGTGCTACAGGAGCTGTGTTGTCTTCAAGGTGGCATGAAGAGCAATGAGAGCATGTATGCAAGCACTTGGGTTGACAGGAAGGTTTGCACAGGCTCCAGAAGTATTTTGGCAAACAGAAACTCTCTCCTTGAAAAAGCGTGAGTGTCAATCTACAAAAAATATATCCATCTACAAAGTGATCCAAAAAAAGGCTGTGGGACAGCCCAGGTCTCTTCTGTGTGCCATCTCCACAGAAGCAGGGAGGGGAAGTTGCTAACAAGCAATGACAACAATTGTCCTATGTTTAATGCCTATTTTTACTCTTCTTGTCTCCATTTTTCCTGGCTTGCAAAGGGCTGGAAGCAAAGGCACCGCACCCTGGAGTGGTGAGGGATATTACAGTGGGAGCATGGTGCCAAGGTTATAGTTAGATTCTAGGCCTCCCTCGATTGGTGTCACAATAATTTTATGACAAACTTTGTCTTTGGAACACCCAAAGCTCTGGGTCAAGAAACGGGTATTGGTTTCTTTTCATTCTGGAGCCCGTGAGTGAGCAGCCAGCAGTGCAGATAGGAAGCAGCTACTCTGTAAAGGTCAGGTTGGTGGGCTAAATATATTTCCTTTTGCAGAATACCATGTTGCTAGAGCCAGTGGGGTCACTCAGAGACTCTGAGACACATAAATGGTGACTGCATGGCCAAGCTAGCAGAAGATGCTCGTTCCTGGCCAACCCACCATGCTGTTGCACAGCTGTGCCCCATTCAACTTGCAGACTGAGCTTCCAGTTCAAATGGGCATAGACTGGAGTGTGGAGAGTGAGAGGGTTAATGGCACCTAGTAGAAAAGCTGGATATCTAGAGTTTCCAACCAAACCAGAGACTTGAATATTTCCCAACCAAAATATTGATTCTTCTTGGTTACTGAACTTCTGCAGCCAAATTCACAGCTCAACCGTCCAGCCCAGCACACTGACGTCTGCACAGCAACTGGCTCATTTTGAGCAAAGTTCCTTGAGGGTTTGTTTTTTTATGATGTTCAACTGTCTGGTCTAGAATATATAGGTGGTAAGATAATTAATGGGTGTCCCTGGAAAGATACATTTTTTCCTAGAAATCTTTTTCTACCTTCATGAATTCCACTGCTAGCGATAAGTTTTGCCTGGAGAAAGAAAGATAGCAGAGACAATCATAACCCAAACACCCCTTTCCTAGTGTAGTAACACCTTGAATGTGTTGCTAAAGGAACTATTTCTTTTGCTGTTGTAAATGATGTGTATGTCTGTTTGATGGGGACATCAGCTTTCTTGAAGTTTTCACTGTCCAGCCACAAAATGTGCTTCTCCACTCTGTGCAATCTATGGGAGAAGAAAACCTTTATGACGCTGTGCAGTCTAGTTCTATCAGATAGCTGCTAAGTCTTCACATCTTCCTTAGTTTTTATGTCAAAACCTTCACATTAATGGCATAAACAGGAAATGGGAGAAGTACCGGTTGGAAGCTCAAACAAAGCAAACAAGTAAGTGTAGAAGGTAAATACAATCTGCAGACCCAACTACAACACTGTCCTGCAGAGGGGTTAACCATCTTCATCTTGTCTGAGCTAGAAATAACATGGAGATATTTCTTCACCATTCCCTAGGAAACAGGTAGCAATGAAAATGTTTTGTGGGTATTTAGGCATTAATAACCTAAAGAATAATAGAATCACAGGATGGTTAATGTTGGAAGGGACCTTAAAGGTCATCTAGTTCCAATCCCCTGCTGTGGACAGGGACATCTTAGGCTAGACCAGGTTGCTCAGAGCTCCATCTAAACTGGCCTTGAACAGTGACAGGGATGGGGTATCCACAACTTCTCTGTGCAACCTGTTCCAGTGCCTCACCACCCTGACAGTATGCAATTCTTTCCTAATATCTAACCTAAACCTACCCTCTTTCAGTTTGAAACCACTCCCCCTGAGACTTCATACTCTTGCAAAAACTCTCTCTCCATCTTTCTCGTAGGTTTCCTTCAGGTACTGGAAGGCCACCATTAAGTCAACCAGAAGCCTTCTCTTTTACAGTCTGAACAAACCCAATTCTCTCAACCTTTCCTCATAGCAGAGGTGCTCCATCCCTCTAATCAACTTGGTGTCCCTCCTTTGGACTTGCTCCAACAGGTCCATATCTTTCCTGTACTTGAGACCCCAGCGCTGGATGCAGCATTCCAGGTGGATTGAGGGGAGAAGAGGGGCAGAATCACCTTCCTTGACCTGGTGGCCACAATTCTTTTGATGCAGCCACGTTGGTTTCTGCTTGCAAGTGCACATTGCTGGCTCATGTCCAGCCTCTCATCCACCAGCACCCCCAAGTTTTCTCGGCAGGACTACTCTTGATCTGTTCATCCCCCAGTCTATATTGGTATTGGAGGTTGCTCTGACTGACCCAGGGGCAGCACCTTGCACTTGGTCTTCTTAAACCTTATGGGACCACTTCTCAAGCTTGTCCAGGTCCCTCTGGATGGCATCCCATCCATCAGCTGTGGCAACTACACCACTCAGTTTCGTGTCACCTGCAAATTTGCTGAAGTTGAACTCAATCCCTTTGTCTATGTTGTTAATGAAGATATTAAATAGCACTGTTTCCACTTATCACTGATGTCCATTGGGACTCTGAGACATTGACCACTACCCTCCAGATGCGACCATCCAATCACTTGGTTATCCATCTAACAGCTCATTTGTCAAATCCATCTCTCTGCAGTTTAGAGAGAAGGATGTTGTGGGAGACCGTGTCAAAGGCTTTACAGAAGTACAGATAAATGTCACCTGTAGCCCTTCCCTTGTCCACTGATGTAGACACTCCATCATAGAAGGCCACTAGTTTGGTCAGGCAGGATTTGCCCTTGGTGAAGACATGTCAGCTGATTCTAATCCCGTCCCCATTCTCCATGTGTCTTAGCATTTCCAGCAAGGAGTTTGGCATCTCTTTGCAATCATCTTGGAGGGGAGAGGTGAGCGAAGAAAGAAAAATCAGTAAAGTCAGCATTTTGTCATCATCTTTAGCCACAAGCATTACACTCACAACTCTCTCTTCTCACATCCAAAATGGACTCCACAGATATTTTTGTTTCTGATTCAGTTGCCTCATTGGCTAAGGTGTTCTGTAAATAGGGAAAGCAAAATCTTCCTCTTGCCCACCAATGCTTTAAGAAGTTACTCGAGAAAATTTGTTATGCATGAGGCAGCAGCAGTCCCATGTTAACTCACAGACTACAGACATTATGCAACCTGAAGCTTTCCTTATTACACTGTCCTCAGCCTACACTCACACATCTGAACACTGTTGCACACGTGTGCAAAACCCATGGTGATTTAACCTTTATTTTATCACAGTGGCATGTTTGATTTGCAGTCATCTAGGAAAAAAGTAATAGATTCTGACATTAGCAGTTCCTTCAAACCCAGATCATGGGACTTTGACATTCAGCCTCTTGGAGAAGAGGCACAAGGATCTGGTGCTGGTGGACACCTTGCTGAAAGCCACCTTTGTCCACCACTGGTCAAAAGTCAAGGTAAGGATGCCATTCAGCAGCAAACAGTGACCACAAACTTCAGCTCTCTATTTGAATTTTGCTTGAGACAACACTATCCTTGGCTTGCTCAGCTTGGATGCTCCACTATTTTTAACATAAATTAGCTGATTTCCACCCATCTGTGGTAGATTATTGTCCCAAAGCCTCTGTAGCTGGTCATGATAAGGTGATCATCACCCAGCTGATCAGACTGTGCTGTTCCTCTTTTCTTCTCCTCCATAAGTTGTGGAGAAAGTGAGGAAGAGGATGAGTAAGGTTTTCTTGCACTCATTAAGCGAACAGAAAATATTATTTCTTGGGAAGTTTTGTAGTTGCTTTGAGCCTCCTAATTTCTGACCTAAACTGACTCTGCATTGCCTGTCATGTGAGTAGCTAAACCTTGGTTAAAGTAGATTCTCCTTACAGGAAACTGAGCTGGCAGCAGGATTTCCACAGATGTAAACTGGAATGCTTCACGGTCCATGAGCCATAAGATATTTGGGTGAACTGGTTCCTAGTAGTTCCTTTGCTTCTGTCTCAAAATCGTCTAGTTGCCTGCTGTGTTACTCACCGTTTGGCTGAAGGCATCACCCCCTCCATTCTCTCCTTACCTGCATCTCACCGTTGCCTGTTGGAAGCTATTATCTTTTTTGATGTGCTGTCTGAACTGCCTGGGTGGTTGCTTTCTAAGCTACTTTCAGTTTGCTGCCAACCAATCTGGAGGGGCAGCATCCTGCAGCAGTACAGTGGTTCAAGATAGTAAGTTGTTCAGCTGGCTTAGTTGTTTTTGGGAGATGTGTGATTGAGCTGTAAATAGAATCATTTCCTGTGCTTTTCTTCCCAGACTTTATCATGTTTATTCATGTGAAAGGTACCTGAGGAATAGCTGGACCTGGCCTTGATTTTAATTCATCTGTATTTCAGCGGTGTCCTGTAATTACACTGGTGCCACACCGGATTTGGAGGAAATTCATGTGGATGACCTGTTCTTGTTAAACCTTTAACTGTGGTCAGATGGATTGTAACCTGCTTCTGGCCACACGTTGCACAGTGAGGAGCACATGTTAATCTGCACAGCCAGGAATATGTCTGAATTCTCATCACAGCTCACTTAATAGATGGTTTTACTCTGTGAAGCATAAGGCAGAGCAACCAGGTAAAAAGCTGTAGGGTGTTTCTTGGAGGTCTCTGGTATCTGATCAAATGAGGAGTTGCTCTCTGCCTCCTTCCTTCCAGAGATGTTCAGAGGCAGTGGGATGGAGAAGGGAACACCAAGAAGCCTTAGGTTAAGCAGACGAGCTGCAAACACAACCCCCTACAGCAGTGTCTGCAGTGTGCTTGTGTGTTCATGGGACTTCCCTCTTGTCCCCAGTAATTGTGGCTTTGGAAAATTGCATTTCACTGTGGCATTCCCCCATACTTTACCTGTAACACTTGGAGCATCAAGTAACCCTGTTTAGCCATAGCTAAGCCTCTCACTTCATAAATGTCTTCTCTGCAAGGATCTCAAAACACTTAATACAGGGAAATGTTTTTCTCATTTTTTACCTAAGGGCTACCTAGAGCAAGGATAAAGTGATCTTTGCAGGAACATTTTCAAACCAAGCCTCCTGACTGCTTTTACAGGATCTGTTAAGGAATAGTGCTTTCATCCATCAGTCTGGTCCGCCACTGGTTCTTGTGGATGCAAAGTATTTTTTTCAGCTTCCCTCTCAGTGTGTGACTGAGATCCCCCCACTTTAGGACTCAGGAGAGATCTTAACTCATGACTCCTTCCATGGTTTACCCCCTTTGTATCACCGTTAACCTAGGGTGTAAAGTGTAAACCTAGGAAGGAAGTGTTCTGAGCCACTCAGACAGTGAGCGTGAAGCTTCACCAAATGTTTAACCGGAATCCAAAGAGCTAAAGGATGCTTTGGAAGGCAGCAGCGAGGTGGTGAAATGCTCAGGGCTGCTGAAGGGTGCACCAGTATTGAGGCACCCAGGAATGCCTTCACCTCCACCCAAAATTGGAGGCTCAAGGTTGGAAGTGAGCTGGTTGATGTCTGTGTGAGCAAGAGGCACAAGGTAGCTTCTGAGCATTGTTTCCCATTTCGTTACCATATGATACAATACATTTTTTAAGAAAACCTTGGGTTTTCACGGCCATTTAATAAAGCTGTAGAAAGGAAGATGGAGTCCCACAGCATGCTGGGGAGATGGGATTAGCTGATACTCAACCACTCCAGCAATGCAGTTGGCTCAACACCCCTCTCAGCCTTACATGATTTCCAGGGCCTGAAGGTCTCCTGCAGCTGGACCTTTCACAGTGGTATGTCCCAGGTGAACGCAGTGAAACACAACTTCGCTTTCTAGGATTAAACTCCAGGATTTCCTTGCTCTTAAGCTAGTTCCAGATCTCTGGGGTCAGCAGCAGCTTGGCCAGATTCTGCATTCAATTGCATACAGATGTAAAATGTAGGGTAATGTGGTGCTCTGCTATTCGCCCTGGGCTGAGCTGCTCTCTTGGATGCTTTACCTTTCCCCACCCACTGGGAGGCCAAACGGATCCCCTCAAAACAGCACAGTGACCCACTCCCCAATGTTGCACTGGGACATCCTGCGCCTCCATGCTGTCTGGCTCCTCCACGGCTGGGAAAGGCTTTGGATGGAATTCATTCATTGCAATCAAAACCCAGTAAGTACTGGAAGAAAGTTCAAATGTATGTGAAATAACTTGTTCAAAAAGCTGGCAAAGGCAGCTTATTTTTCCTGTCTTACAAGAAGTTATGCAATCAAGTGATTAATTACCCGTGGCACAGTCTGAGGGGTGAAAGATTAATATTCCTGGAGACTGCTGCTGTTGACCTTGTGTTATACCCAGGATGGGAATAGCCTGAGCTTCCCAGCGGAATAAACCTTGCCCAATGGTGAGACCGTCTTCTCCATAGTTGAGTGAAGAGGTTAAAGTTCTATTTTTCTTCTAAATTCTGACCATCCAGCAGGAAATAGTACCATCAAAAGTCTCCCACCCATCTCCTGGATAAAAAATACAGCTCAAATCTTTTCTAATTCCAGGGTTGTGCCTCAGCCAGCCATGGCAGTGGAGTGGGAGCCCAGCCTCTGACATAGGCACTGTTGGGAAACGCTGTAGCAGCGCTGTATGTGTTAAGCAGTGGGGTGTGAGCCGTGACCCAGCGCCTGCTGCAGACAATGCTGGAAACCACCGCAACTGGTTCGCAGTTAGTCCTGGGGGGCGAACCTCAAATCTCAAATTCAGTCAGAATTATAAACATTCATTCTTGCCTGCACAGAAAGCTTGTTAATGCACATTGTAATATTATTTCTTTCCCGGGGAAAGAACCATTTCCTGGGATGTGACAGGAATTAATTCTGCGTGTGGTTGCAGCACTCATTCATTCATGCTGCTCATCATGTGCAGCTGAAGGGTGCCACGTTTCTGTGGTGTAGGAGGACATGCCTTCTCAAGCGCATTGCTCATCCCACCTTTCTTTTGCTATGCAAGCCCATGTGCAGCAATCAGTTTCTGCTGAAAATCCTGCACTTATCAGTGCACAATCAGCAATCTTAGCTTACACCAAAAGTTAACTGTTAAAAGGTTTCTTTTCAGTAGCTTTTAACTTTGCCATACTAAGTGTTCACTTCAAGATGGAGTTATTTACCCACGGAAGAGTGCAGCAAATTGTCAGTCATTTGGTCACTTGCTGTAAAAGGAATAAAGTGTAGCTTCCCATATATATATATATATAAACCTTGTCCACTTTGTTATTACATGTTTTCAACACCATTCTTTGGAATAAATATTAGCATATCCTACCTCTCACGGCTGAATTTGCAGTGTTAAATATCCCTGCAAGAAAAAAAATGCTCATTGTTCAGTTTAAAGCTGTACTGAGTATAGGAAGAGGGAGTAGCTTCTACAAGTTTTCTTTCTCAAGTAGTGGTTTCCATCAAAGCAACCTGGCATGTGAAAGCTCCCAGTGAAGGAGAGATCCAAACATAAGAAAGGAAACCAGAAAAAACAAGGCGGGGGGCAAGAGGTTGCTTCATGTGCATTAAATAAAACCTCCCATAATTTTTGGTCTTGTGAAAAGATCAATAGTGCTGGGGCCAAATAATTCCTCCCAGCAGGAAGCCTGGGCAACAGTGAGGCTTCTGAGGCCAGTGGGCACTTCTCAGCTGAAACGAATGGAAAAGATGAGGCTGCCAAAACAGTGAGATGCTGAATGAGGCTGAGTGAAGGGCTTAGAAATGGACAGTGTTAACAGCCTGCAAAAATGATGTGACAGACCTGACTTGGTGCAAGATGAAGCTCACAGCTCCTCGCATGATCAGTGATGGCATCGCTGGTATGACTTGTGTCTCACTGCCAGTCTGGAAGAGCTCTCACACCCCATTTGCTCCTGGTGTTCTTCTCATTGTCTTGTGTTCACAAGCTTTGAGTAGCTGATGTTTATAGGTATCTCATGAGAACATATACCCTATTTCCCCAGCTCAAACAGGGTCAGCTGGAGCAAGTCCAAAACTCTGACCAGTTTAAGTATCTTCAAGAACAGGGCTCCACAACCTCTGTGGGCAACCTGTGCTAGTGTAGAACCACTCTTACAGCTAAAAAAAAAATAAATATATATATATATTTATATTTATGTTTAAATGGAATTTCCTTATTTTTAGCTTCTGGCCATGGCCTCTTATCCTGCCACTGGGCATCATTGGGAAGAGTTTGGCTTCATCTTTCCTCCCCCATCAGATGCTTATACATTGTGATAGGATGCCCCCTGAGCCTTCTCTTCTCTGGGCTCACCAGTCACAGCTCCCTCAGCCCCTC
This sequence comes from Manacus candei, assembly GCF_025592945.1. Classification (NCBI taxonomy): domain Eukaryota; kingdom Metazoa; phylum Chordata; class Aves; order Passeriformes; family Pipridae; genus Manacus; species Manacus candei. Next base: position 4,806,155 of record NW_026138108.1, read on the forward strand.
CTCGTATGACAGATGTTGCAATCCCTTAGTCAAGTTTAGGACGCTTTGCTGGGCTTGTTCCAGCACATCCATGTTTTGTACTGGGGCACCCAGAACTGGACCCAGCTCTCCAGTGTTGGATCACCTCCCTGGACCTGCTGGCAGTGCACTTCCTAATGCAGGCCAGAATGCCCTTGACATCTTTGGCATGAGGACACATTACTGGTTCACGGTCAGCTTGTTGTGCACCAGGACATTAAGGTGCACAACAAGCAGAGCTGTTTTCCAGCTGACTGATCACTCCCCGGTTCACACTAGTGTCTGAGGTTATTCCTTTCCATGTGCAAGACAATCACATTCCCCTTTAAAAATTGTGAAATTCCTGTTGACCCATACCTCCAGCCTCCTGAAGTCCCTCTGAATGGCATCATAACCATCTGCTCTGTTTCTGTAACTTGTCAAGGGTGTCCTCAGACCCATCATCCAGGTCATTAATGAGGATGTTAAAGAGTGATGGCCTTGGTATTAGCCCCTGGTGTGCACCACTAGTGACACTCCTTCAGAGGGGCTACATGCCACTGAGCACAACCATTTGATCCCAGCACTTCAGCTAGATTTCCAGCTACCTCACTGCCCATTTATGTCAGTGTTTCTTCAGCTTGTCTATAAGGATGTTATAGGAGACAGTGTCAAAAACCTTATTAAAATTGGCATAAATAACATACACTGCACACCCCTCATCCATCAAGACATTCATCTTATTGTGGAAGGCTATCACAATGGCCAGAAATTATTTCAGGATATCAAATTCACCAGAGCATGAGGTTTTGAGAAACTGGAGAAAGAGAGCCGCACCTCAGCTCTCTCTGGTCTTGGTTTTCATAATAGTTGGATAGAAATTGGTGTTTTAGCTTTTGTTGTAACTAAGAATGCCTGTCTCCCTTCTGGAGAGTTATGTAGGAAAGGCACAATTTACTGTAAAAGCTTAGTTATGTGCGCTAGAATTTTAGTCTCTGCTTTGGCATGGATTTAAAAAAATAATAATCATTTAAAAATAAACCTAGCTATTGTATTTAACCTTGGCCCGTGCAGCCAATGATATTTTGTAAGACATTCCAGCTATCCACAGATTCTTTTCACTGAAGCTTCCCTTCAGGAAACAAAATAAATTAATGATACAAACAGGAAGCAGCTGTCTTTTCCTAAATAATAATTAAAATGGGGTCCCCATAGCAGAGAGAGGAATAAATGGGAGGGGAAAGACCTGAAGTATTGTTGGTTTAATTTTGACCAGCCTTCAGAGGACAGGCTTAGAATAATGAACAACCTGTGAGGCTGGGAGGACTTATTTTCTTATGAGCCATTTTTGGATCTGAAAAACAGATAAAGGTCTTTGCAAGGGGCAGATGAGCAAGACAAAGGAATGTTGCTCTCTCAAGGCACACAGTCTGTCCTCTTTCGGTAGTATTCACATGGAAAGAAACATTAATCATCGTAATCATCGATGCTGTTCTTCAGCGGCTTTCATCTGCTATCAGCAATCACTAGGAAATTCCAGGGTGTTCCTGATGGGGGGGTATTTTGGGGGGTTTTTTGTCTTTGTCCCAGACTGTTGATGTGACACAGTTCCTTGAAATTCCACTTTAAGAAGGAAGACAGACAAGAGAGCTGGAAATTCTCATCTCCTTCCAGCTGGCTGAGAGAAGGAGGTGGTGGCAAAGAGGAGCAGGGGCTCCTGCTGTGGCCCCAGAGCTTGGTCTGCTCAGGGCTTCCAGATGTGGAGGGCCCTTGTCCCTGTGGGCTTAGTAGCTGAGCCTGTGGGTGACCACAAAAACATATTGGCCACAGGCGAGGAAACCATGGGAGACAAAGATGGCCAGCAAAAGCCACAAGCAGCACCAGAGCTGGCACTTTTTATCTTTTGTTATGATTGGGTGAAGCAGTATATTGGTACAACATGGCAGCGTTAGGGAAGGTGCATTTTTTAACAGCGTGAAATAACACTATTAAAAATTGGGTTTGAGTTTGCTCTGTCTCAAGAAATAATGTGAATACGTAACCATGTGACATGACCCTGAGAGATGACCTGGGATGCACCTGCAGTTTGTGCTCTGCCATTTACCTGAGTAGGTGGGACTGGGTGTCTGGTGGCACCAGTTGTAACACGAGTGGCTTAAAGGTAGTTTTTATGGCTGCAACCAGAGAACCAATGCAGAAAGAGCTGTGCCATAAGCCCAGTGAGTTAGCCAGTCCCACCTCCCAAAATAAGGAGTGGGTCGGATAAACAACGTTTATGATTTTTTGGTGAGATTTTAAGAAAAGAACCTTCTGTTCACTCCCAAACATATCATGGTGTTGCTGAATGTGTCAGGGATTTACAGGTGAAAAAGGAGATGTCAGAAAAATTGGCAACAAGTCTTATGACTTCTGATACTTGAAAGTACCATCAGACTATCACAGATCCTTTGAAGCATGGGAACTCCGGAAAGGCCTCATGCCACAGACTCTTGTCCATGAATACAAGCTGGCACCAATTTTGACTTAAAATGTTCTAAAACTGCTTGCTTTTAAGATGGGAAAGTAATGAGGTATCTGGACCTGAAGAAGATTTTATCCTGGTCCTTTCACTCTGCACTTGGTGACCCAAATATCTCTACAACCTTTCTTCCATCTTTTTCTCATTGTATCTTGTCCTAAAAGCTGGTATCCTCTGAGTGAAGTGAGCAGTAATACATGTTCATTTTTAACTGGGCATAGCAGTCTCCTGCCAGTCCTAAATCTGTAACACTAAAGGGATAGAGCTAATCTGGTGGTGAAACTGCAAACGCTTCTTTTAGCAGCACAGAGTTTTAAAGTGTAAGAAAGTTCAGTCAGAACTGTCTGAGACACTTAGCAGCCTTCACAAGGTCACATGGAAAACTTTTCCATGGAAAACTTTGTCTCAAGTTACTTTCAGATAAAGATGGTATCCTCACAGTCACCATGGAAATTCCCATCAATGTTCCCTCTGTGAGAGGGAAACCTGTTATGGGCCTCTGAAGGAAAACATAACATTTCAGCATGAGGTTTTTGCAATTCCCTACAGCAAGTACAGTTTTGTGCCTGGCTTCATTTGCCTGTTCCCATTCAGGATCTTTGCTGTAATAGCCAGTAGTAGATAAGACATAGACTCTGCATATTTCCTGCCATGAAACACACTGGAAGGATAACATTAGCCAGGGATTCTCCTTCAGAGGCTCAGAAGGAAGGCAGGTGAGCTGATATATTCTGGGCAAGCACAGCTGTTAAGACAGAAAACTTCAAGGACAATGAAAGAAGGACTTAATATTTCTCCAGTGGTACAGAAGTACCTCCACGGGGTCCCAGGAAACCGAGCAGGTAGCAGTGTGGGCACAACTTTTGGTTTTGCGGACACTTGCACACGATCAGTTGGGCTCTTTGTAGTGGTAAACTTCTAAAATTCAGAAGAAATTTTTTAAGAAAACACATTTTAATTGATGTTTAGAGTCACAAAACACACACAAAAAAGTATTAAAAGGGAGATATATGTCATTTGAGGCCTCTTGACTCCCGACAGTACATGTGCCCTCATTTTCAGTTTAAACTAAATTAATCTATTAAGGTAAAGGAAACCTAATTTCACATCTGACTTTTCTCAGGCAGACGCTGGAATACCAAAAAAGGCAGCTAGGTCTTTATCACAATGTACAATTGTAGGGAAGTGAGAGGTATTATTCATGTGGGTGTGACCTGATGGCCACGCTGATTCACTCTTCCACTCCAAAGCCCTCCCTGTCCTTCCTAAGCCTTGCAGTGCTTGGCGGCTGCCTTTACAAGGGTCCTTATTTGGTGAAGAGGGCTACATATTTTGGCCTACTCTATTTCCTCCCTGCTACAGATTATTGTTGTGGAAATGGCTCACAAAGGGGTGGGTTTTTGGGGGTTGTTTTCTTAAACATTAGTCTCCCTGCTACTAAAAATAGCTTCTGCCATTATGTGAGCTGCAACAAAAAGTAAAAAGAGTATTAATGATGTAAATGTCACCTGAGGCAAAAATCCTGCTACACCTGTCACGACAGTAGTCTATTTTTGGAGATCTCTGAGTGGCGCTTGGCTAATTTTGAAGCTTCCTCAGTGGGGATCCACAGCTGGTGTGACAAAGGGGATAGCAAAGTTAAGGCCATCATTCTGCATTAGGTAATCTCTGCAGTACTGCAAACATGCTGATAACTGGACATCAATGACCCCAGCAAGTTTTGAACTGTGACAGAGCTAGTGTTTTTGTTTCCACAACAGATGGCTTGCTATGAAGTCCCCAAAATCTTGAACTGACGTATTCATCTCAGAAGACAGCTCTTGGTGTAGCTGTGCATGCTCTTCCCTCTTAACTGTCTGGGAGAGGGAACAGGGTCAGTGCACTCCAGGTATCCATCTTTTCTCCTTTTTTTCCTTTTTTTCCAGACCAATTTTTTCCTATTTCCTCTTCAAGTGTCACTACCATTCTGATTGCTCGGTTACATCAGTTTCTCAAAGTCAGAGTGAGAGACCCAGGACAGGATAGCAGCTGGGAAGAGGTGAAGAGAAGGCTAACAAGGACAGTTGGTTGTTATTCAAAGACTGATCTTTCAAATACTGTTTTTCAGGGAAGAGAGGGGTGAGAAAGGCTCTGGCTGTTATCGCTACAAATAAAGCCTTTAAAACACATCCCAAGGAGGATGAATAAAGTCCCAAAGCAGTTCATTTGAGATATGCACTGTTTTGGCAGCTTCAGCAATTTTTAACACAGATGCCAATAAGGACTCAATTTCCACAGCCAAACTCGATATCAAGTGGGCAAACTGGTGACCAGAGCAGAATTATAATTTACTGAAAACAGTTGGGTTCACAATAGTTTTGAAATCACTTGCTGAGATGGAAACAAAGAGAACAACAACAAGGTGAGAGTGGTAGTGGTGGCTGACATGAATATTACTGCCAAACATTGGATAACATCAAACCCCGAGAGTGATGGACTACTTCATGACGATGTACATGGTAGGCATCACAAACCTTAAGCTGTTCCACACATTTGTCTGCCAGCAGTCAGGATCTTAAGCTGCTCAGTCAAAATGCAGCCAGAAAAAGGGGGTGCACGGTGCCTGAGCTGTGGAGAGCAGTGGCTCAGGATGCTTGAAGATGGTGAGCTTTGGGAAGTAGCCATGCAAGAACAGGATAAACCCTGAATAAGAAGGTGTATAAAGACATAAAAACAGCTCCACTGGGTCAGACCAAAGGTCTGTCTAACCTAATATCTGGACCCCAACAAAGCCCATGATTGGAAGCCTAGGGAGAGTAAGAACAAGGGCAAGCATATACAGTATTTCCCCTCAGTGCACCCCCAGCCTCCAACTATTTTCAGCTCAGGAACTTCCTGAGCCAGATATGGTTTCTATGTGTTTAGTAACTCTCAGAGGATTTCTCTTCTGTGAACTCTCCTTGAATCCATGTAAACTTCTCATATCCACAACATCCTTTGGTAAGAAGATTCACAGATCTACTACCTGTTGCATGAAGAGCCATCTTGTTTTTGAGCCTGTTTTCTACTAGTTTCATGAAATGCTGTCTGCTTTTGTACAGGAAGAGACAGCAAAGCTTGCCCCATCCCTGCTTCCATGACACTCAAAAGCTCAGAAACCTCTTTCATATACCTCCCAGCTATTTCTTTTCTACCCTGAAGATACCTGGTTTAGTTGGTAGGGACACTAAGCCATAAGGTGGACCTTGTGAAGGACTTGGGCTATTTTATCGCCCAGCCTCACTTGCCCTCGAACTATAAAGGGTCTTTTGCAACTTGTAGTTGTGAATTAAAGCCTCCAGCTTGCTCAGGGCTTGAGTTCCAGCTCTAATGCTGCAAGCATTATGCATTGGCAGAGCTACGGGAATATAAATAATAGCCTACACTCAAATCCCAGGGAGGAACAGTTTCTAATCATGCTGTACACATGCACAAGCCATTCCTGGAAGCTTTCCATGATCCCATCTTTCTTTACACCTCCCCAGTTTTGCCAGTAACCCATACTCCCAGCTTCACTTTCAGGGGTCTTGTAAGGTTATTCATGTCTACAAGCTGCACTTTTTAGACAAACCCATGGAGTTTCTGGCAGTGACCAACAACTTATCCTTTTCTGTCATTGTGCTGGCATGTAAACCCATTGTGAGTGCCCAGGGAAACCAAGAGCCTGCCACCTGCATAAACATTGCAAAGTACCTACTGAAAGCATAGTATGTTCTCTGCTCTGTGTGTGTGTGTGTGTGTGTGTCATGGTGACCTCTGAGCATGCCATCTAAAATAACCCCTTGCATGGAACCAGGAATAGAAAGAAAGGAAGGATGCATTTTATGTAAATGTAGTCAGAGAGTCTGCAAGATACATAGCTTGAAGTGGTTCGAAAGATGAAGAAATATGAGTCACTTCCAGAAGGAACTGTTTTTGTTGGGCTGGACTAAGAGTAGTATTGTGTCTTAGGCAAGTACATGGTTGCCATTAGGGCTTTACTAACATCCCCAGGGACAGGTTGGACACCCAGTAAACTGTATGATGGGCATGTAGAGCAGGCGTGCTTCATGAATACTGAGGGAGCTTTGCAAGCAGAGGATGCACCTGTTTATCTACAGTGCAGATTCACACGTAGCTTTTGCAATCAGTGACACTAACATGAAGATTCTTGCCATGCTCTTGACAGAACAAAGTCTATTAGGCACCTTTGTCCAGGCAAGCCCTGAATGGTTCAGGGCTGTGGTGTATTTAATTAAATGCTGTAGAGGATCAGGTAAAACTGTTCAGAGTGGGCAGCTGTGACCTAACAAGCTGCTAACAGAAGTCTCCTCTGCCCCCCAGGTTACTATCACTTAGCTCCTCCGAAGCACGAGGGTTTAGTATTGTTCATCAACACTTCCCCTGCGAAACACAGCTATGTGTGCCCTTATTCTTCGCACAGGCAGCATTCTCTTCCCAGTGTTTTTCTCTCACTAACTCCTTGCAGCAATGAGCAATTTCACTGAATTAATCTGTGGCTGTTGACGACACTATTTTATTTTAGACCATCTTTCCTCTCCAAGCATCATTGCCTGCTGAAACCAGGGCTGCTGTTGCATGTAGGAGAGCTGAGAGATGTCCTTCACATGCAGCTCCATGTCATGTCCCTGCTCCACCATGCCCAGGGGACAGCAGTGGCAGGTCCTTCCTCCTTAGCCAGCCATGCAATTTTGGCAGAAAAACCCGACTACAAGCCTGTTTTGGCCCAGGTGTGTTTCTGAGCAGGACCCAGCTATCATTCATTGCTGGTTACATTGCAGCAGACAAGACTCTGAATGTTACAAAGCCCTGCTTCCATCCACATCCATCGAGGACAGGAATGCAAGATCACCCGGAAACCACCTTTTCCTTTTAAGTGAGTGCATTTCTGAGCGGGTTAGGTATTTCCCATCTCTAGATACCACATTTTTTCCACCAGCTCTGCAGGCAGCGCCAGGACTTTCAGCGAAAGCCTAAATCCATCAGCCCACCAGGAAGCGCAGGAAGCCAAACACCGAAAGTTCCCATCCCATTTTCAGAGCTGTCTCTGCCCTGCAGCGCGACGACCGATTTACCGTCATCCCTTCACTGCCGGGACAGGAAAGCGCTCGCAGACGGGCTCCATCCTCGGCGCCCCCAGCTCTCGGCAGCGATCCATGCCCTGGCGCGGGCGCACCCACCGAGGTGCGGACTCTGCCTCTTTGCAGAGGTTTTTCCTTTCCCTCTGCTACCTCTTCCTCTGAAGATGATGGGTGAGCCAGGCTCTCCCGCACATGCCGGAGCCGGTGGCAGGGTGGCACAAAGCCGGCATTGTGCACCCCCGCCGCCCTGAGAGGCGAGCTAATTGTCTTCCCCAGCTCAGAGCAACAATTTGCTGGCAGCCAGACTTGTGCCATTATATAACTGGAGATAGTCTGACTTGTAAACGGATCTCCAGAACATGTCTCTCTTCCCTTATTTTGGAAAAACAGTAAGATTGGGGCTGGCTCACATCTTGACACTGTTTGCAAGGTCTCTCCCTTTAAGTAAGAGATTGGTCCAGGGTATCACCTCCTCTTCATCAGTGGCAGTGGGAAGTCAGCAGGGGAATCCCAGGAAAGGCAGGGGCTTTAACAATAAACTTGGAGACCTGCAGGGCTCCTTCATCTGCACCTCATGCTATGCAGCAGGCTTTCCTCTGACTGAGAGAGAAGCTGTGCAGGGAAGGCTTTCTGGTAGTGAGCCTGGAGAAGCCCCAAGAGTTAAAGAGCAGGATTTTGATTTTCATGCTCACTTTGCCTCCTCCCCTTGCCCAGCTCTATCCTGTGCTAACCAGCTAGCAGGCAGGTGAGAGAAAACAAAAGCCATTCTCCTCTACTTTCATCTGCATTTCCATGCATAACTTCCAGGATGGTGAGAGATGCCCAAAAGCACTTTCTCCCAATAGTTGCCAGAGTTGAAGCTGAAGGCATCATGATGTCATGGTCATCTCTGCTCCTTTGCCTTTCCTCCCCGTTGTGGATGCTCTGCACTGGTGTCTGTATCCTCTTTGAGAAAGAAAAGAAACTACTCTCCCTTCCTGAGATTTGTCTTTCTATGGCTCCTACACAAGGTAATATCAATGGAAAAAATTTATACTCTGGAAAACCATTTCTCATTCACTGCAGAAAACAACTTAATCTTCATGTTAACTTCAGTGCTGGGTTCCCCAGGCAGCCATTTGCTGACTGAGCCTGAAACAGTGAACGAGGATGGGGCATTCTTATTTATTGGGCTGGAAATTCCCTCTGAATTTTCTATATAAAGACTAAAAAGGTTGAGAGGAAAGGGCTGCTAGAGCCTGGTCAGAGCCTGCCTGAAAGCACTGCTGTCCTCACTGCATAAGGACTGCACCTGAATGTCTCAGCACCAGAAATGGGCTATTTACCTTGTAATGGTTCTCTCCTCACCATACATTTCCTCTGCTCTCAATTCTAAGCTGAGTACTGTTTCTCTCTTCTGTCTTGCTTTTCCTGGGCCTCCGAAGCTTTGGGTATCTCATCCCTTCTCCAGAAAGAAGATAGAAAAATACGGGAAGATTGCTGCTCTATTATGACTTGGCAGCTGCAAGCTCCATGCGTCCATCTTCCTCCACTCCTCTCTCCCCCACTGTTTGATTCGATTTCATAAATAAATACTCTGTGTATTGACGTCAGTGTAGGCCTTGAGAAATAGTGCTCCTGCCACTTTCTCTGCTACGCATGGGGAACAGAGGAGAGAGGGAGGAGGAACAGAAGCAACAACATCTTGGAAGATGAAATCTTAATATTCTCTTAATTGCCTCCCTCCCTTTTCAGCTATGCTCCAACCATGAAGAAAACAAAGATTACCATTATCAGTGTGCCCTTCTGGCTTGAGACAGGAAAACCAAGTACACAAAATTCCAGTTCCTGGTAAGTTTTTTTCAATGAGAGGGAATCATAGGGAAATAATCTGTCCTACAAGTTGGAGGAGTAAACTCATAAGTCTCTGTGCTCCTCACATGGAGCTTAAGAAAATTGTGCCCCAAATGCTGTCACCTTGGTGAAATGAAGGAGTTGGTCCCTCCATCCAGGGAGAGAAGACAAAAGACAGGGCTGTCATTGGAATAAGCATGGTCATAGGTGTCTTTGTCTGATACTTAGGAGGTGGTTTTTAGCCACCAGAAGTGATAAGTCACCACTGGCCTGCCAGTAGAGGCAGTGAAGCAAGAAACTTGAATGATCTGGGGAAAGATTGCTATTAATAAATATTTTTTTTAGTGTTTGTTTGCAATAAAAAGCTTTATAATAAACTCCTGGGCTTTTGACTGACTTCCTAAATCAGTTCCTTTCAAGTCTGACACAGCTGAAGGATGTGGTCTTGTACAGAAGGAGCACAGCCTTCATCAAAACAAGCTGGTGGGAGGACAGGGAGACAAAGAGACTGTGCCAGTACTTCTCCCATGGAAAAGCATGCAAATACATTGTTTTATATTGTAATCATTGGTATTATTTCACCTCACTGTCTTAAAATTGTGAGCTATGCTCTTTCTAAAGCTGACCAACAAAAAGCACAAACATGTTCAAGAAATAGATGCAAGAGCATTGAAAATTCAGTATGAGCTGAATTTATTTCTAGTAATTTTGAAAAGTGAAACAGGTATATTATGGTTGGAAGTTCTGCACTTGTCTCTGCTGTTCTACCCGTGAATTACTCAGATACTTGAATAGTGTCTTTTCTCCATCCAGGACTGTTATAAGCTTTATTCTTTCCAGTCAGTGCTGCTCGCTGTGTTGCTCTTTGGAGAACACACTTGGAGATGGATGCTCTACCATGGTCCTCACCTCTGATCAGGCATGCTGTACCTGTTCTGGAAATCCAAACCCAGAACTGCAGGCAGCTAGATTAAGACTAGAACAGCCTATTTTGTGTGTCAAGTGTGACCTCCCATGCTGCCCAAGTCAAAGAACACCCCAGTTCAGAAATTTCCTGCCTTCAGGCTATTGCTGGTCTCTGAGCCAGAGCCTGACAGATTGGAAACCTCAGCTTTCAGTCCCCTTTGGCAGTTACAAGAAGGCGGCAGGGAAAGAGGCTCTCTCAGGGCTCTCTGCAAACGCTGACATGATTTTAATGAGCAAGTGCATTCCTTGGGCCATGCACAGCTGGGAGCGCAGCAGCGAAGCAGGCCAAGATTCCTGTGAGGACCTGTGCCTTTCCAGTAGGTTGAAGTCATGTCTGCCAGTGCATGCTGCCTGCTGACACTTAGAGCATCCTTCAGCAACCTGAGGGGGAGAGAGTCAACCCTGGCACCTTGGTGGCTATGACAGACCCCTCCTGGGACATGAGGTCTATTTATCTTTGCAAACCAGGGTTCCCCCCTTGCCTACACCAGAAGCTGTGGAATTGCTGTGCTACCCCAGCCTCGGGGTGTTTTATGACTCATCTGCTCCTCAGAAAATAAATAAAGTGGAGGGGGAAAAGATACCAGCTGCCTTCTAGAAGGTTGTTATAAGTGCTTTGCTTCATTGATGCTGCATTACGAATGAGAACTACAAAAGGTGCAGAAAGCATCTGAGTCTTGCCTACTGCAGAATGCACACAAGCGAAATAATCCACGATACAGCAGTACCTTTCCCAGGTCTCCCCAAAGCCACATAAATCATCAGTGGACAGTATGTACTGCAACAACAAAAACAGGTGTATTTTACAAAAACAACAAACATGGTTCTTCCCTTCATCTGCTGCAGCTAGGTCCTTCATTTAGTGCAGTGAGGTACATCACTGAAAGACTTTTGAGAGCAGGCATGATTAAAGGGATGAAGCTGCTATGAGATGCAGAGGTAGCAGAACCAGTCTGGAGACTCAGTCCATCCTGATGGGCACTAGTATGACTCACTGAAAGCTAGGTAACAGCTCAGCTGCATTCTGGATTAAAAGGAAAAAAAAAAAAAAAGCTAAGAAATAATGTAAAATGAGGTGAAAAAGGGAAAAGTATGTGTTACCTGGTGGTGTTTTTTCCACTTGTGTCTCCCCCTATCCAGACAAAGCCAGCTACACTGATTTACATACCTTGCAAACACTGTGGCCATTTCTGTACAGCAAATTAGACCTTCCCTCTTTCCTGGTATCCCCACGTTTATCACCTGAGAAAATGCCCTCTAAAGAGATGCTTTATGCAAAAAACATTTGCCCTTTGCTGCCCGCAGAGTTACATGATAATGGTGAGACTCAGGGGCCAGAGCTGGTGCTGGACTAGGATGTGGCATCAACTTTCCCAGTTGTTCCTGGGCCTCTAGGAAGCATTTAGGACTTCTCTGCTGAAACCATTCTTTGCCTCCCCACCCTCTTGCATGTCAGTAGAGCAGTGGGTGGAGGTCCCTGGACCAGCTGGGCTGGTCATGGAGATGTGTTGGGAGCCCAGATCTTCCAGTTTTCCTTCCCCAGGGATCACTGCCTGTCGCTGCTGCAGCCTCCCATGCTTCTGAAATCCAACAGCTAACCACTTGGAACTGCACCTGTGTATAAAGGCATCAGTACAAAAATCAGAGTCAATTCTGCCCATCCACCAGAGAAAACATGGCATCTTTGGTTTGTTCTCAAGCCCGCAGTCTGAGATTTCCAAGTTAAGCCCACGATTTGTCTGCCAACCTGCAAAGAGGCTTTGCAGGCAACAAAAGACATTTGAGACAAAGCAAAGGTCCAGTTTCATCCAGACTCCCACCCTCTGACCAGGATCATGCTCAGAGGCAGCTTGTGTCTCTCCTTGCAAGCAAAGGCAGTCCTGGACAAACCAAAAGGAAAGTCGGCACATTTTGAAAAGTCTCCTAATTTATCTCCAAAAAAATGAGCTGGTCTGGTCTGGCCCCGTGGTGGCCCCTGACAGGATAAGGCAGAAAAGAGGGTTTAAGAATAGCCATACTTGGAAGCATCATCATCACCCTCATGGTGCTTCCAGCATTGCTGTATTGCTCCCTGGGGGATGCAGGCAAGAGATTTGACTGAAGTTTTTCTTGCTTTTTAATTGTCTCTAAATGCCTCCTTGACAGTAGCTTACGCAGCAAAGAACAGAAAAGGACCAAAGCTCCCAAAGGCAAAATTTCCAGCAGTGACAACCAGAAGCCACAGTGAAGTCAGTCCTCACCCTTCATAGGGACATCTTTTAATGCAAAGAAAACCAGAGGTCTGTGGCAAGTCTTGGGACAGGTACAGGAAGGCAGACACATCCTTTTTTGACCTGCAATAAAGTACATGTCCAGAGGAAACAGCCAGCCCTGCATCTGTACAACCCCCCTCCTGACCAACCACAAAAATCCCAAGAGAAAAAACTTTCTGTGAAAAAATAATAATTTTTTTTTTGCTTGTTGCAAAATTTTAAAAGAAACTGTTTTAGAACATGTATTTTTAAAGGCCTAAATCAGCAATGCCACTTTGAGGTGGAAAATCTTTTCCAGCCCAAGTCATCTGGGGCAGGAGGTTGGGCTTGGTGAGGTCCTTACCCCACAGCAAGATAAAGGTCTTTGCCATGGCAGTGGAGCTGCACAGATTTGGGAGATTAGGGATGCTTAGGCACTGTTTTAACCCCAGTTGCTCTACTGCCAAATTGGAACTGCAGTATTTTACCTCCCATTTACAGTGGTGCATGATGGTAATATGTGATGAAAAGCAGTTATTTAGTATTCCAAAAAACTTAAGAGAAGTTTTTCTACCCTGAGAAACCACACAAGCAATACCTATTAGGAAACCTAACCTAAATAAGACATTTTTTTCTCCTTTTTACCCTCTCAATTCCCATCCAGCTCTCAAGTCTCTGGGAACAGCCCAAACTGGTAGAAGCTGAGCAAATCACAACAGCTGCTGGGAAACATCCCCAAATCTGGCCAAGAATCACTGGGCATATATTTACCTTGGTGGTTTCAGGGGGTATCTGCCACAAGACTGAGGTTTCATGGTTGTGTTTAAGGGCACTTTACCCCCTCTTGCAGTTTTTTGAGCTCCAAAAGAGGAGCTGCAATGCACTCTGTTTCTCCACAAGGAGTGGTGCTTGGCGTGGCCTTCTTCCCACCCAACTCTCACCCCAGGAGCAAAAATAAATGAAAAGTAAAAGTCAGGCTTCATATTCTGGATGGATATTTATTTGCTTAACAGATTTTCTTTTTTTTTTTTTTTTTTTAATTTTTTTCTTTTTTGGTACAAAGCATCCAGGAAAGCTTTTACTTCTCTTTTTAAAAAATAAAAACTAAGTTTCTTTTAAAAAAAGACACATGAAAAGGAAAAAAAAAATTGCAATTGCTCTGTTTAAATTTTGCCTTCCCACCCCACCCACTTCCCTTCCCCCCCCCCTTTCTTAATTTGGACTGATTTTCATTCTTTTCCATATATATTTAATAAAATAAATAAAGGATTTTCTTTGTTGTGTATTGCAGTGCCATTTTTTTTAAACAAAGGCTTCATGGCTCAACATTGCAAGGTAATAACAAACAAAAGGATTATACATTAAAATCCTCCCCCTCTCAAAACTCCCCCTAGCCCTCCCCTTCAAACCACGAAATAGAATACAATTCAAGTAGTCTTTTTTTTATGTTTTAAATGTATGGATATATAAGACAAAGCAAGTACAGAACTGGTTAACAGAGTGTCCCCATTTTATTAGCAAGTGAGAGTATATCAGGGAGATGTAATTGATTCCCCCTTTTTTACGGTTCCTAGACAGATAATATATATTACTTTAAACCCAACCTATTTTACAGCCCTCTGCCCACCTCTCAAACCCATACACTCACTGAGTCCCGAGTCTCAAGCCTCAAGCCAGAGATTTGCCTTTCCCCCCCCATCCCAAGCAGCGGTCCCAGCCCTGCAGCCACCCTGGTGCAACCCCGCTCCTGCACAGCCCCTGGGAGGGGAGCGAGAGGAGGAAGGCGGGAGGCGTGGGGCAGGGAGAGGAGGGTCCGGCGAGAAGGACGCAAAGGACAAAAGAAGGAAAAGGAGATGGCAGGGCGCGGAACTGCTGCTGCTTCTGCAGGGGCCTGGTGCCGAGGGCTACCTGCCTGCCCACTCGCTGGAGCATCGGCGCGCGAGCAAGCTGTGAGGGTGGGGAAGAAGCGGCAGGTTCCCCGTGGCTCAGGAAGCCAAGCTCTGCCAAGGGTCCGTGCAGAAGCAGGGCCTTGAGTTGTAACTGGCAACACCTTCACCATTCAAAATAATTTGTCTCCAGAACAGTTCCCTTTTAGCTCTAAATTGCGGTGGTTTTGTTGTTTTGTTTTGTTGTTTTGTTTTTTTAATAAAAGGATGCGTGTTGATGTATTTCTGTGTGTGTGTGCATCTGTGTACATGAGTAACAGCCAACTAGCTCATATGGTCATGACCAAGCTATATTTCAGAAGAGAAAAGAAACACATTTATCACACTTTTCCTAAAACGAAAAGCTAAAATTTCAAGTTCAGTATTCGCTATCTTGTCTTCCCTCCCCACCCTCCCTTGCTATTTCTGGGTTTTTTCCCTTCCAACTTACTTTAGCACCATAACACATTTTAAACATTACAATCCCTCTTCAGATACTACACAAAATGTCCCATAAAAATAGTGCTTTTTTTGCCAAAAAAGTTATATAATATATTATATATATAAATCAACTAAATCCGTGGCAAATGTGCAATGCAGACGCCTTCTCCATTTAAAGTGAGCATCAGCTCACTTTTTTCTTTTTTTTCTTCTTTCCCCTTTCCTTTTCCTTCTCTCTTTCTCGCTTTCTCTCTCCTCTTCCTCTCTTTCTCACATCATCGGTGATTTCAAAAGGTGCAAGTCGATTTGGAATCTTGTAATGAAGCACACACACAAAAACGCAGATGGGGGCTCCTTGGAACTTCTTCTCAGGTACATTTTTTGTTAAAAGGTGCAAAAGAAAGTTATAAAAATAAGAAAACCAAAAGAAAAAAAAAAGAACAAAAAAAGAAGAAAAAAGTGGGGTGGGAATGAGGCGAAAAAATTTTATTCCTCAATATTTCTCCCCATTTTATTGTTTTTTTCACTTTATTGTCAAGAAAGACATGGAATGGACTCTTCACGAGAAAAAAAAGGTTAAAAAAATTTTAACTTCATATCCTTTTTCCCTCTTGCTCTTTCTTTTATCTTCTGGTGTTGGCACCGGGGATGTCACGCAGCACCCGGCAGCAAAAAGTTCAAGTGCCAAACTGTCCCTTTGCAAGTACAGGCTTGGAAATACTGGGGAAGCGGGGGAATGAAACAGGTGTGGGAAACGAAACAACCCTCCCCCCCACCCCAAAAGGACGATGCCGTGGGAGCGGTGCTGCTCGCCACCGCCGCTGCCGCCGCCATCCCCTCCTTGCTGTGTCAGTTGTTTGGTTGGGGCCAGAGCGGCGTGAGGGTGCCCCGCCGCCCCGCTCCTTGGCTCAGCGGCCCCGGGGACGGAGGGGCTTGGGGGTCGGGAATCACCAGTCCTCCCGCCCTCCCCCAGGAGATCAAAAATCGAGACAGCTGGTCAGGGTTCATTTCTGGGGGCCAGCCGTTTCCGGGGAGGCTCGCACCGCTGGAGGCCTCTGGCTGGGCAGGGAGATGAGGGGACGATGCAGCACCTTGGCTTCCTCAGCCGCTTGCAGCCCCTCAGCCTGCCACCGGTACTGGCGAGCCCGCAGGATGCTGGGCACTTCCCGCTGCAGCCGCTGGGAGCTCTTCTTCTGCCACACGTCATACTTGGAGTATTTGGCGTGCGAGGGCTTCTGGAAGCTCTCCTGCAAGGAGAGGGACAGCAATATTAGCCTCTGCTTAAGCCTGCTTGCACTCCAGAGGGTGGCTCCCCTCTTGGACTTCCATCCATCCCATGGAAACATTACCCCATCCCAGGAAACAGTAATGGTCAGGTTGGATGGGGCTCTGAGCAACCTGATCTAGCTGAAGATGTCACTGCTTATTGCAGGGCAGTTGCACTAGATGACCTTTAAAGGTCACTTCCAACCCAAACCGTTCTATGACTGTGACCTAGCCCACCTCTGGTCCCCCACTTTAATAAAAGCTGTCTTTTGGCAGGCTGTTTGGCATGACTTGCCAATGGTGGCTGTCTCCCAAAGGCTCTGCAGAAGCAACAGAGCTTGCAGCTGGGATTTGTCCTCTCCCACTCACGGTCTTCCGATCTTTTCTCTCGCTATTTATTTCAGAGAAGGGTCATCATCTCGGCACAGCCTCCCTACCTTGCCGAGGGCTGGCAGGCCTGACAGGGAGGTGGCGGAGAGGTCACGCTCCGACTTGACGGACTTGGCGCAGTATGTTTCCAGCAGAGCCAGGTCACAGCTCCGAAAGCAGCACTCCTCCACAATCCCCCGATTGATCCGCCGGTTATTTCGTCCCACCGGTCTACCTGCAACAGCAGAGACCCTTGTGTTATCCACCAACCTGGACAGGACCCTCTCCCTACCTCATAGCACCTATCCCCTTGCAAGCATCCCTCCACCAGCCACCAGAGACTGGTGGGTTCTACATGCTTCGAAAATAGCAGCGCTTCTCCCAAACCAGCTGACACGCACCCTCAAACCAGCCAAGTTTCATGTTAAGACTTTCCCAGACAAATGTTATTGATGCCAACAGGCTCCCCACATGCCTCCAGTTGTAGTTTAAAGGTACTTTGAATGATGGGGATTTATCTCCCTCCTATATCTCTGGCATGGGTGGACTTTTTGAGCGCAGCTAAGGCAAGGAAGCTCAAGCCCAGCCTGACCGCCAGCTCTGTGCTGATTACTGCGACTGTCTTAGATGTTGATCCTGGCAAGTGGATTTTATTAGAAAGAAGCAGCATAGCATTGCAGTTGCCAACCTCCTTCTGTCGGGTCAACACTCAGGCAGGTGAAGCGAACCAAGGCGGCTAAATTTTACCAGATGGGACAGCTCTGAGACAGCTGCAGAAAGAATACAGGCTCCCACACCCGCCAAGAATAGCTATTAAACTTAATCTTTTAATAAGTGTTCCTCTCCCATTTCTGCCTGCAGAAGGATGCAAAAGCCCATATCTGGTGCAGCAACGACCAAGTGCATTTCATATAACAGCTTCACGATGACCAAAGCACTCCAAAGGAAAAGCTTACATCACTTTCACTGTTTTCCTCCCTCTCTTGAAATAAAAGAGATGAGTAAATTTGGATTTCTGATGCAAAGCAAATTTGCTTGGGAATTGTGACTTCCAAAATGTAAACGAAACTATTTTTTTCATGGTTTTGCACACAGCATATTGTGCTTTTGTGCTGTTGTAGGGTCTACAGCCAGGATTCTATACACTGCCTCTTCCCAGCACAAGGTGCTCCAAGCGAGGGAAGCAGAGGCAAGCACCAGTGGGGCTTGGAAACCAGGAGAATTTAAGAGAGCAAGTTGTGTAAGTGCAATGCCTATCAGTGCTCACCAAGCCATGCCAAGCCTCCACACCTCAGCTGGCCTGCAGGAACACACAAAATGGTCCATATTGGCCCTGTGCATGACCCATGATGCCCCCGCTTGTACTCCAGAGGAAGCAGGCACTCAAGTATTAGGCCTCGGTGAAGATTTAAGGATCCTGGCTTAGAAGGAGTTGACCACTTTCCCTGGGGTGTACCCCACCCTCGGTGCCCACCCAAAGTGCCTCGGGACAAAGTGCAAAGCACAGGAGTTATCTATGCATACTGTGCAACCCCACATGTGACAAGCAGCCCCAGATGTGCAATGCAGATATGCATGTGGGATGCAGCCCTGTCCATTCAATGCAGCCCCGTGTGTGCAACGCAGACATGCATATACAACACAACCCTCCATGCACAACGCAGCCCTGTGTGTGCAGTGCTGACATGCAAAACCCCATGACCATGCCTCACTGCTGACTCTGGAAAAGCCCTGGCAGCAGGGCACCCACCCTCTGCTAAAATTGGTTGTGACCCCATATAATGGAGCCCTCTGCTCTATGCTGGTGAATTGCCACCATGCTCAGAGGTCACAATAACAAACATGGCACCAGGGTGATGGGGCAGCTGACTCATACCATGAGACCCACCTTTGGGAGTCATTTTAAACACTCTATTTTCCATGTTTGTCCCCCCAGTGCAACCATCTGTATTTTTTCTTTTTCTTTTTCTCTAGAAAAATTACAGGCACAACCTTAAACCAGCCCCATAGGAAGGTGAGAAGGATGGTTCACTCTTGGTAAAGGTTCAGCAAAGGGAACACTGTTAGTAGTTTAGTTTTCTCTATATAAATACTTGTGTCCAAAAAGCACACTGGACTGGGACCTCTCTGTAGAGGCAGGGCAGGTGTGTTGGGTGCCCGCAGCTGCACAAGCAATGCCAGTGTAGGCAACCTGGGTGGTGATGCCCAAAGAAGGCAGGGGAGAGGAGCCAGCTTGGGGCCAGTTGCATTCTCCTCTATGCATGCAAGGTCCAGTGAGGTCCATGGAAGAGGTTGCACTGCACTGCTTACGGCCCCTGCTCAGCACCTATCAATCCCAGTGCACAATTTGTAGGCATGGCAGGTTGCTGAAGCATTAGGCTGCTCCAGAAAGGCATCATGAGCACGGGCAGAAGGAGAGTTTGGAAGGGAAAGAGAAAAAAATTCAAGTCACCCCCCCTTGCTAGCACGTCCCCAGAGGGCTGCATTCACACTCCCGCTGAACAGAAGGTTGCACAAGTGATGACACACACGATTTGAGGAGAAGTTGAGGTTTTGAAAGGTTACATGTCTCCTCTCAAAAACAGAAGTTTCCCACTTGCAGCTATGTGTTTGTTTGGAAAGAAGAGAGGAGGAAAAAAAGCAATGAGGAAAGCGGGACTGTATTCACCGCCACACCACCCAGGGCAATCTGTGGCATGGGTATGCATGAGAAGATCATGTCACCATGTGTTAGCAAATGCCCAGGTGTGGCACCATGAGGGTGAGCTCCCAGCAGGGACCAACTGCGCTGCTATGGCCTTTTCCTCCCTGACTACTGCGCCTGCCAAGCCAGTGGGCACAAGTGTGGCCCCCAGCCCCAAATGTGCTGCCCTTTCTCTCTTCCATAAAGCTGCTGCACGCCCTTCCCCTTGCTGGCACCACTACCAGCTCCACCACGACTGTCTGATAGGACACATTTCCCATTACATAATTGTCCATACGGATCTTGCCAAATGCCAATACAATCCTCTGTGGGAGAGTTACTTTAGGAAAAAAAATAAGCAAACATAGCAAACAAGGATGTAGTCACAGAAAGTACCTGGAGACAACAACCCAGGGAAGAAACACCAGGACATTGCTGGCTAACGGCAATATCGCTGCTGACCTGGATTGGGAAAAGTGTTTGTTCCGTAACAATTTACACAGGGACTAAAGGCTGAATTTCCTGGCTTTTGCTCATGGGTGGCATCTCACTTTACTACCACTGCCAAACCCAAGGGAGGTTTTGCCACTCTGTCTCTTACCCGCAGGGGAGAATTGTGTGGGCAGCGGGTTGCGGCACCGCTTGGGCACGCGAGCCACTTCCCATCGCAGCAATGACCACTTCCTCCTGAGGAAACACGCTTCCTCTGGGCCTTCAATGAATGGCTAGGCTCTTTTTCCCAAAACTGTGCTTCACCAAAACTTCCTACAGCACTGCTGAGGGTATGAGCTCAAAGTCCAGTGATGCAAAGCCCAGTAGTGTAAAGCCCTTCTGCTGCCTGGGGTTATTGCAACGTAGCAGTGGGTTATCCCGACAGGGAGGGCTGGGCATCTCAGAAAAAGTACAAAGCCAAACCCAGAGAGACCACATACCTGCAGCTCAGCTATGCCACTGTGCCAGAGGCAGTGAAACTGCCATGGCCACGGGGGACAGGAGGGTCCGTTCCCTAGCATCAACACCCCACTGCTCTGGGCTCCCCACTCTCACCAGGGTGGGACAGATGCTGCGGGGAGGGGTGCACTGTGCTGGTGCCACCCTGGCTGGGTCCCCTTTCCTCCGGTCAATCAGGCGGTCAGCCGAGTGGAAGGGGACTTTGGGTGTAAACAGTCCCCGTGCCCCTGTCGCAGGAATGTTGGGAGCAACAAGGGGGCCTTTGTGCAGCACCGGGCCCCGTCCCAGTGCCCCCAGCCTGGCCCTCCCCCACCCCGGCACCGCACTTTCCCCCCTGCTTTTTCCTAGTATTATTCGGAGGAGCGGCGGGTGCGCAAGAATGTGCCCCGTCAGCACAAGCGGCTGCAAAGAGCTAAATTCTTATCAGCTGTTGGAAAGGAGGAAACAGGAGCTGTTGTTTACAGAGAAGTCGGCTGCCTCTCCCCCTACAGCCCCTTCTCCCTCCGTGCTAGCACTGCATGACAGCAACTTCACGGCCGAGGCTTCCTCTCAATCTACCCTGCATTTTCACTCTGGGCTGCACTCAGAATTCCTCCATGGGCTGTGCCGCTGTCCCTGGGTGAGTGCTGGGGAGCAGGGAGAGTGGTTCCAACCCTGCCACAGAGCCACAGCAGGAAGCCACCACCTTGACAGCAGCTGCAGGACAACCCAAAAGCCTTAAAAGTCACTGAGATGAGGCATCACTAGAGGAGAACAAAGTGTGCTGGCTCCTGCCCCTGTTAGTGCAGCTCTTTTGCAGCCCCAACTCTTGGAGGCAGCTTTAACATCCTCAGCCTCAAGCACCTGCACGCCACAATGCTTCCCAGGGCACCTGAGGGCTGGGACTCGCTCCTCATGCCAGTGGACAGACAGGCATTCCAGTTATCAGGCGTGCACTCTGCTCAGTCTAGGTTGCATATTTCCCCAGTTTCAGATGCCTGGGGGATGAAACACCGTCAGTACACTGCATCCCCTTGCATCCGTGCAAAGAGTGTTGTATTTCAGAGCTAGCTTTGCTAGCAAAGTGCTCACTTTTACGAATGCAGAGCATCAGAAGTACTTAAATAAGTGCTGCAGCAAAAAAAACACTAACGGATTTTCATACCATTTTTTGATTTTTTCCAACATTACCAGTCAGATGCTTCAACAACCCTTGTTCAGCAAGCAGGATCCTTGTGTACCCCTGGGACAAGGCTGCGCAAGTCATTTACTTCCCATATGAATGACTGCATTAGCACAGGCTGCTCATCAGATCATACATTCCATGCTGTGAGGTGCTCAGCTTTAAGATGTAAACCCCACAATTGTGAAACATAACTGTGCCCTATCACATCAACACAGTGACACGTGGGTTTAGGAGTTAAGATGAATGTGATCAGGAGAATTAATCACTTATGAGGCCAACTGATGGAGGTAGAAGGTGAAAAATTAAATGAAAAGGGGATGTACAAAACCCTTCATCAAGTAGAGGTATTGCCCAAATGTCTTCAGCCCTGCATGGTACAAGCTGGTCAGATGCTGAAGGGGTTAAAATATTGGACTGGGGGAACTTTGCTTTATCCCCAGCACCTGGGCTCTCTAGAAATATTCATAAAGGTGAATGGGGGAGAGACAGGAGAGGACAAAAAAAAAAAAAGCAAGAATCCCCTTGCAAGCACCAGAATGGCCACTTGGCACCAAGAGACTTGTCTCCCTTCAAAAGTGGTTTTATTTTGGCCTGGGCAGCTGGGTTATTTGAGGTGAAAGGAGGTCAGTTTGACCGTAAAACAAAAGCCCCATTCCCTTTCATCCCCAGAGAGGGGGAGGAGGGAAAAGAAACCATGGGAGGAAGACGGATACTCCTCTATATCTAGAGGGAGAGGAAGAGCTAAGAGAGCGGGAGAGGAGCTTGCCTCCTCGCTGTGCCAGTAAGGCCAGACCCAGAGCTGCCACCCTGGCTGAGTGCCAGCACAGGGCTCATTGGCAGAGGAAAGTTGGAAGAGGAAGGGCAGCTGATATGCAAACCCCCACCACTTGGATCAGTCAGAAGAGGGAAATGCATCCAGAGCACCCCAAAAGTGCTGCCTGCCCACAACAGCCAGGGAGCCATGAAAACACCTTTCTGCTAAGTCGTGATGGGGCAGGGTGATTGCCCCAGCTAGTTCCAAAGCCATCTGCAGTCCAACCACCCGCCAGGAATTACACAGCCTGAACTCCGCTGTGGCTGGGTGTGGGATCCCTGCACCTCTCCCTGCCCAACCTCAGCAGGCAGCACCAGTCAAGTCTGGCAAAGCACCCACGTTGCAAAGGGACATCCAGAGTCATCTTCCAACTTTGCAGCAACCTGTTCCCTGCATAGGCAGACTGGAATAAGAGAGAGGCTGGCTCTCAACTCCAGTACTCAAAAAAACCCACCCCATTACTTGAAAGTGACTTTTTAACATCTTTTTACAAGGCAGAGGCAAGACTGCCAAATACATGGCACCATGTGCAGCTGGTATCCTCTTCCCCCCCATTTGGCTTTGCATCTTTCCTGTAGTCAGTCTGTGGTTCAGTCCTCAGTGGGGAGCAAAACACAGGGTCTTCCCTCTCCCAAGCAGAGCAGAGGACTGAACCACCAAAACAAGGTATCACACTCGAGGCACCTTTGCCCATAGATCACTCAGCATCCATTGCTACTGGTTTACTCCTCATCCTTCCTGTTTACCAGCTAAGCCATTGTAATGCTAATGCCAATGGTCCAAACACCCAAAGCATCCTGGTGGAAAGCCTGCTGCAGCCAACTGGCCTGAAGCCATCTTTTTTTTTTTTCTGCACTAGCTGCACTGCAAAAGGATAAGACATCACTCTTCAGCAACAAGTTTACCATCAGGTAGTTAGGAGGTCATGAAGTGTGTTTTGAGAGCAGCATAGAAGGTGCTGCTGTACCAAAGCAAAGCCTGCCCAAGAATGAGTGCTCAGCTCCCTGCCTGCTGTCAGATGCAGCACTTAGGCAGCAACGTTTCAGAATAAGCCAGGACCCAAGCTCAGCAGAGAGCTGGCTGCAGACATCCTTGCTATTGTAATGACTTGCCCACATGACTGGTGAGCCAGCCACATAAGGTTCCCCAGTGATATTCAACTTCCCCGAGCATATGTGGGACCCAGTTTCCCCATGGTACAAGACCGTGCCCAAAATTGACGTGAGGTGGGTTTATGTCACCCTGTTTATGTCCATTTTCTTGCTCTTCTCCTGGCCTACTGCCATGTATAAGGAAATCGTGAAAAGCACCAGGCTGGGAAATCCCTCCTTTCCCTCTTGGCCTGGTTCCACTTAAACAGGGTGTGGGATGGGGGCAGCATCCTGCCTGCTGCTGGCAGCTGCCCAGCACTTACTGAAATAGAAGCCCCTGTCCCCGCAGACGAACTGCAGCGTGTCCACCAGCTCCCCACCGCAGAGGGTCTCCGCCGTGCCGTACGCAGCCGCTGAATCCAGTGCGTAGGCCAGGAAAGCCAGCAGCAGCAGCAGCATCCGCCTCGCCGCACACATCCTCTGCACCTGGGGACAGAGGCACAGCATTAACACTGCGAGACAGAACCCTCTCTGCCACCTCCCCCGGGCAATGCCCCCCGCCCACAGCATGCTGGGGGTTTGATGCCCGGACATGTGGAGATGCTGCAGGGAAGGACCAGCAGCACTGCGACGGCCGCTGGTGTGAGGCCGGCTCCCAGCACTCGGCCTGCCGGGCAGCCGCTCGGTCAGACAAGGTTTGCATTGAAGCAGTTTTTCCATTGGAAAATCCCACTTCAACCTACGTCTAAAAGGCTTTTGTTCCTTCTGCTCTTTCAACAGCATGATTTTTTTATTTTTTCGCCCCCTTTACATGAGAATTCATTCAAATTATTATCAGTAGGGTGTTTTTTTTCCTCTTCTGATGACAGGTTTTCAGGCCATACCTGAAAACACGTCCCTCCAAAGCAGAAACAAGTGAAGTTTCAACCTGTCCTAGAGCCGCTTTTGAGGAAAGCTGGGAACAACAGCCTTTGTCCTGGGCATGCGAGGCTCCGACAATCAAGGGGCTGATTGCACAAGCCCTGTTTGCTGAGGAGAGTTGGGACCGAGAAGACATCCCTCAGGAACAATGCAGTACCATGGGAAACACACTTGCAGCATCACCAAGGAGGACCAAGGCAGTATCAGACAGTGCAGAGCACTAAAAAAGAAACTCCATGGATATTTGCTAACTAGCCCAAAGATTTCCCCTGGCTCCACTCCAGCAACCAGTTTTACCTCTGTGTCAGCTTCTGTAAGTGTAAAACAAGGCTGTTATTGCCCCACTGGATGGGACAAAACCCATGGATTGTTCAAGGTATTATAGTCCCTCAATGATGAGCCTCGCGGTATACATACAGCCAAATAACACTGGTGACCAGACAGGTCAGTTCAAAATGAAGAGGATAAGTGTGTCAAAATAGCAGACAGTGTGTGGCAACCCTAATCTCAAGCAGAGCATCCCCTCTCTTTGCTAACATTCAACCAAGATGCTGGATTTCACATCCAGCTATCATCACCATAGCATCTGAGCAACTCGAGAATAACATCAGTTAATGAATATTACCTCACCCTCCCGGGATGCTCAGAGATGGAGCTGAAGCCCAGGATAGATTAAATGACTCGCCCAAGGTCACAGGGGAAGTCTGCAGCGCAGCCAGGAAATTAGCCCAGCTCCCCCGAGGCCCCGCTACAGTCCTGCCAGCAATAAAGACACCCTTGCTACCGAATTTTTACTAGCACATAGCTCGAATCCTTGCTGCTAGAAATGCATCGTGCTTGCAAGTCGCAGGCTCTACTGAGCAGTGGGAGGACAGGGACCAGCAGCAAGAAAAGCCAAGAAGTTGCAAGGTCTGGATAGGCTGTGGGGGGCATCCGCCCTGCTTGAATGTTGATGCTCATAGTATTGCTCAGCCTGTGCTGGCAGAGACCAGCAAGGCTGACAAAAGCCCTCCTGGACTCTCAACAAGAGAGGCAGCAGCCCTGGGCACAAACTGGTCTCAAACCAGCAAGTGATGAGAACCAGGACGAGCTTTTCCAGTAGCAATGATCCCTTTGGCATACTGTGGGGGCTTTGTTCTGTATTAAAGTAGGAGCAGAGGGATGGCACCAGGTTGCGACACCATGCTGCCAATCTGCAGTGTTTTGCCACCCATACCTTTTCACCCTGATTTTTTTTTTATCCAGTGGCCAACAGGTGTTTACTGGGCCTCCCCAACATGACCACAGCATCACCTTCACTGCTGAAGTCATGCCTCTGGTGCAGCAGCATCATCAGTCAGATCCCCAACTGACAAAAGACCAACGATCCTGCTCCCTTCCCTTTTTTCCCCCCCATTTTCCTCTTTTTTTACATGCATCTCCTGTTTGCTGGTGTCTCCAGGACTTGGGTAGTGCCAGCAGCTCATTGCCAAGGTGACAGATATGTGCCATCCAGTACTGCCATTGAAGGCACTGATGTGGGACTTCAGGACACCTACGTAATCCCCCATCCCCAATTAGGCTAACGCTGGCTAATGAGCAGGCCAAGCCAAAGCCAACCCCCCCAAGAAGGGGCTGCTTGGTTGCACAGGTGACAAACCCTGTTTTTCCTCCACATTCAGTCTAAAGAAAGGGGTGAGATGCTCTGAAAAGCAAAGAGAGAGCGAGATTTTGTCAGCGGGGCGATATCTGATGCTGGGGAGACCTGATACCTTCTGTGGAAAAACACTCATGCTCCTCGGAAAATACCCGCTCCTGCGCAACTCACACCACAAGCATAAGGCTGCCCCTGGCAGCTTTCCCTGCCTCCATTGCAAGCTCTTTTTGGGTGGCCACACACCCCATAACTCCATCCAGGAAACACTCCTGAAGCTGCTAGGACAGGGACAGCCCCAGTGCTGTCATCCGGATAATGGCTAACCTGGAGGTGTGAAATGCAATCAAGTCCACCTTTGCCCATGCACCAACTGCCAGCCCTTTCCACTGCCATTACCTTGGCGTCTCCCTACTCCCTCCAGCAACCGTGTAATGAGAAACCAGGCAGCAAAGCAAAAAGCATCTTTACTTGCTGCCCAGTGCTGCAGTTTCTCTCCAGTTTGATGGAGCCACAATCCAACCCAACCTGTAAGCCCTTCCCTCTCACTTTAGCCCTACTACCTCTGCTGAGGAAAAGTCCCCACAAAGGCTAGACAGGCTCCCAGAGTGCCATCACCGGTTCATGCCCCAGTGACTTTTCAGTTGATCCTTCCCTCCCTCACATGCCTCTCCTAGCAGGAATGAGCAGCACTCAGGCAGGAGAGCTTGAACCTGCCTTGCCATGGCTGCTGGAGCAGGTGCTACTCCCCCAGACAGGGTGCCTTGGCACAGCTGGGTACCTGCAGCCCATGACCAGCTGCACAGGTTGCATGGGGCCTCAGTTTTCATGGCCAAATCCTGCCCAGTATGATGAGTCGAAGCCCTCTGAACACCTCCAAGACTCCATTCTCCACTGAAAACATGGGACAGCAGAGCTCTTGGTTTCTAGTCCAAGCGTTAGGACAGGCACAGTCTCCTCAGCTGTGGGACAGGAGTAAATTCACACCAATGGTTGAAAATACCTTCAGATTTTATTAGAAAGCCTCTCTTACATGACATGGAACAGGAACAAGGCATAGAGAGGGAAGTGGGCCACTTCCCTAAAGAACAAGATCCTGTCTCTGCTAGGAGAGAGACTACAGCCACCACAGTTCCCTTCTTGCCAGGGTGGGTTGAACCAGCCATGCTGGCTGCTGTTCCTCCTCATGTGCCCAGGGAGAGCTCAAAGGCTTTAGGATGTAGTGGGAATAGCAGTGCTAGGCATGCTGGATGCTCAATAACGTGAGCACCAAATTCCTTCTAACGAGGGCTTGGACCCCATACAGTGTGCAAGAGAGTGATGCAAGAGGAATTTTTTTGGT
This sequence comes from Manacus candei, assembly GCF_025592945.1. Classification (NCBI taxonomy): domain Eukaryota; kingdom Metazoa; phylum Chordata; class Aves; order Passeriformes; family Pipridae; genus Manacus; species Manacus candei. Next base: position 4,833,400 of record NW_026138108.1, read on the forward strand.
TGCACAGGTACCCTGTGTACCATCCTAGGAATCACATCTGAAGTTCCTCTGAATAACCTGCATCTGAGAGCAGCATATTCAGTGCAGAAGAGGCTCAGACAGGACATCAGCACACACTGCTGGCCTCTCTTTCCCAGGAAGGGTCTGCTTTGCTCTCCATCTTCATGTCGCTCTCCTGCATTCCTCTGCATTCCCAGGACCCTACACAAGGCCAGGCTGCCACTAGAATCAGCTTAGCCATGAGCTGCCATATGCAGGATGCTGCCGCTGCCTTGGAACTCCTGTGTATTCCTGCCTCACTGCTGTACCCATCCAGCAGAGAGGTCCAACAGAAAGCATCTTCTACAAGTGGCTGTGGTGTGCCAGGAGTGAGACTGAGGGCAGGTCTGCAGTGGAATAGCCCTCCCACCTGGGACCATTATAAGATATTTCAGAATCTGCTCCAGAATCAGCTGGATCGGCAATTACTGTCCAGCTGCTGGGGAGTGAGGGGCCAAGAGGCCACAATGCACTAGAAGGTCCATTTGCCAAATCTCAGTGAAGAGCTCAGGCATCCCTTACATCCAGGCTTGTTCTGAGCAAATCAAACCACAGTGCCTCTTGGGCAACAAACACCTCCCCAAAAATGGAGACTAAACCTCCTGTCTGACCTAATTCCTTCTTCAGTCTGGCCTTCATTGCAATTTAATATGAACAGAACAACGTAGGAGGGAATTGACAGATGGCCCAGTCTGTAAAATTTGGATTTGGACAGAAAAAAAACCCCCTCGCTTCTTTGTGGAGCACTGCAGCATTTAAAAGGGAGCACAGCAAAAAGTCACCAGCCCAAACCCAGCTGTGTGTGCCAGAGGGAAAAACCCCAGTTTGCACATCCCAGCATCCTTCACACTCCACCTCTCCTCCAAAAAAAAAGTGAGCAGACTGATGTTTTGCTACTCACATGATTGCCTGTGAGAGATGCTGAACATCTGCCTCTCTGCATTACTCCTCTCTGTGGACTGCCCCAGGAGAGTAGGGAGCTGACCCGGTTTTGAGCACAACAATCCTGAAGGGGCAGGATGCCAAACTCACACATGCCAAGTGAATGCCCATGGGGCAACCCAACCTCGCATGGAGTGCCAGGCCATGACGCCCTGAGGTACCAAACAGCAAAGGAACAGTGGAGACCAGTGGGAGAGGCAGGTGCCTTGGCAGCTGAAAACCACCCAGGAGCTGCATCTTGGACAGAGGCACAAGGATGGGGTGCCCAGCAGGACCTAAAGGGAGAGAAGCCACCTCATGCTGTGCCACAGAAGGGCCTCCCTCTTCATCTAAAAGAGAAATGAGGAGATTTCCACAGCCTGAAAGAAGCAAGTTTCAAAACACAAAACTTTTAACCACTGAGTTGTCAGATGAATAAAACCAACCTGGAACCAGCTGTTTTGCTGTTTAGCTCAAGCTTGAAGAAAAAAAAAACAACCTGGCTTGCATGACATTCATGTGGCTGAGGATGGCAATACTGCTGCTATTTTTAGCACTCACTTTTTTTGTCTTCATTGCTCATCCCCATCAGCAGCCCACTCTGCCCCACACCTGGGGTCACCTTTCTTCTTCCCATCCTGTGAGCCAGGAGAGTCACCTGTCTCCTCTGCCTGCAGGACAGAGGCTGAGGCAGGCAGGGGAGCGCTGCCCGCACCCCACATCTATACATGTTACAGCGAGAACTACCATGACTGTGGAAAAATCAAGCTGAAAAAGGTGAATGGGGTATTCAGTACCATTTACTCACCCCACTGGGGAGTAAGAGTGTATTGCACAAATTTTGGTATGCAGCCCAGAAACATTTGATTTATTGTATAAAAAAAAGGAAATGCAATCTTGCTTAACGCTTCTAAAGACAGCTGGCAGGACCCAGTGAAGGGATTTAAGTCCGTTTTCGTAGCCTCACTTAACTCCTTTCTTTATTGTTCCTCTCTCCTTTCTGCATTCTCTTCCAGAACCTGGAGTATATCAGGGAAAGTTAACAGCAAGTTAAGCTGTTAAATCAGAAATCGGGATGACTGGAGTCTACTGGCAAGTGATATTCCCACAACACGTTGAACTTGCTTTATATCTTGGCAGAACAACTTTAACCCTTTCAGAGCTGGGCTCCAACACCACGGCAGATTTCTTCCCCCTGTGCCCCCCACCTCTCGTGACCCCTCAGACAAACGTGCTTAGGGAGGCCGATATCACTTTGCCCTGCTAAGACACTCATCAGCTTTTAAAAGCAAAGACAATCCAAAGAAGGATCGGAGAGGTCAGTCCCAGGACACGAGCTCGGAGAGGGTGGGCCACTTACAGTGCTCGTATGCACTGCTGGAAACACACCAGCTCCTCAGTCCCTCTAAAAATAAGACCTCACCTGCTGTGTTTGCTTTATTTAAAAAAAGAAAAGTACAGAAATGCTTTTCTCTGGTGCTCCATGAGGCAAGCTGGGCTCATGCTGAAGCCTAGAGGAATCAAGGGGAAGACACGCACTGACAACTCCAGGTTGACTGCTCAAAGCAGCAGTCCTCCATCCAGGTTGAAAAAAAGATCACCTGTCAGGAAAAGCGCTGGGACACACACACAGACACATTTTGGCTCTCAAATTTCATGCTGTGGTAGGAGGGGACCGGCGATGTCAAATCTTTTATCCCTTAATGAATTTTCACAGGAGCTGGGATAGCCCCTTTTGAAAGGCTGAGTGAACTTGTGTGGGTGTCAACAACATGGAGCAAGATTTACAGCTCTGACCCATTCACCCCCACCAAAATTGTCAAGTTGGGTCCAAAACAGTGCAGTGGAGCTCAAATCAGAAGTGTCAGTCAGTTTTATACCTCCAGATGTCCTTAGCACAAAGTCACCCTCACAAAACCCCATGACCCAGGCTCCTCAACTCCACTCTAAATCAAGACAAGAAACCCAAATAAAGAAACCCAACACGCTTCACCCCTCCCCACCCCCTACACCACAACCTGACAATAATCAAACCCAAAGAAAAACGGGCCTCGGCCTCCCAAGCACATCCCGGCATTGGGAAGAAAACAACAGACTTTGCATAGGAAGACTGGGTTGAAAGCAGCGGCTCTCCCGAGGTGTCTGTTTAAAACCACCCACACAAACCTTGTTTTTACACTTCATTGCTCCACACCACCAGAGAGAGACCTGGCGTATCAGCAACCCTGCTGAAGTACCCGTGGCTGGAGGCGAGGCAGACACATCTGCTGGTACAGTTACGCTAAATCCGAGTTCCCTCATGTGCCCCAATTCCCTACTGCTCAGAGTGCTAAAACCTTTCCAAGTTACGCTCTTAAAACAATTACTGCAGGGAAAAGCAATTGGGAAGGAAGTAGAAGAAAAAAATTTAAAAAATAAAAAAATCACAGAAAGTCGAAGGTTGCACGCCAACCATTAATTCTCGCTCCATTTTGGCTTCGCTTTCTTGTTTTTCCTCTCTGTATTTTTATCCCTCCGAGACCGAACACACCGCAGTGTTTTGCAGAAGAGAGTTTAATAACCTCTCCAGTCTCCGGAGCCGGGGAACTGCCCGTCCCCTCCCCGCGCGTCCCCCCGCTCCCACCGCCGCTCGGCGCGGAGGGAGCGCCACGGGCAGCCGGGGGCCGCGCAGCGCTGCGTGACCTCGCATAGCCCCGGCCCGGCCCCCGCACGGCCGCGGCCGCCCCCTCCGCCGCTCCCCACGCGGGACCGCGCCGGCTCCGCGCCGCGCCAGGGCGGTCCCGCCGCAGCATCCCCGCCGCCGGGTGCGGGCGGCCGCGGGAGGGACCCCCGGGGATGCCCCGCGCACCCCACCGCAGCGGGGCCGCCCCGCCAGCAGCGGCTGGGCCGGCGCTCGGGGTCCCTCTAGTGACACGCGTGGGGACGGCGGGCAGCGGGGCCGGCGCGGCTCTGCCCGGCGCGGCTCGGGATGGTTCAGCTGTGCCCGGGGCGGCGCGGCTCGGCATGGCATAGCACGGCGCGGCATGGCACGGCTGTGCGCGGCTCGGCTCGGCATGGAACTGAGCGGCACGGCACGGCTCTGCCCGGCACGGCGCGGGGAATCCCACCGCCCTCTGCCCGCGGAGGGGCAGCGCGGAGCGGCGCTTACCTTGGCACTGCCACTGCTACTCTCAACTTCTTGCGGCAGCTGCGGGCCGGGAAGGAAGGCGGGCTGCCGGCAGCGCTCATCCGTGTGTGCCCCGGCGCTTGACATGCTGCTCTCCTGCCCTGGCAGCGATCGCGGCTTTGGCTCGCCTTCCCCGGGCCCTGGCACGTTCTCCTCGCCTTGCCTTTTTGGTATGTCAAGTCCCTGCTGGATTTTTTCTGAAGGATGTTATTTTGTTACGATCAGGTATTTTGTTATTCTAGAGAAAGAGCGAGCGAGCGCTTTCCTTTCCTTTCCTTTTCCTTTTTTTTTTTTTTTCCTGGTTTTTTTTTTCACCCTTTTTTTCTTCCCTTCTCTTTTTCTCCTCTTGCTTTGGCTGCCCCTTGAGTGGCTCTCACTTTTGTGTTTACTGAGTGCGTCCCCCTGGCCGGGGCGGAGGAGCCGGCTGCCTCACTGCCCGCTGCTCCCAGCTGGCTGCCCCACGAGCGAGGAGACAGGCAGGGCGCTCCGGCTGCCCCCCTTTTATACCCCCCCAATGGGCATGCTCTGCCGGCGAGCACCAGCCCGGCCACGCAGCCAATAATGTTGCAGAGCTGTCTAACCCCCTCTCTTCCCTCCCTCCCTCCCTTTCTTCCCTCCTTCTCCCTCGTAATCCTCCGGAGTCCAGCTCGGGGAGGGAAGAGGGGACAGAAAGTTTGTGCCGCACGGTTTCTTTGCGGGCTGCTACCCTGGGTAGGGGCTTTGAACCCCCGTGCCGGCCCCAGGTGGGAAGTGGGCTGCGGGAATCCCCCGCCTCCCCGCAGCCCCGCAGGTGGGGGGAGAAGGTGTGTGGTCAGAGCCCCGAGCCCCTGTCCAGAATACTGGGGGGCACCCCTGGAGCGCCTCTCGCTGCGAGGCGGCGAGCCCCATGCCCTGGCGGGGTAGGAGGGGGGAGATCGCCCAGCCCGTCCTCTTTCAGGTCTCCCGAGGTGCGCACGGGCACAGGTGTCCGCGCCGGCCGCCGAACTGCTCCGGAAAGCTCCCTGGCAAAGGCGCGGGCATTCCCGCACGGCTGCCCCGGCTCCCGTGCCTGCCCCGGAACTCCGTCCCACCCTACGCGCCCCAGTGCGGGCAGGCGAGCCCCCGCCTCGGCAGCAGCGAGCCCCCGCACCCACCCGTGCGTGTCCGTGTGGACAACATGGGCGCTGCCTCTCCGCATTCGGATTTTGCACCTCGCAGAGCACCTTCCCGCGGCGGTTCCCTCGCTCTAGGTCGCCTCTGCTTCCCGCCGGCTCCTGCAAGCGGGCACCGCTGCCTTTAAGGCAAAGGGACTTTTCCCGTGCGTGTGCAGCAGCGCGGGCAGAACGCGCTCCCGCTGCTCCGCGCTGCTGCATGACAGGCACACCGCGCTGCATCGGCCGGCACCCGCCTGCTCCCGAAGATCTGCCCTTCAAGCCTGTCCCAGGGGAAGGGACCCCGCTGGCTTTCCAAGGGCAGCCCCCGGGTGCCCGCACCCTCACCGCTGCCCCGGTGGGTGCCCCTCTGCAGGGGCGTGCGTACCAGGATGCGCCACAGGCATGCACCCTCCTTGGAGCAGAGAGGATCAGAGCTACCTGAGACCGGGCAGCAGGCTGGTCCACCTCGGGCAGCGTTTACCATAGATAGTGGTGCGAAAGGGCAAGGATGCAGCAGTCCTCACCACAGCATGCAATAAATACTCCTTATTTTTTTTCTCTTTTTTTTTCAAGTTTACACTTTCCCCCCTCCCCCCCCCTCAAGTATGGGGGCCTCAGTGTGTCTCCGAACAGTTAGAATTACCCTAAATATGCACGATAAAATGTGGGTAGGATTATACTTTTATCCTTTCTCACTAGGCTTTGGACATCCTTTCCTCCCCAGCATCCTTCTGTTCCCTGAGCTGTCCTCTGCGATATGACGCTGCACATCACACCAAGCAGTCCTGGTGTCAGGGCTGCGGGCTTCACCCGAAGCATCGGCACACCTGAGAGAGAGTGTGGTGATGCTGAGGAAGTGGTTCCATGCATGCCAAACTCAACCACAGGCATCAAATCTCAGCTCCTACACTGACATTTAAACATCTAAATAAGTGACCTGACCATCAAAGAGACTGGGTATCTGCTGACATGTGTCAGGGCTCCAGACTTCTCCTAAAAAGGGTCATCTCTATCGATGCTTATCTCGGGCTTTTGGAGTTTCTTCTAGATGCCCAGGACTTAGTAAATCCCAGTTGTGGGTCCTCACAAATCATTCTCAAAAACCGCTCAGCAGAGGTGGTCTTAACAAAGAGCAACCACCTTTCCTTGCTGCAAAAGCAGAACCCCATCAAAGGAAAGGACCCAGCCTTGGCAGGGGGGTCAGCAGGGCTGTAAGCTACTGTTAATAGCTGAAGGAGCCCAGCTCCCTTCCCCCAGCTCACCACAAGGACCTCCTGAGAGTAGACAAAAGAAAGCTTGGAGGGTTAATCTCCCTGAGAAAAACAAGTGATTTTCCAGTAAACAACTGCAATAGCAAACAATGGGGGTGAAAAATAGCGATCGTAAAAAAGTCGGCTTGGAGGAAGAGGCGACCCACTAAGAGAGGTGTCCTCTGACGGGGGGAAAAACACGGCAGCAGTTTGGTGAAGATTCAGCAGCAGCAGCTACAGCAAAATAAACCCCACAAGTTGCCACTGGATCTACTTGTGTTTGTGCCTTTTGATCTTTTAATTGCTTCTTAGTTATCCTTCAGTGCAAATAAATAGTGCATTGTGTCAAGAAAGAGGAGGGGGGCGGGGAAGGGAAGAAAGAGACACAAAAGAAAGAGCTGTCGCCCAGAAGAGAAAAGGAACAGGTTCTTTCCCTCTACCTTAAAGGAGTGAATGTATCTGTATTGGGGGGAGCGAGGGGGGAGAAGGGGGAAAAGGGGATAGGATTAAAAATCAAAGCGAAATTGGAGAGAAGCACATTAAGCCTCGGGCATCCTTACAGTAGGAGGAAAGAGCGAGGTGGTAAAACCCTTTGGGAGTTTATTCCATGAGTTATGAGAGGATCCACGAGTGTAATATTGTTAAAGGTCAGCCTAAACCTAATTTAAACTAGGGATGTGTGACCTCCGCCCTTCATTTAATACAGTCATAAGGAACATTACACTGCAGATAGCTGGAACAATAGCTGCCTCCACCCCAAACTCCAGCCCTTGGCATTGCCTGCAAGGAGGGCCTGTGAAGGAGAGCAGGAGGAGGACCAGTAAAGCCAAGGATGTGGCAAACTTGAGGACAGAGAAGCAGAGAGGGGTAGGAAGGCCTCTGGACCATAGCACAGACCATCAATGTCTTGCAAAAACACAGCATCCCAGGAGGCATTTTTGTTTTAAAGTGGATGGGACTGCAGCAAAGCATCATCTGAAAACGTTGGAAATGCAATAAAAATAAACAACTGCCTCTTGCATTTTTCTGACCTCCGTGGTCATCGGCGCAGCTCATGAGAGAAATCATGGTTCTGGGTTCCCATTAAATCCCTTGCAAGGAGCAAGGACAGTGTTCACAAAGCAAAGTCAGCCAAAGTGAGCTGAAACTAAGTGAAACTTAGGTGGGAGCTGAAATAAAAGCAATACCAGAAAGGTGCCCTGAAACCACCAGGAAATGCCAGGGGACTGGGAGAGAAAACCTTGCTGCTGCAGCAGCTGTGGAAGCGTTGGGGCGGACTGCAAAGCGTCCTGACAGCGCTGCCCATCTGAGCTGATCAAAGCATCTCGTGGGTGGCCACCAACACGTGGCGTTGGGCCGGAAGCCTTTCCAGAGAAAGGGGGAAAAACAGGAAAACTTGGGCCAGCCTGGACCTTGCAAGCAGGGATGAGAGCTTCAGCAAAGACAGAGGAATGTAAATAGCTGCAGAAATGCAGTGGTCCTGGGCCAGGGTGGATGTTAGCGATGCTACCAGGGAGAGGAGCCAAGCGGATACCTTCAGGGAAGGGGACATTTACATGACTTTTCCCTTTCTCTCCACCTATAATCCAAAGAGGGGAAAGGTCACCTAATCCCAGCCAAACTAAGATACCCCGTGGTGTTCATTTGGTCTATTTCAAAATTACACCACAAATGACAAGAATGGGGATTTGTCCAGATCTGGGCACTGCAGTTTGCGATGTCCAAGATGAGACTAAAGGAAGGTGAGGTTGGGCAGTGGGTTTGGGTCTCCTTTGATGATGACTAGAAGTAGTCATTCCTAGTTAGAATGGAGAGTTATTAGCCAGAGTCCTATACACAGCTCTTTAATGGCAGAGGAATAACCATACTTGGCCCAGAGCATCTTTCAGTAGCTTTAAGAAAGCGATACTTTTTGCTTTGTACAACCCAGGAACCTGACAATAACACCGTGTCCTTGCATGCTAAGATATATTGATCTTGGGGCACACTAAACTGTTGGAACAAGAAAGATTCATTGGCAAAAGGGTATGTGATATATGGAAGGTCTCTGAATAAAATTGAAGTCAAAGAACAAAGAGTGGGAGAAATAATTCACCTGGGGCCTCTGATCAACAAGAAGCAAACAAGAGCAGAGGCTGGGCAGGTCTGTTTAGGACTCCTGGCACTCCTAGGTGGAGAGAACATTTTGAGGTTGTGCTCCCAGCCCAGAAGGTTTCTGCTGCAGGATTGTTATATGGGCAGGAAAAAATGGGGTTGCCCTTAAACAGGGAACCTTTTTTTGGCATGTTCAGAGAGAAAGAGGGACTCCTATATCAACTCCTGCCCAGGTCTACTGATGCCTTGGAGCACTTGTTGGACTTAGGTGTTCAGGAGAGTTGTTGGCATATGGATCCTAAGGACCTGGAGGACGCTGAGCAAAGCAAAAATGAAATTATTGCACGGTAAGTTATTTCACTGTGCCAGAGGAGTTTGTGACAGTTGTAAAAGGTGCAAGTGTAGCGTTTTCACCCCTGTTTATATGGAGGACAAATTATGGATTTTTTTATAGGCTGGACAGACTTGGTACTCTGGTAATGTCTTTTAAAATTATATATCCCCAGCGATTAGAGAAAAGCTCCAGTCTGAGCAGTCTCACATGGCTCAAGAGGCTGCAGGAAGGAAGATGTGGGATAGGGAGATGCCACTGTGGCCAAGTGTGAGGGAGGAATTGAAAAAGTACAAATGCTGTTCAGCAAGTGAAGCTCGGTGGGTCTGTGTGTTGAGATGCTGTCTACAGCATGGCCCAAAAGAAGGAAGCCAAGGGGTCCCGGGGTCAGATGACCCCAGAAATGGAGAAAAGTTCCTCCTTTCTCCCCGCCATCTGCAGAAAAGCAACCATCTCTTGATCATCCCTGGTTGCCAAAGAGGACTCCAGCTCAGCTAATGACTTCCCCAAAAGGAGTTTCCAAGAAGGGTGGAATAGGATATATAAGGAGAAATGCCTGCCCTCTCCCCAGCTTCTTTTCATTGCAAAGGGAGCCCAGAAGGCTCCAAGTTTTGTCTGATTATTTTTTTCAAAAATGTGCAACAAATACAGTAGCAGAGAAGAAGATGAGTCTGTGCCTATATTAACAGTAAGCACATCACCATTTCCTGTTTTCCTTATTTTTTTTTAAGCATTTCCATCAAAATACCCACTGGAATGTCACGGGCAAGAAGTGGTCCAAGATTGTTTAATGACCAGTAAAAGCTCTAGCAGGTACAATTAGTTCTTCCAAGCACCAGAGGACTAAGTTGGCTCTTTATAGCATTGTGCAAATATGGGTTTGTCTACAGAGCAAGCTCTGAGTCAAAACATCTTGCAAATGAAACACATTACAGGAGACAGTGGGAAATTTGGACTAGAAGCTCTTTTGGATGAAGACAGTGACCCACAACTGTGTTCCAGCAGCGGTGGCCTGACAAGGATGTTCCAGAAAGGCAGTGCTAGTAGCAGACAGCCCAGGGAGGAGCTGAGCAGCAGGAATCTGGTCTACACTTGCCTCTGAGCAGGAGCACACCATGTTCTCTAAGGGTGTCTGTGTGTCATCCTCCGGCAAGGCACCCTCATGCACCCTCGTACCACTTCACTCAGTCTGCACTTGGAAAACTCAGGGTTCACTCTTAGAAATGTCTTATCCTGCTCGCAGGAGTGTCAGTATGAACTGCTCAGTCTGGCTGCATATTGCTGGATTCAGGGGGGGAAAAAGGTGAGCTTTTAGTAAGTTATTCTTTCTCAAAAAAAGAGACAGAGCAGATGTTTCTGAGGACCTCTCCAGCAGCTTCAACAGAACAACCATTCACAGGGTGGCCAGCGGCAATGCCAGTGATGGGCTGTGCCAGAGATGGATGAAGTCCTTTTACCGATATTGCCTTGGTGAAGCTTCTTGGACACCTTTCCCCTTGGCCTCATGCAATCAGTATGCTCAGAAAAGCTGCCCAGGTGATTAGGGTGGTATGTCCAACCCTCTGCTCGTGTATTTCAGATGCACCCTTTGGAGGCACATGCTTTAAGCACCCATTCAATACTCTGCAGAAAATCAGGCATAAGAACCAGCTGCAAATACCACCATGTGATGGGTTATTTTTCCAAGTGGCCAAGGGAGGTGACGGCATTGAGTACAGAGAGTGACGCGTTTTAGACAATATATGTGGGGCCCTTATTTGCCGCAGAGAGGTGGAGTGGTGCAGATATGTCTCTGTTGTGTAATTAATGGCTTTGAAAAAAAAAACCCAAGCCTGTTGGCTAAGCCCGAATACCTCTGAGGAGTTCTGGAATCCCAGCTATGTATCTTTCAGGCGTTTCTTCCTCTTTTTTTTTTTTTTTTCCCCTTTCTTTTTGCATTGCTGCTGTGCTTCAGTGCGGGTCTTTGTTTGCAGCTCTCATTGTCTTCAGCCAGAGGGTTGGATGGCAGCATCTCCCCCAGGCCGGGGCTTCCCACCTTATCAGGGACCCCTGTCTCCACCTCCAGTTGCCATCACTTCTTCAGGTTGGGGCTTTTTGGGCAGGATAAATGTGCTGTCAGGCCTAGCAGTTAGAGTCCTCAGGTCTGATCTGAGCAGTGAAGACCCCAAAGGAGGATGTGGGGCTGGGGTCCCATAGGCAGGCAGCTGTGGGCATGGGGATCAGGGGCATCATGGGGCTCGTATAGAGCCTTCCTCTGCCACTGCATCCACACATCACCTTGGGCAAATCACTTAATTTCCCTCTGGTTTTCATCCTCATCCGCCAACTCATGACGGGAATAAGTCTATCCCCCAATGCCTTGTTGCCTTAGAGGCTGGAACTTTCTAAACCTACAGCTGGCAGGGGCTGTTTGCATTAAGGTCCCCACTCTTCGCACCTTCACCTTGTTCCCATTGCTGAAGCAGGTGACAAAGGGACACTGTACCCACCCATACTGCCAGCATGCCCTCCAGACTACACTGCCCTTGCCATGGATGATGACAAGGAAGGAGGTGCAGGCAGTTTGTTTTCTTGCTTAAACAAAACTCTGTCTCATAATCATAATGAAGGAGGGGAGGCAACAGCACTTGGCAAAGCAACTTACATTAAGTGCACTTCACTAGAAATGTTTATACTCAGCTGCTGAAAAATTCACCGAGCGTGGCAATAATGTGGCGTGGTGCTGGCAGAGCCAAGTTGGGGATTGCACCCTGAGCCAGGTCCCAGCCAGGGTGGGCTTGAGGATGTCACCAGCTTATAGAGCTATTTCACCTTCAAGGACAGCTGTATAGATGAGGGTAGCATCTCCAAGTAGTGTCACAGGGCAAGTAGCTATAACGCAATCCTGTGTGATGGGGAGGAGGATTTTTTATGGTGACAGCTGTGCTTCAGAAAGGCTCTGGTAAGAGAAGCAAGGATTTTTTAGAGATATCAGCACTTCTGGAGCAGGAGACGTCACACAGGGTAGGACCGTTGGGACTGCAAAGCTAATTACTAATTACTTGGAAGGTAACCCTCACCAAAAGACCATGCATGTAGTTTTTCAAAACAGCAGGTGGTATGCTTGCATAGCACGTGCAGGCGTGTGTGTGTGTGTATGTGTGTGTGTGTATGAGTGTGTGTGTGTGTGTGTGTCCAAATGTATTTTTGTGCTGAGGGGGAAGTGAGTGCTTGACTAAGTAGGTATAGCCAAATGGCAGGTGATTCAGATGCTACCCCCTATTTCCGGCACCACTTTGGTTGTGTCACTTGAGTCCTCATCTCTTCATCAGCCAAAGATAACAGGCTCCAAAAAGGCCCTCTGTGCAAGCCCTGAAGTCAACAGGCAAAGGGTTAACTGAATTCCCAAGGCAGGTGGGAGCTTAAGTCAGAGTGGGTGATATCGTAGACATGTTATTTGAAAAGCTAAGAAATTGTGGAATTCCTCACCTAATCCAACTTCCCCACAGTTTAAAGAAAACTGCAGTGCTAGATATCACCACAGCCAAGGGAGACCCCCCACGAACCTTTCCCTGCATAATCCATGTGTGGGTATAGGCACGGTCAGCTGCCTCCCGTAGCGCTAGGCTTCTAACCCTCGGTGAGTGTGTTCTGGGGAAGCTAATGGGATGCAGCTTTCTAGTGCCTTGACCTATATGAGTTGGAGGTATCTCCTCCATCCCTGTGACATTGCTGTGTGTGATGCAAGGCCCTTCCTAACCCTGCAACTGACCCCCTGCCTTTATCTGAGCCATTTGCAAGGACATGCTGCCGAGGCAATGGTAGCCAGAGAGTGATTGAAACACCTGCATGAGCAAATGTTCAATGAGACAACAAAAAAATAATTGGAAATAGTGCTTTCGACTTCATCTGGCTGCAGTTTAGGGCATCCCAAGTTATCAGATGTGTCTGCAGTGAGCCTCTGTAGCTATACAAGTACCTGGACGTAATTAATTATCAGCAAGTGTAATAACAGTAATGGAAATAGCATCCTAGGTTCAAATCTGCCTGCCTCTCCTCCATTTATTTTTCCAGGTGAGTCTCTTGCTGATCCACCTCAGTCCACTGGGTAGATCTTCCTGCAGAAGAAGACTTTTTTTTTTGCCTAGAAGTAAGTTGCATAGATTTTTGTTTAGAGTTTTTTGCATTAAAGGCAACCATTTCAAATATGTACAGATCACACGGGTGTTTTTTAGTCAAAACAAGCACAGTAACCACAGGAGGTGCCAGACTGGAACAACCTCTTCTCCACTAACCTAATCCAAAGGGGAAAAAAAAAAGATATTTTACAGAGATAGAATGAATTCCTTTGTATCTACATGTGATACGAGGAGAGAGAAAAATCTGGCGGTGGATAGCAGGCATCCCCTTTCCTTTTAGAGGAAAGTTGCTCTCCCTCCAAGAAACCTTAGTGTCAGAGGTGGGGAGTTATTTCAGGCCAGACCTGCTGGGTCCCACTCCGGAGCTCCTGTCATCGGAGACAATGAGTGCCTGCAACTGCTGATTCTTAGAAGCTGCTTTGGTATCCCTTTCTGGGTGAACCTCGCTGTTTCCAGTGAGTCAGCCCAGGGGCTTCAGTTTCAGTTGGCCAGGCTGAGTACTACCCTCGCTCCCTAATTATCTCACATGAGCATCATCTTATATTTGTCTGAGTCACTGGGGTGTTTCAAGAGCTCCCATCCCAATCCCATGTTGAGACCCCACTTCGGTAGGGCAGCGGGTCCTGCCTGCCCCAAGCCAGAACCATTTTGGGGAGGGCAGTATTTCTGGGGATGCCTCACTGCTCCCCCCACAGGGGGCACAAACCCCCTCCAGTAGCTGATGTTTCATGGCCGCTTTCTCCCACTCACCGCCACCCTCGCCGTTCCCAGAGACCCACATGAGAGCAGTAATAGCACTGTTGGGGTATACAAAGTGAAAGATGACTCACTGCTAAGCCTTTGCTCCCACCTTCGGGAGGCAAACAGATAGGGAGTAATCTCCTGGGGAAGGGGGGTGGAATTTAAGTCAGACTGATTTTTTTTTCTGAAAACCTTTCATTTAGTCTAAACAACCAGCTTGGGATGTTGGCACTTGCATTTTAAATTAAGCATGCTTTTTTGGGCACGATTCTGCCAGAATAGCAATGGCTGGAGCCAGGTTCTGGTCAGCAGAGTGGAAACAGCCCTGGATCTCTGCAATAAAATGGAATGCCAGTCCTTGAGCTTCAGTAATTGTCCTGGCTAATGGGTAGCATGGGAGGTGAGAACTAGGGAAGGGTGCTAGTTTGCAAGTGAGCTACATGGTCTGCATGAGGCCACTTCAAAAAGTTGGGACACTGGAAGTGATTTCTGCCATGCTTGGAGGGTTTTGAGGGTGGTTCTCATCATCTGGGCTTCTCTTCTCCCTGCCACTACCATGCGGCCTCCAGCTACCAAACATGCTGGCCCCCCGTGACTTACCACTCTCTGCCCACCAGTTTCCAGCACCAGGATTGATTCTATGATGCTTTTGCAAGACCACCTGATGGGGGCAAGAGCCTCATAAGCTCTTAAGCCCAGAGGGTGGATGGAACTCCCTTACAGGTGGCAGCATCTCTGCATCCCAAACCCAGCTGCCCCAGGCACTGGGACTCCCACAGCTGTGGGGTGGGAGCTGGAGGTACAGGAGGCTTTAAGACCCACTCAGATCAAACACAGTGGGCTGTGGAGTGTCAGCACTTCACTTGGTTCAACCCGGCTGAGCTCTACCTGGCTTCAGCGTTCGATGTCTGCCTGGGAAGACACTGCTGCCATGTGCTTACCCAAACAGCGGCTGCTTTCCCACTTGCTTCTTGTCTGGCTTGGCCACAGCACAGGCTGTGGGGAACCAACCTCCCAGTCACAGTCATTTTTTTATAACATGAGCTGCTCCAGGGCTCTCTGACAGACAGCCCCCTCTCTCAAAGGCTATTTCTGAACTCTGCTGCCATGCTGCCATTTGTGACTTTGTCAGGAAGGTAAAGCAAAGCATGCAAGCCAGGATCCCACAGATGGAGAGGGTGCTGCGATGAAACTGGGGGACCCACTGCCCTGAGGAGGTTTTCCTGCATGAAAGCACTGGTGTGTTGAACGTTGCTGTGCCCTGGCAAGTGCCCAAGCAGGGTGCAGTGCTGAGCCCATGTCTCTGCTGGGCTGCCCAGAGGATACGCTCTCTGGCATTCAGATATAGTCAAATAGCACAGTTTGGAGCACAGGTTACAAAGGCATAATGTGGTAGTCAAGGGGAAAGGCACCGCACCAGAACTCCCACTAGCCTGGGCAATGAAGTTTTCTCCTGCTTCTGCACCAGCCATCAGGTGTTGTCAAAAAGGGAATTTGTATTAGCACATGTGGAGGATATTATAGGCTAAAATTGACTTTAGAGGGCAGCTTATGTCTAAAATGGACTTGCTGACAGCTTGGTTGTTCTTGCTGATTTGGAGCTAATAATAAAAGAAATCCAGATGAATCACTGCTTGAGCCATTTTGCATTGACTTTTTCCCCCTATTGCTTCACCCAACCCATCACAGGTTTTGCCATCCCATCTTCCCAAAGGCTTCTCAGTCCTATTTTACTGTGAATGAGACAGGCTCAGGTTTTGAAGGAGTCACCCACATCACAAGCAAGTGCTGCCTCTCCTCTCAGATTTATTTTGAGTAACTATAAACTGGAAATACCAGGCTGTCTTGGGTCAAGGCATCTCCATCTAAAAGCTGGGACCAACTAACAGCATATGACATAGTTGGCAGGACAGAGAGTGTCTTCTGCTGCAGAGCTGCATGAGATTTCTCTGGACCAGGGAGGAAGATTTAGTTGGAAAGTGAGTGCAGGGAGGAGGGAACAAATCCTTCCTATGAATTTATTCTCTTCATTTGATCTTGGCTTTGGGAAGGGAACAGTAACATCATCAGGCTGCCTGGGCTGGTGGCAGGGTTCACTGCCACATCTCAGCTGTAAGGGAGTATGGCTGCAAAAAAGGTTGTTTTCTAACAGAGATCTTTGCTGCCCATGGCTGTGCCCCCATCCATGCCCTGCAGAGGAGCCCCTCACAGCAATAGCACCACTCCCCACTGACTCCCACATGCTCTTTTTGTAGGGTGTAAATACTCACCGCCACCCCCACTGACACTCCTACATGTTCCCATTTCACCTCAGGGGCTGAAACGAAAAGAGAGACTATGGGTCTGAGGTGCCAGCAAGAGCATCAGGCATATGGGAAGCCTCAGACACAGGTTTTGAGTGGACAAAGGGGGACTTTCTACACACTGTGGCCAAAGAATTGTACCCAGCTGCTCCTAGAGTAAGCACCTGATGTTGGGGTGAGCAACCAGGTCCCAAGGAACAAGTGTCATCTTACATTGATTCAAACTATACAAATCATCTGTGTCAATAGCTGAACTGTCCCACTGAATAATTGCTTCTTGCCCTCCAAACACCACTCCAGTACAGACGGGCTTAATTCCACTTTCTAGACGTTAAATCTTGTAAGGCACTTGGTCGCTGTGCACCATCAGGACTCTTCTCGCAACCACCGTCTTGGTTGCAACCAAGTCTCTCTCAACCTTTTTTTCAGATAAATAGAGTGAACTTCCTTGCTCTCCAGTAGAAAGGCAAGTTTCAGGCAGGTCAGATCATACCTGCTCCTCTTTTCTGCTTCTTCCCCCAGCTCCCTTTCATCCCTGATGTATTTATTAGTGAAAATGTGTCCCATTGTATTTTATCAGGCTTGCAAAAGGCTTCATGTGGGGTGTTAATCAGCCAGTTGTTGTGCTCACCATGCGCAACACCTTCCTAATGCTCAGCACTAGGCTTTCCCTACCTAACCTCACTCTGCAAGTGATTTAATGATATTATCTCATCCACATCAGAATCCCGTCATGAGCTTCTCCTAACACAATCCCAGAGACACCTGACTTCATTACATTAGTCTCTTTAGTTATTGATCTGCTTAGAGATAAGTTGCAAAATTGCTCATTGGTGCTAGAAGTGCCTTAATTTAAAAACCTGAGGGATCCACACATTTAGGAGGGGACCAGACACCAATCTTTGATGATGTGTATTTGTGAAACTAATTATATTTCTAGTACTGTATGTGAGTGGAGAGGCCCCACCACCACTGAGGCATTTCATAGAGAATAATTTAGACCCTTTTCCTCACATAAGAGACTGTTATAGATATTGCCAGATGTTAAGTCTTTAATTCACTAAAGTTATACAAATTAGCTGTGTGTGCTCTGTTTGGCCTAAATTCAAATGAAACTCTGCCTAAAATGTTCATCTGGCGGGCAGAGCTGAGCCTGAGCTTCCCACAACTCCCAATCCACAGAGTGCTCCCTGACTCCAGTACCAATGTGAGGCACAACAACTGAGCTGGTGTTGTGATGGAGGTACAAATTGCTTTGGAAATAAAATGCTATAGAAGTGATTCCTTACTGATTGAGTTGCAGCAATTACTTCAGTTGGAAAGCCCAAAGCCCAAAGTTAAGAGCCTAAAGCCAGAACTGAATGAATGGGGGAATTTCACTCGGCAGCTTAGAGCAGTCTCTGCAAAATTACCCAAACCTAAGAGGCTTGAGCATGGCCCTCACTGTGGATCCTCATCTCTGGCTCACCCAGTGTGAGAGGTCTCCAGAGGGGTTCATGGCACATCGCATTTCCCCATCCTCTCACAGCTGAGCATCACCAGGCTGGCAGCTGAGCCAAGGTGAACCCTTGTTTCAGCACGCTATCACTCTGACCTTGAGTTTAATACATTTTCTCGGCACTTTCCAAGCTGTCCCAATGCATCCCGAAGCTCTGAGCACTCCCTCTGCTGGCAATAGCATAGTTTCATAACCCCCATTAGGGCCTCATCCCTTGGGAGGAGACGCCGGCTGGGGTAATGGCTGTCCCCAGCAGCAGAATGGCTGGTCAAAGCTGTATCACGGCCAAGGAGGAGGGCTGTGATCCCATGAAATGCCTTGTGTGATGTGTGGGAGTGAGAATTTGAACACAAGCCCCGTAGCAATGCTGGGTGGGGAGATGTCTCAGCTTTGAAACAGTAATGTTTCCATTCAGGACATATATCTGAGCTCTTCAGTACTTCAGTGCCAGGGTGAGCCAGAAGAGCCCAGGGTGTTGTTGCACAGCATGGGTTCTTTGCAGCAGGAGGTTACTGTAGACCTAAACCTTGATCTGCTCAAAAGGTGATTTTTGACTTGAAAACACAGGCCCATGTGGCCCCAAACAGGCCATAGGTACCTGCTACATCAGAGGAAATATCAGGTAAGTTAAGTTTCCCCAGAGCATACAGAGAAGAGGTACACTTCAGGGTAACAAGTGAACCCGTGGTGAGGGTGCCCTGGGGTGTGATAGCCAGGCTGGCAGTCCCAGCTTCAAGAGTGCAGAGATTCAGAACGGCAACCTAAATCTTCCTTGAAGAAATACCACCTTTTAATAAAGAGTAGAGCAAGAGCAGCACCAGCTGCAGCAGCAGCAACCCAACTCATCTTCACTGCAGGTCACTGGCCATGCCTTCACTGCAGGTCACAGGCATCATCACTGGGAGCTGCCTGTGAGTCAATGGACAGTTTGCTCTCATTGCTCTGGCCATCTCCCTGCTGCCCCAGCTCTGTTGGTCCCATGGCCTTGGTGCAAAGTCTAACTCCAGCGTCACATCTTCAGTCAGTTTTTCTCCAACATCTTGCACGGTCTGTATTTACCAGTCTTTCTCCCTTATTTTTGCAGGTCCCTGGTGGCTGTGCCACCGTGCCCTGCCCTAGACGGTGCTGCCAGCTGTGGGTTGACCTGTGCTCCATCCCCTGGCAGCAGCTGGGACTGCAAGAGAAGGGAATGCCATCGCAGGAATCTGGTTTTAACAGATTCCCAACATTTTTGTGTTTTCCTATATTGGTGACAGAGCCACAGATAATTGCTTTGCTCTGAACAGATATGTGAAACCTCAGGATCTTTTCCAGGTTGTGAGGACTATGAAGCCCAACAGAAGAGGATGAATTCCTCAGGAAAGGTTCCAGAAACTAAAACCACACACAGACTAAAGAAAGAAATCAGAATGTAAAAGCCTTTTTTGGAGATGAAGGTGGCAGTGATGTGAGGTCAGCAAGGTCCAATGCAAATGGCTTGAAAGTTGCTCCCAGTCCTGTGTTCCTAAATGGGATGCATGCCAAAATGGGGCAGTCAAAGCAACAACTCCATGGGGTGAAGAAGTGCAAGCATCCTGAGAATGATATCCGGGCTCTGTAGTCAAAATCATAAAGGAAAAATGGGCATTATGTCAGTGTTCATTGCTGCTTGACGTTCTTGAGGTAAGGTCAGGGATCTTGCAGGAGCAAAGGAGCTGCTGCTGGAGGAGTGCTTACCAAGAGGGACTTCCATCTTTGGTGGTCCTCCCACATGCTTGGCATATGCCAGGCTGAGCCAGGTGCTCCCTCCTGACCCTGGATGCATGAGCTGAAGGGTGTCCTTGGCCCCTTCCTGTCACTGTTTCCACTGCAGAGAAGCACTCATGGTTTGGTCAGTGAAAATGCACATGGATGCACAGGGATGCACACTGGACACTTGCTTTGTAACATCTGCTTTGTCTGCATTTAATCAGAATTTTATGGGGTCAGTTTTTTCATCATTTGGGATTGAAATTCATTATTTCAGGACAAGGTGTCAGCATTTGGAAAAAAGTGGCCAGGTTTAGGTTACAGACATACTGAAAAAGCAACTTCAGAAGTGGGAGAGGAGCACGCTGTGGTTTGCAACCTCGGTGTGCTTTTACTAGGTCTCGGTCTGCTTCATTGTGATTTCTTTCTTTTGTCACTGGAATCAGTGTAAGCCCAGGGGCTAAGACACCATTCATTTGGGATAAGTTTTAAAAATCCCCACAAATAGGTAGGAAAAGCTTGAGACTTGGGTGTGCAAGATCTGCTGGCAGGCATGTCTGCAGAACCAGGACCCTACTGGATCCCAACCTCTGAAGTGGAGGAGGTTTCTGATAAGGGGAAAAAAGGGTAGATTTTTTTCCATTGAAACTTCCACAGAATGGTTTATTGTCAGAGTAGGGTGGGTGGTGTCATTTATATTTGATTTCCCATTTTCTGATTAGAAAAGAGGAAGCTGCATTATTTTCTGACAAAAAGTTACGTTTCAGAAGTTGGCAGTTATGTAAAACACCCCCACTGCCAAATACCAGCATTACAAAGCCCAACGACAACAACCTGGAAATCAAAAGCCAAATTTATTTCTCTTATCCATTTGCTTCCAAAATCTGAACACATTCATGGAAAATTTCAGTGTGAGCAAACATACACATCCTGGAGATGCTGGCAATCCTGGCACTTACCAGGCAGGAAAAAAAAAAAGCCATATTTTGACTGTCTCTTTCAACAACAGAAAGGAGGCTGAAGGAGCTCAAATGATTTGTCCACCTTTTGTTGACAGTCCTGAAGCCAACTGGGGATGGAGGGAAAGGATTGAGGCTCAGATCATTTCCTTGTGCTCTCTTATGGGTTTGCTTCACTTCCTCTTATTGTCCTGGATCTGATCCTACCTGCTCTGCCCAACAGGACTGGGAGGGACAGGGGAGGGGGAAGGGAGGGCATGTGAGAGCCAGCCTGGCATTGGGCTCGGAAAAAAAACAGCCTCCTTCCTCCCCATGGCATGCAGGAATAATTCACCCAGGGACAATGTGCTGGCAGTGACTTTCCAGATCAATTTATAGCCTGACCTAAAGCTTTCTTCCTGCCCGGAATGAAAGGAGAAGGAAGAATGGCTAATTTTTGTTCAAAATAGGTGTCTTTGGTGAGGTTGGTCTACATCAGAGTGAATTTGAGGTCTTAACACTGAATCTGCTCAGTGCATGCTTTCCAACTCAAGTCATCACTGCAAGCCAGTTATTAAGGAATCACCCTGCAGACAAGGAGAGAGGCTGTAAGCAGGTTTAAAATTTCCTAAAAAGCTGATAAGATTGTTAAAAAGAAATAAAGCCCAGGGTATAGTCTGACTGTTTCTTAAAGTAAATCTATGAGTTCCCAGAGTAATAGAAAGCACTCTATCTGTGGTTTCCCGGAAAGGAAACAATACAGTCAGATTAACTCCGGGAAAGTGGCAACCTTCCCTTCCTCTCCAGATAAGCCGGAGCAGCACAGCCCATCCAGCCACCTCGAGGACATGATCTGCCACCCAGTCACCAGGGACTGTAATGGTCAGTGCCCTGCAATTGCTCCCCTCCATTCCCACTCGTGTGTGCATCACTCCCCTTTCCTCAAATCTGGAGCAGTGCCCTTTTGGGTAAGGGTTCATGCACACGGCAAACAGGGGCAACTTTGGTCCTTTCTTTTCTAGGCAGTGTTAACAACTCAGCAGCTCAAAGAATTTTTCTTGCAATCCCCTCTGCGGCTCAGCTTTCTATTCTCTATTCAAGCAGCATGAATGAACTGAAGCCTCTATTTGCATTCTTTTCAAATTGCCCTCCACCGCTTGCATGAGACCTCTGGAAGTTTGTCGAAAGAGTAGCAGAGCCAAGATATTTTAGCCAGGCATGATGCCCCACCACAACTGCAAAAATCACTTCAAAGCAACTGCTGAGTCAGAGTAAAGGGGACTGAATGAGTTTGCTTCCCAAAGACCACAGTGCAAACCCCAGAAAGAGGAGGAGCAGGAAGGCACGTCAATGGATGCAGCATTCCCTGTCCTTGAGTCACTTCTCCTGCAGGAATTCATAAGATGTGGCATCTCCCAAGCACATCTGAGAGAAGCATATGACCTGGACAAGGACACAGGGCTTTGAGGGAGGCTTTATAAAGAAATCCCATCCTGGATTACTGGTAAGGACTCTGCTTAAGGCACCCATTCTAGAGTTTGGGGGGAGTAGGGGGCTAAAGATGCCTGCCCTGCCACAACAGAGGGTCAGCAAGCCAGCAGCATCATGTTTGCAAGCCAAGAAGCCACCTGCTCCAGTGTGGAAAGTGCATAGGGTTGCTTCCAGGCTTCCTTCCCTGAGGTCCCAGATAAAGAGGGAAAAGTACCTTTGTTCTTCTTTGCCTTCACCTTACTGCAGCTTTGAAAAAGGGAAGAGCTGCCCATTTATGTTATTTTCATTTTTGGAAAGCAAAGTGTAGACATTTTTTTATTTTGAGGCTTTCTACAGTTTTAAAACTGATGCAGTATTTTCCTCTGCACCTACTGGAGAGCAGTGTAGCTCACTGTATGCCATTTGTCTCCAGGACAGCTCATGCTTTGGGGAGGAAAGTCCTTCCCTGACCTTGGTGGTCACCACTCCCTCCTTTTCTTCTCTTCTTCATCTAGGTACTTTCTGATTCTTTTTTCCAAGAGACACAAGGGTAGGGGAATGGTGGGGAATGTCCATCATGGTCTCCTTGTGCTCCTCATCCTCTCCTCTGCTCCAGACCCAGGTAATCACCAGCTGGGCCCACACTGTGTCCAGACCCCTATCTCACCTATCATCCAAATCTGCCAAGAAATCATCATACTGCAACACGAGCTGGGTAAGAGAGGATGCTCCTGCCCCATTTTAAGATTTCAAAACAATTCCCACTTTGTGTTTGCTGAAACCTTCTGGAGTCTTTCAGCAGAAGGAAAAGTGTCCACCCTAGGGTAGCCCAGAGCCTGGTGGATAGCATGTGAACTTCGGTAATTGCACGCAGAGGAGGAAGAACAGGCACCTGAACCTTCTGTGTCCCTTCATCCCTTCAAATCCTGCCTTGCTAAAACCAGTCTGGTCCTGCAGGCAGTGCTGATCTTGATGAATCAACATTTTCCAGCAGAAAAAGTGACATTTACAATTTCCCAACCAGTTCTAATTGAGAGCATTCAGAAAAAGCAAACAAACAAAAGATCAGACCAAACAATGGCAGAGGACAGGAAATGAGCTGGGCATCTCCGAAGAGCTGTCCTCACCTGAACATCACTGCCAGGGCAGCAATGCCAGCAGATAATCAGGTCTGGGTCAGATGCAAGAACCACCATGGTTGTGTGAGCTTGTTCTTGCTGCAAATGACTGCTGTGTCCTTCAGCTCTGAACACATGTAGGTTCTCTCTGCAATGCAAGATGCATCTCTGACGATTTCTAGACTGCTCTGGTTTGCACCTGTCCTTGGTATGACCCATGTGCCCCCTTCCTAGAGAAGCCAGTGGAATCTCCACAGACTTGGATATACCCCTTTTCTTTTATCTGTTTCCATCACCACTGTGCAGCACTTGGAGAAGTGCTAGCACCAGTCCGGCAGTCAAGCACTCAAGGCTCCTCTTACACCACCTCTTTCTCTTCCAGTATTCATACTTCAACCTTTCTCATCAGCAGACCTATACAATTTTGCTAGATAGATACAGATGGAAGCCTCAGATCTGCACTAGGAAGTCTCAGTCTTGTTTCAGAAGAGCTTCTACCCACTCGCTTTCCATGGAACCCTAACTCTGAGTGCAGGATCTCAATCCTAGGTGATGGAGGACAAGTCTGTGTGACTCCAGTAAGTCTTGGGTTTTTAGGAACACATCTCTTGAATATACCTTCCCTCCAGAACATGTTTGGGAGCAGGGTAGCATCTCCATGGGGTGGGTGGATGGATGGATAGTTGGGATTGCTGGAACTTTGCTGCATGCCTAAATATATTTGTGGCCTTCTCAGGGGCAATAGCTCTGCCATTTTTACTGTAGAAACACCTGTCCTGATCTCATGGGGCATCAGGACAGGTAGGAGAATTGCTTCTAGTGAGTCCCCTTTAGAAACAACTGGAGCTATACACTGTGAGGTTTGGTGGGTGCCAAGTAGCTCAGAAACAGCAAACACCTTGCCATGCTTTCATAACCATAAGATTTTGACCTGAGGCTGCTTGTCACAGCTGAAAGCTCTGCTGCTGGGAATATTCATTGGGGCCCAGAGGAAAGGGCGATTGAGAGGGACGGAAGGATGGCCAGGAGGAACAGGACTGACTGAGCAACACTGGTGTGGCACCTGCAGGAGGAGGCCCCTGTCTTGGGCTCTTGGATGCATCAAGGGAACCTGTATAGAAGGTCACAACAGGGAATCAAAAGTGCTTTCTGATTTCTGTTTTTATGTCTGTATCTTCTTTTCAGCAGCTCCTTCAGCTGCTCTTCCAGCGTTTCAGTTTGTAGTGGCTGGTCCAGTTTTGTGCTCA
This sequence comes from Manacus candei, assembly GCF_025592945.1. Taxonomy (NCBI): domain Eukaryota; kingdom Metazoa; phylum Chordata; class Aves; order Passeriformes; family Pipridae; genus Manacus; species Manacus candei. Next base: position 4,857,495 of record NW_026138108.1, read on the forward strand.
TGATAGGAGCAGGAGTAATACATCCTGGCAGGGATGAGATGGCAGCTTCCATCTGTGTAGTTCCACCAGAGGCAGTCAGAACTGGTTTGGGAAAAGAGGCTGTTAAAACCACAGCCTCCTCTCAGACAAGCTTTCAAAATCTGCTACCAGCAAAGTGCAGCCCTGGCCACTGCTGTCACCTCTGCCAGGCTGAGCCCATCCCACAGGGACCTCCTGCATGTCTTTCACTAGACTGGCATGGGAGTCCCTCGGCAGAGGGAACACACTCCTTCCCTACACTCTGTGCCACTCTAGCTAGCTGGCATTGCTGTGGCAGGTTTTCCTCCCAGAAAGTGGTGATTGTGGGGCCAGATACTTGAAAAACATTTGCAGCAATAGGAGCAGGAATACTGCCCAATATGTGGCCAACAGACTCAAAACTTCACTCAAAATTCCTTTTGGATTGAATCCGCTTTCAGTACATGGTTTGTCATATACTTACGAACGATAAGCACATCCCACAGCTGGGACTCTGCCTGGGCCTTCCACAAGCAGAACGGGGAACTGGATACATTTTCTGAATTGGCCATGGTGGTCATCCATGGTTTTTCGAAGTACAGTTAACAGGTGATTAATTCTTTGCTTAATCTGTACTGTTTCCATTATGTAGCTGAGGAAGTTCAGTCTCCCAGCTGCCTGGCTATACTTGTGCTGTGAGCTGCAGGAAGATGATCAGTATGGCATTGTCCCAGATATTCCCCTGTGATGTTTCCCTAGCGAGGGAAGTCTTGTTCAAACCTCTCTGCCTTCTCCTCTTTGTCCCAAGCACTGGGGGTACCAGATGCTTGGCGCACCTACTCCGATGCTGCGTAATATCCCTCCTCCCTCATTCCCATGGAGTTCATTTCACACAAACACAGGATATTCTGAGTTGGAATGGTCTCACAAGGATCATCAAGTCCAACTCTTAAGTGAATGGCCCATACAGGAATCCAACCCACGACCATGGTGTTATTTGCACCATGCTCTAACCCCCAGAGCTAACCTCAGGGTTGTATGGCAGAGGGATAGCGTGAAGCGATGCCTGGCTCCAGGACCTTGTAAAACTGCCTTACCCAAGCGTGGACACTGACACCCTAAAGGAGACGCCAGTGGCCCCCTCCCCATGACACAGACACATGAACCAGCACAGTCCTTCCAATAGATCACAACATTTATTCAATTGCTTTGAAGGTGCAGTAGCATAAGTGCGTGTTTCTACCTGTGGCCTGCGAGCTCCCCACTGCCAGCCTCACCACTAGTTGCAGTAGTTTTCCAGTTGGTAGAGGGAGCATGTGTTGTGGCAGCATTGCTCAACAATCCCTCTCTTCACTTTCTCAAACTCCTCCTGCTGGAAGGGCAGCTCTCCCACCTCACCATGCAAGGGACCGCTCACTGCCAGGGAAGAAAAAGAGAAGCTGAGGGACATCACACAGCATCAGGCCTCACTGCTGAGCCCTGCAGACCCCCCCTTAGCAGACACCAGATTGTTAAGCTTAAGGAAGGACATTGCAAAGGTTTCCCCAGGTTGATGATGGTTGGAGCACCTTCAGGTCCCTGTTTCCTCTTCCAAAATAATCCTGTGGTGTTCAGAATGTGCCAAGATGAATGGATATCAGCAGAGTGAAGGACAAAGGAACACAAGGGCTTTATTGAGGAAGGTGTTTGGAGAAGAAGAGAAAGTCTGCATCTTCCCTGGGGTGAGCAGCTAGTAAATAAGATGATAAAATGGGATGATCTGCTCTACAGGGATGAATTGTTTGGGACTGCAGCCCCCCTTGGGATTGTCCATAGAATTGCTGTGACAGTCCAGTCCTGAACCTGGGTGAATTTCCCAGTTGTTCCTGAACAGCCTGCTCCAGTCGGCTGCCTGGATATAGCCCCAAGCCAATGGCAAAAGCATTTGTGTGTGTCCCTGTTCACAGCTGGGGGTAAGTTTTAGAAGCAATGATAAATTAGGGTATTTGGACACAGATAAAACTCAACAGAATGTCTTATTTACTGGAGAGAACTTGAAAACGTGTGCACAGATCTGTTCAGGTTTTAGTTGCACAATGAAAATATGAAAAATGGCAAATAAATCACTGATTTTTTTCCTGCAGGAAGAAAAGAGCCCCTAACAACAAAGAGAAAATGCCTGGAAAGCAAGAATGAGATGTGGTTTCTAGGGCAATATGAAAGTACAGCACAGGATGCAAAATCCCCAAGCCCCCAAAGCGTGATACAATGAACAAGGCACAAGAGGAACATGAAATCATTATGCTAGTGTGCTAGGAGGGGAATTTAGAGAAGATTTGGTCCAGCATTAAGCAGAAGAGGAAATAGCTAGTCAATGTTTTGTAATTTACTTGTTTTCATCCTTCAAACCAGCTGTGAGTAGATTGTAAACACAACCAGTTTGTGTGACAAAGAGGTGGTGGCTCAGGCAAAAGTCCTGGAAAAAGAGGTAGAAAGTCCTCAAATACTTGCAATCTGTTTAGCCTGATCAAATTCTCTGTACAGTATTTAGGGAATTTGGCCAATGAAATTTCTAACCCCTTTGTGATGGTCTTCAGAAATAAATAATCAGAGAACAGAGCAAATAACATCACAACTGGGCACTCTAAACAAATCATGGCAAACCCTCTGCTATGACATTACCTGGTTTCACCTTACAAATACCTCTAAGACTATTTCACAGGATAGTTACATACACAGGAGAAGGAATTGGATACCAATGAAAACAGTATGTGATGAGAAGAGAAATGATGGGAGAGAGGTATTGTAGTGAGGGGAGGTTAAGTAATGGTCCATCTTGAAATGAGAGGGGTGAAATGGATGTGTTTGGCAGGGGTCTCTTCTGCATCTATTCACAGTCTTCATTAGTAGCTTGGAAGACAGAATAAAGATTGTGTTGCCGGGTTTATAGAGGAGCCAGAGCTGAGGAGCCACAGGTACCCATGTCCAGGAGAGATGACCTTTGCATTACAGCTGGACCATTACAGGTCCTGGCCCTATCTAGATACAAACACCATGCTGAAGGCCAGATCTCTGGACTGCCTCATCCCACCTGCATTGCCATACAGACACCACGTGCTCGACCAGGGGCAGTGACCCAGCACTGCTGGGGGTGCTGGCAGGGCTGTCTTGTCCTGAGTCCTTGCTCTTGCACTCATCAATGGCTCAGGAATCCTAAGGAGGGGGAACTAAAGCAGCTCCACCAGCATTTTGCCACCATGAAATAAAAGACATGATAAAATGCCTCTTGAAGGGCAAGATTAGTACTCAAATTTACATTTGAAATTATTGAAACACGGAAAAATGAGTTCAGTAAGCAACAGGAAAGACACTAAAGGTAGGCAGTGAGACTGTGTTGCACATTCAGGACAGGTACTGTGGTAGCAAACCTTCAAGGACTGCTAAGCCACCGAAGGAAGGGCCAAGATATCCCAGGGAGACAGCAGTCACTATCAATGGAAAATGCAGCGCTACTTTGAAAAAGGCAAAGTGCCTGTGTAGACAGGATCAAGGTGTGAAACTTGAAATATTATTCTTCCAGTCTAATCACTCTACGTGGCGCTGTCGAAATCTCAGCTAGGATCCAATGTTCTTCTCCAGGCCCCACCAGTCAGTAAGGATGTGGACAAATGCAGAACAACTTGCATGGTTAGAGATCTAGGAAATATGACCTAAGAAGGTAGTAGGGTTGTGTAGCTGAGGACAGGTTAAAACTAGACATGAGGACAGTTTTTAAATATTTTGAAAAGCAGTCATAAAGAAGAAAGGAGTAGACTCTTCCCCATGTCCGCTACTGAGAAGACAAGAAATAATTTATAGCATGGGATGTTCAGGTTAGATATTGGGAAGAAACACTCAAGAAGAAGGTCAGTTAAACTAGGGAACAGGCAGTTTCAGATGCAGAAGAAGCTTTCTCTCTGGAGGTTTTTATGAACATACTAGGCAAGCATGGGTAAGGAATAGAATGGGGACAACTGATCCTGTCTTGGGGCAGATGGAGGCCTCTTGAGTTCCTTCCACCTTTATATTCTACGAATACGCCCAGGCCAGTGTAATGGCTGCACAAAGAAATAGATGAGTTTGAGCTATCAGGCACAATTCCTTTTGTCTCATAAATCCTCTTTCCCTACCTGCCCTCTCATCTGCCTTTTTAGCTTGAAGAGCTTTTCACTGGCAACGTGATGCTGCTGGTATGCCAAAGGTATTCCTGGCATTCCCCACCAAGGACATTCCTGGTGTCACTGTCAAAGACAGGCAGTTGTTGCATTTCACATCACTTAGTATAGATTGCTTTCACAGTCAGCCTGACTTACCCAGAGGCTGCTCAACATCCCGTCGTGCTTTGGGGTAGTAGAAGAAACCCCGCTCTCCACACACCAGGTAGAGAGCCTCCACCAAGTGGGAGCCACAGAGGTGCTGGTTGGCAGCCCCGTGGCTGGTCCCAGGTCCGGAAAGAGCGAGAAGGGCCAGAAGAGGCAGCGATCGGATCCAGAGAGCCATGGTGAGCAGGGTGAGGCCTAAGGTTAAGAGCCAGAGGAGACACAGGGAGGTCTAGGAGGAAAAATTAGGTTGTAATCAAGATCCTTTGGCATGGAAATGAGACCAAAGCAGGAGATGTACCTTCTAAACATGCACTAGCTTGAGAGGAGAGTTTTCTGCATCAGGCTTTGCAAGTCACAGTAAATGACTAATGGTTATAACCATAAATCCATCTCCATCCACATGTTCACATCACTCTTCATCTCCCTGCCGTTTTGTCTCAAAAGGCCAAATTAGGCTGAAGAACCATCCCACCAAGCCCTATAGCATACATACCCAGGAGAGGGAAGATCAGCAGACACTTTCAGAGGAAAAACCCTCTCTGCCAAATCAGAAGGGTTTGTAATTCATGACGGCCCCAAACCAGCACAATGTGCTCAAAGGCCTGAGGAGACCTCATTTTCTTGGGCCAAGGAGCCAGTTACATCAACTTAAGAAAACAGCTCTGCTAAACAGGTGGAAGCTAAAAGGGAGGCAATCTGACTTACCCAAAGAGGTGGCAGCAAAAGGTGGAGAGACGTTTGCTCTGAGAGATGATGATTGGTAGTAATATCCCCATTCGCTTGTTCCCATATTTATACTCTTTACGTTAGCCCAAGTGACACAAGAGCTATGAGTCCCACCTCCTTGATGACACTCTAGCCAAAATTTTTGCTACTTGTGCAAATTAATTTCCCTCTGCGTAACATCCACAGGTCTTTATGCATGTTAGGACAGAAGCAAGAGTTTGCAGTTTCCATCTCATTTAGTCCAACCTGTTTTCTCTTCCTGAAGCCATCAGTGACCCTTTTAGCAGGAGATAATGATGCTATTACAGCTGCAATGATTACTGATGACACTAATGCTGGTAATAGACACTGTTGGCATTGAGGTGGCTCAACATCTGTTTCTAAAATGTAAAATTAAAAGCAAACATGTTAATCTGTTTGATTTATATTACCTTGGAAAGTGTGCAGCAATGGGACCAAGTTATTGGTGAAATCATGCTACTGTCAGGTGTTAAAAGAAGGAAAACACATTATTGAGCTGAGGCTATCGGTGTCCCCACTCATTGGCCATGCAGTCCACAGCGAAAAACACGTGTCCACAGCTTGGGCAGGGGGAGGAATGACGTTTGCATTTTGCAGGAGACCTTAGATCATCATTTTGGCTCAGCTCAGGGCCAGAGTTTGAGCATTTGAAATTGTATATGTGGAAAAAAAGTGAGCCTTTCCACCTTCTCCTGCTGAAAGGGAGGTCCCCTCTTTCGCTTGCCCCTTCAAATTTATGTTTGGGATTAAGCAGAGCAAAGATTCAGTCTCTGTCATTTGCAGGTGAGAGTTCTCAGCATCTTAGCTCTTCTCTCTGGGGCTGTGCCCAAAATGGTGTCTTTACTACAAAGAAATATTTCTGGCAAAGCCCAGTGAAAACCAGAAAATATCTAATTAGTCCATTCTGGCTGGTAAATTTGCTTTTAATAGGAGATGGTGGTCCAGGAGTGGCCCACTGGCTTTTATGGATCTGATTTTGGCAACAGATCTAGCTCTCTCTTTTTCACAACATTATCCAATTTTGGGGTACCTCTGTGCTCAATTTTTCTGCCACAATACCAAGCTTGTACCTCTTTCTGCTTAAAGGATGTTTTCTTTTGCTTTCTTTTTTTTTTTTCTTTCTTCCTGAGAAGGCCCATTTTAAATGCTGGGGATGAGATCATCCTCAAACTTCCCATTGCTCCAAATTTTGAGACAAATGCTCAGCACAACTGAGTAGGAGACATTTTCATTTGTTTGAACTGTGTTGCTTGTTTACCTTAGAATAAGCCTGATTCTTCATACACAGCATAAATCAGAAGGAAGTTCACTGAAATCAGCACAGTGCCTCAAAACTCGAATCAGAGCTTTGATTTCTTGAGTAGCCAAAGCAATTCCATCCATCAGCATCTAGGAGGTAGGAAGTCCCATATGCCCCTTTGAGTGTGAAGTATCATATGTTTGCTAAATGACTGTGACTGCAAAAAGGCTCATGAGAGGCACTAAATCTCTGATGAGCGCTCAGGGAGGGGACCCATTTGCTCAAATGGATGCAAGACAAGGTTATCAGTTACATCCCCTGCCATGTAGGTCTTTCAGCCTCCTGCTAATAAATCCAAGTTGTGATGCCCAACTACAGTTAATAGCACTTCTGCACAATGTGTAACACTATCTCTCTTCCCCTCAAAAAAGATATTGGATGTACTTGAATGACCTAGAGGTATATCCATGAAGAGGGGCTCAGGTTTCAGCAAGATATAAGTTCAGAGAATTCACTTGGACCTTCTTTTTACTGGGAAAAGATGGGGAATTAGCAGTTACAAAGGATAAAACCTGGCATTTTACCCCACTTGAAGTAGGCTGTCATAGCCAGGAGCAGAAGTCTTGTGTGACTCATGCTTTCTCCAGAGGAGGGACTCTGCAGCTGGCATCTCACACGAAGAGGACAACTTGAAGAATTGCCCTACAGATCCCCTTGGCGATCATTTTCCTGCAGTCATCACACGGTGTGAGGCCCAATGGACCTCAGTCCAGTGATTGCTTTGGAAAGGCTCCAGAGCAGGGTGTTCCCCAGGTTAATCACATGCCGAGATTTGCAATTTAGGGTTTTCCTTCTTGCACTTTTGAATGTTACCTGAGGTCACTTGAAAGCACATTTTATTGACAGAGGGACTTTGTAAGAAGGCTCCTCTATTCACTATTGTCTCCCTTCTAGGCAACTTCCCTGCTGGACTCTTCCCTTTTCCTGAGGCTTACACCAGTGATGTAGCAAAAAAAGCTGTGTTATTTTGTTTTGTAAGTGCCATGCTATCAGTCTGTTACTTCTCTTACTCTTGGTTAACCAAATCCTGGAGTTAGCTTCAAAAAGCTTGTGGCATTTCTGCAGCGTGCCGCAGCAGGGGAAGGGCTGACTGTACCCGAGCGTTGAGGAATTCCTCTTGTCTCCTTGTAGTTTGGGTACAGAAATAAGCCAGAAGATTTATTGCAGGGCAAAAAGATATCATGCTGGCTCAGTCCTCAGCACAGGCCAAATTTTTTTTGCAGAAGTTTTCTACTTTGATTTTTTTCCTCTTCCAAAATACGATCACTTTGATTATTTATTGGAAAATGTATTTTCTTACCATAAATGGTCCTTTGGAATAAGAAAAATGCTAGTAGTGATATAAATGGATATAAAATGGATATAAACTGTGGAAAGTTTTGTCTTAGAGAGAAAGCTCCCATGTCAGCAGTGAAGTGAGAGAGGGGGCCAAGAGGGGAGCCCATTTCTAGATGGAAAAGCTTTTTCTCCTGAAAAATCTCAGCTTATTCTTTCCAGGCTGGGCTTCCCCATGATTTTCATGTGATTAGGCAATGATGAGCCAAGCACTCACCCATTGTTTCAGCTATGCATGCCTCCTGCGACCTCCCCAGATCCTCAGGTCCACATCGGGCTCATTTGGCTGAAGGGTGGGAGCATCCGGGTGGGAGTGGGTTGCTCCTGCCCTTCATGCTAAACCACCTCCAGACGTGACTTGAAGCCACCTCCTTCCCCCACATACCCCCGACCCCAAGTAGTTGCATCAGTGGGAACAAGATTTAGGCAATCCCCAGTGTCATGGAATCAAGTTTTACAGTCTGTTGAGAGCACAATAAAATCTTTACTACTGTAGATGTCTCACATTTTCAAACCCTGTCCTGAAAAAATAACAAGCCCATTACGGGAGAAATAGTTAACTATTACAAGTTTGTGAAAGTTTTAGTGACAGCAAAGGTCAGGAGGCAAGCAAGTTCTCGGAGAGCACCCAGGGACCCCAAAATGCCACCCACATCCCCATTGCTGCTCTGGTACTCAGCAGCCACCACCAGGACTGTTCTTCCCATGCCTGCTATGTGTTGCCCCAAAAGATTAGCAGAGAGCCACACAGCAATGACTGCATGGCTTCTCTTCCCTGAATGGTGAATTCAGTGGGTTGTGAAGCAAACAGCCCCAATTCACAGCTGTGCTGTGCCATCAGCCTGCCAAAGCGTGGCCCCAAGTCACCCTGAGGGATCTGCATTCCCAAGAGCAGCTTTTGGGGGTGACCAGCCCCTGGGCTGGGCATCTCAGTATGGCCACTGGTAGCAGTGGGGGTGTGTAGCTGGGACAATGCATCCAAGTACATGGGCCATTTTAGCTACAGCCTTTCACTCAGCACAGGGAAAAGGGACCAGCAGTTGTGCCCTCCAGGCTTTGTTCCCCTCCCTATGCAGGATGCAGCCACAGCTGGTGACATGGCGGGGAGAGGTGGTTTCCAGATGCTCTGCTCCCATCAGTGTGTCCAAGCACATGTGCAGCAGCAGAGTGCAGCCACCCCATCAGTGGCACTGGTGCAAGATGAAGGGTAGGAAGGTGAACGTGGCGCCAAAGAGGGTGATTAATCCTGGGAATACTTGCAACCAAATCCTGAGATATCTGCAAAGTTATGCGGCAGTGGAGGCAGCCAACATGGCCTCAGGGGGAGAGGAAGCTGCTACAGCAAAGGGTGAGGTTTGGCTTATCTGGAGTCACACAATGAGAGATGCCCTTGCTTCAAACAGGGCATTGTGCAAGCAGACAAGGGGGATGCTCACTGGGATACACGTAATCTCTGCTGCTTCTATAAACTAATCTGGGTGGATGCCTGGGTGCAGGGCATGTGAGATGTCCCCATTGCCCCACCAGCCACCAGGGTCAAGGGAGATGCTCCCGCCAGACTGGATTTCACAATTGTCCAGGCTCTTACAGACTAGGGACATTATCCTGCTGCTTAGAGCAAAAAGGATGGATTCATAATACAAAGGGTGTATCCTGAAGCCCAGTGTAACCAACCAGGTCTGACCCATCAGTTTCCATCACCTTTGGGTTACCTGTGAAGTGCAGAGAGGGTTGTGAGTACAGTCCCACCTCTGGAGATACAGCTCATTGGTAGAAGATGCTTCAGGGAGCAATTCCAAAGAGCCCGTAGCTCTCATCAGAGAACAAGGGAGATTACCAGGTGTGCTGCAGCCTGCTGTGACTCAAACCCTCTGGCTACCCTCTGGCACATCAAGCCTCTTGGCAGGGAAATGATGATCTTTGGCAATCCCAGCTCACCAGACACCACAGAACCTGCAAATGAGTTTGGCTGCACCTTGCTGAAGCCCCCCTGGCCTCTGCAGGCTCAAACCTCTACACAAATACCCAAGCAAACTAGACCAAATTAAATGAAATCTAAAGTAAAGCTCCCGAAATCTTTCCTTGGACAAGCATATGCAAGGTTATAAATAGAGATGGAAAAAACAGCTAAGCTCCTTTTAACCCCACGAAAATATTACCGGACACATATTTTCTGAGAAGGTAAAGAAGGAAATAGCACCTAAGAGCTGTTAATAGTTCCTAGACACAGCTATTAGCAGACGCAGCAGAACAAATTAGTTTGTTTATCAATGATGAGAAGATGAAAACTGTGGCTATTAATGGCCCAAAAGTAATACTTGGCATAGATGGAGAAACATTAGAAGAGGTGATGACACCCTGCTAGAGGACAAGTACTGAGCAACAAAAGTAACAAATAACTTCTACAGAGTGGAGAAGCACTGGAAAAGTAGCCTGATCAGCACCAATCTAAAAATACACATTTTCAGCACTGATACCATGTCTGTCCTTTGTGTCATCAAGTCCCTGGGCACAACCAGAGAGGATCTTGACCCAGTTCTCAAGAAACAACCATGAAAGGGGCTGTTGAGTCCATCAGGGAGTTTTCTCCAGTGTCCACAATTGTAGGCACTAAAATCTCATGGTGCCACTGCCATAGCTTCAATGGAGGTGACATCACAGGTACACCTCGGCCCTGGAAAGCCTTTGGTAGAAGAGAGGAAAGAATGACCTGGTCCTTGGTCACAATGCTGGAAAGCACGGGCAGGCCACCAGAGACCAGCAGGCATAGCAGAAAGTGATGGGTGCTATAACTGAGTGCTGTGAGCAGCTGAGGTGGCAAGCAGACAAGGAGAGAAAGGCAAAAAAATGAAGGAATGGCTGGCTCAGACTGTACGTGTCCCTGCCGTAAAGTGGTCTCATGGATTGAAAATAAATTATTGTGTCACATACTTCTGTGGTTTTTTCCACTGCTCATCTCTGCAGCTGGACATATGCCACAGTTTCCCCAGTGATAAAATTGGGGTCTGCAAATGATACCGTAGGAGGACATTGAGGAGTGACGTAGTCATTCTCGCACCACGCTTTCTGCTGAGTTTAAATGTGAAGCTTTGAGACCCCATTTTCTAGAAGAAACTGTACTTTAAAAAACCCTGTTCTGCTATTAGGGTGCTCTTGGAGATTTTGGCTAGGGCTGCCCTGATACCGCTGCCCTGAAGACCCACTTTTCTCCAGGACATCTGGAGGTGCTGCTTGTTCCTTTAACACTTTAGGTTCCTCCAGCTGGACTGGGACGTGAGACAAGAAATGTGGGTTTTTTCCTCCTTTTCCCTCACTCTCACAGAGTCATCCATGTGGGAGTTGGTGTTTCACCAACCAGCACAGCTCTGTGCCAAAGGACCTTTCCTAGCATGGCATCTGGCAGTGAATAAAACTCAGCTCACTATTGGTTGCTCCCAGGCATCCATCTTCCTGGCATTATAGTCAGCTACACTGGTCATTCCTCACTCCTGGGATTCTCTGCTGGGGCCACGAGGTGCCAAGCACTTGAAGAAGGGCTGCCCCCTTTTGTGCTTGTGGTTGGTCAGGCCCCGCTGTAGAGTGGTCTGGTCTGCCCTGCCAAGGCATATGGGGACTCCCAGGTCTGATATAATTAATTATCTCTGGGTAAGTGGATTGTTTTGAGCACTTAAAGCTACTTTAAGGATTTGGATGCACATCGGTAACTAGTCCGTAGGCTTTCCTACGGGTTCCTAGACAAGGAGGTGTAAATCCTACTGATAAGGCTTGTTAGTGATAGGGGGCTGGGGAGGGGAAGGAGGGGGGCTGTTTGGAGCCAGGCACAGCGATCTCCGGGGGCCGGGAGGGTTAAGCCCACCTCTGCAACCCCCCCCTGCTGCTGGGGGAGCCCCTGGCCGGGGGGAGGCACTGGGGTGCTGCGGGCAGTCAGGGTCAGGCTGATTTACAGCAGCAGAGGAACCGGAGCTGTTAATTCAAAGTTGCCGCTTATCGGTGTTTAGAAAGCAAGCTCCGATCTGTTGGTTAGCGATTTGGCCTTTGCTGTAAATAGAGGGGCCCCGTGCTTTACTTGACATTTTTGTCCTTATTATCTTGTCTCAGCCTCTGAGGGAGGTGGGAGAGTTATTTAAGGCTGACCTTAGTGGAAGGAAAATGAACAACTCCCTTACCCCACCCTGTTTTTCTCTGGTAGTCCTGGATAACAATTGTTGCATTGAAGTATCTGTGCAAGACAATCCTCCACCATCCCTAAAAATATTTTGTAGATCAATTCACCCTGCTGTGCCCAGAGAAAATAATCACAAAGAGATCAAGTAGAACTAATGTCAGGAGTAAAAAAAATGGGGTTTGCATCATTATCCCTCCAAGATGGGCCTTGCACCCATCAGGCACTGGGGTTCATCACTTATCTTGTCCAGTCTTGCATTGTTGTAGTTCAGGTCTAATTCAAATCTATGTATTATGAGTTTGAAAAGCAGTTGCTTCGTCCCAAGCTGAATCTCTGAACATCAAATGTTCACAGAAACACGTGACAGTGGCTGGTTGGAGCTGGAGAGTTTTGTGGATTTGCGGAAATTTAGATTGAGACCCAAACCCTCTGCAGCTCTGGAGTAGAGCATCTCCCCCTCTGGAGGGGATGCACAAGGAATCTTTGAGGGTCCCATCCCTCTTGGGATGAGCATGGGTTTGGGAGGTTTGCTGTGCAGAAGGCAATAAGTGCATGTGCTACAGCTGCTCCTGAGTGATACACACCTTATACAAGATGTTCAGAATGAACTGGTTAAGAGAGATACAAAGAATCCCTCATTCATTTGGAGCACAGCACTTGTTAGACTCAAAAACATCTAATCTCAAAATTCTTATTTTATTGACCTGCCACCACCAACCCTATCAGCTGCACAATGAGAGTACTGCAAGGCTACAGTAGCACCTCTGGGGTGGAGACACATAGGGTTTTTAATCCCTTACCTAATCTTTGCAAACATCTCTATTCAGTTAAAAACAACAACAAAACTAGAACAAAACAAAACAAAAATCACCACCAAAACCAAACCAAAACAAAACAAAACAAACAACCCCCAAACAAACTTCCTGATCAGTTTTCAAGGCATTTCAGATACTTTCTGCTTTCAGCTGTGCCAGAAAAATGTCAAAGATCATCTTTCCCCCTAGAAAACCTAGTATTTTTGCAAACATTGTAATGAACAAGTATTGGAAAACTGAAAACAAACTCCTTGCAGTGGAAAGTGCAGTACCCTTTCTGGTCCCTGGGGAAAAAAACAAGCCTGATTTGAGCCGGATTAGCAGTACGAATGACAGCTCAGGTCAGACGTAGCCTTATCCGAATCAATTCCCCTCTCCGGGGAGGCGGTGCGTGTGTGTGCGCATACCTGCAGCTACAGGATTTGTAAATAATTGAGTTCTTCTGATCCGTACCACCACAGCACAAGAAGAAAGATTTGGTCCTGAGGGGGCTGACAGAGGTTCAAGCCCCAGATCTGCCACTTAGACACTTCTTCCCAAAGCTGTTTAGGCATGTAATTACTTTTCCGGCTCTGTGCCTGGTCTGAGTCTCTGGTTCTCTACCTCCTTTTATCTGTCAGCTTTTTACAGGGACAAGAGCACTCTTCTACCTCCGAAACATGTCATGAAGTTGAATTCATTACAGCTGTAACATTTTAATGAGCACTGTGAAGATACAGGGTATCCTTACAAGTCCTAAATTAGGCAACTCCCTCTCAGAGTACGCTGGGGTGCCTGGGTGCATGGTCCAGATGTGTGTTGGCAATATATTAATCCACCTCTGTCCATGATTCTGGAAAGAATTTTAAGCAGAGGAAGAACAGGGTTTCCATGTAAAAACGAAGCTTGCAGTAGTGACTGGAATTAGTTTCCTTAAACATAACTCTGGAGTAGCACACAAGGAATACACCAGCACCCCTACTTGGCTGGCACCGCTGGAACTGAACAGGAATAGTGAGAAATGCTGGGAGAGAATGCACGTAGTGAAGGCGAGTCCCCTGGAGTTTTACTGTTTAAAAGAGACATCCCAACTACTGTTTCATGCATAATTGTGCAATTGGTAATATCCTGCCAAAGAAAGGCTTAGATCATCTCATCTGCAAAGATGGGAGCATGTTCCACCCCCAAGTAAACATTTTGCCTGAGTGCAAGTTGAAGGTCTTCCACCATAACATTCCCCAAGTTCGATTTTGCACACTGCCCGTAGGCAAGGCAGCTGACTTGAATCTGGACAGAAGAAGGATGCAAGAGCCAAACTCAGGATGCTAGGCCAGAAATATATTTCTTTATTCTCAATATCGTGTCAGCAGCAGCACAATTCCAAAATGAAAAATAATTCTGTTTCATATTTCTTTACACAGAGAGACAGACAGATATCCACCCACGGCAGCAGCAGCAACAACAGCGAGACCGCTCAGCGAGGCACTGCGACACGCACACACCAGAGAGTACGGTGGGGCCTGGCTCTGAGGAAGGCTTCTTTCCTTTCTTCCTCCCTCGCCAGCCCATGCTTCATTTATGGGAGCGTTCAACTCGGGCTGACCCATCACATTGGCTTTGCCCAGTCACTTTTTATAGAGCTTGCAGTCGTGTTTGGTGAGTTCTGGGGAAATGGCATGAAGGTTTCAGTGACCTGCCAAAGGACTTGAGCTCGTGCTTAACTCTAAGCAGCCACATAGTCCTACAAATCTGCTCCACTGTCAGGAAAAGGGAATTCATAACATCTTTTGGTGGAGGGTGTGACTGGGTAGATCCTCAGAGTCTTTTTCTCTGAGCAATCTAAAGGCCAGGCTGGATAGAGCTCGGAGCAACCTGATCTAGTGAAAACTGTCCCTGCCCATGGCAGAGGGGTTGGAACTAAAATGATGTTTAGGGTCCTTTCCAACTCAAACCATTCTATGATTCTATGATCTTGTTCAAGGCAAGTCTACAAATCTAACCAGCCTTGTGCACAATACTTAAGGGATACCTTAAGACAAAATTGAAAGCATGGGAAAAATCCAAGACAACTCAGGAAAAAGCCTGAAAACAGGAATACTGGAGGGTTACAGGAAATCCCAACAATATCAGAGATTACAGCAAGGGCTGTGGGCGCCTCTCCAGCCCACAGGAAGCTGATGGGTGATAGAGACCAAATGTTCCCTGATATGGGAGAGTGGATGAAGAGACTCAGGGATGCACCGCCTCTAATAGTGGGACTGCTATGGGAAGCAGCAATAATCTGTACCAAGGCAACATTTGTGTTTTAAAAGAGTCTATCGAGTGACTTTAAGTAAGTTTGTCTTTAGAAAAGGAATACCATCTAGTGGCCCAAAAAGGCAATAAGGATGTGCAATGGCAGTTAAAGAATCAGAGGAATTTAGAAAAAGAGAAAGAAAAACTACAGAAGTAAAGAGAGATATTAACATATATAGTGCAGCGATTTGCCCTGGAGCAAGGGAGAGCTCGAAAGGGACCTGATCATAGTAAAACGCAAAGTTAAATTAGGCACTTGCAAGAGCAGATTGGGATGCAAAAATTAAAAATAACTGCTGGAGTAGCAGAAAGTGGTGGAGAGAACTAGATCAGGAGTCATCACAGGAATATGATTTCAGGGATGATATTGGCAAACGGGAAAAGAAAGAAAAGTTGAGAATAGCACATATCCCACAAAGACTACAAGTGCTGTCCGGGGGTAGATGGGTACAGCAAATTAAACTGCTGTAGCTGCTAAAATGAAAAAAAAAGTGACCCTAAGGTAGGTAAGCTAAAGCCACTGAAAGAAAGCACAACAGTAGAGAAACTGCTTCATATTTGGAATTATGAGGGGATTAAGTGGTAAATTGATTAGACCATGTGCTCCACTAGCTTTTATCCATTGTATGTCAGGCATTCAATTTTACCATGATGGGCATTTAATCAAATTCCCCAGCAGAATGGTAAGACAAGGACACAATTGGCAGCATTACTACCAGTCCATAAGCTTGAGGAAGATGGAGACTCTTTAGTAAACTGATAGGGAGCTGCTTGAATGTCAGAAGGGCCTGATACTGTGTACCAACCACCCACTCCCAGCGGAGTACAGGTATCTCCATTGTCCCTGGCAGTCCTGAGGCTGAGTCAGGCTCCTTGGACAGCAGATGAATTAGGAGAGCTAGTGGCACAAACGCACCTCCATGATTCACACTATGCTCCCATATGGCAAAATGCAGGGGAAGAAGCAATTTACGGAGTTGCTTTCACATTAAGAGACAAACAATACACTTTAACTTGCATCCCACAGGGCCGAGCACCTGCCCTGCTGCACATGCTTGTGTTAGTAAGTGTTTGACTGATGTATGCGGGGGACAAAGAAAAGAAATTACCTTATGTGATGACACTTGGGGAACTGCAGCTACAGAAGAAGAGGTACAAGAGAGAAGTAGCTGAGTTTTAAAATTAATAGACCAAATAGGATTTAAAGTCAATTTGAATAGGGCACAAACCCAAGTTAAATGCTTGGCTACTGGAACTGGTGAAACAAGAAGATGGATAAATGCTAGAAAGGTTAAGCTTTCTGTGATATAAAGATTCCCACTAATCAATCCCAACTCTGAAGAGTACCGGGAGGATTTAATTTCTTATGGCAGCATATCTATAACTGTGCTAGTATCTTATGGCAGCATATCCATCTTTGCTAGTAGCAGCAGAGCATTAGGGAGATGACAGAAAAAGAATCAGGAATGGAGCTGGAGCAAAGATCTAGACAGTGCTTTATCTGGCATGAAAGAAGATGCTTGAAAAGCTTCTGCACTAAAATTCCCAGTCAAAGGAAAATTATTCATAATAAGAATTTTAACATGAGCTGATACTGTCTAAGCAGTGCTGTTACAGAGAAACAGTGAAGGAAAATGGATTCCAGTAGTGTATGAGTCTTCTCCTCTCCATTGGCTGGACCAAACTTTCCCTGGCCATGAGAAAACCTGGTTAGAGGCACTCTGGACTATGATGGTGTTTGAGGCTTTCCTGCTCAGTAGTGAAGTTGTACCCCAGTCTACTCCTACTCTGCTTTAAGCATGAAGAGAATAAATGGCTATCAGTGTGGATACCCTTTTAAAGGAAACCACAAATAAACCAAAGGTATTGCACACTCATGGGAAAGCTTCATTTGAACAAAGTGGAAGAATAATCCAAGATAGTGCTATCAGTGGAATAAGGGAACAAGTAGTGGGGAAACTAGAGAAAGGATCATGCCAAGGAGCTTACAGGCTATCAGTAGAAGACAAACCTTTCTACACAGTATCTCTCTACAGATAGCTACTATGCTGATAATAGAACAAAATAATGAGTGCATGATAGGGAGAATGGCAATGGCAAGCACATAATGGGACACCTATGAAGAAAAGAGGAGGTTTATTTTAAAAGCTTAGATGGAGACTGGAAATCAAATATATGTAAAGGATGTTAAAGTAATGGGAAGACTAAAAGCAATACTGAGAAATGGATTTTGTTTTCTGCAGCCCCAACAAAGTATCAGCTAAAAAAAGGAAGATGGGACGGATACTGTGGCCAGCTGAATGAGAGCAAACTATCTGAGACTGACATAGTGAGTTACATTAAGGAGTGCAAGGTATTCTGAAAAGAGTGCAAAGAATTTATATTTGCCCCCAAATGAAGCAAGAAACAGAGGACATAAATAAAAATTGTATGAGGTGTGCAATGATGCAAAAGTGGATTACTAAAAGAAAGCTGCTAGCACTACTGCATTGCCTAAACCAAGGACTGTGACAAATACTGCAAAGGGATCACCCAGATAAACTGTCACAAACTAGAGCATCAGTATCTCTTTGTCACAATTAGTATCTTTCCTGGATAGATTGAGGCTCTTCACCTAAAAAGAAATACAACTACTGGAACTGTAACAATGTTGTGGCAGAAAATTGTTTGTAGAATGGGACAGCAGCTGAAACAGGATGAGATAAACAGTGGGGTGGGAGCAGGGAGGTTGAAAATGAAGTAACTCAAGCCTTAATAAGTAACCTGGGGATTAAGCAAGGACTGTATATACCCTACCACCTGCAATCCTCCAGACTGGTAGAAAGAAATGAATCAGACTATTAAAAATATACTAAAGAAAATTGTAGGACAATATCCAAAATGATGGGTTGAAAAGTTAACTGCTCTATTAGTAGCATTAAGGAGCAGTGACAGATTAGGGACTGGTTTATAACTCTACCATATTTTGTTTGGATAGCCTGTCCCGTAGTGGTCCTAAGTCTAAGACCCTGAAATACCACAGCAGGATAAAGAAGAAAACAATGCTTGGATAGAAGAAACAACATGAGAAAAATTGGTAAAATGAGAAAGCAAGGATACAATTCATATATGGCTTATAAAATAAGGGGTCAAGTACTGTATTTGAAATCAGATAAAGACGAGCAAGCCTTAGAGACAAAATGAAAGGGGACCTATAAAGTTACTAATAGGATAAATTCTCTAAGATATTAAATAGATGAGGGCAATAGTAAATACAAACTGGTTCATGTTTCTCAGATGTCCCCCTAAGGGGCCAAAAAATTCTGGAATCTGTCATGAATTTGTCAAGAACACAGACATAGAAAATGTCCCAAAGAGGAACCTCTGGCGCCTGTGCAGCCTGAGCCCCTGCACTCACAGCCCGCCCCAGTGCAACTTCATCTCCCACAAGCAAGGGGGTGTAGCCTGCCTGGTGTTCACCTCCCACCTGGCTCCAGCAGATCTGTTTATATGCTTGCATACTAATGGGGCTGGTTTATCCTGCAAGTTTTGCTTATTTTCTATTTTTGTAGGACAACAGATTTTACTACAGCTCCTCAAACAAGCAACAGCTGACAGAGTCAGGGACCAGCAATGCAAACTCCAAGGCAAGGCGGAGAAGCTGAGGTCTCCTTGAAGTTACAAGGATTTCTAAATTGGCTTTTCACTTCATATTAATAACTTTGGTCTTTTTACAAATTGCATTAATTTCAGATATTTAACAAGGTAGATAATGACCATGAAGTGCTTTGGAGACCTAGAGATGATCACCTTCAGTTCTGGAGGCCAGACCAGAAAGCAAATGCCTCCGCAGGGACTCCCTGCTCTGTCCTGATCAGGAGCCTGGCATTGCTGCAGGGTTTGAAGCATCCTTGCTGCACTCATGGGCAGCAGTCCAGAAGCTGGTGACAACCAAAGGAGAGGAGAAACAGTGACCTGCAGACCAGTAAAGTGGCATTGCTATAACCTGTGCATTAACTATATAGAGTTCATTGTTACATCTTGCCTGTTTGGAGCTTTATTTATTTTTTTTTTTAGTCTGTTTTAATGGAGTTGCCAATAAGATTTTCATGGCTAGATAGCTAACCTATGACCTAGCCTGCCTTAATCTTGCATAGCTTGGTCCAGCTACTTAATCTAATAGTAATAACTGAAGAACCGAAATGAAAAATTGTTATGGCTCTTAAGGGAGCCTTGAGAGTTACAGCTCATGATCTGGATCCACCCAGATTGGGAAATCGTAGCTGAAGCTTTGGAAAAAGTGCTCTAAAACTGCAATAACTGAATGAACTCAGTAGTTTTATTCGTTTACAGGAAAATCCGAGGAGGAGGAACAACTTGAGGAAAAGCAGCTAGCCCTGGTGTTGAGCTGCTGATTTCAGTAATGGCCTTTTAAGCAATTTAGGAGGAGTTTAGGAGCGAGGGTCAAATAAGAAAGGAAGCAGAAAGGGGGGATTGAGGCAGGCGGGAGACTAAATGCTGGCAGTAGCTAAGGAGTTAAAAATTGAGAGAACTGGGGGTTCTGTGTAGGTCTGAAATGGGATAAAGTGTAATGGATTGTAAACTACTATGACTGAGCCACAGTGGAAGTAACACTGGAGAGCAATGTTAGCCATGTTAATAGCCAAAACTTAACTGCTAAGCCTTGCAGTCCTTTAAAGAGGAAATTATAAAAATCATATATCATGGGTAAGGATGGTAAAAGTCTGCACAGAATGTTATAAATGATCACAAACCACTCTGCGTAATTCTCCCCTTCACTGTTCCCCACAGCTGTTTAGCTGCCTCCACACAATCCCAAGCCCAGCTCTGATACTGCACAGCTGCATAACCTTGGGCCAAACTTCTGAGCAAACCGCTAAGTTATGAGACAGCCTGCAAGAAGATAAGAAGGGCAAAAGCAGGGGGAGGAAAAACTGAGAGCTTTGGGTCAGATCAAGCCATTAATATCTACAGTGAAAACTGGATAGAACTGGGTTTGAGCATCCCAACCATATGTTTACCTTCCTCGCAAATGGCCAGCAATAGCATTAGTCACACACCTGAGCTACATCAGGTGATAGTGATATCAGAATAACTAAGAAAAAGACTGTGCTGTGTAATAGACTGGAAAAGCGAAAGCTTGTGAAATTCTCACAAGGACTGGCAAACTCGGGGCACCAGTGGATCCACTCAGTCTGCAATAACCATTAAACTCAGAGGTTGCTGAGGTTGCCCAGGGCCACCAGCACGAATGAACATCAATAGCTGTGATTACTACCTGCTGTGAAGGATGGCAGCTGGGCTCTTCAGCACTGCATGCTGTGGGAGCTTCTAAAAGAGAGCCTGAAGGGTGTGTCCATGCTCTGCTCTGGAGTGGCCAGGGATTGCTCAGTGGTGTTTGTGCTAGGGGGGATACAGGTAGGTCAGAGCTGCTCTGTGCCAGAGAAAACTCCTGGCTTAGATCAGTTTAGAGGTTCAAGGAAGCAACAATGCTGATTGCAGCTGGGTGGGGCACAGCCCAGGGGTTTGTGCCTAAGCATCCCCCTGTGCAAGAAGCTGAGGAGGGACTGGGAGCTGAAATTTCAGAACTCACAGAGTTGGTTCAGGTTCTGGAGCAGCTCTGCATTTCACAAATGTATGAGGCTATAAGAGGCGGAAGATGGTGGGGACTGAGGGTCATTCATGAAGTTGCTTTGGGGATAAAAAGAAAGCAAATTAATTTATTCTCTCAAATTGGAAAAAAAAAAACACAAAAGAAACAAACAAACAAAAAACCAAAACGAAAACCCAAAACCAACCAAACAAAAACCCCCAAAAAACCTCAAAATCAATAAACCAACAAAACATGTCTCTCTCTCCTTTTTTTTTCTTTTCTTTTTTTTTTTTTTATAAAGATTTTTTCCTCTTCCTTGCACTCAAAAGCCCACCACACAGCTCTTGACTTCAGCTGTTTAGCTTGGCCATGCTTTCTGTCTCTGCTAAGATTCTTCCAGCAGTCAACAGAAAAGCTACTCAAAAAGCCAGCAAGCCTTGGGTCCATCCCGCTGCCCTCCTCCGAGCTGGCCCTACATACAAAAGTGGAAAGCTGTTGGGGTTGCATGGTGACAGGCAGCAGTGCAAATGTTTGGAGAAGACAGGAATTATCAGATGGGAACTGGGTGAAGGCAGAGTGGGCATGTTTGGGGCTGAGAGGGAAGAAGGGACGGAAATAGCTCAGTTCTTGTATTAACTGATAACATTGAGCGCATTAATCAGCGAGTGAAGCTCGTCCCTTACGCTCTCCAGGGAGTGACAGATCATCTGAGGGCTGTCCAGGAGCTCGATGCTGTGGGTGTAGGGCTCGTATTTCACCGAGAAGGGCCGCTTGATGTGCGCTGCATAGCTCCTGCAAGAGAAGGGTGCAGACAGCTGGGTACAAGAGATGGATCCTGAGTCTCCCTCCTACCCACCACCAATTACCCAGGAAGATCACAACAGGTTAATGCCTTCTTTAGGCAGAGTTTCCAAGTTAGCACAAAAACTCTGGTTTCCCACCTTCCCAGCTCCACAGGACTATAGCAGTAGTTGAAATCCTTTCTGTTCATCAAGGAAAACCATGATTGTGCCTGTGAGTTTCTGTGGGCTGAATACATGTGCTTGTACCAAACTAGAGGGTACACTGAAGTGGTCACCTCCACATCCATTGCCAGGCATCCTCTGCTTCAATTTCTTTTTCAAAAAATGCCAAGGAGATTTAGTAGCTAATTGCATGGAAAGCCCATGGTATTATAGCATTATATTACTAAATCCTTTCTGACATTCATTTATTGACTAATCTCTACTTGGGGAGGGGGAAACTAGCTGTGTGCCATCTTAAGGATAGATTTGACAGGCAGTGCCTCGGACCTGAGCTAGAGGATGAGAATAGCATCACCAGAGACTTGTGCTTGAGCAAAGCTGCACTACCATACAAAAAGCTAATTGCAGCCTAGATCTCAGTGATGAACTTGACTTCACCTGATATCTCTCAAGAGCAAGACCTTGTTGGTACTTTTCTAATGGAGAATTACGTGGTCAAGTGAAAGCAAGTCAAGGATAAGGTTTCCCCAAAGTTGCCCACATTCACTTCCAATGCTAAGATTTGCATACTTGACAAGGTACGTTTTTTTAATTTTGGGGTTATGTAAATATGGAGCTGGGAGTTTATATTTAGGTACTCATGGCTACAATCTCATGCTGGAAAGGCCTGGGAAGATGAGGGAACAAACAGCAATAGCAACAGGCATGATCCTTGCCTCTGCAGAGGCTTCACCCTTTCACTCCTGAATTGCTTAGCTTAGGCTACCCTCTTGTGGCTACCACAGGTCTGCTCTGGCACAGGGCTCGGGAAAGCACAGCCCTTTCCCAGACGGAGGCAGATGTTCCTCTAGCTGGCACTTCGTACTTAGTATGGAATTGCAAGGGGTTGGGGGAAAACACAACAGATAGGGCCAAGGGGCAACAAGGTCCGAGGTGCAGGCTAATGCTGGCAGGGAGCTGCCATTCTTGCAGGAAAACAGCAAAAATGTGCGAATGAAGGGGTTTCCTGCACACTTGCGTTGTCCATCTCCTGAAAGATGTGGTTTATCTCAGTTCTACCAGGTAAGGTCCAGCTCACCTCTCTTCTTAATGCCATCAGCCACAACCATGACTGCTAATGGCTAGAAACTTGCCTTCCAAAGTGAGTGTGATCACTTGACACCTTTTGAAGCATATAAATATGATATAGGTGCTTGGAAGGGCACTGGGGGAGTGTACCCTTTCTGAGAAAAGAGGCTTTTCTTGAGGGATAGCATTGATAGTCAGGTCCATGGTGGCAGCTGCCAGTAATGCAAAAGATACAGATGCTTTAATGTTTTCACCCCAGAGGGAAGCATCTGTGTGGTCTCTGAGCTCTTTAAAGAGGATCGTTTACAGTCACAGTCAAGCTTGCCACAGTCAAGACCCTCTAGCCTAATCTTGGCTGTGTATGTGGTGTATATTTCCTTTTTAAATGCAAGGAAATGACTCATTAGGCAGCAGTTGGTTTTTTTAAAGCAGCCTAGTGTGTGCTTGCTTTGGAGCAGCTGGACCCCAGGTTGTGTGAACAGTGCAAGTGAGGGTAATAAAAGCAGAAGTTAAAATATAGCAGTCCTCTTAATTTACATTAAATACCGCTCTTGAAGGAACTGCAAGGTCATGTACATCATATTTACCTCATTCTGTCTCTTTCCTAAGCTAAGATAAAAATGGTATAGGCAAAGTTTTCCTCTGTCAATCGAATGTTAAAGGACTGAGCTTTTCTCCTGTAGGCAATTCTCAGTATGACCAAGAAAATGCTCTTTTGAAGAGATGACCATGGGTAGAGCTGGCTTTTACCATCCTGTTCACAGTCCCATGGGATGGGGAAACACATTTACATGGGTGAGATGCTGTCTGGTGTTTGCTAATCCTAGGAGGCAAAAGTTCCTTTTTTCCCCCTGGATAAATCTATTCACTCCAAGCAAATCTTTTTTGTTTGTGTATGAGCTACTAATGATGCCTGGGTTTGGTTGTTTTTCTGGGATTGTATTTTCTCCTTCCTGTTTAGGTCTTTTTCCTGGTTGAATAATAAATGGGTAAGTTGCACAGCAGCTGCTCAGAAAGACAACATCTTTCTGCATCCAAAATTCAGAGAATGCCACCATTTTGAGCAGCTCTTCACCACTTTCCTTAAACTTTCACCCACAGAGCAAATTTTGCATAATGCAGAAGCCCATGTTTCAGAAGAACACATGCTGGCAAGATGCTCCCACAAAGGACAGCCAGTACCTGACCTATACCACTTGGCCTTTCTGCAGCAAGGTAGCAGAGGGAGTCCTGGTGGGTGGTTTGGGTCTCCAATTTCTGGACCACCAGCCCTCTGTTATGTTGCTTGGCCTCCTCTGGCAACTGGAGATAGTCTGTAACTGCTGCCTGTGAGAACCAGGCAGACTAGCTAGATCTGTCCCTTCTCTTGCTCCCTCGATCTTATCCCCAAGAATACCTTCCATTCCATCCCACTGCTCCACATGCAAGACCTTGAGTCCAGCAGATTTTGTAGGGGTTCTTTGGACCCCATAGGAACTGGAGAATCACTTAACCTTTAAAGACCTGACAAGAGTTTCCGGAGTACTTCTGAGAACTTGAACTGAAAGTAGCCATACTGTCAACTGCTATCTCAATATATTATATTTTAATTTCCTTCTATTTGGGTCTCTCTCACTGCCCAGTCCTACCTCAATTTACTTTTGGCATCACTGAAGCTTTCAGACACAAAATAAACAGGCTGGTAGTTCTGGTCCTGGTAGGGCTGAACAGCAGCAGCATCTGGGTCAAAATCCCGCACCTCTGGTTCGTCTGACAAGGAGTGCTATGAACACAGCAGAAAAGTGGCAGCATGAAACTAAGGGGATTGGAGGGCACATATGGGGTAAACAAAGGTGGAGAACAGATTGGGTAAAGTCGCTGTAGAGGTGCTGAAACAGATGTTTTGCTCTATAAGTCTAGAGCAGAGAGGCAAATTATGCTGGGACTTACTATGAGCTCCCCGTAGGAAGACAGGAGCCCGGCTCCGTAGGCTTTGACTATTCCGTTCTGTCTGCAGAGCCCAAATTCCACTGTAAACCAGTAAAGCTGTGAAAGGAAAAGGGAAAACTCCTGGAGGATACAGCTTGTCATCTTCATCTCCCTGTCACGTCTGAGCCCTTACATCATGGCCGAGGTCTGTGGCTATTTAAAGGAACACTTTGTCCCCTCTCCATACCCTGCACCCTTTGCTACCAGAGAAAAGTGCTAAACTAAATTGCTGCTACACCAGGACAGATGGAGTCTGCATCCCTGGGCTTGTCCCCTGTGCATCCAGCTGCTGTGTGATGCTGCTGTTTGGTACCCTTGGAGCAGAATAGGTCACCTTGCTGAGGGAGAGCCAAAGGAAGTGGATGTCATTTAATCCCATCCCAAAGAGTTCCAGCAATGCTGCTGTTAGAAATACGATGCTTGGTGATACTACTGGTGCCCGAGAAAATTGGGTTAATGTGCAAGCAAGCTCTGCTGTTAAACTGATCTCTGCTCTGCACAGACATTGTGAAAAGAGCAGGGCTGGGGCAGCTCAGGTGGGGGCTCTGAGCTTGCAAATCTTGGAGCATCAGGCTGAACCTGTCCCCTTGATACCACAGAAGTGCTGCTGGAGGGGTTGGGCTGCCATCCAGCAAAGATGTAAACTTACTGTTGCTAGTTTCTCAATTTCTTCATCAGTGGCTCCCAGAGATGCCAGCCCAATGTCCTAGGAAAAGAAGGGAAGGGGCAAATATCAGATTTGGTCTGCGGGCCTTACACATTTATTTCTCTGTTTTATTGCTTTGAGATAACAGATATTGCTGTCCTGCTGTGCCATGCATCTGATGGGACTTCATTGTGCTCAGACTAAAAACGCTTTGCTGCAGAGTTAGTATTAGAGTTCTCAGTCCATCACTGGAACATCATGTTCAATAAGAACAAGAAGGGTTTAGGTGGCGACACTGGGGTTTGGGATCCCACTTTGTGCCCTGCTCTCTCAGGGGTGAGAAAGTAGATGACCACCTTACCTGAGAGAACTGGGCAAATGTCTTGTCAGCCAGCATCGGGACGTGCCCCAGCAGCTCGTGACAGCAATCCCTGCCGATGTCAGGGCGGAAAGGAGGAAAACACAGTCAGCAGCCGACAGAGTGTGTCCGATGGGGAGAAAGGGTAATTGCTGGCCAGGTGAGAGATGCAGGAGGGGAAGGCCATGGGGGCCAGGCAATACTCACGGCTCAGGGGAGTGCATGGGCGAGGAGGCGTGGCGGATGTACTGCGTGCACTGGAAGACGCGGAAGGCCAGGCTGGCGAGGAAGTCCCGTGCCGACAACAAGCCAGCCACCGGCCGGAGCTGGAAGCCAGTCCTCTCTGAAACAGCACATACCATCTCTGTGAGGAGCATGGCCCGTGGGCTGTGCTGATGTCCTGTGTTCCCAGCACTGGAAACTAAAGGGCTTCTTTTATGCCAAATCTATTTGCTCCTTCTAGGGAACAACATCTGCTCTTTAGTTGCTCAGTGGGATCATTTGGCTATGAGCTTGACCTGCAATTGCAGCCCACTGTGTTTAGCTGCAATCTCCACCACTTGGGCTCTACCTCTGTCCTCTGTGGGCAATGCACAAACCACCAGCCCTCCTCCAAAATCTCAGCTCACGCTCTCCTCCTTTGGGTTCAGGCTGTCATCCGTAGCTGCCACCACCGTGCTGGAGCCCTGGCACACCCTGAACCTGGGTCCCCCAGGCTCATACCCACCTTTCAGGAAGCGGGAAACCTCCTCCAGCTGAGGGATGTTGTTCTCATTGTAGCCACAGAATTTCTCCAGTAGACTGAAAGCTTCAAGGTACTCCTTGCAGGCATGGGTAGGGTACAAGCTCTTCAGGGTGCTGTACACCTCCTTCCTTCAGGACAAGAGGTGGCATTCATTCAGTGGCTTGATGTGTCTAGTCCTCTCCTGTCATAGCGTTATGCACTACCAGGGACCCAGACCTCTAGGCTCCTTGTCCTTTTGCCTTTCTCCACCACTAAGGCTATATCTCTGCATATTGATAAAGGTATGTAAACATATAGACACATATTCAAACAAGCCTGCAAAGGCAGCAGCTGTATCTGCACAGACTTATTTCTGACTTGAAGGTCAGGAAATTGTATAAAAGGTATTAACTGGAATTAAAATATTCCCAGTAGGTAAACTTCTGAAGTTGCACTGTGAAGACAGTCAATAGAACCAGGAGATGACCTTGTTGAGAAGCCTGTGTACTCAGCTCATATGAGTTGGCCTTGTTTTCAGAGACACTCCTGCAGCAGCACTCCTGGAAAAAATCATCCTCAAAGGAAGTGTTTTCCTAAGTGAGTCCAGGGAGGTACCACGCAGATACTCACCACTGGCCTTTTTTTCTGCACCTGTGATAACTGCTCTTTGTTTGGAGGCTGCTACTAAGTCAGGACTCTTAGAGAAGTGGGACTCTAAATTATCTACCTTGCTCTCTGTGGAGGCTCCTTTGGAGGCTCCTGGGGGCTGCAGTGTGAAAGGGCTGTTGATGCAGCCCCAAGAAAGGAGGAGACAGAGCATCACTGTTTCGGACGTAGCTTGCTCTCCTGGATGTGGCCCTACCACAAAATGCCATGCAATATGTTACTGGCTTTTGTAACAAGCTATTAAGTAGGATGCTTCCGCTCCTGATACATTTTTCAAGAGGTCACGCCTTAACCGTTTGGGTTTTGATTCCCAACTTCTAATGGCGAAGCCAATAAATATCCTCGATCAAATCAGCACTCACCAGGTAGCGATCTCCTCTGCTGTGTACTCCACGTGAGGGATTGGGTCCCCACTGCAAGGCAAATACACCATTACTGAGCAGAGCACATGCCAGGCTCCTCTTCCCTTCGAGAAGGAAGCGCTTTGGAGAAGCTCTGCATGATGTTCATCAATCTTCTTTAAACCAAACAAGGGGGTGACAGGAAAGACAAAGCCTTAGTACTGGGTCGTTTGTACAGGTGCAACAAGTACATAGACACGAAGAAAAGCGTTAGTCTAGTCAGATTATAAATGATCAAGGGATGAGCAAGGGTTTAGCAGGAACAACATTTACCAGAAAAAAAAAAAAGAAGAAACTTTGTATGAAAATAAATTCATTTCATGTCCCTGAAGTTCAGGGAGCTGGTAGCTTCAAGAATGAACCACCAGCTGGGAAATAAAATGAGATGAGAAGGAAAGCTAAATGCATTTGAACTGCAGAAAAATATATTGCCAGTAATATTAAGGATGGCAAGAATGGAAAATCTTAACGTTGATGTAAGTGGGCACTAAAGAAGACTGACAATTTTGCTTTTTCTCATCATAGTTAGCAATTGTATTTCCTGAGTCTTTCTATTCTCTATTTGAACAAGTGAAGTATTCATATATTACAGTGTAAAAGCATAGTTCCTTTCCATTAACAGCCTGAAGAGACACTACACAGTGGCTCATAAATATTAACCTGCAGGTGAGATGTAAGAGAAGACACTGCAAATTGGTACATCATCTTAGGACAGTGTTTATTCCTGTGTCATTTGTTGGCACAGTGACTTTCTGTGCACCTAGTATTCATACAGGATAAAACCTTCAGTGTCCATATTCTGGGCTTCAAATCAGCAAAGAACATGAAACCTAACAGCAGAAAACTGTACTGGCTTCTCACCAATTGCAGGGGTAGCTGAAGAAAGTGATCCATATAATTTCTGTAGTCTGCTTTCAGCACAGCTCAATACAGTGAGCACAGCTCATCTGTACCTGAAGTCCTGCTCAGAGAGAATGCTACTGTGAAAGGCAGTGTCACTGAATAGGATCTAGGGAATATTTTACAAACCTAACTGAATATTAGAGCTCTGTTTGATGTTGTAGTGAACAGACTGAGTCCTATCACTGCATATATCAGAAGTATTAAGTAGGAATAGTCTTAAATCTATATAAGACAATGTTGAAAATGTTACTGGAATCTGTTTAATTTATCAGACAGAGTTTGGAGGTGAACCATTTAGTCTATAAATACCCTCATAGCAGAAAAAAATAAAATCTCTGATAGCAGTGTTTTATCTAGCAGATGAAAGGTATGTATGATCCACTGCGTAAAAGCTAAAGCTATCAAAGTACAGTTTAGAAAGAAAACCCACATTTTTTCACATTGTTCATTGGAACAATGGTTCCAATAAAGCATTGGAACAAATTTTCTGAGCATGTGATAGTTTTCCAGTAGTTGAAACACTGAAGTCAAAACTAGGTACCATTCTAACAGAGATGCTACATTTCAAAATTAAGTTTGAGATCTGATGGATGCAGCTTTTTTATGCAGGAAGTTTATTCTTATTATATCTGTATCGATGTATAAATTAATGAAAACAGATATTTTTTAATTAAGAAGAGATTGGAATGAATAGAGAGAAGAGAGACACAAAATGAGCTGGAAAGGCTGAATGGGGAGACAAAACATGAAAGAAGTGTCAAAAATGTAGTACAATGACTTCCCAACAGGTTTATTGACATGTTGTTATCCCTTCATGAATGTTAGGAAAGAGACTTACTGCTTATAGTGAAAAGCAATCTCTGCTATTGATTTCCTTCTCTGGCGATATACTGGGTCAGAGTAGCCCTGTGACGGCAAATAGGAACAGAAATAGGATTTTTAATCAGTTACTAAAATTTCTCATGCAAGAAAGATCATTGCTGGCTGGAGAAACTTCTCTCAAGGTGTCATTCTCACTGTAGTTGACTGATCAGCTGCACTAATAGGTGTTCTCCAACTCCCTGCTTCTGTGGGACAACTCAGGAGTTCAGTATGAGGGTGTGCCCATACAGACTAACTCACCGGGTGATCCAGATCCAAGTCAGGGTCAAACTTGGTGACCAAATGGTGGCACTTGTCCAATTCACAGATTTTTCTGGGAAACCAGTGAACTGTGGGGAGAGAGAAAGTGACAATCTGTCTGTGGAAGTGAAGATGGAGCACTCTCTAATAAAGAAGGGGTTGTGAGGCTGAGTAAGATACATCTGATTTCATGTGCCAAATGCACACACACAACAAACAGCACATGGCACAGCTGTGCCTTCTGGGCAGTAATTCCACAATCTAAATGGTCTTTTTTCTAGAGTCATGTCTAGTATCATGATCTGCATCTCACGACTTCCCTGCCTGTCTCTCAGCAGAGTATTTTGTGACAAAAATAAAGAAGGAGATGAAAATTGGATTTTACTGAAAGATTCTAGACTTCACATTACACTGGAGTAGGGATGGAGAGCTCATTAGGAGAGGTGTGAACAAGCAAGAAATTCAATCTCCTATTTCTATTTTTTTTTTATCTGTTACCAGAAGAATGGGCTATGAACAATGGAGTCTGTTGAGAAACGGACAGGGAGGGAAGTGGCTTTCAGGATTCAGGTGTCCCAGAGGCAGCCTTTTCTGGTTTACTGAAATTTAGCATAGAGTAGCCCTTTCCCTTTAGTGGGAATAATGAAATCTCCATGCTTTTTCAACAGGGAGAGCTCAGCCTCTCCTCACAAGTGAAACTGTTTGTAAGTTCCTTACATTTGTCTTCCTTAGTGGTCCTCACATCTTCTGCTACCCTCTTGATGGAGCTAATGAAAGTGTTGAGGTCAGAGCTGTGGACCTCACAGCGCACAAAGTATTCCAGTTCAGCAGTTCCTTCACGGGGCTTTCGGCTAAGCCTGGTCTCCAGGTGGTGAATTTTAGCTTCAAATGTCTTTTGGGACATGGAAAGAAAGAACAAAACCATGAAGCAACACTTGAGACACCTCCTGCAGCTACCCAAAGATGTATCCATTCTATGGATACATAGAATCAGAAGAGTTTGAGTTGGAAGGAACCTTAAAGATCAACTAGTTGCAAACCCCCTGTCGTAGGCAGGGGCAGCTTTCACTGGGCCAGGTTACTCAGAGTTCCATCCAACTTGACCTTTAACACCCCCAGGGATTGGGCATCCACAACTTCTCCAGGCAACCTGTTCCAGTGCCTCACCATGCTTACAGTAATTTTTTTCCCTAGTATCCAACCTAAACCTACTCTCTTTAAGTTTGAAGACATTCATCCTTGTCCTGACACTACATACTCTTTTAAATAGTTCCCATCCATCTTTCTTGTAGGTCCCCTTCAGATACTGGAAGGTTGCAATTAGGTCACGTCAAAGCCTTCTCTTTTCCAGGCTTAACAATCCCAGTC
This sequence comes from Manacus candei, assembly GCF_025592945.1. Taxonomy (NCBI): domain Eukaryota; kingdom Metazoa; phylum Chordata; class Aves; order Passeriformes; family Pipridae; genus Manacus; species Manacus candei. The sequence continues at coordinate 4,888,250 of NW_026138108.1, forward strand.
TGGGATGGATTCCCTCTTGTCGTTTAGTTCGTGCCCCCTCTGTACCTCCAGTATAAATGCACTTACCCATTAATTCCACAGTTTTTCCTTCTGCACAGGCAGCCACTTGGGCTGGTCATAGGTACCAACAGAAGACTTCCACAATGGCAAAGAAGACCACATCAAGCGAGAAAGTTGATGTGGCAAAGTGCCACTTCTCATGGCCCCCTTTCCTTCCACCTCCCACCCAAGATCAAGGTGGCGTTTGGAGGGGTGTGGTGGGGGGCGAAGGGGCTGCCCGGGCGCGGCCGGCGGCGCGGCGCTGGCCGTGGTGCTGAACGGCGGGGATGGCACGACCCGCCCTCAGCAGCTTCGGTTTGGGCTCACTGTCAGAACTGATGTCCTTTGGGCTCGTTATTCCTTCATGGAATAAGAGCGAGACAAAATGGAGTCTACAGTCTTTCAAAGGGCCCTGGTAGATTTGTGGATATTTTCTTTAGCTCAGTGAAAACTGGCAGTACAAGCCCAAGTCCCTGGGCAATGACCCAATCTTTCCAAAGTCCCTGGAAGACCTTTGATAGAGGAAGGGACATGATCTCTTTTGTTAATCAGAGGCAAAAAGATGAGAAAGAACAGATGCAATGCCACAGGTAAATTAAATTTAGGACTGTGTTTTTTAATGTACCTACCAACTTCACTATTACATTGTCCCCTCAACAATCAATACCTTTGCATTAATCTGACAGCTATGATTGCATTACCTATGCTTTAGCTGCATGTAACACATAGAGAAGAGTGAAACCAGCTTCCCTGAAGCCTGGCTCATGATGAGGCAAATGTCATTATGCCTGTCTGCTTTCATGTCTTGTACCTGCATTGCCAGAGGGATCTGGGAAATGAATCTTCCTCTGTTGGGGCTTGACATGCTTGTCTTTTTATTATATTTAAAGCTCTCTCTGTGACAAGCTCAAAGAGCTTTTTTGCTCCAGGATGAAATAAACAATATTTGAACATAAGCTGCCCCAGCTTCTCTCTTGATGTTTTGAAAATACTTAAACTACAGAGTTTAAATGCAGAGTAACATAAAATCTACCAAGTACGAGAGCCCACACATCTGTTTCATACCCACTGAGCAGCCTGTTGAACGTTACACTGATAGATTTTTTGTGTTTTATCTGGTGTCTGTGTACTTCTGGGAAGGAGACCCCAGTCATGGCAGCACTAAGAGTTTTGTCAGTTAAGTTTTTCATAGAGATTCTTTCAGTCTTGAGACAAGAACCATATGTTTCCCAGAAAATAGCTTTTCTTGCAACAGTCTTCTTAGAGGCGATGCAAGACTTTTTGTAATTGCTGAAGAACTTAAACATTTTTCATAAGAGTATCAGAGATAATACTACATGGGCAATGAATAACTAGAATGCCCTACAATTTCAGGGAAATATCCCCCAAAGGATAAGTATACTTTTTGTAGGTTAACAGCTGTTAAGTAGTGGGTTTACTGTGCAGTGCATAAAGCCCTGAACAACCTGTTGTGACCAGATCTGCTCTGAGCAGGAGGTTGGACTAGAGACCTCCAGAGGCCCCTTACAAGTCACATAACAGATTATCAGGAACAAATTGTCCTCTCCCATCACCGCTGAAGGCAGTGAAATTAAATTACCATAGATAAAACACATCTCAGAACCTCAGTTTGCAAAACACTTTTGAATCATTCTGGATGAAAATGTAGTACATATATGCAAGTTTTGATTACTGTTTGAATAGATAGCAACTATTTCCAATGGAAAGACCACCAGTCTTTCCATTCATGGTACCGAGATCCTATATAATGCAACAGTATATTGCTGGCTAGGGGGAAAAACCTCAGTTAGCAGTTTGCCTTGGTATTAAAGGCATATACAGGATGCATCTCAGGGGAGAGGAATCAAACAGAACCTTTAACATGTGAATCAAATCAAACCTTGAAGTAGAGAGAAAATTTTGAAATCAAGATACCAGTTTTACACCCAGGGTGAAGTAGTTCCTGTAACTATTTGGCCAAGGACCAGTGTGTCAATGCCACTGTTAAAGCCTTAACCCACAAGGAAGGTGAGTTTAGTCTGTAGGCAGGCAGGGTGCACAGCTTGCTTTGAATGTGGAATTAGAGCCCTTCACACGAAGTTGAAGTGCTGAACAGTGGAGAGAGTTGTCAGAGTATGCTATAAGGCACAAGGATGTGGACTGGAAGTGTGAACCTGTGTGGCTGGATCCAATAATTAAGCAAAATTAAGCCCAGAGTTTAACAGCACTGCAAGACAGAGATATGCCTCATTCTTAGTGATGGCAAGTGAGGGCACACTGGGGTATGAGCAAAGTGTAACTGTGGGGACATCAGACTGATCATTTGCAGTAGGCAGACCTAGTCTAATTCTTCTTTATTAGGCTCAAGTGATATTTCTCACAGAACAGTCATGAAACCTGAAGTGTATTCCTTGACTACCATACGACAGGTTCGGTACTCACCTCAAATACTTTAAGTACACGGGACAGCGGTGAAGTCTTGGCTCCCTTGAGCATGAAGAAGAGATTCAGCATGGCTCTCCCATCCTTCTCCTCAAATACAATGGTCTCTGTAGACTCTGCAGCATCAGTAGCTGCAGCTGCAGCTTCTCTTTCCTTCCTGGCATCTTCAATGAGGCTTTGACGTCTTCCAATGAACCGTGGAGACTGAAGGCAGAACAGAAGGGGAGATCAGAGACATCCCCAGTAGCTGGATCAGATATGACTAATACATCTCAGCAGAGGAAGCAGGGAAAAGTTGTATTGACTTGCCTGACTTTGTAGAGGAAGATTTGGTGATGAGGACTGAGGTTTCAGAACTGAACTTTCAGAAATGTGCAGCTTTTGGAAAAAATCAGTGTAAAATATCTTTTTAGCATGACTGGAGAGTGGGTTTCTCCCCTCACCTTCCCTAGCAACAGTTTTCAATATCCTTCAAAAAACAAAAATCATAAAAAATCTTACATAGCTTTCATGTGTCTGATGAACTCAAGTGGAGAGGCATCAGACAAACCTGAAGTCATCTGTGAAAACACACTTTGTGAGGGACAGCTGAAGCCCACAGCTGTGGCCTGACCAGGAAACATGAATTGTTTGCAGGTGTATTAGCAGGGCAGCTTAACTAAACAGCTCCCAGGATCCAATGTGACATTTTCTTTTGATATTAAGTGGATGCTTGCCCACTGAAGTGTAATTGGAACCACATCCATATACTCCAGAAAATATATTCCTCCCACTCATCTATAGATTTGTTTTGTCCAAACAAACTCCTGCAGATTTCTGTTATTTGGAATTGAATCTAAAACGCTGCAACTCTGTGCCTGAAGTCATGTTAGGTCACTCGTTTATATTTATAGTAAACTACACACTATTTCAATCACCACTATTTCTTTTGTTATACAAATAGCTCATATACCAACTTACTTGCTCTTTGTCTTTTTACAACCAGTTTTCCATTTAGAGGCAGCTCAGCTGGTTCCAATTTTCTGTGTTCAATACACAAACCAGATGACAAAGCCCCAGAACTTGCTAAAAGAAACCTGGGTAAGCACTGAAGAAGGACCAGAGTGGGACTGGCTGCAGTTTTCCCTCTGGTCACATTGAAAATATTCTGAAAGGATAGAGATGCCAACCAAGCAGTGCTTTCCCTACCTTGTGAAAATTTAGAGAGTGTTTTCCTTTTAAAAAGACAACCTGATTGACTACTAAGCTCATTTTCTCTCTGATTTTCAAAGCCCACTATCAGTAAGTAATGTTTCCTGTAAAAATCCTCTTGGATGCTTTAGCAGTGTAAAGCCAACATTTTAAGTGCAACCTCAAAACTGCAGCACATCGAGGCACCAGCCGCTGCATTTCTATCTGGTCCTTTTTTAGTAAAGGTACCTCTCTGAAATTATGTTTGTTGATCCACCTTTTACTCCTCATGGCACAGAAAATCACCTTCTAACAAATAAGCATAGACTGCTGCTTGTCTAAATTGGTGGTATTCATGCCCAAAGAGAGCAGACATCTAACAAGTAACCTCAGCCATAACTTTCAAAACCTTGTGAGCATGTGCTCAGCTTCAAGTGTGTGTTTTGCATCACTACAGTGTTTAAAGGTAAGCCAGTATTTACTTTAAAGTGCCTGCAATAAGCAGGGCAAACAGCCCTGTGCCAGGCACAGAAAATGGTCTCTGCAGCGACTCGAAGCCAGGCAGTGATGATACCTCAGGATGCTTTGTCACACTGTGCCCTGAGGCACAGGATTTTACTTATGGGGTGGAGAAGAGGAGAGGAGGGAAATTATAACCCCATATTTAGGTTGCAAATCAGGTTGAAATCCAACTTGGAGGAGTTTAAAAGGCGAGGCTGGAAAGCTGCACCATGAGAGGGAGCCTCAACCACTCAGACACATGTGCTGAGACTGGGTGGCCCCAGGCAGGCAGGACTGGGGGACTTTAGTCCCTGTATAGGATTCCTGTAAGTTCCTTAGCTCCATGGTGTTTTAGGTGGTAAATTAAAAAAACCAACCAACCAAAACCAAAAAACCACAAACAAACAAAACCCCAAACAAACAAAACAAAAAACACTGGTAAAAAGCTGATTTCTGAATTTTGCTTGGAAGAAGAGGGCTGGAAGGGATCTGACTGCCTGCTGCCTCCTCTGCCAGGTGGAAGCTGCCTGGCTGCACGCTCTCCATCTCATCTTTCTCTCCTCTGCCCCTCACATTTATGCTCATTGGGGTATTACCTTCTTTTGCTGGAAATTAGGAATGTGGCATGTATAATAGCCAAACTGATAAATGTCTTTCTTTCTTCTGAAGGCGCCATTGTATGGTATTTCCAAATTGCCTTGCAGACTAGCTCCCTGAGTGCATATCTGGCTACAGTGAGAACTGTAATTTGATTTTGCAAAGAATTTATTTGCCTAACCAGGGCTCGAGTCTGATACGGTCATTCACCTCTTTTGAAGGGTTAGTTTGTGCCTCTTATGAAGGGTTTGTTCATTTTTCCATCTTTGAGTTTACTGAAACTCAGAGTGCCCAGCCTGCGTAATTAAAACACTGCGTTCGAAGTTTCTTTGCTTTGGTTTTTGTCCCCTGGCTCATTATTTGCAGCAAGCAGGAAGGATTGTAAAGACTGTTTCCCTCTTGTCAACATGGGGACAGTAACATCCTACCCCTGCTTCCCTGGGCACTCTTTCATGCTGGTTTGGCTCCAGTGGCTGTCTCCTGCCTGCCTCTGTTTGTGTGCTCTGTAACCAAACCCAGCTCCAGCTCCAGTCCCAGGGTCTCTTGCAAAAACTATTAGCAGCAGAAAAACTTGATACATAGCAAAAGATTTTTCTACGATGTGCGTTTGATGTTTGGCTGGCTCAGCTGACACATAAAATACCTGCTGCTGTGGACATGTTCTGGGATTGCAAAGGTCTGTTCCCCCCCCTCCCCCCCCGCCATTTTGCACAATTTCCCCTGGAGCACAGTGCTAGTCCCTTGGGGAAAATGGCAAGGGAACCCCTCAGACCTGCTGGAGGTGGTGTGATGATGGGCAAGAGCTGTGTGGCTGATATCCATTGTCCCACTGAAAACACGAGGGCCAGGAAAGTACACTGTCACATGCAAATGCAGAGTCATACTTCTTGCCTGGTGGAAGGCAGCAAAATAAGTGACAGGGTTGTGGAAATCTGTGCTAGGTGAGAGCAAAGGGCAAAGTTTTTCATGCATCCCACTCTCAAAATAATCCTCACATGTTAAAGTTTTAATTTTAGTTTGGGTTTTTTTTTCTGAACCTTTCCATTTAAAGAAGGGACACAAACACAGGCTGAAGTTTTATGTACCCCCCAGGCTGGAGGAGCTGCTCACCCCAAGCAGGTTGCCACACTCCTGTCAGCCCATCTGTTAAACCTGAATTCCTCTGGCACCTCTGTTCAGTGGCCCATTTCCCATAAAACACGGAGCAGCACCCCAGAGGGCGTAATAACCGAACGCTCTTCCCTTTTCCAGATGAGCATTTCAACGAGCATCTCAAATACTGATTTTACAGGCTGCTTGAAAGATACCAGGTTTTCAAGAACCACTTATGTGTTCATTATTTTGCTGAAATGAAAATGACTGTTAGCGGGAAGCCTTCCCTGATTTCCATTTATTAGAGAAGGCAACTTTATGTCCCTGTTTCCTAGATGTTTCACTTCCTTCTCAGCAAACTCCACTCTCCAAAATACCTGTCTGTCAATGTAGTGGCTGATTTTAGCAAGGCAGAGCATTGCACAGGGTTAAGAGAAGGGTGGACGAGAAAGGCAGCAAGCATAGGGGAAGGAACTGGGGAGCTCTATAACTGACCTGTTGGAGTCATGCTGCAGACATCTGCCAAACACATCTGCTACCTAACACATCTCTATTCCTGAGTTTTCTCCTGCCCAGCATCCCCAGGTGGTCCCCTCCTGGTGCTCCCATTGCCACTGGCTGCTCTGGCTCCCTCAGCATCACCTGCAGCCTGCACACAACTCAGACCCACAAGACTGTCCCATGCTGGGCGTCTTCAGGTTTGTCCTGCCTGCTGAGGCTTTGGGATTAGGAGGTGAAATGTTCCTGTCCCTACAGTCAGCCCAATGGGTTGGCTAGACTTGGCTTTTTAAAGGCACTTGAGAGTTCATTGGGAAGTTTTTCTCTCCTTTCCCTGACAGATGCAGATTTGGTGCGTGCAGAAGCATTCCCCTGGCTAACCATAGGGCTGAGACCACATCAGGGAAGACTGGGAACAGAAATGGGGAAAGGATGTTCTGAGAGAGAAACTATTGACACAGCAGCAGTGAACAAACTAGTTAAACTGCCTGTGCCTTGTGTGCAGTCTAAAACAAGAGCCCCATTTTTTTATTATGCTAGAACAGGTGAAATCTCTGCAGTATAATGTCTTGAAACTAGGAGATCATTAAGATTTTCAAATTGCCTTTCACACTGGGGATTCCTTGCTATTCTTGCCTTAAGTCTGTGGGTTATTCACCTTACTTTTGGCTGAGGCGGTGGGCGTTGTATTAGTTCAAGTTTTCACCCCCCTAAATGTTTGCATTTCACATGTACCAATATGTAGAGAGAACTGCTTGAGTAATTTTCCTTTCCCAGCCAAGAACCAGGAGGTGCCCATGTCGGCGAACTCCCACAGAGGCAATGTTGGTCCATCTATTCCTGCCTCTCTCTGCCTATAACTATGGGAGAAGTTGTGGGGTTTGGAGGGTGAGGGAAAGAAGTGGGGTAGAGTTGTCTTACCATGATGGCCTCAGCTTGCTTGGAGTCCAGCTCTGACACCGCCCTGCGGAAGCCTTTGGCTGCAGAGGTGGAGATGTTCGGGGTTGGCATCTTTGCTCTTCCACAAGCTCTGCTGTCTGCTTTCCAGCTCCTTGCTAGCTTTTTATAGGGCAGGGCTGACGTCAAAGACTCTTTCAAATCTTCTCTTCCCCTGCCACCTCCCCATCACCACCTCCCTCCTTTCTCCCCCTCGGGCTGAGAGGAGGAGGGGATGCAAAGGAGAGAAACGTGTCTGTCCCATTAAATCTAATCGCTACAAAGATTGCAGACACCCTGCCTTCACAGACCAGACAACCCCCCACCTGTTTGCCTGCATCCAAAAGATTTCTACTCTAATTTACCCCTCCCTTGCTCTCCCTCCCATTTCTGGATAGAGCTCATTCTCATTACATGTTTCTCTTCCACACATTTTCTTCCCCAGCTTGGGAGTTGCACGAAAGGATTTTGATCTGTGAAAGGAATGAAATAAAAGGAAGAGATTTAGCCCTCTCCAGCCCTTTTTCCCCCTTGTTTGCCTTGTCATCGAGGCAGTAAAGTAATAGGAAAATAACACTGATTCCCCTAAGGCAACTCAGGACTGGATCCTATTCTCACGTATGCACCTCCCAACGCCCAGCTCCTGACAACGCTGCGCATTTCAGGGCTCCCCCATCACCTCAGATCTTGATTTGGCCATGTAACTCTGACAGCAGGACAGCAGAATTTGAGTCTTCAGAGACGAAAAAGGCTTTAGAGGAAACAACCTGGAAAAACCCTCTCAGTCCTGCCTTCCCAAGGGTTTTGCTCCTCTTGCAGTAATTCCTAACAGACCAAATGCCCACGTACAGTGGGGGCTGTGACAGTGGGTGACAGCTCAGGACCCATCCTAGGACTCTGTTTGCTGCAAGTAAAACTGGCATTTTTCTCCCAAAACTGGGATTTGCAGCAGCTGTCCCAACCAAACAAGCACTGTGGGAATGCGTGGCAGTGCTTTGTGTGAGCCACCACCATCCTGGTGACAGGCTGCTGACTGGCACAAATCCCTGTGGATTGGAAGCTGGTGGCATTTCACCAGCTGACTGCCAGAGAGCTCACCCCCAACCTTGCTGACCACAGCATTGACATCTGGTTATGGCTGGTGGCTCGTCCTTCACGTGGTAGGATAGCTGAGTTCATGCCAGCATGCCAATGATTTTTGCAGTGCCAAAAGCCCTGAAGGATCAACAACCCATTGACCTCCTTGAGGATGCAAAGCCCTTAATGTTTGCCATTTACTGCAAACACCAGGAAGCAGGCAGTGTGACCAACACTGCCAGCCCCAGCAAGGCAGCTTGGGAAGCTGGTTGGTAGTTGAAGTAAGCAGTTGGCAGCAGCTAAAGATTGATACAGTAGTGAGCCAAAATGGATTTTAAGTCATGTAGAACATCTCTTATTGCAGGTGCTGACAGCACTGCTGTTCAGTACAGTGAAAACCAGAAGAATGAGTTAAGCAGCCGTCAGGGCTCCCCTCTCCCCAACTTCTGCATCCTCCCACATGGTATCACCTTACACACTAAGACCAACCCTTGCTTTTGCTTTAATTTCATCCCTAATCCCCTCTGAGTCTCCTAAACTGTCTATTTGCCCTCTGCTAAACTCTGGATGCTCAAAACACAAGACAAAACCCTACTAAACTGATGGAGGGTAGTGCTGCCTGGTGTTTCAGGATCTTCTTGGAAAACATTTTAGGGGCAGGTCCCGAGACACCCCACTGTCCACTTCTACCCAGCAGCTGGTCAAGGAGCAGCATGTCAGGCTCAGTCACCTCCTAGTTGCTGGAGTGGTCTTGGACACTCTTACTGGGGTGTGTGAATTAGCACAGTCCCATGGTTGATTTATTTTTGTGCTGTTGGCTGAGGTGAACCATGGTAGCAGGACAGGTTGGAGTGTGGGGAGCACAGCTCTGAGGTAGCGGTAATCGGTCCCATGCTGCTGCTTTACTCGGGTGTCCTGGCTGTGCTTGCTATCACTGCACCTGTTCACAGCCCTTTAGAGACCATTTTTTCCATCAGGTGCACAGAACAGAAGATCTTCATCTTTGCTTCACGTTGCCACTAAGAGACAGCTGTCACCTAAGGAGTGAGAGCTATCTTCCACAGCCAGGCTCTCTGACCTGCTGAGGATTTGATTGCATACTGGTTAAAGGGAACAAAGGGTCTTCTGGATAACTGTAGGTCAGCAATCATTTTAAACATAACCCAGCTCCTGCTGAAGTTAATCTTTCCATGAAACATTAGAAGATTAGGATCTCATGCAGGTTGCTGCCCATGCTCTCTCATGTTTCCACATTCTGACTTTTTTTAAGCAAGGTTTTCTCAGGAATCTCATAGACAGGACTTACAAGCAGTATGATGCTCATTCCCATGCTGGAACATTTCTGTCTTACCCCAATCACAGACACAGAGTGTGAAGAGGAATGCCCATCCCAGACAGTCCCATAGAAGTGAATCACAGCAATTCATCCTGATTTTTACTCCTGAAGAGAGCTAGTCCTCTCCGGAGAATAAGAGTAAAAGTTCTTGGGGGTTTTTGTGGGTTTTAAGTTTATCTTTAGTACCCTTTCTGATACTGGGGGAATTAAAAACAAGCAGTAAGTCAGTGAATGGTCAGACACAGCTCCTTCGAACAAGCAGGTATCTATCCTAGGTTTCACCACTGTCTTGCCCTAGGGAGACTGAATCCACTCAGCTGTTAGTGCTTCCTAGTATGTTGGAAGTAGACCTCATATATGAGGTAAAAGTAAACTAAGATCATATTGGTCATCTGAAGATAATCTATGAAGACCATCAGGAAGAAGAATCAACTACAAAGGAGGCCACAAAAACAAAGCTTACCTATCTTTAATGCTGGACATCAGTGAAGAGACCTCAGTCAGGATCCTGTTATTCCATTAATGCCAGTAAATTTAACCTATCAAAAAAGGCAAAGGAGAGTGCTCTTGCAGACATTGCCTGTTTGCTTTGCTGAAGAAGTTTCCTATGCAGCCTTACAGTCATGTGAGGTCATGTCTGCAGTGGTGGTTTTTGACAGTGTAGGATGAAGATGCAAAGGTATTAAGGGTGGAAAGCTGTAGTTAGGCTAACTACTCCAGAATATTTAGTTAAAACTATTCAGATACTTTGTTAGTGTGATACATTAAAATGTGAGCATTGTCAATGAAGGGCCTTGCCAAGACTAGGCCAACTTCACTGGGATTTAATTTGGGGGGTAAAAAAGGGACTTTAGGAGGAGAGTTATAAGAATTGTATTTGAATATATTTATCAAAAGCAGTTTAAATTGTGCATGAATTCTTCTGGCTTGCACTACCTTTAAAACAGCATGTAGGCTATAGAATTGCAGCACTTTTTGTTTGAGGTTTTCACTTAAATTTTAGAACAAAGACAAATTTCAAATTATTTGATTAGTTTAATCTCTTTTCCTTCATTTTGTTTTCTTATGTGAAATCAGAAGGAGAAACCATTTTGCTAGACCTATGATTTTTGCTGACTTAGTTGAAAGATTTCTTTAGACCAGCATTTGCCAGCGATGATAAACCTAAAATCCACCATCAAAACAAGTTCCACTTATCCAAATTGTAATCAATTTGCTGAAAGGGTAGCTTTAAAATGTCAGTTCATGTAAAGAACTGAGAAAATTGTAAAATAATAAATATGTGAACAGAGCAAGCCACTCAGCCTTCCTGCAGGCTATAACATATTCAGAGATCACATATGAAAGCTCTTCTGACAAACAAAGGCTTTAAAATGTGCCAGTAACATCAGACAAGTTTTCAAGATTATTGCATGAATAGATGGAATTTCTTTTAATACATTTTCTGTTTTGCTTTTGTCTCATTACATATTGTTTCTTCCCTTGTGAAATCCAGTACTTTATTTAAGCTCATCAGTGCTTGTACTTAGTTATCTCATCCCAAAGCCCTTAATTTTTAATCCCTTATCTTCATACTGGCGACAAATTAGTCATACAACTCTCTTCTTCTTTAAGACCTGCTAATCTGCCACTCCCATCCCTGTCTGGTGATGAGAGTTCTGCATTGTACAGAAACAATCCTCCGGCATGGAGGCTCCACAGAGCCAAAGTCCTGCTTTCCATGCAACCAAGGGCAAAACTTCCAGATTGCCATGAGGGATGGTAAGAATTTTTCTTTCTGAAAAGAATGGAAAATCAGGTTGGTTCTCCTGTCTGGAAGGAGCTAACAGAGGAGGTGAGGTGGGAGAAACCATGTGGCAGCAGGTTCTCCTTTTGGGCAGGAAAGTGGTCAGCAGGTGGATGTCCTTCTGAGCAGTTACCAGCACAGCTGCAAAAGGACAGGTATTACTTTTTCCCAAACGGTCCAGAGCAAAGCTGCTCAGAATATTTTTCACCTGTGTCCTTTCCAGGCAAAGTCCCACCTTTTTGGACAACACCCACAGTTTGGACATTTCCATCTCTTTGTGCATCTCTATAAACCACCTGTTTGGGTCCATGTTTAAATTCTGCTGATATCAGACTTCTGGGGGGTGTAAATCTATTTGATTAAACCAAGCCAGGTTTGTCTCAGCTTTTGTCATGTTTAATAAATTACCAGATTTGCTAATGAGGAAGAGGAGCCTTAGGAAGCTTTATGAAGGAAATACAACAGACGGATGGGTTTTCATCACTGCTTTGTTTCTCACACTCCAACCATGTGACCATCCTTGAATGTGTGTGGGTGCCATGTGTATCCAGCTGTGCATTTTAAGGGATTAATCTGACATAAATAGGAAACAGCAAACACTGTTTGACACTGTTTCACTGCACTAGCCCCCAGACAGAAAAGCCCCAAAACTGGGATGCTCTAAATGTGCTTTCCTCAAGGGTGAAGCAGACCCAAAAATAATTCAGGCATGGTTTTAAGGTTTAAAGCACTGCTGGTCCACTGGAGGCTTATTTCACCTGCCACTGGATGCAGGATTGGTGGTGCAGAGATAAAACCAAGATATTAATGTATTTGACTGGATCCATGTGGTCAGTCTGTGCATCCTCAAGCACTGTTCACAATAATCACCATTCCTGAGCACCTCAGGTTTGGGGACCAAGAGAAAATCCCCATCTGCCCAACTACCATCCCTCATTGTGGGAGTTGAAGAGATATCCATGAAGCAGCCTGTAGTCTTAATGCAAGTCCCAGGGTGAATCAGTGACAAAGGTACTTGCAGCTTGCTAAGGGTTGAGGTTCTCTCTGGTGGCCCAGGGATCTGCAGGGACAGGGTTTGCACCGTGAGGGTGCCCCACCAAGGCTCAAAGAAGGGGACGGTGTATTCTGATGTGAGGGTGAGTTGCCATCACCCATCACGACCAAGGCAACCGTGACAGCCATGTGGGGTGCCCAGGCCCCCTCACTGCTCTTTCTTCCACCCACCCACCCTCTCTCCTTCTTCCCCTCCACAGCATGAATAATTACAGTCTGCCGTAATTTTGAAGCAATTATAGAGGGGTTAGCCAGCTCCATCAAGAGATGTTTTTTTCTCTTCTCCCTTCGCAGCTCCATTCAACATCTCCAAGTGCCACAAAGGAGTTTAATAACCCATAATGACACCCCAGGCCTTCACATCATTGCAGCCTCCCTAGGACTGGGGCAGCAGCAGGAGGGGAAAAAAAAAGAGATAATTAAAATCCTCACCTCCCTCTTAACTTCACAGCCTCCTATTATCTATAAAACACAGACTTCTGTGCTCACGCTCTCTCACGACTGATGAGCTCTGGGGAAGGGGGGCTGCAAGCAGCAGAGATGGGTTAGCTCTTCAGTCAGGGCAGCGAGATGCTTTGTGCCACTGTGGGAGAAAAGCTCTACCATTCCCTCCACTGCAGAGGCAACACTGGGGCATGATGAGTCCCACTGCAGGGGTTGCTCTTCCAAGGCAAAGTCAAAACAGCCACCAATTAAAAAAAAAAAAACAACAACAAAAATCCAACACAGAACATACACTTTCCTAGAGAAGATGGAGTAGGGCTTTGCAACCTCCTCCAGTGATTTTTTGCCTCAGTGTGTCACTACATTTTCACAACATTCTATACAGGATAGATTTGCTCCACAGATGCAAACCAATGGCTTAAGGATCAAGGCCAATACCCTCAGCAGCTAAGTGCAAACATCTGTGTCAGAGATTTTGCATTTTAGAAGGCCAGATTAGCCTTTAGCTAAACCTGAGCATATTCCTATAACCCAAAAAAAATGTCCTTCCACTCCCAGTTTTGAAGCAAGGGGCTGGCTGGTCTCACAACTCTGTTTTAATCTCCACATTCAGATACCCATTTAGCACTCATGCTGCTTAAATTTTGCCTCAAAACCCATGAATTTCCACATATTGGTCAACAGTGAAAATGGAATTCTGGGAAGCTTTTACAGCAATAAACTTTCACAGGAAAATAACCCAGTTTCCAGCAAAACAGTGAATTGTTTGGTGAAAGGGTTTTCAGAGGGAACAGAGGCTGCTTAGATGGAGGGGAAAACCAGCATTTCTCCAGAAACTGAGAATTTAGCCCTGAGTTTTCAGAAGCAAAACCAGCATCAATCCCTCTCTCTTTCAGGAAATGGACCTGGAACAGACAAGTGAAAATTCAGAAATATTGTATTGATGATTCACCTACTGCTGCAGAATCCAAAACAACCATCTTGTCTCAGATCAATGGGGAAGCACTTAGGAGCAATTTTCTCTTTGGAAATGTGGGCAGCAAGCAAAGAGTCAGGAGCAGGTGGCAGAATAAAATGCACCATCTCTTGGAACGTGCCATTTTGTGGTGCTGTAAAATTAACTGCTGACACCTCTGGCCCGCTGTATTTCAACTTGTGGACAATTTCTTTAACAAGATCATCAGGGAATGTCACCTGTGTGCAGAAAGGTAGCCTACATGTATTGCAACAGGTCTTTTCCTGCACTACCAATGTGTGGCACCACATATTTTACTCCTAGTTCCTGGAGTTGGCTTCCTTTAAAAAAAAATTAATTAAATGCAGCCATTTTGAGAAGGAAGGAAAGATTGAAGAGGATTCTGGGAGCTCCCAGAGAGGTGGAGAAACCTTCAAGAAATGTAATTATCATATGGAGATCTGGCAAAGAATTTTTGAACATTGAGTTTGACACTGAATTTGCTTTTCTTGGAAAAAAAAAAAACAAACGTTGTGCAGGTAAATAACAGCCTGAACACATCAGAAACATTATGACAAGAATCAAATGTCCACCACTTATCCTATTGCCAACAATGAACACAGAAAACACGGGCTGCCTTTCTGACAGCTCACCTCATGGCCGTGGGCAAGTCGTTTGACTCACTGCTTTGTTTCCTGCCTTCTGCCACCAGGCTGGTAATTGCTGTGACCTTCAGCCGTGAAGAACCAGCTAATAGTGGGCAGTAGATGCAGAAATCGATAGAAATATTTGGCTCTTGCCTCCTTTCATTCCTCTTGCCTGTACTCTGATCGTCCATCAGGTCTCTGCATTGCTGAATACAAGTGGAAAAGGGACTCATGCTAATGCTTATTATTCTCCTGACCCTCGGAATTCCCAGTACTAAGAGGTTTGCAGTGACCTCAATCCTCCCACTTTTCCTGTAGATGAAAAGAGAAAGTTAAGGACATGTCCCCATTTCGTTGCCAAGTTCATTAAGTTCCAGTCCTGCTGTATTAAGTCATTCTTGAAAACTGGCTTTGGGGAACTTAGTCTCTTCACTGTCAGTGACCATGGTGTATGACATGTTTAACCCTCTTGCTTATTCACCCACACCACAGAGTAACATAGAATTTATGTAACTCATAGCAGCACCGGAAAGGAGAAAGACAAGCCTTGGTGAGGGACCCAAAGCAAGTTCCCAGCACCTTTTCAGAAGGACTGGAAACACTTCACTGTGTGTTGGCATGGTCTTAGCATGGCCAAAGCTGTTGACATAGGACTAGAATGGACTTCACCCCTCAGTCACCTCTGCCTGTTGGGACCTGCACTGCAAGGCTGCACAGTGTGGTTGGGATGGGTCTTCACCTGCTCTTGGTCCATTACCCAGAGTGTTGTTTTCCCCTTAGCTTCCTGGCCACCCACCCCTTGATGCTCCAGCTGTGGAAGCTAATGATGCTAGAAAAAAGCCAAGAGATTTCCATCAGTGCTTTCTCAGTGTTTTCCCAAAACACTCCTTTTTTATGAACACATTACTTCTTTGACATAGATACGTCTTCTCTCCCCTCCTCTTACCCCTTTTCTCATCTTCTGTAACAGCAGCTCCAGGTCAGCAAGGTGGACCAGAAAAACGAAGCTCAGTGCTACTTCGATGTTAACAGAAAATTGTCCACTTCTTACCCACTTGTTCCCTCTCTCCTCAGGCACTAGAAGATAAAAAACATCCCCCTGTCAAACAAAAGGTCTGATGTGATTTTAGCATTAGGAGTCGCACAAAGGGTCTCAGACCTATGAAAATGTCACCATATTGACTTCATACAAATGTTTCTTCCTTGTTCTGTTTATACATGGAAAGACATTTTGCATTCAGCATTGAATGGATGTGATTTATTGTGGAGACACAACCAGTTCTGTACTGGAAATTATCACCATCATTTCACAGTGAAGTCAGTGCTTTCCTACTGATTCCCATCTGCTTGGGATCTCATCTGTTATTCCTAACAGGTAGTCATCAAGTAAATAAATACATGGAAAAGACCATGAGAAAATATTTTCCTCTCCTTTTTAGAGGATGAATGTAAATGTATCACCCATGGCAAGGTTCATTCCACCCAGCAGGCTTAAGAGAATGACTCATCAAAGCCCTGTGCTTCTCCTCTGGATCTTCAAGGTGTATCAACAATGTTTTATTGATTCACAGTCATGGAAAGTAAAGAAAGAAAAGAGTGTAGAATCTATACTGGTACAATATGCCTGACTTCAGTAGTTCTGCCATTAAGCTACTGAGATGATGCAATGGAAAAGCAGCATCTGTGAGATTACCTTTCCTATCTTCCTTAATGATAGGACTGTCTGATACACATAAGGATCCTTATGGATCCTTAGATCCATACAGATCTTAGTGGAGAAGAGAACGAAAAGATCAATAGCTGAAAGTTAGGCCAAGAAGACAAGTTCAAGTCCGCAAGTAGGACATACATTTTTCCTAGTGATGGTAAGCAAGGCAAATGGGCATTCGGAATGCCATGTTCTCCTTTGCCTTAAGTGTCCTAACCAGAACAGGCACCTCACTTGAAGAGTGTGTCTGTCAGTCACAGAGACAGGACAGGGTAAAACTAACAGGCATGGCACACATGTTGTGCAGGAGGAGATATGGCTGTGATGATCCATGGCCACAAAGCACAAAGCTGGAACAGGGGTACCTACTGTCTCCAGCCAGGAAATCCCAGGAAGGCAAGGTAGACCCCTCCAGCACCCGCCAGCACAGCATGGCTCAGATTCTTCTCCCTTTGCACCCAGCCAAGACTGGTCTTGGAAACCTGAGAGAAAAGACGGGTAAGAATATGTCATCCCTGCAGAGGAAGTCTTTTGCCTTTTTATTGCTTACCAGCTAGGAAAATTCATCTCTCTGCATCACTTAATGTGGTGGGAATTACGTGGTTTGAGTGCTCATCCTTTTCCTTTCACCCTGTTGGTGCTGGCAATGCTTCCATCAGGAGGTTTAATAGTACTTTCACTTATTTAATTTACATCAGGGACGTGCTAGATGGCAACAAGATGGGATGGTCCAGAAGGAAAAGCACGACAGAGAAGAGGCTAAAAACTGCCAGGATTTTCATTATTCTGTCTCCTTTCTCATTTCTACCTCCAAAACATCACCAGAAGCAAATAAATGCTTTTCTAGGGGGAGCTAGGATGTGATTTTCTCCTCTTTCTCATATTGCTTCCCTGCCTCTCCTGTGAGTTTGCCTTCCCCCACCTCCCCGTTCCCTTCCTCCCTACCTACTTCTGACCTGAACAGCAGCAGAAGCCCGACCATAGCCTGAAGGGATTTGCCTTATGCCTTTAGTGGGATGGAGTTCAGTTTCCCTTATCTGTCCCCGGTAGGGCCATGTGTTTTTTCTCTGCTCCCCCTCCCTGCAGATGCATGGTTCAGAGCAACAAGAGACAAGGAGTCCTTGTAAGTGCCTTATGATAATTGCAGAGCAGCAACTGCTCTGAAAATCTAAATTCTTCCCTGACATTTCCAGTCTAAAGCTCCCACTGACTCAGCTGCTGCTTGTGATATTTAAACAAGGATTATCTCCTTTTTTATTCTTTTCTCTTTTGATAACAGGATGGTAGAAGGTTATTTTAACACTTTCCTGTGGTTGGTTTGGCTGTTACAGATCCCATGCTCTTCAGAACTGTAACCAAATCTCCAATTCCAAAGTCACACATTTGGCGTAACCAGGATGAACAAAGGCTTCTGTGATAAAGAACAAGGACCTTTTCCTGGATTGTCATCTTTTCCAAATTTTTCTTCAGCATGAGCTTTAGCATACTGGAAAATTCATTGCTTTAGGTGTAAAAGGACTCATCCCATTGGCTTCAGCACAACTGCACCTGACATCCCTCCAGGTCCCTAAGTATTCCATCTTACAGTAATTTTCTGTACACTAGATAAACTTCATTTTGTAGGGTGAGTAGCATCTCCACAAAGGAACCTTAAAGAAAGTCCAGGGCACTTTTTGACCCCCAAAGACACAAGCACAACATCATTAGGGGAGAATATGCTTTAATGAGAGCTTTTCATCAATTCAGAAATTACCTGGCAGGCAAGGGACAGCACAAGAAGTAAGTAATATCCCATCAAGCCCCCCATTTCAGTGCTTCAAAAGGGTGTCCAAAATGCTAATCATTCCTCCAGCCCCAAGTCTTGGATCATCCTGAGCACCCTCCAAGACCTAAAGGATGCCCTGGGATACATAGGCTCTAGAAGGCTGCCATGGGAATCCTTCTCTGGGGGCTGCAGAGCACTGAAGCCTCCTCTCCAACAGAAATGGGAGCAGGATCAATGTGCCTGATAACCTGTTATTATGGCACACACTGAGCCAGATCAGCCCTTCTAATGCCTCGCCATTAGCCAGCCATTTACTCCTGAAATTGGCCAAGGAACCGGTGAGGATGAGTGAGGGGGACTGAAAGGGAGAAGATGAGGAGGCCCAGACTGGGATGCAATCCCAGCACTACATGCAGGACCAGCTTCTCCCCATTACACTGGAGTTTTGCAAATGACTGAGTAAAATATGAGCAGTCATCTCTGCTTTTCAAAGAGATTAAAGGGTTAGGAGATGGTAAGGGGGCTTTCCCATATGCCATCGTGGAGATTAGGATAGGGTGAACTGGACAAATTTAGGCAGTGCAGACGCGTCTGAAAGCGTGGAGAGGGTAGGCACGCGGACATGGGCTGGACCCAGTAGAGGTTTAGGGTGGGAGTGCGGGTCTGCCTTTGCACGCAGGTGTCTGTAGCACTGACAATGGCAGTGGGAAGTGGCAGGGGCCCTGATGTCTCACCATGTTCCCTATCAGGCTGCCACAGTCGGGCAAAGCAAACATCCCTAAATGGAGATGCTCCCGCTGCGCTGCCGATAAGCAGCATGGGGTGGGTGCAGGGACAGCTGCCTGTTTTTCCCTGTGCCTCATGACACAGGGCTGTTTTTCATCCCTGGCAGTTCCTGGAGAAGGCCTCCATTAAGCTCCTGTTTGATCAGAACCAGCATGGTTCTGACTGCATCCCTGCTGGGGGAGGAAGATACATTTGGTCACCTGAAACGAGCAAATGGTGCAGAGCTGGTGTGGCTCCACTGTCTGTTTTGGGTCACCATCCCCCCCTTGCCATCTCCCCATCCAGTGCCAGACTTTTCTTGCATTGACTTGGGGACATCATCCAGGCCAGGGGCAATACAGGTTGTGCCACACCTTGGATGGGCAGAACAACTGGTCTCCTTATCATGGTCCCCCTTAGTTTAGACACCCGTTTCCTCTTGTGGGGTCTCTGCATGGCAATTGCAGCTGCCAGGCTGCAGAGACCAAAGCTGAAATGCAACACTACTCAGTGGTTTACTCTTTGAGAATAAAGTTTTGGAGAAAGAGTGTGGTCTTCTCTTCCAGCACAACTGCCGGGGAGCCGGCAGTGGGGTATGGTTGTGCACTGGTTGTGCACAAAACCTCCTCTCCTGCCACTACTCTCAACTAGAGAACATCAGGCAGCTGCCAAAGCACAGTCAAAGCAGTGAAGCCTAGGCACAGAGAGATAATCGGGGCTTGGGTGCAAGGGAGAGACTGTTTATCCTTAGAACATCCTTCCTGTGATATTATTTTCACAAATTAACATCTCCACCTGGTCCAGATCTATTTGAAAGGCCTTCTGTGCAAACAGCTCTTACAGCATGTTTGGGGCTAGTCAAGTGTGAAGGTGTTTAGAACTATCCTATCAGGGAAGTCCACGCTCCAAGATGGAAAATACCTTGCATGTAGTTCCCACTGGTCTCCTTTTGGCCTGTAGTCAACTCTACAGTACCAAAAAGGACGAAAGGGACTCCTCATTCCCAGGCAGGGCTTAAAAGTTAGAATCTAAAGGGAGGTTATCCTCCATCCCCCAGGTGATGTGTGACACACTGGGTGGCCAGATGGTCATGGTGCTCTTCCAAAGGACCTTGGCAGCCTGAAAAAGTGGTCAGCTGCAGCAAATGACAATGCAAAATCCTGCCCCTGCAGGGGAATAATCCAATGCACCAGCACATACTGGGAGGCAATGGGCTGGAAAGTTGCTTTGCATATAAGGCCCTGGAGGTACTGGCAGACCCAGCTGAACCCAGTCCCATGCAGCTGCTCTGCCTGAGCAGGGAACTGGACCAGGCGATCTCTGCCTTTCTGGGATCATCAATGGAGAGAATAGAAAAGAAAAAAATATAGTAACTCCTGAAAAAGATCCTCTTCAAAAGCCAACTCTCTCCCCCCACTCCTCCCTCTCCCCCCCTCCCAAAAAAAGGCAAACAAAATAAAAGAAAGAAAAAAAAAAGTCTCTCCTTCCCTCCAGCTGTTATCTGGCCAACGCACTTTTCAGTTTGCTGGGAAAATTTTTATATAGGAACTACTTAGCGCTCTTGTCAATAATATGACACCTCACTACCTTCTTCTGATTGCCATGGCACATAGCAGTTACAACCAGATCAAGCACAGGGCTCCTTGCTCCGTGTCATCGGGTCCCATACGCCTGTGGGGCAGTCATGAGCCGTGGAGATGGACTGCTGGCAGGGCCAAGCACGCACGGGAACAGGTGACTGGCTGCTGCTTGTGACGTGCCTAGTAGCCTGTTATCTCCACTGGCAGTGGCACAGAGTGACTCAGTTCTCCAGGCTGGGCCCCTCGCTGAGTCATGGCCATGGAGCCTTCCCCCCCATCCTCCAGCCATTGTGGCTCACATGTCTGATGCTACCTCTGGAGAAGGAGCTCCCTCTCCTTCCAGAGACTCTTCAGAAGATGACTGTTAATTGTCTTTATAAGGTGCTTTGGAGGTCCTAAAACAGGAAAGCTCTGCTTTTCTGTTCAATAGTAGCGTGAAAAGTCGTATTCACATACTTTCTAAGTAATCATGACAGCATGTGTTGGTCCCTTCCCTCTCTCCCATAATGGTTATTCCATCAGGCCTCCAATACATGGTAAGCAAAACAGGCTGTGTTTCCCAATGATGCCTCACAAGCTCTCATGATCCCTCTGTTATTCTTCTGTCTCACTGTAGGTGGTAGGATTGACCACGGGTAGGTCAGTTTCTGTGTTTCTACTCCTGCTCTTGAAAAGCAGACCACCTTCTCCCAGAGTCCACAGCTGTGCAAGTCATTTGTTTCTGGCCACATCCCCACATGCATAGTTGAAGAAACTCTATTCTCTTGTTTCTTGAGAATTGGTGGCCTGGAGATGCCTGCAAGATGGTCCTGAACCTGAAATCTCCTTCTGAGGGCCAACTTGCCTTAAAGTAGGAGCTAAAGCTGACCTAGAAACCTACTGTGTTTATTTTGTGTGCAAATCAGATATAAAGTCCCATAACCATCCCCACCCTGCCTTTTGGTCAGCGCTATCAAAACTCTGTTAGGTCTCAAAAAGCTGTAATCAGAGATGCGTCCGGGAAGAAGTGAAATCCAAACCATCCTCTCAGCTCCCTTCTCCACTGTGACTCACCATCCGCAAAATGAATTGGCCAAAAATGTGTCTGATGTCGCAAGTTTCTCCTTACCCTTTCTCTGAAGCCTTCCCTCTGTCCCAGGTTTCTGGTGGTCAGCCAGGGGTTGAACTGTGAGGCAGAAAACCAGAGCTGCTCCCATGGGCCCTCACGCCAGGCAAGCCAGGCAAGCTCTGCCTTGGTGGGGGGACACATCAAAGGAGGATTGCAAAACTTTGGCAGCACTCAGGTCTGCTCCTCTCCTCCATTCCACTGACAGACGCTTCTACCAGAAGGTAGAAGAAGTGGTTTCCTGAAACAAGAGGGACTTGGAACAGATTTCTGCCTTTCAGTAAACACTCATTTGTTTAATGGGTGGAGATGGGCATGAGGGAGCCTGAAATCTCATTCCCCTGTCAAATTTCCAGGAAGCCAAGCATCCTGAGTCCAGCTGGATGCACAGCCCCAGCCCACAGAGATGTCCTGTCCCTTGTCTGCGCATGACAACATGTTTGCTCACCCTCTTTCTCCGTTGTGTTTACTCTTTCATTCAGATCCTGCTTCACTTCAGGGTGACTGCCAATAATCTCTGTGAATGGGCATCTGCCTCTCCCTCCCCATCAGCCCCACCTTCAGCCCAGGGATACGTCAGGACAGCAGACAGGGAACAGCTCCAAAGCCAAGCATGCCTCATGGCAGGACAGGGCTTGCCACCTGCCCTCTCCCTTTCTCCAGGGTTAAAACCCAGGCCACCCAAAGAGATCTCAGTTTGGACGCCCATAGTGAAGTGACTGCTCTGGGCCTGATTTTTGGAAAAGCTGGACACTTAGGTAGCTTTTGAAAAATTATCTGTCTACTGTGAAAAATGGGGCCACAGGCTTCACCTGAAACTGTTTCTAAAAGGTTTAAACCCCTTATTCCTCTTGATGTATTTTTTAAACCTGACTTTTTCCTTTTTTTCTCTGTTGTCTCAACTTTTCTTGTAACTGGAGGCACGAGTCAGTTTTCCTTCATTGCATTTCTTTTCAGCATTAAATAGTGACCTCCTGAAGTGGCTCAGAGATGTGCTGGCATTTTGCAGCCTTTTATTAGGCAGTGGTCCACTTGCAGATACTGAAGAGGGCTTAACCACTGCAGTTGTCAGGAAGCAGGGAGAGGCGAGGGAAGGGTAATTGAGGGTTTAGACAGCGCTTTGCTCTGTGAGACACCCACCATCAAACACAGGCAGGTCTATCGATTGGCTTCTCAAGTGGTCTGCCTCTCCTATTAGCACTTTCCTCAGTAATGCACAGGGTATTGAAGAGGTATAGATTTTTGGTTGTACTTTGTGGTGACACCAGAGGCAGATGGAATTGGGATGCACAAGAAAATAGGAAGACGTGATTTCTTTATGGGAGAAAGGCAGGGTTGCTGCCCCAGAGAAAAGGCAGGTCTTGGTGGCACCATCACCTTTTGGGTAGCAATGCATCTGAGCTGGTCTGGGACAATTCCATGGTAAATCCCTTTCAAGTAATGTAGTCTTAATTTAAGGGACCTCAAATGACAGGTAGAAAGCTTTTTTATGTAGGGATATGAGGAGGTAAAATGCAAAGAAGAGTTATGTGTGCAAAATAAAACCATGGAAAACTAGACCAGACCAAACCAAACCACACTTGATAAAAAGAGGACAGTGTCCCCTCTGGCCAAGGCTGTTGATATCTTAACCAATGGTCTGAAAGAAAATGGTAAACTTTACAGAAAGGAATGACCTGGTGGTGCAGTGAATGCTGAGAAATCTGTAGTTTTCAGTAGTCTGTTTTAAGATGGAAAGTAGATTAAACAGATGATCTGTGCAACATAGGGATGATCTGTGCATGTATGAGAATACCAGGATGGTGCTGGCTCTGATGAACAAGTGACTTCTTAGCAGGGTGCACCATAAGGTGCTGGGTGCACCATACACTGCTAGGTGTAGGGGAAGGAACCAGGGTCGTAAGGTGCCATCCCAGCAGGGATGAAACCTTCGCTAAAACTGTCTTGCTCCCACGGGCTGCTTTCCTTGGTGGGTATCCCCAGCCCGCTGTGAGGACAGGGAGGCTGTGCAAGCAGTCTGTGATCTGCCTTGGGGCTTCACCTGGACCTCATGTGCCCAGGTGATAATGGACAAAGGCAAGGGCACGTTAGTGACAGATAGGGTACGATAGGGCATCATCTTGCAGCCTCCACGTGGCACGGAGTGCCCGGACGCCTCAGCTCCATCCCTTAGACGTGTCCTGTGTGCTCCCGTGTGCCTCAACGTCCCCATGGCAGGGAGGTCCCTGCCGCCCCGCTGCTGTTTCACACCAGGGAAGGGGAAAGATGGTCCGAAGTTACGCGACGTGCGCTCCCGGAGGGTGTCGGTGCTCTGCGAGGAGCCGCCGGCGGGGCGCTGCGGGGCTCTGCAGGGCCGTGCGGGGCTCTGCAGGGCCGTGCGGGGCCGAGCCGGGCCGTGCGGGCAGAGCGGGGGGGGGGGGCGGCAGCCCGGCCGCAGTTCGGCGGCCGCGCACCGGGCGGCGCTGCGGGTCCACGGCCACCCCGGCATCCTGCCCTCACCCCGCACGCTGCTCCCCGGCTCTGGGGAGCTGCGGGCCGTGTAAGGAGCAGGGGAGAGCAGGCAGACCCGCTGCTGCCCCCCCGCACCCGGCAAACGGGAGCCTCTCTGCCAAAAGAGCGACACCCGGCGCAAGGGTCAGCGACAGCCCAGGCGGCAGCATCTGTTGTTTGGGGGCTGCAGATGTTCTTGCTGTCAGTGTGAGAGTGCAGCTGCAAAGCCCCTCTCCGAGCCCACAGCAGCCTCCACCCGAAACGTTTCGTGGTTTGCTGCAACACATAAAGACGTGGGTTTTCTCCTCTGAATATACGTGTTGCAAACGGGCCACAAATGTGATCAGAGGGCTGGAGTGCCTCTCCTAGGGAGACAGGCTGAGAGAGTTGGGGTAGTTCAGGCTGGAGAAGAGAAGGATCCAGGAAGACCTTATAGCAGTCTTCCAGTCCCCAAAGGAAACCCACAAGAAGGCTGAAGAGGGACTTTTTACAAGGGCATGGGGGAATGGCTTTAGACTGAAAGAGGGCAGGTTTAGATTAGTTATTAGGAAGAAATTGTTTACTGTGACAGTGTTGAGGCACTGAAACAGGTTGCCCAGAGAAGTTGCGGACTCCCCATCCTTTCAAGTGTTCAAGGACAGGTTGGATGGGGCTCTGAGCAACCTGCTCTAGTGGAAGGTGTCCCTCTGCCCATGGCAAGTGGAATGGAACTAGTTGATCTTTAAGGTCCTTTCCAACCCAAAAGCTTGTATGATTCTATGAAATGCCCTGGGGCACAGCTTTTGCTAGCAGAAATATTTTTGCAGGGAAAATAACCCAGGGAATGAGCTTCTTACTTAAGGAGTGACAGACTTCTAAAATATAATACAAAGTATTGGTAATCCCATGGCAGTCTCCTGAGATCGAATGATCTTCAGTTTGTGACAACCCTCAGCCTCTGAGGAATTTTAATCCAAATTCAATTTAACCAAAATTTCTGCAAAATCTATTTCTTTCCTTTTTGCTCCACCCCCACCCCTCCTCCCCTCCTCTTCTAGGCACCCCGTGCCGTTGCTGGGCTCTGATTCTTTCTGATCAATGTGCACCGGCAGAGAAATGGGGGTACACAGATGACAAGTTGTTCAAGAGGGTGGTTGGGCAATGATTTGCAGCAGTCTCTCCCCCAGATGCTTGGTGATTCCTCCATTAGCCTTGAAATGGAAGATGGGCTCTTTCACACTGAACGAATCCAATCGCAGCAGCCTGGCTCCCTCCCCTCCCTTGGGATGGGTGGCTTTGGGGGACTGAGTCATGATAATCAGCAGTTCAGGCTCTTAGGAGGTGGGTACCCATGTTCATGTTTCAGACACTCCTTAGTCCCTTCGTGCTGCTGTCACAGCAAATTCCTCCAAATAAGGCTGTTGTTGTTCTTTCAACACTTTCAACACTGGTTGAGCACTACCCTGAGGAGTAGTAGTTACTTTATCCTTGACTGGCCCCAGGAGAGCAGCCTTGACCAAAGGACAGAGTCATGAGCCATACCCATGCTACCTCTCCTCTGCTGATGCTTCCAGCCCTTTGCAATTCACCGTTTCACCCTCTGAATCCCAAGAAAAAGCAGCCTTTGCCCAGAACATGGATATTCACAGTTTCTGCTCTTTTTGGGACTTCGTGGCTGAAGCAGCTCCCTCTGCCAGCACAGAAGAACTTTATGGTGCTTTGCAAACACACTGGGCAGATACACCCACCCAAGAGGGCACGTTTTCTTCCAGGACGCTGGCAGAGGTGCTTCAAAGTTTTAGGTTTGTTTTTTATTTTTTGGTGCTTCAAAGTTTTCAAGGCTATCTTAAGGGTTTGGATTTCAATCCCAGCAGTCAGATCTAGCCATGCAACCAGTCTCTCCCACACCATTGTTACCACTGCAGGATTATAACCCTTCTCGCTCACTGATGCATTTCCCAGCCCTTGCTATGGTGCCATGCACCCCTGTCCCTTGCTGGTTACAGCGTTTTCCAGTTTCAGTCTAAGTTCTTGAAGGATAGTAGGAATCCCCACTGTCATTTTTGGCAAACAGACAGTCTCACCAGGCTGTGGCAGGCACAGGCTGCTTCTCCGCCTCTTTTCATTTCCCCTGCTGGAGCTATGGGGGGAATGCAGCCCATTTCGTGAGAAGTGACTTGCAGGGAGGTGAGTTGGGAGGGAAGGAGGGGAATCAAGCAAGGGCGTTTGCTGCAAACGAGACTGTCACAGTCTTTTCTGCTGAGTGAAGGGCCTGCAGGAGACAGGACAAACGCTCCGCCCTTGCCATCAGCTCCAGCTGATGAATGTGCATCTCCTTGGGGAGGAGTGGCTGGGGGTCCTCATCACACCATCACCCCCCACTCCTTCTGCCTCAGCACCTGCTCCTTTCTTTTATCTTCTCTGTGGGAGAGCAAAGAGCTCAGGCACTGAAAAAGAAGAGGCTGGGGTCCATGGATAGCCATTGCCCTTGCTCTTCTCTTGCTGTATATGTTTGCACATAGAGTATCTCTGTTCCAGGAATGCTTTCCTGGGATGACCAGAAAGAGACTAGAATAAACAGGTTTGGGAACTCTCAGGCCAGCACTGGCAAGATCATCTTATCTGTGACTTGTTCAGGGAAGTGGGAATCAAAATATGAAGGGAGGAACATGTTCATTAAGCTGTGTTCAACAACTGTATTTTACCAAACTGGCACCTGTAATCAGTCAGAAAGGCAACCAGCACATTCCCAAGTCAAGGAAGATGTACACAACTGGCTATTGAATCTGTAGGGTAAAACCTGTCCTATCCCATGTATCTGGCCATCATCTCCTTTAATACATCCCTCAAAGGCAGATTCTAGGTAGCCCTTAATAATAGTAATAGCATTAATTATGATAATGAAGAGTAAACAGGACCAGTTCACTTCAGAATTGGAGGGGCAGGCAAAGTTTTCCAGTCCACAGAGAAGATGTGGGAAGGCAGCAGAGGCTGCAGTGATGCTACGTGGCAGGGGACTGTGTGGCAGTTAGGGGTCAAAGCATTTGTCCCAGCTCTGCTTCTGACCCAAGCATGGATGCAATCCAGCTACATTTTACACAGCCAGATGCATGTGCATCTTGCAGAGCTAGAGGCTGGAATCTGCCATGGCACAAATTCCTGTCTCATGAGGGAGAACCTTATCAATCTAACTACCAACCCTGCAAACTCATCCTGGATCTCACAGGAGTTTTTTACAGGCAATTGCCTGTAGCAGGTTTCCCTCAGCACCAGTACACCGCCTTTCTTTATCACCTCTTGCTGCTGTTTATACCTGAGCAACATGTTTATTCTCATCATCTGTCTCTGCTTATAATAATGTAAACCCATGTGGATGGGCTGACACCCAAAGGTGTCTTTGCAAGGCTGGGGAGCATTAAACACCACTACTGCCACAGTCAGTGGATGGGACTTTGACAGGCAGGTACAGCAAGAGCTCTTGTTTTGGAGGTGCCCCTTTGCAGAGACCACTCTGCAGAGGAGAGCTACAGCTGAAAGAACAGGAGGATGAGAGCAGGAGGAAGGTGAGGGGGGTACAAACCCCACCAAATCCCTCCCAGGCACTGCAGCAGCTCCCTAGAAGTCCCTGAGAGCCATCTTTCTGCCCCATATAAATGGTTAGCATGGGCATCACAGGTGTGGGAAGCTCTGCTTCCCATCAGCTCCAGATGTGCTTCTCCTGCTTCCATTCAGTCACAAGGGTCCCTGTGTATATACAAAGCAGTGGAGTGGGAGGTCCTCTGATGCCCTGCCAACCACTTACTTGTATAAAAGAAGAGGGCAGGAGGGCCACCTCCTTATCTGCTTTCCATCTGTAAAGAGGCAGTTCTTCCACCATTTAAAAGTATCTCTTTGGTGGGATTTCCCTGGCACTTACAAAGGTGCCAGGGAAGCTGAGTGCCACTTCTGGAGATCACTCAAGCAGATGCTGTGCATAAAAAGTGTCTTCTAGTTTAAAATAGCATTCTGCTTCCTTGTCCACAGGCTTGAAGGGAAGGGATCATGCTTCCAGGTGCTCTGGAAGACATTTTGGCTTCAAGAATGTCTGCTGGTTATGTACAGCTTGCACCAGAGCAAACCCAGATGGAAGAGCACAAGGATACCAGGGTTTGGGTACCTCTCCTTGGGGCTTCTGGTAACTTCTGCCTGCCAAACAGAAAATCATGTTACTGAGCCCATTTTAGCTTTCTCTTCCACATCACCCTTTGTCCCGCTTCAGAGAGCTGCTGAGAACAGCAAAGATTTAAGAATATTTAGTTTTTACTTCCTCAGACCTAGGTTTTAGCTAAACCAGGAGTCACAAGGGGGTTTCCTTGAGGACCATCACTCTTCTTCAAATACTCTCCCTGCTCATCCACAAGGATCTTACTGCAGATAAATTGCAACTATAGCACCAGCTCCAGCAGCCTCTGAAAGGAAGGCAAGAGGGGGGATGGATCCATCCTCCAGAAAGAAGGAAAACATCTCAGCATGTCTTTCAGGCTGTAAGCAGTTAAGTGTTGGGAGAGCTGGGAAGCAGCTCGAAGACTCGCCTAGAGAGCAGCACAGGCACAAAATATGATTAAAAGAGCAAAATGACAGCTTGGCACTGGAGGGTTTCAGAAGTTAGAAGAAATTATTAAAAAAAAAAAAAAACATATACATCCATGAGGAAGTTCCCACAATGGCTGGAAGTGAAACCTTGACCCTCTGGCAGGTGGGGGGGGGTCCGAACTGTTGTCATCTGCATCCTGCTGCCCCCCCCCTCCCCCTCGCCTTTGCTCTACCTGTTTTACT
Organism: Manacus candei; assembly: GCF_025592945.1. NCBI lineage: Eukaryota > Metazoa > Chordata > Aves > Passeriformes > Pipridae > Manacus > Manacus candei. Next base: position 4,917,030 of record NW_026138108.1, read on the forward strand.
CCCTCCTGCCGGGTGCAGTGTGTGCCCTCCAAAGCACCACAGGGGACAGAGAGCTTTGCAGCTCCTTGGCTGTGCTGAGAAATGACACTTGGAGACAGAAGGAGAAGGGGAAATGTCAGGGTGTCACCCTCCCGGGGTCTGGGGACCTGTCAGCCAGGGGTGGGGGGCACAGGCAGTGGGGAGAGCTCAACGTGGCAGCTTTCTCTCTGCTCTTTCCACTGCTGCATTTGAAGAGCAGCTGGCATGCTCAGCCAGTGCATGCATGGCATAACACACACAAGGATGGCCGGGCTGAGCCAAGGGACATCCACACACAGCGCTTCCCTCCCTGCCGCACCAACTCTTAGCTAAGAAAGAGCATAGTGTGGGGCATCATGGAGTTGTGCTGGAACTGGGAGGGAACTCAGATCAATGTCAATCTCTGGAGCTTCTGTTGGGAGTCCTTGGGATGTTTCCCACTCAACTCCCCATGCCCTGAGCACCAAACAGCCCTGGGACCAGGCACAGCGGTTACTTTCCTGATGCCACTCATCTCTGCACCATAAATGGGCGGAAACCTCATGTTTTCTTTTAAAATTGTATATTAAATCCTATGGTAGGGCACCTAGCAGTTTTAAGAAAACAAAGTACAGAATAGGTGCTGCTGTAGTATAACAAATTCCTCTTTTGTGTGCTCAGTGGTTACCCTTGTCCCAAAAAGCTGCTTTTTCTCCTTCTCCCTTGCAGGCAGCACAGACAGTTCCCAAGCCACTGGCAGTTTGCTAACACCAGCTGGGTGCTTGGACACTGCTATTCCCAAGGCATCTCTTAGAGGATGTTTTGGACCCCAAAGAGGTCCTTCCCACTACAGCATCTTTAAGGTATGTTGCCCAATTTGCAGTTCAGTTAGTAACTCCCAAACAACTTCTCCAAGTTCTCCAAGACTTTTCTCATCTTTTACCAAGAACTTGCTTCTTTTGCAGATTGCTCCAAGGTTGCTGGAGCAGGCACAGTGGTGTACCCTGCACAGGGATGCTTTGACACCCAGCTGCTGCTTGCTGGCCCTGCCAGAAAACCTCTGTACTATAGTGGTGGGTGCTGTAGCCTAAAGTTGGGGTGCCCTCATGTGCTTCATCACCCACAGTAAGGAGACAAGGGCACAAGCAGAGGGGTTCCTCAGGCCGTGGGGCAGCCAAAAAGCAGTTTTTCTTCTTTTCACCCTCCATAGGCTGTTGGTTGTGTGAGGAACTCAGGACATGGCAGGGAAGAGATCTTACACCCTGGCACAAGAGTTTTCCTCCCTGCCTCCCAGGGCATGTTTTCCTCTTGATCCTGTCAAAACCCCTCATCTCACAGCCTCACAGGTTGCCCACAGCATTCCCATGCCAACACACCAGTTGAAGTAATGAATTCAAGACCTGCTTGTGTCTTTTGGCTTCCAACTTCACTTCCACCATGGTGGTGGGAATGGCACAGAGACCTCACCTGCAGCACCTCCACAGGCTCTGGGTTTAAGGCTCTTGATGTTTGGAAATGGTTGGGCTGTTTCAGATTGGTGCTCAGAGAGGGGAGCACAGTTTTCCTCCTCGGATGCTCAAGCCTTCTCAAACCAGTGCATGAATCCTGGCCCTGGGCTGCTCTGATCAGGATGAGATACAGCCTCGCCTGGGGCAATGTGTTTTCAAGCCTCCACCTGCCAAGGTACAGGCTTCAGAGAGCTGCTGGAAGAGAGGGGTGGGAGAGGAGGGTGTGTCTGGTTTTCTTCTGAGCCAGCTCCAATTTTGGAAAAGTTACGTCTGCATTGCAAGCCTGAAAGCATCCCCTCCCCTTCTCCAGGGGCCTGGAGTGCCCCTGCATTAACCTCTCCTGTGTAAGGTACCCCCCCCCCAGGTTCTGAAACTTTAATGTCATAACCTGTTTGTCCTGTTTAAAGTGCTGGGTAGGGCTGGGGAGCTGACAGATCCTGAGCAAGCTGCGCCTCCAGCTACCCTGCGTCCTCATGGCTCGGCAAGAGAGAAAGAGGGGAAAAATAACTCTTAGAGGCTCTACATTTTTCTGTCTCAGGGTGGGGTTTTTTCCCCCTTCAAAAACAGCAATGAGTTGGCATTTGGATGCAGGTCCTGGCTCTACACTGAGAGGGTAGCTCAGTGATGTATTCAGCAATATGTTCATCCAGAAGATTTCCTCTCCAGACTTCAGCCTGTGTGTTAAGGCTGCTCACAGCAATTCCTGAGATGAAAAGGCTCCTTCCTTATCTTCAGAATCAGGTCAGAATCTCTCATCCTGACCCATGTCAGCAACTTCTGCACACAAATCTGTGTGCAAGTGCTCTGGAGTACCTGCAGCCCAGCTGCTCAGCACCTGACTGGGCAGAGGCGGTCAGGGCTGGATATCAAAAATCCCCTCCTTGCTTCATCATCTGTCTTTGCATGCCCCTGCCACTGCTCATCCTCAGACAGACCCCACTGAAGAGCTTACAGCATGTGAGTTTTTGTGCTTGAGTAGACTGTCATCAATGCCAAAACAGCAGGTGCATACATGTGTAGTGTTCCTTTGCTGGAGAGATGCTGAGCATTGCTCCTCTAGCCAAACATACCCTGGAAACACACACTGTTTCCATAAACCATGTATTTACACCTTGATGTGGGTATGGAATGCTTAATGAGGGAGGCAGGCTATGATGCTCTTGGTATCCGTAAGATAAACAGTCAAAAGAGAGATAAATCACATTTTTCATGTCAGCACTGTTGTGTCCGGCACATGTCTTCTCTGGGTTTTCTCTTACTCAGAATCTCTGAGATGCTTGATGCAACTTGTCACTTGAAAAATGATGGGGATTCAGAACTTTCTTATTAAAGCATAATTTCAATCTGTTTAAGGCATGACAGTAATATTGACATAGTAAAGATTTCTTTCAAATACTTGAGTCCTAGATATTTGTTATAGATTTGTAGAAATAGAGGGTTTATGTTTTATTCTGTTCTTTAATGATGAAGATAGTGGCTGTATATTGGTTTATGCCTGAATGTGATAAACCCTGTGCCAGGCTCAAAGATTAAAGCAGTCAGAGTTGGTGTATTAGTGCAGCACTGAACCCCTGGATGGTGTTCAGGCTCCCAGGCTGCAGGACTTGGTAAGCCCGCAGATGAGGTCAAGTGTCATTCTCTGCCTGTTTGCTGGTCGAGATCTAACCCGAACCTGGTATGAGTAAGATGTCTGAGCAGTTGGCCAGAAAGTATTTAAAAACCCACTTGAAGTGGCAGTGGGCAGCTACACGTTACCACACCTTGTTTTCTTCTGCGAGTCCCTGTGACTCCTTTTGAAAACATGGTTTTAGCCCAAGTACAGATATGAAAGTCCTTTGGCACACATGCAGGCACGTAGAGACGTAAAGCTGCAGGATCTGGCACCTCCTGGGGAGGCAGCATGCAAGGCTTGGTGGCTCAGCACGTGCTAGAAATGGTGCCAAGCGCCTTCGCCTTTTGATAGTGGCAAACACAAAGCCGAGCCCCCGAGCCACCTGACAGGAAACATCTGCAATCAGTGAATCATAAAGCAAGCCGGTCATGTTTTATCCCTTTTCTTTTTCTTTTTTTTTTTTTTTTTTGGTTTTATGACAAAATAAAGTGATAAGTTCACTTTGAAACTCATTCTTAGCTTCAATGCCTAGGAACTTAAAACAAACTGGTTTATGCCCCCCCTCTGATATCTCTGCTTGCAGGTGGCAGAGGCAGGCTCAGCCTGATAAGATTACTGATAGGGGGGCAATGCTGAACTGAGCAAATGTGCTCATTAAGTAGGAATCTTAAGAAGCTGGGGATATTTGCCTAATACCCTCCTTCTCCTCCTCATTGTCTGGGGGGGCCAGGCAGTGGCTGGCAGAACAAGAGGGAGAGCAGAGGGGCTGGGGGCAGAGCCAGGCTGCCTGTGCATGGCCAAAACTCAAGCAGGCACAAGGGTAGCAGGATTCAACTGGTCCCTTGCCTTTGGGATTGCAGCCCAGGCTGGATGTGGGTCCCAAAAGGTCTTAAGGGCTGGTCTGGGGAGCCTAAGCTAAGCAGCTACATCAGACTGGCTTTGGCACAGCAGGTCTGAAGACACCACTGCAGAGTACCTCCAGATTTAGGGTCATCATTGTTTATGCAGAGCAATAACTTGCCCTGGGATTAGCACGTGATAAACGTCTTAGTCACGGGGAGCAGAGATAGGGAACAGGCCTGCAACAAGCACCGCTCTGTTCCACCTTTATTTGAAGACCAACTGTTAAGCAACCCATTTTTGTTAGCCTTTTTAGTGGTTTAGCGGTTGAACTAGGCATGTTTCACTCTTGCCTTTTTCTTTTCAGGTGAGGATAAAACTGTCAGTGTGAAAGGAAATAAGTTCCTTGAACTGATTTCTCTCTGTTTTCTGCTTTTTGGCCAAGCGTTTTCATACATCTGGGTTCAGAACTTCCTTCTTCCTTATTTATTGTTAATTAAAATAATAGCAACTAGTGTGCGCTGGGGTGGACATAAGAGGGGGAGGCACAAAATTATGCCCATCATGAATGTGGTGTCCTCTCCCTTCTTACTCTGCTTCTTCCCTCCCCTGATGGAACAGGGACCCCAGGGCTCTGGGGCTGCTCCATCTTCTTCAGTTTGGAGTTGGAGTTTTATGTGTCATTGGTTGAGATATAGCCCTAAAGAGCATAAATGTAGAAGGTTTCAGTCAAGCTAAAAGGATCACAGGGAGAACAGCAACAGGTTAGAGGGGGCACAGATTTGGGAAACCCATGAAAGAGGATTTCTCATGTCTATATAAGTTTATTTACTACTCAGCAGCAGTAACACCACTAAGAAAGAAACACATGGATATTTAAAGTGGAACTGCCATAATTTGGTATATTTATAACTTGGTTTGATTACATTTCTCATCTTGACTCCAAACTTCCTTTGGGAACTTACTGAAAGGTAAGGATAGGTCCCAGTCTCCATGGCTGCACCCCTCTCCATGCAGCATTTCCTCTCTCCAGCGCAGCCTTTCCTCACCACATCTCATCTGTCAGCTCCATTGCAATTACTTAGGACAAAAGATAACATGCAAACACGTTGTTAATATTCAAAGTGCCCTGCAATAACAGCTTGTGTAACCACTATATAACAGAGCATGGCGACCACAGATCACAGCCTGGACATTGCGAGCCCTGTGACTTGCCCAGGGAAGTGGTACCAGATGTAAACACAAAGGCTGCATGATCTCTTTTGCATGTTAACTGAGCAGCCTGGGCAATTACTGACACAGGGACACTGGCTTGGTTTCAGTGAGCCTCCTGATTTGCTCTTGTGGCCCATACTGGGAGATGTTTCCCCTCTATCTCCTCCAGACCTCAGAGGCTTATCCTCATAGTGGTTCAGGTACTTCTTCTCCTTCACCCACACAATCCAAACTACCAAGATTTTCCCCAGTACTGAAATGCACTGTTTGGTGCTTGGCAAAACTCACATCCACCAGCAAGACATGGCCTGAGTGGACAGGAGGGAGATCTTCACAGACCCCTTACCAAAAAAAAGGAGTGAAACCTCTTTGTATGCCATGCTGAGGGGTGCACAACTGAGTTGCAAGGTGAAAAGGCAAGGTGTCATCTAACATGGTGAAGCACAACCCTGCAAAAATGTGAAGCAGACAAGGAAGGATGTATGAAAATAGAGAATGCAAGTGAAGGATAGGAAAAGGGGTTGGCGTGGCCTGGAGAGATGAAGGATGGGATTGACGTGGGCAGGGAAGCACAGGGAAAGACAGGTTAGGAAGTTCAGGGAGGGATGAATGGTGCAGAACAAATCCTTCCCTTACTGGAACCTTGATTTCTGCCTTTGCTGGTGAGGGAGTGGTGTATCTCCTGCAGCAGCACAGCTGAGACAGAGAGCCCTGCAGACGTAGACCCTTTTTGCTCAAAAGAGCACGGTGTGCTGGCCATAAACAGGGTATCAGTTGGGCCCTTCTAGAACACAAACAAAAAACCACCCCAAGTGAAACTCACTGACATTCCAGAAATAACAAATCTGCATCCCTCAGTGTCTAAATCACACAGGCGGGAGCTCAAGCTGGAACACGCTGGCTGGTTTCTGCCCTGCACCACGTTTTAGCCAACTCTCCAAAGCAAACTGAAAACCTGGGCTCCTCCTCCCAGGGAGCTGAACAGCCAGCAATAAAGACACCCTAAATTACTGCAAGCAGAAGTAGTCTTGCTCAAGGCTGTGCAGTGCCTCAGCGGGGATCCATGTAAAGCAGCCGGCGTGAGAGGACGTGACACGACCTGCCGCAGGAATTGTACTGAAACTCAGAGCATGTCAGAGCAGGAGAGCATCAGGGCAATGACTGATGAAGATTAGCCTAGATAGCAAGGAGGAATGGTATGTCAAAGAAGGAGGGGGGAAACGATATGGCTACAGGGAAGGGAAGGCAGGGTGGAGCCAGCGATTCGGGCTGGTGCCCTGCCAAGGTACATATATGTTAATTGAGCAATCCTGTTCCTCCGCTTCCCTGGCAGGCAACAAAAGGCATGCACACCTCTATGAAAAGGGTGCATGAGGAATGCTCCACCGGCAGCATGGAGCTGGTTTCCAGCAAAACCCTCACCAGATGGGTGCTCCCTGCCCTGGGATGGGCCAGGGTTCACCACAAGTGCTGCGGAACCATAGGGGAGCTGCCTGGAATAAAACAAAATAAAGTAAAATAAAATAAAATATTAAACCGAAAAAGGCTGGTAAGCCAACTGCAGGTGAATATGAGAAGGATTTGTGGACACTTATGGAGGGACAGAGGTACAAGGGCCCACAGGGGTTTCTGGGTTGCTGAAGATGAGGAAGCTGGCTGAGCACTCCTGCTGTGGCAAGAAGAGGCTGGCTGCTGCCTTGGCAAGGGCCACTGCTTCACCTAGACATCTTTACATCCACAACAGCAGAGCAGCATTGCCACTGTCCCATCACTGCTGTGCAGCAGAATGCTGCCATCCCCTTCCCTGGTGGCCTTCAGCCCCAGAGCTGCTGCCTCCGGATATTAGCTCTTCAGTCCAATGTCGGCACCAAGCAATGAGTATAACTGATTTTTTGGCATAGAAGAGGAACTCAGAAACATGCCCTCTCTAAATAGCTGTGCTCTGGTGCACCAGCAGGCTCCATGCTGCACGCTGGCATGAGGAATATTACCACTCCATTGCCACTTGGCTCACCAGGTTGCAATTCTCCTCTTCTGTACCTGTCTCTGTAGGTTTGCTGCTGATATGTAAGAGTAAAGCAAAGCTGCTTCAATATCCCAAGAAAGGAATGGAAAGGAAAGGTAGGGAAGGGACAGGAAAGGAAAAGAAAGTAAAAAGAAGAGAACATGAGGAAGAACGTCTTCACTGTGCAGATGACTGCTCACTGGAACAGGTTGTCCAGAGAGGTAGCAGTGAGGAAACTCTTTTTTGCCTTCGTAACTTCTGTGTCCTCCCATGTACACAAGCATTCCTTTTAAGGTCTTCCTGCCTAATCAAACCTTTGTGTGGCTTCTAAAGGTGTTGAATGCCTGGCAGGGTGGTTTCAGAGCAGCCCACCACCTCCCTATCACAAAACCTGCAGTGCTGGTGCCCTTTGGGATCCAGGCTGTCCTCCCAGAAGGACCATGAATGTCCACAAGGATGGCTGAGGTCTAGGGCTGTCCTTGAGAACTGTCATGGCACATAAGCCACATTGTTGGTTGTCCCTTATGTATGCACTGGCTGTTGTTGCTGTTGATATTATTAGGTTTGTTTTCTTGTAGCAAATCCTGATGGCACCATTTGGATGCTAGGAAACTCTCACTCCTCCAAGCCAGTGAACAAAAGGGTATTAATTTGCTGTGTTGCCTGCCCACAGCCCACACATCACAGTTGATCCTTTCTGATGGAAACCCAGGACTGGGGGCCATGGAGCAACCTGGGGCAAGTCCTGCTGTCAAGAAACAGTGCTGCCTGCAGGGAGGAGTGGGGCTGGGGCCAGCCAGTGGGTTAGTTAGCATAGGATGAATCCCTGGGGCCACTGCTGCTCTGTCAGGGAAATGTTGCAAAGAACAAATTAATCCCAAGTAGAAGGGGTTTGTGTGGCAGCTCCCTTTCCATCCTCCCAGGGATTTCTGCTGGTGTCTGCAAGCTGCAATCAGCTCTTAAGAGCACTTACCAAATAGGAAGCACTTGTAACTCTCCACACAAGTATATATTCCAGACAAGAGGTGTGCCGGGCTCTAGGAGCCTTGCTGCCTTTCCGTGCTGCTGGGAAGCACCGGAATAGCTTTCAAGGAGAGAGGCTGCATCAGGCTCAGTTTCTGCTTCGTTGTTTGCCCTTGCCTAAGGAAGGCTAAAGTACAAATAGGGTGGTTAGAAATAAGGCATCTGTAGGTTTGCACTGCTCCATTCCTAGAAACAGTGCAAATCTTTGCTACTGCCCGGAACTGGGAATGTGAAATGCATAATGCGTGGCAGCAGAGCTGCCCTACACCAAAGGATGTCCTGGGCTAGAAGTCCTCTGATTGTGAAAAGAGAGTGACAGGTCCCTAGTGTCCTCTCTCTACCTGTGTGAGCGTATACTACCAGCTCACTTGCACCCACAGGGTGCCAAAAATGTATCTCTTTGGGGAAGAGGGAGATGAAGGTAACAGCATGAGTTGCACTCACAATACCATATGACCAACCAGTATGTTACATTCCTAGGTATCAAGCACAGGCTGCACAGGGCCACTGGCATCTTCTCAGCTAGCCCAGGTCCACCCAGAGCAATGTCAGCCGTGACTCACCTCCAGGACCACATGCAGGACTCCCACTGTCCTTTCATCGAAGCACTGTGATCTGTGACACCCAGGCAATCCAAAATGTACCTTCTGCACATGCATTGCAATTCTTGGGGCTGTCAGCAGGTCATTTCAGGTTACAATGTATGGGCGCTGTCACACATTTCGGAGAACAGTATCTTGTCCTTCTATGAAACAGCAACCATTAGATATTGATGAAGTCCAGCATTTGCATGGATTTGATTATGTGGCAGAGTAGACTGGAGCCTTTCTCTTGAGAAGCCAGGAACAGAATATCTCATTTGCCTCTCTTCTCATTCACTTCCTGCCTTTGTGCAAACTAGGTTTTGACTGATGGTACACCAAATACCCCTTTGGCAAAGCGTAGCCCAGAAGGCGTGTGGACCAGGGGAAATCACAGGTTTGCCAACATGCCATTTCTTCACCATTGTGTGCTGCGCTCAGCCTCATTGGTGGGGTGTGCAAAAGCAGCAGGCAGGCCAGGTTCACAAGATCTCTGCACAGCCACCAGAATTTCTACACCCTCCTAACCCAAAAGCAAAACAGTAGTGATGACTTGTCAAGAAATAATTGCATGAATTTTCATGAGCCAGGGTTTTTTTTCTCACTCTCGTCTATCTCCACTATTTGACCCTTGGGAAAGAGGCATAAATGAAGATCCCTCAGATATTTCTGTCACGCTGATGGAGCTATTTTGCCATTTGAATGCACAAGAGAACTGATGCTTTCACATTAATGGGGTGATATATGCTCTGTTCCTTGAAGACTGAGGCAAGGGCAGAGCCTCTGAGCTTTCTCCTTTCAATAGCTACAAAACACCAAGAGAAAGTGGAACTGACCCTTAAATGCAAATTATGGGATACTGGTAAAACAGGAACACTTCTACCAGAGAGGTTTTAGCTATAAGCAGGACAGAGGCTTGTTTGCTGTGTGGAAAGCATGAATATTGGAAATCAGGTGTAGTGCTCAGGGCTCTACTTAAGTACTACTTTGGTTTGACACCAGCTCTTCTCTCACTGAACCTCTGATTTCACACACACACTTCTTTTCTCTCTGTTTTGTTTTCAGTTGAGATCAACAACAGCAAACGTTCATAATTCAGAAAGAGGGGAAGGGAGAAGGAGAGGACATGAACACTTCTGGGTGGTGAAACAGCATTAGCATGAAGAAAGGTGCAAAAGGCACCATCTGATAAGAGGAAAATCACATGTTGGGACCTGGTTAGACATAGAAAGTGGTTTTTAGCATCTGTGCCATTATTAGCCCCACATGTCCCATACACAGAGAAACAGCATGTAGCAGAATGCTAGCAGGTCACAACTGGGGGTGGGAGGGAATGCAGCAGGACAAATTATAATCATCCTCATCCAGGGACCCAAACACACGTTATCCATACAGTGAGTGCAGCAGAGACACAGACACAGTGAGAGAGCCATTGGATTTCTCAGTAATATTCAGTAAAACTGTACGAAGCTGGACTTCAAAGGGTAACTGTAAGTAGCACGAGACTTTAGGCTGTGGAAACATACTGTTCGAGGAACATGAGTAGTGTGTGCACAGGGCCCAGTGCTTTCTGCACAGTTGCCTTGGGGGATGTGCATGTTTTCTGCCCACCTTTGAGGCACCTGTTTTTGAAAACATAGCCCCAGGGCTTTATTTTATAGCTATCTTCAGTGACAAACACTACATCCAACCAGTCAAAGAATGCAGTTACACACATGGCCAGCTGTGAGCAGAGCAATAGTTCATGAAGTCTTTCATACTTTGCAAACAGAGTTCAACCCTATCATCTCTGTTGGTATGTAAAAAAAGCCGAGGCAGGGGAAGGTGGGTTGAAGTTCCAAAGGCTGTGCAGAAACCAGTGGTGTAGAGTGGCACCTGGGTTGCAGACTTTCAGTACACTAGTGACCTGTGCACAAAAGAGGTCTCAGGAGCCACCCACAGGGCTGGATTTTTCACTGGGCACCTGATGAGGTTTAGACCCAGCTGGCATCTAAGCACCACACAGCCACTTGCTCACTCCCCCACCCAGTGGGACGGGAGGAAGAGAACTGGAAAGGTAGAATTGAGTAAACTCATGGGCTGGGATAAGAACAGTTTAATAATTAAAACAAAATATAACAATAATAATGATGAAGATAATATCGTTTTAATAACAATAAAATGTAATGGAAGGGAAAACAAGAAGAGAGAGAAACAAACCCAAGAAAGACAAGTGATGCAAATGAAAGCAATTGCTCACCACCAACCAACTGATGCCCAGACAGTCCCTGAGCAATTCCCCAGCCAGCTTTTCCCCTAGTTTGAATGATGGCATGATGCCATATGGTATGGAACATCCTTTTGGTCAGTTGTCAACTGTCCTGGCTGTGTCCCCTCCCAGCTTCCTGTGCACCCCCAGATGACTTTCTGATGGGGTACTGTGAGGAGCAGGAAAGGCCTTGACTCTGTGTAAGCAGCAGTAACTAAAACATCTCTGCATTATCAACACTGTGTTCAGCCCAAATCCTAAACATAGCCCATACTGATTGCTGTGAAGAAAATTAATTGTCTCAGCCAAAACCAGCACAGCAGCAGAGCAAGTATGGGAATCTTTCTGAAACCATTCCATTAGAAGGGCTTGAGCACATACAGCTCCTCACTGCCTCGTAGACAATGTTTCATCCACCAGCTTGCACCAGCCTAACCAAGCTGCTGGGCCCTTTCCTAAAATCCCCAGCTCTGTGCAAGGAAGGAGCAGGACTGGCACTGCACCGAGGTGGGCAGTGCTGCCACCCTCCAGCCTGCCTGCACCCGGACATATCTGCCTCTCCCTTAGCCCGACAGGACCCATGTGTAGTGGGAAATTGCTTGGGTCTGGGGTTAATTGGAGGGAGATTGTTTTAAATGAATTCTCAAAATTATAAAACTGAGTCATATAGGAAACCTTATATATATGCACACACACATACAAAAGCTTTAGAAGACTTTAAAACCTGAAGTATTGACAGGTCCCTAAAGACAGAAACAAGTCAGTATCTAAAATTGCAGATTATAATCTAGAGTGTTTCTAAAAAACTCAGTAGGTGCTTAGCTGCCATATGGGCCTGAATCAGCTATAAAATCCAGCCTTCAGTCAGCGTTGCTAATATATGCTAAGCAAATACAACATGACTGAAGAAACAGTTTCATCCATATTACACTCAGTAAAATGTTATAGCATCAGTATAGCTCACTTGAAGAGATCTTGTAAGGGCACAGGTATCATGGGAAGCAGAAAACATATCTGCTATCACAAGAAAAATTGCAGAAGAAGAAAATGACAGATTATTGTCACCAGTCCTCTTCTGTGACAATGAATTGCAGCTGGGAGTGACAAATTTCTCTCAATCATTCCTGGATCAAATTTGCCCAGACCTCAAACCAGAGAAGCAAAAACTCAGCCCCTGGTGAGTTTCCTCCTGTTTGATTTGCTTCACTCACACAACTTTTCACAATCAAAACTTCAACTCCTGCTTAGCATTGCTCCAAAGAGCTGGCCTGAGAGAGCTGTGTGCTCTGCTTTCAAGTGTTTCCTGAGAAGAAGCTTTATCCACTTTTGCAGTGGGGTGGGTGAAAAGCATGCTTATTCTGGTCTCAGCGTAGTCTAAACTGAATAATAATTTCACAGAGCAGCTATGAGGATAAATTTGTAAATGCAGTGGACAGGTGTTCTGAATAAGTAATTATGGTATGTATGCTGTCAATAGGGTTTTCCCCCTCTGTTTCCAAAGAAAGCTCTTAAGATAGGTCAAAGTCTGGGCATTTTGGGGGTTCAGCCTTTATCCCTCCTTGCAGAGTCTGGCTCAAGGCTTGCACCAAGCCACATTGCACAGGTGAAGCAAATGATGAGCATCTTTGCTGATGATTGGTGGGACCGTGGTGGTCCAGCATCATTCCAGCAGGACAAGGCTGAAGGAAGGAAGACTGCTGGGATGGCAGAGCAGGGTTTAGCCTTCCCACTACAAAGTAGAGTCCATTATGTGGCTCAGGAGTGACAAGGGGCATATCCCTGAGGGACACACTACCACGTGCCAACATTGCAACCCATCCTCTTCCCACCCAGGACAGAGAGGACCTATGACACCTGGAGACACCTGCAAACTCAGGGGAGCAGTGAGAGACATGGGCACACCAAAGGCCACATCCCCCTTGCCTGGGCCAGAGAGGATGAGTGGTCAGGAGGGCCAGTCAAACAAGTTAAAAACATGCATGCTCTCTCTGGTCTGATTCTTGTTTCCTGGAAGAAGTTTTATTGCCACTGAAATGCTTCATGCTCTGTGAAGCCTTTGCCAGCTGGAATCGTCTCTTTGCACCTGTCTTTTTGTTTACACAAATCCCTTCTCTAATAGAGCTAATCACTCCACTTTGATAAATCTGCCAGGCCCCCGATATGAGCTCCCTCCACGCTAAACAAACAGACCATTGTCTCGACAGGGCCAGCCAGTCTGTTAATGGTTAAACTGGGAGAGGGCAGGATGGGGGAAAGAGGCATTAGCCACAGGCAGCCTCTTTTCTTTTTCCTCCCCCCAAATCTGCAAGTTTCCTTATCCTTTGCAGGGGCTTGCAGCTCTGTCAGCTGGGGACCCCAGGCATGTTCTCTGACTGCTTGGGGGTGTGCAATTCACTGGGAACCATCTAGTGCCAGGATGTGGGGTAGAATCACCATCCCCAAAGGAGGAGTGATGGGGCGGGGAGAGGCACTTTTAGGATGTGCAGAGGAGGACATTAGGCAGGACAGAAAAAAGTTAAGTCAGTCTGAGGCTAAAACAGTGAAATTTAAGAGTGTACTAAGTAAGAACAGTTGACTATCAAGAGGAGAAAGTTGGAGACAGAAAAATGAAAGCTTGGGCATCAAACAACAAAACCTACTTACAAAGCAAAGGACAGGAGACATTTGACTTCAACAATGCTCTCCTCTAGCAGCTCTCCTCAAGCTTTGGATCTGATCAATGCTGAAACCACGGAGTAGTGCAACACCAACAGAACACAGCACTGTTCCCTGTGCTCTGCTGCACCCACATAACCCTTGTTTAAGGTGGGTGATGCTACAACAAATACTGCTCCCCATTACAGGGCCTTGGCTGGTCATTTTCTAGCTTGTGTTGCCAAACCATACTTTTCCGACTGTTAGCCACCTCCAACGACACTGGCTATCCAGACTCTTCTGTATGCATAAGATGAGCAACTGGAGCAGTTTTGATATGCTATTTCATGGCAATTGAGCAATGCCTGCAAAATTTGGTCATGCCGTCTAGCTCCAAGGTAGAGCAGCAAACAAACATTATCCCTTTGCTGGTATTAGCTGCATGTGTAGGAAGATCTTTGAATGTAACAGCCAGGAGAGCTCTTTAGCAAGCTGTAATCATCCTCACAGTGTTCAGATGAAACCAGTATAGCAGATAACAAATCCATCAGCACCAGCGGATGATTTCTTGATTGCTTTGCTTGGGCCTGCTGTGTGCCTCAGGCAAGCATTATTTGTTTAAACAAGGAGACAGGAGGTGCCCTGGAGGCAGCCTTAGCTGCACTCCAAGCACCAGACAAGAATTCAGCCTTGTGTCCCATCTGCATTTGTGCTGTGCCCAGCCCACCCTCATCCCCACCACTGTCACATAACCCTGTGTACCTTGATGTCTTTCATGGCTATAAGGGAAGAAGCACCTCCCACGTTATTGTTGTTTGGAGATGCTGTGAAAACCCTTAGGATCTCAACCTAAAATATGTGTACTGGTGTGTCAATGCTTTAGGCCCTTGGAGCTGTGCTCATGAGAGGCAGAGAGCTCTTCAGCCGAGGCTGGCACAGATTGCAGGCTGGAAAGGGGTGGAGAGAAATGGCACGAGAATTGCCACAGCATCATCCTTCCCTGAGCCCCTGCAAGCATTGGTGCTGCTTGATGGAGGTGCCACACGCTTGAGACCCAGAGGTAAACTCCTGTCTGGGAAGGGTGAGGTGCCTTACCAGGAGATTGCCAAATGGTATGATTAGGGACTTGTTCATGCACGGTCTAATCCTTCTCCACTGCTTGTGTGGGTGCAGGAACCTTCCAGCTCCTTTATACCCACTCCCAGAACAGGACAAAACTTGTGGCTGAGGAACTCAGCGATGCAGGAGAGTGTGAGGTCAGGAGCCTGGCAGCGCCCGGTGAGGGATTACACAGGGTACACAGAGAGTAAACAATAGAAAGAACCAAAGGTGATACAAGACACCAAGAGGTTTAAACCACCAAGAGCTTTAGAAAGCATTCAGATCCTCAGGCATCACTCAGGAATGAAGCGGTAGAGGAAGGCAGAGCAGATGCAGAGCAGGCAGCTGACAGGTTTGGATGCCAGAGCTGAATTTACCAAAGCACCCACAGCCTCACTTGCATGCCCTGCACCTGGTGTCACAGTTTTGAGCTTCTACAGTTGTGCAGCTCCCACTGTCACAGAGCATCCACTGTCACAGAGCATCCACCGTCACTCAGCACCCACCACCGCTGAGCACCCCATGCCACGCAGCACCTCCACCACGCATCACCGCACCCGATCGCCTCTCCAGCCACTCGGGCACGGGCACACGGCCGCACACGCGGCAAGAGGAGAGCTTTTTTTTTACTCCTTCCCAAAACAATTAATGTCAATGCGGAGAGGCAGGTGCTCCTGGCGCACTGCCCTCCGCTCTGTTTACAGAACACTCCTTGAAGATTATTTGTGTTGAAATCTTTCAGCTTTTCTCTCTCTCCTTTTTTTTTTTTCCCCTCCTCCCGCCTTGTTAGCATTCTTCCAGCCAGTTTTCGTGCCCCGCGGGCCCTGGGCGAGCGCAGCGGCGGAAGCCCCGGCAGGGCCGCCCCTCACCCTGCCCCGGGCCGGGGGGAGCGGAGCGGGGCTCCCCCGCCACCGTCCTCCCGGTTCTTTGTGCCCTCGGGGAGCGGAGCGAAGGGGGCCATTGTCCAAGGGCTGCTGCTGACCCCGCCATTTCCATCTGAAAAGCCGCTTTCAAGGGAAAGGGGCACCTCCCCTGGCCTCGCCGCGGACCCCCTCCTCCCCGCCGGACCCCTTCCACCCTTCTCCTCTCCCTCGCAGTGTTTTCAGGCTGCCTGCCCCCTCCTCACACCTCCTGTCCTTCCTCCTCTCTAATTCCTCCAGTTCCCCTACACCCCGTGCCACCATCCTCGTCCTCTCCCTCTCTTCCTCCAGCTCGGGGAGCACCAGTGCAGGTTATCCTGGATGAAAGAGAGGGGAAGGAGGGGGGAACAAGTGGGGCAACTCCAGCCAAAGCCCTCGGTGGGATGTGAGACGATCGTCTCTCCTTGAACCATGAAAAATCCCAGCTGTGGATCTGCAGACCCTTTGTTACCATCCCAGCCATAGAAATCCTTCGGCAGTGTTTATAAAGAGACAGCACGGGGTCAATGGAATAAGCATGCCCTCTTTTCTTCCAACCCTCTTGAAAGCATGCCTTTTTAATGGTAAAATGCATGAAAAATTAGATAGCTGGCTATATCACCTTCCTAAGGGATACGTATAGCAAAACTGGGAATTTACAAAACCAGAATCACCCAATTTCCTGCATTAAATGTCTTTGTTGCCTTTCAGATCTGCTTATTTGGGCGCACTCTTCTATTCATCGCTCCCACCAGGCAGATGGAGATGAGGCTTCAGGAGCATCCAACACTCCCACTCACCCCTGGCTGGTCTTCAGTCTAAATCCCACTCAGGGACCATGCCCCAGTCATGGGCCTGTGGCATTTTGGAGTGAGTCACCCAGGTGCGACAGACAGACTATAGAGAGCTTTATGGTTGTTGGTTGTCTTCTCATCATTTCAAAACCGAAAGCGGCTGAAACAGGTTTAAGGCAGCTTTTGAAGGTTGCAAAAGATTGAGACAAAAGGCAGCAGTGCACTCATCTTTTATTTATTTTTTTTTAAAGCAAAGAAGTTGGCAACACTGAAATCAGTCATAAAAATTCCCACTGACTTCATCCCGACCAATATTTCGCCCCACGTGCTGGGGATGGCTCTGCTCAGCAGCAGCCCGTGCTCCTCCCTGCAGTGCAGAGGGGGGGCTTCTGGCAACTCCTCACCTGAAGAAGTCCATCACTAAATGCCAAGTGAGCATCCCTAACATTCACTCAGAGGAAGAAGGTGACCTTGAATGGCACCTACATCCACTCAGAATCTCCTTTGAGCTCCGAAGCAGCGGTTGTCAGGTTGAACTCTTGTTCCACCCAGCTGCTGCGTTTTGGTAAACAATGAAGAATACTCTGGATAAACTGTTGTACCGGTATAGCTCGGCCAAATATTTCTCTGCCTGTAAAATAAGCAAACAAACAAACATTTAAGTTGTTTGGTAGGAAAAAACGGCATATTGCAGAATAAACTCCCGAGGCATTAAGAAACTACATGAAGAAACTGCCCAGCACAAAATAAGACATGCAAGCTTTTATGCTTTGCAGTGTATAGCCAACACCTGAGTGGGACAGCTGGGTGTAGTGGCAGCAGAGAAGAGATTTTAACACAGGCTGGTATAATATTTTCAGCTGGTTCTTTAGCAAGAGAGATGTTTAAATCTTCATCTCAAAATGACAGGCCAAATGACTTTCTGTCACTTCGTTATCATCACGTTGTTTTCTCTGCTGCTAGTCTTCAGCCAGCAGTCAGCATTTCTGCTGACAAAAATAGGTCTGACTGTTTTGATTTTTATAGCTCTTTGTCCCATTCATCCTACTGAACTGGGATCAACATCTTTGGCAGGTTTATCATGGCAGAAATATTCCAAGCAGCCAGGCAGTGAGGGCAAATGCCCCACAAGCCCCTGAGCAGGTTCCAAGCAGCCAAGGCAGCCAGCAAAGAGCTGCCCAGGAAACTGCAAGGGGCTCCTCTGCCTGGCTGAGGCACTCAGCTCTCAAACCATCCTCAGGTTCCTGGAGCTGCAGTTTCCCCCTGACAATACCAACAGCACCTGAACATGCAAATTAATGGATCAGATTATTTTCTTCATTTTTAGCTCTAAGTTTCATTTCTTACCCATCCCGGGGCACTGCAGGATGTGCCCTTTCAGGGGATTGCTGCACAGCTCAGATGCTCCAAGTCACCCCCTTTGGAGAGCCTGGTGCCTCTGAACATCCCTGGGGCAGAGAGAAGTCCCCAGCAGCAGCATGCTGCTTGTCAGGTCGCGTTGCTCACACAAAGCACACAAAACTTGTCCCTGCCACCACCACATTTCCCCCAGCAAGAAGAGCATTGCTCCAACACACTGTGCACAGGCACAGCATCCCTCCCCGTGTTGGAGCCAGTGCTGCCTGCCCATCACTCCTGCAATCCTCACCCTCTTTCCACAGAGAGCTGGGTTTTGACAGGCCAGTTGCAATGCAGAAATATTTCCTGCTGAGCAGACAGGTTCATTTTCGGGCCAATATGTTGGTCCTCCTTGAGGAAGCAGCTGTAACACCTGGAAGAGAGACCAACAGGTGCCGTGTCACAGCTCCCACATCCTCAGCTGGTCACAGGCAGGGGAGAGTAGCAGCAGTCCTGTTGTCTGTGCACACACACAGCAGAAAACAATGAGACTCAGCCTTCTCCATAGCCCTGTGTGATAGTGCAACAGTGACAGGGACCATGCCCACAGCTTGGGGTCTGCTTCCCTGCCCAGCAATGCCAGGGAATATACATTACAGATATGTGGTGTGTGCATCAGTCTGTTTGCACATTTGCCTGGGTCACAGAGGTATATGTTTTCTGGAAGAAGAAACTGTTGATGCTGTGAGGTTTTTCAGGGAGCTCCCTCCACCTTCAGCAGGAGCACAGGGCTGTTCCAGGCTGTACCCTACAGGCTTTAATCCTGGGGTCAGGCAGCTGGGCAAGTCAGATCTATTCTTTTAAGCAGCCATCCTGCATCTTGTTCAGGCATCTCCATGCCAGTGTCAGGATGGGGCAAGAGAGGTGCTCATTACAAGGCTGTCCACGACCAGGAAAGCAATTGAAGTGTTCCAATAGCGGCTTCCTTTTGAAACCCGAATAAAAGCCAGTGAGCATTTTCAGATAATCCTTTCCTCAGTATGCATGTTGTTTGTGTACATGCACGACTGGTTGGCTCTCCACGTGTGCACAGGGCAATGTTAAACCCCCCAAAAAAGAAGAAAGCCGGTCAGAAAACCAATCCCCCAAGGAACAGTGGAAATCGGTGGATGGGTTTTAGCCGTGCATTTTGTTACCCAAGAAAGGCGGCTTTGCAAAGGACTTTCTAACTCATTGTCTGGGCCCAAGACTTCCTTGTAAGAGGCTGTTGGGCTTGTTGCAACATATTCCAGGTGTGTAAGTGATGCCCTGCCTTGTGCCTTTCACAGTGCAGAGCCTGGGGCCATGAAGCGAGCAGGGAGGAGGAGGGAGGGAGAGGTGCGTGTGTTCAAATTAAATGAAGCAGAAAGAGAAAGCTGGAACCCACAGTGCCTGAGGCACCACTAATTGAACAGGTTGAACCAGATAGCAGCACAAAGCAGGCAGCAGGAGTGATCTTCCAGCTCCTGGCTGGTGGTGTGGAGCCAGCCATGGTTCAAGAAGCCATGCTTGAAAAGCTCAGGTGATGGGAGAGGGGGGACAAAGTGAGAGGCAGCTTATTTGGGGCTGGAGGGAGGAGACTTCAAAAGGAAAAAGTAATTCTTCATTAGCATGGCAAAGAGAGGCAAATGAAAGAGAGAGGGCAGGCATAGTCTTACTCTGCTTGCTCCTGAGGTCCCTTGCTCTAGGACTCAGTGGGTGCCTCTCTCACTGGGATCAGCTCTGTCTCCCCTGGGGCACCTGGGGATGCAGGGATGTGCAATGAATGAGCAGCAGCCCTGTGCCCAGGGAACCTGGGGGCTCCTCCCTGGCCTCATCCTCCACATATCCCAGCTACTATTACATGTAGCATCCATTCTTTCCTCAGCAGTGCCCCAGTTGCAGGGATGTCATCCAAAAGCTGGGCACAGGGACTGCTGTATTCTCCTTCCTGGACCTAAAAGAAACAAAAGGCACCAAAACCTGAAAATTCCCATTTTCAGGCTCTTTTTTTCAAGATAGCCTCACTAGACAGTTGCTTAAGGCTTGCCAGCTCAAGGTACAGGTTGATAAAATTTTCCTCCAAGCTGTAATTTAAAGACTCAGCTGAAGAGGGTGGAGGGACCTTGTGGAAGAGAGGTACTGGGGCAGGAGGGCCTGTGAGAGAGGGGGAAGGTGGCGAGCATCTAAGCAGCCCTTCAGGGAGGGCAAAGGTAGCAGGACTTGCAGGTGTTTGCATGGCTCCAGTGCTGTGGCCAGCACTCTCTGTGTCCCTCCGCTGTCCTGAGCACACCACAAAGGCTGTTGCCTGCTTTTTAAATAGTGCCAGCCAATTGGGAAGCTGTGAGACATGGAAAGAGGTGGTCAGAAATGAAGGAGCCTTGCAATTCTCCATCACTGCTCAGCAGTACCAGACATGGGCTTGCCTTCCTTTGCAGCAGTTACGGGTGGTGGCTGGAGGAAACAACCCTTTTTTAATTAGTGATGGCACAGGACATTAGAGAGCAGCAGGAGCTTTGGCCTCTGCCATGTCCCAAGCTCCAGAATTGCTATTCAGCCCCCAGAGGCTGCAGGAGCTGTCATTGCCCAGGGCTACAAGCCACAGGCTGTGGGACTTCACTCACTGCCTCCTGCCCTGCAAGGGAGCCACATCACCACCTTCTCACCTGCAAGGTACTCTCTCTCACTATATCCTGCATGGGAACTAGTGGTGATGGGAAGCTGTAGAGGACCATGCTCACACTGCTGTGATGCCCTCACATCCATTTTCACTTTCTGTTCTGGTCTTGGCCCTGTTTGGAAAGAGAAAAGGATCCCTTGGTAGAAGAGAACTGGTTCCCAAACTTTGCAATGATCTAGATCTAGAAGGTCATGCCCCTTTGGCTTTTCCTTTTTCTTTCTTTCTTTCTTTTTTTTTTCCCCTACTTCTCCCTCTCTGTGGCCACTGCATCACAGAACAGTGAAAAATAGACTGAAGGGAGAAAACATTGCACTGAGGAGATCTTTGATAGTGACTCCAGTAAAAATAGGTGATGTGGTAACCCAATGTCCTTTCTGGATCTAGTTCCCAGCCACTATGTGAGCTCTGCAGGTCTTCCCCCACCCTGAGTCTGCACTAGTGGCCACATGGCAGAAGTGGTCTGGCATTGTCCATCCATGGACACACACCTCTGATTCCTGCTGCTTAAAACAGGGCAAGTCAGGTGCACCTCAAGGACCTCCAAAGGACAGTTTTGTTGGGATCTGGGCTGAAAAGCCAGCTAGAGCTTGTGGTGTTCTTGTGGGTAAGCTTTTCAGGGCCTGGACTCTGCCCGCCTGGATGCTTGCTCACTGGACAGTACAGTGACTCCAGGCTGCTAATTCAGACCTGTAGGCATTACTGTGAATAGTCATAATAATAATTAATAAGCATGTCGAAACAAAAATGTTGTCTTTGTTTAATTAACATTGGTCTTCAGCAGCTTTATCTTGGGGTGAGTGGCTACTTCGTTGGCACTCTGCCTTCACATCATGCCTTGCCTTCTGTGGCTGGGACAGGCAAATCTTCACTGTGCAAATGGGAAAGTCTCTTTTTTGCTCAAACTCCATCCAAATGACTCTGAATCAGCATCTTGCAGACTCTCACCTGAGAGTAAGGCTACAGCCAAGGAAATACCAGCCAGAGAAGCCCAGCAGCTATTTTTACCTTGCTGCAAATAGAGTTTGAGTATATCCAAGGACAAGCATTAGAGCCAAAGGAAAACAAGGAATGGAAAGATTTTGGGTGGTCAGGCTTATAAAATAATACATGGTTTGAAGTAGGGAGCTGGCAGCCCTCCGGAGCAAGGGACACTCATTTGTATGCTGCATGTGGTTCCCTGAAGGAGCACGGCACTACAAGTTCAGGAGCAGGGATTTAGTTACCTGCAGGCTGCAGAACCTTCTCAGTGTAAACCAGGCACCAGCTGCCAAAATCAAAAAAACCCTCAGGTATACTCGAGGGGCCACAAGCATTAGGTGCCAAGTATCCCCCCCCTCACCCTCAGATGAAAGCCAGGTTTCTGAAGGGTGCTGAGCAGCACTTGGGTAAAGTCTCCAGAGCAGGAGCTCTGCCACTCAGCCACTCCATGCACATGTATTCCCAGCCAGGGACATGGCACTGGCTGCACCAAACACTGAGCTGAGGCAGCTGGAAGCTGGCAGTGCGTTTCAGCCTTGCTCGCAGCTCCCTCCCACCTCACTTATCATGGGGGCTGAAGGCTCAGCCCTTGACCCCTCATAAGCAGATGGGGTGGAAAGGCATCCCCACAGGCTCATATGGCCCCCATGGGAGCAGGGTGGGCGTTCTCCTGCCCCATGCTTTGAAGAAGCGCATCTGTAATCTCTACAAGGCCTTGGAGATAGAAGCATTCCGGGCATGTGCTGAACCACACTGGCCATCTGCTCCCCACACTCTCTGCTTTCCCCCAAATCCCTCCCCATTGAACCCAATCCAAGCTGCAGCCATTGCTATCTCAGTGGAGATTTATAGGGCTGTATCTGCCAACAGTGAGCCAGGTAAATTCAAGGTCTGGGGCTCCTTCCTAAGGCAATTGGGAAGGAGGTAAAGAAGGAAAGAACAGTGGAGGGATGGCAGTGCTGGGAGCCTGGGCAGCATCTGCATCTGAAAGGATGGCAGAACAAACAGAAGAGCAAGGCTGGCACTCAGGTATCTCCTGCTTGCCTCAATCTGCCACAACCCTAATACTCTGCTGCAGGGCTTTTGGGTAAGTATGGACCAGAGAGGCCATGAGAGCTTGTGCCAGGATCCAGGTAAGTGTGTAACATCAGGGTTCTCATTGCTGCTGCTTCTGAAAGGAATGTAAAACATACACAGTCTGCACCACAGAGTGCAAAATTGGGAGTATAAGAGAAAATAGAGGACTCTTGACTTCTGAGCTGCCCAACTGCACTGGGCTCTTGATCCAAGCTGGACACTGGTGGCTGCAGACTCATTTCCCAAGAGAGCTCAACCTGGGCAGCACAAAGGGTTTGGACTTGCCAAAGCAGGGCCAGGATGGGGGTCCTGTAGACTGGTGTGGTGTGGGCAGGCTCTATCAGTCTGCCAGCCATGTCCTCTGTTGAGATGCGAGAGGTAGGGCTGCGGCTCCCTCAGCCGCCTGTGCACACCAGGGATAAAGACATACATGCAGGCTCTTGCAGGATCAGGCTTCCTGATGGGGATCCGCTGTCCTGGCTTTTTAATGAGCACTTCTTGTAATCGGCCCTGTAAAACTCAAGGTGGGGAGCTGTTACTGATTAACGTCCGTAGTCTCTGGGGAAAGTGGAATAGGAGATCTGTTGGCAAAACCAGCGTCAGATGAGCTGCAGCACACCACAGTATGGCAGGGGTACACACACGTGCACATGTGTGTACCCACACTTGTCCTCTGGCTGTATGGTGTGAGATGCCATCGCCAACCCACCTCTGCCACCGCGTCCTTCAGTCTCTGCGGGTTCTCAAAGTTGTTTGCAGCAGCCTCCAAAGCGAGAATGATAGCAGAGGTGCAAAAGTCCTTTCTGGTGATTAATACATCATGCGTACAAAGAAGGTCTGTGGTGAACGGAGGCTGGAGCCGGGATTAATTGCATACCTTGAAGTGGAGAGATTTATGTAAGGAAACAGACTTGGCAGGCTGCCCTGCTCTGGGCTGTGTTTACCTGCCTGTGCCTCCACACCTGTTGTGCTGCAGCAGCAAAACATTATTTAATAACATTTGAAGGGAGATCTTAATAGTCATGTGCCCTCTTCTGCCTCGCTCCACCTCCCCGGGTGCTGTGGCAAAGTTTGGCCTTGCTTTTCCAGCCTTTCTGGCAGGCTCCTTGTGGGGACCCAGTCAATCTACACCCTGGCAGAGTTCACCTGCAAAGGGCAACTCTGTGGCACCCTTCAAGCATCCACAGTCTGGGGTGAGGAGGAATGGGATGGCTGAAAAAGAAGATGAAACAGGTTGGAGGCCAGCCCCTGAACCGATGGAAACCCAAGTAGTTCCCCCCAAATCCATGAGCAAAGCAAGCTTTCCTCCTCCTGAGCTTGAAAAAACTGTCTGGGCACACAAACATTTGCATGCACACAGGGCTGCACGTATATGTGTGTGTATATGTATGTATGAACAACAGAGTTCAAAATGTTCATAATGTCCATTCAAATAAGAGACAAATATTGGGTAAAACCCAATTCAGAAATGCTTGAGTATGAGGGAGTTTCTTGAAAGGGATTTGGCTATTAATTGAAGTTGGTTTGTTAATTTGCATCCTTATCTGCAAGGGACAAAAGTAAAAAGGGCCCCATGGGCCTCTAGTGGGAGCACAAGCAGCTTTATTTCTTACCAACAAAGCCTCTTGGTGATTATAAGCAAATGAGGGAGCATTCAGGAGGAGGCAGAAATGTATCCCACCTGTCAGTGTGTGATCTCCCTCACTAGAGCTTCCCTTCTGCTATTACAAACCCTGGGTTGGTTTCTAGTCAGCCTCTATTTAAGGTGTTGGCTGTTTCACTTCCTACCCTGCTGCCACAGTCGGTGTGTGACCCATCGATTGCTGGCCTCGAACTGATAGTCTTGCCTGTCTAAAAAAATACCAACCCCAGCAATGAGCCACCACCACACAGGCAGGCGAGCAAACCCTCTCAACCAGAGGTGTAAACTTTGGCCTTGAACACTTTCAAATCAAAACCACCCTGCATCAACACAGAGCATGGCAGTGAAATGCCGTGTGTTAAGTGCAGGTGTACTTCAAATGGTCTCATTGGCTTTTCCTCCCCAGCCTGCTGCAATGTGCCAAACCGCAGCAGTGCGAGCTGCACCCTGCTGCATCGGGGCAGGCCACACTGGTGTTTGCAAGGATGTCGGTCTGGTTCAGCTGAGCAAGCCCAAATATAAGCACTTGGTACAGGTGGAAATGGGAGCATCTTCCCTTTCCACCCTCCTCCAGTGTTAGGGATGAACAATCCAGGTAGAAGCCATTAAATGATATTATAATAAACTAAGAAATCATTGCCATCGCTTCTTGAATGCAAGGACTGTATTCTGTTCCTTGCTGGTACAGCACTAGCAAAGCCAGGGTTTGCTACCCAGACAGGAGAAAAAACAGAGGGAGGTCAAGTGAAACTGTCCCCTGTGGTATCTGCCCCATGGTTTTACACTTACTCTTCTTGAACAAGGCAGGCAAGCCAGCTCCTTTTGGCACCACTATTGTCACTGACCCTGACTGTCCCAATCCTGGTTCCCTTCTGCATTATTGAAGGAAAACACTAGGGTTTGGGTTTCTTTTTACCCCTTCAAATGAAGTTCAAAAGAGTGATTGAGACCTCTCCATTTCAATATGAAAGGACCCGAGGACCTGTTTTCCAGGGCCCACCCCCAGTACACACCATCCCGCCTCATTTCACCCGATAATCTCAGTGGGGGCTCTGGAGGGGGATGGCCGGGGAGAGCAGGGGACAAGGTTCTCCAGGGTTAATCACAAACTGCCTGCCGCATTCATTGCAGCGGTGCCTGATTGATGGGCACCATTAATCATTGGCCAGAGTGGCTGGAGGTAAGGCAGAAGCACTGGTGGGTAGACAGGCGAGGTGTGGGGGGCTCTAACGGGGGAGCTGACCAGATAAACGAGGGTAGGAAGACATAGAATGGCCACATCTGCTCACCTACAGAAAATATTCTTTAAAGGGAGAGAAGTTGCTTTAAAGAAGTATCTGTCCCTTCACTCACTGTACGGTATATATGTGCAGTCCTGAAACGCAAAGGGCAGGAGTGGAGGCAGAGGGAAGAAGATCTCTCCAGCCTTTTAAAATTGCCTGTGGCTTTCAGTGGGGGATAAGGATTGAGGGTTCTGGCAAGGAGGAGGGCTCAGAGGAAGGTAGGGGTGGGCTTGTCTTGCAGCTCTAAGGCAATTAATAAAGTTTCCATCTTCTTTATGGACTGAAATCCCTCTGAGTTTTTTATAGAAACAATGAAGGCAGTAAAAGCCACACAAGTGAGGTCAGATGAGGAGCTTGTATGGGTGAGTGACTCCATTTAGAGACAAGATACTAGCATGTGCATTTTCTATTATTCCTCACAATTTAATATACTTTTTCTTTCACACTAATCTTAGCTGTTGCTCACATTTCTAAACAGACTGAGGCTCTGCCTGTAGTAATGAGATTTTCATGTGTTGCCTACCTGGCTTCAAATGATAGTTGGGGCTTGCAGCAGGGCTTGGCACACTGCAACAGAACCTGCTGCATTACGGAAGCCTGCCGTGCTTTCCACTGCAGAGGTACGAGTCTGGCTCAGGCAGCTGTGCCAGGAGGCTTGGGATGATGTGTTTGTCCCACTTCAATTGCTTCTGACATGGGCTGTGGAACAACTCATGTTACGAAATGATGTGACATTTCTCAATTGTCTTCTTCATCCCACCTTCTCATGTCCCTTGCTTTGGACACAGGAGTTAGTGCCTCAAGAATATGTGCACACACCAGTCCTTCTCCTAAGCCTCTTTTCCAAAGCAATGAGAAGGAAAGTATGGTTTCTAATAGGAATATCCCGCAAGTTCACTTTTTTAATTGTTTCCCATTAAACAGCTGTGTGACATTTTAAATTTTACTCTTGCGATGTCAAAAGCAATAGCATTTGAAACTTGTATGACTGCTAGGACATGAAAAACATATCACCCAGCGTTTGCTGGATGCATTTAGTGTAATTGAAAGATGAAGGGCTGATGTCCAGTGTACAGGGCTGTGCGCTTTTTCAGTCTGACCCATGTTGTAGATCAGGTATGGTGACCACCAGCAATGAAGTGGGGTCCTTCTCTGATAGTGCCTCAGATAGTACAGACACAATGCAAAGGCCACTGGAAGCTACAGCAACTTGGACTTCAGTGAAATTTTGGATGAATAGGTATTATTTCAGAGCTGACTTCTTGGATGGGGGGAAGTGCTTCAGCCTTCATGATCACTCAGGTATATAGGGCAAGAGGCAACCCTTCTAGCTGTGACCACCTAAAGCTGGCTGCGACTGACGCATCTACTCACCACAGACCCATGGATGTTGGGAGAGTCAGGCATCACCCAGGGGCAGTTGATCCCATGTCAAGTAGTCATCCTACAGTAAGAAGAATGAATTGCTCTCAGAAAATGCCTCTGTCTTCGTGGGCTGCTAAAGTAGATGACTAGTCAAATGACTAACTTAAGGTAGATACCACACTCCTAGATGGCTGAAAGGAGATATTTGAGCTGGATTTTTAACCTCTCCCACTACACCCAGGAGCGCCTCTTTCACCAGAGGCTGTTGATTTTCAAATGGAGTTTCTGCAACATCTACTGACAAAGAAGAAATCATATGAAAACCTGCTTTTGTTTGATTTTACATTATGCTTTCCTTAAATAAGGCTGTCGAGCTTTGTGGACAGGGTTGTTGTCTTAAGTATAGCCACCTCTGATTCCTACAGCTGGGCTCTGTAAAACAGGAATTACGCTGAATTAACTTACTCTATGACAGCTATCTCCTCCCACTGGCATGTCTTCCTTTCTCTGCTCCTGGCCATGACTGCATTTAGTTCTTTCACAAAGACCATCTTTTAACGTAAGAGTTTTCCCCAGAGAGTTAATCATGGATAGCTACATTACTTTAAAAGTTTATTTTAATCTGAATTGCATTCCCTGTGTAGGCCAGCATTGTAGGAGATATAAGTCCCAGTTAAAGTGCGTGCCATCATTGTTCAGTTGCAGTGGGCCTGGAAGCTTACAGCAAGGTCCACAGCTCCTGGTAGTCTACAGAAAAATTCAGCTCCACTGAGAACCTGCACTTAAGCTTGTTCACTGGCTTAGGCAGCCTGGGGGAATCGACATCTTTTGTCATCACCACCCGACTTTTACTTCTGGATCTTACTGCTGCCTAATGAAACCTGCCTGTTGATCTGCATAAACAGGGATGAGGGTGGGCTGGGCATCTCGGAGCGGGTAGCTTCCTTTTGTGAAGGCAGGCATGGTCCTTGGGTCTGGAAACATCTCTAAGTCAGGGTTGTTTTGCCATCCTGGATGCATGTTTCAACGGCAACATTATTGTTAAACAGCTTTGTGTTTACCTTGTGTACAGAAAAGATAAAATCAGCATTTATATGCAAACATGAACCAACAAGGAATTTCAAAATCCTGCCATTTCACTCCTCTGAGAAGAAGAGCCAGGGTTATTGTGTAACCAGAAACATCTGAAAGCTGGGGATTTTCTGGGTCTAAATTCAATTTAGATTATGAGAGGCTAATTTAAGATCTGACTGTATCACCTTGGGCTGCCAAAATAGGATCTGAAACACATGGAGACTAGGACTTTGAGGTGGAGAATTCTCCATTTCGGACAGTCTGGGGCACGGTGTGGATCTGAGCTCTCCTTTTACAAATAAAGGTGGTGAAGTAACATGAGCCAGCTGCTCAGCCAGGCAGAGCTACCTGAGCCCACTATGCTCTGGGGGACAGGGGGTGTTCTTGTGTCCACCCTGGCCCTGCTTTCCTGGGCAGTCAGTGTGCACAGCTGGAGCTGAGCTCGGCACAGTCGTGTCCACTTGAATGTCAAGGCCTGAAAGCATCAAACATGAAGAAAAAAGGCTTTTACTGGGATTTCATAGCTAAAGTGCTGTATCATGCCTCTGTGTGTTTGTGAGGGCTGGGAAATACGGGACTCAGAGCAGAGAGCTGCACATGGTTTTCTAAAAGAAAATCTCACTGTAAAAACTTCAGGGCACAGGTGTTTTCCTTCTGTTGGAGGTCTTGATGCCTGTTAAGCATCCTAGAGGAAAAGGCTGGTTCCATTTAACACACAGCTGTAGCCTTAGGCATGCTGCCTCAGCAGCGGTGAGCGGATCAGAGCCACGGCCCTCTTGCTCCTCTAGCACAGCTACAATAGGCACAGGACAACATTTCTAAACACCTTCAATGGCTTCAAAAGTTATATTCAAGGACAGCGCAGTGTGACAGGTGCTTGCTCTCGAGAGGAAAATAACCCCATTAGAAACATTTGTGAATGTGACCACCTTCCTCACCCTGTCCAAAGCCGTGCCACCAGTCCTACTGCTGCTTCAGCTTTCCATGGACAGATGCATCCCTGCCTGGTAAGTGGGAAAGCAAGGACTCCTGTGCTGCCTCACTGCCCGTCTGCCTGCAGGGAAGCAAGGGGCTGGCAGGGCAGGGGGTTGTTCTTCCAGTGACCTGGGGAAGAAAAAGAAGAGTAGTGGGACTGCTTATGGTGCTCACTGAAGAGACCCCACAGCACCACCATCCCCTGCACTCAGCAGAGGCCAAGCCCCCATTGCAGGGCCACAGCCTTGGTAGATGACTGAGCTCTGCCAAAGTGAATGGAGACTAATAAAGATGGATAAACCAGCAGGAACCAAAGGGAAATGTGCAGGGGAGGGAAAAGCCAGGAGAAAAGTGAGCAGCCCCCAGGCATACTAGAGTGAGGTGTAAGTAGGCTCTTGCTGCACCCAGACCAGTGAATGGGTGTTTTCTCCCCTAGCCAACATCCCCGGTGCAGGCTGTGGTTGGACGTGGCCATTTGCTTCTCAAAGGCTCATGCACCCATGTGCAAGTGCCCTTGGCTACTCCAAGCCAAGCCTGGCTCTGTCCCCTCCTACAGGGCCAGCTGCCATGAACATCTATATGAGGTGGAAAAGGGGATGCACTCTCCTTTGGGGCAAAATCTGCAAAAGCTCTCTGCATCTCCACTTCACTATGGGATGCTGGCCAGGCTGATCCTCTCTGGCACACATGCCACCCCCTGATAACTTTCCCATGCTCATTCCCCTGGTGTCACTCCTGCCTCGGTGGGGCTTGTGGGGCTGCAAAAGGAAGCACCTGCCCCAGGGCCAGCATTCTGATTCCCAGCTTCCACCCTCCCCTTGCCCCAAGCTTTATTTACCCGGGGGCTCAGGGATAAATGGGGATAAGAAGGTAGAAAAGGTCATCTGGGTGGTGGTGACAGAAGGTAACATTGTGCCTCCAGGGAGGCAGTGGAAAGGCTGGAGGAGATGGAGATGGGAACACTTTGATGCAGTCTGGATAGAAGTAGGGAGGGAAGGAAAGGGGAGGGAAGGGGAGGGAAGGGAAGAGAGAAGGGGGCGGGGATGACACCAAAACCCGAAAGGCAACAAAACCTCTACCAGCTGGGACACAAGTCAGGATGGTCCCTTTATTTAGATGGATAGAGCCAGGCACAATGTGAGGCAGCCCGGAGGCCACTCTACTCCTGTCCCTCACCAGCCCTTTCAAGCCCTTCCTCTCCTCTCCCCCTCTCCCTCTTCAGCCTCTCACTTTCTTCCGTATTTTCCATTTTCTTTTTTTCTTTTGCTCCTCATGCTTCACCTCCCACTTCCAGCTTTCTCCTATGGTGAAAGCACTCAGAAAGAAAGTGGGGTGATATATGATGCAAAGTTAATTTTGAGTGGAGGTGGGGAGGGGAAGGCCAAAGGCAGTGGAGAAAAATGGGCTTGTGGGGGACTCTGTGAGGAGAAGCCTTCCTTACACATAAGCCATGGTGTCTGTGTTTCAGCACTTTTCTGGTCCCCAAGCTGTGTGCTGCAAATCCTATGGCAGTGCTGAATCTTAGGCAGAGTGCTCAGGGCTGTTAATACCTTACAGATCCTGCCCTCTGAGATGCTTTAGGACCATAAAGTAGGAGAATCAAGGCAACCCCCATGGCTGGAGGACTTTGGGGGCAAGCTGTCCCACAAATCCATACCTTTACAGATGCCCCCAGGAGTTATTTCTTCCAACCTGCTTTTTTTCAGCTGACCACTTTTTCTCACACAGACTTGCTAGCATTTTGTTAGGATAGAAGCAGAGCTCAGAATTTTTCTGGTAGCTCAAATGTCATCACTGTACTTTGATGTATCTATAATTCAGAGGTGCCTCAAAGTTTCCAGAAAAAGTGACATTTTAAACCAGGTTGACCAAAAGTGGAGTCTCTACTTCAGTAAATTATCTGCTGTACATTTTGACCATGAAGAACCCTGGCAATCTCAATAAAATGTTCAACATTTTGGAATGAAAAGTCATTCCATTCAACAACTCCAAAATGGACCATTTTGTAGCGCAAATGGTGCATTTCTATAATCCTTCTTATTAACTGCATCTGCTTTTTACTGAAAAAAAAAAGTTATATGGAAAAAACTCTCAATCCAGACAATAAATTATCAGGGGAAAGAAAGCAGAAACAAATTCTCCACTTAGTTTATCTTCAATAAATAACTTCACCAGCTCTGACAAAATAATAGCTTCTACAATGCTCGGCTCAGAACTGGTTGGAAATTTGTAACTTACTTTGTCGTGCACTAACAAGCTATGCTTCAAGTGAATTATTTTAACTCCACAACAGAAATCTCAACTCACTTCTCTTACTAAAAGAGAACAAAACAAATCTAAATGGGCACAAATAAATTAACACAAGAAATACACTTTGCACTTAACTTTTCTGGATGATAACAATTTGCTAGAAGAGAGCTACACAGCTGTTAAATTGCTTGTATTCAAGCCACCATGCATCACAATCTGTGACCTGACCATGCAGAAGCTTGCTCCTGAGCCAAGGCTCATCCAGTCACGCAGCCTGGCTTTCTAGCAGGGTGAAGTAGCCTACACTGAGCACCTTCGGTGATACCTAAGCTGATACCTAAGCTGCTCCTCGCTGTCTCTGTCCCAAGTGCCCTCTGCAGTGGCTGGAGAGAGCAGCTGCAAGTCCTGGATATTTTATTCCATACAAGGATGCAATGAGGCAGTGATGCACTGATGATGCTACTTTACCAGGTCAAGACTGACAGTGGTGAGAAGCTGGGACAGGAAGGCAGCAGCACAGTGTGGGTGGCTGTTCAGTTTACTCACAAGGAATGGCCCCAAATCCTGTCTCCCCGAATGCAGGAGAAG
Organism: Manacus candei; assembly: GCF_025592945.1. Taxonomy (NCBI): domain Eukaryota; kingdom Metazoa; phylum Chordata; class Aves; order Passeriformes; family Pipridae; genus Manacus; species Manacus candei. Next base: position 4,948,755 of record NW_026138108.1, read on the forward strand.
AAAACAAGTTGCAGGCAGCCTGTCTGGCCTCCTGCCCTAGTCTGTGTCCCCAGCAGCCCCAGAAGCCCACTTCCTGTGTGCCTTTTCCAGCTCTCTGCTCCTTCCCTGGATGATTCCTGCAATGTGCACACCAAGTGCAGTTCATGTCCTATATCCCAGATCCCACCAAAGGCCCAACCATGGGATGTGCAAGACATGGCACTGCCGTTGGTTTCTCCAGCAGAGAGAGGGTTGGTTATGATTTCTCCTAGGCCTGAAAGAGTGCCCAGAGGTCCTTTTAGCAAACTGTGTGCTTCTTGTTAACAGCAAGACTTGCCTGCCGGCAACCATTAGCTCTCTTCAGCATCATAAACAGTCAAATTCAGCTTACACCACGTCTGAACTTGGCTTAGGCACTAGTTTTTCTGCCAGTACATCACTGTTTTCAACTTCAGTCAGCACTGTTTTGAAGTTATTACTGTCTGGTGGTTGGGGTTTTTTTGGTGGTGTATGCATCCTAAATGAGCTTTGTGGTCTCCCCACTTCAAAAGCCTCTCTGTTCTCACCTTTCTTTACTGGCTGTCCTCTAGCAAGACCAAAGACCAAAGGGTATAAACTATCTCAGCAGCACTCCAGGTCCATGCAGCGTTCAGGGATGCAGCCTGTGGGACAGGCATGCAGGCTGCTGGAGGGGGCCTTCACAGGAATAAGGCAAGGAGATGGCGCAGAGCTGTACCTGGTGCACCCAGACCTGGTCCCCATCCTTGCCTCCATTCAAATCAGACACAAAGCCAGTGTGTGCTGCAAACTTCAAGCTGCTTAAAGCACCATCTCACCATCCCCATTGCCCACTTTGCTCAGGTGCCAGGTATCCCCTGGGTGAGGAGAAGTAGAAGACACAGAAGCACCCTCAGCACAGAGTCACATGCAGGTGCTTTACCAAGGGGACCAGCTGCTTCTACTGACACCATTTGGCTTCCCTTTCCATATAAGCATGCCCATGGTGAGGGTAGGCTTGTGCCAGGGATGTGGGAGTCTGTGCAGAGGGCTTTGCAGGTACTCTGCTGATAAGAGAATGATGGTATTTACTAATACTTCTAAGCTAGATTTTTGTTTACCCAGGGGGTTTCACCTGCTCTTTCTGTGTATGGTTCTGCTAAAGTGACTGTGGCTCCTTTGTGGAGCCTTGAAGGAATTGTATGTGGGAAACAGAGTGAAAGGGAAAATGTGTTACAGTATTGCAACACTTCCTACTAGTGTTTAACATCCTGACAAAATTCATCTTTTTTACAAAAAAATCTTTAAGTACTTCACTCAAGGCAAAGATATTTGCTGCGTTATAAAAGTGTCAACATTTCACTTACAAATTGGTCATTCTTTTGGCAGTGACTTTAACAGAAAATTCCCCTTGGGGCTATCATGCCTCTTTGTTGGTTTTTCTTCCCTTTAAAAAAACAACAAAACCAAAAAACCAAACAACTTAAAAAGCAAGCACAACTTACCGGGTCTGGCGACTGGGTAAGTGTTCCACTGCAGGCTTTAAGTGCTGGGGCTGAGGCCAGGAGATGAAAGGAGAGAACTGAGGCTTCTCCAGCAGCAAGGTGGATGCTCACAGGTCAAAGCCTGAAGCACTGCCCTGGTCCCTGCAGCCAAACAATTGCTTTACCACAAGTTTCTCCTTTTCTGATGTTTATACCTCTGATGTTATTAACACCTACCCATAAACAAAAACATTTATAGAGGGGGGTGGGAGTGTCACAGACTTGAAGTCATTTCTCTGTGCTTCTTGCTCAGCAAGAAGTGGAAAGCACTATGCTTTCCACTGCTGACCACTTTCTTACACTTACTTCTCCTTTTATTTTCTATGTTTCTGTACATGACTGTTTATTTCTCATCTCTTGTACAACAACACTGATAACTTGGGCAGATAATAAATGTCTGTCTTGTCTTGGGTTTTTCCTTCTCATCATATGTGGATGCTGGTGTTGGAGTCTACCATCTGGCTGGGGTTTCTCTGAGGATCTCCCTCCTGCCTTACCTGTATGTAGCACAACCATGATAGGACTTGTGGGGTTCAACTGATTTATTCTTTTGCCACCTTGTTGTGCCTTGGGACAAAAGAGAGGTGACAACAGGAGTAAGGGGGCAGGCAGTACTCTGCAGAAAATGAGGATTTAGTCATCCTTATCTGAACAGTGATCTCTGTCTGATTATAGGCTCTCAAAAACAAGAGAGACTGTCAATTTAAAACATAGCAGAAATCTCAGTCTCTGATCTTTTTGTAATACTTTCCCTAAGCTCAGGATGCTGATGCTCCCCTTCAGTCTTCCTGTCTTGATGATGGTAACAGCAGAGGTGCAAACCAGCCCCTCTTATTGGGAAGTGCCTTAACTATGCCACCTCTCTCGCTCTTATACTAACTAGCTTTACCATCATTCTGAGTAGATCTCTAATATGGGAAAATAATGGGTGGAAGAAAGTAGTTGGATATAATAAAAAGACTGAACACCCCTAAATGTACACACACCACCACCCCCCCCCCATGTCCTCGGGTTCGGCTACAGGAGCATCCATTCTTTTCTCCAAAGAGCAAGTCCTGGAGACTGGCTTGAAAAGACCTGTGATGAGCTCCCAAGGGTGCTCTGAAAGCACCTGGCAGAGCTCCTCTGTTCATGTGTGCCAGGGTGTACACAAAGCTCAAAAGGAACTGGGGGTTCATGGTGTCCCTGGAATTCTAACTCATTTTTTATATTGTCCAGTAGCCTCTTATGGGTGTGACATTAATTTGTGATTACAGCTGGTGCTGCTTTAATATTGTTAGTCCCATTACTCCCAGGTATGCCTTTGGCTAATGCTCTGTTGATCGAACCCTTGTTGGCCAATGACCAAACCGGGCAAAGCCAGGCCAGCTCTGTTTGCCGTCAACTGTGCAAGGGGCTGTCTTTCACTCTTAACTGCACACCCTCCCAGGCTCCTGGCCCACATCCAATCCAGATAAGAAATGACTGAAAATTGTTGCTGTTAGCCAGCTATTCTGTGACCTGCATGAAAAGAGTGAAATGACCTCGGGACTAGTCTCGGCACACAGCCGTCTGCCCACAAACTGTGGCAGGCAAAAAGCCTTGGTACGCACACCAAAGGCTGGCAGGACAAGTATCTTCTTGGCAGCTGCTCCTTGCAGACGGGAGGAGAGGCAGCAGCAAGTTGATCTGCTGGAGCTCGCCTCGCTGCCTGCCCTGATTGGTCCCTAACGAGATCTTTATGAGGTGTTCATGCAAAAGTGAGTTGTTATACATTTAAACCAACCGTGGACTATTCTCTGCAGGACAGTCTGTGGTAAAGCAGGTATTTGCTGGTGATACCTTGTGGTGGTAGAAACAGGAGAAAGCCCTTTTCCCTTGGGCTTTCCTGGAGGGTCCTGTGGTGCTGGTGTTCTGCTGAAGCCACTCTTCCTGCAAGGAGGACCAGCAATGCCATCCTGCCGTGGAGATGGTGCAGGGCACCCTCCTGCCTGCTTCCTAGGTCTTCTCTGTGGTGCACAAGCCTTCAAGCAGGCTGCATAGGCCTTTCCTTCAAGATTATTTTTAATAGCATGTGAAGAAATTTTGGAAGGAGTGTAGCCGTGGAACTGAACCTGAGGTTGCCCATTAAGGGTGACATCATCATTTAAACAGTACTGGGCAATAATGCATAGAAATATTTTTATCATGTGCTGAGACTTATGTGCTTTAGGTAACAAGAAAAGCTTCAGTCTGAGCAACAAAAAAAATATGCCAAGGAGGGGACACTGCTTGAAATTTGAAAGGTTCTTTCAGCCTGGGGGTGGGGGCAGCTAATCCTGACACCATCCTGCAACTTATTTCTGCTTCATTAGACATGTCCGTGACCTGTGAAATGCTGCTTAGGAAAATGGGAACCCATTGGTGGGATGTAGGTATGAGAGGTCCTGGTGTCCTCACCCTTTTGTTTGGCTTAACTCTCAGAATTCCTCAGCATACTACTTCTGCCTGCATCTGACTGAGCCTCCTGCAGCCCTGTACCCTAGGGCTCGGTTTGTGTCTTTCTGGGGAGATGGAGTTTCCATTTTAGGCACTGAGTTTCTCATTATACATCTAAAGAGAAATGATATGTTCATCAGAGGCATTCCCCATCCCTGCCACAAGCATTCTGGGTAGCAGTTTAGGCTTCCTGGAAGCCCTCAAGGCAGCTCTTGGTTGATGGCAGCTAACCCAAACACTGAGGGTCTCATCATCACATGTAGGTGGCTTCTCCAGGTGGGGAAAGCACCTGGCTGAGAAGAAAAGTCTGCTGTTACTCTTGCTGCTGACAGATGACTCTCACGGTCAAAGGGCTTTCATCTTCAAGTCTTTGCACTGGCACCATTTTGCATAAACGGAGCAGAGGTCGAGGTGTGAGTTTTTAGGGTCAGAAGTCTTCTCAACAGGGTCCATGCAGTCTTCTTCCACTGAAGAGGAGTTGAGCTGGGCTGGCTGAAGGTACCTGCTATCTCTGCAACTGCTAAAGAACCTATCTTGTATCCTCCCTAATGCTTTCTCTTAAAAGGGTGGAATGATTCAATACTCTTCTCTCTGGTGTAGCAGCTTGGTCCGAGGATCTGCTAGAGACTTGTCACCATGACCACGGCTGGGAAAAGGAGTCCCTCTGTCCATCACACAGGACATACAGGCAGACATCCTTCTCACTGCACCTTCTTTCACCTCAGCTCTTTGGAAGATTTATGACCAGTGTGAGGTTTTTTTAAAGCAAATCATACATTCCTGATTTTCCCATTTAGTTTCTACTAAAACACCGTCTGACAGCATTAAGGTAACTTGTGATGCTGACTAAGCTCCTTTCCCCCCACTATTATTAATATTGCTTAAGTGAAAACTGCTTACAGCTAATATCTTGCCAATACAGTTACAGTTGATGCTGCTTCAATGTTGTTGCAACAGTATCTTGGGTGATCAGATGAACGTGGTAACAATGCTGGGAGTTACTTGACTGAAAGCCAAATATTGCTTTTGGGAATACTAAAATGATCGGTGCTCCTACAGAAGGAAAACAAACACCCTGCCAAGCAGTAGTAACGTGCTTTAAACAAATGCATTCTGCCATAGTGGGACACTTGTGCAGATCAATGCAGCAGTCCCAACTTCTAAACTGTTTGGAAAAGATGACATGCTGTTCTTTCAGACTGAGAATGAGTATGTAGGAATCTGCAAGGGTTTATGCCTGACTGATTTTCTGGAGATCATCCGTGAGGATAAAGCCCCTAAACCCACCCTGGGGAAAGGTACCACATTACTCCCTCACTCCACCAGCCCCACCTGCTGCTGCCAAGCCAGTTGATCACTAAATGCCCAAGTCAGCTCACAGCTCTCATTCCTACTTCTGGGACTGTTGAAGAACCATAAAGGATAAAACCTTTGCAAGCAATTTATTAAGCACTTGAATTCCCTGTGCCTTTTAAAGGGACTGTTTATTAGAGCAACTTTGATTAGGGAATGAACTTGAAGCACAATAACTATTGCTCTTGATTCCAGTATCCTAAATGATACCTGCTGTTAGAGTCTTCATTTTCCCATGGCTTATTTTGGAGATTTTTTTTTTCCTCTTCGAATGGAATCATGTGTGTGGAATACTCTTACAGATCTGGATTACAGAGCATCCACTGCAATTACTGAATGTGGGACTGCTACGTGATAGTTCTGAAAAGTTCTACCTTCCCAGTACTGAGGCAGCAGAGATTATACATAGAGTCCTGTAAAGTAGGTCAATTTTAATAACCCTTTCTGCTTTGTGTTCGTTCAGCATATTCTACAGGCCAGCCCATTTTGCTCCATTCAACTCCTAACATTCACTAGAGCTATTTAAGGGAATTAACAGGTCTGCCATAGTTTTCACTGTGTTTTGTTTCACAGCAGTATTACCTTAAAGACACACAGTCTTACTTCTGGCTCACCAGATCTTCAGTGTGAGCCCAAAAGTAATGGACAGAGCTTACGAGTCTCTGACAATAGTTTCCAAGGAGCAATTCACATTTGCTTGTTGCCTTTAGATAAAGAATATGTACATGCAGTTGAACTTAGAGTAGGACAGAGTGGAACACTGTTGGTTATGTGTGGTTTTTGAATGACAACAGTGTTCTCGAAGATGCTGCTCCCCTGAATAAAGGCACCCCAACCTACCTCTTGAGAGTAGCTGCCACGACAAACTTCAGATACCCATTTCCTCTTTACCTTCCCATGACATTCCCATCACTGTAGGCAAGGGCAACACAGCCTACTGCAGCAGCACCTTCTCCATGCTCAGGAAAGGAGTTATCAGCTCTGAACCTGCCTTGTCTCCTACACACATCTGCAGCTTCCCATACATCATCTCTGCAGTACTTGCTCCAAGTGCTGAGTGCATAAAACTTGAACGGGGGAAAAAAAAAGGCAAGCCTGGAGATTGTTATGCTGCTGCTTATTCCCTTCTGCACATGAAATCTGGTCCAGGAGAACTTCCTCTTTGCTCTGTCGCTCATTATTTTCCTCTCCCACCCCTTCAGGCAACAGTTAAGTTACCTTGGGCATTTCTGGCAAATACATATATCTTACAGCCCTGAAGCCATTTATAAATAGATTTTTATTTATAAAGTCAATTTACATAAAATATGATACTCTCTTAAAAACTGCATATATACAACTTAAGAAATCCTAGCAAGTGCATACAAAAATGCCTTCAATACGTTTTTTTTAAAAAAACTTCAGTTTTCAGAGAAGTGGACCTTCACACCAGGCAAACTCAGACACCACGTTGAAACACAACTTTGCAGTCTTTTACTGAAGTGTTTGGAGAGAATAATAATAATAAAAAACCCAAACAAACACCTTTTTACCTACACCATGTATGTTCCCAAAACATTCTAGCTGGCAGTGTTCAAGAACAAGTGAATAGGACTTGCTAAAAATAAAACCATCTTTTCAACCCTTTTCTCTAAGGTTTTTTGTACAAAAATAAGTCTTCATACACCAGTGTTCCCACAGGCAGTTCAAGTTACATATAAAATAGAATCTGACATGATAAAAAATTCCCTCCCCCTCCAGAAACAAGGAAGCATCAAGTGTTTTTGATTTTTTTCCTTTCCACCCCTCCAAAGCAACACCAGAGAGTAGCGGCGGGAGAGAAGCGGGTTCGCTCGGGCATCCTCTCCATCGGTCGGCAGCTGCCGGCGGGCAGGCGGAGACGCTGTCCCGGCGCAGGGAGCGGGGGCCCCGAAGTGAGTTACATCATTGCACTTTCCACGACCCGAAGACGACGGGTGAACCCGGCGAGAAAAGCAGCCAGCGGGGTCCCGCCGGGGAGGAGGTCAGTACTTCCAAGGGGGATGATGCGGGCGCCGAGGTGCTGCAGGCTGAGCGCGGCTGCGGAGAGATGTGAGGAGAGCCCCGGGTGGGTCCGTGCCCCGCTCCCCCGAGCGCCGGGGCGGTAAAGCGGCCCCCCCTCCCCTCCGGCTGCCCCCTCACCTCCCGCCGGGTCAGTAGCTCCCCAGCCAGCTGGTGAAGTCCAGCAGCTCCCGCTCCTCAGGGCTGAGCGCCGCGTCGTAGCCGCTCTCCTCGGAGGAGCAGGGCGAGCCGGGCACGGAGGAGGCGAAGGAGGGCGAAGCGGAGGAGTAGCCGCCGCCGCCGACTTCCCCGACGGCCACCCGCCCGCGGCCGTCGGGGAAAGAGGCGGCGGCGTCGTGCTCGTCGAGGAGCCGCTGCAGGGCGCGGATGTACTCGACGGCGGAGCGGAGGGTCTCCACCTTGCTCATCTTCTTGCTGGCGGCGCCGTGCGGGACGTGCTGGCGGAGGGCGGCGAAGCCCAGGTTGACGAGCCGCACGCGGTTCCGCTCCCGCTCGTTCCGACGGGCCACGGCGGCCGCCGCCGCCGCCCCGGTGCCCGGCAGGGCGGCGAAGGCCAGGCGGCGCTTGCAGCGCAGCAGCTCGGGGGAGGCGGGACGCCGGCGGCCGCGGGGGGCGGCGGGGGGCAGCGGCGGCAGAGCCCCGCCGTTCATCGCCGGGTGGCCACGGCGGCGGCCGGGGAAAAAAAAAGAAAAAAAAAAATTAAATAACCCCCCCCCCCCGAAAACTAAATTTAAAGTGGGAAGCAGGAAGCGGGGGTGGGCAGCGCGGAGCGGGGGTTCGCTCCCATGCCCCCCGTGCTCTCCCGCCGCCGCTCGGCGCCTCTGCGGCGGGTCCCGCCGTCGGGCGGCCCCTTATCAACGCGCCGCGAGCCCCCGCCGGCCGCACGCGCCGCGCACGCCCCGCCACGCGCGCCCGCCGCCGCCGCGCCCCCGCCCGCGCCCTCCCCCGCGCGCGCCCCCGCCCCCGCGCGCGCCCGGCGCGTGGCGCCGCCGGCCCCGGCACAGCTCCCCCCCCCCCGCATCCTGCCCCGGCCCTGCCCCGGCCCTGCCCCTGCCCCTTGGGGTGCGCTCCCTGCCACCACCCCCAGACCCCCGCTGCAACTTCTCCTTCAAATCGCCGCCCCTGCCCTCGTAAGTTTTAATAATTTATTTTTAATTTAGTTTTTATTATTATTGGTCGGGGGAGGGGTTCTCCTCCCCCCCCCCCCCCCCCCGCCTTCTCCGCACACCGGAGCGGACACGCACGAGCAGCCGGGATTCCCCCTGCTCCCCTCGAGGTGGAAGCCCAGGTCCTGTCCCTTCAAATGTGCCACCAACCTTCTCCCTCCCAAAACCGGGAACCTTGCAGGTGACTCAGGGTTTTCCCTGCGGAGCGGAGAGTGCCGGCACCCAGCTGCCGGTCGGCGTTTGTCGGACAGAGGCAAAGAGGCTCTGCTTTGTTAGATCCACCGAAAAAGTATAATAACAAAAATTTATAGCAGTGGTGTGACTCATCTTACCAAGGCTGTTCTCTGCAGGCCAGCTTTTTGGGCTTCAATAGGAGTTTCAAGGATAAAGGCATAGAGAGGAGAAGGAAAATGTAAAGCCTTTGTGGCTCAGGGATTGCACCGTGCTTCCCTCTGCCATGCCAAGCAGTCCCTCTTGGCTCTCCATCAAGCAAGCCTTGCTTCCAGCTCCAGCAGTAAGAGCAGCAGGGTAAGGTGCTTTGGGATAGCTGAATTGAATGGGGAGGAAAAAAGAACTTCCTTTTGGAGTCCTGGAAGCTGATGTGAAGAGATAACTTGCACAGTGTTTTGATAAATGAACAGGGTGGATTGGAGGGGGGCTACATGAACCCACTGCCCAAGGGCTGCATCCACTCTGAGCTTCAACAAACAAACAAAAAGATCCAACCACGCGATGCTAAAGCAGACCCTCTCACTGGCTTCAGTGGGGCCGACCACGTCCCCTGTGCCAGGTGCCAAGCTGGTGCTGGTATGACCCCTTGGCGTGACCATCAGCAGGAGGTAGAGGGTGCTCATCTACTGAGGGGTTAAATCAACTGCTAATTAGAGTAACTGAAGCGCAAACTGTCTTCTGCAGGTTTCCCTCCACCCTGAGGCATGTAGGGGAAGGATGTCTGAGGCAGCTCAGTTACATTGCTTCACTTTTGTGGAGGGACCATAACCCCATCTCAGGAAAATGCTCAAAGCTGGTGTCGCTGGCAGCAACTTGGTGGCAGGGACGTATGCATGCCCATGGCAGAGCTCTCGTCACATGGATGGGTGCCAGCATGATTTGGGTATCAAAGTAAGGGTCTGTATATCCCCCTGGCTACCCTGAACCTCTCTGGTGCTTCTCCTTGGGTGTTTTGAAGCCAAAACTGGTAATTCAAAGAGCTATCTGTGATTTTTAGATGTGACATGGAGGGGGCTCGTTTGTACCTGTGTGGGGTATTTAGGGAGCAGCAAGGCTCCACCATGTTGAAAGATAAATATTTTTCGTGAGGGTCTGTTGCAATATCAGTGGGTTGAAGGAACCAGGCCCACTGGGCTGTCACAGGCAGCTGGGCTGAAATTCCTGGAAGTGACAGTAAGGAGCATGCAAGAGCTTCAATTTTCTGGCAATCCCACTCAAGCACACATAAGGTTTAGCACCCAAATTCAGTGGCTTCTGAGACATTCTTGGCCGTGCTATAGGCCTGGGGGAAAACCTAGGCTGGGAAAACCAGCTTCTCTGAAGGATTTGACCCGAGAGGAGCAGCCCATGGTGTGTGGCACAGATGGGAGCATTTTGCCTGGTGGGTTCCCAGCAGCGCAGGGGAGCTGCTTGTGCCTGTGTTCATGTTTGTGAGTGTGAGTGTTCACAGACTGCTTGCTCAGCCCAGGCAATGTAATGCACTTGTCTTCAGCATCCACAAAGCTGCCTTGGATGGTGAAGGGAGCTTCCCTTGCACTCACTGTCAGTCACAGCTTAGTCAGTAAGGGCATTACTGCAGTGGAGTAATATCAATGTTCTTTAATTACCCCGTCTTTAATTTCTGCTGAAAGCCTTTTTTACAGGAAAGGGGAAGCTGCTGTCCTTGAAACTTTTCGAGAGAAAACCTTCTGTATCAAAGAGCCATGCTCAAGAGTAATAACTGGATTTTTATCATACAAAAATAACTGCAGGGAATTTTTTTTCATTAATAATGCGCACTTCAAACATCAGTAAACCCAGTCCCAAGGGAGAGTGTGCAGCCTCCAGCCACAGTGATTCCACGCTCAGGTCAGGGATGAACTTGACTGGTCCAAATTGGCTTCAGGGCTGCTGATCATAATGTGTGTTTCCAACCAGATGTGGCCATCAGGTCTGGGCCTGAGCACAACACACAGCAACTGCTTACACATTTTCCTAACAGTGCAGCTGGCTTCCTGACGGTCTGAAGGAACCTAGGTAGGTACATCCTGTACTCAGAGAAGTGCAATCTTATTTGAAATCTCTTTATAGAGTTAATGACTATGTAAGATCCAGTAGAACAAGACATCATTAAACACTGTCTGTGTTCACAATCAACTTCCTGATCATAATCTGGGTAGAGAGGGCATCCAGCAATATGCTACCCATCCCCAGAGAGTGGGGAGAAGAAATTCTCCTCTACTGGAGCAGGTAAGGCAAAAATGATAATTGCATGGTTGGTGTGGACATCTTGCAGCCCCGTGTGGCTTTGTCCACACTGCAAGGTGGCTAAACTACTCTCAGAGAGAGGGGAGTTCTGTCATAAAGGGTCTCCAAGCCCTGATGCTGCATGTTAGTTCTTGCATCTGCCAAAGGTGAGAGCAAAGCGCTGCCCCTGACTTGTCACGTGTGTCACCTGCAGACGGGGTGCTGGGTCAGTGCAAATGTACCTGCATTACAGGCAGCGGACATGAGCTTTCTAGGGGTTTTTGACAAAACTTTATGGACCTCGGTGGAAAGCAACAGAGGTCCTGTTGCAATAAGGCGTGAGAGGATGAATGCCAGAAATAAAGGGCAATGGGTAGTTGAGTAGCCATATTTTTGTGAGCAGGTGAGTCCCCATTTGCCAGGCTGGGCTGTGTCCAGGCTGGTTTTTTTAGGAGCAGAGCTAGATGGAGCAGGGCTCGCATTGTGTCTTCAGGTCTTTCATCTGCACAGCTGGCTTCTGGGCAGTTATGGTTTGCAATTAGATAACATGGGGAAAAGAAAAAATAATTTAGTTTGAGTAGGGGGATGTGATTTAGAGCTAACAGTACAATTCTTTTACTTTCAGTGGAGAAAAAAGTTCATTTGAGTTTATTGTTTGAAGGGAACTCCCTGTCTTCAGCTTATGCTCTTTTCCAATGTAATCTTTCTGTGGTTTGATGAACTATTTTTAATAACTCTTCTGGCATTTTATTTGCTCACCTATAATAATTTCAAATTGCCTGGGAATCGCTAGAGGATTTCAGAGACACACGTTGAAAATAATAAGTGAAAAAGTCCTTTGGAGATATTATGATTTCTCTCTGGTTTTGTCTCTTCCAAGGCAGCCTCCAGCCAGCCTTGTTTCCATTCACAGTGGAGTTGTATGGTGTATCTGACACTTGGCAAAGCCCAGCACCTCCCCCTTTTCTCCTCTCCTTCTCTTTTTGAAAAGAGATGGCCCTGGGTTTAAAAGTTGATTTTTAGCTTTGATTGTGTGTATGTGCTATACGAATGCTAAGCAGCCTTTACAATGCATCCTTGTGATATGTCTGGGAAGGCAGACGGGGGCTGTGCAGTCTCCCTGGCTTCCCATCATTCCTATGGCTGCGGTGTGGTTTGATATGAACATGTTTTATTTACGAACAAGCTTTAGGGTGAATACAGCTGTGTTATGGGCGGTGGCTGAGGGACCAAATGGGCTGAGCTACTGACACTTGTAAATCTGCCACATTTGGAGCGGTTTTCTACTGTGGAGGAGAGGTATTTTTCCTAATGGTGCTGTAGGCTGGAAAAAGAGGAGACTCCTGAGAAGCTGCAAGGACCTGGCACAGATGTGTCCTGCCTGGATGATGAGTGTAGTTTGGGCTCCTGGGTAACATCCTCTTTCTGCTTCCAGCCCATCCTTTCTCAGGATCATGAGTAGCAGTGTCCCAAAGCCAAGGGGAAAGTTTCTCTTACCTGCTGCCTCAACAGAGTTCGAGCAGCTGAGGCTGGGGTGTTGCTGTTCCATCATTGGTGCCTGCACCAATAGAGTAAGAGCCAGAAAAGTGGACATTGAGAAAGCACTAGCGTGAATTCAGCCTCTTCTCCTCCATTTGTGTTTAGTGTCCCAAGTTCACCTCATGCAGTATTAACACATCAAATCCCCCAGCTCTTTCAGGACATCCCTCTGACAGCACAGGCATCATTTTCCTCCAGCTCAGCAGAGGGTTGGAGGTTTATAGCTTTGCAAAAAATATGGCCTGGCTTGTTCCCCTTTTTAAATCAGTCCTTCCCTTCTGGGTGAGGTGACATGTCCTTCTGAGACCTGTGCAACTGGGGATGCTGGTATATATTTTCATAACAGAAATCTGCAAGCTGCCACAAGGCTAGAAGAAGAGAGTACCTGTCCTCCCTGGGGTATTTTCAGCTTCACTACCATCTTTCCATGCTCCAGCTGATAACCAGAGATAAGGGATGAAGCCAGAGGCAGGAGCTGTGGTCATCTGTGGTTTTTACACAGCATTTGAGCGTGATAAGTTGTGCTCTTGCAAAGGGGACCAACTGATAAAACCTGGTAGGGCAGGCAGGAGGCCGAGTCTTGCCAGAAAAGCCATGCTGCCATCCAGCTCACATGCTGACTGCGAGGACGGTTCCCCAGCATGCCACCAGCCCTACCTCTCTTCCCACTGGGATGAGGCTGTGGGGACACCCTGCTTCTCACCAGTGTTCCCTGGACAGAGAGCTGCTGAGGCAGGTGTGTGCCAATGACAGGGCACCCAGAGGAAGTTTAATCCCATAGAAAATTGTACAGATTGCCTTTTTGATGCACACAGGTAAGACACAAGAGCACACAGGCTCTGTGTTCCTCTCAGTAGTGCCCTTCCATGTGCCAAATGTGCCTCTCTCAATCACAGCCCAGCCTCTTAATATCCCAGCTCTACTGGTGCTCCTGTTTTTTGGGGGGGTGAGGGACTGGCTTTTTTTTGGTTTCTTTTTGAGTGAGAGAGTAACTCCTTTTACTCTTGTTATTTTTTTTAATATTAGAAATCCACATACACTCTGCTTTCAGAGCTCTGTGAATCAGTGAAGGTACATGGCTGGAGACAAAAGGAGACAGAACATATTTTGTGGAAAGACTAGAAGCCCTTCCAAGGGGTGTAGATGTCGATTTGGTGACCTCTCAGGTGGACCTGCTGTGAGGTGCGAGGCTCCTGCAGGGACAGAGATCTTCGTTCAACTGGGGAGGGAACTGCCCGTTAGAAAGCCCCCGTCGATCATCCCAACCTTCGGGAAGGGGTTCTGCTGGCCTATGGGGACCTCTAGTGTGAGACCTGGCTTCTCACAAGTCTTGCTTTGGTGGCCGGCATTTCGGATTGGGGAAGGAACTGGGGTCTAGGGGGAAAAAAAGATGGGCTTGATGGTTTTTCTCCCGTCCCTCGCTGTGAAACAGGCTCTGTGTGGGCTCAGGTGAGACAGTTACACACTTGCTCACTGTCGCTCGCGGTTGGGCTGCCCTAGCTGGTGTTCAACACGGAACTGTTCTCATACCTTCTTGCAACCCTTCCAGATTTAACCTGTAACTCCACCTGTGGACCAGCCCTGCTGCCTTTATACCCGTGAATCCTCCCCTTGAAAATGCAAGTGACAACACCCCCATCTGTCCCCTAGTGCCAGAACAAATGATGGGTGCTCACAGCTCTGCATTCAGATGCAGTCCTAACTCTGACAGTGTTTTATAAGGCATTTTCCCCACCTGGCCTCTCCCCAGGGGTCAGGGACACCCCTCCCGAGCAGGGGTGGCAGGGCATCAGCTACCTCACCAACCTGTTGTCCTCTCCCCACTGCCCTCCTTCCCTGCTGTCCATCTGTTGCTTTTTCTCATCTGGTCTTCATCTGGTGGCCAGAGATGGAAGGTCTCTGTCTGCACATGGGTCAGGGGTACATCAGTTTCTCCTGCTGGGCATCAGACACCACCCCCCTAGGGCAGGGACCTGCAAGCCACGGGGACATCTGTTTCTGGCAACAGCCATGGCAGCTCTCAGTGGTGTCTCGGGAGGTTGCAACCAAGATATTTTGCAAGAAAGCTAGTATGTAGTCAGAAAATCATGACATACTTTCCCCTGCACACATGGCTTTGTGCAACTCACTTTCTCTTGCTTCTCTTTGATCTACAAACTGCATCTTCCTTCCTTTTTTCACTCCTCTCCTCCTGCTTCTTTGTCATCTTCCTGTAACTTCAGTAACTAATGTGGGATGGTTTTACTTTTTTACCCCCTTTCTTTGACTTCTGGGAGAAGTTCAACTAATTTTCATTATTCTATTTCACCTGTTTTCCACGTGAAAACGGGTCTTGTTCTTTCTTGAAAACTAATCTTGTTCCAAAACAAAGGATGATTAAGGCACTCATCATTCAGGCTCACTTTGGCCAGATTATTCTTGAGGCTTCTTTGTGATTTACTTTTGAGAAATATGCATTAAGAAGACAGCTGGTTTTGAAGACCAGAAGTCACCTGAGTTTTTTGTAGCTGTGGGTCCGGGGAGTCTTCAGTGATAGGAGAGGGGAAAGGACAGGGTTAAAATGTCCATGGACAGTGAGGGTCTCCTGAGCAGGGACTTATATTTGCACATAGCCATTTTCTTGAATAAAATACTACCAAAGATGGTTTATTTCCTTGTCTGCAAATAAAAGTTTTAATAGAGACTCAGCTATAGGTTATTGCCATGTGGTGGCTTTAAACTTAGAGAGGAGACTCTTACATAGACCTGCTTGGGGGATTTGATCTCTTCTTCAAACAACAGGGATTTTTTTGTTCTAAATAACACTTTCCTAAGCTTTTTCCCAAGATACTTTTTATGCAGATTATAAAAAAAAAAAGGTATTGACAACGTTCATTAAGCAAAACTGCATCCCACTGAAAGTCAAACCCAGGGTATTTTGATACTGACTCTTGATTGAACAGTTTCAATTTTTTTTTTGAGGAGCTATGCTCCAAACTCCGTGAAAAGTTGTTTTTCTGTATGTCTTTCCTTCTTTCCCAGCTGGGAAGAAACTGTGTGGGAGCTGACAGCAGCCAAGGGAGCCTGTGCAGAAGGTGACTGCCCTAAACAGGATTTACTAATCAGGCAGGAGGAGGTGCATCGGCACGTGGTGGGGACTGCGCTTCCTGAGAGGCCCCGCTGTGGTCATGCCTCCCCTTGGTGGAAACCCAGGCTTTATCAAGGGCTGGAGGGACCAACTGCAGCTCTCTCTGGGAACAAGCTGCCATGGGACTGAGGTGCGGGATGAGGACCACCAAGTGCCAGCTGCTGGTGACCAGCCTCTGTGTCATGGTGAGCAGGCAGGTTTGGGGGGATCTCTGCAGAACCAAGATGAACTGTTGCCTTTCCCATCCGTGCTCAGAGAGGGTCAGGTTTTCCCACATTCTGTTTTTCGCGGGCAGAGGGCAAGCAAAGCCAACTGCCTGAGTTATCATTGCGCCCTGGGTGGTTATCGCTGGCCACCAGCATTGCCCCCCCTCCACTGATAGACTTCTGGTTTCTCAGGGCTGTCACACCACTGCAGGTCTTTCACAACTCAGCAGCTGCCTCAAAAGAGAAAGGAAAGGTCCCTGCTGGCAGAATGGGTGGTTTTCAGCAAAAAGATTTTTCTCCTGTCTCCTTGGAGCAAAAGAGGGCAGATGGACCTGCTGCAGTCATACTAGTTGCTGAGAGGGTGGTTGGCTACAGGTGGAGTCAGTGAGGAAACTGCAAGGCTTTGATGGAAGTGTGTGTGAGAGACCTGTGGATCAGCACCGCAAAGCAAAAGCAATTCTAGGGATTCTTTTTATCAGCTTTTGAAGCAAATTCAACGGGAGTTTCTTGACATGTGCAGTTAGAGCTGATGGGAAATGGTGGAAAGTGGAGAACATTTCTCCTGGATGTTTTTGACTTGTGTGTTCTTGTTGCCTTTTCACTTCATCGAAACTTACCAGCTTAATACTACTACTACTACTACTTCTATTACTACTGCTACTACTGCTAATCTGTATTTAGTTCAAAGAGGGTTGGTGGCTTGGAGAGAGTGTAATTAA
The DNA here is from genome assembly GCF_025592945.1 of Manacus candei. Taxonomy (NCBI): domain Eukaryota; kingdom Metazoa; phylum Chordata; class Aves; order Passeriformes; family Pipridae; genus Manacus; species Manacus candei. The sequence goes on from NW_026138108.1 coordinate 4,965,339, forward strand.
AAGGTAGTATCTTATTTTGGCCCACACATGAAATTCATAGTTTGTCCAAATTTCAGTATTCCAAGACTGTTGGCTGCAGCGGCTGTAAGGTTGTTCTGTCTTCCAAATAAGAATATATGTCATTTGGAAGAAATCAAAGGAGTATTGGTAGCAAGCATTAAGTATAGCCTTTAAGACTTAGACTGCTGTTTCTCAGAAATCTGAGCTAACTGGTGTTGCACTTAGCATTTTGCTAGGTGTGGGTCAAGATATGCAGTAATGTATAGTATGAAGTGTCAGAAGGTACCACAAATTAGGTCGGACAAAATGCTGCAGTTTGGATGTATTTAGTCTCCAAAACTGTAAGTCTACTCCAAAAGCTATTATAAAATGTCACACAGAGGGGATTATGGTGACATCACACTGTCACATTTGGCACAGGTATAGCTGCCTTTTATTGTAAAGGCACAAAAAGATGAAGTCTTATCTTAGGAGCTAGGAGTGGGCTTGCATTTTGTATTTTACAGGTTCAGTACACTAAATTTGGAGCTGTTTTTAACTGTGCCTCTGCCACCAGTCATGCTGTGAGAAGCCCTGCCCTAGAGCCAGGTGCCATCAGAAATGTTCCCTCTCCATCACCTGGACTTACTTTGGGCAACATGGAGGGTGATGTGCTAGTAGTTGCCCCATAGGCATACCTGTGCTTTCAGGAATGGGACAGAAGCAGATAGGCCAGCAACATGTTGCAGAGAAAGAAGCCAGCCCAGATAACTTAGAACAGCACAGGACTCATCTCTTTGCACTCTACAATAGGAAACAGAGCCATTAGCAGGCAATGGGACTAGCATTGCAAAGAGCAAAGCAAAGAACGTCATCCCTGCCCAAAACCACTCTTGAAGGTAGGAGCCCTCACAACTGCATGTGTGTAGTCTGCCAAGTGGGGTGGGGCTGCACAGGTGTGCTGCAAGAGCATTGATCCTCTGGGGTTTCTTCATGTAGTGGGAATTTAATCCACAGACAATGGCAAAGAGACTGTGGGCTGCAGAATATCACATGTACTCATTATGCAAGAGAGAAAAAGAGCTGTAGTATTTTTAAGTGTCTGGGGTTTGTCCTTTTATGTGCGCTTTTGGGTACATGTGGTGTACCCTGATCTGGATGATCAGGCTGTCTGCATTTGCATAGGGCTCGGGAGCATCAAGATACACCTCAAAGCTTTGTGTGCACCCAACAAGAGCTGCTGCCTTGTAAATCCCTTCCTAAAACCCTTCTTTTCCAGCTGCTGGGGCTATCTGTTGCCACGCTGAGCACAGTTACCCACTATGGGCTCCATTTTACCCTCATCAGCGATATCTCCCTGGATGGCAACTCCTACAGGGTTATCCACTACAGAGGTATGTTGTGGTCACAACCCAGTGAGACTTTTAGTGATACCAGGAGCTGCAAAATTCTCTAAACAAATTGAAGGAAATGCAGAGGTGTCTCAAGAGGAGGAAGGGGCTGGTTTTTGGAGAATGCATTAGGAGTAACACAGTCCCGCAGGCACGTTTTCCGCCTGTGTCAGACCCACATGCCAGGCACCAAAGGGTGCTGTGGGAGCACAGGGTGCTCAGGTGCTTCTGCATTTGCACCTGTGCCTCTATTCACCATCTCCCCACGCTCCACCTGAGCCTTCAGCACAGGGGGAGCTCCTCTGCCACAGACAACCTAAAGATGCAGGGCTGGCAGGGCCCTGAGAGCATGGGGAGAGACACTGTTTGAGAAATTTAAGCAGAGCATAGAAAATTGAGGCTGGGAGGAGAAATGCATGGAAACACCTGGGGTGTTTTCCCTTTCACAATGGAGAAATATAAACTGAGTCTCAGGTACAAGGGTAGAGCAAAGATAGCCCACATACTAAAATACCCTATTCGCCTGTGCTGCACTTGCATCTGCGGCTTCTTCCAAGCTGTATCCTGGGCTTAAACATGCTCATACCCTCTCTAGATCCTGGTTCTCAATTTCAGTTTAACAAAGCAGGTGTAAAAACTATGTTAGTACAAAGCTAAGGTACAGTCCTCCCCTGTTCCTACACACATAGGGGTTATATATTGGCACTGACTGCAGCCTTGCAGGCTCTCCCATCCCAGCCACCGCTCTCCAGCAATGCTTCCACTTGCCTTGCTTGCAAGCATTACCTCTGCATGGCTGGGGTAGCAAAGCCCTTTGCAGCGCTGTGATCCTTGAGCCCTGCCCTGGGGTACCGGCTGCGATCCTGCCTCAGCCAGGAGGAAACCAGAGGGCAAGTGTTGCACCAGATTAGCAGCGCCCAGAGTCCTGATAGGGGTGGTGGGACAGCTGCTGTACTCCTCACTAGGGGGGATCCTTATCAGAGTGCTGAAATAATTGGCAGCTTGTGGTCTGTTGGGTGGACCAACACCCTTTTAGGGTGCTTCAGTCTGCTGGAGCTGTGGGAACCGCTCAGAGGTTTACAGCCCTGCCAGACAAGCCAAGCATACACAGCTGGAGTGTACTGAATGAATTACCAAAAAAATTTCAGTTCTGCAACCTGGGCATTTTGGGCTGGCTCCCCAAAATACACTTTTTTGGCCCCTCTCTGGGTAAAAGCATCAGACTAAGCCTCTGCTAGCACTTAGCATCTGACCACAGCTCCCATGTCTGACTTCCTTCCAGCTTTCTACTTTGGGATCTGCCTCAGCATGACCCTGATCCTGGCAGCCCTGCTGAGCTCTGCCGCCACGGTGCGGGAATCGCAGTGCCTCACCGCCATGGTGCGTATCCAGAGGGACTGGAGGGGAGGGGACCTTCATCACCTTGGGCTGGTGCCATAAAATTGTGGTGCTGGGGGCTGTTTTGCCTTATGCCTGAGAGCATGCATGACTGGGGAAGGAGGCCCTGTTGTTTCACCCTGTATTGCAAAGGGACATTTTTGTAAAAGCATGACCTTGCAGAGCTCTTCAGGCTAAGCATTGCATCTTTCTGCACCTTGTTTCTTTTGCCAAAGTTTTGTGTATGCAGCTTTCAGAGGGAACAGGCTTATTTGCCAAAGCCACTACGGTGATGACAATTCCAGGGTATTTCTTTTCTCACCAAGTCAACACATGGTTTATGTGGGGAAACTTTAGCAAAGCAATTTTGAGTCCCACATTGTTCCTCTGATTTGTGACAGCAAAATTAGCCTCCCTTCTTCTTCTCGCACTGCAAACATCCACCACAGTGGTGCTGGTGTGAGGCATACAAAGCATGGCAGCAGGCATGGGGGATTTGGGCTGGACCCTCAGTTTCTGCCTATAAGGAGAGGGTGGAGAGGTAGCACAAGAGCTGAAATTCCCCCTTTCTCCTCTCCATCGTCCACAGCGAAGTGTATGTGTGGGCCTAGACCATGTCAACAGTAGTAAGCTGGATTGTGAGCTCAGCTCCATTTAAAAACATGGCCTGCACATGGGGCTTAGCCTGCATAGAGCAGCTTCCAGCCTCAGCTGGAGGGATGAGTGGAAAAGCACTGCTCACTGCATATTTTCCTGTGCTAAGTGAAGGGGAGGAGTTAACAGTTGGGCTGCTGAGCATGAAGTTGTGCTTAATATAAAATAATTGCATTGCTGTCATATATAAACTAACTTTAGAGAGATTTATCTAATCTATGTAAATGGGGGAAATTATACTGATGGCAGAAATGAGAAGCTGACACCTTAAAATCCAGTGCAAAGCAGCTACTGAAGTTAATGTTTTCACCTCCTCAAAATGTAATCTTCCTTTCTCTGTCAGAGATGCTCACAGGGGCCTGAGTGACACAGTTCCCATTAATACCTCTAGCAGATTATGTGTAACTCCCTTCTCTTTTGCTGAAGTGCATTAATGTGTGCCTGCAATTACCACATCTAAACCAACAGGTGGGTATGTACAGATTAATGGAGATTGTCATGGCTGCCTGAAAATACAGTCAAACTTCTCCATAATGTTTATTTGTTGACTTACTCTCTGGTATAGTTTGGGCCGTTCCACTGCGTAGAACAAGCTGTTAAAATGATAGCCGTTTACTGAAGCGATATTTAAAGAGTGCCTTCCCCGCAGCTGTGGCCACGAGGCACCATCCCAGGCTGCTCTCACCAGGGAACCTCCTGGCTGCCTTTAAGCTCCGTTTGCGCCGTCTCCGGCAGCGTTGGGGGCAGTGTCCAGCCTCCGGGCAGGAGGTGACGGGCGATACCCGAGCGAGGGGCCGCTCCACGCCGCGCTCCGCCGCTGGAGGGGGCCGCGGGTCCGCCAGCCGCCCGCTTCCCATCGGCACCGGGGGATGCTGGGGAACGCTCCGGGAACGGGAGCAGTCCCCGTAACCCCTGCGGGGCACTGGCACATCCCCGGCCCTTAGAAATTAACGGGAACCCTGGGAAATACCCAAGAGCTGGCCACGAGCGACCGTATTCTCTGCTCCAATTCGTCCAAGCGGCTCATTAGCATCTCAAATCACACACGGGAACTTTGCCTGTTCCTGTGCATCGCCTGCGCCCCCGCCCCTCCTAACTGTATCTTACACCAAGGACCAGCCTGCCGCTTGTTTACCCCTTAGTTCCTGCCCCCTCCCAAGGCACATCTGATCTGCCTTCGAGAAGCAAAGGCAGGGAGAGCCAACCCTGACGGCTGCCGTGAGGTGTAGTGGCAGGCAGGAGTGGGGTTCGGCTCTGTGGGGCTTCGAAACTTCTTTTCAGTGTCTCGTCCAGCCCTGCCGATCCCTGCTGGGCTGTGGCTTCCAGCCCTGCTACTTGCTGCTTTTTTCCTCTTTCTGCAATAGAGATGATCTTTCACCTTCCCCCATTATTGATTTTAAAGGACTTTTCCTCCCTGCAAAGAGTGTGTCTTATTTAGAAGACCATTTAATTTGCTCTAATCAAAGAGGGAAGACACCAGACTATTTGGCCTGACATCTGTGGCTCTACATGAAACCAAGCCACACTCAGGGGATATCTGCATCAATGTGGCTAATCCACCACAATACCACTTGGTAAACCAGCCACCCAGGGGAAAAGCTAACCAGGATGCAGATGGGCTTAAAGGAGCACTTTTTTTTGTCAATTTGAATTATAAATGCTCGTGCTGCCTGGCTATCTGGAGGTCTGTGTGTTTACAGAGGAGTGGTCTCAGGTCTTTGCAGACATTACTGGTGGTGTTCTAATACACAGTGGTGCGCAGTGGTTAGAAACTAGAACGGGTCAAACTGGTTTAAGCACACATATCTCAGGAGATTGTCTTGTAGCTGCGTTAGCAGCACCACCAGACCAGACAGATGCTACTGGGCATCCACTGATGCTTGCAAGGAAGCTGGTTCTGAGAAAGTAGCTGAGAAATAAAGGATAAAAAATTATGTTCTAAAATCCAGAAATATTATCCCTGAAGCTCCTCTTAAACAGGGAGAATGGCAACAAGTTTATTGACTGTCCTCCAGCTCAGGCAAACTCTGCTTTCTGGTGGTCCATCATGCAGTCAGTCCTGAATGTAAATTTCCTGCAGCTCTCACAGCCCCTGGAGGCCATGTCGCTATTGAAGGGGAGGAAAAGGAAGGAATTTTTCCTAGTACTGCTTGTACAAAGGAAACACTTTGGCATCGGTGAGGTTTAAGGACTCATGTGTTGTTACCTGGTCAGGCAGAGAAAGGAAAAGGAAAAAGAAGCAGGGAGCAACATGCAAACCATAACATCCCAGCTGAAATTCTTACATCTGAGCTTTACAGCCTAAAGCTCCACTTGTTTAGAGGAAAATTTGTATTCAGGATGGAGCAGCTGTTCCATCTGAAAATTTCTGTGGTAAAAAGCCTCAGTGAATGCCCGGTATAACCCAGTTTTTCATCAAGTGATGTGCCAGTGGGGTCAGCACACAGCACAGGCTGTTTGCTTTACTGTACCCAGGTGTATCATTGTAGGCAAGTGTGTAGAGGGTCCTTAATATCACTGCAGTGCACTTCACCATCTTCCTTTCGCAGTTCATCTGCCTCCTGTGCTCTCCCTCATGGTGCAACACTCCTGAATGAGACATCTGCATGCTCAGCTGGTGCTGAGGACAGATTCCTCTTTCGGGCTGAGATCACTGACTCCTGTTTGCTATGTCGAAAGGCAGAAGCACTGTGTGCTTTCAGACGAACTGGGTCAGGGAGGGAGGGACAAAACCTGATGGATGCAATCTGAAATTAGCTCCCCTTTTCCTGCCCCTGGCCTGTGCAGTCTGGCAGGGAGCTGGCCCTTGCAATGACCACAGCAGTGCCAAAAAGCAGCTAGAGATGAGCAGGGCAGAGGTCAGCTCCTTCCCTGAGAGTGTGGGAGTTTGGCAGAGCTACTGAACCCAGTCTGAGCTAAAGGATCCCTCCCTCATCCGAAGCAGATCCCCTTAGCCAAAGGGGAAGCACCAGAAAGGTGAATTAAAAGAAACACCAGCCAACTGACAGGATGCTGTTTCAGTGGATTCTGCCAAGTCTGTCAAAGATAAATTGTTCCTTGCAGCAAGGATGGAAACAAGGTCATTCATAAAAGAGTAATGGATGTCTGGCTGGTGACAGCCCTCCACGGGGCTGATGGGACTGCCTTCCGCAAAGGGAGCAGGCAGCAGCCTGTGGCTGTCTCCAAGGAGCTCCAAGGGTCTGGGAGACGGTGAACCAGCTTCGACCCTTCCACATTTAGTATGCAAACTGCACGTTGCCTTTTTCTTTGTTCCTCCAAATGTCTTCTAATGTAATTAGAAAGTTGTTCTTCCAAAAGCCTTTTGGCTGGGAAGGGAAAAAGCAGGCTATAATTCATTTATAGGATGTTCTTGGAGCCATGTAATTGCTGTGCACCGGCTGGATGGAGGGGGAGCTTCCCAAGGGGCCACGTCTTGGTACTCCCAGAGAAACTAGACAGAAATAAAGGGAGAGCTAACGCTGAACGTGAAGGACTGAAGTGTGGGGTGGAGCTGAGGAAGGGAGGATGAGAAGGAGGATTTTAATCTGATGGAGGTTCCGGCCCCAGAGATATGTTGTAAGTGCTGGAGCTGGGGGGGAGGAAGGGAGAGCATGGGGAAGAAATTTGGGTGGTATCACTGGCACGCTGTTGTTTGCACTCACCGGGTACATGGTGGGTCCTCTCAATTATAACCTCAATGGAACAATGTGCAGAAGAGCGCTTACATTGCTATCAATGTTGATTTTTTTAATCTGACTTAATTTTTTTGAAATTATTTTCTTGTTTTTGAACTTTTTTTGGTTAAAACGATTTTGGTTAAAACGATGACTTTGTTACTCTGTTTGGTGGGGGAGTTGTTAAAGGAAGTGCAAAATGCAGGGTCTGGTCCTAGTGAGGAGCAACCTGAAATGCCTGTGTAACCTCACCTCCTCCCTCCAGTTTGTGCTGTACTTGCAGGGGTTGAACCCCCCACTCTGTGACATCTTGCCCTGTGAGCTCTTCCACATCCTCACTACTTGTATGCCCCTTGCCATGTCAGCATTTGATCAAACTTTTCCTCCTATTTCCTTTAGGGTCTTCTGTAATCTCATTTCAGCTCCTAGCAAGGCAACGAGTGATCTCATCAGCTATATGTCCAGGCAGCTGCCAAAATAATAAAAGAAAGGAGTGACTGGACATACATAATTTAAGATTTTTCGTAAGAGCTGTAACACGGTTTTTACCAGTGCCTGATGTAGAGCCTGAAACAAGGTGGCCCCCAAAAAGTGGTGAAATGCCAATGGCAGTCTTGTTCCAGGAGCAAAGCCACTGGACAGGGCAGAGGAACACAGCAGATGGACAAGAACCAGCAAAAGGCAGTTTATTGGCATGTTCTCTTTCATGTCCAGGATTTGAAGTAACACATTTTCTTTTCCTGCTGCATATGCATGAGTTTGTATTTCTTTTTTCTGAGCAAATTTTTATTAGTGAAGCAGAATTGGTAGAAGCAATGCTTTTCTTCCTCTCCTTAAACTTGAATTTGGTAAAACTTCATGTAAGATGTAATCTTTTTCAAGTTAATTCAGCTATATCATACAATGAAAACAGTCATAGAAAAAAATTACAAACAAAATAAGGTGCAGTGAGCTGGGTAATTTTCCCCTCCTGCATACTGTTGTGTTGGAAGAGGCACAATTTCACAGAAAAACTTGTAAGGGCATTAATTTTCCACTGGTACTTATTCACTATCTTTTGTCGTTCCAAGACTAAGCTGTGGATTCATATTTGATGAGCCCATTTAGCCTTCAAATGCTTCACAGGCACTTTTTTCCTTCCCTTTTTTATTTTTTTTTTTTATGTGAACAAGATCCTTTGGTCCAGCTGTCACAGCAGGCAAGTGCTGTTTACATCAGGGTTTGGATTCTTTTTTGTCCATATTTATTCAAATAAAGAGACAAAGCATGTAACTTCCAGCTCTGCAAGCCTAGGGAAGAAGGCAAAAGTCAAGTTACCTCCTGCATTGTTGCCATTTTTGTTTAGACACGTCAGGGTCAGTTGCTGGCCTTGATTATATTTCTGTCATCCTGTTGTCTAACTAGGGTGGTGCTGATTTAAAGAAGGAGGCTTGACCATGCAGCTGCCACCTTGCTCACTGAGTAAAGTCCAGCTCCTCTTCCAGAGCAGGTTGCTCTTTATGCTGGTTACTCACTTCTTTATGGACAATTTGTGTGGGGTTTCCCCTCTTTGAAGCCAATAGCCAAGTTTTAAATGCAGGGGATTGAATTCCACGAGTAAGGAGATGCTATTCTGAGGTACAGTCCTCCTGCAGAACAGGAGCATACTGAAAATACAATGTTTCTATCCCCCCTTTTTCTTTTTCCAAGGGGAACTTGGGCAGAATAGATTAACTGCTCCACAGGAAGCTGCCTGCATTTTTGGTCAACCTCTTCAAGTTGCCATGGTGTAATTAGAGGACTTCTGATGGAGAATCACATTATTGTCCATCTAATTTCTTTTAAGTAACCAGCATTATGAGGGATATTAAAAGAAGGTGATGTTTAAACTTTAATGAAACTTGCTCAAACAAGCATATTAAATATGTCCTTATGGTGTTTGCTAATGGATATTTTTCTCCCCATACTGTAGCTGATGGTATTTTTCCTCTTTATCCTCAGGGATTTTTCTGTTTTGCTCTGGCCTTCTGCGGATTGATCCCAGCTGCCTGCTGGAGATACACACACAGCACGGAGGTAAGGGTTGGCTGCTTAGGAAATACCACCAGCATCTCATCAGAGATTTTTTTTGTAGCAACTATTTCTCCCATAAAAGGGACAGCTGGTAGTAATTAAGCCATCCATGGCGAGGTCTATCAGATCCAGGCTCTGTCTTATCTGTCCTTTACAAGAACAGGGCCGCTTTCATGAGCTGCCTCTTCAATGGGATCATCTGAAGGGAGAAGCCATGGAAACCCTCACACGTGGCAAGCTCTTTGTCCTGAAGGCAAAACAAAATGCAAGTCTCATTTTAAATAGCTTTTGGTTTGTTTTGGTTTGTTTTTTGTTTTGGATTTTTTTGTGAGGGATGTTTGTTTTGTTTTGTTTTAAATGAGATGCTTGACTTCAGAAAAGTCATTTCCAGCTGGTTCTGATTCCTGTAAATGTCAGTTGGGAGCCTCTATTCAAAGGCAATGGCAGGTTGTGGTTGTTCAGGTTGTGTCTGGCAATGGCCAGGAGAAACATCCAGGAGATGTGTTTATTAACTGGCAGCAGTGGTACAGGAAAAACAATAGAGTGAAAAATGGTGTTTTGGGTCGCTATCATGCTGAACCAGAAAGAGAAGGTTGGAGGAGATTGAATTTGGAAGAAAGTTAGGGTTTGAATTGTTAACCCAGAGCTTGCTGGTGCTGTGGTAGATGGATGGTGTGGGAGATGCAAGGTGCTGGGGAAGTTGAGTCGAGGTATGCAGAGTTGCTAAAGTGCATCACAGTGGGTAACCATAACCTGGGGCTGGGATGCCCCTGAGGCCAGGGTATTTGGCTGCTGGGGAAAGCAGAAATTGACCTTAGTATTTAGTAGCCTAAAGAACTTTATACTTTTTTTAACCTTTTCCTAATCTGATATAATTTGCTTTTTGCATATTTATTCCTCTTCCCATTCAGAGGGATTGTTGCTATTAGGTCTTTGTGAATTCCTCTTTCTGCATCCCTGCATTCAAAAAATATAAATTTTAAGGGACTTGGAAGTGCAAAAAAATCATGACATCTTTCTTTTGAAAGCAGAACACTGATATTTTAGGCAAGAACTTAAATTATCTGACAGTAACTCAGATAAGTGTTTGGGGCTTTGATCAATGTTTCATGCAGTGGGTCAGTCCCTGTCTCCATTTTTCTCCTTTCCAGTCCCAGTCCCATGCCATAACCTGCAATGTCCCAGGCCCAGTGAGGATGTGAGTGATGTGAAACATCATCCCAGTGGATTAGGGATTGATGCTGCCAGCTCATCTTTTTAGGATTACAGATATTGTGATCAAAGACCAGTGTATCAGAAAGCTGGCTGTGAGCCTTCCTTCTGTGATGGAGGAGCACAACTCCTTCAATATCCTGGAGACTCAATCCATACTAGGACTGCTGTGATTGATTTTCCTGAGGACAAGGAGCCCTGTCCCATAACGGTTCACTGTGCTGTGCATAAATTAAAATCCAGTTGTTCTGAAAGCAGAAGTCAAGGTTAAGGTGAGGGATAAGGTCCTGCTTCTCTAGAAAGTTTGTCCAGAGCTGACCAGTGGCCCCAGGAGTTGAAAATCCTTCGAAATGTGCAGATGGCTGTGTTGGATCAGACTAAAGTTGTTGGCTGAGGTAGGTTGTTGGCCAACCTGCTGTTGGCCAAGGTAGCAGCATGAAAACCCAGCAAGCACAAAGCAGTACTTTTTCAGATGACAACAGCTTGTGGCTCAGGTGTCTGCTAGTGGCACCTGCTGGTGCCTCTGCCTTTAATGTTCTCAGTGGATTTTTCCTCTGTGAATTTGTCCAACTGCTTTGGAAACATTAGGGTGAGTGCTGATGGCACAACAGCATCTTTTATCTGTGTGCTTAACTGGCTGAAGCAGGTTCAATCAGAGCTGAGACACCCGTGAAAAAGCCTCTGTGGTTTTTTTCTCATTATTTCAGGCAAAACTATCAAAATTTATTACATTCAAACTAACAATTTAATATGGAAATAATTTTGTTTTCATGACCAACATGGAAGGGACGCCTCGAGCACACTTTCTTCCTTCTTCTGCAGAAGGTAAATGATAGATTAATGCAAAAGCTGTGCCAGTAAAGGAGAAATGGCACCAGAAACTGTGTCTGGTTGGTCTTGTGAAATTTTGTTATCCAAATAGACTATTTAGTTATACTTTAATCCAAATAGGGAGAGTAGGGCATAAAAAGTCTGGAAGAAAAAGCTGTATACTGGGTTAATACAGGGATGTGCCATTCAAAAAATATTTTGCTCAAAATATTTAAAGGAGAATTACTTCGTATATCTTTTAATCACTACATCTGTTTTTACTTCAAATTATTTTTAGGGGTTTCTTTGCTCTGAGTGCCCTGCCCACAAATGCACCCATGGTTATGGTTAGCTTTAGTAATTGGTTGGGTTTCTGTAAGCAAAACAGCAAAGCAGCTTCCACTAGGCAAAATGAAGGGTTTTTGTAAAAGGTTTACTTTCTGGCTAAAGAAAACCAGCAGTGTTTCTGACAACAGAAAAAATAAAATACTGTTAGAGACCGTCTTGGGTTTCTCTGCTTCCTAAAATGTAAAGAGAAGCAGGGAATATAAATGAGGGAAGAGGTAATTAGAAGTGTCACTTGCAAAACATATGGAAATTTAGTTTCGATTGCAAAGTAACCCGTCTCACTAGAGAGAGAAATGCAGGTGACAGAGGGATATGCAGATGTGTCTGTCCCTCCAGGACAGAAAGACAGGTAGTGCAGTGGTACAGAAAATTGAATGAAGCTGGGGGAAACTCCTGAAGTGTCATTATAGAGCTGTTTATTTGTCTGACTTTCTCAAAATAAAGAACCAAATTAAAGCAGGTGTCCTCTGCTGCCTACTGCATGTCAGTGCTCTCAGAAATAGTTAATTGTGGTAATCTGGGGGGAAAAAATCAAACTCAATCAAGCTGGTGGGTGTCTTGTAAGACTGATGGGATGTAGACAGCTATCAAGTAAGGAACAGAATTGGGGGATGTAAAACTAAATATGGATGAATATGCCCATTACATGTGCCTGAATCACTGACCCTGAGAGCACCAGGGGGTTACTGCCCCCCATTCATATCTAAAACAAAAATTTGATTTTTTTCCATGCAAAATACATTGACTTTCCAGTGAAAAGCCAGACAGAAAATTAGCCTGTTCAGTTTGGAAATGCCAGCTGGGAGCTGTTGGTGGTAGATCCCATCCTCTTCTTCCCCACGGGCAAGGTGACAAACACAGGCAGCACTGAAAGAAGAGCCCTCCTTTCCCCTTGCAAGCTGGGGGATGGGAGGTCTCCCCTACAATCCATGGCATATGCTTCAGTGGTTTACTCCTTTTGATCGAAAAAAAAAGAGAGGAAAAAAGAAAATCTACATTTTCTTTGTAAAGCAGACCCCTCTTATAGAAAATCATCTGAAACATAAAATCCCAATATTGAAAAATAATTTTGATGGTTATTATCCAGAGAAAATAGATAGAAACATTGCTTGAACATGATGAAAGTGAGATGCCCTTTCTGCCTGTGTGGCTCTTTCAGAGCCCTGTTTACAGTACTTACAGAGAAGCTGGACAGGGAAAAAGGAAAAGTTATTTGTAAATATTTGATATTCTCAGACCTGGCACTGTAAACAAAATGTAAGTCTTTTAATTTCCCATTCTTTTCTGCTTTTGCGACCTTCTGTAGCTTCTGAACATATTCTTTCATACAGATGCCAAATGTTTTAATTTCAAGTTATCTGTGTTCAGATAGACTCGATGTCACTATAGCCCTTATTCTTGAAATAATGTATGCCAGGCATGCAGTAGTCATGAACCTGAGGTTTGTCATGCTTTATCCTAAAAGGCTGCATTGCAATTGTTCTTCCTCTCAGTAGGAGATCTAGCCAGGAAAGTGTTGCAAACCTGCCTGATGAAGGACAGTGATGGTGCAATCAAAGCAAACTAGAGATCAATGTACATGGGAGGGCAGAGAGAATGACCTCTATGCAAGTGTCTTTGACAGAACAGCTGTGGTAACCACAGAAATTATGAGGTTTTCAGATGGTTTTCAGCCACATTAGGAAGTCCTGGTTCCTGAAGCTGAAGAGCTGAGTCTTGTTTTCCAAAGTTATTTTTATGGCAGTTCCTTTCCCACAAACCGCTGTCTAAGTGAGGTCTCTCAGTCATTCACAGTGTGGCTGAAAGCAGCTAGGACCTAGGATGCAGAGAGGGACATAGGAGAGACATGCCACATCTGGCACAGCTGGTGGGGAGGGCTGCTGCTTCCTCCTCCCCAGCTTCGCTTTTCTCCTCGCCCATTAACTGCTGCTTTGCAAACATGTCTGCAGAGGCTGGAGCAAAGATGTACCTGTAGCTGCCATATAGAAGACTTACTAACCAACACAAAAATAGAATCACAGAATCATTAAGGTTTGAAAAGGCCTCCAAGATCATTGAGTCCAACCTTTGACCAATCAACTAGAGGCTCCAAGTGCCACGTCCAGTCATTTCTTGAACACCTTCAGGGACAGTGACTCCACCACCTTCCTGGGCAGCCTGTTCAAATGCCTGGCCACCCTTTCAATGAAGAAATTCTTCCTCACGTCTAGCCTGAACCTTCCCTGGAACAGCTTGAGACTATGTCCTCTTGTCCTGTCACTAGTTGCCTGAGAGAAGAGACCGATGATCCCCACCTGGCTACAACCTCCTTTCAGGTAGTTGTAGAGAGTGATAAGGTTGCCTCTGAGCCTCCTTTTCTGCAGGCTAAACAATCCCAGCTCCCTCAGCTGCTCCTCACTGGACTTACTCTCCAGACCCTTCACCAGCTTCTTTGCCCTTCTCTGGATTCGCTCCAGCACCTCAATGTCTTTCTTGTAGTGAGGGGCCCAGAACTGGATACAGGACTCGAGGCGTGGCCTCACCAATGCCATGTACAAAGAGGCAATCACTTCCCTTGTTCCAGTGGCCACACTATTTTTGATACAGGGCAGGATGCCATTTGCCTTCTTGTCCACATGGGCACACTGCTCGCTCATGTTCAGCTCTCAACCAGCACCCCCTGGTCTTTTTTCCCCTGGGGTTCCTTCCAACCACTATTCCCCAAGCCTATAGTGCTTCATGTGGTTGTTGACCTCACTTGACCAAAGTGCAGGAACCAGCACATTGCCTTGTTGAACCTGAGGTTTGGGGTTTTGTTCTGGGCCCCACTGTGAAAGAGGCCAGAGGAGTTTTTATGCCATGTCATCTTCTGCTGTTCCCGTTCCCTGCAGCAGCTGAACCATCCTTCCAGCAGCCTTGCGGTTCTAGCAGCTTTGTGGTGCCAGCCCTGTAAACCAGACAGGATGACAGGGTGGGTTGGTGACAGTAAAGTCACTGTAACATGCAAGAAGTTTTGCAACAAGAATGAGTGTTTTAATTACAGAGGTTTGTTCACAGGTAAAAGCGTAAAACGGATTAAATTATGACTTCTCAACTCAGGGGAAATTTTGAACCTGGTGCAATTAGTTGCCCATATTCCTGGCAGAGGGCCTGATTCCCCATGTCCCTTGAATGAAGAGGTTGCTTGGATTTGCACTGACTGTGATGATCTGGTAATCTCTTAGTTATCAAGTGGTTTCTCATGTTTCTGGGTGATTTCAAAAGCCTGTGGCTTTTGGCTCCATGTGAGTGGGAAGACATTAGCCCCTCTGTGTTGCACTGCTTGTACTCAGAGAATAAATGTAAGGATTTAGCTTTTTATGGGCAGGGAACATAAGCCATCCATATCCATCCTTATTCTCCTGCAGTGTTGCTCTGCTTCCTCCAAAGGAACCTGTTTGCTCTCCCCTCCTGGGTCTGGGAAGTGGAAACAGAGTCTTCTATGCTTTGTTAGAAAGCAAGGTGGTACCTCTTAGGATGGTGATTTTCTAACAGGCCCCGGGATGTGCAGCTGGAATTAAGTTGCAGCTGTTAAATAACAAACACTGCCACACCTGGGGCTCGCTCTTGAACAGAGCAGCTTCCCTTGTCCCTTTCCTGCATGTGGGACCAGCGCTGGTTTTTCTGTCTCTGTCCCAGCCAGTACTTTTGCAAAGCCATACACAGCATTTGCCTGGGTCTCCAAGAGGCAAATACTCTCTTTTCATGCAAAAAATCAGCACATGCATTTCTTATTTCTGCAGGTATGCAAGGAATGACCGAGAACTTCCCAGTTAATTTCTTAAGTGGGGCTGTAGAGGTCCTTCTAGCAGCAAACCAAGTCTGCAGGTTTTCCAGGGTGTGTTTGTGCCTATCATCGCTGCCTCTGGTGTATGTTGGGGTGAAGTCTTGCAGGGTCTGGTCTGTCTCATCTGTGGACAGTAATTAAATGCAGGCTGAAGTCCTAGAGATTTTAATGAGACTTAAACACAAGCTGAAGTTGTGTTCATGTGCTTTCTGAAACCAGACCTGAAGCATACAGATAGTTTCCTTTTGGTTTTTGGTTCAGTGGGGCTGGATCAGGATTGTAGCCGCTCACAGGGGTCTTTCAAGAGCACTTACAAAAATTAGCAGTTTGGCTGTGAGAACACTGTGAATAATCTGATGTGCTCCTTGCTCTTGCTGTTTATCTGCCAGGCACAATCACTTTAAGGTAAGGACCAAGCTTTTCCCATTCTCTGAACTCCATGGGAAAAACAAAAGAGGAGGGAAACCCCTCCCTCTTCCTTAACGTTTTAAAATATTTTGACTCTTTCCCAGTGTTTATGTTCTCATCACACAGTAATGGCCCACTCCCCCCAGCGAGACACTGTTCTCCTTTGTCTGAGCCTCCACACAAGCATTTGCACTCATGGGTTCTGTAATTTATTGCTGCCCTGACGCTGAACCCACACGGCCCCATTTCTGCCGCTTTTGTTAGCTGGAGCTCCCGCCCACAGCAGCACCAGCCATGGTACCTGAGGCTACTTGGATAGTTGCCATCCCACCTTCATGCACCTGTGGGATGCTCACTGCAGCAGGACAGGCACCACCAGCTCAGAGGGCTAACAGGGCTGCCCTGGAGCTGGCTCTGTTGCTGATACAACCTAAAAACCTAATTAAAAAAACCAAGGAGATTTTGATACACTGAGGCTGGTGACACGCACAAGGAGTGCAGGCCCAGATCTGAAGGATTTAGGGGAAAAAAATGTGTTGATGTTGATTAGCTGCCCATCCAGGTTTTCTGTGCTTCCTATACAGCATCTGGTGCTCTGCCACAGGCACAGAGCAATGCTCCTGGCTGCATCCAGAGTAGCACAGAGGTGGCCTTGGCAGTTTATGGCTTAGTTGAGCATGAGGCTCTGATGTCCTCCTGCCCACTGGCCAAAAGGGGTGTATAGCACTCATACGGTTAGATTTTTCCTGTTCTTTTTGGGAGGTGGATATAGGAAATGAGGAGGAGGTGAGCAGGGTAACAGCTCAGCACTTTCGCATGTTTTAAGTGTTTTGTGCAAGGACCTGATGGAAGCACTGGGACTGGAGAGAAGTAGCTTTGTAAGGCTTTGATTTTCCTGAGTTTTTTGTTCCACAATGGTTTTTGGTCTCTCTTCTTCTGTGTATTTCCTCAATGATTGTCCAAAGGATGGTCAGGGTTTGCCTGATCCTCTGGCCATACGAGAAGGTGGGTGGGAGTGCATATGTCTTCCCCCCCCCCCCATATGTGTACAGATAGATATAAAATCTGTATCTATATACAGATATAGGGGCCCTCAAAGGCTCCTCTGGTTTGCAGTGCTGGTTGGATTTCTGCATCTGGGAATGACTGGCTGGAAGAAGGCTGGAGAGGAGGGGAGCTAATAAGCGATAAAGGAAATAAAAACTTGCAGCATGCTGTAATGACTGTGTGTAGACAGGCAATGAGGGCTTGGCTGAGCATGGATGGGGGAGCTCGTCTTACCATGTGCTCGATCCATGTGATGGGAGTTGCTCTGTAATCTGGCTAAAGAACCCAGCCTGGCTTTCTCTCCTCTGTTTCATTGAAGTTGCAGCATTGCTTTGCCCAAACCCAAGCTGTTGCATCTGCCTCCCCCCTGTTTCTGACACGCTGTGAACACGTGCAGTTCTGCACACCAGGGAGGAAAGGAAAGGCAGAGACAACAAAATGCAGAAGTGTTTTTCTTACTGGAACAAGGAAGAATTTTGAGTGAGTTAACCACTTTATTCCAGTTTCACATCTTAACTGACTAACTTGCAGTTCATAGCTAAGTGGAGGAGTCTGTGACAGCCACTCTAAAGGGACACTTCTGAGTGATGCCAGTGAGTACATCCTTGTTGGTGGTGCTGAAAGAACATGAAGTGCTGAGGTTGCAGATTCTTCTGAGGCTGCACTGCGTGTGATTGGTTTGATACCTCAAAAGCACAAAGACCCACAGGAGCAGAGGATCCTCCTCCTTCTTCCTGTGCTTGTCTTCCTCCTCTGCTACATCATGAGTGTTCCTGTTTATCAGAGGGGAGGAAGGTGGGCTTGTCTTTGAGATAATTCTGACAGCTCCTTTCGCTATTATTGTTCTTGAGCTGTCTTCCTTCTCAGCCATGTCAGGAGTGTTCCTGTTTATCAGAAGGGAGGAAGGTGGGCTTATCTTTGAGACAATCCTGAGATCTCCTTTCACTATATTCTCCTCGAGCTTCTGCTTTGTAGAGGGATTTTTGGCCAACAGCAATTGCAAAGATGGTTCACTGAGATTCAGGTCATTGTTCTTGGTACAAGTCTGCATTAGTTTCCATCAAAGCAACACTCTCAGGTTACCTAGGCATGGGTATTCACTGGCAGCAGGATGGGGATTCATTAGCACCTTTGGCTTGCAAAGGCATTGAGAACTGAAGGTGGACCTTGTCTCATGTTTCTGTTCCAAATCCAATTATAGGTAAAAATTATCCTTGATAAATAACCTAAGTCAAAAATGTCAGTTTTCCTCTTAAAGGAGGTAAGACTGAAATTTGCTTTAGTTTTAAACAGACAAGGGCAAGAACATTAATGGCTTAGAGCACATGTCTTCCTGCAGCCATAAATTCTGCTTCATGGGGGATAAAGGATTTAAAGGATGATAAACAATATCAAAATTCCTTTTTTCTTTTACTTTAAGTGAAAAATGCTACTTATTGAGTCAGTTGGAGTCAGCTGCATCAATCTCAGTGGTGATTTTCCATTTGTTGTATCCAGCAAGCCATCGATATCATCCCTAAATGAATATTTCATTAAGGAATGCAGACATAAATGGGAGGCAGCGATTATTTAACTAATTTAGAGCTGGAACATTCACACAGCTTCTTCCAGGAAAAGAATTACTGTGAGGTGTGACCTCCATATCACTTAACCTGGAGATTTTTCTTAAGCCCAGCTGATGCTTTATCTTCAGCTCTTGGCATTTCAGTGTTGCAGGTGCAGTCTCCTTCCAAGGGAGAGCTTGTCCAGCAGAACTCTTCCAGCAGTGGGTCACAGCATGTCACTAGGAACAGGAAAATCCGCTTGACCATAATGATACTTATGTGTGAGACAAGTGTAAGACCTTTCAAAAGGAAGCCTAAATGGACTTTCTCTTCTCCGGCTGTATTGGTCCATTACATGCTAAGTTGTGTTTAAGGGATGGGGCACAGCTGTTTGTCTTAAAGCATGTTATTAACAGTATCAGAGTGAGCACTCAAACTTAAAAGGCATCCTGTTGCTTAACCATGAGAAAAAGCATCCTGATTATTTTTACTATTCTTTTTTTGTCCAACACCTGGTGTAAGATACAGAAAAAGAAAATTATCTTGAGGCAATGGACTCAAAGTTGCCCATCAATGGAGTGTGCAGTGGAATCTGTTGAGGACGGCAGTTGAGGATACAAAGCAGTGCTGCAGTCTAGATCTTCACTGTGTTGGGTCCTGGATCAAAGGAAAATATAGGGATGAACTGGCATCTGCTGGATGAATCAATGTTGGAAATAAGGATAGGTCATGAAACCACCTGGTGACTGTCTTACGCTTTCAGGTTTTATTTTTTACATCATCAGGCATGCTTGAGTTAGCACAACATTTTGGGCTGGATAGATGCTGCCATGCACTACCAGTGTTTCAGACCTTGGCTATGGCTCTGAGTATAAACATAACCCCATCCTAGGCAACACAATGCAATGCTTTGAACTTGTAAGTCTTCTCTTATTAAACCAGACCTCTCTATGCTGTTTTCTGCAGAGAAGGAAGCAGCCAATGATGAATACTGAGATTTAGTACTATATACCTACCTCTGAAATATTTACACAAGAAAACAAACCATTGCGTTGTATGAAAACAGCAGTTTTTCCCTCCAAAATCAAATGATCCTAGCAAAAATCAAAAAGATGATGTGGAGGAGCTGCAAGCAATTTGCTCTTTAAAAAATGGTTTTATAATTTGATATTTCCTTACTAGGATCTGAATAGCAAATTCAGATAATCTCTGGATATAAATGCTAGATATAATTGCTAGATAAAAATGCTGAGAATGACTAATCAGCAAATTGTACTCTTAGGCTTGCCCAGACACACATTCTAAGAGGAAGTTATTGCTATTATATATTTTTCATTTAATCCCTTGTGTTTCAAGTTTTGGAGGCTCCTTGACAAAATGAAAATAAAAAAAAAAAGTAGATAACTGAGAAGTCAGTTCACAAGTGAGCTCAGAAATGGTGCAATTGAAGTTTTTAGCAGTCATTATGTACTTGGAGATTACCATCATCATCACCATCACAGTAGTTGAACGGGCTGTGAAATGTTGACACTGCTTGTGGTTTCTTCCATTATTGTTTCCAACAATTGAATTAATTTTCTGCCATGATTTTATTATGGGCATTTTGTTCCTTCAGTTCTTTCCTATCCACTCTCATCCTTCAAACAGTCTCAGTCTCAACGTTTGACATCACTGTATGGTACCTGAAATAATAAGGAAGGTGCAAACGTGCACCACTATATCAGGCAGCACCTCTCCTGACCAAATTGATCCTCTCAGGGTTTCATGAAGCTGGCAGGAGCTCACCAGTTTGGCAGCTGCCACAGGCAGCAGCCAGCAGCTGTCAGCATCTGGGCAGAACTCCTGCCCTCCTCACAGGTTACTCAGTGCAGCGTGACCACCAGAGGGGCTGCTGAGGAGGACATCAGCCTCAGTTGGTCTCTGAGGTTTATTATCAGCACAAAGTATAATGAACATTGAATTTCCTGCACAGTGAATTTGTTCTGGTGGCATTGTCAGAGCCTACTCCTACAGGGAGCCTGCGATGGTCTTTGTAGTTGAAACATCACTGGACAAAGTCTCATCTTACCTTGTTTTAAGTTGAATATAATTGTAAAGTCAGCAGCAAGACCCAGCTCAAAGCTCACTGTAGCGAACGCAACTTTTTTTGACATTTTTCATGAGGTTTTGGGGAACGTGCCCAGCCAAGGCAGAGGACTTAAAACTATCTGTCCAAACTTTTCCTGTCCCAGACTTCAAGAGACCTTTAGAAGCAGTTAAACTTCTGGATAGCTTTTAACCCCTGAACTCTTGCTTGAACCTGGAAACTAATTTGCTTGAACCCTTTTTTAACTTTTTTTTTTCTTTTAAGTCATCCAAATCTAGGTCTTTTGGAGGAAAGCTCAGCATCCTGAGTCTAATGATAAATATTAAAAGGCAGAAATTGCACAAGCAGCACTGTTACTTTGCCAAAACCCATATGTATGTTATCACAGCACAAAATAGTTTTTATTCCTGAATCTCAGACTGGAGTTGTGATATTCAAAAGGTAATAATCTCTTGGGTTAAGAAGCCAGCTGCTTTGTTCTTCCTTCCTCCACAAGAGAAGGTCAAAAGATTATTCTTTTTTCATTTTTCTTAATCCAATTCTTCAGTGGAAATGGACATTCTTTTTATTGAATCCATTTATCTAATTGCAGCTGCTGGAAAGTGATTTCATGGCCACAAGAAGTTAGAAAAGCTTGGTTGTTTTCTTTTGTATTGGGTTTTAAGGTTTTCTCGGGGGAAGGTTGATGCATAAGTCTGCTAGAGATCTTGTCTTACTGCTGCACCCATCCTACTTGATGCACTCTGATACACAGAGGGAACAAAATTAGGATC
Source organism: Manacus candei (assembly GCF_025592945.1). Lineage (NCBI taxonomy): Eukaryota > Metazoa > Chordata > Aves > Passeriformes > Pipridae > Manacus > Manacus candei. The sequence goes on from NW_026138108.1 coordinate 4,986,499, forward strand.
TTCCCTCCTTACGTGTGTGGAACAGCTCAGTGTCCCACATTTTTCTACAGAGGATATTTTCCTTGGCTCAGAAGTCTGAGGTGCAAAGCCTTACTGAGGGGTGGCTCTGTTCCTGGAGTGCCCATCCTTCCCCATGCAGCCACCTGCTATGCCTGTTTCACCCATTGATTTTCCCTCCTGAAAGCCAAACACTGCCTGTAGACCCACTCAGCTCAGTGTTCCTGAAGAAGCAAGGGAAAAGGAAAGGAAGAAATAAAGGTTTTGACTGCAGGCAGTGAAAGCAATTGTCATATTTTTTTTCCTTTGACACCCGAGCAGGAGTTGGCTGGGATCTGTCAAGCTGCAAGTTCTTACACGTTTGGTAAATATTTAGGGTCTGACTCACCACTGAATCACTCCTGTTATTTTTTTGGCTCTGTTCGGAAAAACTGGTCTGTCACTGGGATAACACCAGCCCTCTGAGGTCCTCTCGCCTTTGTATTTTAGCATCTCATGGTTTTGTGTGCCTGTCCTCACAGTACCCACATCAGGACAGGGAGATGGCATCATCCTTGCCTGGCAGAGGAACTCAGAGGAACACTGGTCACAGGTACCTGAGTTCTTCTCTGACACTAAATCCAAAACTAGCCAAAAGCTCCATCAAACAGCTAGTGAGGCCCCAGCATGATGCTGAAGGGTCCATGCATGGCAGAAGGTCATACACCTGCAGTGCCACCGACTCTCTCATGGGACTTACCGTGTCCTAGCTCACTTGGTGCATAGTGGGTCATACACCAGCTCCTGCTGCTGTGTGGGGGTCATTTAATAGCTACACTGCTTGTATTGCTATACCTGGGAGAGCTTCTGGGGGAATTCAAGAAGAGCATAATTCCCTCCAGAGATGACTGTGATCAGTGTTTTGCATGTACAGATCTCTGCTTTCATTGCAGGTAGAAGACAGCATGATGGATGTGTATGATTTTGTGTACGAGGAGGTGAGGAGGAACACCTCCAGCTCCAGGAGGCACGAGTTGACTGCCATCCACAAAGCAGTAAGTTGTCTTTTGGCCGCAGCAGAAAACCTTGCCCTAGGATATCTTCCCGATAGTTTCAGCAGGCTGGGACTGACACCTGAGTTTTGCCTTGTGGGTGCTGCAATGCCATTTTCCCTCAGGAACCAAGTCCTCCAGCCTGCTGTGGAGTCTGCTCCTCCCTTCCTATTCTTCCTTTCCCAGGTCTGACCAACCAAATTATCAACAGGAGGAAAGGGTCACCTATCAGAGCATCACTGTGGTGCAAGATCTACAAAACTTCCACACTGCAGCTGATACATGTATTGTCTGTCTCAGCCTGCCCTCTGCCCTGCTCCCTATCTGTGGTACAAAAATGTGGATGCATACCTGGTCAAGTAGAGAGGAGGGGCAGGAATCCCACATAGTCTAGCAGTAGTATTTGGAGTTGGTTATTTCTATTTACCCCTGAGTATATGGCTGAGGAGTGCTGGAGGCTACATGGCCTTTTACAGAGCTGGAAACTTATATCAAGCTCCCAAGAAACACTGCCTAGGATGCTGTTGGTGTAGGGGACTTCTCTGTAGCTCAGTAGGTGGGCAGGGGTGGTTACCCAGAGCACAGGGAGGATGCTTGCCCTTGAAACCAAAGGAGATGAGTGAGGATGTCCCCCATGGTGAGAAACTCATGAGTCCCTGCTGAGTACAGGAGATGCCGCCCCCCTTGCACAGCAGGGCCTGTTTGGGTAGTGAGTTCATGGTACACAGCAAGTCTGGGTGGGAAGGTCAGCTCTGCTTGCCTGTTTCCAGACACCTCCCACGCAACTCCCTTTATCCTTCTGTGTTTTCTTAAATCATCATAACAAGTACTTTCCAAAACCACTTCTCTCCATGCTTCTCAGAATGCAGAGGAGGGCAAATGTTTCTCATTGCAGTGATGGTGGTGGCCCTCAGAGCCATGACCAGGCATGGAGGTGCTTGCTCTCAGGGTTGTGGAGCAGCACGCCCAGAGTCTCACTTGACAAAGAGAACGAGGGAGAAACAGGCTTCACCAGTTGTTTATTTTAGACACTTTAATTGATGGAGAAACAGTCCTTCTCCTCCTATTATTTTTTTCCTTCTGCCAGAGCTCTAATCTGGACAGTGCACCATGGCTACAGGAAACCAGCTCCACAGTGGGTGTTGCTGGAGTTCCCCCCAGCCCATAACAATCACTGGAAACATGACTGTGCATCCCTGGGTTTTCCAGAGCAGCCACTGTGAGCATTGGTTATGACTGTGGAGAGAGGCCTTGGCCTCAGTCCCAGGCAGCAGTCCTGGAGGAGCTTAAGCAAGTTTGGGACCAAATCCACCCACCTCCTCTGAATTTAGCTGCAGCTGTTGATTCCATACCTACGTGCTTTGTTCCTTGCTGCCCTAGCTGGGTAGCCCTGCCTGGAGCAACAGGGAGGAAAAGTGGCCCATTGCTGACACCTCCTGATTGCTGCAGCAGCTGATGGCGAGGGGAGAGCCCCGGCAGGTGACTGGCAGACTTCTCCCTCTCTTCCAGTTCCTGTGCTGTGGGAAGCACTCTCCTTTTGGGGACACAAACAACGTTGAGCACCAGACATGCCCACCCGGCCAGGCACACAATGCAGGACAGGTAAGGTAAAAGTTTCTCCCACCCCACAGTGAGGTTGTGCCACTACTTGCTACCTGTCAAAACCTCTCTGGAGTTAGTGTTAATGAGAATTGTGGCTTTTTCATGGTTTGGGGTTGAAATGGGTTGGGGTTTGTTTTGTTGGGATTTTGCTGTATCAATAACAACACTGGATGCAGTACTGGAGTGCTGCTCCAGCTCTGGGGTCCCCAGCACAGGAAGGACATCAGCCTCTTGAGTCGAGTCCAGAGCAGGCCACTAAGATGATTAGAGGGATGAAACACCTCTCCTACAAGGAAAGGCTGAGAGAATTGTGTTTGTTCAGCCCTGGAAAAGAGGTGGCTTAGAGGTTACCAAATTGTGGCCTTCCAGTACCTGAAGAGAGCCTACAAGAAGGATTGAGAGAGACTTTTTAGAAGAGCATATAGTGATAGGACAAGAGGGAATGGCTTCAAACTGAGTCTAGGTTTAGATTAAATATTAGGAAAAAATTGTTTACTGTGAGGGGTGATGAGGCACTGGAAAAGGTTGCTCAGAGAGGCTGTGGATACCCTGTCCCTGGAGGTGTTCAAGGCTAGGCTAGATGAAGTTCTGAGAAACCTGGTCTAGTGAAAGGTGTTCCTGACCATAGCAGGAAGGTTGAAACTAGATGATCTTCAGTGTCCCTTCCAACCCGAACTATTCTATGATTGTACAATTCTGTGAATTAGGAGGAGGAGCCTCGGTGGGGCGAGTCATACACTCACAGATGCAGTTTCCTTTGCAGTCCTAGAAAGCCTCCAAAATGCTTGTGTTTGCAGCCTGTCACTTCCCTCCAGCCTTCTCTTCATCTGCTGTGCACACAGATAGTGTGAGGTATCGTGGGCATGTGTCCAAGCGCAAAAAAACTCTTTGGCTTTTCTATGTGACACTAGTTTCTGAGGCTTAAAATGTGTTCTACTAACAGCCAATGTGGAATTTTATGTTATTCCTTTTTCCCGGGGCATTAAATAGTTAATAAAATGAGAAACTCATAAAGCAGGATGATGATACCCAGCAGTAGCTTCATCAAGCGCACTTCATTCGTCCTCTTTTGCAGTATCTTGGTGAGGCTGAAGGAGAAGCCACCAATAATAGATTGTTCTGCACTGAAGCCACAATCTAGCCTTCATACTGTCTGAGTGAACCTATTTTACAATTATTTTTCTTCTACTGGAGTAGCCAAATACTAGTAGCTGAAGTATCTAACGCCACCAGCATCAGTATATGCCGTCTCTAGGAAAAATATAACCGTGTCGCTACAGCAATACAAACACATTGTTGTCAGATGAAGATGTCAAGCTCTAACAGGACACTGTGATGTGCAGGCACATCAGCCCACAGGGCAGTGTTTCAAAGCATTGCTTCTGGGAACGTCACATCTCCAGGCAGGGTCGATCTCCGCTCAAAGAGCAGGAAGGGAGAGCAGAACAAAGCTGGGCACCGTATGGGTGACTCCATCCCTCCTACATAGTTGTTTGTGTTTCCCTTGCCTCGGAGCTGGGGAAGTGGGTGGGAGGATGTGCTTTGTAACACAGGAAACCAGAGAGTTTGGTGGCTGCACTACATTCACTACTGGCTTTGGGCACTCTTACGTCACACTGCAAATCGCTTCATCAAGGGCAGACTTCTGCATTTCTGAAATGGCTCTCTTGGCTAACACCTCCTGGATTTTTGTAGGGTCACTGACATGCTTAAGACTAATGTATACTAATGCTTGCGGCACCTTGCAAAGTTGAGCTATTCATTAGTAACCTTGGGGAATGCATTTAGCATCATGGTGTGCTCTGCTTTTCCATCTTTCCATTTCCCTCTTTCCATTTTCCAGTCAATGAAAAGAAAAAAGCTTTTTCATGACCACACTTACACACACATCCTCCACAGTCCAAAATGCATCACATCAAGAAAATCATAGGCATGTTGTAGTAATAGAAAATGTACCACAGGTGTTTGTCTTACCAAGCTGCAGCAGCAGCAGTAGAAAAAGGGAGAGATTCCCAGCTGTGCAATGCTGTGCCCCTCTCTTGCCTCCCTGTCTGGGGTTGTGGCAAGTGGTGTTGGTCCGAAGTTACCCACCAAGCTGCTGATGTGCTGCAAGGGGTGTCTCTCTCTTCCCAGGACTGCCTGCAAGAGATCCAGGACTTTCTGAAGAAGCACATGGACTTCGTCTTCTCGCTCCTGGGCATCGCCATTGGCTTCACGGTAACACTGTCTGTCCTTTTGCATTTTTGTCCCTGAAAGGCAGGCCCCAGTGAGGAAAGGTGTCCTAATTTAGCCCCCAAAAGCTAAGATTTTGAGTGATTCTGGAGACCAGCAGCAGAGAAACAAGAAGTTGTGGACTCCACTATGGAAATTAGGAAAGGGCCAGGACCTGTCTTGGCCAGGCTAATTGATGGAGTGGTTTTCCTGCAGGAATAGGCTCATTGCACAGTTCTTCTGCCCAAATGAGACACAGCAGCTGGCACTGGGGAGCAGGATGCAACAGCAGTTGCATTTCATCCACTCAGGCTTGCCTGTGTATCT